>NW_028270191.1:15783760-16983760 GCF_037043375.1 Chiloscyllium plagiosum | reverse complement strand
ATGGACGGCATGTTGCGCCAGGCACGCCTTGGTAGAATTTCTCTCTTTTTCCGGCATCAAACGTATTGAGATGACTACATCAGTGGGCGGCACGGTGGCACAGTGGTTAGCACTGCTGCCTCACAGCGCCAGAGACCCGGGTTCAATTCCCGCCTCAGGCGACTGACTGTGTGGAGTTTGCACATTCTCCCCGTGTCTGCATGGGTTTCCTCCGGGTGCTCCGGTTTCCTCCCACAGTCCAAAAAATGTGCAGGTTAGGTGAATTGACCATGCTAAATTGCCTGTAGTGTTAGGTGCAGGGGTAAATGTAGGGGAATGGGTCTGGGTGGGTGCTCTTCAGCGGGTCGGTGTGGACTTGTTGGGCCGAAGGGCCTGTTTCCACACTGTAAGTAATCTAATCTAATCTAATCATGTCCATCTCTGATTCAGAGGACTCGACAACGCTTGATGGACAGAGTGAATCTATGGGCACCGCCAGCATTTCAGAATGGTCTGAGGAGCCGGGCATGTCTTACTCCTGCACCATTCGCAACATTGCACCTTTCATCTGGTTCACATGCTTGTTCAGGACCATCGCTGCTACCCGAATTTTATATGTCACTGGACCTGACCTCGTGTTGACCATGCCTCTTACACCAAACTGTCTCTTTCACTTGGGTGGAGTCTTATTTCTGGGATTATTGTTTGTGATGCTTTTTCATCCTCCATCCCCAGGTCTGGGAAGATCAGAGCTAACCTGGTGCGGTGCCTTCTCCCCATTAGTGACTCTGCCAATGCTATCCCTGTAGTTGCACGAGGGGTGGTCCTATAATCAAACAGGAACCAGGACAGTTTGGTAACTAGTGAAACTGTAGGCTGTTTCTTCAATCCAGCCTTCAAGTTTGGACAGCTTTTAATGCCAGGCCATCGGATGATGGGTGGTATGGAGCCATCCTTATATGTTGAATCCCACTCAACATTAGGAAATACCCATATTCCCTGCTGGTAAGTGATGGCCCATTTTCTGTGGCCAACAGCTTCAAGACTCCATGTGTAGAAAAAGATGTGCACAGTTTTCCTTCTGTGATCCCAGTGTTTGACGAATGGACCCGATACACGTCCAACCACTTTGGGCATCTACAATGAGTACGAACATTCAGTCCATGAAAGGACCGGCATAGTCGATGTGCCACTGTGTCCAAGGTTTACCCAATCATTCCCACAGATGTGGGGGAACTGCTGGCAGTAATCTTTGTTCTTGTTGGCACTCTGGGCACTGCCCCACCAATGTGACTATGTTTATATGTAGACCTGATCACCAGACATAACTTCGCACCATCATCTTCACTTTGGATACCCCTGGATGGCCCTGGTGGAGATCAGCCAGTGTTTGACAGCAACCTTTGTTCAGGATGATCACTCTCACTCCCATAACAATATGTCATCCTCTACCAGGAGCTGGACTCTCTGGGTCCAAAAAGGTTTTGATTCTAGTTGTGACAGGCCTTTGGTTTCCCCATTAATACCAGTTGTTTCAATTTTGCCAGGGCAGGGTCTTTCTGCATCCAAAGTCCAATCTTGTCAGCTGTGATTGGGATTGTGTCCAGAAAATTTAATCCCTTTACAGACTCTTCCATTGGGGGTACCACTGATGATGGACCTACTAATGGGAGGGAGCTCAATGCTTCCACATTTGCTAATCGGCCTCCTGGATGGTGGTCCAACTTGTAATTACAAGCACTTATTCTTAAAGACCACCGTTGAATGTGGCCTGAAACTATGGGCAGCGCTGCCTTGTCCTCTTTAAGCATACCATGTAAGGGTTTGTGGTCCGTACTTATCATATATTTTCATCCATAAAGGTTTTGGTGGAACGTACTGACTCCAAATACAACTGCCAATCCTTCTATTTCTATCTGGGCGTATTTATGCTTTGCATTCGCCCAAGTCCTGGATGCATGCGCTATTGGGCATTCCTCTCCACTGGGCCTCCTCTGATCTAATACCACTTCGATGCTGTATAGAAAGGCATTGCACGTCAATACCAGATTTCACTTGGGATCATAAATGTGCCAATGCCTGAGAGGATGATAGCTGTGTCTTCACTTCCCTGAAGACAATGGCTTGGCTATGCAACCATTTCAAAAGCTGACCCTTTAAGATGCAAAGATGCCAGGATGGAGGCCAGGTTATGTCTGAACTTTCTGTAATAATTCACCAACCCAAGGAAAGCTCCAGTACAGATGTGGGAACCAGGACGCCTTTGATCACCCTCACTTTATTTCCAATGGGTATAACCTGGTTTTGTCGACTCTGTAGCCCAATTAGGTCACTTGGGGTGCCTGGAACAAATAATTTTCCCTTCTCAGTCATACACCTCATACAGTCATAGAGTCATGGAGATGTACAGCATGGGAACAGATCTTTTGGGCCTACCTGTTCGTGCCGACCAGATATGCTAAATAAATCCAGTCCCCTTTGCCAGCAGTTGGACCATATCCCTCTAAACCCTTCCTCGTCATATACCCATCCAGGTGCCTTTTAAATGCTGTAATTGTACCAGCCTCCACCACTTCCTCTGGCAGCTCATTCCATTCACATACCACCCTCTGCATGAAAAACTTGCCCCTTAGGCCCATTTTAAATCTTCCCCCTGTCACCTTAAATCTATGCCCTCTAGTTTTGGACTCCCCCACCCCAGGTAAAATATCTTATTTACCTTACCTGTGCCCCTCATGATTTTATAAAACTCTATAAGGTCATCCCTCAGCCTCTGACGCTCCAGGGAAAATAGCCCCAGCCTATTCAGCCTGTCTCTACCCAGTCTCCAACCCTGGCAACATGCTTGTAAATCTTTTCTACACCCTTTCAAGTTTCACAACATCCTTCCTATTGCAGGAGACCAGAATTGCACGCAGTATTCCAAAGGGTGCCTAACAGCCACAACATGACCTCCTAACTACTATACTCTATGCTCTGACCAATAAAGGAAAGCATACTAAATACTTTCTTCACTATCCTATCATTGTTCCACTTTCAAGGGACTATGAACCTGCACTCCAAGGTCTCTTTGTTCAGCAACACTCCCTAGGACCTTACCATTAAGTGTATAAGTCCAGCTAAGATTTGCTTTCCCAAAATGCAGCACCTCGCATTTATCTAAATTAAACTCCATCTGCCACTCTTTGGCCCATTGGCCCATCTGATCAAGATCCCGCTTGCCTTAGAAAAACACCTTAGGACTATATCCAAGTTCTCTAAGTGTTCCTTATTAGTTTTCCCTGTTATTAGGACATCATCTAGATAAATGACGACCTGCGGTAGACCTTGCAAAATGCTCTCCATCATCCGCTGAAAAATTAAATAGGCAGAAGTTACCCCAAATGGCAGTCTTGTATGTTGCTACCAACCCTTATGGAAACCCTTCTGGGAACCCTCATTTAACCACAATTGCAAATACACATGGCTCATATCCAGCTTCATGAAAGACAGCCCACCCCCACCCCCAGCCAGCATTGTGTATAAATCCTCTGTGCGAGGCATTGGGTATTTACCCAGCTGTGAGAAGCGGTTTACCAGTTGTTTAAAATCCTCACAAAGGCAAACTAACCCGTTGGGCTTCACAATCAGTACAACTGGTACTGCCCATTCCACAAACTGGATGGGTTTGATGATTCCTTCACTTTCCAACCTCTGATTTCTGACTCTACTTTTGCCCATAAGGCAAATGGCACTGGACGGGTCTTGCAGAATCGTGGAATTGCTTCCTGGTCAATATGTAAGGTGACCTTGGCTCCTTTGATAGTCCCTAGACCTTCCTGAAAAACATATAGGTATTTAATTAGGACTTCACCCAGGCAGTCATTTTCTAACTGAAAAATGTTAAGTCAATCAAAATGAATCTTTCTCAATTTCCCTCATTAAGCTTGGGCCTGAGTCTTTTACTACAACCAGTTGTAACTGAACCAGCTGCTTTTGATAAGAGACCGAAATCGAAGTTGTACTCTTAATCTGTAAAGGTTCTCTGGGATCAGTTCTCAGTCTCGCCGAGGTATTGCACAAACATATGGGTTGGAGACCAAAGTGAATTTTGTTCAAGACTGGTTCTGTAATCACTGAAACGGCTGCACCGGTATCAACCTCCTTTAGAGCTGGGTGACCATTTAACCAGACGTTTATTTTGATTGGTTCTGATTTGGATGTTGCTAAGTAATTTAACTGTTCCAGACCAAATGCCATGGGCTTTCCAGGGTGTGCACTCTCCTGGATACCAGCTGATGTGTTCTCTTACTCAACTCAGGTCTAATAGGACTCCTTTGCTATCTGAAGTCTGCATACTGGCAACAACTACAATGGCTTGCTGTATCCATCACCAAGTCACCCTTTATTGACCGGTCCTTGACTTTTGTACTGCCTCATTCAGAATCAGGCACCAGAGTGTCAGCATCTCTGCAACTTCTCTTTTTATTATTTTATTAAACAATTACAAAAGAGTTTACAGAAAAACAGTTAACATTTACAGCTGTATACAACAGCAATTTTACAAGGGAGAGGAGCAGCAAAGCCAGGCCCCAAACCCTACCGTTCAACCAGTTTATAGGGAAATGAGGACAAACTACAAATCCCAGTTTCAAATATGAAAAGACATCAACAATGACATTTCTACATGAGACAATCCTGTTACATAGGAACGTGCAGACAATACAGACCCAGCAAGCCCCCGTCCCTCTAAGGCAGCCCGCCCCTACTCACCTTCCGGCTCTCGATCCACCCCATGCCCCTTCCAGTTCTCGGTCCGCCCTGACACACCTTACGACCAGCTCTAGGACAGCCCATCCCGGTACCCGCCCGAGGTGACAGCGGTCAGGACGGCCTACCCACCTTCCGGCTTCACTAACCACCCTCAGCACCTTTCGACCACCTCTCGGACAGCCCGCCACGATACCTGCCCAGGGTGACACCACTGAGGACGGCTACCTGCCTTCTGGCTCTTGGTCTGCCCCTACGTACCATTGGGCTCTCACCCACCCAAATGCACCATCCGGCCTGTGAACTGCCCTGACACACCTTCCGGCCACCTCTAGGACAGCCCGTCCCCTTCCCCAGGGACGACAGCGTGCAGGGTAGCCCATAAGCCTTCCGGATCTCAGCCTGCCCCTACGCACCTTCTGGCTCTTGGCTGCTCTGACGCCTCCCGACCACCTCTAGGACAGCCCATCCCTTCTCAGGGCGACAGCGCTCAGAACGGCGTACCCACCATATGGTTCTTGGGGTGACAGCTTTCAGGACGACCCATAAGGCTCCCAGCTCACAGTAAGGCCTGCCAGACCCAGGGACACACAAGACAGTACAAGTGATAGACCCAACAAACACCACAATACAGTTAATTACCAAAAAACAGAGTCCTTTCTGGTACACATTCCAAATATAGAGTCTTCAAAATATAGAGTCCATTTCCAGGAAGAGTCCACTCCAGTATACGATGTACATTGTCAGAAATAGAGTCCGCTCCAAACTGCAGAGTCCATTGCTAAAAACAGAGTCCACAACCGAGGGCAAAGTCCACTCCTGGAGGCAGCAAATGCACACCCCACAGCACACAGGTGTTCAGTCTCAATGGAGTCCTGGCCCAGCCTTGGAGAGCCAGGCCCACTCACAGGAACACAGTACATAGTACAGGTGCAGTTAACTCACAGGGGTTCAGTCCAGTCCTGAAGGAAAGGTCTTCACCCAAACTCCAGGATACAGCAACTGCTCACCTCCCAGCACACACACAGGTGTTCAATCTTCAGAGGCCCAGTCCCAGGGCTAGGCCTCCCCACAGGAACAGCTCCTCTGGTAAAATGTATGTCTTCCACAAGGGCTCAGTCCAAACACCAAGAATGGTGAAGACACATACAAAAAACAAAGGAAACTAGAGTCCAAGGGCTAAACCCTACCACAAAATTAACATTGTCCTTTTCTCAAAGGTGAAAAGAGAAAAGAGTCACACACAGGCTGTAACCAGCCAGTGAAACAACAGTCCCCTAATGAGAACTGAGCTACACCTGAAACACATTGTGTGCATCAGGAGTTTAACAATCAGTCCTCACTAAAAGGAATGCCAGTTAACAAACTGGCTAAATAATTCAGCCAGTTCAGGAATCAGGTTTCCCCCTCCCAAAAAAAGGAAGTAGAAACTAACAGTAACATACTGACTGTAAAACCAACCAGCACAGAGTCAATCCCCCAAACTGAGGAGACTCTGAATCTCCTGTTTATATCAGTCAGCCAGGGCTCCCTGATTTGACCAGATTAACAGCTTCAATCAGGGAACTCAGAATCTATGAGGTCCACCTGGCTGACCTCATATCATCACTGCAGGAACAATTTGGCCTGGCCTGGTCATATAGAGGTGCTGAGAATGAAGCTACTGAATACAAAACAATCTCTGAAATTGCACTACTACTGTTGACTCACTTAGCTATGTAGTCCACTATTTGGTTTTGGCAGAGGTTGTGTAGTAATATGAGTGCACTGAGAGCTATGAAAATAGCATAATTGAATTAAATATGATGAAAATGGAATTATTATACGGCCTTAAGGCATTTGGAATCTCATTTTGTGTTCCTCATTTTTCGTGGCAGCAAATACTCAGGAAATAAGTCCTTTTTTGATTTAACTAGCAATTTCTCTTTTGTCTGTGGTGGCCAATCAAATTGTTACTGTACAAGCACACTTGTAGTGACATTGTAACTTTGTAATTTACGACTTCTATGTGGTAGCTTTATATATTGGTTGCTACATCCTAACTAATTTTATGGTCAGTTATTCCATCTTGATGATATTGTGGCATTGTAATTTACAACTTCTAATTAATTATTGAATTGAACTGGGTATACATTAGTATACATTTAGTATACATTTAGAAACTGAGGTGCAAATAAAAGTTACAGTTAGCTGTATATCACCATTACCCTGCAGGGAGTCAGAGCTGAAGATGTGTTGCTGGAAAAGCGCAGCAGGTCAGGCAGTATCCAAGGAACAGGAGAATCGACGTTTCGGGCATAAGCCCTTATGCCCAAAATGTCAATTCTCCTGTTCCTTGGATGTTGCCTGACCTGCTGCACTTTTCCAGCAACACATTTTCAGCTCTGATCTCCAGCATCTGCAGTCCTCACTTTCTCCTGCAGAGAGTCACCCTATTTTGACACATTGAGACAGAGGGAGCTTGGCTGAGGTGTTAGATGAATAGTTTGCATCTGTTTTTACAAAAGAGGAGGATGCTGCCCAGGCCATGCTGACAATGAAGAAAAGTATGTTACCAGAAGGGTTCAAAATTAATAATTCTCACCAGTCATATTTCGCTTGACAGGATGATTAACTTTGCAAATTGGACAGCTATTGCAGATGACATTAAGAAATAATGATTTTTTTGTTCCTGGTTATTGGACTGGATTTTAAGATTTTTGTCCTGCAGCTCCACTTATTTGATACAAAGATAGAATAAGGAAGAAGTCGTGGATAGATTATTGGTACTTACAGTTGACAAGGAACCAGGAGAGATGTAATCAAAGATTTTGAAGAATGTGAGGATTGAAATCGGATTCAGGGGAGGCGCCGAAAGACTGGAGAAATGCCAATCAAAAAAGCTTCTCAGGATAATCCCTGCAATTACAGACCAGCTAGTTTAACTTTGGTGGTGGGGAAACTCCAACAAATAATTATTTGGAATAGAATTACTAGTTGCATAGAAAAAGGTAAGTTGATTAGGAAGAGTCAGCATGAATTTCTGAAGGGAAAATCATGTTTAACTAACTTTGTCGAGTTTTCATTTAAGTCGTAATAGAAAGGGTCAATGAAGGTAACGCTGTGGATGTGGTATGTGTAGATTTCCAGAAGGTACTTGATGCAATGCCACACAAGAGACTTGTGAGGAAAGTTATAGGTCATGGTATAAGAGGGAAAGTAGCAATGTGGATATAAAACTGGCTGAGTGATATGAAACAGAGAGTAAGGGTTAATGTATACTTTGCGTGCTCGAGGAATGTTTGTAGTCCAGTTCACCAAGGTTCGGAATTGGACCCTTGCTTTTCCTGTTATATATTAATAATCTCAATCTTGGTGGGCAGGGTACAATTTAAAAGTTTGCAGATGAATTGTAAACTTTGAGAAAAGCAGTGTGGATGTTCAAAAGGACATTGACAAGTTGGTGGAGTGGGCACATAAGTGGCAGATAAGGTTCAATACATGGAGGTGCGAGATGATGTACTTTGTTTGAAAGGACATTGAAAGGCAATATAAAATAGGGGATACAATTCTAAAAGGGGTGCAGCAGCAAAGGGACCGTGACAAAGACATACACAGATCATAGAAAGTGGCAACACAGTTTGAGACGGCAATATTTTAGGGCAGCATAGTTGCACAGTGGTTATGTCCTGACACGGTGGTGAACCCTTCTGCTAAGTAAACCAAACAACCAGAAAAGCACACCTCACCTCGTAATCTGTTAAAGTATGAGTGACAGAGAACTACCCAAGTTCCACTATTTAAAGAAAAGAAAATATCAATTTATTCTTTAAAAGTGAACATTAAACAACAACCATTTACAACTCTAAGCTTCCTTTCTTCTAACTGCTTGTTATCTGCTTCCAACTGTATGTAATATACTGTTCCAATAAATGCCCCAATTAAAATTACATTAACCTAATTTTTAAAACCCTATTGTGACTTTCATCTCTGGTGTCTGTCTTCCTCTAACTGTAGATCTCCCTGGCTTGTCTTCGGTCTTTTGTTGCAAAGATATTTCATATGAAAAGGTACCTTTGATAGAGAGTGTTTTGATAGCAGTTACACTGACGATGGCAGTTGGTCTCTCTTTCTCTGGCTAACTGTCAAAATGCCAGCTTCTTTATACCCGAAACATTGGATCATCTCATTGGTTCGATGTTGTCAAAACATTGAATTCAAATTCGATTAGGTTTTAGTATCTTGGGGAATAATTTAAACGGATTGGTTCAATTCAAACTATTGTGAAAACATAGCACCAAAAGTCAGGTATTTATTTCATAGCCAAATGTTACATATTTTTAATTTTCCAGTAAACCCTGAGACTGCTCGTCAGTCACATTACAGGCGCCTACAAGCTTTAAGTGCAAAACAGCTTTCACTCTCTCTTCAAGGTACAGTACACTCCTTCAACTTCATAACACCTTCCCCCTTAAGAAAAAAATGAACCATCATAATGAAAAGATGGCTTCGTTTATTTTCCAATTCTTAACCCCATTACTGTGAAATACATAGGACGTTGATCTAAGTTCATATTAATTTTTGCACACACACATATAAAACATTGGTATCTGTTCAGTCTTACCTATAATTCATCCTTTAAATCTGCAATAACGCTGCTATCACATTCTTATGACCCGCAGCATGTACGATTTGTAAATTGAAAGTCTGTAACATAAGACTCCAATGAAATAGTCTCATATTCTTGTCTTTAAATCATTCCAAGAATGTAAGAAGATTGTGATCTGTGTACACAACCGTCTCTAACACATTGTTCATCACATAAACATTAAAATGTTGTAAGGCCAGTACCAAACTCAATAATTCACTTTTGATGGTAGAATATTTTCTCTGGTGTGTGTTGAGTTTCTTTGAAAAGTAACCAACTGGCCATTCAATTCCATCATCCTCTTCCTGTAGCAGTACAGCTCCAACTCCTATGCCGTTAGCATCAATTACAACCTTGAAGGCTTTCAAACCGTTTGGTGTAGCTAAAACTGGTGCAGTGGTTAATACGGCTTTTAAATTGTCAAATGCTTTCTGGCATTGTTCTGTCCACTGAAATTTTGTGTTCTTCTTCAACGAATCTGGTAACAGTGCCATTACGTTTGCTGAAGTTTGGAACAAATTTCCAGTAGAATCCGCTTAGTGCCAAAAATCAAAGCACCTCTTTCTTCGAGGTTGGTCATGGAAATTTCTCGATGGCTTTCATCTTTACGTTCCTTGGGGTCAACCTTCCATGTTATATCCCAAGAACGTCATTTCTGCTTTCGCAAATTCTGTTTTCTTTAAGTTTATTACCAGTTTTGCCTCTCTTAATTATTAAAAGAGTGCTACCAAATGTACCATGTGATCTTTCCATGACTCACAAAATATCACTGCATCATCCAGATAGGCTGCACAGTTTGTTAACCCAGCCATAACTCTGTTCATGAGTCTTTGGAATGTGGCTGATGCACTCTTCGTTCCAAAGGACATCACTTTGAATTGATATAGCCCATTTGGGATTACAAATGCAGAAATTTCTTTTGCTTTCTGTGATAAAGGTACCTGCTGGTAACCACACAGTAAGCCCAACTTTGTGATGTAACTGGCTTGTCCAACTTTCTCTATACAGTCCTCCGACATGAGTCCGATTTTGTTACGGAGTTGACTTTCCAATAGTCCACACAAAATCATTGCATCCCTTCAGGTTTGGGAACTAACACAATCGGAGAACTCCACTCACTCTGACTCGGTTCGATGATATCGTTGTTGAGCATCACATTCACTTCCTTCTGTACCTGTGTGGCTTTGAGAGGATTAAGCCTGTAGGGGTGTTGTTTTATCGGAACAGCATTCCCCACTTCTACCTCATGCACAATAGCGTTAGTCCTCCCTGTTTAATTCCTGCATATGACCTCATACTGCTGCAACAAACCTTTCAACTGGATTCTTTGCTCCTGAGACAGATAGTTCACTAACCTATCACACTCCTCAAGGACTTGCTCATTGTTTAATGTATTTTGAGGCACATGAAACTCCATGACATCTGCCTTGAATTCCTCACTCTGTGGGGCAGTAACTAACCCTTGATTCTCCAGTTCCCTATCTCTGTTATAATAAGGTTTCAACATATTCACATGATATACCCAATACAGTTTTTTTCCTATCAGGCATCTTTGCCAGATAGTTTACCTGACTCAACATTTTCTCAATTTGATAGGGACCACTAAACCTGGCTTTGAAGGGATCTCCTACCATTGGTAACAATGCTAATACGTCATCCCCACAAGAAAATGTCTGAATTTCAGTGTTTTTATTTGCCACATGCCTCATTTTATGCTCTGCCCTCTTCAGGTGCTGTTTAACTAACTCACCTACCTGATTTAATCTCTCCCTCACCTCCGATACATAATCCAAGTGTGAGATCTCCGACTTCAATTCTGTCAATTTCTCTTTAATTAATTTCAAAGGCCCTCTCACTTCCTGTCCAAATATTAACTCAAAGGGAGTGAACGGAGTAGATTCATTTGGGGCATCTCTAATGGCAAACTATATGAATGGAATACCTTTATCCCAATCATTCAGGTAATCCTGACAGTACGCTCTTAACATGGTCTTCAGGGTCTGACGCCACCTTTCCAAGGCTCCCTGGGATGCAGGATGGTACACATTTGACTTAAACTGCTGTATGCCTAAGCTATCCATAACCTCCTTAAACAGCCTAGCAGTAAAATTAGACCCTTGGTCTGACTGAATCTCTCTGGGTAGCCCATACCGTGTGAAGAAAGCTACTAATTCCTCTACCACCCTTTTTGCCTTAATACTCCACAATTGAATTGCCTCCGGAAATCTGGTAGACACATCCATTATGGTTAGCAAATACTGGTTCCCACGTTTAGTTCTTGGGAGGTGTTATGACACGGGGTAAACCCATCTGCTAATTTAAACCCGACACACAGAGAAGCTCACCTCACACCGTAAACTGTTAAATTTCAAGAGGCAAAGGGCTATGCTGAATTTCACTACTTCAAGTAAAAATTAACAATTTTATTCTTTAAGTTGAACAGAGAACATTAAAACCAGAAATATTTACAACTCTTTTCTCTTAAATCTATCTTTTACTTCCCACTCTACAATACTGGTCTGATAAATTCCCTCTTAAAGTTATGGCAAATCAACTTCAAACTCAGTTGTCGTCTTCGGATGTCAAACTTTCTCTTTAGGTTTCTCTAGGTCAGCTTTGGTCTTCTGCTGCACAAATTCCTTATGGATAGGTACCTTTCAGAGAGCTATTCTGCTGGCAGACTTTACTTGTAGGTGCTCTTTGCTGTTCTCCCCCTAACTGTTTATACCCCAAACCATTGGATTATTTCATTGGTTTGATGTCATCCCAAACAGTCAAATTCAAGTTTGATTGGAGTTTGGTGTCTGGGGCATAATTTAAACTAATTGGCCAAATTTGAATTTGTTTTTGTACCATGGCAACAGAGCACCAGCTATTTGTGTTAACCAAGTGTTACATTTTTAAATTGTTCAGCACATTGTGCTTTCAGTCCTTGCCACCTTCCTCTCTCTCTTAAAGGTACATACACATTCATAACAGGAGGGGACCTACACTATCAATCATAACCCGCGTGAAAGGTTCTTCAAATGCGGGAATTGGCAACAAATGTGCTTCTTTTATTACTGCCTGTAGCTTACCTACCATTTGGCATCTATGACATTATGGCAAAAGTTAACCACGTCCTTGTGCATTCCAGGCCAACAGAAATACTTTTGTACCTTAGCTTGCATCTTCCATACACCTAGGTGACCTTCTAGTAGGAATTCATGCGCTACCGTAACATTTCTTGTCTGTATGCTCCCGGCAACACAGTCTGGTGCACTTCAGCCCATTTCTCCTCTGCACTAACCTGCTGTTGTCTCCATTTTCGTCTTAGGATTCTATCTTTAAGATAATAACCTTGAGGAATATTCTCTGCCTCCTTTTCTGAGTATGAATCAACATTTTTATCTTTTATTGTCTTGTCTTTCTGTTGTAAGTCCATTAGCCTTTCAGGACTAAACATTTCTGCCTGCTCAGCTTTTTCCTGCTCCATTACGTCAAACAGGGTGTCTGCTAACTGAATCTCAACTCTTTCATCTTTCTCTTTAGTTTTTGCTTCATGCTGTGATTTATGATAGTGGGATCTTGTAACTACACAGCCTGGGAAAATTCCAGGGTATTTTTCTTTTAACTCCTCAGTTCCCTGGTTTTCCTTTGGCTTATCCACAACGAGGGTTGTCACTCCCACCTTGGACCCTGCTAAATCATTCCTAAGAACAAACCATATTCGTGGAACTGACACTGTCAATCACTCCCACTGTAACTTCCCCAGTCTTGAGTTAGCACTTCAACCTGATCTTACACAGGGAAACACTAAATTTCTGTTCATCTATTCCACGAATTACCACTCTCTTGGGTAATGGATCAGAAAGAGTGCAAATACATTCATCTCTCTTGCTATTAGAGACTGATTAAATCCTGTATCTCTCAAAATTATAACTCATTTTCCTTCTCTCTCTATTCTTTCTGAATAAATTGTAACCACAGAAGCAAAACCCTTTTATAGATCAGGCACTAACTCCAAACTCAGCCCCTGTCTCGGCTGTGCACTGCCCTGCAGCTCCTTGACTTTTCTTGGGGTTTCCTTTACTACTTTCACTAATGCCACTGCCTTAGCTTCTTCCACCACATCCTTTCCCACAGTGCCTTTCTTTAATGACCAGCACTGTGACGTCACGTGTCCCACTTTACCACAGTGAAAACACCTGAGGCCCTTCACCTCCTTTCCACCCTCTTGGGCTTGTTTGTTAACCTGTTGTAGCCAATTACCAGTGTTCTCTACTTTTTATAGTGTAGGATTTCCCCTTCTCCCAATTTCTATCCCTCACAGGATGAAATTCCTGTCGGAAGCTAAACTTTGCCTTATGCACCAATATATATTCATCTACCATCTCTGCTGCTGTTCTCACTTCTTGAACTTTCTGTTCATCCACATAAATTCTTATCATCTCTGGAAGTGAGTTTTTGAACTCCTCCTGCAGAATAATCTCCCTTAGAACCTCATAAGTCTTATCTATCCACACCCACCTATCAAAATTACTATGTTTAATTCTTTCGAACTCAACATAAGTCTGGCCTGGTTCCTTCTTTGTGTTTCTGAACCGCTGTCTATATGCTTCTGGTACCAATTCATAAGCCTGTTTGACTTCTTCATAATCTCTTCACCCTTCATGTGACAGCGCTGCAAATACCTCACTCGCTCTGCTGACCAGCTTAGTCTGAACTAGCATTACCCACAAATCCTCTGACCACTCAGTCTGCCTTGCCAGTTTGAAATAAAGAAGGCTTCAGCATCTTTCTCATCAAAAGGTGGCAGTGTTTTAACATATTTGTAAACATCACTACCTTCTCTGTTAATCTCCATCCTGTTAATTTGACTTTCCTAAGTCGCAACTTCTGAAGTTCAATTTCGCTCTCCTTTTCTCTCTTTTCTCTCTTTTTCTCTCTCCCTTTCTTCTGTCTCTCTTTCTCTTTCTTCTCTCTCACCTTGCTCAGCTATGAATGTTCTTTCTCTTTTTCCTCTCTCTTTTTTTCCTCTCTCTCTTTTTCTCTCTCTCCCTTTCTTTTTCCTTTCTCTGTCTTTCTTACTCCTCTCTCTCTCTTTGCTTATCTTCTAACTCCATTTTTCTCAATTGTAGTTTAAGTTTTTTTCTAATTCTACTGCACTTCTCTGTTTCTCTGATGCATCTAAGTGCTTGACTAACTCCCTTACGATTTCAGCTTTACTTTTGTCCTTGGTTCAACCCAAATCTAACCTCTTTGCTAATTCTAAAAGTATGGTCTTTTTCTATCCTTCTCAACTTTCTTGGCAAATTTGAGAATCATCTTCAAACCCCAGAACCTCTTTAGCAATCTTAAGAGCTATTTCTCTCACTTTTAATTTAACCAACCACAAATAATCGAAATTAAACAAGTTGTCTCGCCTACATTTTATTTAAAGATTTTGGACGCTACTTGGCAAGTGTTTAAATCTGCTGGGATCTTTTGTACCCCAAATCTGTCCAAATCTCAGACTGGATCTGACTAAACCTGTCCAACTCCCGGACAAGCCCCAAAACTGTTCTGACACACGGTGAACTCTTCTGCTAATGAAACCAAACACCCAGAAATGCTCACCTCGCCTTGTAATCTGTAAAAGTATGAGTGACAGAGAACTACCCAAATTCCACTATTTAAAGAAAAAAAATCAATTTATTCTTTAACTCTAAAAGTGAACATTAAACAACAACCATTTACAACTCTGAGCCTCCTTTCTCTGAACTGCTTGCTATCTGCTTCCAACTCTATAACAGTATACTGTTCCAATAAACGCCCCTATTAAAATTACATCAACTTAACTTTCAAAACCCGAGAGCGGCTGTTGTCTCCAGTGTCTGTCTTCCTCTGGCTGTAGATCTCCCTGAGTCGTCTTTGGTCTTTTGCTGCAAAGATATTTCATATGAAAAGATACCTTTGATAGAGAGTGTTTTGCCAGCAGTTAGTCTGATGATGGTAGTTGGTGCTTTCTCTCTCTCTGGCTAACTCTCAAAATGCCAGCTTCTTTATACCCAAACATCAGATCATCTCATTGGTTTGATGTTGTCAAAACATTAAATTCAAACTTGATTGAGTTTTAGTATCTTGGGGCATAATTTAAACTGATTGGTTAATTTCAAACTGATGTGAAAACATAGCAACCAAAACTCAAGTATTTGTTTCACAGCCAAATGTTACATATTTTCAATTTTCCAGTACATTCTGAGACTGCTAGTCAGTCACATGACATGTGCCTGCAAGCTCTCAGTGCAAAACAGCTTTCACTCTCTCTTAAAGGTACAGTACACTCCCTGAACTTCATAACAGTTAGCACTACTACTTCACAGTGCAGGGACTTAGGTTCAATTCAAGCCTTCAGTGTCTATGTGGAGTTTGCACATTCTCCCTGTGTCTGCATGAATTTTCTCCAGGTGCTCCCATTTCCTCCCACAGTCCAAAGATGTGCAGGTTAGGTGGATTGGCCATGCTAAATTGCCCATAGTGTCCAGGGATGTGCAGACTAGGTGGATTAGTTATGGTAAATGTGGGGTATATGGGGACAGGGTAGGGGGACTTGGTCTGGGTGGAATGCTGTTTGGAGGATCAGTGCAGATGCAATGGTGAAGTGGCCTCTTTCCATACTGTAAGGATTCTGTTTTCTATTCATTCATGGGATGTGGGCACTGCTGGCTGGCAGCAGTTATTGTTGTCTTAAACCACTGTTGAAGAGGGTCTTCAAGGATTTTGACCTGATGGCACTGAAACTAGTGGCAATAGAAATTCCAAGTCAGAATGGTAAATGGCTTGGGGTAACTTGCAAGTCGGGATGTTTGCCAATGATTGCACAATGTTCAGCACCATTTGCGACTCCTCAGATACTGAAGCAGTCCATGTCCAAATGCAACAAGATCTGCACAATATCCAGGCTTGGGCTGACAAGTGGCAATGACCATCTCCAAAAACAGACATTCTAATCATCACCACTTAACATTCAGCGGCGTTACCATCACTGAATCCCCACTATCAACATCCTTGGGGTTACCATTGATCAGAAACTCAACTAGACTTGCCACATAAATACAGTGGCTACAACAGCAATCAGAGCCTAGTAATTCAAGTGTGGCAAGTAACTCACCTCCTGACTCCCCAAAGCCTGTCCACCATCTACAAAGTACAAGTCAGGAGTGTGATGAAATACTCTCCACTTGCCTGGATGGGTGCAGATCCAACATCACTCAAGAAGCTTGACAGCATCCAGGACAAAACAGTCCATTTGGTTGGCACAAGCATCCCCTCCCTTCACCACCGATGCTCAGGAGCAGCAGTGTGTACTATCTACAAGATGCACTGCAGGAATTCACCAAAGATCCTCACGACAGCACCTTCCAAAGCCATGACCAGTTCCAACTGGAAGGACAAGGGCTGCAAATACATGGGAATGGCACCACTTGCAAGTTCCCTTCCAAGTCATTCACCATCCTGACTTGGAATTATATTGCCGTTCCTTCACTGTCGTTGGATCAAAATCCTGGAATTCTCCTCAGAATATTGTGAGTCAATCTACAGAATGTGGACTGCAACATTTCAAGAAGGCAGCTCATCACCACCTTCTTAAGGGCAACTAGGAATGGGCAATAAGTGCCGGTTCTACCAGCGACACCCACGTCTCACGAATGCTGTTCCACCCACAAAACAAAAAAGAACAAGAGGGCATAGATTTAAAGCGATGGGTAAACAAAGCAAGGGTGATGGGAGAAAAAACATTTTCACACATGGAATTGTTAGGATATGGAATGTTTTGCCTGGAAACATAGTGGAAGCAGGTTCAAGTGAGGCATTCAAGGCGGCATTGGATGTTTTTTTGATAGAAATGATTTGCAAGGCTGGTGATTGGCACTACATACTAGAACTGATGCAGGCATCATGGGCTGAATGGTCTCTTTCTGCGCTTTAATAATTTTGTGATTCTCTAATTCTGTTGTCCTGTTGACAGTGCATTTGCTCTAAAAATCTATTTGCACATGCAAGTTCCCTTCAGGACCAAATCTTAGTGCTTGTTTAAAAGAACATCCTGTCCTGGCTCCATCACAGTATATCTTTTCCTTCTAAAATTGACAGCTGAAACATTTGAGTTGAGCATGAATGCTCATTAACTTTTAATCATGTACTTAATAGATTAAACACAATGATTGCATGGATAATGTCACATCTAACATATCACCAAAACCTACAGTTAATGAAAAGGAAAATTATTAATCTAAAGTGAAATCAAATTTCTCAAGATGAAAAATGTTTGGCAATAATTACTCACTGTTATTTAAAGTTAAACTACCTCCCACCTTCTCTTTCCCCATTCTACAGTAATTTCCTTAATTCAAGCACTGTGCCGAGGTTCTCACTGGAGCTGAGACCCAGGTTTTCCTATTAGGGAGCTTATAACAGCAAGCAAATAGATTTTAGACAGTAACTCAGCTGGTGAGGGAATTCCCAACACTATGCAACTTCTCATTGGCATTAATAACCATCTTAATTGATTACTGCTCCAGCTATAATAACCCAATTAAAATCCTAATTAAACTGCAGAATTGTAGCCAAACCTTTCTGTCAACAGTGTTTTCAACTGCAAGTTGAGGGTTAAGTTCTAGTCATACATGGTGCTACTTGTCATTGGGCTTGCTACTGTTAAACCAGTATAAAAACACTCCAATACACAGAAATTGTTTGTGCTGTGCAGCTGCGTAGACAAAGGAGATGAGGAATTACCAATGGTCACAGCCGAAAGGATTATCTTTACTTTAACTGAACAGACCTTCAAGTGCAGGTTCATAGTTCCTTGAAAGTGAAGTTTCATGTAGATAGGATAGTGAAGAAGGCGTTTGGAATGCTTTCCTTTATTGGTCAGAGTATTGAGTTACAGGAGTTGGGAGGTCATGTTGCGGCTGGTTAGGCCACTGTTGGAACATTGTGTGCAATTCTGGTCTTCCTGCTATAGGAATGATGTTGTGAAATTTGAAATGGTGCAGAAAAGACTTACAAGGATGTTGCCAGGGTTGGACGATTTGAGTTATAGGGAGAGGCTGAATAGGCTAGAGCTATTTTCTCTGGAGCATCGGAGGCTGAGGGGTGACTTTATAGAGGTTTATAAAGTCAGGAGGGGCATGGATAGGATAAATAGACAAGATCTTTTTCTTGGAGTGGGGGAGTCCAAAAAGAGGGCATAGGTTTCGGGTAAGAGGGGAAAACTTTAAAAGGGACCACGGAGGGGGTGCATGTATGGATTGAGCTGCTAGAGGAAGTAGTGGAGGCTGGTACAATTACGGCATTTAAATGCATCTGAACGGGTATATGAATAGGAATGGTTTAGAGGGATATGGGCCAAATGCTAGCAAAAGGGACTAGATTAATCTAGGATATCTGGTCGGCGTGGCCAAGTTGGACCGAAGAGTCAGTTTACATGCTGTACAGCTCTACGACTCTCTGACTATAACTGACAGGCAAGGCCCAAAAATATTTTTGAGCTCAGTCAGCAACCTTTAAATTAAATATGTTGATAAAAACAAAGCTTGTGAACATATTGTTATTTCTAACATGTTGTTTGATGCCTTTAAAGCAAGCAACATCTCTTTTACTGCATTTCTACTGCAAAGTAGAGCAATCAGCGGTAAGTACACTACACCCATGAACATACTTTTACGGACCAGGCCAGACCCCTCAAAACATTTCAAGAAGGTGGCCCAGACCTGAACTTTGCTATTTGATTTACATAAGTGTATAGCAGATTTTCCCAGAGAGAATTAGCTGATCAGCCGACTTAGATGTTAAACAAAACAGAATTTATTTAAAAGAGTACGGAATGAAACACAAAGAACAGAAAATAGAATACCCAAATAACTTATCCTATAAGACCATAAGACATAGGAGCGGAAGTAAGGCCATTCGGCCCAAGTCCACTCCGCCATTCAATCATGGCTGATGGGCATTTCAACTCCACTTACCCGCATTCTCCCCGTAGCCCTTAATTCCTTGTGACATCAAGAATTTATAATTTCTGCCTTGAAGACATTTAGCGTCCCAGCCTCCACTGCACTCTGCGGCAATGAATTCCACAGGCCCACCACTCTCTGACTGAAGAAATGTCTCCGCATTTCTGTTCTGAATTTACCCCCTCTAATTCTAAGGTTGTGTCCACGGGTCCTAGTCTCCTCGCCTAACGGAAATAATTTCCTAGCGTCCACCCTCTCCAAGCCATGTATTATCCTGTAAGTTTCTATAAGATCTCCCCTTAATCTTCTAAACTCCAATGAATACAATCCCAGGATCCTCAGCCGTTCCTCGTATGTTAGACCTACCATTCCAGGGATCATCCGTGTGAATCTCCGCTGGACATGCTCCAGTGCCAGTATGTCCTTCCTGAGGTGTGGGGACCAAAACTGGACACAGTACTCCAAATGGGGCCTAACCAGAGCTTTATAAAGTCTCAGTAGCACAACAGTGCTTTTATATTCCAACCCTCTTGAGATAATTGACAACATTGCATTCGCTTTCTTAATCACGGACTCAACCTGCATGTTTACCTTTAGAGAACCCTTAACTAGCACTCCCAGATCCCTCTGTACTTTGGCTTTACGAATTTTCTCACCGTTTAGAAAGTAGTCCATGCTTGTATTCTTTTTCCAAAGTGCAAGACCTTGCATTTGCTCACATTGAATTCCATCGGCCATTTCCTGGCCCACTCTTCCAAACTGTCTAGATCCTTCTGCAGCCTCCCCACTTCCTCAGTACTACCTGCCTGTCCACCTAACTTTGTATCATTGGCAAACTTCGCTAGAATGCCCCCAGTCCCTTCATCCAGATCATTAATATATAATGTGAACAGCTGTGGCCCCAACACCGAACCCTGTGGGACACCGCTTGTCACTGGCTGCCATTCCGAAAAAGAACCTTTTATCCCAACTCTCTGCCTTCTATCAGACAGCCAATCCTCAATCCATACCAGTAGCTCACCTCGAACACCATGGGCCCTCACCTTGCTCAGCAGCCTCCCGTGTGGCACCTTATCAAAGGCCTTTTGGAAGTCTAGGTAGACCACATCCACTGGGTTTCCCCGGTCTAACCTACTTGTCACCTCTTCAAAGAATCCTATCTGAATGCGACAGGCTATCCCAACTTAATGATGCTGTTCCAAAATACTCGTAACATTCCCAATAAACACCTCTTGGCACAAAAGGTAAAATCAAACAAGGGCTTACAGGCTTGAAGTTAAAGAGAAAGAGAGAGAGAAACAAAACCAGGCTGGAAACCTGCTTCCAGCAGCCTTTCTTCACACACATTGTTGCTCAACTGCCAGAACTGCTGAACTGGCCACTCCCCTTTCATTATACAAGGTTTTTTTTTACTTGAAAGCATTCTGCCTGAGGCAGTATCTAATAGTTGTAAACAAATGGGCCCTAAAATCTACCCAAACTCTCAGACCTTTCAGAGTCTGGGCCATTTACAACCACTCTGAAAAAAATTGAGGATGGCATAACTTTGCCAGATAAAGCAGTCCGTCGCAATACAGTAAATTAGGCACTGGCTGTCTCCATTGTAAATGTCAGATCTCAATTGAGTGAATACAATGCACCTCACAGCCTACTATCCATGTGACCAGTAGGCATTTATTTTAATTTCAAGAAGGAATATTGTTACGCAGTATAAAGGAAAAATGGAAAGTGGTGCAGTGAGAAGAATTTAATATTTAGTTTGCTCTAAATTTCTGTCGACAACAAGTTGAGTACTGTACTGTGAACATTTCTGGTCTCCATTTGTAAACAAAAATTCAACGGAGAAGCTCAACAAAGGAGTTATTAGTACTATACCCAGGTTGTGAGATTATACCTGTTATAGACCAGGCCTAGACCAGGCCCGACCCCTCAAAACATTTTTAAGCACGTAGCTCAGACCGTAACCTTCCTATTTGTTTTAGGTAAGTATATAGTGGACATTCCTGGAGTGAATTAGCTGGTCTGACTGCTAAGTTTTAAACAAACAGAATTTATTTCCAAAATTAAGGAATGAAACACAAATAACAGAAAATAGAATATCGGATAACTTATCCTATCCAAACCCAACAGACTATCCCGACTTGATGATGCTGTTCCGAAAATACTTGCAACAATCCCAATAAACATATCCCTTAGCACAAAGAGTAAAATTGAGACAAACAGGCTTGAAGTTAGATAGAGAGAGTACCCGGCTGGACTTGCCCCACCAGCCTTTCATCACACACACTGCTGCTGAACTGAATCAAAAGCTCTAATCTAAATGAAGGCTAGCTACACAGTTAGCTGGCCACTCCCCTTTGATTATACCAGTTTTTTTTAAAGACATGAAAGCCTTAGGCCAGAGGCATTATCTGTTTGGGGTAAACAAAAAGGGCTCCAATAAACCTTTCAAACCCAGCCTAGTTGGAGCCTGGCCAATTACCCCCTCTCTGGAAAGAAACTCAAGGGCATAGTAACCTTGTAAAAAGACCAGCATTGTGACACCTCCCCCTTAAAAAAATGAACCAGGATTTATTTTCCAAAACCCCAAAAAATAGTGGTTAGTACCCTACAACATACATACATATTCACTGACTATAAGCATGCAAACATGCACAACCACATTCGGGTTCAGTCTGTGGTTCTCCACCACCAAACGCCTCCATCTCTCATTCGAGACTTGATAATGCATCAGCAATCATGTTTTCTTGACCAGCCACATGCACAATTTTCAAATTGAATGGCTGTAACAACAGACTTCATCTAAACAGTTTGGCATTTTTGTTCTTAAATTTCTCCACAAATTTCGATGAGTTATGATCAGTGTATATGATTATCTCATATTTGTTACTGGTTATATAAACACTGAAATGTTGTAGTGTTAACACCAAGCTTAAAGTCTCTTTCTCAACTGTCAAATATTTCTGACGAACGTTCAATTTCCTGGAAAAATACCCCAATAGGTCTTTCTATCTTCTCGTTGATTTCCTGCAGGAGCACAGCACCGACACCCACATCACTTGCATCGATAGCCACCTTGAATGGCTTTGTGAAATTAGGAGTGGCTAATACTGGGGCAGTGGTTAACACAGTCTTTAGGCTGTCAATGCCTTCTGACAGTCTGCTGTCTACTGTAACTTCTTGCCTTTTTTTATCAATTTAGTGAGTGGAGCAACCTCACTGCTAAAATTTGGCACTTTCGATAAAATCCATTCAATCCTAGGAACCGTAATACTGCTCTTTTTGTCAACGGTATGGGAAATCCCCGAATTACTTTTGTTTTCACATCCCGTGGGGCCATTTGTCTGTGTCCAGTAACGTGGCCCAGAAAGGTGACTTGAGCTTTGTCAATTTCACATTTAGCCAGGTTTACCACCAAGCCTGCCTTCCAAAGTCGATTGAACAAGGCCGATAAATGCTGTAAATGTTCCTTCCATGGGTGACTAAAAAAAATCACCAGGTCATCAATGTATACAACACAGTTGGGTAATCTGGCGATGACCTTATTGGTTGGTATCTGAAATGTGGCTGGAGCATTTTTCATACCAAATGGGCTGACTTTAAACTGATGCAGTTCATTTGGTGTTACAAAAGCTAAAATTGCCTTTGCTCTCTCTGACAAAGGTTTCTGCCAATTCCCTCTGAGCAAGTCCAACTTAGAAATATAAGTTGCTTGTCCCACCTTTTCAACACAGTCTTCCAACCACGGAATAGGATAAGAATCAGTCTTTGTAACTGCATTGACTTTGTGATAGCCCACACATAACCTCTGGGTACCATCTGACTTTGACACCATTACTATGGGTGAGCTCCAAACACTGTACCTCACTTAGATTATGTCGTCTTGGAGCATACGTTTTATCTCCTTCTGAACCTGTGCCAACTTCAAAGGGTTATGCCTGTAAGGATGTTGATTAATCGGAACACCATCTCCTATATCTACATCATGCACAATTAGTTTACTACTTCCCAGTTTATTTTCGCATATCTCCCCATGTGATAGTAATAACTCCTTCAGGTCATTTCGATTTTTCTCAGGAAGGAAATTCAATAGTTTATCCCAATTTTTAACAACTTCATCATTGTCCAATTTAATTTGAGGAATCCTCTGAACTTGCTTCTTCCCCCTGTGTTGTAACCATTAACACCTTTTCCTCCTGCTTTGCTTCCCTGTTGGAGCCTGGCCAATTACCCCCTCTCTGCAAATAACCTCAAAGGCCCAGTAACCTTGTAAAAAGACCAGCATTGTGACATACCTAGCTGGAAGGACTAAACAGGCTGCTTGAAGACCGATGGCCATAACTATAAGATAATTACTAATCAATTCAATAATGAATTGAGGAAAAACTTATTTTTCCAAGTAGTTCAAAAGTGGAATCCTAGTTGCGGTTCCACAGTGATTTTAGTGGTGGGTAGGCACGCAGTTGTGAGTAATAACACTTCTGGGTAGAAGAAGAAACAGAAAAAAAGTGTAATCTGCTACTCCAAGGAGTAGTTGATGCGAATAGCATAGATACATTTAAGGAGAAGCTGGATAAATTCAAGAGGGAGGAAGGAATAGAGGATATTTTGATGGAATTGGATGACGATGGGTAGGAGGTTGCTAGTGTGGAATACAGATATCAGCATAAATGAATTTGGCTGAATGACCTGTTTCTGTGCTGTATGCTGGGTATAATTCTGCATAATCTCTCTCATCAACAGCTTCAATTCCCTTAAAGTCAAGCTGCAGATGAGGACTTTGGTGCTAGAAACAAGCACAAAATCATTCTCAATGTCGAGTGGCACTGTAACAACAAAGACAGATAAGGATGTTCCATTAAACCTTGTCGCATGGCTGTTAGGTGTTTTATAAGATGGCTGAGTTGTAGTCTCCCTTAGCTGGATGAAGAAAGATGACTGCAATGGCCAGTAACAAATGAACTCACTTGCTCAGATAACTGCCTCCATTTTTATTCTAAGCAATCCTGTTGAAAGAGATTTGAAAAAGATGAGTAATGCAAAGCAGGTTAATATCATTTATTTCTGTTACATTACAATAAGATGAAAATGGTAAGGTTTCTGATGTTATTGGTCTAGCAAGCCATGAAATATTCTTCTTTTTTTTCTAGTTAGGAAATGGAACTCCACTTTGAGTTTCAAGATTCCTATGTGGGCATTCCAGAACTGGTTTCTCCATAGTGCTTGGGAGCCTCCTGTGAAGCGCTTCTGTGATATTTCCTCCGGCATTTGTAGTGGTTTGAATCTGCCGCTTCCGGCTGTCAGTTCCAGCTGTCCGTTGCAGTGGTCGGTATATTGGGTCCAGGTCGATGTGCTTATTGATTGAATCTGTCAGATTCAATCAATAAGCACATCGATCTGGACCCAATATACCGACCACTGCAGCGGACAGCTGGAACTGACAGCCGGAAGCGGCAGATTCAAACCACAAATGCCGGAGGAAATATCACAGAAGCGCTTCACAGGAGGTTCTCAAGCACTGAGGATGTCACCTAGACAGGGGACGAAACGTCTGCAACACAAATTCCCAGCTCGGCGAACAGAACCACAACAACGAGCACCCGAGCTACAAATCTTTTCACAAACTTTGGTTTCTCCATACTTTGGATGTGTCCAGTTCCATATTATTTAAGGGACTGTGCCATGCTGATGGAAAAAGGTTGCAAAGTTCTTCAAAATGAAAGGACCAGAATAGGTTTTTCTCAAACATTGTGGCAAACAGTCAATTTAAAATTGGTCACTGATTAACACATCATAAGTAACATTACTTGTGATCCATTGTTACATGATGTGACATACTTAGAAGTAAAATCATTACGTATATATACTTCCAAAAGGAGAGGCTTATTGCCAAAACCTGCACCGAGCAGGACAAATGAAAGAGCGCCAAATTTCAAATGATCTCAACAGTTTACACTGCAGGAGAAAAGTGTTCTGATTATTGGCAAATTGATTGGCTGACAAGTTGCCAAGGAGAATGGAACAGGAATTTATCGGCTGCCCATGCTTTCAGGTAATTCAAAAAAGGGCAATGCCTGAATATGTTCCATTCATTTGCCCAGAATGAGTTCCTATTGTGATGTCTGGATTTGAGTGAATGGGGTTTGTGTTCTAATGAAACTTTAATTTATTTTAGATGATTTGTGACATAGCAAGTAAATAAGGGAGCCTCAAAGGTTTGTTAAAGGGTTTTGGACTTTTTTTTAATTTGGAGGAAGTGCCCTTGGATAAGAGACAGAAACTTTTGGTTTCACTTTTAACTTTGGGTAGTGCTTTTAGTCCTGTGAAGATCTTGGAATAGGATGGCTGTATAGACCAGTGCTCCTAAGAAGGGAATGATAGATTTATTGAATTAGATTATCTTGGAGTGAAAAATTAATGTTAGTCCCAGACTGGAAGTGTGGGGATTAAAAACCTGAAAGTGGTCATCGAAGCTGATTGCAATGAAGATCAAGCGTATGATAGCACTAGAAAGAAGCTACTGCTGTTCTGGTTTAAAAATTTAAATCTTAAGTGACCTAAACCTACCAAAATGTTAGATACAGGGATGCTGGTATGCGCATTAAAGGAGTGGTGCTTTGAGTACTGTAGCATGAGACCATAAAACAGGAAGCAGAAGTAGGCCATTCAGTCCATCCCGTCTGCTCCCCCATTCAATGAGATCATGGCTGATCTGATAATCCTCAACTCCACTTTCCAGGACAAAGCAGTCTACTGGAGCGGCAGCCAAACCACTACTTCAAACATTCAATCCATCTACCACCAACATACAGAACTTCCAGTGTGCACTATCTACAAGATGCAATGCAGCAAAGTTCCTTCAACAGCATTTTCCAAACTCATTACCTCTCACCTTGAATGACAAGGACATCAAATGCATGGGAGCACCACCATTGCAAATTCCCCACACATTTTCCCAACAGAATTATATCACTGTTCCTTCACTACCATTGGCTCAAAATCCTGGAACTCACTTCCTAATTGCATTGTGGGTCTCCTAAAACACATGGTCTACAGCAGTTCAAGAAAGCAGCTCATCACTACCATCTCAAGTATACTTAGGCATGGTCAAATAATGCTGGCCTAGCCAGTGATGCTCATGTCTTGTGAATTAATTTTAAAAAGAGGACAGATAAGTCAAGGTCAAATATACTGAGAATGAAATGCAAGCAAAGGCAGGCTGCTCAAAATAGCGAAATATAAATTATACATCATTGTCTTCAATCAAGATATCTTAATTATTTCTGTATTGCACATGATGAATTGTCAACCCTGTGAAACCCACCATGGCAAAAACACATAAAGGAAAAGCCTGATGGTGATCTGGGAGAACTGACTTTGAGAGCACAGTGAAGTTTAACACATGTCATTGTTAATTATGTAGTGTTGTTTGATTAGTGAAGTATGTGATGATGAGGAGGAGGAGGGATTTGATTTAGTTGTATATTTGTCTGATTATTGATAAATAATGTTCCATACTGAAGGAAAGAGATGCTTTTTGCTTTCTTTTTCGGCTCGTAAGGTTTATTTTAATAACATAAGTTGAAGCCCAGGATCTGGGCCCAGCATAAAAATTGCCATCACAGGTAAACCGTAACTTCATTGGTTGGTAATAGCTGCTAGTCTGACTATCTATTATAAATTACTTTCAGACTGAAGGTAAAGGGGAGTAAAATTGACAGGTTAAAAACTAAAAGACCAGTAGGAAATTTTGAAGAAACAAATTAAGAACTAAGTAATTAGAATAGAGATACAGGAGGCAGTGTTGTAAAAGTGTGATGTGGTTGCTGGTGGACTCCATTGTGGTTCATAGTGACCGCACCTACAGCAAGTGTTGGTTGCTTGAGGAACTCCACCTCAGAGTTCACGAGCTGGAGTTTGAATTTTGAACACTGTGACACATCAGGGAGGGAGAGAAAGAGTTATCTTGATGCTGTGTTTCAGGGGGCAGTCAGACCCTTTAGATTAAGTACCTCAAATTCAGCCAGGGATAGGAGGGTGTGGTAGAGGGAACCAGGAGGTAGTGCTGACAGAGCCTCAGCCATTGAACTTGTCTAACAGGTTTGAGATTCTTGCTCCCTGTGCGGATGAGAGTGGGGCTACAGGGAGGATGAGCAAACTGGCCATAGCATTCAAGAGGGAGGAGAAAATAATTATAATACCTGGTACAGTAGGTCTGTCTGTTCTACAACACTACCCAGGGCCCTACCATTAATTGTATAGGTGGAGTGACAGGTAGTGTTGAGGAAGTGGGAGGCTGCAGAAGGTCCAGAGATCTTAATCTATCTTTATTTCATACTACAATATTATGCTCTTGTTAACTTTTTAAATGCTGGCTGTACTTTGTCACCTTTAGTCATTGTAATTTACATTGCATCATACATGTTATTTTATGACCATCCTGTCAAAAAGGTGCTTTGCTTAAAGGAGAATAGGTACATATTTATTCGACATACATTCTAATTGAAAACTGTTTCTTTACATGAACAGGTGAGACTTCAGAATGAGTTTTTATGTACAGTTGTTAGCTTGATTTATTACAGGATTAGCAGGGACCAGGTTCACATTTTCAACAAAGGTAGAATAATCAGCATAACTATTTATTCTGACTGTTCCATAGACTCTTCTGTTAATTATGGAATATCCTGTGGAATTCTGTAGGCCAGTTTTGTGCCAATTGTTCTAAATCAGAAAGCTGCTATTATAACTGACAATTTCAGTATGGATGGACAAGTAATATCAATGCCATTTAAGGATACTGTTTCAAATAGTATTTATAAATCGTATTTATTTAATAGAAACAGTCTCAAAGGTGTCTGTTTTATTTACCAAAAAAAGTATTAGCAAGCATCTAGTGTATTATATGATGTCTGCAAAATTACTGTATTCTGTTCTGTACATTCACTAATACAAAATGTCAGCTTACAGCACTATCACACCCACTGGACTTTACAGTCTCCTGCTATCAGTCTGTATAATATGCCCAATGCTAAGAACTCAATTGGCTCATTGTTTTCAAGCAGTGTGTATCCAAAATAATCTATAGACCTCACAAAAAAAATTAATATAGCTTATAGCGTTTTCATTTGAATCTACAATCAGGGTGGTACAATTATGCAGCATGTTGGAATACAATGCATGTCTACAGAGTGGTTGGACATTGCTTTCCACTTTTGATTCTTCATCCCAACTCTCTCTCACACACACACTTGTTCAATGATACATAAAGTATAGCTTTAAAGTTTTCAGATAATACATAACAGTGAGGAGGATAATAGCAAATTTCAGAAGGACATAGGCAGACTGATAAAATAGACTTGTACATGGTAAATTAAATTTAATGTAGAGAAGTATGAACTGATGTATTTGGGTACTAAAAATAAAGAGAGGCAATATAAATTCAATGGTCCTGTTTTAAACAAAGTGCAGGAACAGAAACATTTGGGGTAGGCATTCGCAAATCTTTGGATGTGTTAGAACAAATCAATAAGAACACATGGGACAGAGGCAGAGAGTGAAAAATAAAAGTTATGCTAAAACTTTATGTAACACTGTTTTGGCTTCAGCTGGCATATTGGGTCCAATCCTGCTCACCACACTTTAGTAATGTTGTTCAGGCCTTGGAGAGGATGCAGAGTCAATTTACTACAATTTTATAAGGAATAGGGGACTTAGTTATGTGGAGAAATTCGAGAAACTGACATTGTTGTCCTCAGCACATAGGAGGTTAAGGAGATATTTAATGGAGCTGGAAGACTTGATTCATCTAGAAATGCATGAGATAGACAAAGCATATGTTTACATTTGTTTTTCATAGCTCATTATTCCTAGTCAGGAGCCTAAATCCAGAGGCTGTAGTTTGAGGACTATCACACTGTATCAAGTGTGGCTGACTGTGGAGTCTCTGCCCCTCTTACCACCTGTCATTGGTGTGTTGGAAGGATTTGTAGGTTGATAATCAACCTGTTTGGCTGTGTTAGAAATACGTCTTCTGTGGCCTTCAAGTTTTGCAGTGGGAGTTAACTCCAGAGCTTCTACTTCAGAGGCAGGGATGCTACCTACTGCACCACAAGACTTCTCTCACATCACAAATGTGATGGGTGAATAACCTCCTTTTCTCATGGATGAATCCATGATTAAGCTTTCTTCTGATACCAGATTTTCTGTTACACTTGTGCAGGAGCCACACTGCACAGTCATATCTCTACCACTTGTAGCAGTTACTTACTCCCTTTAACTCATGGGATAAATTCAGGATTCAATGACCTGGCATTGATTTTTTTATATATACCCTATAGTTGAATACTGCAGTAATAACAAATATTTAATGTCAATGCAAAGCATCATGCTGGCTCAGCATAGACTGTCCAATTTGTGGGGTATAGGGTTTGCTCGCTGAGTTGTAGGTTTAATATCCAGACGTTTCATTACCTGGCTAGGTAACATCATCAGTGGCGACCTCCAAGCGAAGCTGTTGTCTCCTGCTTTCTATTTATATCTTTCTCCTTTTTGTCCAATTTGTGTTTCTTTTTAACCGCGGAACCCACCTGCTAACAGCAGTGGTGCAGTATCCAAGCGGTATATAAGTTGAAGTAACCTTTCACAAGGATGATGCTTGAAAGAACTCAGGCAAGCCTTAAATTAACAATCAGAGGAAATACTGACAACAGTTACACATCTTTTTTAAAACTTCAGAAATGTCACCAACTTGAGGTTAATGAATGGAGCAGGCTACATTTTCAATTAAATAGATAGAAAATAGACTGTTCTCTTTGGAGGAGAAGATTGAGAGCAGCTTTGATTGACAGGTTCAAAATCATTAGGGGTCTGGACAGAGTTCTTAAGGCAAAACTGTTCCCATTGACAGAAGAATTAAGAACTAGAGGAATGATTTCAGATGATTGACAAACGGTCACGGTGACATGAGAAGCCTTTACACAGCAAATGGTTAGAATCTGGAATGTGCTGTCTGAGTATGGTGGAGGCTGGTTCAATCAAGGTATTCAAGTGAGCATTGGATCATTATCTGAAAAGGAAAAATGTCCAAGGTTACAGGAAGAATGGCTTCTTCCTGCACTGTAACAGTTCTGTGATTTTGTGGTACATCTAGTTCAGTACAGGTGCCTAAATCTGCATTTAGCCAGTTAAAGAGAAGTAAACAGGTGGGAGCCATTCAACTCTTTGAGCCCACGCTCTCATTCAATGCAGATATGGTTGATTTTCTACTTCAACACCATTCTCCTGTACTATCCCTGTAACCCTTGTTTTTTTTTTCAAATCTATCGATCTCTGTCTTGAATATACTGAATGTTTGAGCTCTTTCCATGGCTGTCTGAGGTAAAGAATTCAATAACATCATTAGTCCAAAAAAATACCATCACCCTATTCCCAACAGAATAACTGGGGCACTTACTTGCGCAGTATAGCCCTCTATAGGAGAAAATCTCAACTCCCCAGTTCAAAACTAACAGGTAGAGTTTAATCATTTTAACAGCTGTGGCTCTTTTAAGTAGCCTTATTATTTTATATAAACCTAAAACGTATCTTTACATAGTATTCTATCATGCTCACTTAGAAAGATTCCAAACTGTTTCCATGGAATCATTAACATCTATCTGAGATGGTAGAAAAGCCAGGCAGGTTTAATATCTCTTCTGAAGGATAATAGATTGCTGAGATGCTGGGCAGGATGGCCTTTGAGTCCAGAATCCTTATTATTCAGAAGGTTACCAAACTGAGCTGGGGTGTAGTGAAGGAATTTCGCAACTACATTTGAATGGTTATGATCGTATGTGGTGTGCCTATGCTTTTACATATAAAACAACCTCTCCTATGGCATGTTGTAGATGAATATGGCTGAACGAGTGAGGCCAGGTCTGGGAGAAGTCTCGTTGCAGTCTGACCTACCAACACTGGACAGAAGAAAACAAATGTATCGAAATTAAACCTGTAACATTTCTGCTACCTCACTCATATTACAAACAACAACGCTGTAGCACCAGTGCTACACCGGAAACCGAACTGAATGAGAAAACAGAGCAGACAACGCAATGATTTAAGACACTCTATGACTGTCACAGAAATAATCCAGTAACCGAAAAATCCCACCAAGTCCGAGTTGACTGACCGCAACAAAATATTACAATTCTTTTTGAATGACTTTCTAAACAAACAGCAATAGTTGCACCCTTCCTTTTTCATTCCACGATTTGTACGACTTTTTATTTCGTGGCAGCAGCAATTTAGTTCGTTGAAGGAAGGGAAGTTTGACTTCTTGCCCTGCCCACGTTCCATGTGGGGTCATGACCATCCGAGACTGAAGCGAGATCCGGCTGTGTATCACTGACCCTACTTTCAGCCGAATTTATACACAATTATACAGCCAGAGGAGAACTGAGGCGTGCGCCTATTCCTTTCACTGACTTTATAAAAATCAATGTGGAGAAATTCTACTCAACAATATATATTTTAAACCGCCAATTTTCCTTGGATTGAATTGAACGTGACTGGTGTTCGGGTGCAAGTAACGTTGTAACAGTTTTGTTAATATGGACTCTTCTCCGAGTCGGGCGACCTTCCCAGCCTGGCAAAACCAAAACATCTTCTTTCTTTCATTGCTGAGGAGGTTCCGATCGGTTTGAACTGAGTTGGAGAACTGCGCCCAGAGGAAACTCGCATGCAGTTCCAGAATATCAATAATCCTCATACACCCTCTTTCTCTATTCAACATGCCAGCTCTTGATTCCAGTTCATTCGCAACTTAGAATCTGCCTTTTTTGAAACAATCGTGTGACATGTGCCTAATTCCTCGGCCCAGATTTCCCCAGACATAAACAATCGCCTCTTGTTTAACCTTAAAGGCAGCTGCACTTCATCTTTCAAAAACAACCTGCTAAGGTCACTGTTACATCGCTAGAATATATCTTCTGATTCTCGGTAATTTCCATTATGATACATTTAAGCCAGGTTCTTTTTTTTTCAACAATAGGGTTTCATTAAGAAACCAAAATGCTGCCTAACTGGCGGTCTATTAAAATTGAATTCTAGCTAATGCAGTTATTTAAAAAGTATTCATTTCACAACAAAACTTTCTGCGGAAAGATAGTCACTTCAAATGGCAGAGCCCAGAGATGCAGTTTGGAGGGTGATGATTAATTATTGTTCGCAATGATATTGATTACGATCTGTAGGTCTCCTTTACGTGTTTATCAAGTTAAGAGGAGAATTGATACACATGGTACGTCGTCTGCAGAGCCAGGCAAAGTAGCCTGGGCTTAGGACATTTTGTTTTGCTTTGGCAGAAACTCTGTACATAATTGTCTAATCATACTGCAACGCAGCGAAATTATATTTTACTATCTTAGAGGTGTGTCAGTTGGAGCACACCGTGGAAGGAACGTGATTTAATTGTTTGTTTTATGTAACATACGCCCCTCTAATATTTATTCACATAAACAAGTTGAGTGAAGTAATTGTGCATTTATTTAGAAAACAAACTGAAAGGCTTGTTCGTTCATACATGGGTTGAGAAGAAAACAGAGCTAATACTGGCGTTCAAGTATGATTCATTCAATTCATTTTAGTGAATATTGCATTTAGGTTCGACAGACAAAACAGGCAGGAGTTACGTCGGGAAGAAGTGTGTATTCCCGGGGCTTGAGGTCGCAAGTTGTTTAATTCACCTTGTTGCTATGTTAGTTAGAATTGGCGCTGAAAATTGAATTTTCTGTGTAAATTGGCAATGCCTGCGAGTCTGAATGGAGATTGTGCTATTTCTAAATTGGGGGAACACAGGGAATTTGGGGAAAAAAAACTCAGCCACAAAATGAGAGATAACAAAGACCGCTTTGTTGCTAAGCTTTGTTCCAAATGTGTTTTTTGTTTGTCTCGTTACAATGCTTCTCGGAAACTTGGTCTCTAATGAATCCTTCCAGTTCTGCGTTTTCTCTCGATCAGCAGCAGCTCTCTGTTCAAATCCGGGGAAAGTCGGGACGCAAGATTTCGCCAGAATGAATTCAGAGATCGCGCTGAAACCAGAAGTTGTACGTTTTGTAAGAAACCTAATAACAAAGAGGGGCATGAAGCCAATTATTTGTATGATTATTCTCTTGCCATGGGTTTCAGTCAGTGTGATGAAATTTGCACTGAACGAGATTCTGCAGCTTCTACAGAATGTGTTCTGTGCTTAAAGTGTGATCCGCCCGCTAGACAGAATAAATGGTCCTTTAAAAATTACAAGTACGCTAAATATGAGTTATCGCAAGGTTTATTTAAATGCAAATTGCAAATGATTACATCACTTTGGAGTGCTGCAATATTGTCACCAACTTTAATGCTGCAACGGTTGCCCCAGTGCTTGGTTCGTTTTAATATCTTGAAGACCTTTACATTGACTTAAAACGCAGACCTGCCCGCACTTGTGCAAAGCAATCCCAGCCGAGGGCGGTTGGCGTCAGGAAGATGTGATTTCACACGATCTGAAGGCAGGGGTCGCTCAGATTGTCCACAAAATCCCGGTTTCCCTCGTCAGAGCTTCTCCAGCAGCCTCTCGGAGCAGACACTTCGCTCTGCTTTCCTCACTAGCTGGACACTGGAGCTGGCAACAGAGAACGATCCGAGAGCAAAACTTTCTCTAGCAACCCTGTTCTCTTTTGGAGAAACTCTCTCTCGATAGATAAGATTTATTTTTCTCCCCCCTGGTGCGGGTGGTCTCTGGTAAATCGTTCACCATTACTTCCAAAAGTGAAGACGATTTTTTGACGCTGGCTGCGTCCAGGATCAGCCGGAGGAAGCGAGTGATTGGAGCGGCCATTGGGGTGGCAATGGTCTTGGTTCTGCTCATCGCCATCCCTTTGCTGGTCCAAAGCTCCAAGGCCTCTGCCCACTACGAGATGCTGGGCAGCTGCAGGATGGTCTGTGACCCTTACAGCCCAAAACCTAGCTCCACGGCGGCAGAAGCCATCCAGGACCTCGCTGTGATGTCCCCGCCACCCTTCATCCATGGGGGCAAAGGCGACCAGGGTCGCCGAGGCAAGCCCGGACCCAGGGGCCCCCCGGGAGAACCTGGACCCCCAGGGCCGAGAGGTCCACCCGGCGAATGGGGGGATCTGGGGAAACCGGGTCCTCCTGGGCCACCGGGCTCGGGGCCAGGAACATTCAGCACTGCCTTCCACAGCCCCAAGATCGCCTTCTACGCCGGCCTTAAGAAACCGCACGAGGGCTACGAGATTCTTAAGTTTGACGACGTTGTGACTAACGTTGGGAACCACTACGAAGCTTCCACGGGCAAGTTCACCTGCACCGTGCCCGGGATCTACTTCTTCACTTACCATGTACTGATGAGAGGAGGGGACGGCACCAGTATGTGGGCTGACCTGTGCAAGAATGGCCAGGTAAGTGCTCATGCCCCCAACAGTCATTTACTCGGAGAGGAAAAGTTCCGCCGATAGATGCAGGAAACTTCAGCAGAGCCGCTCACCATTGAACGTTCGATTGGGAGGAGGTTGAGTTTATTGTTGGACAAAGTGGGCTGATTTTTGGGGAGAGGGCCAGTTGTTTTTGGTGGAGGGAGGGTCGATGGCGCTGGATCTACATCATTTTGTCTGTCTTCCTTCCCGATTCTTCACCTTATTACATTTCCTTCCATGGGATAGAATGATGTTCAAACGAACGTGCAACGTCGCCCAAAAACAAGGGCACGGTTCCAAAGTGAGTGCAAAGGAATAAAAGGCTGTGCGGTTAAAAAGGCCGTGGGTGTACAATATGTACTTATTGTATCATCATAATTGGCCCGCACAGAGGGAGGCCATCCACTCAATCTTGTTTTTGCGAATCATTGAAAGTTTCCAGTTAGACCCCCTCTTTATTTTTCCCCATAATGCTGCAATGCCCCCCTTTTAAAATATACACCCAATTTAGAAAGTTGCTGCTTTCCACTACTTTCAAGCAATACATTCTGGTTAACTTATGGCGTCAAAAAACAATCTATTTGTCTTTCCCTCTGCCTTTTTAATTTGCTAATTATTTTAACTCCAGGTCCCTTGGTTACAGATTCCTGAGAGTGGAAATAGTTTATACCTACCAAAACCCTCGGCTTTTTGTACACATTAAATCCTTGAACCTTCGCTGCTGTGAAGAGACCAATCCCAGCTTCTCTTGGCTCCCCACATAACTGAATTTCCTCAATTTTGAAAGGGTTCTACGTCTCATCTTCTGAAAGTGAGGTTTTCTGAAATTGAACACCGTATTTTAACTGAAGTCTAACCAGTGATTTATGCAGGTTTAAAACTTAATTCCCTTGCTTTGTGCTCCGTGTCTGTTTATAAAGCCCAAGATCATGTGTGTGTGTATATTGTGTCTATGGGTGCCTATTCTAAATAATTATTGTGAAATTACAAACTAAAAAATATGCTCAATGTAATTTTGTGTTAAAAGTGTAAAGTGTGCATCACATCTGTAAAGGGAAAGATAGGTTTGCTGTTCTTTGAAGTTGCTCCTCAACTGTATTTTAGGTTGCATTGTACTTGGGAAATCTTGCATGAACCCATGGCCAACATCTATCAATGCAAGGTGCACTCCTACCTGGGCTTCACTCCTGGGAAACCTCAGTGCTGTTTGCTTATCACTGAGTTTTAACAAAAAGCCATGAAGAAATGAATTGACTTTTAGTTTAATATTTCATTACCACAGTATACTATTTCATAAAGCATTTACGGATCCACCATTATGAAAGTCTTGCTACCCAGCATAAACCTGATGTTGTTCAGTTGCCATGGGACCATAGTGAGTTTGTAAGCTGGCAGATGTCATAAGCTGTTGATGTGATCCCAAGCTGCCGACTTGGGCAGCTGCACTCCAGTTGGCAGTCACCTTATGGTGACATGATTTTGTGCTTTTTTTTAGGTTTCATTTGCTTTAGACGATGACTGGTAAGTTGCAGTTGACTGGCAGGGCCCAGGTGTGTTCATAGCTTTGTGTCATATTCAACTCCTGAGCTCTCGCAGTCGAGTCCTCAAAACCCAGGCAACTCAGCACTACCGCTTTTACATATGTTACTTGTTGCTTGGTCCTGCATGCAACTTATGGGGATGAAATGCCGTTTCTTACATTTAAACCCGAAGTGCACCTAAGATCTGTTGGTATTTATAACTTGAAGTATCTGCAAATGAACGGGTGCATAGCTTTCAACTTCATACGTTCTGTACCTTCTGTAGTAATGCATATCACAAAGTTTTGAATTTCCCCTGACACTCTCAAGCAAACTGATGAGATTCAGGCCCACATCAAAATATGTCACCCCGTATAGTGGGATTTCTCCAGTGCTGCAAAGAGAGTGACAGCACAAGTGCAAAGCTGCAGCTGATCAGTCTTGTAACAAAATCTTTTAACCACCTTTCTGCATGCTTTTCCCTTATGTACTGTCAAAAACTAGTCACAGCCTAAAAGCATGTGGAAATATTGCTAAATAATAAATAGATGCTTCCTCTTTTGTAAATGGCTGTTATTTTCTGTTGATTGGTACTGGAAGAATGTCACCTGCAACCTTCTGAATAACTATTGCTTCTGAACGAGATTGTTGGCATCTAACAAATGAGAGCTGAATGGGATCAGTGGGGGCCAGGGCTGGGGTACCTCAGAACATTGTTGGGCAGAGCATTGTGAGGCATATTTTCTCAACTGCAGTTGGAAACAGTCATTGTGCTTTGGATGGTATCTTATTCATTCAAGTGGAAAAGGAACTGTATGTTATTTTTGCCAGTGATACAGCACAAAAAATATGTATTGGTTTAGAAAATTAAAACAGGTGTTTGACAAGAAAATGAAAGAAAAGCATCGCTAAACATTTTTTTGATTTTGAAGATATTCCTTTAATAGCTCCCTGTGATTTGATTATCTTGGCATAAGTCATATCCACTTTAGGGATTCACTTAGCTCACTCAGAGTATCCTAAATGCGACAAAATATGACACTCTTGAAGCTCAAACTGCAAGTAGAAGTATAGGGTCACTCATTTAAATGAACAACACATGTACATACATTAGAGTTAAAGATTCTGAACCTTATTCCCATTGTTTTCTATATGAAACACAGCCATATGAATTACATATTACATGCATTAATTAGCTGTTTACAGATTTGTCCCATTCACTTGTTTAAAGATTTTAACAGTTTGCTGCCCTTGTTCAATAAAACAAAAAAGTAAAAATGCATGAGTAGAGATGCGTGTAGAATTAAAAGCGACAATTGAACAGCTTTATTGTTACTTTTCCTGATGTCCTTTTTGAAGCAATAGATTTAATGTAGAAAGCCAAAGAGATGGGAGATTAATTATGTTTAATGACATACCTATTTATGTGGAGAAAATATTTTCATTTTTTCCATCGCCTGCACTTTCTCTTTTTCTAACAATATTACTGTACTCTTATCATTTTACTATTCTTAGTAAAATTATTGTTGTTAAAAACTAACAGATGTGTCTCTGATAAACACATAGCCCTCCTTGCTTGTACCTTCCTATAGCCTTCAACCTGTCCTGGACATGCAATGTATTATCTGGGTCAACAATTGAACTTTGTTCTTCCAAACATCCCTTTGTCTTTGTTTGCTTGATTCATGAATTCACAGTGCTTAATGGTTTCTCTGCCCTTATCTACTCTGTAGTCCTGTCTTACTTTGTTCCACCTGATTGGTTTTGCGCTCTCCTATAAAACTGACATTACTTTAAATTTAAAATATAAATCAAAGCAATGTGGTTCTTCCTTTCTCCCATCCTTTTGTGGTAATGTTTGCAATTCATCAGGGTGAAGATTGTCAGTGATTGAAAATGGAACAATTTTCCACTTTAGGCAACAGTTTCCAGCATCAAGGATTTTTAGGTATAATGTGACCTGATGCAGAGTAAAGATTCCTATAACATAAAGCTTCCTCAGCTACATGCATCAACTTCAGTCTGAGTCAGGCACATTCTAGTACACCAGTGTAATGTTTCAACTTCCTACCACAACTACCTTTATGACCTCTCCAAGGAAGATTGTCAATCTGATGGCAATTAGTACTCCGTTTACACTGTGTAGCCATGAGTACAGGAACAGGGTCATGACCATCCAACTTTATTTCGTCTCATGATCATCCAACTTCATTTCATCTATGTCTCCTATTGAGAGGAGCATTTTAATCCATCTGTCTTAGCTGAAGTTGAACCCACCATTGAAGTTGAAAGGGTGATGTGTCAACGACATGTGCATCCAATCTTTGTTATTGCTGTTTTTGAGACCAAACACTGCAGCCTTGGATTAGTTTAAAACCTGTCTGTACTGTGTATTCAACAACTTCTCAAGGGCAGTTAGGAGAGGCAACAAATGCTAGCCTCATCAGCAAAGCCCAATAATGGAAGAATAGGACAAAATGGCTGTTGCTAGTAGGGAATGGAATTGATGTGGTTCAATTATTACAAGACTTTTAACTGCTAAAACATTCATATTACACAAAGGAGATGCCAAACTAGTACATGTAATATTTTTCAATTTAAAAATAAGATTCTCAAAAGTAAATTAAATAATTTTTGAAATAAATATTTTAAAATGTTCAAGGTATCAAATGACTGTACCATCACTAGTTACCAAATTTAAAAGTAACACACCTTGGATATAAAATCTGACTTGATTCAGCAATTGGCAAAAAAAAATCCTTCAAATAAACTGGGCCTGCAAAATCCTAAACCCACGGAAGAATTGCCAAATCAGTTAACACCCCTGGCTAATAAATACCTTTTGAGTAGAGTTGAATGCATATGCATATACACATGAGAACGGGATTGAAAATATGGTTGATTCTACTATAATGCATGTTTCTTCAACATGAATTGGCTTTAACATGATTGAAGAACTTAGACCGTTATTCATAGAATGCAAACTTTCCTTACCTCTTTTGCTATTCAGGTAGTTCTTCTACAACACGATGGTTGCGTTCTTGAGCAACCCTGCGTTACAGAAAAATTGCGTTTAGAAATGTAGAGTGTTGATGATGTAATCACATTACAGCCAACACATGTTTTAAAAGTTCGCGCTTCAGAAACAGTGTCCCAATTCATCAATCGCATTACAGTGAATTTGCGTTAGCGAAACCCATGTTATAGCAGAACAAACTGTAACACAATTCCGGCCCCATTAGTTTAAATGGAGCAGCTATCGAGTGATTTTCTTATAACACAAGATCGCACAATAATGGAACTGCAAATGGCGACAATCAAACATTTTGAGAGATATGATGATTGGACCAATTAAATGTCATATAAAGAAAGGCACTGGATGTGAAATGTATAGTATAGTATCACTTAAAATGGTTATTCTTGAATTTGAATTAATTTACTTTCAAGGGGGAGGGAGAAGGTTTGTAGAATCAAAAACAGAAATTGTTGGAAAATCTCAGCATCTGTGGAGAGAATCAGAGTTAATGGTTTGGCTCCAGTGATCCTTCTTCAGAACTTCCTTCAGAAAGTTTGTACAATGTTTCGTCAGTCCAGGGTAGATTGAATATGGCCTGCAGAAGGAATCACCTTGATTTGGTCGCTATCATGTTACTTGAAGAAAATATGATTTCTACATCATGACAGGTCTTTGGTAGGTTGCCAGTTGTGGTGATTGTAATGTGGTCAGCTGGGTAGACCTCTTAGAATATGAGTTCCCTGATTGGGGCTGTTAATCTGGTCCAATCAGAAAGCCCTGGCTGATATAAACAGGAGTGTCAGACGTTCTGTTCACTCTGAGTGCTGGCTCTGAGGGAGCTGGGTCAGTGTCAAGGTCTCTCCATGTGTAAATAAAGGGTGACGGATCCTGCCTTCAAAGAATGGGCCCAGTATGTGGAAAGAATGCATTATTTTTTACGGGCAAATGACATTGGAGCAGATGAAAAGCAATGAGTAATCTTTCTGACAGCTTGTGAACCTGTAGCTTTTTCGGTATTAGGAGCCTAACGTTTGCTGAGGTAACAGATACTAAAACATTTCAAGAGTTTATGAATTTCTTTAAGGAATGTTAAGACCCCAAGCCTCCTCTAATTCTGAGATGCTATCGGTTTTACTTGGCAGTTCAAGGACTAGGGTAATGCTTATTGGAATTTTTGACGGCTAAGACGACTGGCAGAGGCATGTGACTTTGATTTAACCCTTAATGAGATGCTGAGAGACTGTTTGCTATGTGGAATTAATTATGTAACCATACAAAAGTGCCAACTGGCTAAAGCCTAACTGGACTTAACAAACAGGCACTACGACTGGTTTTATCATTAGAAAGTACGGCAAGTGGAGCATATGAGTTACAAGGTATTCCGATGGATGTGGACTCCTTTGCCAGGCCCCCCAAGCTTGGGGAACACCACTTGAGTGAAGGCAATTGTGTGCCCTCACTCAGGACATATCCTGAACAGAGAAATTCTAGACCAGCCCACAGCAAAATCCCAAAACAAAACCAAGCCTCAGCCAAATGGTTAACATTTTTCTTCATGTTCCAGGCCAGCAAGCCATTGTAGTTGCTGCCAGTATGCGGACTCGAGACAGCAAAAGAGTCCCAACTAGGCCTGAATTGGGTAAGAGAACTGGGCAGTATCCCAGAGAGTGCACACCCTGCAAAGTTCTCTTACATCTGGTTTGGAACAGTTAATTGCTTAGCAACATCCAAATCAAAACCAATCAAAATAAACATCTGGTTAAATGGTCACCTGGTTAAAACGGAGGGTGATAACGGCGTGGCTGTATCAGTGATTGCAGAACCAGTCTGGACTCGAACCCTTAAGTTTGTGCAAGACCTCGGCTAGACTGAGAATCTGTACTGGGGAACGTTTACAGATTAAGGATATAACTGCGGTTCCGGTCTCTTATGAGAAGCAACTGGTTCAGTTCCCACTAATTGTAGTAAAAGGCTTGGGCCCAAGCTGGATGGGGCAGAATTGGTTGAGAAAGATTCAGCTTGATTGACTCAACATTTTTCTATTCAAAAATGGCTGCCTGAGTGAAGTCCTAATTAAATAAGTGGAGGTTTTTCAGGAAGGTCTAGGGACTATCAAAAGAGCCAAGGCCACCTTGCATATTGACCAGGAAGCAGTTCCATGATTCTCCAAGGCCCGTCCAGTGCCATTTGCCTCACGGGCAAAAGTAGAGGCAGAAATCAGGAAGCTGGAAATTGAAGGAATCATCAAACCAATCCAGTTTGTGGAACGGGTCGCTCCAGTTGTACCGATTGTTAAGCCCGATGAGTCAGTTCGCCTTTGTGGGGATTATAAACAAACAGTAAACTGCTTCTAACAGCTGGATAAATACCCAATCCCTCGCTCAGAGGATTTATACACAAAGCTGGCAAGGGGGCTGTCCTTCATGAGCCACGTGTACTTGTAATTGTGATTAGATGAGGATTTGCAGACATATGCTACAATTAACATCAATGAGGGCTTGTATCAATATATGTGACTGCCATTTGGGGTATCTTCAGCCTGTGCCATTTTCCAGTGGATGATGGACAACACTTTACAAGGTCTAGCCAAGGTCCCCATTCATCTGGATGACCTGCTAATAACTGGGAAGACCAATAAAGAGCATTTATAGCACTTGGACATGAGACCATAAGACCTAGGAGCAGAAATTAGGCCATTTAGCCCATCGAGTCTGCTCCACCATTCAATCATGGCTGATAAGTTTCTCAATCCCATTATTCTGCTCCCTCTCCGTAACCCTTGATCCCCTTGATACTCAAGAAACTATTTATCTCCGTCTTAAATATACTCAGTGACCTGGGCTCCACAGCCTTCTGTGCTTAAACATTTCTCCAAGGTGTGTGTATGCCTTCAGAGGGAAAAATGAATGCTCCAGGCACACCAAGTGATCTACTTGGGCTGCAGGGTTGACAAGACCAGGTTATACCCTTAGGAAGATAAAGTGAAGGCGATCGAAGGTGCCCTGGCTCCCATGTCTGTACCGAAGCTTCGGTCTTTCCTCAGGTTAATGAATTATTACAGAAAGTTCATACATAACTTAGCCTCCATCCTGGCACCCTTACATCTGCTATTGGAAATGGTCACGTAGCCAAAACGTGGCCTTTAGGGAAGTGAAGAAGCAGCTATCATTGTCTAAGGTGTTGTAGCCCAACATGATCCCAAGCGAGATCTGTTGCTGATATGTGATGCCTCCCGGTACGGTATCAGGGTTGTGTTGACTCACAGATGGCTCAATGGAGAAGAACACTTCCTGGGCGTTGGCTGATGCAGAGCGCAAATGCAACTCGGTAGAGAAGGAAGGTTTGATGATCATTTTTGGTGTGAGAAGGTTCCACCAATACCTTTTATGGATGTAAATTTGTAACAGTAACAGACCACAAACCCCTGCAAGGGCTACTGAAAGAGGACAGTGCTGTGCCAACCATAGCTTCAGGTTGAATTCAGCGGTGGGCTCTCATTCTAAGTGTATACTAGTACAAGATAGAACACTGTCCGGGAGGCCAAGTAGCAAATGCAAATGCAATGAGCCACCTCCCATTGACAGATACATCACTGGTGGTGCTACCACTGGAAGTCCATTCTGGTTTTAAATTTTCTGGACACCCTTCTGGTCACCACCGACAATATCCGTCTGTGGATGCAAAAAGATCCGGTCCTGGCAAAACTAAAACAGCTGGTGGTAATGAGGGAAACCAAAGGGCCGTCACAACCAGAAATGAAACTTTTCTGGATACAGCGAGATGGGATCAGCATAGAGGATGGCAGATTATTATGGGGAGCCAGAGGTGATTGTCTTGAGCAAAGGTTGCTACCAGATACTGCTAAACTCCACCAGGGTCATCCAGGGATTTCCAAAATGAAGACATTGGTGAGAAGCTATGTCTGGTGGCCAGGATTGGATGAAGACATAGCTGCATTGATGGGGTAGTGTCCAGAATGCCACCAAGGCCAAGAATTACTATCACCAGCACCCTCACATTCGTGGGAATGGCTGGGTAAAACCTGAACTCAGTTACATATTGACAATGTGGGTCCTTTCATGGGGTCACTGTTCTTAGTCATTGTAGACGTCCACTCAAAGTGGTTGGATATGTAGAGTTCATTTGTCAAACATGGGGATGATAATTGAAAATTTGTGTGCATCTTTTGCAATGCACAGACTCCTGGAAGTGTTGGTCGCAGACAATAGGCCATCGTTAACCAGCAGGGAATTTAAGTATTTCCAGAAGTCGAATGGCACTCGGCATGTCTGGACAGCTCCATACCATCTACTGTCCAATGGTCTGGCAGAAAGAGCAGTCCAAACTTTTAAAACTGGTTTAAAGAAACAGCCTAAAGCTTCACTCAATACCAAACTGTCCCGATTCCTTTTTGATTATAGGACCACCCCTCATGCAGCTACAGGGATAGCTCCAGCAGAGTTGCTAATGGGGAGAATACTCTGCACCAGGTTAAATCTGATCTTCCAGGGCCTGGTGGGGAGGGGTGAAACAGCATCAGGAACACCAAGGCTGGACATAAGACTCCTCTAAGCAAGAGAGGCAGTTTACGTCGGGGGACAAAGTTTGGTGCCAGAACCACACAAATAGCCATCCATAGGTAAGAGGCATGATTGACGCAAGTTCAGTCCCTGAAAGGATGTTAGAACCCATGGGTTCTCCACCTCTGTCTAGTGTCGAAGAAACCTCAGATTCTGAGGTGGACGGGGTTGATTTTGTAGCCTTGAATCCTTTACCACCCGAAAAAGAGGATGAATTTCCTCCGAAATGTTCTGGGCACAAGAGGCTGGCTACCGTCTAATACACGCTGCCCCTATCCAAGGCTGAGTCAGGGGCCAGAGGGAACTGGACCCGGTGTGAAAACTCCTTGGGGAGGCTACAAGAAGAAGGAACCAACCTATGTCCTCGGACTCAGAGGGGGATAGGTGTAGTGATTGTAACGAGGTCAGTCAGGTAGACCTCACAGAATATGTGTTCCCTGATTGGGGCTGATAATCTGGTCAAATCAAGGAGCCCTGGCTGACAGATAGAAACAGGAGTGTTGGAGGTTCTGTTCACTCTGAGAGCTGGCTCTGAGGAAGCTGGATCAATGTCAAGGACGTACCACGTGTAAATAAGGGGTGACTTGGTGACGTGTTACCAGTCTCTGTAGGGTTATTTCACCTGTAACCAGCAGTTGTGAGGCATAAAAATTGGTAACATAGTGATAACTTCACTTCATTTTCACTTTCTTGCCCCTGCGGAAAATCCCAAATGAGAATTAATTTTGATTACATTGCTTTTTTTTAAAAACATACATGAAAGTAAATGATAACAATACAGAAAGAATGTTACTCAATCACAGAAGTTTAAATTTAGCTGTAATGTGTATTAAACTATTCCAATGTAATTAACCTGTCAGTGAGTCCAATTGAGTATATATTCTCATCCGTACATTAACTTCTGATAAACGTTCTTACAGAGAAATGAGTTCAGGAACATCCGAAGGATTGTAACCTTTTCCCGGAATACATGCAACAGTAATGCTGACACACAGGAGTTAGCCTCATGAGAGTCACCATTATATCTCCCTGTTTAACTTCCAGGATTATATGACATTTCATTCTTAGCTTTTGCTGTAATTTCACAGATGGATATGCTTATTGATACTTTTCGCTGCAATTTGCATATGTTGAAACTTTTTGCATATTTTGTTTTTAATTGAATTAGAAACACTTATAAAATTAAACAGTTAATTATGAGAGTGGGACTAATTGGAAATGTCTTTCAAACAGCTGACAAAGGTACGATGGATCGAATGGTCTACTTCTGGTCTGAATAATTTTATGATTCTGCTTTAATAAATTACTGCAACGTTTTGCAATAGAAGCTAACGTAAAGTTGCAAGAATTGCCATCAATGCAGCACAATGTTGAGAGTTTCTAAGTTGAATATTCTAGCTCTCCCAAGAACTGAGCTCCTCCCTATCCATTTAACACAATTACTACACAGATGATCACAAATTTCTACTGCCAGACATCAAATATTTGTCACAACTCTATAACTGTCTTAGTATGAAAAATATCTTTAGAAATTATATTTCAAGCATGCAGAACAATTAAAACAAATCAAAACCAGCAGGAATGGGATGATGAATATCATCTCTGGAAACAACTATAACTCATTTGTGACTTTGCACTTGTAAGTTATTCCATCAGCTTTACTCGTGTGGGTATTTATCATACCTCACTGCTGTCTGTGACACATTCTCTTTGTAGTAAAATGCAATTGTCTTTTATTTGTGAATTGATTGATATGCTTGTCCTGGGTGAATACAAGTGATGCTAACTTTACATTGAGTATGTGGACAAGATTTGATTGAGGGGAAAAATTTGCTGGTGCATTGAAGGGTGACCTTTCTATGCATAGCCATGTTGCCTTCTCAATTAGCTCCTGATATATAGGCTCTGTTTTACATTTAGGCTTTCTAGTGGTCCGTTAGAACAGGTATGATCAATTGATCTATAGCCAGAGGACAGTAAAGTATGTTTTTTTCTTCAAAGCTTGTTATTTTAGCAAGTATTCCTCTGATCAGAAATAAAGTATATGGGATCAAAACATGCCAGCTGATGCCCAGCAGATGCATGGCTAGCGCTGTTCAATCATGTGGGCATTGAAAGAGAAGTTTGGGATTAATTCCTGTTATTCATTCATTATGAATTCTAAGCATCAGATGTGCCTTCATGGTGAAAGGCACAAAATTGGAGGTGGGAATTGAAATCAAAAATTGAGTCAAATTCAGACTGAAGAATCCAGTTCAGTTGTGGTGCAACTGGTCTATTACTATAACTGTCCTGAATTTCATGCACTCATATCAGTATAAACAAATATTAGTGAAAATGCCCCAAATTCATGGCTATTTAATACGTGCTATGGGATCCTACTGAGGATTTGATTTTGCTGTACAATTTGTAAGTTGAAGGCACTAACCAAACTCCTCTCATTGAACAACCTTATAGCCAGCAGACAGAGTTCTAATAGGATGGATTCAAAATCATTTTCCTGAGGTGGAACAATAATTTACCAGTCCCACGTACTGACAATGAAACACAATATCATTCTCTCTTGCAGGCTGTATTTAAGCTCAAGTAACAGTTGTAAAAGGAATAATTTTTTGGTGATTAATTGGTAGTGATCAAAACCTATGAATTCAACAGGGCCCTCTATGCAGAGAGAACCTTGTTACTGAGGGTGGATTGAAACCTTTGTTTGGTCAATGACATATTGCCCCATTAGATAAAATGGGATCCAAAGAGAAACAAAGGACTGAATCTTAAATTTTTTGGCGAGGTTTGAATTGCATTGATTTACTTTGAAAGGATTCTCACTGCGAGGCCTAATAGGTTTTCTTGCTGTATCTTACCTAACTTGCCTCATTAACAAACTGCCCTCCTACCGTGGTATTTCTCATGTCTGATTCTGGCTCCATCTCATCACACATCATTCCCAGAACAGCTCACTACTTAGCAGATATCCCAAAATTCATTGGCATCCCTTACACAGGTGCCATCTTTCAAAGGCCATCAGGCATCTGGACAAGCACTATCAAACCAGAGAAGCCCTACATGGTTCTTGAGATTTGCCTAAGACATGACAGACAGGGGAAAACCAGTGCCTCACTGTATGGGCAGGAATCCTGCAGATCCTGTTGGATTCATGGTGCACATGTGGGACTTCCTCTTCCCCCAGGACCAGTAGTAGATGCCATGACAACCAGCCTGGTCCACATAGAGACTGTCACCCAGCTCAGTACAGTCTCAGCATCTGGAGGAATGCCCAGCACTGCAGTAGAAAGGTCAGTGACCTTCCCCACTCCACCAGCGTAAGTGCCACCATCTTCTCTCCAATACCTCACACTCCCACTGTCTCTCTCTGCTCCTGTACCCACCTCCCACCCAGGCTAATGCTCTACCACTCTCATTATTGCTGCAATATCTTCCCTTACCCATCCCAATCCCAGATACCACTGCATGCCCTCTGCGCTGCCTCCTCACTCACTCAGGACAACACCCCACCTGCGCCAAAGGTAACAGCTGTTCCATCCACTTTCATCTTCCTTTATACCTGCCTCTCATTCATTCCATAAGACCATAAGATGTCAGAGTAGAATTAGGTCATTCGGCCCATCGGCTCTGCTCCACCATTCGATCATGGCTGATATGTTTCTCAACACCATTTCTTCTGCTTTCTCCCCGGAATCCTTGATCCTTTTACTAATCAAGATACTATGTATCTCTGAGTAAAGACACTCAATGACTTGGCCTCCACAGCCTTCTGCAGCAATGAACTCCATCCTCTGGCTGAAGAAATTCCTCCTCATCTCAGTCCGAAAGGGCTATCCCTTCACCCTGAGGCAATGCCCTCAGGTCCTAGTCTCTCCTACTAGTGGAAACATCTTCTTCATATCCAATCTATCCAGGCCTCTCAGTATTCTGTACATTTCAATCAGATCCCCCCGTATCCTTCTAAACTCCATCGCATACTAACCCAGAGTCCTCAAATGCATCTCATATGAAAAGACCTTAAAACCTGGGATCATACTTGTGAACCTCTTCTGAAACCCTCTAAGACCAGCATATCCCTCCTCACATACAGGTCACAATATTCCAAATGCAACCTGACTAGACCTGATTCAGCCACATCTATACATCCCTTTTGAAATGAATGCTAACATTGCATTTGCCTTCCTCACTGCCAACTGAACCTGCATGTTAACCTTAAGAGAATCCTGAACTAGGATTCCCAAGCCCCTCTGTGCTTCAGATTTCTAAAGCCTTTCCCCATTCAGGTTCAGAAGGAAACTTTGTTCAGACTACGGTGTACCACCCTACCTCGGCTGATGAACCAGTTGTTCATCGTCATATTGAACAACACTTGAAAGAAACACTGAGGGTGGAAAAGATGCAAACTCTGGGTGGGGGATGTGACTGCCCACCACCGAGATTGGCTTGGTAGCAATACTACTGATTGAGCTGGCCAGGTCCTAAAGAACATAGCTGCCAGACTGGGTCTGTAGCAAGTGGTGAGGGAACCAACAAGAGGGAGAAACATACTTGACCTCATCCTTACCAATCTGCTCGTTGTTGAAGCATCTGTCCATGACAGTATCATTAAGAGTAATTTTAAAAAGGACCAAATGTTGTAGAATATTAATGTAAAAAACAGCCCTATTACATAGCCCACAAAACACATTGAATTGAGATCCAAATTCAAATAAAGCAAAACAGTTACTTAAAAGGATTTTGGGTTTCACCCCCACACTCCCTGTGAGATAAAACCAGTTCCCTGTAATTACAAATATTCTGCCAATTGACTCCTTATTCCCAGACTAAAGACAATGCGGTTGTATAAGGTCATCATTCTTCTTGGGTTTAAAAAATGCTGGAAATCTTTAGCATGGCTTTCCCTTCCATTTTTCAACAGTTTCAACCCTTGCAAGGTTGACTGATGTTATAAGCATCCTCAAACTTTGACCATACACAGTGAACACAGACAACTAAAACTTCAACCAGCAAATAGGTATTGCTTAATATTTCAGTAACAGATCTGGGTCTTGATTGGTCCATTATGTCATAATCATCAACCCTTTCCATGTGAATTTCCTATCTATTGTCAGGAATGCTTGTCCCATTTTTAAAGTCGCAACTTCCTAACTTGCCTCTATATACTACTTCCATGTCCGCAGTCTCCACACCCACTTTGGGGTCCTGACCTTTGTGTGGGGGATTTCTCCTCTTAACAACCGGTCTAAGGCACAGTGGTTGAGATAGACACACTATTTGTATTTATTTTATGTACTATGCTCTGGAGCCTAAAACCTCACTATTAGAGAACTCTGACCTCCAAATTCCAGGGGGACTTTAACCTCCCTTTCCAGGTGACTGAAACCTCCCTTCCCAGTGAACTTATCGATGTACAAGTGCATAAGTTATCTCAGAGATTCCGTCACTACAGAGTCCCAGGGGATGAGGGGTCTAGTGAGTGAGACCAAGGTAACTCTTACCAAGTGGGCCCATCTGTCTCATGTTACCGTCACACAGGCAATCACTTACTCAGTCCATCTAGAAGCTCTGTATATATTGGAATCCCACTGCTGCCACAAAAAGTAAGGTTCTTTTTTTCTTGAGATTCTTACATACTTGATCCAACTGCAATACGCCAACTTTTGTGAACAGTCAAAATTTATTAAGCAAGTACAAGCTTTGGAGGATCACTTAACACTCTTTGCAATGCTTGTGAAGTGTGTCAAGAGAAGCTGTCTGAACAAAGGAACAGCCCTTCGTTTATACAAGATCTTTACATCACAGTCAGTAATGCCCACAAGACAACGCCCAGCCAATCCCCCATAGTCACATGCCACTCAAGACACAATGCAGCGACCTGATCATCTCTAGAAACAATGTAATGTAAATCATCCTTTAATGGCAAGATCTATTGTAAGTCGTTTTTTTAAACTACAGGATGTGGTCAGAATTTTAATTGCAATGTTTTTATTGATTCTGAAAGGGAGATGATAATGTAAATTTGCTTCTGAATGATAGGAGATGACAATACCTGCAAGACAGAGAAACATACCACCCTACTCTGAGGGCATCCAATTTCTTGGAGGTCAACAGAGCAAATTAACCCCTTCACATTGAGAATACCCTCCATCATGTTGTGTGGCACTATCACCGTGCTAAATGGGTCAGATTTCAAACAGATCTAGCAACTCAAGACGAGGCATCCATGAGACACCGTATTCATTAACAGCAGCAGAAGTGTACTCCAGCACAATCTGTAACCTCACAGCCCGGCATATCCCCCACTCAACCATTACCATCAAGTCAGGGGGGGGGGGTCACCCCTGGTTCAATGGAGAGGGCAGGAGGTCATGCCAGGAGCAGCACCAGGCATACCTGAAAGTGAGATGTCAGTCTGGTGAAGGTACCAAACAGGACTACTTGTATGCCAGACAGGATAAGCAGCAAGTGATTCACAGAGCTAAGTGATCCCACAACCAACAGATTAGATCTAAGCTCTGCAATCCTGCCACATCCAGTTGTGAATGGTGGTGAACAGTTAAACAACTCACTGGAGGAGGCGGCTCCACAAATATCCCCATCCTCAATGATGGAAGAGCCTAACACATTAGTGCAAAATACAAGGCTGAAGCATTTGCAGCAGTCTTCAGCCAGAACTGCCGAGTGGATGATCCATCTCGGCCTCCTCCAGTGATTCCTCAGCATCACGGACACCAGTCTTCAACCAATTTGACTCACACTGCATGATATCAAAAAACTGTTGGAGGCACTAGATACTGCACTGGCTATGGGCCCTGTTACTATCCTGGCAATAGTACTGAGACTTGTCGTCCAGAACTTGCTGCTCCCCTAGCCAAGCTGTTCCAGTACAGTTACAACATTGGCATCTACCCGACAATGTGGAAAATTGCCCAGATATGTTCTGTACACAAAATGCAAGACAAATCCAACCGGCCAATTAGAGCCCAATCAGTCTACTCTTCATCATCAGTAAAGTGTTGGAAAATGTCATCAACAGCAGCACCTGCTCAGCAATAATCTGCTCAGTGATGCCCAGTTTGGGTTCTGCCAGGGTCACTCAGCTCCTGACCTCATTCTAGAGGTGAGGTGAGACTGACAGCTCTACAGTCGCTACAAGAACAGGTCAGTGGCTAGGAATCCTGTACGAAGTAATTCACTTCCTGACTCCCCAAAGCCTGTCCACCATCTGCAAGGCACAATTCAGGAGTGTGATGGAATACTCCCCATTTGCCTGGATGGGTGTAGCTCCAACAACACTCAAGAAGCTCAACACCATCCAGTATAAAGTAGCCCATTGGCACCATATCCATAAGTATCCACTTCCTCCACCACCGATGCTCAGTAGCAGCACCATGTACTATCTACATGATAGACAGGAGAAATTCACCAAGGCTCCTTCCAAACTCACAATCACTTCCATTTCGAAGGACAAAGGCAGCAAATATATAGAAACACCACTACCTGCAAGTTTGCCTCCAAGACACTTACCATCCTGACTTGAAAAAATATATTGCCATTCCTTCACTGTCACTGGGTCAAAATTCCCCCCCAGGATCTTTGTGGGACTACCTACAGCAGGTCGACTGCAGCAGTTCAAGAAAGCAGCTCACCACCACCTTCTTAAGGTCAACTAGGGAAAGACAATAAATGCTGCCCTGCCAGCTATACCCATGTCCTATGAGCGAATGAAAAAAAATTAGAAAACAGCCTATGCCTCTATATTTCCTACCAAAGTCACACTTTCCCACATTGTAATCCATCTACCACTTCTTTGCCCACCCTTCTGGCCTGACCAGGTCCTTCTGCAGCCTGCCACTTCCTCAGCGCTACCTGTTCCTCCACCTAGCTTCATGTCGCCTGCAAACTTAGCAACAATACCCTCAGGTCCTTTGTCCAGATTGTTAATGTATGGTGTGAGTAGTTGTGGTTCCAACACTGATGTCTGCGGAACTCTGCTAGTCCCTGGCTGTCATCCTGAAAAACACTCCTTTATACTTACTCTCTGCTTTCTGCCAGTCATCCGATTCTTTATCCATACCAGTACCTTGCCCCTCACACCATGGCCTCTTATCATATTTAGCAGCCTCCTGTGCAGTACTTTGTCAAAGGCCTCTGGGGACATCTAACTAGACCATATCCATTGACTCTTCTTTGTCCAAACTGCTCCTCATGACCTGCTCAAAGAATGCTAACAAATTCGTAGGGCATGACCTCGCCTTGTTGAAAACTCAGCCATCTTCTACCATACACTTCCAAGTACTCTGCAATCTCATCCTGAATAATGGGGCTTTAAAATCTTACCAACAACTGAGGTCAGGCTAATCAGCCTATAATTTCCTGTCTTCTGCCTCCCTCTAATGTGTTACATTAGCCATTTTCCAGTCCTCTGGGACCTTTCCTGACTCCAATGATTCCTGAAAGATCACTATCAATGCCTCCACAATCTCCTCAGTGATCTCTTTCAGAACTCTGGGGTGTAGTCCAACTGGTCTGGATAATTTATCTACTTTCAAACCTTTCAGCTTCCCCCCCCCCACCTTCTCCTTAGTGATGGCCACTACACTCACCTTTGGCCCTGATTTTTTGAAGTTCTGGTATAATACTGGTGTCTTCCACTGTTGCAAAGAACCTATTTAGTGTCTCTGCCATTTCTTTGTCCCCCATTCTACTATTACTTCTCCAGCCTCATTTTCCAGCGATCCAATTTCCATTCTTGCCTCTCTCTTACTTCTTATATATTTTACAAAATTCCTGCAATTTTTTTTATATTACTATTACTACTCTCATATTTCATCTTCTTCCCCTTACTTTTTTTTAGTTATCCTCTGGCTTTCTACTAATCTTCACCGCATTGTATGCTTTTTCTTTTGTTTTTATGCTGTTCCCAACTTCCCTTGTCAGCCAAGGTTGCCTCGTCCTCCCCTTGGTATGTTTCTTCTTCCTTGGGATGAATTTCTGCTGTGCCTCCCAAATTACTCTCAGAAACCCCTACCATTGGTGCTTCACCATCTTGCCTCCTCAGCTCCACTTCCAATCAACTCTGACCAGCTCCTCCCTCGTATCTTTTCAGTTACTTTTACTCAATTGCAATGCTTTTACATTTATTCTAGCTTCTCCCTCAACTTGCAGGGTGAATTCTATCATATTACAGTAATGCCCTCTAGGGGTCCCTTTACTCTGATCAAGTCTGCCTCATTACACATCACCAAATCCAGTATTGCCTATTCCCGAGTGGGCTGTACCACAAACTGCTCTGAAAAACTATATCGTAGACATTCCAAGAATTCCTTTTCTTGGGACTCACTACCAACCTGATTTTTCTAGATCACCTGTTTATCAAAGTCCCTCATGATTATCGTCATCATACCTTTCTTCCATGCCTTTTTTATTTCCTGATTTATTTTCTGTCCCACATTCTGATTACTGCTAGGAGGCATGCCATTAAGGTCTCTTTTCCTTTGCAGTTCCTCGATTGTATCCACACAGTATTATGCTTTCCAACTCTATATCATTTCTTGCTATTGATTTAACTTCACTTCTTTCTAATAAGACAACCCCTCTGCCTCTGCCCATCTGCCTGTCTTTTCAATAGGAAATGTATCCTTTGATATTTAGCTCCCAGCCCTGATCCCCCATCAGCCACATCTCTGTGATACCAACAACATCATACCTGCCAATATCAATTTGTGTTACAAGCTCATTTATCTTGTTTCATTTTGTATATGTGATGTGGAGGTGTCGGTGTTGGACTGGGGTATATTGTGTGCATTTCAATACAACACCCTCATTCTTGCGCTGGCTGCCCCCCTTTCTCATAGTTGTCCGTTTATCTGCTGTGCCAGGAGGCAAACAGCCCAAAGTTGGGTAGAAAGACTTGAGATGGGTGGGCGATCTGAAATTCAGCTCTTCACCCCTTATGTGGAGAGTAGCCTAACTCTGACTGTTCATATGGCTGACTAACCATATCTGAGTTGTCTCCATGTTGTTTTTGAAGAAAACGGTATGATGATTGGTATCGGAGAGTGCCTTTGACTTTGTCTGTGAGGACTCTCCGAGCAAAGGCTATTTGCCTTCGGCATGACTGAGGCCTGCTGACAACTATGACAAGCTTGCTTCCTTTGTGTCTGCGCTAAACGACAAGGCAAGACAGAAGTAATTTGAGTCTTGTATTTTCGGCTGAGGGGGAAAAGTACACAAAGGTAGTAAAGGGAAGGGATCCTGTGACTATCCAGGTTGACTCAGAGTGAGTGAACGCTATGACAGCTAGTGAACAGGCTGGAGATATAGCCTGGTGTGTCCCTGAGCACACAGTGTCCTTACTGCAGCATTACTGTGAGAGTTACCAGTACAGCCTGAGGTGGGGCATTGATGAGCAGAAGTGTCCTGTAAGGGAATCGGAGATGTGTCATGAGGGTTCTCACAGGCTGGCACATATTGGATGCCAATGTCTGTGGATGTGGGGTGTCTGTAGCTGGTGACCATGGAGCGTGTCCTGAGATGTTGGTACCTCGTGTCCAACATGGAGGTTGTTTGGAGCAAGCAGTGAGCTGAATTCACCAGGTAACCACTCTGATTTCTATGGTCAGAATTCTTGGCATCTAATTTGTTTAGTGAGTTTGGGAAGACAAGAAGCTGAATATTAATGAGGTGAGTTGGGCCATCACCAAGGTATTTAACAAGCTCTAATCATTGTCGGTTGGCAGTCCACCACTGCCCAGTGTGAGCTCACCACACTGCCTTGAAAGGAGTAAAAGATGGAGCAGGATACTCCTGACATCGAGATAGGCCTTGCTGAGCTTCTTGTTCGATTCTGCCACACGTCTTGCCAGAGTCAACGTTATAGCTCTGACCCCTATAAGATTCTGACAAGGACAATGTTCTGATCTGTTAGACAATTCAGATCAAAATTCCGAACAGTTCCGATCAAAGTGAGAGTGCTATTAGTTCCTTATTGCTTGGATTGAACCCAGATCTCTAAATTGAAGGGAAAGCATTCTAAATTCCCGTTTTTAAAGATACTAAGAAAACCAAAACATGGTTACTTTTACTATAAATATACAATTCTGATTTAGTATCACATTAAGTGGCATGGATGTGAATTTCATTGGACACATGGAAGTTATTGTGAATTGAAAACTAAATATTTCAAACCACTTGACATTGGATAAAGTGGTTGGTGTATGTACCATACACAGTCGAAGAGTTGAGGATAGAACAAAGAACAATATATCACAGGGACAGGTCCTTTGGCCCTCTAAGCCTGCAACAACACAATTTGCCCTTCCATACTAAACTGTCTTCACTTACAGGATCCTTATTTCTCTGTTCCATTCCCATTCATGTGTTCATCCAGGTGCTTCTCAAATACTGCTACTGTGTTTGCTTCCATCACCTCCTCCGGCAGCGTGTTCCTGGCATTCACCACTCTTTGTGTAACAAACCTGCCTCGCACACCTGTTTTAAACTCCTCCCACCCCCCCACACCTTGAACCTGTATCCCCTCATATTTGCTCCCAACACCCTGGGAAAAGCCTCATCCTTTCCACTCTATCCATGCCATTCACAATCTTAGACATTTCTATTAGGTCATCCCACAACCTCCTGTGTTCCAGTGAAAATAAACCCAGTCTATCCAAACTTTCTTCCTAGCTAAAATTCCCCATACCAGGCAGTATCCTGGTAAACCTCTTTTGCACCCTCTCCAAAGCACCCACATCCTTCTGGTAGTGTGGTGACCAGAACTGGACACAATACAATGTACACAATGTCCAAATAAGAAAAGAACTAGTAAAATAAATTACTGCTTAGATCTTTAATTATGCACATTATTTGATCTTTGCTCCACTTGATCCTTTCCTTTGTTTCCAGTCTATCCCCATTATTTCTATGCACTATTTTATTTCATCTGCTCACTCTGAACATTCCAGATGTATCCTTTCTTGTGTCTCCTGGATGATTTCTCCATCTGGTGGCTCATTCTGCAGCATATCTGCTTTGTCCTTTTTTTACTTCCTGACTTTATCCCTGTAAGCCAAGGGTTTTACAGCACACATTCACCAATGTTTTGCTTTAAATAAAGGTACACCAGTGCATTAATACTTGAAAAATTCCTTATGTATTCAGGGACTACAACTAAAGAGCATTAATGTTGATTTACATACTGATGATTGCTGATCTCTGCTTCATCCGTGGATCTGATCAGGTGTACCCTAGAACTCTGTGGGAAGCTAGGAAGGTAATTGCAAAGCCCCTTGCTGAGATACCTATATCGACAATAGTCACAGGTGAGGTGCCAGAAGACTAAGAGGTTGGCTAACATGGTGCCACCAATTAAGAAAGGTGGTAAGGACAAGCCAGAGAACTATAGACCAGTGAACCTGACGTCGGTGGTGGGCAAGTTGTTGGAGGGAATCCTGAGGGACAGGACATACATGTATTTGGAAAAGCAAGGACTGATTAGGGATAGTGTGCATGGCTGTGTGCATGGGAAATCATGTCTCACAAACTTGATTGAGTTTTTTGAAGAAGTAACAAAGAGGATTGATGAGGGCAGAGTGGTGGATGTGATCTATATGGACTTCAGTAAGGCTATTGACAAGGTTCCCCGTGGGAGACTGGTTAGCAAGGTTAGGTCTCATGGAATACAGGAAGAACTAGCCATTTGGATACAGAACTGGCTCAAAGGTAGAAGACAGAGGATGGTGGTGGAGGGTTGTTTTTCAGACTGGAGGCCTGTGACCAGTGGAGTGCCACAAGGATCGGTGCTGGGTCCACTACTTTTCATCATTTATATAAATGATTTTTATGAGAGCATAAGAAGTATAGTTAGAAGTTTGCTGATGACACCAAAATTGGAGGTATAGTGGACAGCGAAGAAGGTTACCTCCGATTACTATGGGATCTTGATCAGATGGGCCAATGGGCTGAGAAGTGGCAGATGGAGTTTAATTTAGATAAATGCAAGATGCTGCATTTTTGAAAAGCAAATCTGAGCAGGACTTACACACTAAATGGTAAGGTCCTGGGGAGTGTTGCAGAACAAAGAAATCATAGAGTGCAGGTTCATAGCTCCTTGAAAATAGAGTTGCAGGTAGATAGGATAGTGAAGAAGGTGTTTGGTATGCTTTCCTTTATTGATCAGAGCATTGAGTACAGGAGTTTGGAGGTCATGTTGCGGCTGTACAGGATATTGGTTAGGCAACGTTTGGAATACTGCATGCAATTCTGGTCTCCCGCCATAGGAAGGATGTTGTGAAACTTGAAAGGGTGCAGAAAAGATTTATAAGGATGTTGCCGGGGTTGGAGAATTTGAGCTATAGGGAGAGGCTGAATAGGCTATTTTCCATGGAGCGTCGGAGGCTGAGGGGTGACCTTATAGGGGTTTATAAAATCATGAGGGGCATGGATAGGATAAATAGACAAGGTCTTTTCCCTGGGGTGGGGGAGCCCAGAACTAGAGGGCATAGGTTTAGGGTGAGAGAGGAAAGATTTAAAAGAGACCGAAGGGGTAACTTTTTAACGCAGAAGGTGGTACGTGTATGGAATGAGCTGCCAGAGGAAGAAGTGGAGGCTGATGCAATAACAACATTTAAAAGGCATCTGGATGGGTATTTGAATGGGAAGGGTTTTGAGGGATATGGGCCAAGTACTAGCAAATAGGACTAGATTAGGTTGGGATATTTGGTCGGCATGGACAAATTGGACCGAAGGGTCTGTTTCCATGCTGTACATCTCTATGACTCTCTGACCTGTTAAGGAATGTTATTACACACTCTCTAGAGCAGGTGGGACTTGAACCTGGACTTCCTACCTCAGAGATATTGACCCCTTCAACTGTATCACAAGAACCCCCTTCTGCTTCATTCTAATGTAGCCTCATTTTTTTTAGGTGTGTGTTTGTGCACACCTGATCTGCATTCATCCATCACTAATAAATGTGCAAGAACAGTTGGCAATGATTGGTTCTCCAATATTCTTATGAAGTTGTCTGACGAGTAAAGATTGAGCAGGTTAGTCCTGTACCTATGGGAGCTAAGAAGAAAAAGAAGTAATCTTATCGAAATGTATGAGGTCCTAGACAGGGTACTAGAGGGGACTAGACAAGGTAGATGCTGAGACAATATTTCCCTTTGTGGGATATATGTGAAGTATGGGGTACAATTTAAAGTTTACAGTTAATGATGGAGATGAAGAGATTTTTTTTTCTCCCGGAATGTCATTGGTTTGTGGAATTCTTTCCCCCAGAGGTTAATGGAGGCTGGGTTATTGAATATTGTTAAGCCTGAGTTAGATGGATTTTTGATTGACACACTGCTGCTATTGAGCATTGGTGGTGATGGGAATGAAATATTTATGGATGTGGTGCCAATCAAGCAGGCTACTTTGTCCTGGGTGGTGTCAAGCTTCTTGAGTGTTGTTGGAGCTGGCAAATGGGGAGTATTCCATCACACTCCTTACTTGTGGACAGGCTTTGGGAAGTCTGGGATGAGTTACTCACTGCAGTATTCCCAGCCTCTGTCCTGCTCATGTAGCTACTGTATTTATATGGCTGGTGAAGGAAATTGCAAATTTGAGCCCATATTCCAACACCCAATGTGTACACTCCCCAGTGGCACTCTATAATGATTTCAGCTGCAATTCCATACTTATTTATGTCATAGGTATTTAATATGATTAAATAGTACAGAAAAATGATGCACACTTTCAAAGCTACAAGAACATTCCCATAGCCTTCTAATTCAGCAGAAGACTAGCAGAACCTTCTGGCAAAGATTGCAGTGAACAATCCATCCATCTCTTACAGGAGACAGACAGTGACTGTGATGCTGTATACCAGGAGTTCCTGCTCCTCAGATTCTGCTGAAATTTGACATTTCAATAGCAGCCAATATGCTGATTGAGTGGAAGTTTGCCAGCTTCAATGAAGGAGAATGTCAATCTGACCATTAGAATCCAGACCAGGGGATCTATGCAAGCTAGCAGGAGCAGTGTGTCTGGACACTGCTGGATTAATTCAAGCATCACTGTGACTTTTAGTAACACAGTGAGGAGATAATAAGGTATACCAGGAAACTGAAGATGAATCTTCTATTTTGGATAAGCACGGGTTTGGACTTAACTGTATGCCCACTATGGCTGAAAAGTCTATTGATGTTCACTATCTACAGTTGCACAGGAAGAATCCCTGTTGAGTAAAATACTGGAAAAGGGAAGGTGGATGGGAAACTGTAACCCAGTAAGGCATTACACCTTCAGAAGAAGGTGAAAACAAAGGACCAGAAGTCCATGTTGATTGGCAATAGTTTCCAGCTTTGTAAATGTAAGCGGCAAGTGCACATCAGCTGCGTCTCAACATGCTTCACCAAAGACTGGCATCAGACCAGCTATTACTGGCACAAAACGTGCGTGCAATTCTCCAAGTACTTAGCAAAGTATCTCATTGTAAATTAAAACTTCATACAGCCATTTAAATGGAAATAAGACAGGATAATTGGGCAATTTACTCTGACTTATACATAAAGTTTATGGATAAATATTTAACATTTCCTTGGAAATTACTTGTGATCTTTAAACAGTGACTTAAATCAGTTTAACAGCAGTAAGCCAGCATGTGTCATATGGTTTTAATAAAAATTACATCAAGATGAGTGTTAATGTTTATGAAGTAGGTGAATTTATGGATCTCTGCTGTTTCACTCCAACTAAATGGGATGAATTCCAAAGTGGTTTCCGGATCCTAATTAAATCAAGTCCAATCCCTGTTGAATTGATTAAGAATGTTTAAAAATATGAATTAATTTGAATTTGGATTCAATTTACCATTCCCAAAAGAAAAATATGCATTAAAACAATTTTTCAAGAGGTGTCTTGTACTATTACGCATTATAGTTCTGATAAGTGGAGGCTACTAGAGACAAAAAAACTGAAGAAGGGTTATACCCGAAACATTGACTTCTCCACCTCCTGATGCTGCCTGACTTGCTGTGTTCTTTCAGCCTCCTGCTTGTCTATCTAGGTGGAAGCTACTGACAGCTTAGTACTAACTTTGACCTTTGGCAAATGATTATAAAGCTTTAGAGGTTTGAATGTTTGTTTTATGTGGCTACATTAATGAGTGGATACTATTATGCATTTTCAATGCCTATCAATTAATTAGAACCCAGTCTTCAAACATGACATTCTATTGCCCATGCATGCTGCGAGACAGCATCATATTACAATGTTTGTACTTCACGATTTAATACTTGGGGAAAATAGCATTCAATGGGACTGGTTTTCATGTTTCTTCCACAACTTTGATTTTTGAAAATTCTTTCGTGCATTTGATGTTGCTAGCTGGACCAGCACCTACTGTCCACCTGTAATTGCTCTTGGTGACAGTGAGGTGCCACCTTGAACTCTTACAGTCCATGTGTTGTAAGGTAATGAGGGAGTTCCAGGATTTCAACCCAGCAATGATGCAGTGGCAATATATTCTCAAATTAAGATTTGGAGGAGAATTTAGAGGTCTTGGTGTTCCCATGTACCTGCTACCCTTGTCCTTATAGATAGTAGAGATTGCGTTCTTTGGATAAACCTTGGGGAAATGTTGATGTGTATCTTGCAGATGGTACACCCTATACCACTGTGCACAAGTGCTGGAGGAGGTAATATTTAAAGTGGTGGATGGGGTGCTAATCACATGGATTGCTTTGCTGTATGTGGTTCTGAGTGTCTTGAGTGTTGTTGGAGCTGCACTCACCCAGACAAGTGGAGAGTATTCCATCACACTCCTGACTTTGTACCTTGTAAATAGTGGAAATTATTTAGGAAGTTAGGAGCTGAGTCACTCACTGTGGGAACCCAAGCCATGACCTGTGACCACAACAGCTGGTAGTTTCTGCTCATTGGTAACTTCCAGCATGTTGGTAATAAGGAATTTAACAATAGTAATGCCATTCTTTGTCATAATTGTTGGGTACTGTATGGTATTTATGCAGCGTGAATGATACTTGCCACTTATCAGCCCAAGCCTGAATGTAGCCCATATCTTAACTGCTTCAGTATCTGAGGAACTGCAAGGAAAAAGGAAAGCTATGCAGATATCTTCCCTCAGGCATTCAATCTTTTCGCCCTCTCTCCATTCGTTGGGCACCAACTCATAAATCTGAGGTCTCCATCTGCTTCACGTCATGTGAATCCGGAGAAAAAATAGGAAAATGGAGTATCCATGTCATCCCTTTGCCCTGAAATAAGTCTCTATAATGAGATATCTTGCCTCTTGGTACATTCCCTGAATCAGTCCCTTGCTACAGGCAGAAGTCATGGCAACTTACGGATATGCATCACACAGATTGAAAGGCATGAATTCACAGACATTTAGGACTGGTCAGAGTGGGAAACTTGGAGGCATTATCAGGAAACTACCTTGTGCACTCCAACTACCTGTAATGCTTTTTGGGTGGCTGAAGTCTGTGACAAACCTGCAGCTTGTGCCAAGCTCCGTAACTTGGAAATAGAAAGATTGGAGGAAATTTTCAATTGCAGTGAAGGTAGATATAGAGCAGCGATACCAAAACCTTTTCCCATTTCATTCCCATTTTTGTGCTTGAAAATTGGTGTCACCCCAAACCTCTGAGGGGGGCAGGGGTGGACATTTGCATGGAAGCCTGTGGGGAGATAAGGAGTTGGTAACAAGGCCTGTGACAACAACGATATGTGAGAGGGGTAAGAGATCTGTGTGGGCAGGGGTTGGGGGGGGGGGGGGGTGCTATTCACTTGACAAAGATTTTACTTTTAAAAGTACCTACTTTTCCATGAGGTTTTGCTAAGTCACCAATCAGAGCTCAAGAATCAGCCAGTGAGGCCATGCCCACTGTTTCAAAAGGATTTGAAGGGGTCATGCAGCTGTTAGCACTCAGTTGAAGCCCCATGTTAGTCATTGCTGCCTTGGAGCTCACAATCCACTGTTTAGGAAGCCCTGGTGTAGGAGCAAAACAGAAAAAAAATGTTGGCAGGTTCAAAACCCAACATTATCCTGTTCACCTCTGTACTTATCCAGTGCTAGTTTGGAGGTGTGTTTAGAGACCCTGTGAGACAGGCAAGTCAGTAATTATAAGACGTGAAATACTGATTGCATGAAAATTTAACACTGCATCTTGACTTTAATTGCTAACACAAGGGTTTCCCAAAATCTCTGAAACTTGCCAAAATCAATAAGAGCACAGTGGGGATTGACTGGCTTGTGAAATTGTCAGGTTGCGAAGTCTTTTATACACTCAATGGTAAGGTCCTAGGGAGTGTTGCTGAACAAAGAGACCTTGGAGTGCAGGTTCATAGTTCCTTGAAAGTGGAGTCGCAGGTTGATAGGATAGTGAAGAAGGCGTTTGGTATGCTTTCCTTTATTTATCAGAGTATTGAGTGCAAGAGTTGGGAGGTCATGTTGCAGCTGTACAGGACATTGGTTAGGCCACTGTTGGAATATTGCACGCAATTCTGGTCTCCTTCCTATCGGAAAGATGTGAAACTTGAAAGGGTGTAGAAAAGATTTACAAGGATGTTGCCAGGGTTGGCGGATTTGAGCTTTAGGGAGAGGTTGAATAGCTTAAAAACAAGGACTGCCTTTGCTGGAAACCAGAGTCTAGATTATAGTGGTGTTGGAAAAGCACAGCTGGTCAGGCAGCATCCGAGGAGCAGAAAAATTGACGTTTTGGGCAAAAGCCCTTCATCAGGAATAGAGGCAGGGTGCCTGCAGAGTGGAGAGATAAATGAGAGGGGGGTGGGGGTGGGGAGAAAGTAGCATAGAGGGCGGTGCTGAGCTGGAAGGTTGGAGCTGGGGTGAGGTGGGGAAGGGGAAATGAGGAAACTGGTGAAATCCACATTGATGCTGGTCATCAATGTGGATTTCACCAGTTTCCTCACTTCCCTCATGACCTGTCCTACCTGCTTATCTTCCTTTCCACCTATCCACTCCACCCTCCTCTCTGACCTATCACCTCCATCCCCACTCCCATTCACCCATTGTACTCTTTGCTACCTTCCCCCGCCCTCCTCTCTGACCTATCATCTCCATCCCCACCCCCCATTCACCTATTGTACTCTATGCTACTTTCTCCCCACCCCCACCCCCTTCTCATTTATCTCTCCATTCTGCAGGCACCCTGCCTCTATTCCTAATGAAGGACTTTTGCCCGAAACATCAATTTTCCTGCTCCTCGGATGCTGCCTGACCTGCTGAGTTTTTTCAGCACCACTCTAATCAGAAGAGGTTGAATAGGCTAGGGCTGTTTTCCCTGGAGCGTCCGAGGCTAAGGGGTGACCTTATAGAAGTTTATAAAATCATGAGGGACACAGTCTTTTCTCTGGGATGGGGGAGTCCAGAACTAGAGGGCATAGGTTTAAGGTGAGAGGGGAAAGATATAAAAGATACCTAAGAGGCAACTTTTTCACTCAGTGGGTGGTGCGTGTATGGAATGAGCTGCCAGAGGAAGTGGTGGAGGCTGGTACAATTGCAACATTTAAAAGGCATCTGGATGGGTATATGAATAGGAAGGGTTTGGAGGGATATGGGCCGGGTACTGGCAGGTGGGACTAGATTGGATTGGGATATCTGGTCGGCAGGAAGAGTTGGACCAAAGTGTCTGTTTCTGTGCTGTACATCTCTATGACTCTATAACTGAATGAGGATAGCTCCTTCTTTATCTAAGTCAAAAAAATTTACACACAGAACTTGCCAAGGATGAAGTCCATCAGCACCCAAGTACTCATCAGCTCACAACTCCAACAATTTACTCAGTACCAGTTCTCTGGTCATTGTGATGTTCATGAGCTCCTCCCTCCTTTCCATTTCCTGATTTATCACTGCTTCTGGGATGTTACTCTGTGATGAAGACGGATATAAAATACTTGTTCAATTCATTTGCCTTTTCCTTATTTTCTACTATTAATTCTCCAGTTTCACTTTCTATAGGACCATCACTTACTTTGTTATGTCTTTTTTAACTATTTATAGAAACTCTTACTATCTGTTAGCTTTCTGACAAGCTTCCTCTTATGCTGTAATTTTTCTCTGTTTATTAGTTTTTTGGTAATTTTTTGCTGTATTTTATATTCTGTCCAGTCTTCTGACCTGCCATGTGTCTTTGTTCTATCATATACTTTTTCTTTAAGGTTGATGCTATTTTTAAAATTTCTAGTCAGCCAAAGATACTGGTTCTATCTCTTGGAAGTTTCTTATTTGTCGGAATGTATTTATTGTGTATATTCTGAAATATTCTCTTAAATATCTGCCACTGTATCTCTATTTGCCAATCCTTTAACCTAATTTGCTGATTCACTTTAACCAAGTCTGCTTACATACTCTCATTGGGGAATTGGATTTGCTGTGATTTAAGACACGGGTAGCAGAGTGGAGAATGTAGATTTTAAGTAAAGATTATGGTTCTTTAACATTTACAACAATATTGACAGTGATACATTTGTAAACTCCCAAGTGATTTCTCCTTGTAAAGCTCCTGAGTCTTTCTCTCTCTTTTCCTACGACTTTGACACAATACTACCCCTGTGGCCTCTGTAGAGCTAGAGACTGCTCGTTCCCCTCCTCTGATAGCTGAGATCCTTGTTACATATGACAGATACCAAAGACTATCTTACCTGCAGCTATGCAGGGGCAGGCAGATCTGGTTCTGATGAAATGGACTGAAGGCAAAGGGGAGGAATGAGACTTCCTTGTGACTTTTCTTCATATTTCTTCTCATGATCCTCACTGCTACCTTAGAGCTTGAGAGATGGACTCCAATCTTTTTCCAATGGCTCACAGTAGCTCTGGAAATTCTGATTAAAATCTCTCACATTTCTGCTGCTGTTCTAGAATGGCCTCTTCATGGATGACTCCCAATGATCAGCATCCATACACCCTCCGACGGGACTCTTTACTGCTAGTTGTGTTTTCAACACTCGCTCTTGCTCACTTGTGATACATTATATGGTAACATAACTACTTGTTTTGGTGGCCCCAACAAGATGCGAGCATCTGAGCTGGTGACGCTGCCTCTCTGAGGACTCCTTGAACTGCTTCTACTCCATTTCCTGCATCACGCTTGAAGGGCTTGTGGGCAGTCAGGGCTATGAATGCAAATTGGCAAAGATTCAAAGGCATCATTGTACAGATGATAGTTTATAGTTAGTAGTGACATTAATTTAATATGAAAGGGTGTTATGTGCCAAGTAGTAGTGTGATATCTAATTCTGTCACAGATATCTAGGAAATTCCCAACTTTACATCTCTTTCTGTGGAGTTCTGTACTGTCTTCTGCAAGAATGAGATAGTTATTAGTGTCAGAAATGGAATGTTTTTGTGGAGGATAACTGTGAGGGGTGGGTATGAGATGGCAACAGGATAAGGCTGACTGATAATGGGTGGCTATCCAGTTGGAAACGTGAGGAAGTGCCTTGAACAAGAGAGAAGAATAGGTGGAGTTGCAAAGTGTGTTCCTCTGAGAAATGCTATGTATGGGGCAAAAGAATGCTCGGAAAGTCAGAGTGTAAGGGTTGCTGCTTGAATGTGAGGTGCTATTAACCTTTCCTAGTCTATTGAAGTAACTGAGTTACTTTTGGCACTAAATCTACATGTGAGGTACAACATTCCTGCTCTTCCCTGTTCCTTACCTACTATTTACAAATTCTGTCCATTAATTTCACTAAGCTCAAGACTTCAGCATTACAGCTGGGATGTTGTCAATTGCCACAGCCTTTACTATGTACCACTGCTGAATGTCACATGGAGTAACCAACCTGGCTGAACACTAGTAGCAATAATACTGGGGACCTTGAGGAAAGAGACAAAATAGTATACAGAGGAACCTCAATTATCCCAGTATTTGACTAACTGAATTTCGGATAATCCGAAAAAGATCGCAAAGTCCCAGTGCGTGGCTAGCTATGTTATCCGGCATTGATTATTTGACATTCGATTAACCGAACGAAATACTTCCTGCCCGTGTCCTTCAGATAATCGAGGTTCCTCTGTCATTCTCTCAACACATTTGGTCTATACACTTGTAAACACTTCACTCTTAAATCTTGCACTTATGCTCTACAATAATTGAGGAAGGGGTATTCATGGAGTATCCTTGCCTTGTTAGTTGTCTGGTTCTCCATCCACTCTCTAATCTTAACTAGATGTGATAGAACTGTAGAGTTTTGATTGATCAGGTGGTTGTGGCACCATTTGTCCTTGACTGTAGCTGATGCTTTTGAACTTCAGCGTGCAAATAACCCTGTTTGATCGACATGCACCTCATTCTAAGGTAATCCTGATGCTGTTTCTGACACACAATTTGCATTCTACGTTCTGGTTTGGTATTGCAGATTACAGTACAACCTCGATTATCCAAGTATCAATTATCTGAATTTCGGATTATCTGAACAAAATCTCAAGGTACCATAAAAACGGCATTAGGTAACTCAGCATTCAGTTATCAGTTAAACAGCATTATGGCGTGTATTGTCAGATAATTGAGAAATGCTCAATATCCGGCGCTCTTAAATTACTACCAAAATACCACCAAAATTGGAGGTGTGGTGGACAGCGAAGAAGGTTATCTCAGAGTACAATGGGATCTTGATCAGATGGGCCAATGGGCTGAGGAGTGGCAGATGGAGTTTAATTTAGATAAATGCGAGGTGTTGCATTTTGGAAAAGCGAATCTTAGCAGGACTTCTACACTTAATGGTAAGGTCCTAGAGAGTGTTACTGAACAGAGCGCAGGTTCATAGCTCCTTGGAAGTAGAGTTGCAGGTAGATAGGATAGTGAAGAAGGCGTTTGGTATGCTTTCCTTTATTGGTCAGAGCATTGATTATAGGAGCTGAGAGGTCATGTTGCAGCTGTACAGGACATTGGTTAGGCCACATTTTGAATATTGCATGCAATTCTGGTCTCCTTCCCAACTGAAGAATGTTGCAAAACTTGAAAGGGTTCAGAAAAGATTTACAAGGAGGTTGCCAGGGTTAGAGGATTTAAGCTACAGGGAGAAGTTGAATAAGCTGGATCTGTTTTCCCCGGAGCATCGGAGGCTGAGGGATAACCTTATAGAGGTTTATAAAATCATGAGGGGCACGAATAGGATAAATAGCCAAGGTCTTTTCCCTGGGGTTGGGGAGTCCAGAGCTAGAGGGCATAGGTTTAGGGTGAGAGGGGAAAGATATAAAAGAGACCTAAGGGGCAACTTTTTCACGCAGAGGGTGGTGTGTGTATGGAATGAGTTGCCAGGGGAAGTGGTGGAGGTTGGTACAGTTACAGCATTTAAAAGGCATCTGGATGGGTACATGAATAGAAAGGGTTTCGAGGGATATGGACCAAGTGCTGCCAAATGGGACTGAATTAGGTTAGGATATCTGGTCGGCATGAATGAGTTGGACTGAAGGGTCTATTTCCGTGCTGTACATCTCTATGACTCTATAACCTGCTTAGTTGATTGGGATGCCCCATTTACACCAACCTGGGGAGCAATTGGAGCAGGATTTGGAGGGTAAGAAATGAGGCCACTGACAATCACCCCACAGTCCTTGCCTCAGCCATTCCTTTGCAATCCCCAACACAAAAAGACTTTGCTCACTGTTGCAGCTCTTCATAGCTACATTGCTTGGGCCCACAGGGTTGGACTGGGACTTCAGTGGTGAGTTGGAAGTCAGAAGCTTGCTGGGTCAGGATTTAAGTACCTAACTGGTGCTTGATATGGCAAGCTTTCTTTTTGGTGATGGTAAGGTATCTGTCAGTCTTAGCCCCCAAACTTACTGCATGCAGCATTAAATTCCAGTCTTTGTCTTCAGAAGGACTATGCAGCGGTCACTTCCAACAGTGCTATTGTGGGGAGACATATCTGTGATAGTTGATGCCAACAGTGGGTTCCCTCTAACAACAGAGTTTCCACTTTCAAGTATTGACGCTATTTAAAATTATGGGCTCATCCATTTGCAACAGAAGATGCAAAATCTCTTCTCTCAGAGTCATCAACATTTGGGAATCTCTTCCTGAAAAGGTTGTGGAAGCAGAAACTTTGAATATTTTTAAGGCAGAAGTGAATGAATTCTCGATAAGCAAGGAGGTGAAAGGTTATTGAGGTAGACAGGAATGTGGATCTGAGATTACAAGTCAGATTGGCTGTGATCTTATTGAATGGTGTAGCATACTCAAGGAGCCAAATGGCTCCTGCTCATTGTTCATTTGTCCTTACAATACCGCTCATCTTAATAACCAGATCAATCGATCAAACATGTTTTGCTTTAAACACCACAGATACTCAACAAATCACATAAAATACCCCTGTGCAACATTCTGAAATAATAGGCATTGATTTCATGTCCAGCTGACTTACTAATGGAGATATAATATATAAACACACTCCCTAGAACACAGTCCTCAGTATACGATTATCTGCTTTACAGTAATCTTTGAAATAATACATAATATTCATCTCTATGACTATGAGCAGAAAAATATATTTAATGCAATTTCTGTAGTGAGCAGTTCTAACAAGGGAATAATGAAGAGGAACAGGTGAATTGAGGATAAAAATAAATCAAAAAGAACCAATGACTCTAATTGTTAAGGGTTCAAAAAGTGTGAACTGGGTGATGCACTTGAGTAAAAGTGCTCTCTGTTTTGCATCAGGGATATAGTCGTATTCCAGACTGATAAAGTGAAAGTTTTATCTTGCTGATGGTTGTTAAAGGATTTTAAGTGAAAGGAACTTGGACAGGCTCAGACGTTCCCAGCAGATGTAAATCTGTAACAGAAAACTGCTCATCATTCAGCTCTAATTAGCACAAATTGGACAATCTTGCTCAGAGACACCATTGAAATGGCTGGCGTGGAAAATTAAAATGTCGTCTTGATTCAATGAGGGGCACTCTTGAGCTTGTGGGTTATGGCAATTAGGACAGCTTGGAGGGTGCTCTGAACTGCATCTAACACTTGCCAATCCTGACCTCGAGCAAGTGGCATGGCGATTGTAGTTTTGAAGTGCTGTAAAAATGTATTATTAACACCTTTGACTGATTCAGCTCAAAATTCACCAGGAACTTATTAATTTATTCGGTACATAGTCAATTTGGGTGTAATGCAACTCCAGTTAGATATTTGTGCTAGGTGCTATTTTTGCTAGTTTGGCACTGTTACTTTTTAAATCTTTGTACTTATACAAATTGATGTAACCTCACACTATAAATATTATGCTTATTTGTTGCAAATCCATTTTAGAGTTTATATCAGTTTGGTTCATGTCGTTCCAATTACTGTAAACAGGAAACTGTTAGGAGAGTTTATATTCCATTTGTAACACTTACATTTGAAAGTTTTGTAGAATGCCTTTCCCCTTTAACTTATAAATACCATGCTGCAGTTCGATGTGTTCCTTTACTCACAATACTTATAATTCAAAGCACCCATGTGCACCATTTGCAGCTGTGGGAAAGGTATGTTTCTGTAGGTATATGCTCTGCTTCAGAGATTGAACTCAGGCTAAAACTTGAACCAGAACATCAGAAAAGGTGAATTGTTAGGAAGAAAGGGGTGCTTGCCCTCACATTGTGAATGTCATTTGTTCCTGCCTGATCTTTTTTCAAAGTAATACTTATTTATACTTTGGAGTAATAATATACTTACTAAAATGCCAGTGTTGCTGTGCAGAATTTGCTGTTATCCTATTTTTCTACACTTACCTGTGGTTTCAAAGAACGAGTACATTTCAATAAAATTGTGTACAAGATCTACTGCCTTTGGAGATTGAATTAATTTTACCAAATTAGTGCCATAATAGAATCACAATTAAGCATCAGGTAACTGCAGAAACATATGGGTAAATACATGAGATGGTGCAAGATTTTGCAAGCTTTGAAATTCCTGGTCTGAGATGAATTAGTTGATCTCAGATTAGGTTTTTTGCATTGACCTTAGTATCCCAGGACTACAGAATAAGTAAACCAGTTAAAGTTCCTCCTGTTTGCCATCTAATGGATGTTGGTGAAGGCTACATTTAGATTTGGTTGTGATGCTGTCTGTAGTTGAATAGTCCGCAAGACATCACTTTTAAATCTTGCACATAATAAATAGCTACTTGGAAAAGTATTGAGTATCGTTGTTGTCATGGAACCATATCCAAAATGAAGGAAGAACTTTGAACAACAAAAGTCTCCATCATAGTTTATTTTCTGACCAAAGTATCTTAGAAATAGCTAAGAGTTGTCAGGTAATGACACAGCATGAACCTTTAAAATTTAAGTACCTAGTCTTCTTATCTCCCCATATAACCAGACTCAGAACCTGGTAATAACTGGGTGGTTCATTTTGACTTCAGGAAATTGACCTGAAACTGACTAATAAATCAATGATACTGTCACTTTAACTGACTTACAGTGGAAGCTGAGATCCTTGCTGATTATTGATTTTTGCTGTCTTAGATGTTGGCCTTCATATAAACAGACAACATTAAAGTTTACATTTTCTTTACCTTTTGAGTAAACGATAATATTGAATATCAACACGTCATTTACCTAGCAAGTACTGAAATGGAGTCAGACTGATTGGCTGCAACAGATGCAAGGAATAGGCTGCATCTATTTCCAGTTGACGTATCTGTCCACTTTTACTGATATATTAATGAAGTCAGTTTCTTTCTTTTGAGGTGAATATCACACTCTTGCAATTAATACTCACAATGATATTTGGAAATGCTCATATTAACAGTGTCATTAAGGGGAAAGAATTTACAAAAATATATATGAATGTACATATGAATAAGAACAGGAATATGCATCTCAAACCCATTCAAAAAGTTCATGCTGATCTGATTACTCCATATTCCCACTATGTCTGATAACTTGTCAGACCTTGCTTATCAAGATTCTATCTACCCCGTCTTAAAAGTATTCAAAGTCTCTTGCCTTTTGAAGAATAGCGTTCCAAAATCCTCTGTGAGTAAAAATGTCGCCTCATCTCAGTCTTAAATAGACAATATCTTATTTTGAAATAATGACCCTCGGTTCTAGATTCTCTGATTAGAAAAAAATATCCCCTGTACATCCAACATGTCCAGACCCATCAGAATCTTTTGTGTTTCAATCAAGTGGCCTCTTAATGTTCTAAACTCCAATAGATACAAGCCTAGCTTGTCCAATCTTTTCTCATATGACAATCAGTCCATTCCAGGTCTGGTAAACCTTCTCTGAACTGCTTCCAAAACATTTAACCCTTCCTTAAGTAAGGTGACCAATACTATACACTTCCAATGTGGTCTCACCAGTGCCCTGTATACCTGAAGCATAACCTCCTACTTTTATATTCAATTCCCCTCACAATATATAGGGAACATTCTGATGACTTTCCAAATTATCTGCTGTAACTGTATACAGACCTTTTGTGATTCATGCATAGGACATCAGATTCCTCAGTGCCCTGTAAACTCTCGGTGTTTCACTGCTCACAATGTGTATCATTATTGTTAAATATTGTTAAATCACTATGTGATTTATGAAATATGTTAAAAATGATATTTTGTACAAAATTACTACCCATGTTAACCAACAATTCTTAGCTCTATTTCTTGTTGGTTTAAGTGGGAAACAAGGAAGTGAGTGCTGTAGTCAGGGTTCAGTCTATTGTAATGTAAAATCACATTGAGATTCAATTCTGAACCATAGCCGGTCCACAGCCCTATGTGAAATTTAATTGCATGTTTGTTGAATAATTTGGGTGTCATTTGAAAAGAGTTATTCTACTATTTTAACCCTTCATGGGTAACCTCTGCAGCAATAGAAATCTCCATGAATGAAATGGAAATAATCTGTTCTAGGATCTGCAAACATTGAGAATAAAGGCCCAGTGGATTATGAAATCATCTGAAAGTCTAGATTGGATTAGTGTCTTAAAAATGTCTGGTGGTGGATAAAGTTATAATTAATATTTTTTGTCAAATCTGTGTTGACATTGATAAACAACATTTTAATAACATTTAGGTTGTTTGACATTATTTGCTCTCCCGGGACAATAAATAATAATTGAACTTGTATTTATACATTCACATTTAAATTAATAACATTGTGTTCTTATTATTGTTATGTGCATATTATGCATTTTGTACTGCTCCTGAAGGTACAGTTGAATTTCTGACAAATAGGAATCAAGTTATTGGATCACATTGGCAAAATGAGTTAGCAAGTTAATTTTAACTGGAAAATGTAATTACTATGTTGTACAATATTAGCATTCAAGCACTCGATTTTTATTCAGTGACCTCAAAAGTGAGGCATGCCTTGTGTTTTTTGTCAGATTCTAATTTATAAAATCAGCAAGTAGGAATGTAAGCAAAGTCAGTGTATTGATCGCATAGGAAAAGATGTAAATGCTTTTCAGCACTCATGGGGTTAATGTGATCATACATTACCTGTGTCACATAATCTATTTTAAAGGCTAAGAGCCATTGAAAGGAACACAATATCTGTTTAAACCTTTCAAAATAAAATGAAAATGAATAGCCTGTGCTGAATCTGATTTATACTCAAGACAAACTTCATTAACACAGAATGCCTCCAATTAGTTAAGCAGTTAATTTTGTCCAAGGGAATTGCAAGTCGGACTCTTTTCTCTCACCCAAAATTTTCAATGTAGTCTAAATATAACTGTGTCAGCCTGATAACAAAAGACTGTTCATCTGGGAATCTTTCCCTTGAGTTGTGTTCTTAATCATGATTCTAAGGACATAATTCTTAAAAAAATAGTATTTTCATAGCACTGAGTAATCACAAGTTTAGATTAAATTAAATTAATGGTGACATTCAGCCCTATTTATCTGTTTATATGTAAATGGAAGCATCAAAATCCCATTTATCTGCAATGACATCTTTGCAGCATACTCCTCAAGTCTGTGAAATACTGAACCTTCCTTCATTGAATTTCTGCAGCTCACACAATTACCCAGCCATATACTTAAAAGTAGAATTCTGAAAAATATTTACACAAAATTCTTAAGTCACTATATTTTCCTAGCTGATTGTTTGCCATCAGAATACATGTGTTCAGAGCAGCTGAGAAGAAGACTCCAGTTTTGTTTGGATGAAAGATGCTCTAACATCCATGCTACAGCCTCTCTACCCCCAAAGGAAATTAGGAATTTAAACTGGAGTAAAACCGATGGATTCCTTTTTAAGTGTATGCTGTAACATAACCAATTTCCAAATGTTCACTGCACTCAATTAATACAACTGATAATTAACTCCTTTTTTTCTGATTTTGATACCAGAGCAAACAAGAAATGTTATCTATATTGTTGTCATTACATGGCAGATTATGTGAATTGTGATCATTGAGGTCCAAGATGAAGGAACTTAACATTTCAATGAAACCAGTTTCAGAAACAAGTAAATTAAACATAAGATAAGTTTAGTTATGTTTATCTACTGGCTCAGTTAAAAGACATAAGTATTATGGAGTGGCTGAATTATACTGATTGCTGCATAAATAAATTCATTCTAATCTGTTCTTTTGGAATGTATTTGCCATGCTCCTAATTACAGTGATCTTAGCAATTCTTCAAAAACAGAAAATACTGAAAGTACTCCACAGATCTGGAAGCATCTGTGAAGAGTGAAACAGAGTTAAAGTTTTAGGTTGATGACCTTTTATTAGAAAAGTTAAAGGTGTAACAGATTTTAAGCAAATCCAGAAGTAAGAAAAATCAGATATTGTAAAGAAAAAACACAGCATTCTCCAGATGTTGTCTTACTCTGTGGAAATGCATGAAGAAGGCAGTCATTCTAATGACATTAGATTATTGCTTGAAGAAAGAATGTGTTTGCAGTATTCGGTTCCTACTGAAAATAATGCAACAAAATTTGAAAAAAATACAAAGCTGATGGAACATGCATAATTGTCCAGGTTAAAAACTCTGGAACATCTCCATAGGATGACTGAACTACTTTTAACTTGTAAGACTCAGAATCTTTCTCAAACCCTTTCATTCTGAACTCATCTTCCTCCCAGTAGCAATTTTCACCTTGAACCAATTGTTTTATTTAGGTATGAAACAATGTTCTATTGATCATCATTGCCCTAACATGTTCCCTAAGTACATGAAGAGGTAAATCCAGTAACTTATCTCTAGTAACCTGTCTGCTCTGGATAAAAAAGTATATACTGTAGAAGAAAAGTAATGTTCTTTGTGTAGTTTTAGCTACACTACACATTTGGTTAAAAAGAGACATAAAGTGTGCCTTGATTTGCTTAAGTTTATTTATTTCCCATTACTTTGTAATTTAACACAAGTATTTAATCAACAATTAGACAACAACCATATTTTTGTCTCTCAAACCATATTTGACAATTCTCATTTTTAAAATCAAAAATTGCATATTTATAAAATTACATATATATTATAAATCTTATAATAGATATTTAATAAATTAGAAATACAAAGAGAATACACCAAATTAAAAATATCTGACTTATTGGGCTTTTAATAAAGAACTGCCAATTTATAAACAAGATATTTTTGAATTCAGATGTGGTTAGTTATTTCAACATATGTATCTTAAAATAATTTAATAACCCTTAACATGCAAGCCAACTTTACTCAAATCGTTCAGTTATTAAATCCAGAGGAGCTACATACCAGGTTTACTGATCCAATTATGTGCAGAAACAAAGGAATTGCTTTGCAGAGCATGTGTATTTATTCAATAAACCCGTTACATTCCATATATCTTTTTCTTTCTATTGGCAGTCTGTTTGGAGATTTCTGAGCTAATTAGATCCGAGATGTTTCCCCACTTTAGAAGTGATCAGGACTTCTGGGAGTGAAAGGAACAGGTCACTGCAGAAAACAGTTGCTGTTAAAGGAGACTACACATAGCAAAACACTTGGTACAGCCTTAGAAAGATTCACAATCTGAAAGATGAAAAGAACACAATAATGACACCAAAATTCGGAAATGGATGGACTTCAAGAGGGATCCTCTGGAGTTAATCATAGAATCCCTACAGTGTGGAAACAGGCCATTTGGCCCAACAAGTCCACACCAACCCTCTGAAGAGTAATCCACCCAGACCCATTCCCCTACTCTATTACTCTACATTTGCCCATGGCTAATGTACCTAACCCACACATCCCTGAACACTACGGGTAGTTTAGCATGGCCAATTCACCTAACCTGCACATCTTTGGATTTTGGGAGGAAACCCGCACAGACACGGGGAGAATATACAAACTCCACACAGAGAGTCGCCCAAGGCTGGAATTGAACCCGGGTCCCTGGCACTGTGAGGCAGCAGTGCTAACCACTGAGCCACCATGCCACCCAAAATTTAATCTGTGCCCTGTGTGCTGAAATATGTCCAAGTGCAGTTTTATTGCACAAATTAACATCTAAGCTACCTTCTCTTAGTAGCCTTTGAGCTAAATTGTTTTTGATAGATGCTGTTATATCAGGAGTTGCACCAAGAACAAATAAATAGGGTGAGTAAACTTGCCCCTAAAGCTTCCTGCGCCTTTTTAGCAGAGAACAAAATCACCTAAAAGCAGTAGCTGGAAGTAAAAAAGAAAATCCGCTTAGTAAATTCAGCATTTACATTCTGCATTGGCCCAGGAGTTTCTGCAAAAATAAGAGACACAAAATATTTCAGAAGCCTATTTAAATAGATTAGCCTTCTCACTAGAGGTCTGACTATGATCCGTTAGTCAGAAACCTAATTCTGTTAATGATCATCACAAAGGGCCTTTATGTTATTCTCATCTGAAACCAATGAACCCCATTATACCTTCCTTTAGCATGACTGTGTGGAATTAGAAGGGGAATCTTCAGTTCAAGTCCAAGGCATTCGGAAACTTTCCCCTCAGTAGCTATTGCCATAGGTCTGATCTGTTTTGAAACTTATTTAGATTGAGGAAGAGGAGAGAATCCAGTTCTGATAGAATCCTGACCAATGAACATATGACGACGTGACTGATAGGTTGCTCTTTGAGAGAATCAGCACAGGCACTATATGTGGAATACTTGATAGTACATGATACCAGTATGTCCATAGGGTATCCAAATACAAAAAAGTGGTCTCATCTTTAGAAAGTCCCAACTTTGTCATGTGCATTAAGGTAATGATATCCAACAAAAAGAGTCTAAAAGTCTTGTTGAATTTGCTGTTGGTTCTGTTGAATGGAGAGGAAGATAATACATTGATCAAAACCGAAAGAACTGTGGATGCTGTAAACCAGAAACAAAAACAAAAGTTGCTGGAAAAGCTCAGCAGGTCTGGAAACATCTGTGAAGAGAAATTAAAGTCAACGTTTCAGGTCCAGTAACCCTTCCTCAGTTCTGCCAGACCTGGTGAGCTTTTCCAGCAACTTCTGTCTTTGTTTCTAATACATTGATCAGTTTTTTTGGCCAGTGAATCAGTAACCAAGCAAGAACAGCATAGATTGGCTAATATCTAGAATCTAGAAAAAAAAGAATTGGGTGTGCTGGTATTGATACATAGAATTCTGACTAATTATTGACTAATTCTACTTCTAGATAAGTTGACACAGAGATCAATTATCAATTGTTTTTTTCCGAAGCTTAAAGCTAATTTGTCTTTGACTTATTCTTCATAAGAGATTTCTAGGGTTTTGGAGATAGAAGCATGAACTTGCTGCAAAAGATAAAATGTTATTCTGCTCATTCTTTTGATGGCAGATGTTGCTTTGTGCATTAGATGGATTCTCCCTTTGTAAGGATAACATATTTCTCATCTGTTTTTGACATTGTTTAGACCAACTGCAAAATACTGTTGCTGTTGCCAGCATTAAATAAATAAAATTTGACCTCATGACAAAAGTATGGCAAATGCAGTTCAGGTCTCCAAAGATATGGTGAAATATTGCTTTGTGCCTGATAGGGTGAGTTTACAGAGAAACCTCAGCTGTTCCTTTTATGACTATGTAGTGTGATGCAAGCTTGCATCTATTTATCTCACAACCAATTCAAAAACAGGTTTTCTGGTCATTATGACATTACTGTTTGTGGGACTTTGCTTGGTACAATGTGGTTATTACATCTTCTCCTACATTACAACAATGAGTAGATTTCAAAAGTAGTTCATTAGCCGTAAAGCGCTTTGGGATATCCTGAGATTATGAAAGACACTACAGAAATGCAGCTTTTTTTAACCTATCTGTAAATGTAGAAAATGTTATGGTATTTTGATACTTTGAACACACTGCCTGTTTGTTTGTTGTCTTTCCCTGAGTTTTCATTGTTAATACGATAAAGGAACTCCTTCACCCTGACTGTGTGGTTATGATGAGGAATTCCACACAAAACATTCATCTTTCATGCTATGGCCGCCCTGAATCTGCAGCATTTCTTTTTGTTTTTTTTTCCCACTTGATGTTTTATGGACCATGGATTTGAATGAATTCATGTTTGAATTCTTAGAAATAGAATAGATCATTGTTAACAATGTTCATCCCCATGGCCCGGCTGATTGCATTATTTTATACTGGATATTAAAATATTGTGCCAGCAGAACAGACTAAAATTAAAGTTTTTTGTTTTTATTTTAGACCAGAGATTATAAGCAATATGTCCAAATAGTTGCTCTACATGTCAACTCTTTAATTCTTGGCATTAAATGACTATTCGAACCCTGGGGATTGTAAACAACTATCGATTGTTCCACCAGCTTTCTGAGCAATCTTTCACTAGTGCTACCTCAGCAGTCAATATTTGGACAATATGAGACAGTTCTATTTGATTTAAGCCAGATTGGAATTTTCCTGTTTAGTAGTCCAAGTGAATCCAAGCAGTTTTCTTTAAGCATTCCCCTTTTAACCATTCTATGAAAATACACTGCAGAGTAAGTAGGGTTTCACATACTGGAACATTTAGTTTTGTTATGAGAGGTTGCAAGAACAGAGAAATTGGATTAAACAACTGCAATGTGGAATTAGCCCTGGCTAAGAGGATATAAATCAGAAGAAAGAACTCTGGCTAATCTTTCCTAATGAAAGCACATCCTAGGTTAGATCAGCAAAAGCCTCATAAACTTGGAATTGTACCTGGGACTTCCTGCTTTGTTGCTCGTTGCTTTAGCAATCTACTCTATTAGAGGAATTGCTTTGATGTGTTCACAATGATACAGTGGGAAAAGAGCTTTAACATGTAACTGAGAATATTTCTTGGCAAAACCTGATTTCATTCATTTAATAATCTCAGCTATTGTTTATCATACTTGGATTACTTCTCATTAGTGTATAGGGGAACTGTTTAAATGACAGTTACTAGAAATGTCACGAAATAGTGAAGGAGTTGGGGTAGGGTTGGCTAACCCTATCGCAGGAGTTTTATTTTTCTCTATAACCAATAAGAACAGCTTGCATGTATATAACACGTTTAACATAGTAAGAGATCAGAAAACACTTCGTAACAGCATAATCAGACAAAATTGACACTCAGTTAATGTAGGACACAAAAGCTTTGTCTAAAAGTTAGGTTTAAAGGAGGAGGGAAACACAGAGATTTAGGGAGGAGACTGCATATGGCTTTTTTTTATATTAGTGACATCTTCTGGCCTTGACACCAAACAGGATCTAATATGCATACAAAAACAAAATACAGTGGATGAGAAATACTCAGCAGATTTGTCAGAATCTGTGGAGAGAAAAACACAATTAATGTTTCAGGTTTATGACCTTTCATCGAGTGTGCATACCTTTTCACTCTATCTTTTAGCAGGAACATTTACTATATGTATGAGAGAAAAATATTCACATTCACAGACTACTCCACTGAGCTTTCCCACTGATTCATGCTCTTGATTATGACTTTTTTACAAAAGGTCATACAAGTACCAAGAAGCTTAAAATTAGAATGACATTGAATTTACAGCACAGCAACTAGTGATTTGGCTCAGCTGCTCTATATGTTGGTGTTTATGATGTACATAAGCTTCCTCACACTCTCCTTTATCTAACCATATCAATAGAATCAATACTGAATTATAAAGAGGAAGGTTTTCAGCAATTTGTTTTCCCTGAAGAGTTTAGACTATGGCATACCGTACTGCAAGTAGCTATAATATTAACTCCTTCACAATTGGATAAATATCTAAAGAAAGCATAAGAGGTTGCAAGAACAGAGAAATTGGAGTAAACAACTGCAATGTGGAATTAGCACTGACATGGTCACAACAGGTCAAATGGCCTTTTCCTATGTTGAAATTCTAACAATTCTATGGTAAATCCTGTCGATAAATAATATTAATGACTAGACTCTGTTGGTGTTGTAATAGGCAGGACACACAAAATGTTTGTTCATTAAAATCAAGGTGGTGTGCAAATTCTGTGCACTTTGTGTAATATTCACATGATGTTTCAGTACTGAATGGTGATATCCATATTAAACTTGTGGTATATGACAACAGAGGTTTTCATATGTTTGTGTGCAAATATATCAAAATGTTCACAGATTGCAATGTTAATTAGAGGTCAGATTGTCTTAGACAATCAATATGATTTGTTTCTCTGTAACACAAGACATACCGTCATTCTGCAGTAGTGAGAGTTTGTCAGTTACAAATCTTCTTAATTATCAGCATAATTTGAGCTGCTGTCTAATATCAATACCCTTCTATGACAAGAACTCAGTTTAACCAGTCTGCAGTAAATAATAATAATTCTGTATGAAATCATTTGCCTCAGAAATTAATGGGTCAGATTTGACTGCCTACCTGTGCCATGGATTGTGTATCTGTCCCGGTGCCAACTCCTCTGCCACGTATATTGTTAGCCAATCTAGGTTACCTTAGATATTATTTTCCATCAAGGAGATAAAGTATGAGAGCAGAGGAAGTTGTGCCAGTGTTATTTACGTATCTTTCATCTGTGAATATGTTTTGTAAATATTGTATACACTGGCAAAAGTAGTGAGCCCCAGCATGGGGGCAGAGTTCACATGTGAGGCATATTCCATTGTCAGTTTTTACATTGAATACTGTTCAGTGAAGTCTTGCCACAGTAATAGAATACAATGAGCCAGCTTACAGCTTTATATAACTCAAAGGATTAATTAAGAGGGCTTTGAGTAGCAATGCAATGATAATGACCAAGAAATTAGAGCATAACATGAATCCATATTCAAGTTTCAATGCCATTTTTATGCTGGTTATGATTTTTAAATCTACATTAAATTGAATGTGAATAAAGATCCTATTAGAAATGTGTCCCATGAGAGTTGCCTTAAACAATTATGACAGCAATTTTTAAACGTTGCAAAATGAAGAGATGAAAGTGAAAGGTCTTTAATACAGAACATCATCAAGGTTTGAAGACAAGATAGAATGAGAAGTATGGATTTTGTAATGCCAGACTCATGTTTTAAAAGCCTGAAAATTGAAGGAAGAAGAGATGAGGGAAATGAAGAGTTCCATGTTTTGAGGATCTAAGAAGAAAGTGGCCTGACATCCGCACATTGAGCATAAAATGAAAATAAGGAGCACGTGAGACAGTTTATTTGTAGTTCAGAAGAAACAATACAGGAAGGTTTAGAGTCTCTTAGGCCATTATGGAATAGAATAAAGAAAAGTATATAATGGTGAGACCTGTAAGCTCGAGGTTTTTGTTTTGTCCGTTGGTGCAGTGTAGCAAGAAAGGTGCCTAAAGACCTTCATCCTGATATGCAATCATTATTTAATATCCTAGTTCGAAACAATTCAGTTAGGCAATGTAGTCTGATGCCACCTGACATGTCCTTAGGTACTCTGGATAAATTCTTGGATGCAGGTAAAGAAAATTGCTGCATCTTCTAGTCATCTTTCACCTTAACAAGCGCAAACAAGGCAATGTGTGGGATAGTTTTCTTTATGTATAGCTCTGAAGAACAGCATAATGCCTCTTTTAAGCTGCACGATTGATCATGTGTTGAGAAAGTGAAGAAGGGGTAAATCAACAATTGGTGTTGACAGTTGATGTCTTGGGACCTGTCAAGGGTAGACTCAGGGACACATCATATTAGAAAGTGAGGCCCCAGACAGTGCTGAATGTTCCTGCCAAGCACTGAGCAGCAACATTGTATTGCAGAAATCATATCTTAAAATTAGTCTTTTGCACTATGTATTTGTTTAGAAAACAAATACTATGCAGCTTGACAAACCCTTATGTAATTTACTTGTCCATTCAGGTGTATTTAAATTCATGGCAATTTAGTTCAAGTCGAGTATAAAAAGCCTTGTACGAAAAGGTGTAAAGGAATTTAGGTATAAGCTGAATTCCTGAATACTGCACCTGCTATTGTACTGAGCCAAACTAATAGGGGTGGCATGGTGGCTGTGTGGGAGTTTGCACGTTCTCCGTGTGTCTGCGTGGGCTTCCTCCCACAATCCAAAGATGTGCAGGTCAGGTGAATTGGCTATGCTAAATTGCCCATAGTGATAGGTGCATTAGTCAGGGGTAAATGTCGGTGAATGGGTCTGGGTGGGTTACTCTTCAGAGGGTTGGTGTGGCCATGTTGGGCTGAAGGGCCTGTTTCCATACTGTAGGGAATCTAATCAGAAAGATCCAGTAGTTCTGTTCCTGATCTGTGATGTATTAGATGATCTGCACCAAGATGAGGTGAAAGGGCATCTACCTCTTCTGAGGTGATTCCATCAAGTGTCAGTGCTGGTGTGGATGTCAGAAACAGGGTTGACTGTGGTGCCCTCTAAGTGGAATAATAACAATAGTAATAATGATCAAGGTGCCTGTGACCAGGGAATAATGTCCCAACATGGATTAACACCTTCAGGGGAGCAGAGGAGAAAACTAGCTATAAAGCTTAAATACTATTTACTATAGGGCTGAAATTATTTTAAAAAGGATGATATTGGGAGAGTATTTAGTATATTGAACAGATGTTTTTTGAACCTTGAATTTCTTTTTTTCTGTGCTTATGTAACTTGGATCACAGCCAAGGGTTTTGACATGTAAACCACCCAATAGGTAATGTTACAAAGATTCTGGATCAGTGGTGCTGGAAGAGCACAGCAATTCAGGCAGCATCCGAGGACAGGCAAAATCGACGTTTCGGGCAAAAGCCCTTCATCAGGAATAAAGGCAGAGAGCCTGAAGCGTGGAGAGATAAGATAGAGGAGGGTGGGGGTGGGGAGAGAGTGGCATAGAGTACAATAGGTCAGTGGGGAAGGAGATGAAGGTGATAGGTCAGGGAGGAGAGGGTGGAGTGGATAGGTGGAAAAGGAGCTGGGCAGGTCGGACAAGTCCGGACAGGTCAAGGGGACAGTGCGGAGCTGCAAGTTTGAAACTAGGATGAGGTGGGGGAAGGGGAAATGAGGAAACTGTTGAAGTCCACATTGATGCCCTGGGGTTGAAGTGTTCCGAGGCGGAAGATGAGGCGTTCTTCCTCCAGGCGTCTGGTGGTGAGGGAGCGGCGGTGGAGGAGGCCCAGCACCTCCATATCCTTGGCAGAGTGGGAGGGGGAGTTGAAATGTTGAGCCACTGGGCGATTTGGTTGATTGGTGCGGGTGTCTCGGAGATGTTCCCTAAAGCGCTCCGCCTTCCGCAAAGACCGTTCCCTCCGTGACTACCTGGTCAGGTCCACGCCCCCCTACGACCCACCCTCCCATCCTGGCACTTTCCCCTGCCACCGCAGGAACTGTAAAACCTGCGCCCACACCTCCTCCCTCACCTCTATCCAAGGCCCCAAAGGAGCTTTCCACATCCATCAAAGTTTTACCTGCACATCCACTAATATCATCTATTGTATCCGATGCTCCCGATGCGGTCTCCTCTACATTGGGGAGACTGGGCGCCTCCTAGCAAAGCGCTTCAGGGAACATCTCCGAGACACCCGCACCAATCAACCAAATCGCCCAGTGGCTCAACATTTCCACTCCCCCTCCCACTCTGCCGAGGATATGGAGGTGCTGGGCCTCCTCCACCGCCGCTCCCTCACTACCAGACGCCTGGAGGAAGAACGCCTCATCTTCCGCCTCGGAACACTTCAACCCCAGGGCATCAATGTGGACTTCAACAGTTTCCTCATTTCCCCTTCCCCCACCTCATCCTAGTTTCAAACTTGCAGCTCCGCACTGTCCCCTTGACCTGTCCGGACTTGTCCGACCTGCCCAGCTCCTTTTCCACCTATCCACTCCACCCTCTCCTCCCTGACCTATCACCTTCATCTCCTTCCTCACTGACCTATTGTACTCTATGCCACTCTCTCCCCACCCCCACCCTCCTCTATCTTATCTCTCCACGCTTCAGGCTCTCTGCCTTTATTCCTGATGAAGGGCTTTTGCCCGAAACGTCGATTTTGCCTGTCCTCGGATGCTGCCTGAATTGCTGTGCTCTTCCAGCACCACTGATCCAGAATCTGGTTTCCAGCATCTGCAGTCATTGTTTTTACCACAATGTTACAAAGAGTCGATTTTATTTTTATATATTTACTTTGCACAAAAAATATTATTTCGCACCAAAATTATCATCTAACCTTCAAAGATTTATTTGCTATTATACATTGGCACCTATTATTTAAATTCTCTCAGGTTCATTGTACACAGATTTTCTGTTCCAGCATATAAACTTCTGTGGCAGCCTGAGGATTTGCAGTATTGCTGTTGTGATTTTGTAGATGTCTCATAGGATTGTGAAAACTGTTTTAAGAAGCCTTCTTGGATCATCTGTAAATTCCAGAGGGTTTGTACTAAAACACTAGGACAATTTCAAAGCGCTGTGGCCGTTTTGGTATGAGCAATAACTCATTTAAGGATTTCATGGAAGATGGAATTTTATTACAGCTAAATTTGGAGCAATCCACTTTTACTTATGAACCTGGGTGGAACATTCACAGGTGGTGTGATAATGGTAATATCACTGGACAAGTTACCCAGAGGCCTAGGTAAATGCTCTAAGGATGTAGGCTCATTTTCCACCATAGTAGGTAGTGAAATTTGAATTCAGTGAATGAAATCTGTAATTAAACGCTAACTTAATATGACTATGAAAACATCTGATTCACAAATGCCCTTTAGGGAAGGGCATCCTTACCTGGTCTGGATTACATACGACTCCAGACCTATGTGGTTGATTCTGAACTTCCCTGTAAATAGCTTGGCCAGCTGTTCAGTTCAAGGGCAATTGGGGATGGGCAAAAACGATTGGCGAGCCAATGTTGCCCACATGTTGATCTGTAACTTCATTTCACACAGCAGCTTACGCTGCGTTTGGGTTGATGATACTCTGATCACACACCACCAAAGGAGAGTTCGGATTAGATGTGCGTGTACAACTTTCTTCTAATGATTCAATTTAAAATTGAACTTTTGAAATTCTGAAGAAGTTATATCGGATTTGAAACATTAACTCTCTCTCTGTCTCTCTCTCTCTCTCTCCACAGATGCTGCAAGACCTGCTGAGTTTCTCTACCACTTTCTGTTTTGGTTCCAGATCTCAGGTGGCATGGTAGCACTTGGGCATATTTCAGCACATGGGGCACAGATTTAATTTTGGGCGGCATGTTGACTCAGTGGTTAGCACTGCTGCCTCACAGCGCCAGGGACCTGTGTTTGATTCCAGCCTCGGGCAACTGTCTGTGTGGAATTTGCACATTCTCCCTGTGTCTTGCGTGGGTTTCCTCCGGGTGCTCTGGTTTCACCCCACAGTCCAAAGATGTGCAGGTTAGGTGGATTGGCCATGCAAAATTACCCATAGTGTTTAGGGATGTGTAGGTTAGGCGCATTAGTCAGGAGAACAGGTCTGGGTGGGTTACTCTTTGGAGGGTCGGTGTGGACTGGTTGGGCCAAATGGCCTGTTTCCAAACTGTAGGGATTCTATGATTTCCAGCATTGCAGGATTTTGCTTTTATTACAATAGCCTGAATGATTGTTTGATCTCACTGATAACTGTTGTATTCTATCTTGGTTCAGGTACGAGCCAGTGCCATTGCTCAAGATGCTGATCAGAACTATGACTACGCCAGCAACAGTGTCATCTTACACCTGGATGTTGGGGATGAAGTTTACGTGAAACTTGACGGAGGGAAAGTTCATGGCGGCAATAACAACAAGTATAGCACCTTTTCTGGTTTCATCATCTACCCAGACTGAGTAGAGGCACCTTTGTGTTATTTTGCAGACCAACCAGGGAAGAATGTGTTTAGTGTCGATCAGAAGGTCAAATGGAACACAGAATTAGCAAACCCCCAAGATCCTAACTGTTCAGTTGTTCAGTAGATAAATCAAAGATTCTTTTGCAATTTTATTTCTTGCTTCAAAATAACTTTTTCTTCATTTTAGTGTATCAAGCTATTAACAATGTGAGAGCAGTATGTAAAATACTGTGATAAGCAAAAGCACTGGCGCTAAACAACTGTATATAAAAATCCAGAGGGTTAAATAATGATGAACACCAATTAACTAACATGGCACAATCTGACTTTATGGCAGGTATGTGTGCCAGAAGCATATCTGACATTAACTTTAATTAAATTTCAACCCAATAGTATGCTTTATATAATTTGACAGGTAAAGCTCCATTATTTAACCTAAAAAACAAAAGTTCCAAATCCTGATACTGCATCTTAATTTTTTTTCCTGCTTTATACAAGTAACCTATTCCACTGGATGATGTCATGTTTATATCAGCAGTGGAAAGAGCCTGGCTGTCAATTAACCCATGATATCATCAGTGGTGATACTGTCCACTGAGATTATGGGCAGCAATATAAACTTGGTAAAAAATTGCCAGGCTCAATCTGCCTGTTCTAATAGTTCAGGTGGATGTTAAAGAACCTATGGCACTACTTTCTCCCTTAGCTAGCAACCTGAATAAACTATTGACGGGCCAATCATCTCATTTCTATTTTTGGGATCTTGCTTGCGCAAAATGGCTGCTGCATTCGCCTATGTAACAACAATCACTGCACTTCAAAGAAGCTCATTGTGATAAGGCGCTATGTTCATGCAAGTCTCTTTTCTCTTGCCTAATTTGAATGGTGCTGTTTTTCTACGTATTAACCATCTATATTCCCAGCAATTACCAAGATGAAATTTATGAAATATTTGTTCTTTTTGCTGGCTGCACCCTGTTGCTAATATCACTTTAATTTGCAAAATAAATAAAAGGTCCAAGAGTTAGCATAAAAATATAAGCGTGAAAATGTTTACTTTCAACATTATTTAGGTAGGAGTTTCACCTCCTGCAGTTCACCAGTCCTAGTCTTACCTTTATCATAAACTGGCACAGTCCTGTTAGCAGACCATCACTTCCACTCTTCTAGGTGTTGTGAAGTCTTATCATGGAAGTCAGCTTCCGTTTATCAGTAAGATGATTTGCCTTTATCCTTGACAACATTGTATGCCTTGTCAGTGAACCAATAAACAAAGGAAGGTTCCAATAGAAAGAAGAAATATAAGAGTATATATTCTTGATCAGCATTGCTCTCATGCAATTAAAATGTTTGTCTGAAATTACTGTGTGCTTTTTTAAAATTCAATTGCACACACAAATTTCAGTATTAACATAATAAGTATGTGTATCAAAATATTTATAGGACATTTGTAACTCTGCATGAGAATCTTAATCTTACTAAACCTGGCTGAAGTTAGAATTTGGCAGAATCTGGTGATACCAAAATTCTGCAACAAACACAGGAGGTCTTTTAAGTGTTTTTTTCTGCTTGGAATTGCTGTACAATTGGTCACTGACAGAATGAACATTGTTAATTACTCACCAGAAAGATGAGCAGTTCTGTAATTCTGAGTGACTTACAGATGTTTTGCCTGTATAAATTACCCAGAAAACCACACAGATCTGCAAAATCATTGAATGGGACTCCATAAATGAGAATGCTAAAAATGCTTAACTTGTTGACTAGTGCATTCAAGTTCTCAAAATTGATTTTGACCTTGTTTCCCATGTTTGCACACATTTATGAATATTGCAGTTGAAATTCCTTATGATTAAATTATTAGTTTCTTCTAATCTTGAGTATGCACCCCATGGAGCGCAAGGTTAATAGTGATTAATTCTATGAAAAATACAGTAGACTAGAACATCACCAGCCTGAGGCTGTGTGTGATATCTGATGGTCCTTACATGAATTCAAAATCTTCTCTTAACCTAGTTTTAGCACTGTGTCAAATTAAGTTAGAGTTTTAGGGGCCCCCTTGCAAATTCTGCACAGATAGACATTCAAAATGGCTAAAAATGCTAATTATTTAACACAAGAATTAATAATAAGATGATACCTTCATGTAAATAGGGCTAATGTAATTGAACTGAAAGGAAATGAAGAAGGATGACAGATGACTTGATAGAGGTGTACAAGATGATGAGAGGCGTAGATAGAGTGGATAGCCTGAGACTTTTTCCCAGGCCAGAAATGGCTATCAAGAGGGGACATAATGTTAAGGTAATTGGAGGAAAGTTTAAGGGAAATGTCAAAGGTAGGTTCTTTACACAGAGAGTGGTGGGTGTGTGGAATGCACTGCTAGCAGTGGTAGTAGAGTCAGATACATTAGGGACATTTAAGCGAATCTTGGATAGACACATGGATGATAGTAAAATGAAGGGATTGTAGGTTAGTTTGACCTTACAGTAGGATGAGGTCAGCATAACATCGAGGGTTGAAGGGCCTGTATTGTGCTGTACTGTTTTATGTTCTATGAAACAAATTTGCCATGCATGTTAAGTAGACTGGTTTGTACTATGCGCATATCACACATAATAGCATATGCATTGTTCGGTATTTATTACAGAAGTAGTGCTTTGCACAGGATTCAGATGAATCTACAGTTGAATCCAGTTTTTTCTGCCAATAAATTCCCAGTTCTTGAATAACATCCCCTTTTTGATGGAGGCTGGTCATCTCACCTGCTTTTTCGTGTTTTAGAAGCTGGTGATGTACCAAATTCATCCCAAAATGAATAAACTTTCAGCTCTTATTTATTCTTGTATAAATGGGCTGATGTTGTCAGTCACTTCTAATCTGCATGAGTACTCGCTGCAAGTACGCTAAGTAAAATTAGTTTGGAAAGTCTGAACCCAGGTAAATTTTTCTAATGAAAACTTTTCTTTGCCTAAGTGATAATGAATTTGTCTGGGAAAATGATCTAAGGAGAAATAACTTGGTCACAGAAAGTGGCAGGACAATATAAGGGATTCTATGGAGTAGGTACATGACAGTTATTTCTGCTTTAGTCGTTTTTAACGCCTCCAAGCTTCCCTGCTCCAATGCAGCATGCAAGTTGATATTTATTCCTCAGGTCAACCCCATCACATTGACTTCTGAAGAAATCAACAATAATATGATACTAAGTAACTTCGCATCAATAATAGCCTGCATACTTTCACTGGAAGGAGAGTAATGTGGGTGGACTTCGGCTGATGTCAGGATTGCTTTATTTATTATGGATCTCACAGCCAAACAGCTTACTAGCGCATAATGTTTAGAAGAACGATCATGTAGGATGTGGTACTGGAGGTGATTGCCTCCAGTATACCTTTGATATGCACATAAAAATAAGTTAGTAACAGAATTATATCCCAACTTTACAACAAATACTGTTCATTGTACACAGCATAAAAAAGGTCTGCAGTCACACATATAGCACAAGTGTAGATGGAAGGTGGACACCATTTACGCAGGAAATGTGTATGACTTATGTAGTTTACTATCCATTTGAGATACCGGATAAATGTATATTAGCTCCCTCACTGTCAAATCAGCTGGCTCCTCTCAGAAAATATTGTCTTCTCTATTAGCAATGTTTTCCTGCTATCAAGAATCACCTCAGTTCAGGTTTTAGCTTGAGTTCAATTTGTGGGTTCAAGTTCCAATCCAGTAGTTGAGTACCTGATAGGCTGTCATTCTGGTGCAGTATTGAGGGAGCGATGCAATGTCAGAGATTTCATTTTCAAACCAAGTTGGTGAGCCAGTTCTGTTCAAATGAATGCTAAAGTTTCAGTGGCCATCATTCTCCCAGTCAACTATGCGAAAGTGAGTACTGCAGATGCTCGAGATTAGAGTCTAGATTAGAGTGGTGCTGGAAAAGCACAGCAGATCAGGCAACATTCGAGGAGCAGGAAAATCGATGTTTTGGGCAGGATCCCTTCATCAGGAAGGGCTTTGTTACCCTTCCTGATGAAGGGCTTCTGCCCGAAATGTCGATTTTCCAGCTCCTCAGATACTGCCTGACCTGCTGTGCTTTACTAGTACCACTCTAATTGACTTCATTCTCCTAGTGCCTTAGCTGATTCTCTTTCCTCAAACAACACACCAAAAGCAGATAGCTTGTGAATCATTTCATTGAATTTTGTGGGATTTAGTGTGTGAAATGGCTGCCATAACTGTCTACATAACAGTCACTTTACTTCAAAATAATGTATATGAAGCACTTTTTTCTTTAATGGGATGTGAGTTTCACTAGCATACCTGCCATTTATTGCCCATCCCTAATTGCCCTTGAGAAGATGGTGGTGAATCATCATTTTGATCACCGCAGTCCATCTAGTGTAGGTAGACCCACATGCTGTTAGGAAAACATCTCCAAGATTTTGACTCATTGACAGTGAAGGAACAGCAACATAGTTCTAAGTCATGTTGATGTATGGCTTGGAGGAGAACTTGCAGGTGGCAGTGTTCCCATGTATCTGCTGCTGTTGCCCTTCTCGGTGGAGGGGAGAGGGTTCAAGGTTTGGAAGATAGTACTGAAATGGCATGAGAAATATAATAAGACACTTTGATATTACAAGTTCTCTTACACATTAAACAATATTTTAATATCTCATCTAAATAGTGCATCTATTTGTATTGCCAGCAGCCACAAAGATCAATTTAAAAGGTCTTTGTACTTTAGAATAAAACCAGTAACAAGTATTCTATGGGTATCAGAGCACACATGATTGTCAGAAGCCAGGCAGGCAAATTTGCTCTTGTAGGTTCCTCCAGTCATTTCTGGTCTTTATCTTATGTGTTTTGACAATGGGTTGAAGTTTCCCTTGACACAGCTGGAAGAAGTGCAGACTTCCCCGAGATTCTTGGCCAAAATACCTCCTTCCATCATCATGAGATGATTGGGTCATGCATCTAGTATTTTGGCTGTGAAATCTTTCTGTGCGCAAAGTGGCTGCTGCTGCATATACCTTTCTGTGAAATTTTTTTGGAAACATTTCTGAGATAAGACAACATATAAATGAAAGAACTTTTAATTTTTCTCTAAAACAGTAGCTTCTTCACAGATGCTATATAGTTTATAGCATGTATATGTTTCAGTCAAATGTAAACATGCACTCACCATACAGAATGAATATATATTTTACTTAATGTGCACTCTTCAGTGAATTCCTGATATGACCCAAGAGTCAATTATCAGCCACCTGTCCTGCGACCCCAGGCAGGCTTGCTTTTCAATGTTCTTCAACAATTGCCATTCTCAGCCTGTTCCACTGTGGAATATTGACACCGTTAATTTTAGCGACATTCCCACTCATTTTCTTTGCTCTCCAGCAAGAGGAAGCAAACGTAAGCTAGTAGGGTATGACAGCAAACACACAGAATAACAAAAGAGCTGCATTCAAAATACCTCCCATCCTCTCTAAAAGAGTGCTTTGGAGACCATTTGAAAGTGGGCCATGAATAAGGCAATGCTTAACATTGAGTAATATCAATAACTGTAAATTGTGATAGTGGCTCACATTAGCTTTTAACTTTATTTAACTGACTAAATCAAAGATATCAGTGATGAAGCTGTGTAGGGTGTTGGTTAGGCCACAGATGTGTCAGTTCTGATTCTGGGACATGACTAGGTAGGGTGCTTGATGACTGGTATGGACATGATGGGCTGAAGGGCCTCTTTCTGTTCTGTAATACTCTGATTATGACTCAATGACACCAGACAATGCATTACAAGATTTTACAAAGGATATCATTAAATGTTAAAATAAAGCAAAGATTAAATTATTACATTGTAATTCACCTTGGACTGTCTAAGAACTAGAGTTTCTTTTATGTTAGTGACTTAGATTTCAGAAATATTATACTTTTTAATGATCATTTTATCATTATATTGGTGACACACCACTGATGTAGGATCAGGATTCTGGCATTTTTTTTGTATGGTGAACCATATAAAATGCATACTGGTCACCAGGTGATACAAAGCTCTTGCCATTGGTCTTGGCGCCTTCTTCACATTGTGTATTGCTAAACTTCCAGCTTCATTATTCCACAGTGAAGCAGCAAATTAATCACACACGTTGATTAAAGTCCACAGTTTCTGCAAGTGATTGATTTGTGGGATTTTGTTGTTCTGCTTGGATCACCAGAACTAGCTCCCCTGTGAACAGAGATGGTCATTAGTAAGCAGAGCAGCTTGAGGAGGAATGTATCTCACATAGCACAACGTGAACAAAGTATTGTAAATTGTCACTGCAGCAAATGTACTCTAACCACAGGAGGGGTGCTGGCCAATGTACTCTAGACTGGTGACATGATAACTGAACCATTTTGTACTTTGAACAAACAAGTGGAATTAACACGAAGAAATTAGAAAGGCGTCTGTTTCTGAGAGTTATAAAATCATGCAATACAGAAGGAGATTATTTGGTCCGTCATATCTGTGCAACCTTTTTGAAAAAGCTATAGACTAACTTTTGCTTTTTTCCCCCACAACCCTGCAAATTATTTCCCCTTCAAGTATAGCCAGCTCTGTTTTCCGAGTTAAGACTGAATCGGCTTGCACCATTTTATAACAACTTACTGCCTAAAACAAATTCCCTTCATTGCCCATCTGGTTCTTTTGCCAACAGCATAAATCAGTGCTGTTTGACTTCCTGTCAATGAAAACAATTTCTGCCCGTCTAGTTATCAAAACTAAAGGAGGCAGGATTCTATCAGCATTCCCAGTTTGCTCTTTGGGGTAGGCTATTATTTATGTTTTGAATATATGATTTATAATCCACTGTACAATTTAAAGAAGAAAAGTATGTATGAAAAAGAAACGTTTGGCAAAATGTCTCTTTGCTTCGGGAGCTAGCAGATCTGGCAAAGCTGTGTTTTTAACCCAATAAGATCAAGTGCATATGAAATGTTTCAACAGAATGAATACCATTGGATACCTTTCAAATCTTCAGTAAAAAACTGATTTAGGCAATGATGTTTCAGCTCATTCCCCGCTGCAAGGCATTGACATAGGCACTGCATGACATAAAGTATCAGTGTATTATCACTTATATTTATGTTCCTTTCCATTCAAAATTACAAATGATGTCAGAAAGGTATTTCTACTGGAAAATGTTCAGGCGAGGGCAATGTTTTGGTTTTTATAAATAGTCTAAGTTTCCAAAACCACATGACAAGTGTTTTAAAACACACTTTCAAAATAATCAATGTGAAGTGCACTGTGATATAGAGTCATAGAGATGTACAGCATGGAAACAGACCCTTCGGTCCAACCCGTCCATGCCGACCAGATATCCCAATTCAATCTAGTCCCACCTGCCAGCACCCGGCCCATATCCCTCCAAACCCTTCCTATTCATATACCCATTCAAATGCCTTTTAAATGTTGCAATCGTACCAGTCTCCACCATTTCCTCTGGCAGCTAATTCCATACACGTACCACCCTCTGCGTGAAAAAGTTGCCCCTTAGGTCTCTTTTATTTTTTCTTTCCATACTTATTCCTTTAAAGGGCAGGAACTTCCAAGCAATGGATTTTTCCTTAGATAGTACCCATCTAGCTCAGAGCTATAGTTACAACAGAAAACTTCCTCCTTGTTTTTCAGCATTCTATAGACAGCGGCATATAAATTAAACTTAGAACCTTCAAAACATTTTTATGCCAACTTTAAATTGTGAACCAACGGTTTTGGTGATTGAATTTTGAAATGTGAAGAAAATAATGAGTAACTCAAATTAAATCATTGAGTTTTGTTGAATTGATTAATTCTGTAAGGAAAGCTTGAACCACAATCAAAACATTTTACAAATAATTAAATGCATGGTCTTTGGCATCAATTGCAAAGAGTTCATTGAATTCATTGAGTCACTTTGGCGATGGCAATTTTGGTTTCATAATCATTTCTCCACAACAAATCATCCACTGATTGAAAAATCAATCTGCATCCACTGAATTGGAAATTTCACATTTTTAAAAATTATCTGCTAATACTTCATACATGAATAGCAAACCCATGATTTGATGACAAAACCGCATGAAACATCAAGCAGAGCAGCATATATATTTTTGCTTTTGGTGAAGATTTTTTTCTTCATTAATCATCCTCCTATTCCATTTGGCACAAAGATGATCCTTGAATGGTGTGTTGGGTACACATCCAAAGATTGTACAATTGATGTCAGAACACCTGCTATAACTGCAATTTGGGTTTTATTTCTTTGTCGGCATCTCTTGATCTCTTTGCTTATGTAGGATCAGCACACTTACTATACTGATAGGCCACTGAGATGCTTATTCCACACATTATTGATCCACTCATCTTCTCTGGGGTGGCATGGTGTCTCAGTGGTTAGCACTGCTGCCTCACAGCACCAGAGACCCAGGTTTGATTCCAGCCTCGGATGACTGTCTGTGTGGAGTTTACACATCCATGTCTGCGCAGGTCCCCTCTGGGTGCTCTGGTTTCCTTCCAGTCCAAAGAGGAGTAGATTATAAATGGATTGGCTGTGCTAAATTGCTCATAGTGTCCAGGGATGTGTAGGTTAGGCGAATTAGCCATGAGAAATGCAGGGTTACAGGAATGGAGTGGGTCTGGGTAGGATGCTGTTCAGAGCATTGGTGTGGACTTGATGGGCAGAATCACCTGCTTTCATAATTTTTCACTCGTAGTGTGGCTGTTGAGCCATGTAAAAAATTATGGGCATTTTATCTATGTTGCCGATGTAACATAATGGGCAGTTGTGTTTTTGCTCCTAAGAGAAAAATCGCAGGAAACCGGTCAACTATCTTCTGCATTATCTTCTGGTGCAACTTCAGACATTTTTGTTCTGTTGCTCTGAAATCTTTGCTGGACTCAGGGTTTGGTTTAGCCCACTTAAGTATTGTTTGTATGCATTGCATTTCTGGTGATGATGTAACCATTCTGACTATTTTTGAGGATCCGTTCCAACACTTGCTTCTCAAGACCAGGCCAATAGCTTGTCCCTGTTCTCGTGGTTCATTTGATCTTGGGCATCTTCTTCAGGATGGATTCCTCCTTCTTCTATTCTCACACCAGCTGTTCTCTAACAGTGAATTCCCTTGCTTTAGCACAGTGATTCAATGAGTTAACAAATTTTATGATTTTCAGATTAAAACAAGCTTCATGTGTTATTCTTTTTGCAAGACAGCCAATTTCTGTTTAGTAGTTGCAATGCACATTGTTTCATGTGGGCATCATAAATTCCCATGCATTTTCTTGGCAATACAGCCCATATCATCTATTTGATTGCATGCATTGTTTTAAAAAGTAAGTATAACCCTAAGTACATTGCTGAGCTGAGAAAAATGAATTTGACTGTCCTAAATGTGCACTGGTAAAACAGGGTCATCTTATATACCATGATCTGCAGTAGTTGTGTGTCCATATAATTTTTCTGGTTCCCTGACGTTTCTGTTGTTGAACAGTTAGTCACAGATAAACTGTCCATTTGATGGCTTAACTGAGATATAATGTATCTTTAAAAAAATACATTAAGTAGATATGTTTGGAATTCCAAAAAAAAGCATTGCTGCAGGAGAAGATGTTTGATCACTTGGGTATTGTAAGGACTGAAGAGCTTGAACCTATATCAGGACAGCATACAAAATAAAATTGGTTGATAGGTGATTTGGAGAACATGTGGAGTCAAAAGAATGAATAGTAAATAACAAGTAGAGATTAAGTAGTTACCCAGATTGGCAAATGATGGAAAGTGATGTTCCACAAGGATCAGCACCGGGCCCGCTGTTCACAATTTTTATTGAATGATTTGGACACAGGCACCAGAAGTACAATTTCACAATTTGCAAATGACACCAAACTGGGGACTATAGCAAATACAATAGAGAGTTGTGACAAAATACAAGAATATATCAATAAAATTGCAGAGTTAGCAAGTGATTGGCAAATTAATTCAATATATATCAGTACAAGGTACTAAATTTTGATCGAGGCCACACACTCCTTGGAAAATAAGTGTCTAAATGGCAGAGAGAAACAGTGATCTGGAATATAAACATTGAAATCATTAAAAACATGACACTGGTTGTTAAAGCCATTACTAAAACAAAAATTGCTGGCACTCATCTCCAGAGGGATAGAATTGAAATGCAGAGAAGTTATGTTAATTTTGTATTGAACTTTGGTTGGAACATCCTTGGAGTACTGTGAACAGTTCTGGTTTCCATATTATTATAAAAATCACAGTGCAACAGAGGTTTACCAGCATCATCCCAGAGCTGAGATTATGCCTATCAGGAAAAATTGAACTGGCTAGAGAAAAAAAAGACTGACAGGTTATTCTGATATAGGACTTTTAAGATTATAGCTTGGATTTTCAGGGAGTCAGGATGACTTGGGATCCCTTTAAAAATGGCAAGCAAGTACTGATTCCGGGATTTTCAACCCCGTTCCTATGGTTTTCCAATTTTCACCAGGCACTTTTCAGGAGGTGGGCTGGATCAGGTTACAAGCCCACACCCAAGGAGACATGGAGGGGAAACAGGGAGTGTGTGGGAATGGAGGGAGCATGAGGGGGTGAGGGCTGGAGGGACTTTCTGCTTTGATTATCACTGAAGCACAGCACTGAGTTGGGTCATTTAAAACAAACTGTCTCACCACCTGACAGCACAAGCAAGTTTTTCCAAGGTTGGCTGGCCCAACTGCAGCCGGCACCTGCCAAATCCTACGTCTACCCAACATCTCCAGCATGGCATGAAGATCCCATCCTTGTGGGCACTTTTGCCTGAGGTAGGTGCATCAGCCAGGACATTTTCTGACTCCTGCTGCCCAACTCAAGGATGAAACTCCAGCCCTATGAAAGACTTTGATAGGATAGACAAAAGAAAATTATTCCGCTTCCACTTGAGCTACAAATGAACTAGAGGCCATCAATAAAAAATAGTCACTGATAAATCCAGGAGGGAATTCAGGATAAACCTCGTCTTGTGAGTTGTTTGGATGGGGAGCTTGCAACCGTAGGGAGCAGTTAAGATGTATAGTGTAGATGCAGTTAAAGGGAAGAGAGATAAGAATCTGAAGAAGAAAGGGTAAAACAATGACATGATTAGATTGGATGAAGGGAGAGGGAGGTAGTTCATGTAGAGCAGAAACACCATAAACACCAAAAAGCCTTCTTCTATTAATGCTACTATGAATTCCTTCTCAGCTCGAAGTACATCATCCTCTCTCTCTTATGCTGAAAACAAGATTTATCTTGGCCCTTTATGCAAACCTATTCTTTCCTAGGATCTCAAGAGCTGTAGATTTTTTTTATCCTTTCCTTCCTCCAAACTCGGTCCCAAAAATCTGGATATCTCAGCTTTAATTATGTTGAACAACAGAGCATCCACAACCCCCTCAGGTGAACCACTCTTAAGAATCACTACCCCCGAGTGGAGAAATTTCATCTGATCTCAGTCCGAAGTGATCAGCCTCTTATCATGAGACTGTGCTCCATCTCCCCCCATGTTTTAGATTCCCCGGCCAGGGGGTGATAATCTTAGTATCGACCCTGACAAAACCCTTCAGAATCTTATGTATCAATGAGATTACCTTTCATTCTTCTAAACTCCAGTAATATAGACCCAATGTACTCAGTGATCTATCATAGGAGAATCCACTCATCCCAGGAGACGTTTGACAATACAACACCTCTGTTGAAAAGATGGCACTAAGACAAGAATAATAAAAGAAACTGCTATTAGATTGAAATGATAAGAGATGCTAGTGAAAAGACAGTTGGCTGCACTTGTATTTAATTGAATGAAAAAGGAAATGTTAGTTCCAGCACATCCAAGAATGTTTTTAGATCAAAAATATTGCTTTTATTGATTCTTATTCTCTGATTTTTCTTACTTTGTAGCATGTAAAGTGAGGTTGTGTGTCACTATTGCCAGCCTGTATTTTCCCTGAGATGTGCTGAATGCATCTATTACTCGGCCATGAGCCCAATTAAGCGCAAAATCATCTATTTAGTTTGATTACTGCAGCAACATGTTTTTTTTTCCATACATGACAGAATACATACAACTTCATGTGTGGAACTCAATAAGCCAACAAATAAGAGTTTCTAAAATCCAATAGAGGGCTTTTCTCACTTGATCACTTCAGTACATTTACAGTCCCATCAATAGCCAATTTTAAGGAAAAAGGAAAGCAAAATCCTATATTGATAATGGCAAGATTACAGTAACCGTAAAGATGGTTTGTTTGAAATAAACCTTAAAATGCTGAGAATCTGAAATAAAGACAAAATGCTTTAAAAAGCAATAGCAGGTCTGACAGCATCCAAATAAAATATATGTTTATGTTTTGTATAGAAAAACATCAAAACAAGAGATTTTAGGGAATCAACTGAATTCTGATACTCAGAATGTTGCACACTGTGACGAATAGAAACTGCCTGTTGAAATTGAAACTTTCTACCTATGAATGGTCAAGGATTAAATATATTGAGATTGATCCTTGAACAAGTGGATTTTTTTCCATGCTACTATCAATGTCATACTTTAAGATTTATTGCGCTATTAACATGCTTTCTTCTTTCTCTGCACATTTGGTTGAAAACTATGATCATACTTAAAGGGAAAGCAGCTACTAGCCTTCCCAGAGCTCTTTAATACTCTGCAGTTCCCTGCGTCATTTGATTTGAGAATTTCAGTACAGCTCCCATAATACCCTCAAATATAAAGTTCCCATTATAGTTTAATTTTCATAATTTCTCCCACACAAGGTAAATATTGTTCAGTGGATGTTTTGCACTGGCTGAGAGCAACTACTGGATACAGTGGAGATGCTATTAGCAGATTTGGGCACCACACTATGATTTTGTCTTGTTTGTCACTAAAATTGCATTGAAACCTGTGATGTTCTATATATTTTAATTATTATTTCAACTGGGTCAAGACTAACCAAATAGTTTTGAATGAAGCATTCCAATCACCAAAGCTCTCCGATGGTAATGGTTGGGTGATACAAATTGGCTAGATATATCCTTTCACCCCTGAAATGTGGACTCAACCTCACCACAGACTGATGGGTTTAAACGTCATCGCTATCTGTTGTGCACCAGAGTTTAATGTACTAGGTCCATCTTCAAATACTTCCCAGTGGATGTATTATCAGTATTTTAATATTATAATATTATTAATATTTTGGCCATCTTACCAAATTAGCCATTGGGGTTGCTGGTGAATAAAATGGCACATTGGCACAGGGTGATCTACTCAGGTTAGTACATTGTTGGAACTTCACACAGCAGCTAGCTGTGATAAAGCTGACCCAAGAGTGCTCTGTGCTGAGAATGGGTGCCAAGAATGGTTTCCTATTGTGAAAATTTATTGGACAAAGGAAAAGCTCTCAGATTGCGATGTTAAGAGCAGTTATGAATAATAATGAAGGGTCATCTGCTGACCAAAGGATTGATAAAAATCTCTTCAGCAAAATAATACTGGCACCATTAATTGAAGTGATGCTGCCATTCGATTGCTAATCCTTTGGAAGGTGTGTTATTTTCTTTGTGAGAAGGAAACAGGCTAGAACTGCAATCCTGTGATGCTCATGTAATCTAATAATCCATTTTGGTGAAAGTTACGTAACTGCAGGGATGGACAAGGAGCAGGGGGGAAAAAATTTCCTGAACAAAAAAATGCTGTGAGCTTTCCTCTATAATTAATGACTAACAAAAATGCATTTTTGCAAATGCCACATTTTGAAGTTCTGTGTTCTGAGGTTTTCTTTATGGGTCATTAATTACAAAGGAAAACAAATATTTCCCCATTTTGAGAGGTAATTTACTGAAGTGTCTCTCTTCTAATATATAAATGGACACTGGTGTCAATATCTATCTTCAAACAGTGTTGAGAGATTGTATTGCCCCAGTGTATGTTATAAAGCTCTGGCATTGTACCTTGGTGGCTATTTAGTGGGGAGGTGATGGCCTATTGGCATTATCACTAAACTATTAATCCAGAGTCCCAGGTAACCTTCTGGGAACTCAAGTTTGAATCCTGCTATGGCAGACTTGAATTCAATAAAAATCTGGAGTTGGGAGCCTAATGATGACCATGAAACTATTGTCAATTGTTAGGAAAAACCTAATGTCCCTTAGGGAAGTAGTCCAGACCCACAGCAATGTGGTTGACTCTTAACTACCCTCTGGACACTACTCTCTGGGCAATAAATGCTGGTCCAACCAGCAATGCCCACATCCTGTGAATGAATAATTACTTAGCAATTTATTGAAATAGCAAGATCACATAAGTGCGTCTTTTACTTTAGGACAATTAAATGGGGAATTGTTAACATTCAGCAAATAAATATTCACCATGTTGTAATTGTCTATCCCACATCCAGTACCAAACAATTTTTCTATACATTGATGTAAAATACTGAATAGTTTTAATTTAAATGTCATTAAAGTAATTCTTTCACTGACTAGATTCTGAACAATTGCTTCCCCAAACAATTTGATTCTGAAGCCAGTCTCACTTGCTAACCATTTTCCTTTCCCTTTTAAAAAGAAACACAACTTGTTTCCTTTACTATATTCCACATGCTAATAGAGAATTAACTACTATTTCTGTACTGATTTTTCCCTCAGCTCATGATACTAAATGCCACTGGGTCACTTGTACTGCGATATTAAATAATTATGCTAAACTGTATTCTAGTTTTCCTCCTACTACTGCTAGAAACTATTAAAATTAGGAAGCACTTCAAAAGTGATGGGCTAATCAAGGACAGTCAGCACAGTAAAAACCAGGTCATGTTTGACTAATTTAAGTCTTTTGAGGAAATTACCAAATTTATAGATAGGTAAATAATGAGCTGACATATTTGAACTTTGAAAATATTTTATAAAGTAACACATGTAAAACTTGTGAAAATAAGGCCTATGCTATTAATGGCAAGTGTGGCGTGGATAGAGAAATGGTTTATGGATAGAAAACAGAGCATAGAAGTAATTGGATTTTATGTTGTTAATGGGATGCTCAAGGGATCTTTGGTGGTACTATCTTGTTCTACATACAGATAAAGGATTTAAAAGTGGCCATACAAGAGGGATCAACAACAAAATCTGATGATACCAAATTATTCATTCATAGGATGTGGACATAGCAAATTGTGAGGAATAACATACATGTTATTGGTCATTCTCCCTAGATTGTATTTTTAGAGCAATTTAGCTCAAAATATGTCCCTTTGTTCTAGGTTCCCCAACTCAAGGAATAACTCATTCCTTCTATGTTTCATGCTAATTCTCTCAGTTTTTTTAAACACTGTAACATCCTTATATTCCAGGGGAGATAACTCAAGTTTACTTAGTTGCTCATTATAATTATTTTTTCATCCCATTTAGTACCTTGATGAATCATTACTGGACTTTCCTCAGTGGCAGTACATCCATCTTAAGGTGTACTCTGAGAACAGAACACAGTATTCAAATAAGGTCTAACCGGCACTTGATAACTGCAATGGTACCTCCTTGCTTTTATATTCTGAATCACTTGAGATGATGCCCAGCAATCTATTGGCTTTTTGAGCTCCTTCACAGCTCTTAGCAAGTTTTTTTAATGACCACTAGGATACCAAAGTACTTTGCTTTATCATTTAGATTTTACTCCATTCTTTGCATCCGTAAAGTACTACCTTGCACTTTATTACACCTGCCATTGAACTACTCAAGCATACAATTTGTGGTCCTTTTGCAATTTCCTTTTCTTCACATTTCACTATGTCTTCCAGCCCAGTGTCATCTGAACATTTAGATATGCCCTCCTTTATTCCAAAACTAAAGGCAAATTTGAAAACCTAGGCCCTCAGTACTGATTTACCTCCCAGTCAGTTTCCTATCCATATAATAAGGCTATCTCCAATTCCATGCTCGTCCGATTTAGTTAGCAATACCTTGTGCAGGGGCTTAAAAAAATTCAGTTTAGAACATCTATTTATACTCTTCTAGCCACCATCTGAGTCACTCTGTCAAATTACTCCAGTGTTGGTTCGATGTGAGCTATCTGTCACAGAACTATGTTAATTTGCTTTCATCAGCTTATTTTATTCCAAGTACTCATTTACTCTATGTTTGATGTTGAATTTTAGTATTACTGCCAGTACTGATCTAATTGAATGTTGAGATTCTAGGTTTTCTCCAAAGGCACATCGAATACAAAAAAACTGTGCAAGATATTGGGGAGGCTGCATGTGCAGTTTTATGGAGTGGTGAACACCCCATTGTAGGAATGATATTGAAGCAATGGAAACATTACAACATGAATTCATTCTGTTGATGCCACGGCTAAAATGTTATGGTTGACTTGAAGATCTAGGCCTGAATTCACTGAATACAGAAGTGAAGGTGAGAGTTTATAAAATAGAAGTGTCCAAAATTATGAAAGAATTTTCAAGAAAAATTTCATTGCTTGCCTTGTGATAATAAATACAAAAAGGGAGATTAAGGGGTGCAAGGGATTATTAGAATATGGGTTGCAATGCCGCAAGTATTGATTGAAGCTGCAATATGATACTTGAAAAAAATTATAATTTGAAGAAAATTGTTAAAACGGGTAAAGGGCAAGAGCAAGAAAATGTAGAGCTAGCACATACCTGATGGACCAAGTGGCTTCCTTCTGTGCTGAAATTTCTAAGATTCCATGAACTCTGCAAAGAACAGAAATTGTAATTTGCCATTAATCTGTGCGTGAATTTGTCTGATCACCAACTACAACTTCCGCAGTGCAATTTACATCATTTTTGCAAGATTTACATGGATTTTCCTTTAAAGTTCCAGCGGAAAACTGGTGAAATTTACCTTGTGGACAGAAAGTCATTTTTGTTTTGCTTTCAAATAATTGTATAAAGGCTCAACTTATTGACCTTACATCCAAGATTAGGGAGATTATCCCTTCTTATTTGCATTTTATTTTCATGGTGTCAAAAACACTGATCCAATGACTGAAGTATAATGTGCGAGAGTATTCATATCTATACATGTAATCAGCTTGTATATCTTGTGATGATCTCATGCATAGAATGTTACTGTGTACAGTACTAGATATTCTGTTGCCATGGCTGTAAGGTCAAATTGCAGTACAGAATGACAAGTGGCCCTATTCACATGCATGTGATAGTTACATTTAGCTTATTGTCTTGAATTGGTTTAGTCTCATTTTTGAATTAGTTTATTTATATTATCTAGTTTACTTGAAATGTATTGCAACTTGTTGGCTTTTTCTGAATTATCAGGTGACAATTCAGGAAACAATTGTAATATCTGATTTGCATAAAACAAACAGTCAAATGAATTTTCAGAGACCTTGTACAAATAATCAAAGCCCAAATTTTTGTGGTCCCAGAATCAAAACTGATGTCTGCAAATACTAGTCACCTAATTGTAACCTAACATGGAATTCACAGATGTGCAAGTTAACACGTTATTTTGGCAAAATGCTATCTGAAGTTCCAATTCTGTTACTGAGTTGTAGAGTAATCCTTTTGGAATTCACACACTTGGGATTATAATTAGAAAACAAAGAGACCAATAAATTGCAAGAGGAACAAAAAGTCAATTGCCAACGACTCCATATAAGGTGTTGCATTTTTGGTAAGACAAACCAGGACAGGACTTAACACAGTTAATGGTAGGCCCTAGGGAGTGTTGTCAAACAGAGAGACCTAGGTGTGCAAGTACATAGTTCCTTCAAAGTGGTGCCACAGGTAGACAGGGTAATGATCAGAACATTGAGTACAGGAGTTGGAATGCCATGTTACAGCTGTACAAGACATTTGAAAGGCCACGTTTGGAGGACTGCATACAATTCTAGTCACCCTACTATAGGAAGGATGCTATTAAACTGGAAAGGGTGCAAAAAAAAGATTCACAATGATGTAACTGAGACTGGAAGGTTGGAGTTATAAGGAGAGGCTGGATAGGCTGGAACTTTTTCCCTGAAGCATAGGAGACTGAGGGGTGATCTTAAAGAGGTTTATAGAATCATGAGGAGTATAGATAAGGTGAGTAGACAAGGTCTTTTCCCTAGAGTTAGGGGAGTCCAAAGCTAGAGGGCCTAGGTGTAAGGTGAGAGGAGAAAGATTCAAAAGAGATCCGAGGTGGAACTTTTTCACACAGAGAGTGGTGCTTGTATGGAACGAGCTGACAGAAGAAACAGTAGAGGCAGGTACAATTACAACATTTAAATAGGTACATGGATAAGAAAGGTTTAGAGGGATATGGGCCAAATACAGGCAAATGGGACTAGTTCGGTTTGGGAAATCTGGTCTGGATGATTTAGGCAAAAGGGCCTGTTTCCATGTTGTATGACTCTGACTCTATAAATGTCCCACTGTAGACTGTGAGCGTTGAATGTATCAGATGAAGTTCAGTCCCACTGGTTTCTCATTGTTAGTGCATATGGTATGTAACCTACATGTTGTCATTCCGAGAGTTGAAACAACATTACAATTCTGGTACGTCAATGTTAGATTATAACAAACAGAAGAATCTATTGAAAATTCAAGGTGTGATAGTTCCAGGAGCTGACATTTAAAGGGGAGTGTTACTTGGGGATAAATAACTACAATATGCAGCAATCTTTCTTTTGTCCCGATCCACTGTGTGGGGAGAGATTTTGAAATACATAGTATTTTGCGAGGAAAGATTCTCTATTATTTTCACCAATAATCAGGGTCCAAGAGATCTACCATGTCAGATACCACTAAAATAAAAGGCTTGCTTAAATCACGTAACTGATGTGTCAATCTCCAATTGTGCTCTTACATTGAGCAAGATATGGACTCAATCCCAGATACAGATCCTACAAAATTGATTCTGAGAAGTTCTATGGCATCTTTTAGCCAGCACTTGAACTTTCAGTACTGTAGGGAATGTTGAAATTTATTTCACATTATTTTTCACATACTCAATAATGTTACCTGATAATTTTCAGAGAAGTGTTTTGAGTATAAAGTAATTAAATATCATAAAATGTGCCAAGCTGGGTCAGGATATATTGCAAAGATCTTACATGCAGGCTTAAGAAGACCGCAAAAGCATATTCTGAAAAATTTCTGAACTGTTGAGTGCATTAAAAGGTGTAACACACTAAGCTTAATTCCCGTTTTTTCAACTATTCTGTTTACACTTTATTACAGCACGCTGCCCCCATTAACATGAAACATTTCCATATGGTTGCTAAGTACTGCTCTGCAAGTTCACCCTTAAAAACAAGATGGGGAAAAGTACCAGACCAAGATTGTAAATTGTGGCAACTGACAGGATGAGTACTTTCCTGAACACTTGTATACACATTTACTCTGTTATACTCATGCAGATATACACGCACAACATTGTACGTATTACTTCTTTCAGTTGAGAACATGGATATGATTATTGTTACAGAAAATTTCAAGTGCACAAATTGGCACTTTGGTGAGAGTTTTGGGGCAAGGCAGGAACACCCTGTTTTTAAACTCTGCCAATTTGCTGCCATGTTTGTTTATGCTACAGAAAAAAACTGCTGCAATACAAACTTTAGCAATCCAAAGTTTTGTTTCCCTGTTAGTACTTTAAATACTTATTGGAGACTGTGCTGGTATTTTCGGGGTGAAAGGGAGAAATATATGGTTGCATTGCCAAGTTCTCTCTCCATCTCTATCTCATTCTCTGTTGCTATTTATTGTGTGAGTGCCTTTTTCTCTTTTACACTTTCCCATTTTGCTCTTTTATACACTGTCTCTGTGGCGCCTGTATTGCATTAACTCCAGGATGAACTTTGCAATGTAGTGAGTTGTGGTTCTATTCATCCTGCTTTCCTGGCTGAAGGTGGGTTGAGGTGAAAACATGAGGTTTTGAAGAAGGCAAAGTGTTTTTAAAAGTTTGGGGGGAGAGGCGGGAATATAAGAAAAGAAAGCCTTGTGTGTTAACTATTACTAGTAGGCTTATCTTGGAAACGAATTGAAGTTGGTCTGGCTGAAATTTCCACAACTTCCCAGATTTATTTATGTAAGTGTTTACAATTAAATGTTAGTGTGATAAACATCATTACCTGCATGATTGTCTGTGGTATTTTTCAATCATTTAAAAATTAAAATAATTTTGATATTCAAATGATTTTATTAAGTCTTTGTTCATTATAAATTTGCTTTCTTACGGAAAATATTTCTATGTCATTCAAGATATTATAGTTCAACATGGATTCCTGTTGCGTGTATATGAGTGATCTGTCTAATAAAGCACCATTACTTATCTTATTTTCTGCATTCTTATTTAAATGTCCTTTTGCTTGGATTATTTCTACTCTGTCTGAGAACCAAAACATGTGATGCTGGAAAAGCACAGCTGGTCAGGCAGCATCCGAGGAGCAGGAAAGTTGACATTTCAAGCACAAGCTCTTCATCATTCCTATGATTTTAAAAAGTTCCAAGTGCTGGAAGCCTACAATAAAAAACAGCAGGTGCTGGAAGTGCACAACATTTATATTAATATCTAATAGGTTAGCATTTCATGTGTAAATCATGATTATACCAAGTCTATTCTATGGATATATAGTATCTAAAGTTAAAGTCACCATCATCCGAGATGACTGTTCTCTCACACAGAGACCGACAACTAGAAGTGAGCTTTAACCAGAGGCTCACCACACCTCAGGTAAAGGTTGATCATGCAGGACCACCATGGTAAACTCAGCCAGTGCAGGAACTGAGCCTGTACTGTTGGCACCACTCTATGATATTGACCAGCTGTCCAGCCAACTGAGCTAATTAACCCTCACTGCAAGTATGCATCAAAGTATAACACATATAAAACAATATACAAAAGCTGCAAATGTGTAAATCAGAATGTATAATAGACACATTTATAGTGCACATATATTTAAGAATATATAATAGAGATCAATATGTACAAAATATAAATAACTACTAATATTCAGATATCAAAATACAATTAGTGAGCCAGTTGGTAACTTCACAAGTAGTTAGGTGTAAGTCTAAGATACTCCCTAGCAACAAGTGAAGTGGACATTGATTTAGATAACTTCTAATCAATCTGTTCAGGGATGCTATTACACCCTGCTGGAACAGTGGCTCAAAGGTAGGGACACTACCGCTGCACCAGAAAAGCCCTGGGCACCCAGTTACAATGAAATCCATAGTTTGCACAAGGTGCTCACAGTTATAGTGTTTGTTGTCTACCATCTTTCAAAGGTTCAAGAAATCACTGCATTTGCTGTGCAAGGTTCTGAAATGGTTCACTGTATACCATTGTTTCTGGGGTAGGCTAAAACCTGAGGAGGGCTTTGTGGCCAAGAGAGCACATCTCTTGAACATTATTAGCAGTTTCTTTTTATTCATAGGCTGGGTCAGCATTTGCTGCCTGTCCCTAGTTACCCTTAAGAAGATGGTGGTGAGTTGTCTTCTTGGTCTGCTGCAGTCCATTTATGTAGGTATAGCAACAATGCTGGGATTTTGACCCAGTGACACTGAAAGAATGATGATATATTTCCAAATTAGGATGGTGTGTGGCTCAGAGGGGAACTTGCAGGTGATGGTGTTCCCATGCATCTGCTGCCCTTGTCCTTCTAGATGGGAGGTTTCTGGGTTTAGAAGATGCTACCAAAGAAGCTTTGATGAGTTTCTGCAGTGTATGTTGTAGATAGTACACATTGATGGTAACATCACTTGTGGAGGGATTCGATGTTTTTGGATGGAGTTCTAGTCAAGTGGACTGCTTTGTCCTGAATGGTGTTAAGCTTCTTGATTGTTTCTGGAGCTGACCCATCTAGGTAAGTGGGGAGTATCCCATCACACTCCTGATTTGTGTCTTGCAGATAGTGGATAGGGAGTGTGTTAGTTGTGGCAGAGTTCTTAGCCTCTAACCTGCTCTTGTAGCCACTGTACTTAAAACTGGCTAGTCCAGTATCTAGTCATTAATGGTGAGATTACAGTTTTATCTTTCTTGAAAAAAAAAGGTTATTATTGTTCAATAAAGTATACTTACCTTATGTCCATTGTAACTCTGGACAACTAGAAAGGGAGTGATGCTTAGAAACATAACTCAATCTCAACTTAACATCTCTGGCCCATACTGTATGTGCCCAGCTTGTTGTCTCCTGAACAGCAGGCAATCTGCAAGTGGCATGTCTTTTCATCAGCACCAATATTACCCTCTCATACATGCATGTTTGTGTATCTCAGTGTCACCTTGTGTTTAACATTGAAAATAATTTGCCAAAATCTAACCCATGTAATACTTCAAAGTCTTATAAAAAGAGCCTAGTGATATTCACCCCTCAATTAGACACAGAACCCTGAGGCCTTTTCATGTTTGTCCAAAAGAATCAATAAAATCTTCAGATGGATAGATCAGCCCTCAGGCTTTGCTGAGCAATATTCAGCTGGTGCAGCAAATTAACACTTGCATAGCCAAGTGATTACTCATATTCATTCTCTCCAGTTCTGTTCATGAATTATGTTGATGAAGCTAGTTTGTAGCTCACACATTAACTGCAGAAAATAGATCTCTGTTCTCCCATTGAAAATGTACAAATTCTGAAAGGTAACATTAATACAGGTATAAGGCATGCAGTGCAAATGGGAGAAGTGCAGCATCAATAAAAAAGGGGGTGAATAGAGATCAAAGTTGAAACTTTATTGCTGGAACAGCACAGCAGGTCAGGCAGCATCCAGGGAACAGGAGATTCGACGTTTCGGGCACAGGCCCTTCTTCAGGAATGAGCAGAGAGTGTTCAGCAGGAGAAGATAAAAGGTAGGGAGGAGGGACTTGGAGGAGGGGAGTTGGAAATGTGATAGGTGGAAAGAGGTCAAGGTGAGGGTGATAGGTCGGAGTAGGATGGAGGCGGAGAGGTCAAGAAGAAGACTGCAGGTCAGGAAGGCGGTGCCGGGCTGGAGGGATCCGGCTGAGACAAGGTGGGGGGAGGGGGGATGAAGAAACTGGTGAAGTCCAAGTTCATCCCCTGCGGTTGGAGGGTTCCCAGTCGGAAGATAAGACGCTCCTCCTCCGACCGTCGGGTTGTTGTGGTTTGGCGGTGGATGAGTCCAATGACCTGCATATCCTCGGTGGAGTGGGAGGGGGAGTTGAAATGCTGTGCCACAGGTTGGTTGGGTTGGTTCGTCCGGGTGGCCCAGAGGTGCTCTCTGAATCGCTCCGCAAGTAGGCGGCCTGTCTCCCCAATATAGAGGAGGCCACACCGGCTGCAGCGGATGCAGTAGATGATGTGGGTGGAGGTGCAGGTGAATCTGTGGCGGATATGGAAGTTTCCCTTGGGGCCTTGGAGAGAAGTGAGGGGGGAGGTGTGGGCGCAAGTGTTGCACCTCCTGCGGTTGCAAGGGAAGGTGCCGGGAGTGGTGGTTGGGTCGGTGGGGGGTGTGGATCTGACAAGGGAGTCGCGGAGGGAGTGGTCTCTACGGAAAGCTGATAGGGGAGGGGAGGGAAATATATCCTTGGTGCTGGGGTCTGTTTGGAGGTGGCGGAAGTGACGGCGGATGATGCGCTGTACATGGAGATTGGTGGGGTGGTAGGTGAGGACCAGTGGGGTTCTGTCCTGGTGGCGGTTGGAGGGGCGGGGCTCAAGGGCGGAGGAGCGGGAAGTGGAGGAGATGCGGTGGAGGGCACCGTCGACCACGTCGGGGGGGAAATTGCGGTCCTTGAAGAAGGAGGCCATCTGTGTTGTACGTATTTTGAACTGGTCCTCCTGGGAGCAGATGCGGCAGAGACGAAGGAATTGGGAGAATGGGATGGCGTTTTTACAGGGGGCAGGATGGGAGGAGGTGTAGTCCAGGTAGCTGTGGGAGTCGGTTGGTTTGTAGTAGATGTCCGTGTTGATTCGGTCGCCTGAGATAGAAACAGAAAGGTCTAGGAAGGGGAGGGAGGAGTCCGAGACTGTCCAGGTGAATTTGAGGTCGGGGTGGAAGATGTTAGTGTAGTGGATGAACTGTTCAACCTCCTCGTGGGAGTACGAGGTAGCGCCGATACAGTCATCAATGTAGCGAAGAAAAAGATGGGGGGTGGGGCCAGTGTAGTTGCGGAAGATGGATTGTTCCACATACCCTACGAAGAGGCAGGCATAGCTGGGGCCCATGCGGGTGCCCATGGCTACTCCTTTTGTTTGGAGAAAGTGGGAGGATTGGAAAGAAAAGTTGTTCAGGGTGAGGACCAGTTCGGTCAGTCGAAGGAGGGTGTCGGTGGAAGGGTACTGGGTGGTACGGCGGGAAAGGAAGAAGCGGAGTGCTTTGAGTCCTTCGTGATGGGGGATGGAGGTGTACAGGGACTGGATGTCCATGGTGAAGATGAGGCGTTGGGGACCGGGGAAGCGGAAATCCTGGAGGAGGTGGAGGGCGTGGGTGGTGTCACGAACGTAGGTGGGGAGTTCTTGGACTAATGGGGACAGGACCGTGTCGAGGTATGCCGAGATGAGTTCGGTTGGGCAGGAGCAGGCTGAGACGATGGGTCGTCCGGGGCAGTCAGGTTTGTGGATTTTGGGCAGGAGGTAGAAACGGGCGGTGCGGGGTTGTGGGACTATGAGGTTGGAGGCGGTGGATGGGAGGTCCCCTGAGGTGATGAGGTTATGGACGGTCTGGGAGATGATGGTTTGGTGGTGGGGGGTGGGGTCATGGTCAAGGGGACGGTAGGAGGAGGTATCTGCGAGCTGGCGTTTGGCCTCAGCGGTGTAAAGGTCAGTGCGCCAAACTACTACTGCGCCTCCCTTGTCAGCTGGTTTGATGGTGAGGTTGGGGTTGGAACGGAGGGAGTGGAGGGCTGCGCGTTCAGAGGGTGAGAGGTTGGAGTGGGTGGGAGGGGTGGGGGAGTTCAGGTAGCGGTTAATATCGCGGCGGCAGTTTGCTATGAAGAGGTCGAGGGCAGGTAGGAGGCCAGCACGGGGTGTCCAGGTGGACGGGGTGTGTTGGAGGTGGGAGAAGGGGTCGTCAGAGGGTGGGCGAGAGTCTTGATTGAAGAAGAAGGCACGGAGGCGAAGGCGGCGGAAGAATTGTTCGGTGTCACTCCGTGTATTGAATTCATTGACCCGAGAACGTGTGGGAACGAAGGTGAGACCTCTGCTGAGGACTGATCTTTCATCCTCAGAGAGGGGCAAGTCTGGAGGGATGGTGAACACACGGCAGGGCGGGGAGCTCGGACCTGGTGTGGGGCTGGAGCTGGATGTGGGAGCGGGGTTAGGCCTGGGGGCGGGGACAGAGGTCGGCTTGGGGGCGGAGTTGGACATGGTGATGGAGACCGGCGGGGTTAGGCGCGGTGACGGAACTCGGCCGGGGGGCGGAGTTAGGCGCGGTGACGGATCGCGGCGTGGGGGCGGGGTTGGGCGCGGTGACGGAACTCGGCCGGGGGGCGGAGTTAGGCGTGGTGGCGGAACGCGGCGTAGGGGCGGGGTTAGGCGCGGTGACGGAACTCGGCTGGGGGGCGGAGTTAGGCGTGGTGGCGGAACGCGACGGGGGGCGGGGTTAGGCGTGGTGACGGAACGCGGCGGGGGGGCGGGGTTAGGCGTGGTGACGGAACGCGGCGGGGGGGCGGAGACACATGCGGCGATGCGGTCCAAACGTAGATTGCTGACGTCACTGGGGGCGGAAGTAGCTGCGGCGACCACGCAGACAGAGTTCTTCCCCATAGCCGCAGAGGTCGCCAATCTGTTGGCGATTGTCTTCATGACGATCGCAGAGCAGGTTGTCTGTGCGGCGATCCCGGAGGCGGTTGTTTGGGCCGCGATCATGAAGTTGCGAGGTCGGTGGGGGCGGAAGTGACGTCATCGGCGGCAGCGTCTGCGGCTATTGCCGCGGGCGCTGTAGCGGCCGCGTGTGTAATGGCGCCGGACTGGTTTCGGAGGCCGATGGAAGTTTCTGGAACGGTTGAGGAATCCGGAGTTTGGGGGTAAGTGCATGAAAGTTTTTGGTACTTAGAGATCACGTGACCAACGACTGCCTCTATTATTATTGAACCGATGACCTCCCAGCTCAGAGGCAGATCAGTACCATTTGCCACAAGCCTCAATTATGACTTACTAATCAAACTGCAATTACCTATATCTGGATTTCCAATTAGCCATATATGGCTTTTAGCTAAAGTACTGGACAACATGATTTTAAGTTACTTTATTATTGACCCAGACAGGTTTATGTTCACTGATGAAGTAAGTTCAATGAAAATCCTTCCACATGCTACAAAAGACTACTTGTATAAGTCTAGGCTGCAGTTACACATCAATGACAACATTGGTACAAAAACGGTTTTGCTTTTCACAAACACTAGCACGGTCAGTACCAGATTTAATTTTGGAGCAAAGCAGACAGCGATTCCCTGGAGGATACAGCCCCCACTGTGCAATTCCAAATAAAGTCTAGCCCTGACATACAACATTTTTGTATCTATGCAAAGTGAAACTATTTGCACCAACAGTATTGTTATAGTTTCAAATGCAAATTTGATGATGCATACAGTCTCCCATAATGAGTGTAAGCTAGTCCCATCTCAATATATCTTAAAACCACATTTGATTTTGCTGTTTTACAGGGAGTTTCAATACCTGCAGTAATGGTTTAATAGTGTTGAGTCACATCGGTCCTTTCACGATGAAATCTATTCCAGTCCCCAAGCTTTGGTTTTTAATAACAACAGAGGTGAAGACACCACATATCTCACAATAGCTTCAATTTTGATGTTCACTATTGAGATTATTTCTTCACATGGTTTCCTGTTAATCTTAGAAGCGCCCTTCCTCAATATTGCAAATTAACAACTCAGTTGACGTGATTTGTTCCTTCACTGAAGCTGACCAATATTGCTCAGTTCGGATTAAGGTTTACTAAAAGGATGCTAGAGACATTCCTAATTGTTTACCATTAATAGCTATACAGGTCGTATCCATTTGCCAAAATATTATCACACTACAGTTGGAGATTACTTTCTGACCTGTTCTCCATACTATTAAAGATAATTGAGGTTGCTTGTAATGTAAATAAATCCAATTATGTTAAAAATATATCAAAGTGCAGGGGTCAACATTGTGATCCATTACCTGACAAGTTATTCTGTGACACACACATACTGATTTTAGACATTATTCAGTATATTTTGGTGTGAGTAAGTTGTGCTCCTTCTGTGAAACTGTCTATAAAAAAAGATAAACATTGTCTTTCCAGTCAAGTAGGTCCATCTGAATTTACTGCTTAGGCTAGACAGGAAGAGCAGATCCTTTTTTTTAAGCTGGGGTAGATTTGTCCTTTCCTCAGAATATTTACAGACAGTTCTGAAAAACATATTTTGATTTACACCATTCAGGCTACCAATGGCCTGTTGAATGCACTCAATACTTTTGTGGATAACTGGAATCCCGGGTAAAATTGAAAAAGGAATCATTAGATGATACAGATGGATATCTCTCAAGAATACTTTGTATTCAAGTGTCTCTTGCATTAATGATTGACTTCTTACAGGGCAGTATGGTTCAGAGCTACAGTCCAGTTTACTGCTGTTTAGTAACCTTCTGCACACCATTTAAGTGTTCCACAGATTGCACCTATCCTGCTATACCCATGTTATTATGTCATTGAACTGATAGTGCAGGTAAGTGCATGGACGTCAAATACCTCTGGATTATGATGCTACAGTGATGCCCAGATAGTACTATTCTAAGAAGCAAGAGAATAATAGAAAGAGGATGTCTCCAAAAATGAGTGGAGCATAATGAGTTCTGATTGATGTGGCCTATGGCATGATGCATGCCAGAATCGGGCAATAAGTACAGTGAGGCCCATCTCGATGTCAAGATCATCTCACTCCATCTTTTAGGCTTTTCACAAGTGGCATGGCAAGATTCTTGCTCGGCAGCAGCAAGCTGTCAATCGACACTCATTATTGATTGTTAAACATTTTGTAAATGCCACACCTTGTCTCAGTAATATTCAGAATCCCATCTTAACAAACTCACTAAACAAGCTTGATGTTGGGAAAACTTGACATGCAAATCAGAGCAGATACCTGGTGACTTCAGTTCGCCACTTGCTCCAAACGACCTCCTCATTGGAAACCAAGCACAAACACATTCCATGAGCACCAGCCACATTCACCCCACATTCACAGACATTGGCATCTGACATTTGCCAGCTGCTAAGAACCCTCATGGCATATCTCTGATCCACTGAAAGGATTTTTCTGCACTTTGGGCTACACTGCTAACTCTGTATGCTCCAGGTCACACATCTACCTCATGGACTGCACCATGATGCATCTCCAGGCTCTTAATTCACTGTCATAGCATTCATTCACTCTCAGCCCACCTGGATGCTCATAGCATCCCTGCCTTTCATTGCCTTGCCTTTTGGCACTTTGCTCCTCAGCTAGAGATACCAAGCTCATATTACTGCTCTCTTGCTGTTTAGTGCTGATACAAAGTCAGGAAGGTTGTCATGTTTGTCAGCAGGCCTCTATCAAATCAAGGGAAATAGTCTTTGTTCAGTGGATCCTGGCCCAGTAGGACAGGAACTGCCTCCAAGGGCCAGTCCAAAATCTGCTTAGGGTAGTCAGAGTTGGGATATTCTCCTTATAAGGGATGAGGAGCTAAATGACAGGCAGCACACCACCCAGCTTGACTCTTTCTGCCCTATTGTGGGCTGTTATCCTCATGGAATGAGAGGTGGACAGAGAGAGAGAGAGACAGACAAACAGACAGATATTAAGGAGCTGAATGTAAGTGGCACAGCTGTCATTTTTATTGCAGGTGGGGAGGTGTCCCAAATGAATGAATAGGCAGGGCTTTAGGGCATACTGGGTTAGTGGTCTCAGGGTTTGGGTGGGTGACAGCAAATGAGGGCAGATGTTGCAGGCAATAGTGAAAGTGGTAGGTTTTGACCTATGGTGGGAATTGGGTTATGAGTGTGAGGTATTGAAGAGAAGATGATGGCACTTACACTGGCAGAGTGAAGAATGCAGTTCATTCCACCAGATGGCTTAGACTGTTTTAATCTGGGTGGCAGCCCAAGAGTGGGCTGGCATGGTCTGGTGTCAGTGGCATTCATTGCCGGTCTGGGGGAAGAGGGCATCTCCTATCTGCACTAGCCCCTTCCAGCAGGAACTCCAGGTCTCTGCCCACATCATAGGGCACCGATTTCCCCCTCGTTTGCCATATCCAGGACAAATGTTGGGAACTGTGCAGGACAACTCCATACTTGTCTGGGTACAAAGGGAGTTGGTGAATTTTGGGATTTCTGGTAAACAATAAGTTGTTCCAGGAATAGTACATGGTAAGATGTGTCCAGAACCAGATGGGAGGGATGCCAGAGGGACATGGTCGGTAGTTCATGAGGCAAGTTTGATCAAAGATTTGGTGAGAAAACCTGCTTGGCCTGGCTGCAAAAAAATGCTCCAAAATCTTCACACAATTCAGACTTGGCCAAAAGAAAATGCAAGATTCAGCCCGCTGACTCTGATTAGATGTCATAGAAGCCAGTCAGGAACTGGAGTATGATGCCAAAGATGAAATAACTCCACAGAGGCCAGTATGCCGTCACCAAGTCACCTTTCATTGATACATGGAGAGTCCTTGACACTGAGCCCGCTCTCAGAGGGAACAGAACCTCTGACATTCCAGATTAACAGCCCCAATCAAGAAACTCACACTCTAAGTCCACCTGGCCGACCTCATGACAATCATTACATCTGTCCCCCGGGTCTGAGGACATAGACCAGTTCATTTTTTTGTGGCTCCTCCTGGGGTATTTTAGCACCAGGTCAGGTTCTTCCAACTCTGCCTCTGACACGAGCGGTTTGTAATGCACGTTAGCTCGCCTCTTGTGTCCGGAGCCTCTCAGAAGAAATTTATTCTCCTCTTCAGGCAGCAAAGATATCGAGATGGTAACATCTGCCACATCCATTTTAGATTGAGGGAGTAGGAGAACCCATTGGTTCTGGAACGTCAGAAAGGCAGTTGAGAAGCCGGGTGTGTTTCGCTCCCATGCTGCAAGTTTGCAGATTTCATGTGGGCCACATGCTTATTGACAGTCGCACCCACCTGAACTTTATACGTCACTGGACCTGATCTCACATTGACCATGCCTCATACTCATGCAGTACCATTCCTGTATTCATAGAGTGATAGAATCATTCGGCACGGAAAAAAAACCCTTCAGTCCAACCAGACAATGCCAAATATAATCCCAAACTAAACTATTCACACCTGCCTGCTCCTAACCCATATTCCTCCAAACCTTTCCTATTCATGTACTTATCTAAGTGTCTTTTAAATGTAACTGTGCCTACATCCACTATTCCGTCAGGAAGTTCATTCTGCATGTGAACCATCATCTGTGTAAAAACTTTTCCCCATGTCTTTTTTAAATCTCTCGCCACTCACCTTAAAAATATGCCACCTAGTCTTGAAATACCCCATCCTAGGGAAAAGACACCTACCATTAACACTACTATACTCTTTATAATTTATAAACCTCTATAAGGTCTCCTCTCAACCTCCTACACTCCAGTGAAAAATGTCCCAAATTATCCAGGTTTATTTACTTTTGCACCGAAGATAGATGGCACTGGATGGGCCTTGCAGAATTGTGGAATTGCTTCCTGGTCAACATTGTTATGACATGGAGGCGAACCTCTCTGTTAATTAAACCAAACACCAAGAAAAGCTTGCCTCACCTCAATCTGTTAAATATGAGTGATAGAGAACTCCCAAATTTCACTATTTGAAGAAAATGGCATCAATTTATTTTCTAATTCCAAAAGTGAACATTAAACAAAAACTATTCACAAATCTAAGCTCCTCCCCTTTCTCTTAACTATCTTCCTCCAACTCTATAACAATATGCTGTTCCAATAAAACACTTATTAAAATCACATCAACTTAATTTCAAAACTACACAATCTACGTCTTCTGTGTCTTCACTCTTCTAGCTACTGATCTTCCTGGGTTGTTTTCTTTCTTTTTACTGCAAGTATGTTTCACATGAAAAGGTACCTTTGATAGAGAGTGTTTCCTACTTTCTTGGAGAGCAAGATGTTATATTGGCACTTAGCTCTTCTGGCTCTATAGCAGTTGTCAAAATGTCCTCATTCTTATACCCCCAATAACAGATTGTCTCATTGAATTTATTGTTTTGCCAACATTGAATCAAACTCGATTGGGTTTTAGTATCCTGTGGCATAAACTGGTTCAATTTGAATTGTTGTCAAAACAGCAACCAAAACTCAGGTATCCATTTCACAGCCAAATGTTACATATTTTCAATTTTCCAGTAAACTTTGGCTCTGCCATCCAGTCATATACACAGGTGCTTGTAATCTCTCAGGTCAGAACAGCATTCCCTCTCGCTTAAAAATACAATACACACCTTCAACTTCATAACAACACGCAAGGTTGCCTTGGCTCCTTTGACAGTTTCTCCAGGTATTTAATCAGGCAGCTATTTTCAAATCAAGAAATGTACAGCTAATACAAGTGAATCTTTTTCAACCAATTTCTCCCCATCAAGCTTGGGCCTGAGCCTTTCACTACAATCAGTGGGAACTGTACCAGCTGCCTCTCATAAGAAACATGAATTGAAGTTGTTCCCTTAATCTGTAAAGGTTCCCCGGTATAGTTTTTCAGTTGAGCTGAGGTCTTGCTCAAACTTAAGGATAGGAGTCCAGAGTGAATTTTGTTAATGACTGGTTGTGCAATCACTGAAACTGCTGTGCTAGTATCGTCCTCCATTAGAACTGGTGACCATTTAACCAGACATTTATTTTGATTTGTTCCAATTTGAATGTTGCTCAGTAATTTAACTCAAACCAGAGTCCTCCCTAGGCCCTATACTTTGTGAAAGTCTCCTCTGGCCCTCAACTACCAATCACAGCCAGCGCCTAACAGATGTCTGTGCTCAAGACAAATACACCTGAAGCCACACTACTGGCATCTACCTGACAATGTGGAACATTCCTTAGTATATCCTGTACACAAAGAGCAGGTCAAATACAACCAGGCCAATTACCACCCCATCAGTCTACACTCAATCATGGAAGGAGTCATCAACAGTGCTATCAAGTAGCATCTGCTCAGCAATAACCTGCTCAGTGACGCCCAGTTTGGGTTCCATTAGGGCCACTCAGCTCCTGACCTCATTACAGCCTTGGTTCAAACATGGACAAAAGAGCTGAATTCCAGAGTGGAGAGTGACAGCCCTTGACATCAAGGAGCCCTAACAAAACTGGACTCAATGGGTGTCACGGGGCAAACTGTCTGCTGACTGGAGTAATACCTGGCACAAAGGAAGATGACTGTGCTTGTAGGAAGTCAGTCATCTCCGCTCCAGGACATCTCTGCAGGAGTTTCTTCAGATAGTGTCCTTAGTCCAACCATCTGCTTCATCAATGATCTTCTCCCCATCATGAAATCAGAAGTGGGGATGTTCGCCGATAATTGCACAATGTTCAGCACCATTCGCAACTCCTCAGATAGTGAAGCAGTCCATGTTTAAATGCAACAAGATCGGGACAATATCTTGTTTGCGCTGAGATGTGTCAAGTAACATTCACACCACACAAATGCCTGGCAGTGACCATCTCCAACAAGACAAGACCTAACCATTGTCCCATGGCATTCCAAGACATTGCCATTAATGAATCCCCCATCATCCACATCTTAGGGCTTACCATGGACCAGAAACTGAACTGGATGAGCCATATAAATATTGTGGCTATAAGAGCAGGTCAGAGGCTCGAAATACTGCAGCAGGTAGCTCATCTCCTGACTCCCCAAAGCCTGTCCACCATCTATAAGTTGGGAGTGTGATGGAATACTCCCCACTTGCCTGAATGGGTGCAGCTCCAACAGCACTCAAGAAGCTTGACACAGAACAAAGCAGCCCGCTTGATTGGCACTGCATCCAAAAGCATCCATTCCCTCCACCACTGATGCTTAGTAGCAGCAGTGTGTACCACCTACAAGATGTGCTGAAGAAATTCACCAAAGATCCTCAGACAGCACCTTCCAAACACCTGAACACTTTCATCTAGAAGGACAAAGGCAGCAGATACATGGGAACACCATTACCTACAAGTTCCCCTCCAAAACAATTACTGTCCAGATTTGAAAATATATCACCATCCCTTCAATGTCATTGGGTTAAAATCCTGGAACTCCTTTCCCGAGAACATTGTGTGTGCGTCTACAGTGCATTGACTGCAGTAGTTTAAGATGGCAGTTCACAACAACCTTCTCAAGGGTAACCAGAACTGGCCAATAAATGTGAACCCAGCCACCAATGTCCACATCCCCTGAATGAATAAAAAAATGTATTGGGTGGAATCTCATAGGCATCTGAGCAAAGTAGGCTATGGCGAAATGTTTGGCAGAATCGGACAAGAAGTCCGACCAGGCTGATCTCAACATAGTTAAAAATCACACAACATCAGGTTATAGTCCAACAGGTTTAATTGGAAGCACACTAGCTTTCGGAGCATCGCTCCTTCATCAGGTGGTAGCGGAGGGCTCAATCCTAACACACAGAATTTATAGCAAAAATTTACAGTGTGATGTAACTGAAATTATACATTGAAAAATTGATTGTGAAGCCTTTCATCTGTTAGAATACAGCGATAGTTTCACTTCTTTCACGTGTAAATCACAAAACCTTTTTTTAAAAAGTTGCATTCTCGGGTTAGCTGTTAACAATGGTGATAGCTAGACAATATGTTGAAGGTGTTGGCCCCCTGTGTTCTCTGTCTATGCCATGATGTTTAGATTGATTCTAATCTAAAAAGTGAGATAACGGAGTTTTACATAAATTCATGCAGTTTTTGAGCTCAGAGTTCTACATGAATGCATGCAGTTTTTGAGCAAAGTACAATGTAACCCTGAAAGTACAAATTTACCCCACAAAATATATGTGTGTATATGGGTCTTTGTCTGTCTGTGTGTGTCTGTCTGGGTTGGGGGTTGTGAGTGAGAGAAAGTGTATGTGTGTGTGTAGTGAGTGCAGAGTGTCTTAAGTCTGTGAGAGGGTGCATGTGAGAGTGTGGGAGCGTGTGTGTCTGTAAGGGGGTGAGTGAGTGTCTGTGTGCGCGTCTGTGTGTATGTGTGTCCGTGTGTACGTGTGTATAGGAGTGCTTGTGTGTGTGTGAGTGTGTGTGTGTGTAGGAGTATCTGTGTGAGTGTATAGTGCAATGGTGGTCACCTGTAGTGTGACATGAACCAAGGTCCCGGTTGAGGCCCTCCCTATGGGTACCGAACGTAGCTATCAGCCTCTGCTCGGCCACTTTTCTCTGCTGCCTGTCCCGAAGTCCACCTTGGAGGATGGTCACCCGAAGGTCCGAGGCTAAATGTCCTGGACCACTGAAGCGTTCCCCAACTGGGAGGGAACCCTCCTGTCTGTTGATTGTTGTGCGGTGCACAACCCTGTCACGGTAGGCGCTGCAAGACGTGTCAGAGTGTGGACATAGATACAACCATTACGCATGGGGACACCTCCCACCTTGTACATGGCAGGTACTCATGTGACTCAGCCAACGTTGTCTATCTTATATGTTGCAGGCAAGGATCCTGGAGGCATGGTACATTGGGGAAACCGAGCAAAGGCTACGACAACGGATGAATGGGCACCGCACAACAATCAACAGACAGGAGGGTTCCCTCCCAGTTGGGGAACACTTCAGTGGTCCAGGACATTCAGCCTCGGACCAACCCCCAACCCAGACAGACAGACAGACACACACACACACACACACACACACACACACACACAGACAAAGACAAAGACAAAGACCCATATACACACATATATTTTGTGGGGTGAATTAGTACTTGCAGGGTTACATTGTACTTTGCTCAAAAACTGCATGCATTCATGTAGAACTCTGAGCTCAAAAACTGCATGAATTTATGTAAAACTCCGTTATCTCACTTTTTAGATTAGAATCAATCTAAACATCATGGCATAGACAGAGAACACAGGGGGCCAACACCTTCAACATATTGTCTAGCTATCACCATTGTTAACAGCTAACCCGAGAATGCAACTTTTTAAAAAAAGGTTTTGTGATTTACACGTGAAAGAAGTGAAACTATCGCTGTATTCTAACAGATGAAAGGCTTCACAATCAATTTTTCAATGTATAATTTCAGTTACATCACACTGTAAATTTTTGCTATAAATTCTGTGTGTTAGGATTGAGCCCTCCGCTACCACCTGATGAAGGAGTGTCACTCCGAAAGCTAGTGTGCTTTCAATTAAAACCTGTTGGACTATAACGTGGTGTGAGATTTTTAACTTTGTACACTCCAGTCCAACACCGGCATCTCCAAATCACAATCTCAACATAGAGAGCATATTTTCCCATCATTTATGCTTTTCACAAGCAGTGTGGTGAGTTTCTTGCTAAGCAGCAATGACTTACCAATTAAGGGAGATTATAGCTTGTTAAATGCCTTATGATGACCCAACTCACTTCATTAGTATTTAATTTTCTCTCTTACCAAACTTGTCAAACAAGCTCAACATTGTAAATTCTAGACAGAGAAATCAGAGCAGATGCCTGGTGAATTCAGCTCACTGCTTGCGCCAAACAACCCCCATGTTGGACATGAGGTACCAACATCTCAGGACACGCTCCATGGTCACCAGCTACAGACACCGGCATCCAATATGTGCTAGTCTGTGAGAACCCTCATGGCACATCTCCGATTCTCTTACAGGACACTTCTGCTCATCAATGCCACACCTCAGGCTGTACTGGTAACTCTCAGTAATGCTGCAGCAAGGACACTGTGTGCTCAGGGACACACCAGGCTATATCTCCAGCCTGTTCACTCGCTGTCATAGCGCTCACTCACTCTGAGTCAACCTGGATACTCACAGGATCCCTTTCTTTCAGTACCTTTGTGTACTTTCCCCCCTCAGCCAGAGATATGAGGCTTCTGTCTTGATGTGCTGTTTAGGGCAGACACAAAGGAAGGAAGCCTATCATGGTTGTCAGCTGTCTTCAGTCAAGTACAGAGAGATAGCCCTGGCTCAGGGGGTCCTGGCACAGTAAGTCAAGGGCAGCCTCTGATACCAGTCCAGGGCCTTGGACATGGTCAGTCAGCAACTTGGGATACTCAGAGCCAGGATGCTTTCCACATAAAGTGCGAGAAGCCGAGTGCAGGCAGTCCAACACCTGTCTTAACTCTTTCAGTCCTATTGTGGGCTGTTTTCCTCCTGGAGTGAGAGAGGGGCAGTACAGGATGATGAAAGTGGATGGTACAGCAATTACTGTTGGTACAGGTGTCCTTAGTGAGTGAATGAGCAGTGCAGAGGACATGCAGGGTTAGCAATGTTAGGGGGTTGGGGTTGGTGACAGTGAATGAGGGAAGATATTGCAGCAGTAGTGAGAGTGGGAGAGCATGAGCCTGGGTGGGAGGTGGGTACAGGAGCAGAGAGAGACAGTGGGAGTGTGAGGTATCAGATAGAAGATGGCAGCACTTACACTGGCTGGGTGGGGAAGGTCACTGACCTTCTTCCTACTGCCCTGGGCATTCCTCCAGATGCTAAGATTGTTTTAACCGGGACCAAGTTGGTCTGGTCTCACCTTGGTGGCATTCACTGCTGGTTCTGGGGAAAGAGGAAGTCCTGTCTGTGCACTACCCCATTCAACAGGTACTCCAGGTCCCTGCTCACACAGCAAGGCACTGATTTCCTCCTGTCTGCCATGTCCAGGATAAATGTTGGGAATTGTGCAGACTGCAGCTGGCAGATTGGAATGTACTTCTCTGAGTATATACGGACTTTTAAAGATGATGTGGGCACAATGGATGCAGTAAATTCTCGGATATTCAGTAGGTAGTGATTTGTTCCGGGCATGGTCCATGGGAAGATGGATCCAGAATCGGACATGATGGACTCCATTGGGGTAAGCAGCTCGTGACGTGAGTTTAGTAAGACACTGTGAGAAAGCTTGCTCAGTCTTGTGGCAAGAATCCCTCCAAAAAACTCGACTCAACTTGAATGTAGCCAAAGAAATCGTAGGATTCAGCACAAAAGCTTTGATAAGAATAGGGTTCTATAGATTCTGAATATAAATTCTTCTGACTTTGCAAAAAGTACTTCTTGATATTGGATTTTGGGCGTTCATCTTCCCACTGTTAATTATTAGTATAGCTGGTGGATCGTTGTGGATTACTCCCCAGTGAACTAAGTCGGATCTGCTTCTTCTCCTGGCTTAATGGGACAAACTGCAAGATTGAAAGGTTAACTCAGATCTCTGGAACTTCAAAATAATGAAACAAATGAGGCTTGCTCTTAAAATCAGAAGAATGGATGGAAGAAAAAGTCTGCAATGAATCAACATTGCTCTTAACCCTCTCAATTCCAGATGCCATTTTTTTTTCCAGGGTCATTCCCCACTTGTGATCTTTGTTAAAGCCTTTCAATGCTTGTCCCCCCCCCGCCCCCCCCACCCTTCACCACTGACTGCAGCCAGTCTTATTCAATGCCCTGAATATACATCAGTTGAGGACCATTCTCACATTGCCCCTTTCCAAATTCCCACTCACTGAAAGGTTTATTCAAACAAGACCCATGCCTGTAATATTGAAAGTGCCTCCAAGTCCTCAACTTTGTTGCATTTATGGCTTGCTACTTCATCCCGAGCCACCTCTGTAAAAATCAAGGGTACTGCGTCAGAGAAGGAGAGAGATAAAAGGGAGAACCCGAGATCAGAAAGTAAGGGATAGAATCAAGAATAACGGAAAGAGAAGAGAAACACATACAAAGCTGGAAATAACTCAGCCAAATTTTTGATTGAGAATCACAGTTCAATTTGAGTTTATTAAACACCCTGCTATTCGTGTCTATATGCACACAAAATCCTATTCAACCCACTGTGCTCACTAACCTGTATTGGTTCCCAGTCTGTCAACCTTTAAAAATTGTCATCCTTGCTTTCAAATTCCGATAGCCTCACCCTTGACATCTTTTCATTCTTCTTCAGTCCCATAACTCTCCAAGGTCTTTTTGCTCCAATTCTGGCTTCTTGCACATTGCTAATTCTAATTGCTCCACAATTGGCAGCTGTGCCTTCAGTTGTCTAGGCCCAAATTGATGGAATTATCTCCCTAAACTGCAACATTGCTCTCTTTCCTCCTTTAGGATACTCCATAAAACCTATCTCTACTACTTGTCCTAATAGCTCCAAATGTGATTCAGTGTCAATTCTTGCTTGATCTCACACGTCTGAATCAGCTTAGAAGATATTACTACTTTAACAAGTACTAGTTATTGTTAAAAACTGTGATTGAGCACTTTCAGTACATACAACAGTAAGTTGGTCCATTTGTTTGAATAATATTTTATTCATTTCATCAAAATTCAGCAAATTTTAAATCCAGATCATCAAATATTTCAGAGCAGTTTGGTTGAAATGTATAATCATTTTACCACATGTTAAACTATATTTGGCTAAGTTTAATCCCACTACAAACTTTGGGTTTATAGTGTACTGTTGGCAAAACTGGTTGTGATTTGAATAATTTCCAGGATGTGCAGCACAATGCCAAATAAACGTTACAAACAAAGAACAAAAGAAAATAAAAGCAAAATTGAGGAAGTGCCTTTAACTGGTCAGGGTCCAGAACTACAAGGAAAAAGATCAATTGATACCAATAGAAAATGGGTTCCTTTCAATTGCACCACAAAAAATGATGTCTGATGTGAGAAAGAGTTAAGTATGGTGACACAGCTCTGAATATTAATCTGGACAGAGAAAACTGAATAGAATTTAAATTTTAAACATATAAGAATGACAGACAGGAAAAAGATGCAATGTATTCAACCTGTCCCATATTGTTAAGATATCTTCTGCATCATGGTATAGATGCTCACCAGCCACTTAGAGCCATGTAATCTGCTGGAACAGGCCAATTAGGGAAAAGACAAAACTGCAAAATGCCTTCAAAGCCTCTAGGGTGATTGAAACTAGTCTGGGAGATCAAAATGTCAGTTTACATACAAGGGACAAAGGAACAGAACAAAATATTAAATATAACCAGTTAGTCATTGACTCAGAACGTGTCTCTGTTTCAATTCTCTCCTCAGAACAGTAATGTAAGGTAAGATAGAAGTCTTATGGTGCTGACTGACGTGTAGCATAGACTTATAGACTCAGAGATATTTACAGCACAGAAGAAGGTCATTCACCTGGTCAACAAAAATCTGACCACACTTATCCTATTTCCAACTCTTGGCCCATAGCCCTGGAGACTACAGCAATACAAGTGAATACTATTAAAATGTTTCAAGAGTTTTTGTCTCAACCATCCTTTCAGACAGTGAGTTCTGGGACCACCGTTTGAGTGAAAAAATGTTTCCTCAACTCTTGGCTTAACCACCTATTTCCCAACTTAAATCTATGCACCCTGGTCATTGACCTGCTACGAATGGAAAAAGAGCCTTCTGATTCCCAGTATCCATGCCTCTCATAATCTTAGACTTCCATCAGGCCCCTTCTCAACCTTAAAATAAAACAAAGAACTGTGGATGCTTGAAATATGAAACAAAATCAGAAAATGCTGGAGAAACTCAGTGCTTTCTGTTTTTGCCCCTCTCATAGAGTCATAGAGATGTATAGCATGGAAACAGACCCTTTGGTCCAACTCATCCACACCAACCAGATATCATAACCTAATTTAGACCCACTTGGTCCATATCCCTCCAAACTCTTCCTATTCATGTACCCATCCAGATGCCTTTTAAATGCTGTAATTGTACCAGCCTCCGCCACTTCCTCTAGTACCTCATTCCATACACTCACCACCCTCTTTGTGAAAAAATTGCCCCTCAGGTCCTTTTAAATCTTTCCCTGTCACCTTCAACCTATGCCCTCTAGTTCTGGACTCCCCCACCCCAGGGAAAAAGACTTTGTCTCTTTACCCTATCCATGTCTCTCATGATTTTATAAACCTTTATAAGGTCACCCCTCAGCCTCTGACACTCCAGGGAAAACAGCGTCAGCCTATTCAGCCTCTCCCTACAGCTCAAACCTTCCAGTCCCAGCAACATCCTTGTAAATCTTTTCTGAACCCCTTCAAGTGTAACAACATCTTTCCTATAGTAGGGAAACTAGAATTGAATGCAGTATTCTAAAACTGGCTGAACTAATGTCCAGTACAGCCACGACATGACCTCCCAACTCCTATTCTCAATGTTCTGGCCAATAAAGGCAAGCATGCCAAACACCTTCTTCACTATCCTGTCTACCTGAGACTCCACTTTGAAGGAACTAGGCACCTGCAGCCCTGGGTCTCTAGTTATGTTGTTTGGCAACATTTGCCAGGGCCCTACCAGTATAAGTCCTGGTCTGATTTGCCTCACCAAAATGCAACATCTCACATTTATATAAATTAAACTCCATCCATCACTCCTCGGTCCATTAGCCCATTTGATCAAGGTCCCGTTGTACTCTGAGATACCCTTTTTCAATATCCACTACACTACCAATTTTGGTGTCATCAGTAAACTTACTAACTATACTTCCTATATTCACATCCAAATCATTTATATAAATGGCAAAAAGCAGTGGACCCAGCACCGATTCTTGTGGCACACCGCTGGTCACAGGCCTCCAGTCTGAAAAACAATCCTCCACCACCACCCTCCGTCTCCTACCTTCGAGCCAGTTCTGTATCCAAATGGCTAGTTCTCCCTGTATTCCATACATTGCGAGCCAGTCTCCCATGGGGGACCTTGTCAAAAGCCTTGCTGAAGTCCATATAGGCAATGTCTACCGCTCTGCTATCAACAAAGCCTGTTGACTCTCCTAAATCAGTTCTTGCCATTCTAAATGTATATAAATCCGGTCCCTCAGAATCCCTTCCAACCACCATTGATGTCAGGTTCACCCATGTAGAGTTCCCTGGCATTTCCTTACCACCTTTCTTAAATAATGGCACCACATTTGCCACTCTCCAGTCGTCTGGTATCTGTCCCGTGGTTGTTGATGATACAAATATCTCAGTAAGGGGCTCAGCAATTTCTTCCCTAGCTTCCCTCAAAGTTCTGGGATATTCCTGATAAGGTCCCAGGAATTTATTTACCTTTATGTGTTTTAAGAACTCCAGCACCCGCTCTTCTGTAATATGAACTCTTTTCAAGACATGTCTTTTTATTTCCCTAAGTTCCCTAACTTCCATATCCTACTCTACAGTACATACTGATACAAAATATGTGTTGGATGAGGCAAATATCTTCTGTAGTTCCACACATAGATGGCCTTGATGATCTTTAAGGGGCCCTATTCTCTCCTGTTCTCAACAGCAATGTTCTCAACCATTGCGATTACAAAAAAAAAATAAGAGTGTTAAAAAAAAACAAGGGAGCTGTCCTCTGAAATGATCTTAGCTTGCTTCTTTCCTTTGAAATACCTAACTACCTTGCTCTGGAGAGAATATTCCGGGTTAGGCAGATATCTAGTTGCTGCCTGAAAGAGAGATGTGCCATCCCACTGACTCTCAGGAAGAAGGTATTAAAAACAGTCTAACTCCTGAGCAACTATTAAACTGACCCCACACTTACCTTACACAGATCAAATTCCACCTTCCCCAAACCACTTACACCCGAGAGAGAGATATGACACACACCTTGCCCCCATAGAACCCACTTTCCCCTGCTCCAGACCCGAACCCCCTTTCCCCTGCTCCAGACCCAAACCCCCTTTTCCTCCCTGCTCCAGATCTGAACCCCCTTTCCCTCCCTGCTCCAGATCCAAACCCCCTTTCTGTCCCCTGCTCCAGACCTGAACCCCCTCTCTCCCTGCTCCAAACCTGAACCCCCTCTCTCCCTGCTCCAGATCTGAACCCCCTTTCCCTCCCTGCTCCAGATCTGAACCCCCTTCCCCCTGTTCCAGACCCGATCCCACTTTTCCCCCACTCCAGACCCAAACCCCCTTTCCGTCCCCTGCACCAGACCTGAATCCCCTTTCCTCCCAGGACTAAACCTCCTCCCCTTTGCTCTGGACCCAAACCCCTTTCCCTGCCTGATCCAGACTCGAACACCCCCCACCTCTGCTACAGACCTGAATTCCATTCATACCCAAGGGACGATTCCTTCTTCACCCCCTGGAACCTACCCTCTCATCACCCATTCAGACCCGATCCCCCTTTCACCCATCTGGAGCTGATACTCCTTCTCCCGCTCCAGACCTAAATCTCAGCTTACCCCTGCAAACTGAACCCCTACATCCCCCACCTCCACTGCCACTCACTTCCACCCCTGTCTCTGCAACAGGACCCAGATATTCCCATCTAGCTGATCTTTCCCAACTTTGCTAGACCCAATTCCTTCCCTCTCCCACCCACCTAATTGAAACACAGCATCACTTACCTTACCCCCTTGATATTTTGCACCCTAGCACCCTGCTTCTCTTACACTTGGTACCCCCCTTCTACCCAGCTGGCACCCTATCTCCCTGGCAACCTGTCCCTAGCGCTCTACTCCCATCCAATTGGCACTCAATGCACCTGGCACCCTTGCATCTATCCAGCCAGCATCCCAATTGCCTGGCACCCTATCAAACCCCTACCTTCTGAGCTCCCAGCCTTACACTTACCTTTGAGGGGAAAGCACCAATGGAGACCCTATGAGTGAAACTGAGGAACCTGGTAGCAGCTCAGAAGTGTTAGATCAAATAAATGCTCAAATTAGGCAACTGCGTAGCAGAGAGAGAGTAGTATTAATGGGGGGTTTTTAATCTTAACATAGACTGGGAAAAACAAACCCGCACTGGCCAGAAAAGTTGTGAATTGCTAAAGTATATCCAGGACAGTTTCCAAAGGCAATATGTCTTGGATGTGACAAAGCACAAGCAATATTGGATCCAGTAATGAGCAATGAGTTATGGACAACAGTGGGTTATGGGTGGCATGGTGGCTCAGTGGTTAGCACTGCTGCTTCAAGGCACTAGGGAGCCAGGTCCAATTCCAGCCTCAGGTGACCGTCTGTGTGGACTGTGCACATTCTCCCCATGTCTGCGTGGGTTTCCTCCGGGTGCTCCGGTTTCCTCCCACAGTCCAAAGTTTTGATGGTTAGGTTTATTGGTTATGGCAAATTGCCCTGTCATGTCCAGGGATATGGAGGCTAGGTAGATTAGTTGTGGAGTTACGGGGATATGGTAGGGATCTAGATGGGATTCTCTTTGGAGGGTTGGTGCTGAATGGCCTCCTTCTGCACAGTAGGGATTCTAACGAGCCTGATTTCATTAGTAACCTAGTTGTTTATGAGCACTTGTCAAATAGCAATCCTAACATGATTGAGTTTGGTAAGAGATAAGCAAAGACCGGATCCTAGAATTTTGGATTTAAGTAAGGTAGACTTTAACAGGATGAGACAGAGACTGTCCACAGTAAACTCAAGAAGCTCGACTGAGAGAGTAAACAACCGAGGAACAGTGGAGGGCGTTCAAAGAATCTACAATGTTATTCAGAAGTAGTTTGCACCCATGAAGGAAGTGCTCCATCTCACAAAACATATTTGCCATGGACATGTGAGGTGGTAAGGGACAGCATAAAATTAAAAGAAAGGGCTTATAAAAAAACAAAGAACAGTACAGATCCCACAATGGGACAGGTACCAAGACTAACAAAGGGCTACAAGGCAACTTATACAAGTGGTTAAACCGGATTATTAAAGGAAACTTGTAAAGCTTACAAAAGGCAATAAGAAGAAATTTAGTAGTTACATAAAGTGAAAGTATCTGGTTAAGTGTATTATTGGTCCACTGAAGGCTGAGAGTGGGAATATTGTCAATGACGATGGGGAAATGGCAGATATACCGAATGATTATTTTCCTTCAGTATTCACAGCAGAAAAGGATAGCTTACCAGAAGTCCCAAAGAAATTAACAGAGGATCAGGTACAGGGTCGAAATAAAATTGGCTCAAGTAAATCATCAATAATGGGGAAATTAATCTGAAGAGTGACAAATCCCCCGTACCTGATGGTTTCTGTCTGGGGGCATTAAAGGAGGTAGGAAAGCACATTGCTAATGTCCTAACCATAATCTCTCTAAATTTAGGAGTTGTACCTCTGGATTGGAAATTTGCTCATGTCACTCATCTCTTTAAAAAGAGTACCAGCGGGAAACCAAGAAATTAAACACCAGTTAGCCTAACATCTGTGGTTGGGAAATTGTTGGAGTCTATAATCAAAGATAGGGTAACTGATTACTTTAAAAAATTTCAGTTACAGTCAACCTGGATTCATGAAGGGTAGGTGATGCCTGACAAAACTGCATAGAGTTTTTGAAGAGGTAACAAAGGTGGTGGACAGAGGTAAGTCAATGCATGTTGTTTATATGGACTTCCAGAAGGCTTTTGATAATGTGCCACAAGAAACTGTTAGCTAAAATGGAAGCCCACAGAACTGAGGCCAAATTCTTGACATGGATAGGAAATTGGTTAAGTGGCAGGAAGCAGAATTGGATTGATGGGTAGGCACTCAAATTGGCAGGATATGAATAGTGGTGCCCTGCAGGGATCTGTGTCAGAGCCTCAATTATTCACAATATTCATTAAAGACTTGGATAGTGGCATAAAAAGTCAAACATGCAAATTTGCTGCCAACATAAACGAAGGCATCATTGTAGACAGTGTTGACGACAGCATAAAATTACAACAGGATATTGATAGATTAGGTGAATGGACAAAGCTGTGGCAGATGGATTTTGATATAATCAAGTGTGAAGTTATCCATTTCATACTGAGAAAGAATAAATCAGTGTATTTTTTTAGAATGCACAAAGTTAAATACAGTGGATGACCAATGCGATTTGGGGGTTCAGATGCACAACTCTTTAAAATGCCCTGAGCAGGTGCAGAAAATAGTCAAGGAGGCTAATTGGGGAGATTCAAGATGGCAGCAGTCTGAACAGTCTGCTGTGTTGGGCTGTGTGCCATATCCTATGCCAAGGTGGGCTCCTACGCCACTCCCCCAACCATTAGTCACCCCTGAGGAAAGTCTGTAGTTTAAAATAAGTCGAATACCTATAGCCCCTTTAAATCAGGGTTTAGAAGGTCTGGAGCTGATATGAAGACATCAAAGGGAAAGGCCGAGAGGAATGCAGCAAGCAGGGCACTCCCTTACTATATCGGATACAACCATTACCTTTACTCCCGTGGCTGCGCCCTTGAGTTCAATGGAGCAGCAGCAGTTACTAATGGAGTTTACAAAACTCAGTGAAAAGATCACGGGAGCGCTGGGACCAATCACTGCCATGCTGGCAAAGCATGAGCAGGAGATCTGGACATTGGCTCAGCGCATGGAGGCTGTGGAACAGAGGACTGCGGCCATGGAGGCCGCAACTGAGAGCTCTGAGGGGCAGGTCCAAACCTTGGAAGGCCAGGTTCAGGCCATGCAGGAATAAGTAGACGACCTTGAAAACCAAGGTCGGAGAAAAACATCTGCGGATCTTGGGCTTATCTGAACGTGAAGAAGGTGAAAACCTTGCTGACTTCCTCAAGGGATGGCTTCAGGATGTTGCTGGACCTGGAGATCGAGTCAGGCCAGGTGAGTGTGGAGCGGGCCTAGATCACAATGAGCAGGTCTGGGCCGGCCCAGCACCCCACCCGGTCCCAGCGTGACTCCGGCATTATAAGGAAAAGCATTTAATAATAGAAACAGCCAGAAGACTGGGAAAAGATCCTTAGGCTTTGGCTTATAAAGGCTCAAAAGTAATGCTTTTTCATGACTGTTCTGGGGTTTAATTAAGAAAAGACCTTTGATGGTGCAAAGAAAAAACTGAGAGATTTAAACATTCAATGCTCTCTGAGGTACCCGGCAATGCTATGTTTCAGTTATGGGGGAACTGTCTACAACTTTGATTCAGCGGAAAAAGTAAAAGAATTTTTGGACTTGCTGTAATGATAGATTTTGACCGAGAAGGAAGGAAGAAAAGAGGCAATGGCATTATAACTTTTTTTTGTATCTTCTTTCTCTTTGTTCTTTTCCCTTTTGGGGTTTCGGGATTTATAAGCATGATATTACTCAGGTGTAAAATCCAGTGTGTTTTATATTATATCTGTTTTAAGGTTATTAGTTATTCTATTGTTCTGTTTTGATGGGTGAGGGGTGGTTACTCCTTTGATGTAAAGATGTGTGGGGTTGAGATATGGAGGGAGAGGGATGGGTTAGCTAAGTGGTGGGAGTGTAAATAATAATATATGCTTTTTTCTTGCTTGGGTTTGGGGCACAGCTTCAACTGGAAGATGTGAGGATGGCAATGAGGTTGGGAGTGAATGCTGCCTATGGGCAAGGGGGGGGCAGGGTGGGGGTGCAAATCTCTGGAAATTTGTGCTTTTCGTTAAGTTAGGGGTAGAGGTTAGTTTTTTTTTAGTTTGGTAGTTCTGGTAGTGTTTGTAGGAATAGTTTTCAGATTTGATAAAGTCTGTTTTTTCTCCACTCATCGTACACTGAATGGGCTTCTTCCTCTCGGTGGTCTCTGGGCTATAGTGTGCAGTCATGACTAGTGATCTGTTCAGGTGGTGCACCTGGAATATAAAGGGGAGCCACTCCCCCATTAAAAAGGAAAAAGGTGCTCTCAAATCTTAAGGAGGAAAGAGCTGACATTGCGCTGTTGCAAGAGACTCATAGGGAATACCTGAAGTTACAGCAGGGGGGGAATATGATAGGATATTCTTTTCCTCCTTTAACTCTAAAAGCAGAGGTATGGCCATACTGGTATGAAAGAACCTCCCATTTCAGGTGACAGATCAGATCAGGATGAATATGGATGCCTCATCATTCTCAAGGCGTTGATACATGGAGAAGAGTATGGCATCCTGAATATTTACTGCCCCACCAGCGCACCTGCTCATATTTTTAGTTGATGCAGTTTCTAAGTTAATGGCTCTTGGGGTGCACCCTACAAGTCACATATAGAACGATGTGGAGGCACTCAGTTAGTACCATATACCATCTGCAGAGAGGGAATGCTTTGGGGAATACGGAAAGACTTCATGAGATTTGGAATCAGGAGTTCAGGGAAGAAATCTCGTTGGAAACATGGGAGGATATATGGGGGAATGTAAAGAAGATATCAATATGCAATGGGGTGCAAGCAATGCAATTGAAGATCCTCCACAGGGCCCATATAGCGCCAGAGAGATTAGCAAAGTTTAAGAAAGGATCCTCTCTGAAATATCTCAAATGTAAAAACAGTATTGGCACCCTTATACATTGTTTCTGGTCCTGTTACAAGATCCGCGAACACTGGAGGGCCATAGTGAATGAGCTGGGGAGGATTCTGGGAGTAGAAAGGGGATCTGGTGTGTCCTCTTGGGACTACTGAACCTTCCCTCTCTGGATGAACACAGGAAGAGGTTGTTTAATATCCTGATGCACTGCATGAGGAAGAACATCCTAATGAACTGGATATCAGAAAAGCCTCCAGGTCTTGAAGGGTGGCATAAACTTGTGACGGAGCACGTCCTTCAGGATTACCTGACAGGTGTGGTGCACCACGGAACAAAGCGATTCTATGAGACATGGTGGCCCTTTCTAAATTATATAGGCATGGATCTGTGGGTGGTATTGATTATATAGCCACAAGGGCCATATATGGTGATCCAGGGACCCTGGTGTGTGGAGGCCTAGTCAATACGGGTATAATTACTCCCATGAACGGGAGCCTCAATGGAGGTGCAGAGTGGAGCAATGTAATATAATATAGTACAATGTAGTGTAATTTAATTTGTTTTGGATTGCAATTTAATTTAGTGTTATCCCATTTAATTGGAGTCTGTCCTAATTTGGTTTAAGTTAAGCAAATGTGAGTCGACTGTATCTTGGAGAATAGTAGGCAGTTTATTGTTGACGTTACTGTAATAACATCATTGTATGATATCGCTTCAACTTTTCTGTACTTTAATAATTTTGTTTTTTTCTGGTTTGTGTTTTTGTAAAAAAAAAGGAAAACTTTTTTCAATAAATATATACATTAAAAAAAAGGAGGCACTAATTGAATATCTAAAGGCTAGAGTATAGGGATGCAGAGGTTATGCTGCAATTACACAAAACCCTACTTAGACCACACTTAGAGTATTGCGAGCAGATCTAGGCACTACACCTTACCAAGGATGTTTTGGCCCTGGTGGGAGTTCAACTCAGGATTACAAGGATAATATCTGGACTTAAATTATGAGGAGAGATTACACAAATTAGGCCTTTATTCTCTAGAATTTAGAAGGTTAAGGGGTGATCTATTAATTTATTGTCACGGGTATTTTGTTACAAAATACAGTGAAAAGTGTTATACATCTCATTTGGTCTCCAGGATATTAACAGGAAAAGACAAGGTAGATAAAGATTAACTATTTCCATTGGTTGGGGATTCTAGAACCAGGAGGCATGGTCTAAGAATCAGGGCCAGACCATTCAGGGGAGATGTTAGAGAGCACTTCTACATACAACGAGTAGTGGAGGTTTGGAACTTTCTTCCACAAATGGTGGACAATGCTAATTCAGTGCTTGGGAGCCTCCTGTGAAGCACTTCTGTGGTGTTTCCTCCGGCATTTATAGTGGCCTGTCCCTGCCCCTTCCGGTTGTCAGTTTCAGCTGTCCGCTGTAGTGGCCGGTATATTGGGTCCAGGTCGATGTGTTTGTTGATCTGGACCCAATATACCGGCCACTACAGCGGACAGCTGAAACTGACAACCGGAAGCGGCAGGGACAGGCCACTATAAATGCCGGAGGAAACACCACAGAAGCACTTCACAGGAGGCTCCCAAGCACTGAGGATGTCACCTAGACAGGGGACGAAACGTTTGCAACAAAAACTTCCAGCTCGGCGAACAGAACCACAGCAACGAGCACCCGAGCTACAAATCTTCTCACAAACTTTGAATGCTAATTCAATTGTAAAATTTAAATCTGAAATAGTCAATTTTTTTATTAAGCAAGGGTATCAAAGGATATGAGCCAAAGGCAAGCATATGGAGTTAGGCCACAGATCAGCCGTGATCTTCTTGAATAGCAGAGCAGGCTTGAGGGGCTGAATGGTCTACTTCTATTCCTATGTTCCTTTTGAACTTACCATTTGACCGCAGATGTCAAAGTGGCTGTCTCTGATTCTGGATCTTTACATTTTAGAATACAGCAGCTGACTGCCATGAAAAACGTGCATTGTTTGCCCTCCTCTGACAGTTCTGCACTACAAAACAAAAAACTGGCAGAATGGAAGTATAGCTTCTGAAAGAGCCCTTATTGGAATCTTCAATCAGAAATATGGAGCTCCATTCTTTTGTTAAAAAAAAGGGTCGGACTGGCAATCTGCTAGAGATTGTCACTCCTTGGAAAGTTCACCTTGCCTCCCCCCTCCCCCACCATGTAAATGTTCTCAATCAGGCATTGAGTGCCTTTGATCAAGCGACCTATCCTCAAAAAGCCAAAAAAAAAACCTCACACGTCTTCCCTCCAGGAGGACCACTATCCACAGGACCCCTTGCAGCTGGGTTCATCTGGGTAGTGGGGGGTTTGACGCCCTTGTAATTGTTATTTGGCCACTTATGTGCCTCAATTAACAGCAGAGACAAAAAAACTGCAGATGCTGGAATCCAAGGTACACAAGCAGGAGGCTAGAAAAAAAAACAGCAAGTTAGGCAGCATCAGGAGGTAGAGAAGTCAATGTTTCAGGTGTAACCCTTCTTCAGGACTGGAGGTGGTATAAGCGGAGCTGCAGATATAGGATGGGCTGGGGAAGGGTTTTGGTAGGGAGAGGGGCGGAGTGGTGAGGTAAGGATAGGTGAACCCATGTATGGGGTACAACCTGGTTGGTCGATGGGAGGAATGAATCTGGTTGGTAGCTGAAAGGAAGGGTCAGTCAGAGGAATGGAAGGGAGGGAGAGGGGCTAGAAAGGGAGTTGGGGGACGGGGAGGGAGGTTATTTGAAAGTGGAGAACGCAATGTCCCAGAGTGTAGGCTGCCCAGGCAAAGTGCTGTTCTTCCAATTTGCAGTCTGATTCGCCGTGGCAATGGAGGAGGCCGAGGATGGTCATGTTGGAAAGGGAGCGGAAAGGGGAATTAAATTGGGCGGTGACTGGGAGGTCTGGTCTGCCCCTGTAGACCCAACTGAGATGCTCAGCAAAACGTGTCCTGAGTTTATGTTTGGTCTCCCCAATGTAGAAAAGACCACATTGGGAGCACTTGATACAATAAACTGGGTTGGAGAGAGGCAGGTGAACCTCTATCTCACCTGGAAGGAATGTTTTGGGCCCTGGATGGAGGTGAGGGAGATGGTGTGCTGGTAGGTTGCAGGGGAAGGTACCTGGGGGTTTCGGGGAGGGGGGAGGTGTTGGTGGAAGAGCGCTGCGAACCAAGGATTGGTGAATGGAACGGTCCTTGTGCAAGGCAGAGAGAGATGGGGAAGGGAAGATGTTCTTGGTGGTGGGGTCTAGTTGGAGTGGGCAGAACTGTTTCAGGATGACACATTGGATGCAGAGAATGGTGGGGTGATAGGTGAGAACAAGGGGGACCCTGTCGTTATTGCATTTTGGGGGGTGGGGGGGTGGGGCGGTGTTTAGAGCAGTGGAGGGCTGTCTCAATGACAGAGGGAGGAAAAGCATGTTGTTCAAAATAGGTGGACATTAGGTTAGATTAGATTACTTACAGTGTGGAAACAGGCCCTTTGGCCCAACAAGTCCACACCAACCTGCCGAAGCGTAACCCACCCAGACACATTCCCTACATTTACCTCTTAACCTAACACTACGGGTAATTTAGCATGGCCAATTCACCTAACCTGCACATTTTAGGATTGTGGGAGGAAACCGGAGCACCCGGAGGAAACCCACGCAGACATGGGGAGAATGTGCAAACTCCACACAGAGAATCGCCTGAGGCAGGAATTGAACCCAGGTATCTGGCACTGTGAGGCAGAAGTGCTAACCACTGTGCTGCCCATATTAATTACAGAGTGGAATGCTTGGGAGTGGAAGGTCTCCTCGTCCGAGCAGATGCGACGGAGGTGGAAGAATTGGGAAAACGATATGGCAGTCTTGCGGGAAACTGGGTGGGAGGGGGTAAGTCCAGGTAGCAATGGAAGTCTGTGGGTTTATAGTAAATGCCTATTTGGAGACCACCGCCAGTGATGGAAACAAAGGGATCAAGAAAGGGGAGGGAGGTGCCTGAGACAGACCATGTAAATTTAAGGGCAGAGTGGAAGTTGTGGGCAAAGTTGATGAACTGCTCTGGTTTAGCCTGGGTGCAGGTCACTGCACCGATGTAGTCATCAATGTAACAGTGTTAGAGTTGAGGCACAGTGCCTGTGTAGGTATTAAAGAGGGACTGTTTGACGTAGCCAAAGAGGCAGGCATAGCTAGAGTTCATCCAAGTGCCTTTGGCCACCCACTGGATTTGGAGGAAATGGGAGGAGTTAAAGGAGAAGTTATTAAGGGTGAGGACTAGTACGGCAAGACAGAGGAAGGTATTGATAGAGGGGGAACTGATGGGTCTATTAGAGGGGAAGCTGAGGGTGTGTAAGCCATCCTTGTGGGGTATGGACATGTATAAGGACTGCACATCCATAGTGAAGATAAAGTGCTGGGGGCCAGGGAACTGGAAATTACTGAAAAGGTGAAGAGTGTGCTTGGTGTCACGGATGTAGCGGGGGGAAGTGCCTGAACCAAGGGGAAGGGGATAGAGTCAAAATAGGAAGAAATAAGTTTGGTGGGGCAGAAGTATGCAGACACAATGGATCGGCTGGTATTGTTGGAATTGTGGATCTTGGGGACCAGGTAGACTGAGATGATGAAATCACAGACAGTGTGGGTGATAGGGCCCAGATGGGCCATGGTGGGCTTGAGGATCTAAAATTGAAATTTATGGGAAAAAACGTAGATTTTTATTTCAACAAAATGGTTTCTTGATTTAAAAGAATACTACAAAATGGCCTGTAAACCATACTGCTGAACATACTGCTGATTTACAGAATTAACTTGCAGTTCAAAGAGGACAATAGAGTTTTCATAAGATGAATACTGACACATTAATTGACCATTTGAACTAACCTTGAACTAATACATGGCATGAAAATTTACATAAATTAGATATCCTTCTTAAAGAAAATATCATTGGATTAACCTGCTGTAAATCATGTCACCTTATTATATGTGATTGGTCTTTCTTGTAATTAAGGCTGTACTAGTTTTTAAAAACATATAAATAATGTGTAATTTTCAAATGTAATTGTACAACTTCGCCTCAAAACATGGAAGCTTCAATCTCTGTGTTGCTGGGTAGAATTGCGTCAAGGTACCTTAATTCAATAAACTAATGAACCTTGCTTTTTGAATAGACCGCATTTGTCGATTCCTTTGACCGATCTCGAACCAAGAGGTGAATATGCGGCAATGCTCAGGGGTGGGGTTTTGGGAGAGTGGTCTCAAGAAGGCTGAAGGAGGGGAGGGGAAAGAGCAAAAGCATGTGATGGGTGAGAGTTGGATGTGGTGGGTGGTGGTGTGGTGGTGGTGGGGTGGGGGGGGTGGGGGGAAGTAGGTGTCGGCTACGTTGAACAGTCCCTCTTCAGTACCTACACAGGTACTGTGCCCCAAATCTTCTAGTACATTGTTACATTGCTGTGCTCAATTAACAGCAGGGCAGGAAGGTTGACCATGGGCCTCCCCACCAAGAACTTAATTCTGGTGGAGGAAGGAATGTGTCAAGGATTGGGTATGCTTTCTCCCCGGCTAATTAAGCACCCTTCCTGGCTCATCTGCAACTGGAGGATTTTGCCACCTATAGCCTGGTTGTGATCCTGTTACAGACCAGGCCAGACCCCCTCAAAACATTTCAAGAAAGTAGCCCAGATCCTAACTTTGCTAGTTGTTTTAAGCAGGTGTAAATGTGGATGTTCCAGGAGGGATGCAGCTGGTCAAACCACTTAATTATAAACAAAACAGAATTTATTCACAAGGTTACCGAATGAAACACAAACAGAAGACAACAGAATATCAAATAACTTAATCTATCCAAAAATCCAACAGACTATACCAACTTAATGATGCTGTTCCCAATACTTGCAACAATCCCCATAAATACCCCTTGGTACAAAAGGTAACATCAAACACAGGGACTTACAGGAGAAAGGTCAGAGAGAGGGAGGGTCAGCCTGGGCCTGCTTTTCATGGGTCCAGCAGCTTCACATCTGCCTGACTGCTTTCAGTGAATAGTCAGACCAAACCAGAGAAAAGCTGAGCTGGGACAGCTGGCCACTCCCCTTTCATTGTACAAGTGTTTTCTTTTAACTTAAAAGCCTTTTGTCTGAGGCAGTATCTATTAGATCTAATCAAATTGGCCCTAACACCCTTCAAACTTAGACTTTTTGGAGTGTCTCTTTTATGACCTCTCTGAAAAAATAAGCCAAGGACAACATAACCTTGTTAAAAAAGCAGCAGCATCACAGCCCCTGTTCTACTTGCTACCACTGACCTTGTCGTGGTTCTGTTCTCTTTACATCTTTTTCTGTAACAAAATTACCAAGTGACCAAGAATACTTCATTTCCTCTCGAGATTCTAACTCCTGTTTTTCTTTCCAAGCTGGTTTGTTTTTATTGTCAGACCAGCCCAACTGTGTTATTTAAAATGTTGTCAACATACTAATCATACTTCATAAAATATAATTGAATATTGAAGTTGCATTAATATGCTGTTGCAGCAATATTGAAAATTATTTTCTGTGTTATGAGTAATACAGAGATTTTCAGGTGCACTGAGTAATAAAATACTGGAGTGCCAGCCAGTACCTTTCAATATTATTCACCATCACCTTTTATGCTGCTAACATTAGGAGATGTGGAAATATTTCATGATCTGACCTTTATATATAGATGTTTCCAGGCACTTATGAAATCCTCCTATAATCAGACTGTCAGATCATTAGAAGATTTACAAATATTGGCAAGCAAAGGCCAAATCCAACGAATTGGCAGTAATAAAGGTTATAAAGAATAATAACAAAGGCCTTGAAATGAGTATCCCTTCTTAATTAATTCCACTATAACATCTGTTCCCATACAACCTACCCCACATACACTTCCCCAGGATTGGTAGCATTCTCTGAAGTCTAGCACAACAAAGACTCCCATAACCACACCAGCTGTGTCAATAGACAGCAGAAACCTTAGCAGAGCTTGGAAGCCAGAATCAGAATATGAGAAAATGGAAAAATATTTTAAATGCACAATGCAACATGGCCAATGCAAACTCATACACCAAACATACTGCACCCCACACAGACTCCAAGCGTTCTAACCCTCCCTGTCTGTTGAGTGTTGAACAGGATTAATTGAGATGGTACAATCCAACACTTCATGTGGTTTTACCTCCAAATATATATGGATAACTAGAAGGATGCTGCAATGGCTATATCCAGTGTCTGAATCCTACCCAATCCTATGTATAATAAATCAGCCAGCACAATTATTATAATTTAAGGTAAGATCAATTCTGCTGCTATGATGAAGTCCCACCACCACATATAATTTTGAGAGAATCAATGCCAACAATATGCAGCCTTTGTCTATTACAGAGCTTGGACCTTCTTCCTGAGTCCTGTACAACAAGACATGCTCCCTCCTTCCTAATATTAACGCTACAATACTAGACAGAGGAATAGGCTGACTGGAGATAAACATGGAACTACCATATTGACATGCATGTTACAGATAGCAAAAGTACAGCGCTGCAATCAAGTAATATACCCAGAAAAACGTGTCCCAGGTCACCCATCTATTTCTAGAAGTCTTGCATTTGAACAACGTGTTCCACAACCAAGAGAATCCAAAACACTTCACATCCAATAAAATAGCTTTGAAGAGTAGTCACAGTTGTAGTATAGGAAAATACAGCAAGCTTCCACAAATATCAGTGGAATAAATTACCAGATAATCTGTATAATTTATAGGGTCATAGAGTTATCAAGACGTACAGCATGGAAATAGACCGTTCAGTCCAACCCATCCACGTCGACCAGATATCCTAAATTAATCTCGTCCCATTTGCCAGCACTTGGCCTATATCCCTCTAAACTCTTCCTATTCATATACCCATCCAGATGCCTTTTAAATGTTGTAATTGTACCAGCCTCCACACTTCCACTGGCAGCTCATTCCATACACGCACCACCCTCCGCATGAAAATGTTGCCCCCTTGGTCCGTTTTAAATCTTTCCCCTCTCACCTTAAACCTATGCCCAGTAGCTCTGAACTCCCCCATCCCAGGGAAAAGACCTTTTCTATTTACCCTATGCAACTGGAAACACGGGTGATTTACTGATGGTGGTAAATAGATGGGGAAAAAAATACCCCCGTGATTTTTTGATGGGGAGGAAAGTTGTGTATGATAACCCTTCTGGATATAAAATAAAACAAAGGGGAAAAAAAAGGAAAAAGAAGAAAAAAACCAAACCCAGGAATGGGCTCGCAGAATTGTCTGTCCCAGGTTGGCACTAGCCTTTGTATGCCAGGAGTATTGGCTCTATTTTGGTGTTCAATAAATGAGGTTCCTTTATAGTTGTGCTTCCTGAGTTATTATATGAATGTTGGTCCTCTAGGGGGTGAGAATGGGAAGTGATTAGTAGATAATAAAGAAATGTTTGACGTAATGAATAAATATTTTGGCTTCTGGTTTCACCCATGGTTTCATGGATACAAAAACATCCTAGTAATACCTGTAAATCAGGAGGTTGAAGTAACAGAAGAGCTTTGTGAAATTATAATTACTAGGAAAGCAGTACTCAGCAAACTGACAGTGCCGTGAGTTGATAAGTCTACAGCCGAGGGACTTAAAAGAGATGGCTAATGAAGTGTTATGACCAGAGCCAAGGTGAGGTTCCCTAACTTGTTACAGTTCCAGACAGGTGTCCCAAATTATAAAGCTTCAGTTCAGAAGGGATGAACTGGTTCCCTCTCTTTAATCACCTGATCCCTTGGTTGGTCATAATAAGGTTAAGTTAAAAGGGGTCCCTCCCTTCCCTTGTGGATACCTCTCCCAAATCAAATGAAATCTTCCTTGAGTTAATAGAAGAGTTTATTACTCAACATGAGAAGAAATAACGCAGCATACATGCATACAGATTAGAAATAAGAGGCGAGTCCAAAAAAAAAGCTAAAAGCTAAAAGATATATTGAGGAGTCTCTGGGTCATTCAGAAAGAGTAGTTGGTGGAATGTTAATAGTTATGAAGTTAATGTCTAAATTTTTGGCTTTGTAGGCTCGCCAAAATTCTTTTTTCCCTCAATTCCCTTTGAACCGCTTTGCCAACCAGCTTACAGCATTCACAGCAAGAGAGACCTTTACCTGCAATATAGAGGTGACTAGTGGTTGGTCGACTGTGACTTTCACAGCACATCAGCTTGAACTCAGATTAGTACATGAATACCTCAGCCAATAGCACACATGGACCAAGATTGAAACCCCCTTTTAACTTCTACCTATGTGTATTCTTGAAAAGGGAAAATGCAAACATGTATCTTGCTAAGGGTATGTTTATGGAATATTACTATATTGGAACAGTTACTGTTTCGTAGTAAAATAGTCTATTATTTTGTCAAGTTTTCCAATAGAGTTAAGTTATTCCAATTTCTTCTTTTTCTTTGTTGTATTTTAATTGTAATGTATGAATAAAGTGTGTTTTGCTTTAAGAATGGTAGTTTGGGGGATTCAAGATGGTGGCAACCTAGTAGGTCTGCGTTTGCTGCGCTCTGCCCAGAAACCAGACAAAGTGGAGCATCTACCCTCCCTTCACCTCTTAATATAGCTTTTTCCTGGCTACTAGAACTACTTTGCACCAGATTTGAGTAGTTTGGTGAATTTTAACATGACTAAAGGGAGCACGGAGCTCGCAACAGGCAGGGACCCACCCTGGCAGTAATGGATGCACCCGCGGCCACCCTGGGGGACTTACCTACAGAGAAGAGCTTGATCTCAGAGTTCATAAAATTCCAAGAGAGGATCGATGCATCGATGGAGGAGACCCGGGCCAGGTGGAATTGATGTCAGTCATGCTGCAGAGGCATGCCCTGGAGATTCAGAGTCTCAGGCAGCGTGTTGGGGGGACGGAACAACAGGCCGTAGCTTCCAAAACCACGGCCGAATCTTCTGCAAGCCAGATCCAGGCCCTGGAACACAGAGTACAGGCCTTGGAGGAGCAGGTCGATGACCTTGCAAATCGAGATCGCCGGAAGAATATCTGGTTGCTGGGGCTTCCCGAACAGAATGAAGAAGGCCAGCTTGTCAGCTTTCTGGAGCAATGGCTCCCACAACTGCTGAGGCTGAAGTAGACCAGGTGTGGGTTGAGCGGACCCACTGGATCACAGTGTGCAGGCCTAGATTGGACCAGCGCCCCCGCCTGGTCCTAGTGTAACTCCAGCACTACAGAGACAAACAAATGTTGCTGGAGGCCTCCAGAGCACTGGGGAAGGATCCCCAAGCTATGGTATACAAGGAATCAAGAATTATGTTTTTTCAGGACTTTTCCCCAGTTGTGATTTGCAAGAGGAAGGTCTTTGATGAGGTAAAGAAGCATCTGAGGGGCCTGAATATTTAGTATTCCATGAGATATCCAGCAATACTATGTTTCAGTTACGGAGAGTCAGTGTTTAACTTTGATTTGTCAGAAAAGGCAAAGGAATTCTTGGACCCTTTAAAATAGATTGATTGGCCTGAATTATATGGACAATTATTTTACTCTGACCCTTTCTCCCATTTTTTTTCTTTTTTGTTTTTGTCTGTAATTTGCTTGGTTTACCTGGTTGTTGGGGGCTTATTTTGGTTTTCCTTTCAATATATGTTGGGATTATAATTTTGTATAATTTTTTGGTGTTGTTGTTCTGCCAGGAGTGCCTAGGGTTGCAGTATGGAAGGGACGGGTTATAAGATATTGGTATCTGTTTTTCTTACTTTGTGGTGTCTGGGGCGAGGGCATGGCTCCAGCTAGGAGAGATCATGGTGGGATTATCGGGTGGTAGGGGTGCCCTCTGTGGACAAGGGAGAAAGTCACCTTTTAGTTATGCTTTATGTTGTTTTTTTTTAGAATTAGTTGTTAGTAGTTTTGATTTAGTAGTTTTAAAAGTTGTATTTTTAAATCTGTGTGAACTGTTTATGGTTTTTACTTGGCGCGCTACGAGTGGGGTTCTTCTTCCCGGGGGGGTCTCGGATGATCAGGGTTAGCCATTCGTTTAAATGGTGCATCTGGAATGTTAAAGGGAGTCACTCACCAAATAAAAGAAAAAGGATATTGTCAAGTCTTAGAAAAGGTCAATATAGCCTTATTACAGGAAACACACTTAACTGATAAGGAGCATTTGAAGTTGCAACAGGGAGGATCCGGCCAGACGTCTTTCTCATCTTTTAACTTGAAAAGTAGAGAAGTGGCCATTTACATCTGGAAGAACCTCCTGTTTCAAAAGCTAGGCCAAATAAAGGATGCATCTGGGCGGTTCATAATACTTAAAGCTTAACTACATGGAAAGAAATGTGGGACTCAGAACGTATACACCCCCCCCCCTACACATTCCTTTAAATTCATAATAGATATGTTGTCCAGATTGATGGACCTTGGGGCGCATCATCCAATTATAGGGGGAGATTTCAACTGCATTATTGACCCTGAGGTGGACAGGATGCCATGGGGTCCTGCGGCTATATCGCCATAATCTAGGCAACTGGTGGACCTGAACAGGGAGTTGGGATTGCTGGATGTATGGTGATGACTTCACCCCAAGGGTAGAGATTTTACCTTTTATTCTAACCCACATAAGTACCATACCAGAATTCTTTGTCCCGTCGACCTTTTTGAACTTGGTATTATCCTGCAAAATAGGGAATATAGCTGTTTCTGACCATGCGGCAGTGTATATGAAGGTTAAGGTCGGAGGTGGTGAGGTGAATTCCCAGCACTGGCATGTGGACCCTTTTCTCCTGAAAGATAGTAAGTTTATAGAATACTTTTCGCAGGAGTTTAAAGTTTTTTGGGATATCAATTCGGGTACAGCCAGCAACTCATCGGTGATGTGGGAGACTGCCAAGACCTATGCGCAGGGCTTTGTTATCTCATATTCTGCGACCCGGAAACGACAGAGGGGAGAACAGCAGCGTCTGCTCGAGGCTCGCCTGAAGGCAGCTGAATCAGCATAACTAAATTACAGCAGATTACAGCCCTCAAGGCTATTTTGAATACTGCACTTATCCAAACAGCAAAGACAGAGATCTTATTTGCAAAACAGAGACCATTTGAGTACGATGATAAGTCGGGTAGGTATTTAGCATACTTGACCAGAAAGAAGAATGCTCCCCAATCTATTACATCTGTTAGAGAGAGCTGGTACTTTGACTTGCGACACCAAAAAGATTAATGCAGCATTTAGTAAGTTCTATTTTGAGCTGTATCAGTCGGAGGTCTGTGAGGATAGAATGAGAAAGATGGAGTCCTTTTTTAAGAACTTAGACCTTTTGGATGTAACCTTGGAGCAGGCGTCCTTTTTGAGTGCCCCTTTGACAATTCAGGAAGTGTAGGAGGCAGTGAGGCTGCTCCAGAGTGGAAAGTGCCCGGGCCAGATGGATTTCAAAAGTGAGTTCTATAAGGAGTTTATAGACGAACAGGCCTGGCCACTCTTGGATCTGTACAATTATTCATTCAGTCAGGGTAGCCACCCATCCTCTTTGAGAGAAGCAAATATCTGTCTTATCCTTAAGAAAGGGAATGCCCCACAAGATTGTACTTCGTACAGGCCTATATCATTATTGAATGTGGATTTCCAAATCTTGTTGAAAATGCTGGCATTAAGGCTGGAGACGGTATTGCCGTTTATTGTAAAGGAGGACCAGACAGGTTTTATTAAGGGTCGTAGGTCTACCAATAATATCAGAAGAGTATTAAATATGGTCCAAGTATGTAAGCAAACAGCGATACCAGGTTTGGTAGTTTTCCTGGACGCAGAAAAAGCGTTTGATCGAGGGGAATGGCCGTACCTTTTTTATGTCATGGAACGGTTTGGTCTTTGAGAGGTTTTTACCAAATAGGTGACAGTGCTGTATAGTGACCCGAAAGCAGCGGTGCTCACTCATGGTATAAGATCAGATAATTTTAGTGTTGGCAGAGGCTGTCATCAAGGGTGCCCTCTTTTGCCACTATTATTTACATTGGTGATCGAGCTGCTGGCGGAAGCCATTCGGATGGATCCCAATATAATTACCCTGGGAGGTAGGATCAGGCAGGCATAAAATTACTCTTTATGCAGATGATGTCCTTCTCTTTTTAACTGATCCAATGACATCCATGCCCGGCTTAATACAAGTGGTTAATTTATTTGGTGTGTTTTCAGGTTACAAAATTAATTTCATGAAATCAGAGGCCATGCCTGTGGTGGATCTTACCAGTATGTCCAACTTTGGGGATGGAACCAGTTTCCCCTTTCAGTGGTCACAGGGAGGTTATTTTTTGTACTTAGCCATTTTTATTACCCCAGTTTTTGATCAGTTATATAAAGCCAATTATGTGCAGTTATTAGAGAAAATTAGGCAGGACCTTCAGCGCTGGGAGAATCTTCTGATATCTTGGTTGGGCAGAATAGCTCTGGTCAAGATGAATGTTCTTCCTCGCCTATTATATCCCATGGGAATACTCCCCTTGATGTTGCCAAGGCAAACACTGCGCAGGCTTTACAGCTGGCTCGGGTCTTTTATTTGGCATCATAGGCAACCCCTTATTAAGCTGGATAAATTGCAGCTTTCGCAAGAAAGGGGAGGTCTAGATTTTCCAGATTTTAGGAAGTACCAACTGAGTTCCTTGTTATCCTATGTGGCTGATTGGGCCTCTTATGACGCGCGATCAATCTGGTTGGATATCGAGGCCTCTCAGGCAAAATGCCCCCTTATTAACTTGTTATTTATGGACAAGATGAGAACTGTTACGAATCACTATAATAGTCCAATTGTCCTAAACACAGTCAAAGCTCGAAGGATGATGTGGCAGGGCAAGGGTAATTTACAAAAAACCTCCCCTTTCACTCCTATAGTGGGATTGTTGGGGTTTCAACCAGGTTTGATGGACTCTGGCTTTAAGCTTTGGGAGTCCAGAGGAATCTCCTGTTTGGGAGACTATTCGATGGGGAAGTCACAATGTCCTTTGAACAGCCAGGTCAGAAGTTCGGGCTACCTAGGAAGGATCTCTTTCGATATTTCCAAGTTAGAGACTTCATACCCAAAAAAAAAAGACTACATTGATGGTTAACCCTTACAAATTGGACATGGAGAGGAGTGTGCTCCGGTCAGCGGGCGCCCCCACGGTTAGCACTCTATCACTTACTAGGTAGTAACGTGTTGAAGGACTTGGGATGACTATGTAAAACCTGGACTCAAGAATTAGGGATAGAAATCTCTTCAGAGATGTGGGAAGACACTTGGGAAAATGTTAGGAAGATCTCTATTTGTAATAGGACTCAGGCTATTCAATTGAAAGTACTACATAGGGCCCACCTGGCACAGTTTGTGATGTTTAAGACAGGAGCATCCCCAACGTGCCCCAAGTGTAAAACGGAGGTTGGTACTCTTACCCATTGTTTATGGACATGCCACAAGATCCGCAGGTATTGAGATAACATAGCGAGTGCTTTGGCAAAGGTATTGGGAACTGAGATTGGGTTGGATCCGGGGTCCCTCCTTTTGGTTTTCCAAATCTTCCTTTCGTGGATGTACGTGGAAAGAAATTGTTTACTATTCTTTCTTTCTATGCTAGGAAGAACATTTTAATGAGCTGGGTATCAAAAAATCTCCCAGGACTCTCGAGCTGGCATAGGATAGTTATGGAACACATCCCCCTGGACTTCCTTACAAAAATATGAAGCACCAGAAAACGGAATGGTTCTATAGAACATGGCAGCCCTTTTTGAATTATATTGATGTAGATGTATCGGCTATATTATCCAGGGCCTTTGTCTAGCCGTGGGGACTGTGCCTGTCGGTTTGGGGGCCCCTGGGAGGAAGAATCCCGTATAAATAAGTGTTTATTCACTATTGCTCCCAGTGTTGGGGAGCTGTGATGAGAGTGCACGGAGTGTAGTAATTTAATCGAATGTAACTTAAGCTACCTTGTTATAACTTAGTACAATTTTAAATTTTGCCTATTTTCTTCTTCTTTTCTATTGGTTATTTATTGAACTGTAGTTTTTAATAGAGTTTTTTTGTGTTTTGGTAGTTTATGGAGTAGATTAGTGATAGGGTTAGGATTAGGATTAGGGCTTGTTTTTTTTTTGTTGTTGCTATTATATTGTACAGTGGCCATACTATTTTGTACTAGTTTTGTAATTTTGTAAAAAACCTAAAATTTTTTTTCAAAAAAGTCTTTATGAAAAAAAAAAGAATGGTGGCTTAACCAATCAAATTGCATCTGGAATGCAATGTCTGGCACTTGCCTTTAAAGTAAGGAAAAGTTAGGGTCTAGGCTTTTACTTAATATATTTTGAGGGGGTTTGGTCTGGTCCATAACACACTCCAGCCAGCAACGGAATTTAAATCTACAGTTGTCTTTTGACAGTACCTCCTCTTTCAAAACAAAAATGCTGCAATTCAGAGTTCAATAGGTGATCCATGATCATGCCAGTAGATGCATTGGTGTTAGTTTTCCAAAATTTGTTTAATTCTCGAAAGGTGACATTAGACTAGAAAGTAACAAATATAACTATTCTATTCAAGGAGGTTTGGAGAATAGGAAATAGGAAATAATGATGTCTGTCATGGAGAAGATGTAAAATTGATCATTAAGCAAGTTATAACTGGGCACACGGAAAAGTTAAAGATAATTGGGAAGAGTCAGCATGGTTTTGTGATAGGGAAATTATGTTTAACCAATTTAATGAAATTCTTTGAAAGAGTAATATGCTCAATAGATAAAATTATTACTGCTAAAGGCAAGCCATTAATGTACTGTACCTGCAATTCCATAAGGTATTTGACAGGATTCTATATATAAAATTCTCTTTTTATTCACACATGGGACGTGGGCAACACTGGTTGGCTAGCATTTATTGCCCATCCCCAGTTGCCCTTGAGAAGGTGAAGATGACTATAGGATGAGGGAGGAGTTGACTAAAGTAGACTGGAAGCAAACACTTAATGGTGGTACATTTGATGAACAGTGGAGGATTTTCAAAGCAATTTTCAAAGTGCTCTGCAAAAGCATATACCAGTGAAAAAGAAGGGCTGTAGGAAAAGGGATAATCTGCCATGGATGTGTAAGGAAATAAAGGAGGCTATCAAATTGAAAGAGAAGGATACAAAGTAGCCAAGATCAGCAGGAAACTAGAAGATTGGGAAAGCTTTAAAAGGTCAACCAAAGCCACAAAAAAAACCTATAAAGAAAAGTAAGATGGACTATGAGAATAAACCAGCTCAGAATATAAAGACAAATAGCAGCAATGTCTATAAACATATAAAACAAAAAAAAGAGTGGTTAAAGTAAACACTGGTCGTTTAGAGGATGAGAAGGGGGATTTAGTAATGAGATAGGAGGAAATGACTGAGACATTGAACAGATATTTTGTGGAATCATTGTGGAAGACATAAATAACATGCCAGTAATTCATGAAGGTAGATGAGGACCTGGAAATGATCATTATCATGAAAGAGTAGTGTTGATCGACGTGATCGACGATGCCCTCCACCGCATCTCTTCCACTTCCCGATCCTCCGCCCTTGAACCCCGCCCCTCCAACCGCCACCAGGACAGAACCCTACTGGTCCTCACCTACCACCCCACTAACCTCCATGTACAGCGCATCATCCGCCGTCATTTCCGCCACCTCCAAACGGACCCCACCACCAAGGATATATTTCCCTCCCCTCCCCTATCAGCATTCCGTAAAGACCACTCCCTCCGTGACTCCCTCGTCAGATCCACACCCCCCACCAACCCAACCTCCACTCCCGGCACCTTCCCCTGCAACCGCAGGAGGTGCAAGACTTGCGCCCACACCTCCCCTCTCACCTCCCTCCAAGGCCCCAAAGGAAACTTCCATATCCGCCACAGATTCACCTGTACCTCCACACATATCATCTATTGCATCCTCTGTACCCGATGTGGCCTCCTCTATATTGGGGAGACAGGCCGCCTACTTGCGGACCGTTTCAGAGAACACCTCTGGGACACCCGGACCAACCAACCCAACCACCCTGTAGCTCAACATTTCAATTCCCCCTCCCACTCCACCAAGGATATGCAGGTCTTTGGACTCCTCCATCGTCAGACCACAGCAAAACGACGGTTGGAGGAAGAACACCTCATCTTCCGGCTAGGAACCCTCCAACCACAAGGGATGAACTCGGATTTCACCAGTTTCCTCATTTCCCCTCCCCCCAGCCTGTCTCAGTCAAATCCATCAAATTCAGCACCGCCTCCCTAACCTGCAATCTTCTTCCCGACCTCTCCGCCCCCACCCCAATCTGTCCTATCACCCTCACCTTGACCTTTTTCCACCTATCACATTTCCGACGCCCCTCCCCCAAGTCCCTCCTCCCTATCTTTTATCTTAGCCTGCTGGACAAACTTTCCTCATTCCTGAAGAAGGGCTAATGCCCGAAACGTCGATTCTCCTGTTCCCTAGATGCTGCCTGACCTGCTGCGCTTCTCCAGCAACACATTTACGTCTCTGATCTCCAGCATCTGCAACCTCATTTTCTCTTCAAAGAGTAGTGTTGGGCAAGCTAATGGAGCTAAGGGTAGACAAGTCTCCTAGCCCTGATGGAATGCATCCCAGAGTACTAAAATGATGGGAGAAATAGCAAATAGACTGTGGTAATTTTCCAAAATTCACTGTTCTCTGGGGAAGTTCCAGCAGATTATAAAACAGCAAATGTGATGCCACTATTTTAAAAAGGAGGTAGACAAAAGATGGGAAATTATAAACCGCTTAGCTTAACTTATGTAGGAGAGAAAATGCTTGAGTCTATTATCAAGGAAGAAATAGCAAGGCATCTAGTTAGAAACTGTCCTGTTGGGCAAATGCACCATGGGTTCATGAAGGGCAGGTCCACTAACCTATGGGAATGCTATGAAGACATTATGAGCATGGTGTGAATGCCACTTTCCACTTGTCATCCCAAGACTGGATATTGTCCAGATCTTGTTGCATTTGAACATGGGCTTGCTTCAGTATCTGAGAACTGTGAATGGTGCTGAACATTGTGCAATCATCAGTGAACATCCCCACTTCTGACCTTATGAGGGAGAGAAAATCATTGATGTAGCAGCTGAAGATGTTTGGGCCTTGGATACTGCCCTGAGGAACTCCTGCGGAGATGCCCTGGACATGACTGACCTCAAACAACCACAACCATCTTCCTTTATGCCAGGTATGATTCCAAACAGTGGAGAGTTTGCCCCTTGATATCCATGGATTCTAGTTTTGCTCAGGCTCTTTGATGCTACACTCGGTCAAGTGCGACCTTGATGTCAAGAGCTGTCCTTCTCACCTCACCTCTGGAATTCAGCTCTTTTGTCCACGTTTGAAGCAAGGCTATAATGAGGTCAGGAGCTGAGTGGCCTTGGTGGAACCTAAATTGGGCGTCACTGAGCAGGTTATTGCTGAACAGGTGCTGTTAGAGAGCACTGTTGATTACGCTTTCCATCAAGAGTAAACTGACGGGGCAGTATTTGGCCAGGTTAGATCCGTCCTGTATTCTTTTGTACAGGACATACTTGGGCAATTTTCAACATTGTCAGGTTGCAGCTGTACTGGAACAGCTTGTCTTGGGGAGTGGCTAATTCAGGAGTACATGTCTTCGGGACTATTGCGAGAAAGTTGTCTGGGCCCATAACTTTTGCAGTATCCAGTCCCTCTCACTGCTTCTTGGTATCACATGGAGTGAATTGAATTGGCTGAAGTCTTGTATCCATGATGTTGGGGATGACTGGAGGATCATCCACTCAGCACTTCTGGCTAAAGATTGCTGCAAATGCTTCAGCCTTATCTTTTAAACTGATGTGTTGCACACTTCCATCATTGAGGATGGGGATATTTGTGGACCCTCCTCCTTCAGTGAGGTGTTTAATTGTCCACCATTCATGACTTGATATAGCAAGACTGCAGAGCTTAGATCTGATTTGTTGGTTGTGCGATCGCTTCACTCGGTCTATCACTTGTTGCTTACTCTGTTTGACATGTTAGTCCTAGTTGGTGGCTTCACCAGGCTGACACCTCATCTTCAGGTATCCTGGTGCTGTTCCTGGAATGCTCTCCTGCACTCTCCATTGAACTAGGGCTGATCCCCTGGCTTGATGGTAATAGTCGAGTGGGACATGAGGTTACAGATTGTGCTGAAGTACAATTCATTTACTATTGATGGCCCACAGTGCCTCATGGATGCCCAGTTTTGAGTTGCTAGATTTGTTTGGGGTCTGTCCTATTTAGTGACAGTACCATAGAACATGATGGAGGATATTCTTAACATGAAGGTGGGAGTTCATCTTCACAAGGACTATGTAGTGGTCACTTTTACCGATACGGTCATGAACAGATACATCTGCAGCCAGCATATTGGTAAGGATGAGGTCAAGTAAGTTTTTCCCTCTTGTGGGTTCCATCACCATTTGCTGCAGACCCAGTCTAGCAGCTTTGTTCTTTAGGACCTGACTAGTCTATCATATAGCTCTCCCAATTTTGGTACTTGCCCCAGACATTAGTAAGGAGCACTTTGCGGGGGGGGGGGGGGGGAAACAGGGCTATTTTTGCCGTCTTTTCCAGTGCCTAGATTGACACCAGGTGGTCTGTCCAGTTTTATCTGAGCAAATTAGGAGCTAATGATATAAGGGGGCATCATTTTACCATGGACAAAAGATTGGCTGTCTGAGAGAAAATAGAGTATGCATAAATGAGTCTTTTTCATATTGGTAGAATGTGGCAAGTTATTGTGCTAGGCTCTCAGTTTTTAAAAAAAATTTGTATCAATGTCTTAGATGGAGGGGATCAAAAGCATGGAGCTGAAACTTACACTGATACTGTTAAGCATGAGTTGCATCACGTTCTTTACAGGTAATGATTTGGAGGTGCCAGAGGGACGGTCTTTAGAGGGATTGTTATTGTGCAAGATCTTACCAAACTGACCTCATTAACTATTTACCCAGTTCTCACCATGTGAGATGTCCCTCACATCAGCTTCTATCCTATTTTACCACACGCTGTTACCAAAACAACACTGGACATCTTCCAAAAGACCAGCAGCCCTTGTGCCCACATCACCTTTGAGAGGCTGCTACGAATCTGGACAAGTATTGGCAGTTCAGCATTGCCCCTCACCAGCAGTGTCTTGGCAAAGCAGCCATCCTGCTCACAGCACATAGTAGGCATCACTAATACTCCCTCACACATACAATCCTAACCTCTCACTCTAGTTGCCATTTAATCACCAAGCTAAACACTTCATCTGTCCTTCACTACATCCCACTCCTGTATCCTCACTGCCCAGTGGTCTCCCAAGTCTTGTAACTGTCCTAGAGAAAGACATTACACACAGGCAAGTATTTGGGTAAGTCCAAAATGAGCTTTTATTGACAGCCAGCAGAAGAGAATACAAATGAAACGAGTCAAGGCTGCACTTCACACCCACAATGCAAACCAAATGCTGGCAACTTGACCTTGACAGTCCAGGTGTTGCATCTAGCTCATATTGCCACTCAAGTCCAGTCAATCAGGTCCAGTCTGCCTTATTAGCATCCAATATTGCTGAGCTCTGACATCCACAAAGAGAGCTTTCTACAGCTCAATATCCTCCTCCTTCTCCTTGGAGGACTGTTCCCATTCCTCCAACTCTTTAGTATCTATCTCTTCTCCTCATTGGCTCCAATTTTGTCGAACACATATTTCACAAGATAGTTCAACACAGTCTGTTGGGATTAAACAGAAAAGGACCTCTTCAGACTGCTCCAAGCTGTGACACAGCATCTTCACCAGCCCTGTCATCTGCTCTATCATGGTTCTGGTTGCACACTTGGGCCTGCTGCACTCAAATACCTTCCCATCCAGAATCAGCTCAAGCATTCCACTTTCCAATGTAATCATTAGAGCCCATTGCTGGACTTAGTTGACATGTGATGCCACAATGTTCCCCTTGTCCCACAGCATCCTTGGAGGTTCCAACAGTGGTGGGGCATTTTACTCAGCTGTGTCTCCCTTTAAGTTATTGCTGCTAAATATTTCATCACTGAGGTGACACTTAGTTTAGCTCACATCAATGGCACAATACCTTTGACCCCAACATTTGATGGATAAGCACATTCACTCTATACGTATTGCATCTCTGTAAGCAAATGTTTGCAAATTAAATGTGGCTGGAGTTTGCAAACTCATGCTTTATGTATTTGCCCCTTCAATGTCCTAAGGTCCAAAAAACATGCATCCTATGCTTTCACCCATCAAAGTGGTACTGATTTTGTCCATTTTTGGACATTATCTCAGCCATTTTCCAGCTGTAGTTAGCACTCACTGAATAGTACGTGATGGCAGAGAATGCAGTTCATGGTGGACAGTATCAGCGGTGGACGCGACCTGGATCACCAGAAAAGCCCCTGGGCCTCCATGTCTCTTTTTACCTCCGTCTAATCCGACAGCCCATTTCTAACCATACCCCCAAATTGTGGAGACACCACGTTGAACATTGCTTCCAGCGGTCTTTCCAACCCTCATATTATTTAAGTATTTAGATGTGCATTTGCAATGCCAAGACATACAGAGACATATAGGTTAAGTGCTGGAAAATAGGAGTAGAGTAGTTAGGTGGTTGTTTTTGATGGACCAAAAGGCCTTTTTTCTGTACAATAGATCTTTGTGACTATGACTCTATAATTCCCTACACCCTGAAATTACAACTTAATGATGCCTACCCTGATCCTCTACATCCACTGTGTGGAGGCCACTTGGTGGTCACTGCCAATAACAGCCCTCACACGCCCATAGCTTACTGTGCCCTTAATTGCTGCTCTCCATATCCCCGCCATACACCTAGAGATCCCCACTTGTCCTTGTCACTGCCCTTCTTCCCAGCTTCACTTGCACCCTCCCTTCAATCATCAACGGATGAGCTCTCAGGGCTGTATTTACCAGAGACCACCATTGACAAGCAGCCCCTTGACATGACTGACCAGACCCTTGACCACCATCTTTGCAGTTTCCCGACTGACGATACGCAATTCCCCTGGCTACTAATGCTCACCCTACAGTATCGACCTTTATCCACTTACAGAAGAGGAGGTTCTGGAGATATTAGAGAATACGAAGGTGGATAAATCTCCAGGACCTGATCTAATGTATCTCAGAACATTGTGGGAAGAGAGGAAATTGCGGGACTTCTTGCAGGAATATTTGCATCATCTATAACTCTGGGTGAGGTGCCTGATGACTAGAGGGTGGCTAATGTTGTATCCTTGTTTAAGAAGGGATGTAAGGAGAAACCAGGAACTACACAACTCTGAGTCTGATTTCAGCTGTGGGGAAATTATTGGAGGTGATTTTAAGAAGTAGGATTTATGGACATTTAGAGAGACAAAAACTGATTAGGGATAGTCTGCATGGTTTCGTGCAAGGAAATCAAGTTTGTGAGACATGATTTGAGTTTTTGAAGAAGTTACCAAAAAGATTGACGAGGGCAGAGCAGTAGACGTTTTTTTACTTGGACTTTAGCAAAGCCTTTGACAAGGTTCTGCATGGTAGACCAGCTAGTAAAGTTAGGTCACATGGGATTCAGGGCAGGTTTGCCAATTGATACATAATTGGCTTTTTGGCAGGAAACAGAGAGTGGTGGTGGAGGGTTGGAAGCCTGTCACCAGCAGTGTTCCACAGGAACTGGTTCTGGGTCATCTTTTGTTTGTCATTGTAAGGTATAGGGTTAAAATTGCACAGAATAAGGGAACAGATGTTGCTTCTGCAAAAGCTTACATTATAAAATTAGGCTGTGCATGCCAATAAACAGTGAGAAGTGAAAACAAGTAGAATTATCTATGACTAATAGGGCAGAGCAACCGTGTAGCGGGATGTACCAGTAACAGGAGAATAGTGTGCCAGTCGCAGGAAGGATGTGGCCAACGGATGGAATTTAGTTTGGCAGGATGATCGCACAACGACAGCAAACTATGCCAGGATAGTCACTTATAAGGAATGAGGTAAATAAGAGTAAGGGGCGACAGGCTTAGAATAATGGGAGAAGTAAACAGAGGCGGAGAGAAACTAGACAAAGGTGGAGTGAAGCTAGAGCTTGTGATTGGTTACTTTTGCTGTCGTGCATAGCCTATGGGATGAAAGGGGGGAGGACCGAGAGACGCAGCTGAACTGCATAAATCAGAATGTAACCCTCAGATCGGGGTGCTTACTCATTAGGCACCCATTCTTACAAGTTCGTATCAATAAAATTCGATGCTTCAGAATTTGACTCGGACTGAAATTTATTAATATGTGGAGTTTTGTTTCTCACAATTTGGGGGCTCGTCCAGGATGTCCATCATCACCAGTGGGGTAGGCACAGTCGATGGCTGGGAAGACGCGTCCCGTTCCTTTTAGAACGGTCCTGTGTTCCTCGGTTGTGGGTTTCCCTTTCTGGTTGACTGATTGAGATCCGATGAGAGTCTCTATCTGAACCAGGCAAAAGATTGTAAGTGGGCACAGGGAGCCAGGCAACTCCGTGCATGGACCAAGGTAGGAAAAGAGATTTTTAAGTACTGCCTTGGTGGCTGGGATTGAGTTCTCGTAGTTAATAAGTGTCTAACGAAGGAACTCAATATGGGCTGTGCCGAGGGTAAAGTAAAAGCCTCCGGGAAACAAAAAATGGAAATGGACAACATACCTCCATAAAGTCCGTTGGGCAGGATGTTGTGGAATTGGAAAAATAATACTTGTACAAGGGAAAAAGATAGCAAAAAGATGATTAAATATTGTTGCTTTGTATGGACTAAGGAATCCATTCTTCGTCCCGCCGTCTTCTGGCCAAGGTATGGGTTGGACGAAGACTGTGTTTGTAAATATTTGAATTTATATGTCAACAGAAAACAGCCTTTCAGTCAGGAGGGATCAGATTATGCTTAGTGTTAGAAGGTATAGTAGCTGAAGGGCTACTGAGGATACACTTTGTAACTAAATCACGGCCAGACATCCAGAAAAAAAAAATCAGAAAATAGATGGGTGGAGTGAGAAATCACTTGAGGAATTATTAAGAGAGGCACAGAAAGAGTTTGTAAAGAGAGAGGATGAGAAGCAAAAACAGAAGGTGAAAATGATGGTAGCCACGGTTGACAAAGTAGTCAAGAAAAGAATCGAACCGGTGACTAGCAGCCGGAGTGGAGGGTGGCAGCACATAGAACATAGTCGAAGGGGTAGAGGACAAGGAGGATCTTTCGTAGGGTCCAGTCGACAGGGACAAGGACAGAGGTAGAGACCCCAACAAGCAGGGTGTTGCAGAAAAACAAAATTTCAAAAGATAGAGGGGTGGAGCGAGAAGCCTCTAGAGTTGTTGCGGGAAGCTCAAAAAGTGTCTGAGATACAGTGAGAGAGAGAGAGAGAGAGAGAGAGAGAGAGAGAGAGAGTGAGAGTGAGAGAGAAAAAAAGAGCTGTACAGCTAATAGAAAGTTTAACCTTTTGTGATTCGGTTTGAATGCACATTAGTTTGTTGGTGATTGAATGTTTGTGCTTTGTTCCCTGGAGCTTGAGATCCGGGACTATTTTGAATCCGATTTCTATTATGGAAATTTAACATGATTTCTTTTAAGGTTAAGGATTTTACAGTGATTATGAAATAAAATGTTAACTCATGTTCTTTTCACAGGTCATGACTGCCTTACTATCAGTTTCTAACTAATCTCTTTTATCCTTACATAAAAGCGATTTCAAACCAGCTTAATACGGAGGAAAACAACATGATAACCTTTTTTAGTGTTTCAGACTCATTTGTTTTCACTTAATTTTAAGCTGGAACTTTATTCAGAAAGTTCCCTCCCTCAATGACGGTTGAAATTTCAGTTCAACATTAGATTGTAATAAATCAATCCTATGGTTAATATCTGTGACCTTGGATTCGGCCATTATTCATACATTGAAAGTTTTTTTTTAAAAACTTGAATAGACAAATCCTTTTAAGACAGCTCTGGTTATTCCACGACCTTTTTCATTGTAATTGAGCAATGACTGGTCAGGACAACTGAAGAAAACTAATTTTGGATTTAAATTAAGGGACTAAAACCGGGTAATAATAGTGGATTTCAAAGTTGGGAACTGTATGCATTTTACATTTTAAATATTAAATACTCAATAAATGAATTTATAATATATAAATATATATTTACAAGTAAGATTCCAAAATGTATAGTTAGGAACAGGCTTTAAAGTTAGACAAGCATAAATTGATATTTGAAGCGATAGGGAGCAAGAAATATTGCAATATTTCTTAAAAAAAAAATCAAGGTTTAAACAAAACATTGGGTGATGAAGAATGGTCATTAGGTGGCCCCAAAGCTGTTCAATTGGTTAAATCGGCTCAGCAATTGATCCGGCAATGTAACATGGGAGCGGGAACGAAAGAGTTAATTGGACTATGGCGACAGTTTTGTGATGAGAGGCACGAAGAATCAGTTTTGCGCTCATGACAAGATACTGTCACCAAATTGGGGATTGAATTAACTGCAAATGGTGCTATGGAATCTGTTGAGGTTTTTAAAAATGAATGTGCTCGAGCAAAACAATTACAGAAACAGAATGAGAAGCCAGAAGTGACTGGTAAACAAACAGAACTGCTCAATTACAGTTTTCAAAATGTTTTAGTCATTTGTTGCGTTTCTGTCCTGAATTACAGATAATGATTATTTTCTTTATATAATATATAATTAATAATTAATATTTATAATAAATCAATTGTATTAGCCTGGCTCAATATTGATTGGCAGGATTCCTTCACACTTTCTCAGTGACCTATCATATTGATTCATAGCTAATTTAAAACATGACAGCATTAATTCATTGTTAATTAGAAAATGGAAAGCTACATTACTGGCCAGAGTGTGTGCAGGCAGTGGCAGCAACAGCCTTATTGGTAGAGGAGAGTCGGAAACTTACTTTTGGGGGAGCCTTAATAGTCATCACCCCACATCAGGTATGGACCATATTAAATCAGAAAGCAGGGAGGTGGCTTACAGACTCTAGAATTCTAAAATATGAAGTAATTCTAATAGAGAGGGATGACCTTACATTTGTCTGAATCGAGCTACCTTTCTCTGGAAAGGGGAGGATGAAGCTCCCTCAGACCCAGAACATGACTGCCTCGACATTATAGAATATCAGACTAAAGTAAGAATGGACCTTAGAGATATCCCTCTATATGCATGGGTCCTCCAGAGTGATTGAAGGTAAAAGTTAGAATGGATATGCAGTAGTGGATGGAATAGAGGGGAGTGTTATTGAGGCTAGTTGACTACCCAATGATTGATCAGCACAGACTTGCGAACGTTATGCACTAGGAAGGGCCCTCAAGACCTTGGAGGGCAAAGAAGGAACTGTATACACAGAGTCGAAGAATGCCTTCGGGGTGGCACGCATATTTGGGAAGATATGGCAGGAGAGGGGACTGATAAACAGTAAGGGTAAAGAACCTGGGCTCCGACCATTTCAGAGCATTCAGGTAGATTATACCGAATTACCCAGAGTGGGAAGAATGAGGTATATGCTGGTAATAGTTGATCACCTATCTGGATGGGTGGAGGCGTACCCTTTAGCCACTGCCACTGCAAGTGGCGTGTCCAAGATAATACTTGAACACTTAATCCCCAGATACGGGATAGTGGAATGTATAGATTCGGATCTGGGAACTCATTTTACTTCCAGGGTACTCCAGGGAGTGATGAAGGGGCTAGGAGTCTCCTGGGAGTTCCACACCCCTTGGCACCCACCTTCATCAGGAAAAGTTGAGAGAATGAACCAGACACTCAAGATGCAGTTATCTAAATTAATAGTAGAAACAAGACTCCCTTGAACTAAGTGTTTACCAAAGCCCTTTTGCAAGTGTGAATGGTCCCAAGGAAAGATATGGGGCTGTCCCCTTAGGGGATATTGTTTGGCCTACCCTATCTGGGAACAAAAGGGGAACTGCCAACCCTGGAGACTAAAGAACTGTTCTTAAAGAAGTATATATTGGGCTTGTCCTCCTCTTTGTCTTTTCTTAGGAGACAAGGATTACTGGCACAGACTCTGCCCCTTGAATTCGCCGTTCATCCCATCCAGCCAGGAGATTGAGTCCTAATTAAATCATGGACAGAAACTAAATTGCAGCCGGACTGGGAGGGACCATACCAGGCTCTTTTAACTACTGAAATGGCAATACGCACGGCGGAGAAAGGCTGGACTCACTACACCAGGATTAAAGGACCAGTGGAATCCCCAGTTAAGAAAGAAGTCTGGACAGCCGAATCAACGGAAGAACCACTGAAACTCAGACTCAAAAGACTTTAAGTAACTGATTTTTATGCGGACGCAGGATAGCTTCCTTTTGATACCTATATATTGTATTGCATGTTAAATCTCTCGGTCCTTCAATACTATTGTAGGATGCTGGGGATGCTTAGGGTTACCATATTAGCTTTCTTAGTATTGGGATTTTGTCAAACGATGTTGTCATCCCCATATTTGTTATTAATGGTCCCAGAGTCTGAATAGCCGCAAGTAATAGAGGTTGATGCTTGCAGCCTAATAAAATGCGCAGATGTAAAGTATCAGAGGGAGTATATTTCCTCCAAAATCCTTCTTAAGACCCGACCGGACACAAGGTGTGGTTCGCAAAAACCATCACCTGGCATCACTATCCATAGAGCCCCCTTTCGCCCAGCCAGAGGCTGTCCTAACAGAAAGTGCCACCCGATATATCTCACCATTAAAAATCCCTCCTCTGAAGACTCCTTTCCCCGTAAAAACGGGTCTCGACTCCTTACTAACGATTTAAAGATAGTAATGGAAGCCACTGGAGAGTGTTTTTCTGGCTGCTGTTTCTGAATAGCCGTAGGAAATGGAAAACGAGCCAAACAACTTGATAGTAAGATTAATCAACCTTTTGCCCCTCCCAACGACCCAAAGGTGGTAAAAATTATAGAGGTGAAGGACTTGAAGCAGACCATTGAAATAGAAACTGGATACGGGGACGCAAATGCCTGGGTTGAATGGGTAAAGTACACTGTTAAAACTCTGAATAAAAGCAATTAGTATGCATGTGCCTCCGGTAGACCAGTTGCCCACATAGTCCCCTTTCCACTCGGGTGGAACCGAAACAGGAAGGGCATGGAATGTATGATAGCCCTGTCTCAGGATAAGACTGCATGGAATGAAAGGAATTGTACATCCCTATCTCTAACGCTCCCTCCCTTGGAGAAGACAGATTTGAAAGCACGGTCGGGAATCATATTGTGTACAAGCCAACAGGGTACAAATTGATCTAGAGACTTGGGGGAGCTAAGGTTAAACTCAGAATGACACCGAAACAAAGGAGGGAACTACTCAGCACTCAGGGTTCCCCGGGCGGATCTCTGGTGGTACTGTGGAGGCAGAATATTGCGACCTACCCTACCTCCTGACTGGAGAGGGATATGTGCAATTGGCAATCCCATTCACCTCGGCATTTGAGAAGGAGAAGGTGGTAGTAACAAAGAATGAGAGGAGTAAAAGGTTGTTATTAGATACTTCCTTTGATGATAGGATTTATCTCAACGCTATAGGAGTTCTTAGAGGGGTCCCCGATGAGTTCAAGGCCCGCAATCAGATTGCAGCAGGTTTTGAATCGGCCCTATTTTGGTGGGTAACGGTCAACCAGAATGTGGATTGGATAAACTATTTTCTTTTTACAATCAAAGATTCATCAATTACACTAGAGATGCAGTCAAGGGTATTTCCAAGCAACTTGATGCAACCAGCAGAATGGCCTGGGAAAACAGACTGGCCTTAGATATGATCCTAACTGAAAAAGGGTGTGTATGTGTGCTGTTAGGAGGGAGCTGTTGTACCTTTATTCCAAATAATACAGCATCTGATTGGTCAATCTCTCATGCCTTGCGAGGATTGACCATCTTGGCAGAAGAATTGGCTGAGAATTCAGGAGTGGACACATCACTCACGAGATGGCTGGAATCATGGTTTGGGAAATGGAAGGGAGTGGTAGTCTCCATCCTCACCTCCCTGATAGTGGTAGCAGGGGTACAGACAGCAATTGGCTGTTGTATCATACCTTGTGTACGAGGGTTAACCCAGTGGCTAATTGAGAAGGCCTTGGCAAAACAAATACCTCTAAAAGATAATCAGGCAGAGGAACACAACCTCTTGAACAATGAGGGGGTGGGTGACCTTAAGGAATTAGCCACTATAAATGAATTCTCAGGGATGATGCTAGCGAACTGAAAGGCAACGTATGAGATAAATGCAGAAGACAACACTTAGTAGCCAAGAAGAAACGGGGGGGAATTGTAAGGTATAGGGTTAAAATTGTGCAGAATAAGGGAACAGGTGTTGCTTCTGCAAAAGCTGAAAAATGTGTTGCTGGAAAAGCGCAGCAGGTCAGGCAGCATCCAAGGAGCAGGAGAATCGACGTTTCGGGCATAAGCACTTCTTCAGGAATGAGGAAGGTGTGCCAAGCAGGCTAAGATAAAAGATAGGGAGGAGGGACTTGGGGGAGGGGCATTGGGAATGCGATAGGTGGAAGGAGGTTAAGGGGAGGGTGATAGGCCGGAGAGGGGGTGGGGGTGGGGGTGGAGGCGAAGAGGTCGGGAAGAAGATTGCAGGTCAAGAAGGCGGTGCTGAGTCCGAGGGTTGGGACTGAGAAAAGGTGGGGGGCGGGGAAATGAGGAAGCTGGAGAAATCTGCATTCATCCCTTGTGGTTGGAGGGTTCCTAGGCGGAAGATGAGGCGCTCTTCCTCCAGGTGTTGTGTTGCTGGCTGCCTGACCTGCTGCGCTTTTCCAGCAACACATTTTTCAGCTGATCTCCAGCATCTGCAGTCCTCACTTTCTCCTTCTGCAAAAGCTTACATTATAAAATTAGGCTGTGCATGCCAATACTAAACAGTGAGAAGTGAAAACAGGTAGAATTATCTAGGGTAGAGCAACCGTGTAGCAGGATGTACCTGTAACAGGAGAATAGTGTGCCAGTCGCAGGAAGGATGTGGCCAACGGATGGAATTTAGTTTGGCAGGATGATCACACGAAGACAGCAAACTATGCCAGGATAGTCATATATAGGGAATGAGATAAATAAGATTAAGGGGCGACAGGCTTAGAGTAATGGGAAAAGTAAACAGAGGCGGAGAGAAACTAGACAAAGGTGGAGTGAAGCTAGAGCTTGTAATTGGTTACTTTTGCTGTAGCGCATAGCCTATGGGATGAAAGAGGAGGACCAAGAGACGCAGCTGAACTGCATAAATCAGAATGTAACTCTCAAATCGGGGTGCTTACTCCTTAGGCACCCGTTCTTGCAATATCAATAAAATTCGCTGCTTCAGAATTTGACTTGGACTGAAATTTATTAATATGTGAGTTTTGTTTCTCACATCATTTATATAAATGACTTAGATAAGACACTGTTAGTATGTTTGCGGATGACACCAAAATTGGTGGCATAGAAAACCTTTTTCAATGTCAACTAAGAGTACAAAGGGATCTTGATCAAATGGGTCAATGGGCTGAAAAAATGGCAGAGGAAGTGCAATCTGAATAAATGTGAGGTATTGCATTTTGGTGCAACAAACGGGCAGGTTTTGTACAATTAATGGTAGGGCCTTGGGTAGTGTTGTAGAAGAGGGAGTGAGGGGTTCAGGTACATAATTCTTTGAAGTTTGCATTACATGTAGACAAGGTGGTTAAAAAGGCATTTAGTATGCTTGCCTTCACTGCTCAGTCATAGAGTCATAGAATCCGTCAGCATGGAGACAGGCCCTTTGGCCCAAACTAGTTCATGCCAACCAAAACGTCCGTCCATGCTAACCCCATTTTCCTGCACTTGACCGATATCCTTCTAAGAGAAAGTGAGGACTGCAGATGCTGGAGATCAGAGCTGAAAATGTGTTGCTGGAAAAGCGCAGCAAGTCAGGCAGCATCCAAGGAGCAGGAGAATCGACGTTTCGGGCATGAGCCGAAGATCCTTGGTTGCTGCCTGACCGCTGTGCTTTTCCAGCAACACATTTTCAGCCCATATCCTTCTAAACCTTTCCTATCCATGTATTTATTCAAATGCCTTTTAAATGTTGTTCATGTACCCACCAGAATCACTTCCACTGGCAGCTCATTCCATATGCGTACACCCTCTGTGTAAAAACGTTGCCGCTCAAGTTCCCTTTTATTCTTATCCCTCTAACCTTAAACTGATGCCCTCTCGTTCTCGATTCCTGAACCCTGGGAAAAATACTGAGTGCATTCACCCTATCCATGCCTCTCATGATCTTATACACCTCTATAAGATTACACCCCCCCCCCCCCCCCAAGTCTCCTACGCTCTAAAGAAAAAAGTCCTAGCTTGTCCAACTTCTCCATCTCATACCTTTGAGTCCAGGCAACATCCTTGTAAATTTCTTCAGCACTCTTTCCAGTTTAATAACATCCTTCCTATAACAAGGTGATCAAAACTGAACACAATACTCCAAATGCAGTCTCACCAACATCTTGTATAATTGCAACATAACTTTCCAACTTCTATACTCAATCTTCAACTTCTATCATCACCCTTCCTGGTTAATTCATCAAAGAATTTTAACAAATTTGAGAAGCATGATCTCCCATTCACAAAGCCATGCTGATTCCTCCTAATCAAACCCTGTCTTTTCCAAATGCATGTCTTATCTTATCTCTCAGATAAGTAACTTACCCACCACAAATGTTAGGCTTATTGGACTATAGTCCTCATTGAGTACAGAATTCCTTTCAGTGTAGAAGTTGGGAAATCATGTTGAGATTGTACAGGACATTGGTTAGGCCTTTCCTGGAATACTGTGTCCAGTTCTAGTCACCCAGTTATAGGAAGAATATTATTAAGTTGGAGAGGGCTCAAAAGAGATTTACCAGGATGTTGCAGATCTGGAAGGTTTGAGTTATAAGGAAATGCTGGTTAAGCTGGGACCTTTTTCACTGGAGCATAGAAAGTTGAGAGGTGGCCTTATAGAACTTTATAAAATCATGAGGGGTATAGATAGAGTTAATGGGAAGTGTCTTTTCCCTAGGATGGGGGATTTAAAGACTAGGGGATACATTTTTAAAGTATGAGGAGAGAGATTTATAAGACACAAGAGGCAATTTGCTTTTTTTTTTAAAATGGTTCACGTGTGGAAAGAACTTCCTGAGGAAGTGATGGATGGGGGCACAATTACAACTTCTAAAAAACATTTGGATAGATACATGAGTGGAAAGGTTTGGAGGGATATGGACCAACAGCAGGCAGGTGGGACTAGTTTAGTTTGAGATTATGTTCAGCATGGGCTGGTTGGATCAAAGGGTCTGTTTCTATGATGAATGACTTGATGACTCCATTACTTTCCAGAATGCAGTTGGACAGACTCCCTGATGTTGCATCCCAAGCTGATGACTAACCATAGCCAAGTCCCTGGTCTGTGCACAGACTGACTGATGATATTGGAGCCTCCTTACAGATAGTCACTCCCTCTTGACTGGACTGAGGGCTAGCCTGTGTTCAGTTTCTGACATGGTCAGTTGTTTGACTAAACATGTAATGTTTTGCCATGCAAGCAGCTGGCACACCTCTGTAGATGTGGGGAGCATGTGGCTAGTGCCCATGGATCTGAGATGCTGTTTGGTGCTGAACAACATGAAAGCTCATTGCAGTTAGCTGAAGTTGCCAAGTACAAGCGCTGACATCCACGTCAAAATTTCTCAATGTCTAGATTGCTTGGCGTCTTAGGTAAGAAAGAAAGCTGAATATTAATGAGGCTTGTTGAGCCATTAAAAAGGCTATAATCCCCCTTATTTGACAACTCACCACTGCCTAACAAGAAATTCACCTTGCCACTCAGTAAGTGTACAAAAGATGAAATGAGATGCTCTCGAGATCACTGGACTTCTAATCCAATTCCGCTACAAATCCTGCTATAGCCTACATCACTCAGATCCCCATAAGATTCCATCTGGGGTGGCTAAATTTGCAGATGACATAATAGTATGTAGGAAAGTATGTTGTGAAGATGCCATAGTGAGGATGCCCACCAACATAGCTAGGTTAAGTGATTGAGCAAAATTCTGGTAGATGGTGCGTAATGTAGGAAACTGTGAAGTTGTTCGTTTTGGAAGGAAAAATATAAAAGCAGAGTATTATCTAAATGGTGATTGACTGCAGAAATCAGAGGTGCAGAGGGATCTGGGCATTCTAGGAGTCACAAATAGTTATTATGCAGGTACACGCAAGTAATTAAGAAGGCTAATAGGACACTATCCTTTATTATGGGTGGAATTGAACACAAAAGTAAGGATTGTATGCCTTATTTATATAGTCATTGGTGAGACCATATCTCGAGTATTGTATAATGTTTTAGTCTCCTTAGTTAAGGCAGATTTTAAACGTTATAGTGATGATTCAGAGGTGGGTTACAAGATTGATACCTGCAATGAATGGATTATCTTTTAAGGAAAGATGGGACAGGCTGGGCTTGTTTTCACTATTGTTTAGAAAACTGAGATGACTTGGTTGCTGCTTACAACGTCTTGACTGGTCTTGACAAGGTGAATGTGGAAAAAGTGTTTTATGTTTGTGGGTGAGTTCAGATCTAGAGGATACAGTTTTAAGATTAGGTGTTGCTCTTTTAGGACAGAGATAATGGGAAACACTTTCAGAGGGTTGTCTAACTTTGGAAAGCTCTACCCTATCTCCATAACCTATTTAGGCAAAGGATTTTTTTTTTTTTAAGGTGAAGGTAGATAGATTCTTGTTAGGCAAGGGAACCAAGGTTATCAGAAATAGATGGGAATGTGGAATTCAGGATACAAACAGACCATCCATGATCTTACTGAATGATGGAGCAGGCCTGAAGGGCCAAATGACCTACTTCTGCTTCAAATTCATATGTTTGTATAAAAAGAGACAGGAGGTTTCAAGAGGGAATTCCTGAGTCTTTGTGAGGAGTTGGTCTGACCTGCTTGCAGAAAGCCATGTCAAGTAATACAGTAATAAGTAAATGAGAACAATTGTTTTTAGCAGTTGCAGGTCATTTAGGAATCACCTAACATCTTGGTGTAGCAGCTACAATTCAGATATCTCACTAAATCAGCATTCATTATTGTGATGAGAAAGTAACCTAATAAAATTAGTATTCTCAGTTGAAAATATTTCATAAAAATATACATTTTTGATGCACTATTAATAGCGAGATATTTTTCTGATGCTTTACCTTTCTGAAATTTGTTCACAAATGAGAAAAGGTTGAAATGTGATTCCTAGCACGAAAAGATTGGACATTCCTACAGTAAATGCAAAGTAGTTCTATGTCTCTTACCCTACGTGATGAACTACATTGGTACTTGAGGGTTCTGTACCATCAGTTGTTATTTTTAATCCCACGTATCAGGCAGTTCCCTCTTCCACAGCCACCCCCTCCCCATTTTAGTTCCCCTTTAGAACTAGAGTTACTGAAGGAAGTCACAGAAAAACGATAGTGTGAGCTAGCAGCAGTAAATTTTACCAAATCAAAACTCAATCTTAACAGGACATTATCTTCTTGAGACACTATCAGACTTGACAAAAGGAAAAAGCACACAATGGCATTACCACATCACCAATCGCATATGTTGCTGTAAATTTGCAAAATGTTAAAAACAGCAATATTTTAAAGCCTTCAGAAAAACAGTATTTTGGCCATTAGAGGATGTTTGAATTAAAGTGATTCTCTTTGACTTGTCTTGGTTTGACTGTTTGAAAAAATTAGTTCACTAACCACACCCCCAATGCTTCTCAGAAAATAAATCTTGCCATATAAGACTCTTCTTGAGCATCAAATAATTAAACTTTCTAATAACTGTTGCTGAAATAAATTTTCTCATCTCCATGTCCCATGGTTTCCCTGCAACATACGCTAACAGATAAACCACAATCTTTCCAGTAACAGCGAGCACAAATCATATATTAGCATACCATAATAATCAAAGATGGCCCAATATGTTGCATGCAAATCGGCCATTTGATTCAACAGCTTTATAAGCATTTATGCCGCATTGAAGCCATAGCTTCATTTAAAAAAAATGGTTTAGAGCTCTTGTCAAAGGATATGACCATGACTTTGTGGTGCATAGGACGTAAATCTACATCCGTAGATACAATTATTAGGACTAAATGTTTCAACATATTTCACCATTTAAACTCTGTTGTTTCAGCTCTTTCATATTGTTGAGGTCAGTAACTGCTCCATATCATTTTCCTTTTTCATGGAATAACCAGTATATTTAAATACTGGTTAAGTATATTTAAATTTAAAAACATAAAATAAACTTAAAGATATTATGGCTAACAAAACAGAGCAACCTTGATTAGGCAAATGAACTGCCCTTCTGTGATGAAGTTAAGCACTTTAATGCAGTGATTTTTAAAGGTTGAGGGGGAAGGACTAACGAGAAGACTCCTTCTCGGAGATTGATTTTTTTTCTGTCAAGTTACAATTGATGTTAGAAGGAATGTACTGCAATTTAAATTATTGACCAAAAGATGGGGCTCGAATGATTTTTCATTTAGCTTCTTTCTTTACCATCCCCAAACACAAACGAATTATGCATACCATGTGGTGCATGAACAAAGCATAATTATTAAAGAACCACATCCATTTCTATTCAGAGAATCTGGTAAACTTTGTTAAATTGAAGATTTGGGTTTTCCTACTTTATCTGCATAAACAATTGAACTTAACAGAAGTGATCTAAATTAGTCAATTTTAATAATAAGTAAATTAATAATCAAATTTGGCAATCACCACATTAAGAGTCCTGCAAAATTACTAAGCTCCAGTTTTTATCCTGAGTTTTGTTAACATTTGCTCTTCAAACTCACAATTTCTATTTTCATGCAAGGGAAATGTCTAATGGGTGGAAACCATAAATATACAACACCACATTGCGTTCCTTGGGTCCCTATCAGGTCCCTAACCTGTACTAAAACAATAAATGTTCCCTGTACTAAATATTGTTGCATTTTGAGGAACACATATGAATGTCTTACTGTGCAACAGCAGCTAGGAGTGGGATCTGAAAAGAATGATTTCCGTCCAGTGTCTGAGGAATAGGCAAGAAGCTATCAAAAGACTGTGCTCATCCCTGATTCAGGCTCTACTTTTTCAAAACAGCACCTCATTTGTATTTCAGTTGTGCTCCCTGTACCTACTGTTGAAATAAATTGATAGATTCTATTTTACATGGGCTGCGTGTTAGGCCATCCTGGGATCTTATTAAAAAGTGCATAGGTTTGACTGACGACTCACATTTCTTCATCCCCATTCTTGCTAGGCGAGTGTCTGAGGAATAACTTTATGGAATTATTCAGAAAAAAAAATCAATGTTCAGGCTTGTCACACACAAGTCAATCCTCCATCAAGTAGGAGTCTCTTACCAAACTGTCAATATTTTTTAAATCCACTGCATAAATCATCTCTGTTACAAAGTATGTGCACTCTGCTGCTTTCTGTTACATTTGAATTTAATACTTAGTTTTATCTAGATTTGTACAGACATAAAAGAATAATTTCATGGATTTATCTTCAATGTTATATCAGAATTATTTCCACAAACTAAATTGGCCCTTATTTTCAAATCTCTTTATTTCACACCTGTCTGCCTACGTCTCCTTATACTTACTCTCCAGATTTAAAAAAACATTATCCTTGGTCAAATTGAAATATCCTAACCAACTTTTCCCTTGACAGAAAATGTATATGCTTCTGTTAGATGATCCACTAGGAGGTGCTCCTGAGCTGAAAGCTCAGTGGGGTGGAGGAGACCAGGGGCCTGTCTACCTTTCCATATTAGATTAGATTCCCTACAGTGTGGAAACAGGCCCTTTGGGCCAACAAGTCCACTCCGACCCTCCGAAGAGTAACCCACCCAGACCCATTTCCCTCTGACTAATGCACCTAACACTATGGGCAATTTAGCACGGCCAATTCACCTGACCTGCACATCTTTGGACTGTGGGAGGAAACCGGAGCACCCGGAGGAAACCCACACAGACACGGGGAGAGCATGCAAACTCCACACAGACAGTCACCAGAGGCTGGAATCAAACCTGGGACCCTGCTGCTGTGGAGCAGCAGTGCTAACCACTGAGCCACCATGCCACCCACATGGGTTGAATTATTAGAGCTATCTTTGACTCTGCTTACTGAGAAAGAAAAGCCTTTTCTGCAATTACAGGATTTTTTGCAACACTCAAATTAGTCATATGCAGCTGGGTGAAATTTTGATTGGTGTGGTGCAGAAGACGGGCCTCTGGTCTCCTCCATCACACTGCTTTCAATTCATAAGTACTCCTAGTAGATCATCTAACAGAACCACAAACATTTTCTGTTAGGAGGGAAAAGCTCAACCTTCTCTTCTCCAAGGGGAACAGCCCCAGTTTTTCTTGTCTTATCAGTCCTTCTTCTCTGGAACTATTTGCGTAAATCGTTACTGGATTCTCTGTAAAGCCTTCACATCCTTCTTAAAGAGCAGTACCCAGAAGTGACAACACCCCATGTGAGGCCTACTGAAGGTATTCCAAAAGGTTTATCATAAATTCATTGTTATTGCACTGTGGCCCTCCTTTGATCTTTTCAATACGCAGATGTTGCAGTGTTCCCGAGAAGAATATAGTGAAATTAGGTTATCTTAAAGAATTAGTAAGGGCAAAAGTGAGGACTGCAGGTGCTGGAAACCAGAGTTTAGATCAGAGTGGTGCTGGAAAAGCACAGCAGGTCAGGCAGCATCCGAGAAGCAGGAAAAATCGACGTTTTGGGCAAAAGCCCTTCGTCAAGGATAGAGGCAGGAAGCCTCCATGGTGGAGAGACAAAAAAAAATAAAGAGTTAGTGTTAGTCCCAGACCAGAAGTCTTGGGATAAAGCCCTAAAGAGGTTATTTAAAGCTGAATATATTTAAGCTCAGGTGTATAATAGCTCCAGGAAGAAGCTACCTGTAGTTTCAGTCTATAGGTTAAAATCACAAGGGACTTAAATCTTACTGAGGTGTTAGAGACAGGGATTCTAAGGCGAGTACTGTATGAGTGGTGTTTTGAGTGCAATATAAATGTTCTTGTTTTCCTTTTCAATGTATAAGGAAGTATTTTGAAATTAACAGGATTATACTTTTATTGTGTAAAAATATTTGAATAAAACAAAACTGTGGATACTGAAAATCTGAAACAAAGTATTGGAGAAACTCAGCAGGTCTGGCAGCATCTGTAGAGACAGAATTTGTGTTAAGTAGATAGTTTAATTAATTCTATTTTCTCTCTATAACTTCTGTTTTATTGTTAAACCAAAGTGTGCAGCATTGCATTCTTATATTTCAGTGAGAAACCACTTAATTAAAACCAAAACAAATCAAAATATGATCTATCAAGACAGATAGCTGGGATCATAACAATAGCGAGATGGCTAGGTAAAGCACTGTTACAAAAAAATCAGCCTGATAAAATGAAAATAGATTTCTCTTTTTCAACATTCAAAGGGTTATAAGAGAAACTGTGCAATGGTTGCACAGGTTTCTACTGCCCCCTAATGGAAAACTCTACTAGGTACAATCTTCACAACCTTTAGGTTCAAGAGAAAAATCAGTAGACTTATGAGGACAAAGTGTCCAGGTGTCCAAAAAAAAACTAAATCTGCAGAACAAAGGTAAATTAAACTAGATATAAAAACAGAGAATAAAGAAGACACAAATACAAGGTTTGTGACACAACAATGACAATATGAGATCAATCACTGGTGGTACTACAAATTATTTTTTCAGAGAAAGTAAAAGCACAGAAACAAGCTGTTTGGCTCAACTACCAGTGTTTATACTTCAGATGAGCTTCCTCCCATCCCACTTAATTTAACCTCATTAACATATCTTTCTACTTGTCTCTCCCTTGTGGAAATAAGTTTTCCCAAAGGCTTAGGTGGAGGTAGTCCCAAAACTTTAATCACATGATCTTCTCCCTCTAGATAACCAAGCCCATACTCAAGTCATTGGTTGGTGATGCACAAAGCCTTTCCATGTTATCTGAAAAATTAACAGACTCCTCATTAGCAGATTGGATGATTCTTGACTGTTGGTGAAAAAGCATGTTTAACCATTTGCAATGTTTTTATAATTATTCCCTTCACCATCAGGACAGATTACTAAAAAGTGCTGGAAATATGGTTTGGAGAGGCCAGGGCAGGTGCAAATACTTGGTGATATGCTTCTCCCAAGGTGAGGCAGAAATTGGGCTTATGGGAGCACCACTTCCTATCCATTGTGGATAAAAGTCTGGTTAGCAGGTGTAAGGTACTGTCCATATTGCTGCACGTGGTGCAGGTCTGGCCCATTCCACTTCATCTGGAAATCAAAGATGGACCGTGTCCGCAGGGACACCATGTATAAAGCTCTAAGTAAGGAGGGGGAAGAACATACTCAACACTGCCATCATCCCCTGATGACCACCTTGGTGTACAGCTGCATCAAGCAATACATAGACCCTTGATATAGAAACACAAAGTGTCACTACATACGGAGGTTCTACCTGTCCCTGGTATTATGAAGAATGGGTGTGGCCTTGGCGCTACGAAATGGTCCAAGCAGCTGGAACGTTCTGTATCACTCGTCCTGCATGGAGAGATTTGTAAAGAAAAACATCTTTGACCACAAGTCCATCAGGCAATGCTCAGCATGTAGTGACCTTGAGCCCCTCGGGAAAAGGAAAGCGTGGTTCCTGTCATGTGGCTCCCTGAGCAGACTGTCAAAGTCATTTAGCAGAATGCCTGATTGCCAGAACTTTCCAACCAGTACCAAGATATAGCTTGGTTGGTGGTGAGAAGGCACTGGCTGTCAGATCTTGCCCAGACTCTCTGTGTCACCGCATGCTACCCTCAAAGCAGCTGAACTGGTGAAGAAACTGTCATACATCTCCTTCTGGAAGGTGCTTTTTGCAAAAAAAGTCTGGAGAGAGATGCAGTGGTTTTTGTCAAGGTTCACCCTGAGCAGCTCTGTGATACAGGACTCTGTGCTCTGTTCCCTGGAAAGCACACTGAAACAAACATCGAATGCACCTGGAGGATCATCAACTTGATGAAAGATGCAGTTTCATTTGTCCAAACCTGCTGGACTTCCAGCGTAAAGAGTTGATCTTGACCAAATTTTGCAGACTGGAACCTTCCTAGGAATAGGACTATGTGCTGAGGGATGCACTAAAGCTTGGGGCAATAGCTGCAAGACGAGTGGCATACGATCATCATCTAAAGTCTTTCAGCCAAAGTAGAATGGGGGCCCCTTCAGTTATCGGACTTTCTCAGTGCCTCAAATGTATGCAAATATAGTCTTGTATAAGTAAGAAATGTCTTTTTTTAAAAACAACTGCAGGGAATGAGTCGACTCTCGACTCTGATCTCCAGCACCTGCAGTCCTCTCTTTCTCCCAACCGCAAGGAATGCCAACTTTCCAAAGTTATTCATGTGCAAAGACTGCACAGAAATGCTTCAGTAACTGTGTATGCATATGAAGAGTTTTTTTATGAATAAAGTATATTTGTCCAATAAAATTAACTGAAAATGTTAAAAAATGAAAATAAACCCACTTTTTTCAATGTTTCTCTGATTTTTCTCATAGGTTGACAATGTCTGGGAAAAATCAATCTTTAATTCCTGAAGACTCCAGGGCAATCCTGGAGGGTTGGCAACCTATAACATCAAACAGAATGATCAACACATCAATAAGTCTGAGGAAGACCAGAATCTTAAACCATTCTTTCCAAATTTTGTGATCTGACATCCTGGGTTTATTCATTCATTTTCACTTTATTGTTAATACCAAAAGTAAATTAATTTTACATACTTGTCTTGTTCATTAATAATGAATTACATACAATGAGAAAAATGTTACAAAATTACTGAAATTTGTATTAAACTGTTCCCAGCAAACTTAGAATATCATTGAGTCTACCCTAAGTACATATTCTTGTCCATACATTAGCTCCTATGAAAACGTCTGATGGAAAATGGCACAAAGGAGTTCAGGAACATCAGAGGAATTGTATGCTTGTCCCTGAATGCATCCAGTAGTAATAATAACAAGGGCTGATCCTCATTGCTTATCAGACTTTTTACTTCTGCCAAAATTCACAGTTGCAAATGTATACTTCAAATCCAGAGACTTATCCAATTGCCAAAATTCTTGACCCATCAATTCATGTTAGACAACACAAATTTCACAATACTGTACAAATACATGGAACTGGTACATGAACGTTGGTCATCTGGATTGCCAGTAAGGTAGCAGATGTTATCTCTCCTTAACAGTCTTATGGATCGAGTACTATTACACTCTAAGTCAAACAAAAATGCTGCCAAAAGACCAAGGGCCAGTGACTATAAACAGTTGCCCTGCAACAGACTCCTCCGTTCTGGTGTCAACTGGGATGACTTTATTACATATTCAAATTAAAGGGGCATACTGGAATTAAGAATCTAACAATGACCATGAATCTATTGTCAATTGTCAGAAAAACCCATCTGGTTCACTAATATCATTCAGGAAAGGAAGCTGCCATTCTCACCTGGTCTGGACTACATGTGACTCCAGACTCCAGCAATGTGGTTGACTCTTAACAGCCCTCTGAAGTGGCCTAGCAAGCCATTCAGTTCAAAGGCAATTACAGAAAAACAATAAATGCTAGCCAACCAGCCAGCGATGCTCACGTCCCATGGGTGAATAAAATAAAACAAACACAACAATCTAGACTTTAATTAAAGCATAAAGAAAACGTGCAAATCAAATAATATAATCATGCCCAGTGTGCGCAATGCATGCCCACTCTCTAATGCCCACCTGTCATGGAAAGCTTCATGACACAACAAGTTTCGCTCACATTCCGCCGCTGGCAAGAGCTCGAAAGCAATCTCGCGAGAATTTGACAATCTCGAGCGGGTTGCCCCGGTGATGTTTTTGCTCCACGGTGGTTGATTGGACCATTCGGCGGAGAAACGGACCAATCGAGTACTCAATTTTTTTTAGGAACTGAACGGGAAGATTTAACTTTGGAAGAAGCGAGTCGCCGTGACCTGTGGGTTTAGCTAGCCGGTGCTGAACTCAACGCTACGATCAGAAAACGTAAAGCCGTCAGGAGAAGTTGTGCAGACAGTAGAGATCTTGATTATTTAAAAAAAACGAGCTTCGCCAATGATGGCTGCCGTGAGGGGAGAGTCAGGTTCGACCGCTCCCAGGTGAGTATATCCAGTAGGACCGATCGGAGCAGCCTTTTGTTGTTTCTTTCTTGAGACAGTCCCTGACCAGACATGGTTAGAATAACATTCCACCCGTCAGGTCAACCGTATTCATTTGTATCACTGATTTGATTTATGACGCAAATACATCGTGGTGTATGCACGTTAATATACAGTATGTTGTTGGGCTCAGTTCTTAAACGTAAGTACCCATGCTGATTGATGTAATTGTAGCAATCTCTCTTGGGGTGCTGGCCCATTTCGAGCACCACTCTAATCTAGACTCATGTGCCTTTCAGAATCGATTTGAGAGTAGCATAGACAAGAAACTTAACTTCAGGCCCACCTTGTTGATGTTTCCTGAGAGAGGGCGAGCGATGAAAAGAATGCAAATCTAAAATGCACAATGAAAATCAAAAAGTACTGGAAATACTCAGCAGGTCAGGCAATATCTGTGAAGAAAGAAAGAGTTAATATCTTAGATTGAAGAAATGATGTCCTGTTTCTTTCCAAAGATGTTGCCTTACCTACTTCCAGCATTTCCTTTTTTTCAAATTTCCAGCATCTGCAGTACTTGTGCCTTTCTGAGATGGGAAAATTGTAGGTTATGTCTACACAGAAAAGACTGGAAATGTGCAGGTCAGTTAGCATTTTTGTACAGGACAGTCAATATTTTGGGGTTGTATCTTTCTTCAAAACTTAGAAATCAGAAATGCGCACGCTTAATAAGATCAAGAAAGGAGGGGAAGTATTGTGGAATGGTGGCTGGATGGTGTAATGAATCACATCAGTCAACTACCTGGTGAGATGAGATGAATGTATGAGGAACGTTTTGAGGATTGTGGATATATACTCAATGGATTCTAGAAGGACTGGGGGGATCTAATTGAAACATGCAGAATACTGAATGGCCTTCAGCATAGATGTTGGGAAGATTTTTCTATTGTAGGAGAGACTAGGACCTGAGGGCACAGCCTTAGAGTAAAGGGAAGACCTTTTAGAACGGAGACAAGGGGAAACTTCTTCAGCCAGAGAATTAATTGAAATCATTGGTACAGAATGCTGTGGAGGCCAGGTCATTGCGTATATTTAAGACTGAGATAGATAGGTTCTTGAGTATCAAGGGTTACAGGGAGAAAGTGGGAGAATGACAAAACTTGAGAAACTTATCAGCCATGATTGAATGGAGCAGATACGATGGGCTGAATGGCCTAATTTCTGCTCCTATGTCTTATGGCCTTATGGAATAACAAATCATTAATTCAACTGTTTTCAGAGCAGTAAACAGCAATTCACAGCAAGTTAGCATGCAAAACACTGGTTATTAAGTTCTGCTAAGTCTACAGTGTTTGTCTTATCATATGAAACAATGAACGTTACGCTTTCCCCTGTCAGTTAGTCATATAACTCTCTTTACTTCACTCCTGAGTTTCAAACCTCAAAGCCTAGCAATGACTCACTGTCAGCATTCTGCTGAGAAATGATCACTCTGTTGCAATTTGCCAGTATCTCTGTTTAATTTCTAACCTGAGATTAGAAAAGGGTACTGCAAGCAAGAAAATAGACAAATGGATGTTGCAAGCTAAGTGGTGACACCTTGGGATTAAGCACATCATTTACTGGAAACAGACCATGGTCTGAGAGAGGATTTATGTATTTGGTACAGTGTGGCTTGGTGTTTTACATAGAACATAGAACAGTACAGGCCCTTCGGCCCTTGATGTTGTGCCGGCCTTTTATCCTACTCTAAGATCAGACTAACTTCCTTGTACTATCTTTCAATGTGCCTGTTCAAGAGTTGTTTAAATGCCCCCAATGAATTTGACTCTGCTACCACTGCTGGCAGTGCATTCCATGCACCCATCACTCTGTGTAAAGAACCGACCTCTGACATCTCCCCTAAACCTTCCTCCAATTACCTTAAAATTATGCCCTTTCGTGATAGCGATTTCCACCATGGGGAAAAAGTCTCTGGCTATCCACTCTATCTATGCCTCTCAACATCTTGTACACCTCTATCAAGTCACCTCTCATCCTTTATTGCTCCAATGAGAAAAGCCCTAGCTCCCTCAACCTTTCTTCATGAGACATGCCCTCCAGTCCAGGCAGCATCCTTGTAAATCTCCTCTGCATCCTCTCTAAAGTTTCCACATCTTTCCTATAATGAGGTGACCAGAACTGAACACAATATTCCAAGTGTGAATTAACCAGGGTTTTATAGAGCTGCAGCATAACCTCGCGGCTCTTCAACTCAAACCCCCTGCTAATGAAAGCCAACACACCATATGGCCTTCTTAACAACCCTATCACCTTGGGTGGCAACTTTGAGGGATCTTTGGGCATGGACCCCAAGATCCCTCTCTTCCTCCACACTGTCAAGAATCCTGTCTTTAACCCTGTATTTGTTACGACACAGAGTAAACTCCCCTGCTTAATTTGAAACCAGCAACACAGAAAAGATTTATCCTGTGCACTAATCTGAAAATTCGAGAAGCCAAGAACCAGTTAAAGTAAAAATTAACAACTTAATTTCTTAAATTATAACAGAGAATTATTAACTAACAACTATTTACAATTCCTTACTTTAACCTATCTGTTACCTTCCCTTCTATAATACTAATCTGATAAAACTCCTGATTATGATTTACAAAACAAAACTTTTTATCTCAAAACCAGGCATCTTTAGTTTTTTTCTGAATTCCAGTGTTCTTTTCTTCTTAGGGATTTCTGCTTCATAGGTTACTGATCGATTAAAGGTACTTTTTAAGAGAGCTATTTTTCGGACAGTCTTTACATGCTGGGGCTTGGCAGATCTCCTCTCAACTGTTCAGCTTTCCCCAGACTTGTACTCCCAAAGCATCGAATTGTATCATTGGCTTTTAAGATTTGAACTTTTAATTTAAACTGACCTAATTCAAATCTGTTTTGTTGTTTCCAGGCAACCAGCTAATCGAGTTGTTTGACCAAATGTTACATTATATTTCTTTTCAGAACACTTGGTTCTGTCAGGTAGTTCTGTTGCTTTTAACTCTCTTAAAGGTACAGTACTCCCACATCTTCATAACATATTCTACATTCAAATTCAACCTTCCAAAGTGACTGACTTCACACTTTTCCAGGTTGAACTCCATCTGCCAGGTGTCAGCCTAGTTCTGCATCCTGTCACAGCCCTCCACACTATCCACAACTCCACCAACCTTTGTGTCATCGGCAAACTTAATAACCCACCTTTCCACTTCCTCATCCAAGTCATTTATAAAAATCACAAAGAGCAGAGGCACCATAACAGATCCCTGCGGAATACCACTGGTCACCGAGCTCCAGGCCAAGTAGTTTCCTTCAGGCCACCATCCTCTGTCTTCTATGAGCCAGCCAATTCTGTATCCAGGCAGCCAGATTTCCCCATATCCCGTGCCTCTTTGCTTTCTGAATGAGCCTACCATGGCGAACCTCATCAAACACCTTGCTAAAATCACATCTACTGCTCTACTTTCATCAATGTGTTTTGTCACATCCTCAAAGAATTCAATAAGGTTTGTGAGGCATGACCTGCCCCTCACAAAGCCATGCTGACTATCTCTAATGGTAACTGCATATTCATTCTGTGATCTTGGCCAATCTGGTGGCAAGGGAGGAATCTATAAAGTTAATGCTTAAGAGACCTGAATCCCATGTTGACTTTGCAGGCAAAACGTGTGCAATACCACTCCAATTGTTAAGTACTTGATGAAACCTCCATGAATGTTATAGGTACCCATATGCTTGATGATCATTTTCAGTACACTGTTACCTGATAGAAAAGTAATCTGCCATCATTTTGTTTTGATATAGTTTGCAGTGTAATGCACTACAGAACTTGGTGCTGAAAATAACGGTCTGATCTTTTGGCAGAAATGAGTGTCTCAATCAAAAGGCTCGACCTGTGAAGCCAACTGTGGCCAACAAAGAAAACTGTCCAAGACCAGTGAGGCCAGAGAAAGGAGCTGCTGTGCATGGCAGTAGGCTACCTATACCGGTGAAAAAGTTAAAAGTGAAATCTGTTCCAGACTTCAAAAAGTTACATCAACAGTGGGATAAAAAATTTCTGAAGGTAAGGGTATTATCCAACACACATAACATTGCTATGCATTCAAGAGCTGGCTGATCTTTAATGTAATATTGGGGAAGTTTTTTTTAAATAGGGATATCCCCAGAAGTGGGACATGTTTCTGTACAGGCTTGGATTCTTTTCTCAAAAAGAGATGAACGGTTGGTGACCTGATAAGTCTTCAAGGAAATTAGCATTTGGTAGGGTAGGTGTATGCAAAGGAAAAAGAACATTTTAATAAATTAAACTTTAGGTCCCAATTATACCCATGAGGAAAGTTCGAATGTTCATCTCCTAAACCCAAGACATTTAATTTTAAAAGGATTATTGAGTTTTGGCAATCAGTCTTTCACTGAGGGGCTCTGGTGACACTTCTGTAGTAGGAAAGATTGAACAATTTATTTATATTACCTATTCCTTCAAGTGCTCCAATCTGTCCATTTTGTATACAAATGAGATCATCTTTTGACTTGGTTCTCCTGGTGAGAGCCATGTTTGCTGAGAGCATCTGTCAACATAACTTTTTTTTAATTCTCTCGTGGGCTGTGAGCATCACTGCCTGGGCTGGAATTTATTACCCATCTCTAGTTGCCCTTGAGAAGGTGATGGTGGGCTGCCTTCTTGAACAGCTGCAGTCCCACAATGTCCTTAGGGAGGGAATTCCAGGAATATGACCCAGTGATAGTGAAGGAACAGCAATATATCTCCAAGTCAGGATGGTGATTCCAAGTTACACATGGTTCTGTTGCCCGTGTATCTGCTCCCCAGTCCTTCCAAATGGAAGTGATTATGGGTTTGAAAGGTGCTGTCCAAAGTTCTTTGGTGAATTTCTGCAGTGCATCTTGTAGATAGTACACACTACTACTGAGTGTTGGTAGTGTAGGGAGTGGATGTTTGTCAGTGTGGTGCCCGTCAAGTGGGCTGCTTTGTCCTGGATGGTGTCAAGCTTCTTGAATGTTATTGGAGCTACGCTCATCCAGGTGAGTGGGGAGTATTCCATCACACTCCTGACTTGTGCCTTGTAGATGGTGGAGGCTTTGGGGAGTCAGGAGGGGAGTTACTCACTGCAGTGTTCCTAGCCTCTGACTTGCTCTTGTAGCCACTGTATTTGTATGGTAAATCCAATTGAGTTTTGGTCAATGGTAACACCCAAAATGTTGGTAGTGGGAGATTCAGTGATGGTAATGCCATTGAATGTCATAGGGCAGTAGTTAGATTATCTCTTATTGGAGATGGCCATTGCCGAGCATTTGTATAATGCAAATGTTACTTGTACTGTGTGAGAATCAAGGTATATATATCAGCCAGTCTAGTTTTGGAGTCGACCCCCAAAGTAAAAGCCAAAGTCAAGAATACTACCTCAAAGAAGCATGAAAAGCATGATTTTAACCATTCAACAAGCTTGTCTTTGACAGGCTGTTCTGCAAATGATCATTGTAACCAAACAAGCAAAGTCTATTTCACAACTTATTTGAAAAAATGTATTCTGTATATGCTGTCTGTACATGATTTTTATTTTGTGGCACACAGTAAGGGCTATTAGTGGTGGGAATGATCATTTCAATTCCACTTTGATTTTGGTGTGCTGTGATTGACCACTCCTCAGCCAGATGGAAAATGAAATGGTTTTGTACACTGGATTTCACATGCTAGTCATCTTCCAGCTATGACTGTTTAATGAGATGCTGCCACCTGCTAAACCTTTTATGCTCTGATTCATATCAAGCAGGAGCTAGGTGCACATTGCCTGCAGCTCCCTTCCAAGTTGAGGTGGATTTTCATCTCTAAGTCAAGCTGGGTCAGAGGTGAATAGAAGTCTGTGTCAGCTGTGGCTCAACTGGTAGCACCTGCCTGTAAATCGCAAGGTTTTAGGTTCAAATTCCTCTCCAGGTTTTCAGCACATAAATCTTGGCTGATAATCCAGTGCAATGCGGTATTAATATTTCAAATAGATATCAAAATACAAGATTTTACAAAGCCCCCATCAATTTATTGAACATTATATAATGTTATTAGTTCAAAGTAAAACTGTTAAAATACAAATTTTCTACATGTTTGGCGACTGTTTTGCACTTTCCTAGCTGGTTATTATTACGTGGAAGCAGTGTGAATGAATTTTGATCATGCATAATTGCAAACTGTAAAGGGCTTCAGTCATCAACAAGACCACCTATAGAATTTAATCTCCCTCCAAGAATAATTGCTTCTTCTGTTTCGGAGAGAGTTTGGTATAAACATTTGGTGTATTGGTCACACCTGAGACTTGGATCATGCTTCCTTTTTCCCAATTCTATCCACAAGGTGTTAGAGGTTTCATGACTGCCAGTGTCCTTCTGATCACTTAATGGGGGAGTCATTTAAGTGTTAATTTAAGCATGCGTAGGACATTGTTTTTCCTTCTATGTGTTCAAACAATCCTAGCTAATCCTATCCTTGACTTGATGTCTGCATGCATGTTTTCCAGCACAAGTATTATTATGTCTCTTCCGCCCTACCTCCTTCAGACATGGACATGCAATTTAGCACACCCATCACTGTCCTAGCGAAGTTGACAAAATATGACATTTAGGACCTCTGTTTTGTTTACTGCCGTGCCCCATACTTTGCAAGATTTTAGAATTACCTGAAATGTGTTTTACAATGATTAAGTTGACATGGAGCTGCCTTGTGTTCACTCTTCTGACTCACTAGGTTGAAATTAATACCGATGGATAATTTATAAAAATGGTAGTTTACAACTTAAATCTCGCTGAACAGAGAGAGACATATTGCCCCAGGTTTTGCCTTGCACTCATAGGGACAAACATAAAATTGCCAATTTCAAATGACCACAACAATTTATACGATAGGGGAAAAGGTTGATGATTAGTTAGTAAGTCAACTTTGGTTGGCTGACGTTTTGTCAAGGAGAAGGCAACAAGGAACTATAAACTCCCCAAATTCCCTGGTAATTCAACAAGGTGTAAAACGTTGTACTCAATCAGCCCAGGCTTGCAAGACCCAAAACAAAACATCTATTGATTAGATATGATTGGGCAACACTAACTGAACAATCCTGAGAATGCTTAAAAAAAGCTACTCCAGCAATTCATTGCAAGAGGATCAATTCTGTTCATAATGTATATATTTGTGTCTGGTAGAAGTGACATATATTTGTATGCAGGAACTCATTCTCTACAAACATAAAGAATATCTTTAAGGCTTGCACATTTTAGAATTACCCAGGAGCGTGGGGAACCTATAGTTCTCTGTGGCTTTTCTCCATACAATGTCTCAGCCAGTAAGAGTCAACTTGCCACCCAATCAGCTCACTCTTCTCCTTAAGTATAGATATTATAATTCCCTTGGACTCATCTGGACAAATAGAAGAATGCCAAATTTCAAACAAAAAGCATCAGCAACATTTTTCTTCTTTCAGAAAAATGGTGCTTAAATAAAACCTTGTAAAAAGACTTCATTACCTTGCATTTTGTGCACCACAATTTAGAACCTTTAAAACGAGATGTCTTTCTCAAGCATTCAAAATGTTTTCTTGAGTTAGCTTTGCTACAGTCCAGGTTATGTATTTGTATTCTAGACTGAGAATCTGCAGCAAATACTATAATGGAAAATTCCCTGCATTTAATTTCTTCTTTTGATTGCTTAATATGTGTCTAAATTGACAGGCTGAATTCACTGAATTGTCATGTTTTAATTTGAATGGTTTTATTCCAAAGGCAGTTGATAATTTATTGGATATTATTATACTTGATTTATTATTTTAGAAACAAACAACTGCCAAAAAGGCCTGCACTCAGCCAATTCCATTTACCTTCGCAACATCCAGGGGAGCCAAATCAACTCAGCCTTTGAGCACAGATCATAATATGCGAGTGACATCATCTGCAATAACCAAGAAAGAGTTGGCTGAATCTGAGGGAAGTTATCTAGTCGGTGCCAATAATGCAATCGGAGCTACAGATCAGAGTGTAGTTGAATCAAAACCTATCCAGACCCAAGGCTGTCGGCTGACAGTTCACCAAGAGTGCAGAGACTTGGGTTCTAGCATTGCAACGCTGAAGCTTGACCAGAATGAGATGGCAAACAAAGAAAATGAGTAAGTATGCAAAATAATTTCTTTTTCTCTCTCTCCTCAGTATTTGTGAAAGAGAGCAGTAAATCAAGTATACCATAATCTACTTAACCAGTATTTCATAAGGCTTCATTATTAATTACATGCATCTTTCTAAAATTAGTTTAATGTGTAAAGTCATGTAAAAGGCTGATTGGTAATAAATTGGTGGAATGTTGTACTATGACATGCTACTCTTTTTCCAGATGTATATGCTCCTGTGAATGTTGGTTAGGTCAGGTGGCTAGACTTTGATGCAGAATGATGCTAATGGTGCAGGTTCAATCCTTTTCCAAGCTTTGATAGTTCATGAAGGACTGCCTTCTTGTCTTGTCCCATGCTGATGTGATGTGTTGCCCCTCAAAGTATATCACCACTTGTTTCTTTCTAACAAAGAGAGATGCCTCTGGTTCTCTTGGACCATGGCTAATTATCTTCTATTTCCTGCACAAGCTGACTGCAATGTGGTCAACAGGGCACAAAGTGCTAATTCATGTACTATTAGAACAAATTAATTAGTGAAAATACAAATGTGAACTTTGATCTACTGTAAAATGAATTGGAGGTTGATCTTGTTGATTCACAGTTTGTCACTTTGTTGCCTTCAGCATTTTAAATTATCCTCCTTTATTTTTACAAGTGAGCCTAAACAGGTAGATTGTGAATCTGTTCCTGAACTAATAGCCAGAGGATAGAGTCCATTGCCTTCTAATTGTGTAATTGGGAAGAGGGTGATGTATCAATCTTCTTGAATTTGTTTTAAGCAGATAGAATGGCTTCAGCCAAACTACACAATATTAAGTTTAAAGCACAAACCTATATCATTCTTATCTTCCATAGCTGGTTATTGTATGAGAAATATTTTTAACATTGTGGAGTCCTCAAGTCATCAACTGCATTCAATGACCTTAAGCTTCTGGTCTGTCTGGTTTAGTACTTATGTTAATAATGGAGTTTCACTGTTCTTGGCTGTCTCCAGCTTTGTTCCTTGCCAGGCAAATATCACTCCAAGTAAAGCCGAGAGTTCCTACATTCAGAATTCAGCACCTGAGATCAAGCCGCCTTTGCCACCAGAAAAAGCACAACTAGAGGTCCTACGGACTAATACCATTAAACCAAATACAGGTATTTGGAATAAATACTTCAATGCAATCTCAAAGAAGGCAAAATGCATGTGGGGACATGTGTGATGGACCCATTATTTTAAGTGGGTGACCCATGTAACCTCCAGTTGACCCAAATATACAAAACTCAAGTTCACTTTCGTTAGGATTGCCCATCCTTTATTACCAACAGATGTGATTGGCAATGTGGAGAGAAGAATTGTGGAAGCTTTGCCCTATTCCCATGCTGTGACCTCCCTTGAGTCCCAACACAAAAGTTGAATAAAAGAGAGAAATTATATTGCTCAAAGTTTGGGAGAAGATTTGTAGCTCGGGGCTCGTTGTTGTAGTTCTGTTCGCCGAGCTGGAAATTTGTGTTGCAGACGTTTCGTCCCCTGTCTAGGTGACATCCTCAGTGCTCGGGAGCCTCCTGTGAAGCGCTTCTGTGATCTTTCTTCCAGCATTTATAGTGATTTGTATCTGCCGCTTCCGGTTGTCAGTTCCAGCTGGAGATACAGCTGAAGCGGCAGATACCAACCACTATAAATGCCGGAGGAAACATCACAGAAGCGCTTCACAGGAGGCTCCCAAGCACTGAGGATGTCACCTCGACAGGGGACGAAACGTCTGCAACACAAATTTCCAGCTCGGCGAACAGAACCACAACAATGGTGTTGCTTTTCAGCTGCCTTTAGGAAAAGCATAACTCTTGCTTCATGCTATTTGTCAGTGTCATTCTCTTATTGCTTGACTGAAGGTGTGGCTGTTTTCTGTTCTGCAGAAGAAAAAAAAGGTTCAATATTAATGATGAGTTTAAAATTTAAAATCCATTATTGTAGTAAATGAAAAGATGAAGCAAGAGTGTAAAATTGTACACTGTAAACTTGCTTTTAGAATAATAATATTGATTAAAAAGATTGATTTCAATTGTCAGAAGGTCTCTCCCATTTTGAGTCCTTCAGTCTTGTGGATTGCAACATAGTCCTGGAATCTAGATGAGGAGAAAGTGAGGACTGCAGGTGCTGGACATGAGAGTTGAGAGTGTGGTACTGGAAAAGCACAGCAGGTCAGGCAGCTTCCGAGGAGCAGGAGAATCGACATTTTGGGCATGAGCCCTTCATCAGGAATGAGGCTTGTGGGCCGGGGGGGCTGAGAGATCGGCGGGCGGGGGGGGGGGTTGGGGGTGAAAGGTAGCTGGGAATGTGATAGGTAGATGAAAGTGGGGAAAGAAGGTGATAGGTCGGGGGGGGGGGGGGTGTTGTGGAGCGCTCCCCAACCTTCATCTACCTATCACATTCCCAGCTACCTTTTCCCCCCCCACCCCCTCCCATTTATCTCTCAGCCCCCCGGCCCACAAGCCTCATTCCTGATGAAGGGCTTATGCCCAAAATGTTGATTCTCCTGCTCCTCGGATGCTGCCTGACCTGCTGTGCTTACCCAGCAACACACTCTCAACTGGGATCTAGATGAGTTGAACATTGACTGAAAACTTGTGGCTCATTCACTACAAACGTCTGTGTGTCTAATAAATGGTAAAATTGTTCGCAGTGCAAATGCAATAATATTGGTATGGGATATTGACTTGAAAGTTTCAAATTCTAAATGTAATTGATAGACTTTGCATAGATAACAAACTGAAGATAGCATAATAAAACTACTTGTCTGGTGCATTAAAAAATTCAGACGGTAAACGATCTAATGGAAAATTTCCAAGTCGTTTTGGCATAATTTGACCATCTAATCAGAGCACAATTTTGTGGAAAAATAGGGCAAATGTTGTTCATACCAAGTTCCACCTCACATTCAGTTCTTTTCTCATTCGTTTATTTGCCATGGGCTTTTTGGGCCTTCCTGTGATGTGTCAGCCAAGTTCAATGTGACCAGGTTTTCATATTATAATGAGGGCCGTTGGCACTGCAGCACCTGGTTTCCTGTTTTTACAATCCAATCATAAGGTAAGTAAAATCTGAAAATTCAATTAGACTGACTTGTGAGGATGGGACCCAATTCCTCACCCTCTTCCCCACACTGAGAGCTTTTTAGTGTAGATATGGCACGTTGTCATTATTATAGAAGAGCGGCACAGGATGGAACAAAGGGGAATTGGACAGAATTTACTGCAAGGTCCATCTGAGCACATCTCTTTCACACCAGTGTATTACCCCACTTTCCCCTTCAAATAAATGAACATTTTTTCACCCACCCTCTCATTCTACATTGTAACAAGAAATCAGTCATTTTATTTTCTAATCAGCCTGTTAGAGATGTTATGACACACCCCTGGAGCAGTAGGACTTGAATCTGACCCTGCTTAAGCTGTTCAGAAATACCTCTGGAGCAGGTGAGACTTGAACCCAAGTCTTCTGACCCAGAGGTAGGGGCACTACCATTGCACCACAAGAATCCTAAATGAGAGGAGACTCACATGCAATGTTTTTTTAGTCAACCTGTTCATGGATGTAATCAGAGGTGGTTGGCCTTCTCATTCTCTACAGAAGAGGCATGGGTCTTGGCTGGCTGTCCTTTCATGACAATTGATCACTTTATATTGATGTTATTTCTGGACTGATACCAACTTTCATGTTTCACTGCAATGCTTGGCCTGCCCTCTCTGAACATGTGTTCCTGTGGCAGTATCAGGTGGGTGACCCCAGCTATTGTCATTCCACTGGATCCTTGATCTGTGTCCATTGATCAGTAAGATGGCTGAGTTAAAGGCAGCTAACAGATTCTAACATTCCCGAGAAACAACAGACTGCATTGCAGCTGCAGTGGTCTCCCCAGCCACCCACACTGATATCCTGATAAGGTGGAAACACCTATTGGTCTCTGGCCACTATTTAGGTGAGAGCCTGCAATAAAGTCCAGTGAACCTGACACCATCTCCATTGGTCCATTGTTCTGTAATTTGGCGAGCCTGCTCCATCAGTCTGTGCTAGATCATCAAAATGAAGGAAGTTGCCATTGACAGCGCTATCGAGTAGCCCTTGCTCAAGGAATAACCTCATTCTGTGAGTGATTTTTTTTTTTTAAGTATATTGCTGAAGACAAGAACTGTTGACTTAACTCTCACCTTTTAGTGTTGCACATCCTTGGATAGTTACTTGAGAGCCTTTATGCAGATATGCCATTAGCTGAGGATCAGTGGATAGCACTCATCACTTGAATTAGAATTAGCTATGCATACAAGTCTTAGTCCAGAGACTTCAGCACAAAATCTAAGTTGACACTTGTTACAGTACTGAAGAAACACTGCACTCTCAGAACTCACCTTGTTCGGTCCAATTTTAAACCAGAACCCTATCTTTCCCCCCCCCCCCCCCCCTCATATGGAGGGCATCTCATCTCTCATATAGGCATGAGAGAGCCTATGCCACTATTTTAATGAAGAACAGGGAAGTTCTTATGTATCCAGGCCAATATTTCTGTCTTAACCAATATTAATAAAAACAGATTGACTGACTGTTCATTATTGTTTTGCTGTATTGCTTTGTGCAAATTGGTAGCCGCTTATTTTCTGCATTACACCTGTGACTGCAAATGTGTTCCATTATTCACCACGTCCAGTTGCAACAATTGATGTTTATGACAAGTGGGCTCAAGGTGGGCTTGCTTGTGAAATTGCAGCATTTTGTTCACTTTTTATGTAGCAGCCTTGTTGTTTTGTTTGGCTGTATGTGACTTCTGCTAGTAATTCTTGCGCAAAAGATCAATGAAATATAAATCAAATGGTTCATAGGCTTAGTTATTCACAAAGATGGAATCTCGGGATGGATTGGACTTTCTCTTCGTTCACAGATTGATGCCAGTTCCATTTGCAAACAATTTCTTATAAACCAAACATACCAATTCACTGCCATGTGTGGGGTATAATGCCTTCACTAATAATCCCGAAACAAATTGGAGAAGAGGTGAAAATATCTTGTGTGTCCTCACATTGGTTAAATTATTCTCCATTTATGATACTAATGTGTAAAAATTCAAACTATTTTGGATGAAACAATTCACTTTGCTCGACCCTCAAAGTAATATTGTGCATGGATGACGGAGTTTGAATGCAGTATCAAATCAAGAGTCGTACTGAATGCCATTGGGTGTCATGTTCGTTTAAACTTCTTTTTAAAGGCACAATAGCTCACCAAATGTCAGATCTGTTTATCATCTGAATACTGTGATTTCCCACATGCATTTGCCTTTCACATTCATGATGGAATTTCTTATTCTCTTTCCGTAATGAGATATTAGAAGCAGCTCCCTCATCAAGTTGCAAAGTTATTCACGGCAAGCATGTTCTACATGGCTCTTCCCACAGCTGAATCTGCCGTTTTGTAACCATTTTGATTTTTAACCCCAACTATTTTTAAAAATTACCAATTTTCTTATTTCTCTCACATCAATCATCGAGATAAAGTGGTGTTATCTGTACAAATGACCCTTTATGCTTCAGATTCATGTTCCGAAATCATTTTACAATGGAAATTAATGTACTCTGGAATTCTCACAACAAAGAGACAAAAATGTGTTTCTGGCTGTTTTATATTATGTAGGCATTAAGATTGATAATTCAATATTCCTTTGAACCTCTTGAGTTGCAATATGTAGTGTAGTCCCAGTATGCTACACTTCCAAAAGTGATGTAAAATTTGGTGTTATGTTTCCATCATGGTGATTTGAAATAACTATTTTTCTGTATAATTGTAGACAATAGTGAAGATTTTGTGAGTAATCCAATGGCTCTACAGAGCATCCTATCGAATGTTGGAATTAATGTTTTTAATGTAACCAACCACAAACTCAGTCTGGCGCACACAATATCTATGAAAATGAATAACCAAAATCACGAGCCATCTAATCCAAAACCAGGTATTTTCCCCATTTTTGGTATCCCTTTTAAACAACTTTTGAAATTTATTTCAAACTCAAAACATTGTTTAGATTGGAAACTGTAAAGTGACCATGGCTGTAGGTTTTATTTCATTATGTGGATTCTCTTGGTGTAGGTAATAACAATGGTATGACACTTGGGAATGCCCCATCAACTCTTGATGACAAGAATATTTTCAGCAACCTCTGTGGCAAACCTAGCATGACAATACGAGCCCCTGAGAAGGACAGTGCACTCCATTGCAAGTATCCTGCGCAAAGTCCATATGTGGTAGGTCACTTTGAAAAGAATGCAAAAGGTATTTGCTGCAAGAAATCGCACATTCTATGTTTGTAAGCATTTTATGTTATGTTGGTTGGAGATCTTTGTCACAATCACCACTTGTACTGATTTACAAACAAAAACTTCTTAGCAAAAAAGAAAACACTGCTATGTTGAACTTTACCAGAGCTACTCAAGTCACCAGGGCTACTCAAGTAACCGTGGTATACAATTTTAGAGGCGGTTTCTTTTGGCTCATGCATAAGGTCCAAGACCAAGCTGTAAAACAAATTTGTAGCAAAGAAGGGCAATTATTATGGGGAGCTGGGATTCCTTGAAAACAATGTTGAGTTCGTGGTAGGCTTGATTCTCAATCCTACATGAGCTCTGCATTAAGGTGTTGGTGGAATATGGTTGATTATAAGACATTGGACTTGCAATATAGAATCTTTTGAGGTGGTTAGCATGCCACAAGTCATTCTTCCCACCACAAATGAAGGACATTTCTTGTATAGCTGATAAGGTGATTTTAGGATTTTTTTTCTCTTTCATTCATTCATTGAATGTGGGCATCACTGGCTGGGTCAGCATTTATTGCCCATCCCTAATTGCTCTTGAGAAAAATGGGAGTGAGCTGTTTGAACTGCTGCAGTCCATTTGTTATAGGTACACCCACAATGCTATTGGGAAGGGAGTTCCAGGATTTTGACTGAGTGCTGATGGAATGAAGAAAGACCCTGTGTTTCCCAAAAAGCCATCACCAAAAAGCTGGACTGTTCAATATGGCACTTAATTTGATTCAGTTGCAGGGAGCTGAAAACATTTCTTTTCTGTGTCTCCAATAAGTATAATTAACATTTCTTGGGGTATGAAATGTACCCGTACTGTACTTTAGCATCTGCTATCATTCATTTTTTTGTGGCTTCTTGCTGTGAAGTACCTGGTACATGCTATCCACTTCAGGAACTGCACTGCATTAAAACACTTGTGGAAACCCTCTGTATGCAAATTAGCTACCATGTTTTCTACATTATAACAGGAGTTACATTTCAAAAGTACTTAATTGACTGTTAGTTGTTTTGGGACATCCTAAGATTGTGAACTGTGGTTTAAGTATCTAATTTTCTTTTTGTCTGCATCTACTGATCAACTGGCAATTAACTTCCTTGAAAAAGAATCTCTTTGTAATTATATATGGGAGATTGAAAGAGAGACCATCTTCTGTAGCATTCATTTAATCTGATACCATGCAGCTTGTATTACTTCAACACACTGTTAATGATTGAACAACTAACATGTCTCCCTTTTTCAAAAAAAGACATGTTGTTGAAGTTTGACTCATTAGGACAGAGTCGAAAGAATACCAAATCCCAAAGGGGACAAATATTGTCCTGCATGAGAAGAGGGTGCTGATTGGTTGGTAGAGGTGTTGCCATGGAGAATGTACCAGGGAACAGTTAACTGTCAAGCTTTTGTTTAAATTCAAGCACTGCAAGTCAACTCTGATTCTTAAAGGCATGAAGACACTGAGTACATGAAAGTGTAACTAGCTGATATAGCACACATTGTAGGACAGCTTGAGTGATTTTCACATAGGTAAAAACAAGGACTGCAGATGCTGGAAACCAGATTCTAGATTAGAGTTGTGCTGGAAAAGCACAGCAGTTCAGGCAGCATCCGAGGAACAGGAAAATCGATATTTCGGGCAAAAGCCCTTCATCGGGATTTTCACATGCAGCACAAAAGTCTGGTAGCAGCGCAAGGCCTTGGGATCAACCCAGACATACATACCTGTCTTAAAAACAGAAAATTCTGGAGAAACTCAGCAGATTTGGCAGCATTTGGGGAGAAAGAACCAGAATTACTGTTTAAAGTACAACTTGACACTTCAGAGCCGAAGGAAGTAATATTAGTTGTAGAGAAGTGATGTAAATTCAGACTAGATATTAATAACAGTCTATATAGGTCATCTCTGAAAGCATAGTCATGAATACAAGACACTAGAAGGAGGTGGGGGGAATAACATGTAGGACAGAGATCATGGTCTGAAATTATTGAACTCAAATGTTGAGTCCAGAAGGCTGTAAAATGCCTAAGTGGAAATTAAGGTGCTGTTCGTCCAGCTTGCATTGGGCTTTACTGGAACACTACAGTAGTCTAGAACAGAAAATGTGCACATAAGAGCAAAATGGTGTATTAAAATGGCAAGTACTGGAAATCTGGGCCATTTTTACAAGCGCAACATAGGTGTTCTACAAAATGGTCACTAAGTCTGCATTTGGCCTCTCAATGTTGAGGAGACTGCATTGTGAGCAGCAAATACAGTCAACTAAGTTGGAAAGAAAGTACAAGTAAATGTTTGCCTCACCAGGAGGGGTGTTGAAAATATGCTTCTATTGTATTTTTCTGAGCAACCTTGTTCAAAAATAATTTGTAAAAATGTTTTTGGACTTGTGTAAGAGCAGTAACCTGTCTGATGTGTCCACTAATGTATGAGCTACCCAAGACACACCAAAAATGATGTTCCTTTTTGTCCTATCATGTCTATGACTGGTTCTGCACAGCATGAATTGGCTAAATTGTTGAGTGAGTTGCTATGAATAGTTTGGGATGGATCTTCCACAGAAATGGTAGAGGGTTTCTTCACCTTCATGAAGACCAATCAGGGCTTGCAAATTGATACCAATATTGTTCTTGTGTGTTTGTTTGCTTTTGATAACCTATTTGCTAGTATACCACGTTACTATTGTCATGGTGGTTGAGACAATTGTCTGTATTCGTTGAACGTATCAACTTAACTCAGGCAGCTGGAGTTCAGTTTCAATGACATAATCTATGCATGAATAGATTGTGTTGCCATGGGATTCCCTCTAGATACAGTTCTCACTAACAACATCGTTGATTGCCACAGGAAACCTTATATCGTGAGGCACAGACAACAGTGGGTTAGTGTCTTCCCAACTGGCTCCCAATAACTCTGAAATTTGCTGCATGCAGCTTTATTGGTATTTAATGCTAGAAAGCTACATTTTTTGCTATCTAAATTCCAAGCCTTGGCTTTTGCCACAAGGTTAGCTAGGTGGACGTGACAGGATATGAATTCCCTGATTGCACCGGTTAACAGTCCCAATCAGGAAAACTTGGCTGACACATAAACAGGAGTGTCAGAGATTCTGCTCATTCTCGGAGCTGGCTCTGAGGGAGCTGGGTCAGTGTCAAGGACTTTCCACCTGTAAATAAAGTATGACTTGGTGATGGGATACTGACCTCTGAAGTTATTTCAGTGGCAACAAGAGAAAAGCACGGTCCTAAAGAAATTCACTTGCAATAGTTATTTTTTGAGTTGTATCAGCATTTCTGGCATCATGCTATTATTTGGGAAGCTTGACTCATTCGATTCTGCCATCGAAGATTGGGCCCAGTATGTGGAAAGAATGCATTATTTTTTCTGGGCAAATGACAATGGGGCAGATGAAAAGCAACAAATAATTCTGACACCTTGTGGACCCACAGCTTTTTCAGTTATTAGGAGCCTAACTTTCCCTGAGATACCAGGTAAAACTTTTTTCAAAAATTGATAGATTTAGTTAAGGAATATTACAGCCCCAAGCTACCTCCTGAGACACTACTGGTTCGACCCTGCAATTCGAGAACCAGGGGAATCCATTTCGAGATTTTTGACTAGATTAAGACAACTACCAGAGGCATGTGACTTTGGTTTAACCCTTAATGAGATGCTGAGAAACTGTTTGTTTGGTATGTGGGATTAATGATGTAACCATGCAAAAGCTCCTACTAGCTGAAGCCCAACTGCACTTCAAACAGTCCCTACAACTGGCTTTATCATTGGAAAATGCAGCAAGTGGAGCATATGAGTTATAGGGTATTCTGATGGAAATGACACCTTTGCCAGCCCGACTGAGCTTGGGGAACACCACTTGAGGTGAAAGCAGTTGCACAGCCTCACTCAGGAACAGATCCTGAACAGAGGGGCCCACAGTAAAACCCCAAAACAAAGCCAAGCCTCAGCCAAATGGTTAACATTTTCTTCAGGATCTGGGCTGGTAAGCCATTGTAGTTGCTGCCAGTATGTGAACTTGAGACAACAAAAGAGTCCCACTAGACCTAAATGAAGTAAGAGAACTCAGGCCAGTATCCAGGAGAGTGCACACCCTGGAAAATCATCCTACATCTGGTCTGGAACAGTTAAATTGCTTAGCAACATCCAAATCAGAACCAATCAAAATAAACATCTGGTTAAATGGTCACCCAGTTCAAATGGAGGTTGATACTGGTGCAGCTGTATCAGTGATTACAGAATCAGTCTTTAACAAAATTCACTCTGGACTCCAACCCTTAGGTTTGTGCAAGACCTCGGCTAGACTGAGAACTTATACCAGGGAACCTTTACAGATGAAGGGTACAACTTCGATTCCGGTCTCTAATGAGAAGCAGCTGGTTTCGTTCCCACCAATTGTAGTAAAAGGCTTGGGCCCTAGCTTGATGGAGTGAAATTGGTTGAGAAAGATTCACCTTGATTGGCCCCACGTTTTCCAATTAGAAAATGGCTGCCTGAGTGAAGTCCTAATTGAATACTCGGAAGCTTTTCAGGAGGTTTTAAGGACTATCACAGGAGCCAAGGCTACCTTATGTGTTGACCAGGAAGGAATTCCACAATTCTGCAATGCCCGCACAGTGCTATTTGCCTTATGTGCAAAAGTAGAGTCAGAAATCAGGAGGCTGGCAAGTGAAAGAATCATCAAACCAGTGTAGTTTGCATAATGGGGAGCACTCGTTGTACCAATTATGAAGCCCAATGGGTCGGTTTGTCTTTGTGTGGATTTGAAACAAATGGTAAACAACTTTTCACAGCTGTATAAATACCCAATCCCTCGCGCAGAGGATTTATACACAATGCTGGCAAGGGGAGCTGTCCTTCATGAAGCTAGACAAGCCATGCATACATGCTGGTGTGAAGGATGCCTCAGAGAGGGTACAGAGTATTCTGAAAGGGGAGAGTGACCAGCAAGAGGTAGTTGTGCATGTTGATACCATCGACATAGGTAGGGAAAGGGATGAGATTCTGTCAAGACAGTATAGGAAATTTAGGCAGGAGGTTAAAAAGTAGGTCCTTGAGGGTAGTAACATCTGGACTACTACTGGTGCCACATGCTCGTGAGAGTAGGAATAGGAGGATAGAGCAAATGAATGCATGACTGAGGAGCTGATGCAGGGGGTGAGGAGTCACGTTTTTCGATCATTGGGATCTCTTCAGGGGAGAAATGACCAATTTAAGAGGGACGGGTTCTGCCCAAATTGAAAGGGACCAATATCTTTGTAGGGAAATTTGCTGGTGCTACTCGGGAGGCTTTAAACTAGTAATTGAGGGTGGGGTGGTGGGAATCAATGTGATAGTGAGAAAAGGCTGAGGCTGGTACAATAGTTAAGGGAGAACGAGTCAAATAGTCAGGTCAGACAAGAGCTTGGCAGAGAATGAGTTAAGACTGGTAAATTAAACTGCATTTACTTAAATACAAGAGGCCTGACAAGTAAGACAGATAAACTTAGGGTATGGTTAGGAACATGGGACTGGGATATCACCGCTTTAACAGGGACATGGTTCAGGGATGGACAGACTGCCAGTTTAATGTTCTAGGGTATAGATGCTATAGGAAGGATAGAAAGGGGGCAAGAGTGATGTGGGGGGTGTGGTGTTCTTGCTTCAGGATAACATCATTACGGCTGTACTTAGGATATTCCTGGAAGATATTCTTGGAAGTGAAGTTAAATGGACGTAACTTAAGAAAGGGATGATCACCTTGTTGGAATTGTATTATAGAACCCCCATCCCACCACCAATAGTCAGCAGGAAATTGAGAAGCAAATTTGTAAGGAGGTCTCCGATATCTGTAAGAGTGTCTGGGTTGTAATAGTAAGGAATTTTAACTTTCTAGACATAGACTGGGATTGTCATGGTGTTAAGGGCTAGGATAGGAAGGAATTTAAGTGTGGACACACAAACTTTCTTTTTCAATCTGTGGATGTGCTTACTAGAGAAGGAGCAATACTTGACCTTCTATTGGGAAATAAGCAGGGGAAGTAACTGAGGTGTCAGCGGGGGAGCACTTTGGGACCAGTCACCATAATTCTATTAGTTTTAAAATAATTATGGAAAAGGATAGACTGGATTAAAAAGGTAAAGTTTTAAATTGGAGTCGGGCCAATTTTGACAGTATTCGACAGGAACTTTCAAACGTTGGTTGGGGGAGGCTATTCACGGGTTGGGAAGTGGGAGGCATTTAAGAATGAGATAATGAGAATTCAGAGACAGTATGTTCCTGTTAGTATGAAGGGCAAGGCTGGTAGGTTTAGGGAATGTTGAATGACTAGAGAAATTGTGGCTCTGGTCAAGAAAAAGAAGGCAGATATTAGGTATCAACAGCTGGGATCGAGTGAATCCCTCGAAGAGAATAACTGCAGTAGAAGTTTACTTAGGAAGGAAATTATGAGGGCACAAAGGAGACATGATATAGCTTTGGCAAATAGAGTTAAGGAGAATTTAAAGAGAATCTACAAATACATTAAGGGCAAAAGAGTGGCTTTGTGTGTGAGAAATCTTGTCTCACTAACTTGACTGAGTTTTTTTGAAGAGGTGACAAAGAAGATTAATGAAGGCAGAGCAGCTGACATTGTTATACTGTGTATAGCTGTAATGTAACTTTTGTTTTCTCGTCATTCCTCTATTCTGTAACTAAGGATTGTCCTGAGGTACTCTGTACCTAAGATAGTGCCATGTGTTGGTGTTTTTGTTACACTGTAACTAATCTGCAACTGAAGAAACTGTATCTTTGTACCTAAGATGGGACTGTGACTTAGAAACTTTTCATTGTACTCATTTCAGTACATGTAACAATAAAGCTCATTCAATTCAAATTCCAGCTTTAAACATTTATACAATTCCCTGTGTTTTTCTTTGCATAACTATTCATGTTTCAATAGGCGCACTATGCTTGTGGTGGATGCTAGCAATCAATGGTGTCTCCTAGTGAAACTTGCAAAGATTTGATTTTCTGTAAAACTATATTTTTTGGGATGTTTTCCTGCTGTTTTCTTTTCAAGAACAAAAAGTGACTGACTGAGAACAAGTATAGTTACCATTTTTGTTCTAACTTTCTGTTTTCTCACAGATGGGAAGATCATCATACATGCCCTGCAATCGTCCTACACTTCCTCTTGCCTGGGGCCGTGCCTCCTGCATAGCTAAGCTGGGTACCAGAGGTAAGCTGCTGTAAAAAATTGCTATATTCCATGTGTAAAATGTGATATGGTGGATTGGGAATAACAGTCCATTTTTTTCACAGCCTCATCCTGAACCATCTCCTTAGTTTTTTTTCTTCTTCTTCTTCCATTTTGTTAACTGTCTTGACTTGTCGACTTGCAGAAGAGAAAGCTTGTGGTCCAAAACTACTGTATGACAATATAATTTGTATTCTTCATTTTAAAAAAAAATCTTTTTAGTCCAAAAATGACCAATGGTGCCAACTAATGCTCCTATTTGTAAAAATATCCAACTACTTTTAAATGGATATTTTTGACCATGTCAAGAGCTACGCCTATTATCTCCACATCAAGAACAACCTAATTCCTGAGAGTAATTCCTTGCTGAGCAATCTAGGAAGAAGAATGATTTGCCAACCAGTGTTCTACACTAAACCATTCTGCACAAAATCTGGTCATACTGTAGTGCAGCCTAACCCTGGTACTGACATGTACGAATCTTCTTGTGTAGATTTGGGGATCAGTGCCTTTATGTCACTCTCTTCAATCCAGTAATTGTAAAGATTCCCCTAATGCTGTACACCTAGTTAAGGTCAGTTTCAACTGATGACCTTTCCAATAAATGCATCTTTTGCAACTACAGGAGATGAACTATGTAATAGGAATCCTGATGCATGGAATCTTTGAGAACTTGTGGTGTTTAATATGCAGATGGCAAATTGTAGACTTGCCCTTCATTTTTGATACTGATTCAAACCTTGGTACAGGCACCCACTGGTAGAAAATCATTTTGAGCTCACTCCTTCTTTTATTACTGACTAAAGTTGTAGAATGCATAATCTAGCTATCTAGAATTGGGAAGGATGAACTCATTTATTCAGGCACTTGGAGATCTAATACTCTTTTGTTGACCAACTTCTGTATATTCTTAAAGCAGAAATGTATCACAGAAATATTAGATGCCAGTAAGGAATCTCTTCTGGACTTGGAATTTTCCTCAATGCAAGGTTTACTTTGGGCTTGATTTTTAACTCTAAATGAAAAAATTGAGACCTGAACAAGATAGTATGCTGGGCCCTGTAGGAAATGAGTTGAATGCTCAAAAGCTGCAGCAAATGTTTATAACCATGACTGCGTCATTCTATCAAATTTCACTTGATCAAATGTACTTTGGCAAAGTATCGACTTGTAGTCCCCATTGCTGAATAGGGACCTATTTTATGTTTGAGTATCTTTTTCTCATGATCGTTTTTTTTTTGCAGTTTGAACTTCTTTTCCTGCAATAGAGAAATTACCTTCCTTTATTAATGCATTTGTATTTGAGCTCTCTTTCTTGACTAGTTGTATAACATTGTATTGGCAAGGTGTCAGTCAGGCCACGAGACTCAAATTTTCACTAATTGTGACTTGACTGCAGACCAAAAGCCCAAATGATGTTGACCAAGAACTCAATCTCTATTATAAACCTATCTTTATCCCAGCTGTGTGTCTACTCTTAGATATCTTTTGTGCTTCTCAACTTTGTTCAGTCTCCCATTTCTGACACTAAATTGTGAAGTGTTCAAAGAACTGCAAAAGTACATTCACTTTCTGTAACTTCTGGTAAAAGAGATTTAATACTTTTGCTATTTGCTTTCCTTTTCAGGTGCAGGTACTGAAATAAGTTCTCCAAGTTCCATTCTTCAACCAATCAAATTATATAACCAAGTTAGCAGTAGACTGCACTTTTCATCCCAGAAGGCAGCCAGATGTAAACCAGATGGCCGGGACTTCAACTTGGTCTGTATATGTCTCTGGATAATGGTGATAGACTATCAAACATATCTGTATTCTTTGAGAATGATTTGGAGATCCCGGTGTTGGGCTGGGGTGTACAAAGTTAAAAATCACACAACACCAGTTTATAGTCCAACAGGTTTAATTGGAAGTACTAGCTTTTGGAGCGCTGATAAAGGAGCAGTGCTCCGAAAGTTAGTGCTTCCAATTAAACCTCTTGGACTATAACCTGGTGTTGTGATTTTTAACTTCTTTGAAAATGAGCAGGACAATAGTTTGCGGAAACATTTCAACTGCCCACCCCTGAGCTTACAAGAGCAATGTGCTAAGGTGGCCTTGTAAATTATAAATTTGCTTGTACTCCCCTTCACCCTGCACTCCCAGTCCCCAAAACACAGCGTATCTAATCTAGGTGGTAGCTGGTTACAGTGGAAAGTTCAGAACTAAATTAGGCTGTTCATATTGAATCTAAACTCCGATTAAACTTTCGGGAGATTCCTGTGGAAGTCAGGTATCCTTTCACTCCAGAGTCAGCTATATGTGTTCTTTCTGAAATGACTCCGCAGATGCCGATCTACTGTCACTAAGTAACCCTTAATTTGTATGAGAAGAGTCCTAGACACTGGTCCAGCTTCCTCCGCTCTCAGTGAACAGAACCTCTGACACTCCTATTTCTATCTGTCAGCCAGAGCTTCCTGATTGAACCAGGTTAATAGTTCCAAACAGGGAATTCCTATTCTGAGTTCTATCTGGCTGACCTCGTTACAAACACGACACTTTTTCCTTCCTCGTAGCTCATCTTGAAATTATGTTTGGAAAAAGCTGACCATCCTGTCCATCAAGTGGCACTGGAATACCAAAACAGACAGAAATCATAGAACTCCTAGAGTGTGGAAACAGGCCATTTGGCTCAACAAGTCCACATCGATCCTCTGAAGAGTATCCCACCCAGATCCATTACCCTCCCCTATTACTTTACATTTCCCCCTGACTAATGCATCTAACCTACACATCCCTGATCACTATGGGCAATTTAGCATGGCCAATTCACCTAACCTGCACATCTTTGGACTGTGGGTGGAAACCAGAGCACCTGCAAGAAACCCATTTTTTCAACCCATTGTTTCTACTTTTCATCCTATAGGAAATACAAACTTAATTGGATTCACTGCTGCTCTGTTTTGAGGTGAAGATGTTATACAACTATTATGTTGTACATCTTGTACAAGAGCAACTGTTTACTATGTGCCTCTTAGATGAATCAGTTGTCTCTCAGTGAAATTAACCCTCTACAAATTTTTGTAAACTTGAGTTTTGTGAAATCTTCTTTGAACGAAGAGTTCCTATTTATCAATCTATTGTTCTGGGTCCTCATCACCAACTACTTGGGATTTATGGGTCTTTCATGAAAGGAAAATGAGTGCATTTGATCTTCTCTGTTTTGTATAACAGCTGTGCAGTTCTGAGTTTAAAGCATCGTTCTCAAATTGATCTTTGGATTCAATGGCTGTTCTGAGTATGGCAGGTGCAAAGTAGGGGGAATTAGTGCATGGCATGTGTGAATAATCAAGTTAGAAAATATACTGGCGATAGCTATGATGAATAGGGAAATTGATTTTGGCTTCCTAACACACACCATATATTTTTGGATGTTGATGAATTAAACTGGGAATTGTAAAACATTTTGTGTGAGAAAGAAGTTGGCAAAGGAATGAATAGCATCATGTATAGATTGAGGATTGATTGTCCACACTCTAGCTTTTAAACAAATTGATCTCTACTCCAGTTCAGCCTGGTTAAGATAAACTGAAATAAATTAATGGCAGTTATTCAGATCCTGGGATCAGTGGTGCTATTGAAATCTTATTCCCCTTTGCCAAATTTACCCAATTCAATAATTTGGCCATTTTTCTTCTCTCTTTGCATATATTCTTCCCTCCTCCTATTTCTCCTTGAAATTTGAACTACATAACACTTTCTTCATCTCTCTCTTCAGATGGAAAGGGCTTGTGAATCGAATCGCTCTGTTGCTCCTACATTTGTTTCTGTTGGAGGTCCTGCCACTTGCAAATCAGATACCGAAGGTAGATCGAAAGAAAGACTTTTTTATATCAGCCTTTCATGACCTTTAGGATTTTCAAAAGTGCTTCACAGCTAATTAAGTACTTCGGAAAATATTTGTTGTAGTAATATTGGAAAATACAGCAGCCTTTTACTTTTGCTCTTTGTGGAATGGGATAACGATAGGACAGTTTAGATTATCTGAATCTTCAGAATCAAATGAGTGGTGATTCCCCATTTGCTTTTTCCTGTTGTGGAATAAGCAGCGATTGCTCAGCAGACTGAAGGCTAAACCTGGAACTTCATTCTGTTTGATATACGCTGCTAATTGAATTCAAAATCAGATACATATTCAAAGTAATCAATTTTCACACAAGGCCTAGTCTAAGTTAGATGATAGATGGCAGAGTTTTAATTAGCTTAAGTATATTCAGCATGTGAGATGGGACACCAACCAGTTGAATCTGGAGCACAGATGAGCGCTTTAGTGACTGAATTGAGGCAGCGGAGGATTTAAGTGATATTAAGGAAGTGAAAGTAGGTGGACTTTGATAAAGAAGTTGAGGTTGAAATTTCAGCTCAGCAACCAATAAGATATAGAGGCTGCAAACATTCCAGATCAGCCAGAGTTGACACATGGGAGTGGGGGTTCAGTGCTGAGGAGGTCTGCAGAAACTAAAAGTTCAGGAAGAGAGTATTATGGTGGGAGACTGGCTATTAAGTATGCATTCTGACAGTGGAGGTTTTGAGAGGTTGAGATAGAGTAGAGCAGCTTATCATCAATGTGTGAAAGCAAGAAACCTCCTCATGCTGAAGAGCTGTCAGATGCTTAACTGTATTTACCTGCCAATTATCAGTTTTGCTATTAAGGTAGGGTGTGAATTGTGCTGAAGATCAGTAATCTTTGTCAGTGGAGATGCCAACTTCACCATTAACTGTGTTAATTTAAGACTAAACTGGGATGTAAACAATGAACTTATTGTGGTATACGTCTATGTCATTTCCCATGCTGGCCTCTTGAAGCTAATATTGTAAAAACCTCTCTTTAGATCTAAGAATGCAAACACCACATAGAGTGTTACAACCATCTAACTATCAATTCAGTAGTACACTGGCTCTATCATCTCAAAACGTACGGCATCCAAGAAATATGCCTGCTCCCCCTTCAAGTATGGTAAGTAAGTTTGCACTCAAATTGATGGTTTGCATGTTGGATTCTTGGTTTTTTTTGAGTATCAATGATCAAAAAGCTGTTTTTTGGCACAATAAATTAGTACCTGGAAAGGTTCTGAAAAGGAAATCAGACCTGACAAATTTATTAGAGTTAGAGTTCTTTGAGGAGGTAACAAATAGGATGGATAAAGGGGATAGATAAAGTAGATATGATATAGTTGGATTTTCAAAAGGCATCCAATAGGCACACAAGGCTACTTAATAAGACAAGAGCCCAGGGTGTTGGGGGTCATATATCCCCATGGTTAGGAGATTGGTTAACTAATAAAAGACAGAGTTAGGTAAAGGGGGCATTTTCAGGATGGCAACCTGTAACTAGTGGTATGCCACAGGGATCAGTGCTGGGGCCACAATTATTTCCAATCTATATTAATGACATGGATGACATAAGAGAAGGTACTATTGCCACGTTTGAAGATAATGCAAAAATACGTGGGAACGCAAGTGACGAGGACAACATTGTCTCCAAAGGGTTTAGACAGGTTGAGTGAGTGGGTGAAAGATTGAATATAATGTGGGAAGATGTGAAGTTGTGCACTTTGTCAGAAAGAATAAAGAGCTGAATATTATTTAAGTGGAGAAAGAGTGCAGAAAAATGCACTGGAGAGGAATTTGGGAGACCTGGTGTATGAATCACAGAAAGCTAGCATCCAAGTTCAGTGGGTAATGAGGATAGCAAATGCACTGTTGGCCTTTCTTTCCAAGAGAATGGAGTATAAAAAAGGCAGAGTCAAATGTTGTGGGAGAGCCTTGAACAAGAGTGCTAAGTAAGGGGTTGCCCACTTAAGACCCAAGATGAGGAGGAATTTTGTCTGTGAGGATAGTGAATCTGTGGAATTCTTTACTATAGAGGGTTGTAGAAGCTGAATTATTAAGTATATTCAAGACTAAGATGGACAGTGTTTTAATCAGTTAGGGAGTCGAGGATTGTGGGGATAAGGCAGGAAAGTGGCATTGAGGGTTATCAGTTCAGCCATGATCAAATTGAATGGTGGAGCAGACTTAATGGGTGAATGGCCTCCTTCAGGTCCTACATCTTTATGGTCTTATAAGAACATAAGTATTAGGAGCAGGAGGAGACAATTCAGCCCCTCAAGCCTGCTTGTTTCAGTCCCAGGGTCCACCATACTATGGGATAATGAATTCCACAGATTTCATAGAATTGTAAATTTTTACAGTGTAGGAAAAGTCCATTTGACCCATCATGTCTGTACAAGTTCCTAAAAGAGCTACCCAGCTAGTCCATTCTTCAGCCCGATTTTCATAGCCCTCTTAATTGATCACTTTCAAATATATATCCAGCTCTCATTTGAATCCTCCTATGGAAACAGTCTCTCAGGCAGCACATTCCAAATCCTAACAACTGAGTAAAGAAGTTTTTCCTCGCCTCACTCCTTGCTCTCTTGCTGACAATCTTGAAATTGTGACCCCTAGTTACTGGTATACCAACTAGTGGAAAGAGAATATCCTTCTTTACCCTGTTAAATCGTTCAGAATTTTGAACACCTCAATAAGGTCACCTCTTAATCTTCTCTTCTCCAAGGAGAATAAACCCAATTTCACTAACCTTTCCTTGTATCTAAAATTCCTCATTCCTGGTACCATTCTAGTAAATCTCCTTTTATCTCTCTCAAGGGGTTAAAATAAGGTGTCCAAAACTGAACACAGTATTTCAAATGTAGTCTGACCAATGATTTGTAAATGTGTAGCATCACCTCCTTGCTTTAATACTCTATGCCTCTATTTATTTATAAACCCAAGGCTCCCATGTGCCTTTTTAACATTTACGACCCTTTTGAGAAAAGTAATTTCTCCTCATCTCTTTTAAATCTGCCATCTCTTTGCCTAAAACTGACACCTCCTCATTCTAGATTTCCCCACAAGGAAAACCTCAACTCTCCATCTACTTTGTCAATCCCCTTTAACATCTTGTATACCTCTAAACTCTAGTGAGTATAGGCCAAAACTGCACAATCTCTCCTCTCAAAACCAAGCCTTTCATCTGTGAACTGCCTCCAATGCAATTATATCCTTCCTCATGTAAGGGGACAAAGCTGTCCACAGTACTCCAGATGCAGTCTCACCAATCCCTTGTACAGTTGCAGCAACGCTTCCCTATTTTTATACTCCATTCCTTTAGCAATAAATGCCAAAATTTCATTTTCCCTCCTCCATTACCTGCTGTACCTGCAGACAAGCTTTCTGTGATTCATGCACAAGGTCACCCAGATCCCTCTGACCTGAAGCATTCTGAAGTTTCTCTCCATTTAGATGATTCCAACCAAAAAGGATAACCTCACACCACATTAATCTCCATTTGCCAAATAGTGAACCATTCATCTAACGTAACCTATCCATATTCATTTGTAAATTTGTTTTCTTCATTGCAACTGACTTTCTCACCGATTTGAGTGTCATCTGCAAATCTGGTGATAGTACATTCTATCGCTGCATCCAAATCATGAATATAGATTGTAAATAGTTGGGGCCCTGAGGACTGAACCTCGTTGCAACCCACTAGTTACAGCTTGCCAACCAGAAAAAGATCCATTTATTTTAACTCTGTTCTGTTGGTTAGCCAATCCTTTATCCAAATAAATTGGAAACTTTGTACAGTAAACTCATTCAGTCTTGAATTTGTTTGTTTTCCTTCTCTATTTTGCCTTTTGCCATCACCCATTGTGTTGTTCAAGCATTTTTCTTTTCAGTTATGTATTGGGGGTGGTGTAGGTACGGGAGGTCCAATTTCAGCCAGACCCAGTCATTCTTATTCCTTTCTATTCAATGTGTCTGAGTGCTGTGGTTAATATCAGCTCACTCAGCACAGACAAACATTCATGTGGTACCACTCCCAAACAAGCCTGACTAGTCTGTTGACACCTGCAGTCTGGTATTGCATATTTCACATATTGCATACCCACATTTAGATGAGGTAGTGGAAAAGTGTACAACAATACACCAGCATTAGTTGCCACCCTTACAAGAAAGAGCTTGAGTACAATATTGGAATTTGCTCAAAATAGAATAGGAAGTTGTGTTCAAATGCTGTATACTGTCTCATACTCTTTGTCATTTATTTGTGTTAAGATGAATATGAATTTTCCTTGAACACTGCACAAATTGTTTAGTTGAATTGCATTTACAACATAATTGTAGATTCAGTTTAAAACCAGTTTAATGGAATAAAGTTGTATAAAATAGTATTCTAAAATATTGCATGCTCAATTGCTGCCACCTAACATGAACATTTAGTGACAATGTGGGCTCAGCAATTTAATGAAGAACTTGAACATTGAATTACCATTTAGAGGTTCAAGAGCAGTTCATTACTGGTCAAAAATTCATCTTCACATTTGATGAAAAACAAACAAGGCTAGTTTGACTTCAAAAAGAGTCATTAGATGTGTTCCTGTTGCTGCTACTGATCTTAATATATTCTTTAAAAATTCCCACAAACTTGTTCAATTTGTAGAGTCCCTTCTCCAGTATGCATGTGTTATTCAGAAATTTGGTTTAGACTCTTGTTAATCTAACTTTATTCGTTCCAACAGGTTGCAACTTATAAACCTGTGAATTGGTCAAATCATCACTCTCTCAAGGGCAAGACAGATGGACAGAGTGCCTCAGACCATACAAAGGATGGTGAATATCTGCCAATGGTGGGTGAAGGATAGTGAGGTTTTGTGTTATGTAACACGTTACAACTGTTTCTGTTGATGAAATTGGTAAACTATTTGTTCCGAGACTATTTAATGTACAAGTTCTTGACTATACAGGAGTATATGTCACTGGAGTGTTGAAAAAGCTGTCTTAAAAATTGCCTTTTTGGCCAAGCTGTCAGTTACCTGTTAGAACTCTGCCATTGTGGCTTGGATCCTCTAAAGTGCCCCCAAAAGTTATTCTCCCTTAAATTTGTCATTTGAACATACAAACATCCAAATCAGAAGCTAAACTAAGCCATTTTGCCATTGAGCCTGCTCCACTGTTCAAAACGTTGATGGCTGATCTGTTTGTGTTTCAAATTCCACATTCTCATCTAACCTTGATAACCTTACATTTTTAATTAGGAAATGCAGTCAATTTACCCCAATGACCTGCCTATACCACCTTCTGAAGCATTATGTTCCAAAGTGTCACAACCCTCAGCAAATTTTGCTTCCGTCACCAAGTCACCCTTTATTTACACGTGGAGAGTCCTTAATACTGGCCCAGCTCCCTCAGAGCCAGCTCTCAGAGTGAACAGAACCCTTGACCTCCCCCCCCCCCCCCCCCCCCCCCCCCGTTTATCTGTCAGCCAGGGCTCCCTAATTGGACCAGATTAACAGCCCCAATCAGGGAACTCTTATTCTGTGAGATTCATCTGGCTGACCTTGTTACAGTCACCACACAGTGCTTTTGTTTCCTTCATCTCAGTCATTGACATAAATTGTAAGAAGTCAAGGCCCCATCACAGACCCACTCATTACATCCTGCCAATCAGTAAAGGAGCCATGTATGATTAGACTCAGTTTTGTGGCTGGCAGAAATATCTATCAATGCGAGTATGTTACACCCTAGCATCATTTGATTCCAATTTGTGTAATTACATTTTAACCATTAACACCTTGTCAATGTCTTCTGGAGTCCAAGCACAGTAAGTCTACAGGCTTCCCTTTATCCACAGCACATGTTGCTCCTTCAAAGAATTCTGATAACTTGGTTAAATATGCATTTCCTTTCACAAAATACTTAGTCTTCCTGATTACCTTGAGTTTAAGTGTGCAGATATAATCTTTTTACTGATCCATTCTTAACACCTTTGCCACAACAGACATCAAGCTAACTGGCTTATAGTTTCCTGGTTTTTTTTTTAGATTAGATTAGATTCCCTACAGTATGGAAACAGGCCCTTTGGCCCAACAAGTCCACACCGACCCTCCAAAGAGTAACCCACCTAGATATGCCTACCTCCCTTAATAGAGTTACATTTTGCTACTTTCTAGTCCAATGGAACCTTTCCAGAATCTTGGGAATTTTGGAAAATTAACACCAACATATCTACTACTTCATTCTAGGTTCATTTAAAAAAAAGTAGCAAATGAAGTCGATTGGGACATAGGGACTTGTTAGTATCCAGCTCCGTCAGTTTACTCAGTCTCCCTTCCCTGGTGATTTGTAATTTCACCAAGTTCCTCTCTTCCTTCTACCTCCTGATTTACAGCTAATACTGAAATGATTTTTATATCCTCCTACAGTGAAGATAAAACCAGAATATTTGTTCATTCCACACCATTTCCTTCTTATCTACTCTTAAGACTATACGATGCTGGAGCAGAAGTAGGAGTCTGCTTCACCATTCACTGAGGTGATGGCTGCTCTGATAATCCTCCACTACACTTCCCTGCCTTAACCCATAACCCTCGGTTCTCTTACTGATTAAAAATCTGTTTGTCTTAGCCTTGAATTTACTTAATCACCCAACCTCGACATTCCTCTACAATAAAGAATTCCACAGATTCACTATCCTCAGAGAGAGGACATTCCTCCTCATCTCAGTCTTAAATGGGTGATCAATTATTCTGAGATGATGCCCTTTGGTTCTAGACTCTCCCACAAGGGGAAACAACCCTGTCTGCATCTATTCTGTCAAGCCTCCTAAGAATCTTGCATGTTTCAGAAAGGCCTCCTCTCAATCTCCTAAAGTCCAAAAACTACAGGTCCAACATACTCAGCCACTCATCATAAGAAAACCTCCATACCTGGGATCAATCTTGTGAACCTTTTCTGGACTGCATCCAATGTTTGGTATATCTTTTCTTTAGATAAGAGAACCAAAACTGTTCCCGTTGTTCTATGTCTGGTCTAACTAGTGTCGTATATAGTTTCAGCAATACTTCCCTACTTTTTAATACTCCGTTGTCTTTGAAATAAAGTCCACCATTCCATTTGCTTTCCCTATTTGCTGAGCTAGTTTGCTAGTTGTTTGTGATTAAGGCATGGACAACCCCAAAACCCCTCTGCTGCACCTTTCTGCAGTCTTTCTCAATTTAAGTAACATTTTGTTCAAATGAAAGTGCTTGTGTGCACAAAACACAACACATTAGCATTCAGGTGCAGCAGGCAATTAAGAAGGCAAATGATACATTGACCTTTATTATTAATAGATTGGAGTTTAAAATCAGGGAAGTGTTGTTACAGCAGTAGAGAATTGGTGAAGCTGCATCTGGAGTACTATATACAGTTTCAGTCCCCTGATTTTACAATGGATGTACTGGCATTAGAGAGAGTTTTACAAACTGATTCACGAGGCCAATTCCTGGGATAAATGAGTTGGCTTGTCAAGAATGGCTAAACACACTTTGTTTTGAAATTCATTTGTGAGACATGGGTGCTGCTGGCTGGCCAGCATTTAATGCACGACCCTAGTTGCCCTTTAGAAGATGGTGGTGAGCTGCTGCCTTGAATTGCCGCAGTGCACATGCTGTGTGGTCGAACCACACTGCCTTCGGGAAGGGAATTCCAGGATTTTGACCCAGCAGCATTGAAGGTGATATATGGATGTCAGGATGGTGAGTGGCTTGGGAGGAAGCTTGTAGGTGATGGTGTTCCCATATATCAGCTGGCCTTGCTTGTCCTTCTGATGGAAGTGGTTGTGGGTTTGAAAGGTGCTGTCTGAGGATCTTTGGTGAATTCCTGCAGTGCATTTTGTAGGTAGTACACACTTGCTGCTACAGAGCGTTGGTGGTGGAGGGAGTGGATGCTTAGGGATGTTGTGCCAATCAAGTGGGCTGCTGTGTCCTGGATGGTGTCAAGCTTCTTGAGTGTTGTTGGAGCTCCTCCCATCCAGGCAAGTGGGGAGTATTCCATCACACTCCTGACTTGTGCCTTGTAGATGGTGGGCAGACTCTGGGGAGTCAAAAGGTGGGTTACAAATTTCTGACCTGTTCTTGTAGCCATTGTGTTCACGTGGCAAGTCCAGTTGAGTTTCTGATCAATGGTAACCCCCCTGGACATTGATAGTGGGGGATCCAGTGATGGTAACACCATTGAATGTCAAGGGGCAGTGGTTAAATAGTCTGTTATTAGTGATGGTCACTTGCTGGCATTTGTGTGGTGGAAATGTTAATTGCCACTTGTCAACCCAAGCCTGGAGATAAATTAAGGCAAAAATATAGCCCAGGGATACTGGGGATAACTCACCTGCTCTCCTTCAAAATAGTGTCATATTTTATATCCATTTGAGAGGAAAATGGAATGGAAGATTAGTTTGAATTTCCCATTTGAAAGTAAAAGCCCTCAACATGATGTTGTGGCCATAATGGAGATGTGGGCTTCACAGGGGCAGGAATGGTTGCTAGATGTTCCAGGATTTAGAATATTTAAAAAGTATAGGGAGGTTGGAAAAAGAGGAGGGGGTGTAGCATTGCTAATTAGAAAATGCATCACAGTTACAGAAACAAAGGTTGTCAAGGAAGGTTTGTCTATTGAGTCAGTATGGGTGGAAGTTTAAGAACAGCAAAGGAGCAGCCATCTCATTGGGGGTTTTCTACAGACCCTCGAATAGCAGTAGAGAGATTGAAGAACTCATAGGCCAGCAGATTTTGGAAAAGTGCAGATGTAGCAGGGTTGTTGTTATGGGTGACTTCAACTTTTCCAATATTGACTGGAACCTCCTCAGTGCAGATGGTTTGGATGGAGCTGTTTTTGTCAGGTGTTTTCAGGATGGTTTCTTTCCTCAGTATGTAGACAGGCCGATGAGGGGAGAGGCCATTTTAGATTTGGTGCTCTGCAATGAGCCAGGACAGGTGTCAGATCCCGCGGTGGGAGAACACTTTTTGCTAACAGTGACCATAACTGCCTGACATGTACCATAACCATGGGAATATATTTAATTGGGGAAAAGGAAACTATGATGCTACTGGAGTTGGGAAATACAGATTGGGAGCAATTGTTCCACAGAAAGGGCACTACAGACATCTGGAGACTGTTTGTTTGTTTAAGGAGCAGTTGTTGTGAGTGATGCACAGATTTGTTTCTCTGAAACAGGTAAGATTAAGGAGCCTTGGATGACGAGAACAGAGGAGCTTCTAGTCAAAAGGAAGAAGGAAGCTTACATAAGGTAGAGGAAGCAAGGATCTAGCACAGCTTTAGAGGATTACAGGCTTACTAGAAAGTAGCTCAGAAATGGAGCCAGGAGGGGGCACAAAAAAGGCTTGGCAGGAAGGATTAGGGAGAATCCAAAGGCATTGTACTCATAGGTGAGGAATAAGAGAATGATCAGGGAGCAGGTAGGGCCGGTCAGGGATAGCGTAGGGAACTTGTGCATGGAGTCTGAGCAGATAGGGGAAGCCCTTAAATGAGTTTTTGCTTGGGTTTCACTCAGGAAAGGGACCTTGTTGTGAATGAGAACTTTGAGGAGCTGGGAAATAGGCTTGATCCGATCAAGATTGATGAAGTTGATGTGCTGGAAAGTTTGGCAAACATTAAGATTGATAAGTCCCCAGGGCCAGACCAGATTTATCCTAGGTTGTTCCAGGAAGTGAGAAAGGAGTTTGCTAAGCCGCTGGCGAAGATCTTTGCTTCCTCACTCTCCACGGGAGGCAAATGTTGTTCCTCTGTTCAGCAAGGCTAATAGGGAAATCCCTGGCAATTACAGACCAGTCAGTCTTAAGTCTGATGAAGGGCTTTTGCCCGAAACATCAATTTTCCTGCTCCTCGGATGCTGCCTGACCTGCTGTGCTTTTCCAGCACCACTCTAATCATGTTGGCATAAGCAGGGAAGATGTGTTGGGTATGCTAGAGATTATTAAGGTGGACAAATCCCCAGGACCGGATGGGATCGATCCCAGGTTGCTGAGGGAGGCAAGAGAGGAAATAGCTGGGGCCCTGACAGATATCTTTGTGGCATCCTTAAATACAGGTGAGGTGCCGGAGGACTAGAAGGTTGCTCATGTTGCCCCCCTGTACAAGAAGGGTAGTAGGGATATTCTGGGTAACTACAGACCAATGAGTCTGACATCGGTGGTGGGGAAGTTGCTGGAGAGGGTACTGAGAGATAGGATCTATTTATATTTAGAAAAGAATGGGCTTATCAGTGATAGGCAACATGGTTTTGTGCAGGGGAGATCGTGCCTTACAAACTTAATAGAGTTCTTCGAGGAAGTGACTAAGTTGTTAGTTGAAGGAAGGGCTGTTGATGTCATATACATGGACTTTAGTAAGGCGTTTGATAAGGTTCCCCATTGTAGACTAGTGGAGAAAGTGAAGTCACATGGTGTGCAGGGTGTTCTAGCTAGGTGGATAAAGAACTGGTTGAGCAACAGGAGACAGAGTAGTAGTTGAAGGGAGTTTCTCGAAATGGAGAAAGGTGACCAGTGGTGTTCCACAGGGGTCAGTGTTGGGCCACTGTTGTTTGTAATATACATAAATGATCTGGAAGTGGGCTCTGTTGGTATGATCAGCAAGTTTGCAGATGACACAAAGATTGGTGGAGTAGCAGAAAGCATAAGGGACTGTCAGAGAATACAGGAGGATATAGATAGACTGGAGAGTTGGGCGGAAAAGTGGCAGATGGTTTTCAATCCAGACAAATGTGAGGGGATGCATTTAGACAAGACTAATTCTTGAGCGAATTATACAATGAATGGAAGAGCCTTGGGAAAAGTTGATGGGCAGAGAGATCTGAGAGTTCAGGTCTATTGAAAGTGGATAGAGTGGTCAAGAAGGCGGCATATAGTATGCTTGCCTTCACTGGACTGGGTATTGAGTATAAGAGCTGGCAAGTCATTGGTTCGGCCGCATTTAGAATACTGTGTACAGTTCTGGTCGCCACATTACCAAAAGGATGTGGATACTTTGGAGAGGGTGCAGAGAAGGTTTACAAGGATGTTGCCTGGTATGGAAGGTGCTAGTTATGAAGAAAGGTTAAGTAGGTTAGGTTTATTTTCACTAGAAAAAAGGAGATTGAGGGGGGACCTGATTGAGGTTTACAAAATCATGAAGGATATAGACTGGGTGGCTAGAGACAAGCTTTTTCCCAGGGTGAAGGATTCAATAACGAGAGGTCACGCTTTCAAAGTGAGAGGTGAAAAGTTTAAAGGGGGATACACACAGCAAGTACTTCACACAGAGGATGGTAGGCGTTTGGAACACGTTGCCAGCAGAGGTGGTAGAGGCAGGCACGGTAGATTCATTTAAGATGCATCTGGACAGATGCAAGAGTAGGTGGGGAACAGAGGGATACAAATGCTTAGGAATTGACCGACAGGTTTAGACAGTACATTTGCATCAGCTCAGGCTTGGAGGGCCGAAGGGCCTGATCCTGCGCTGTAAACGTTTTGTTCTTTGAATCTAACCTCCAGCATCTGCAGTACCGACTTCTGCCTACATTTAAATGACTGCCTGTCATGCGCATGGACAGCAGTGAACTGAGGGGTGCGTAGGTTAGGTAATTTTATTTTAGATTAGGAATAATCCTCGGCACAGCATTGTGGGCTGAAGGGCCTGTTCAGTGCTGGACTTTTCTATGTTCTATGTTCAAACAGTGTAGCACTCGCTCAGCACTGCACTGGAGGGTTAGCATAGATTTTTGTACTCAAGCCCTGGAGTGGAACTTAACCCCAGAATATGCTCACTCAGACAAGAATGTTACCTGTTGAATCTGACTGCCAGTATTCTTCCAACATTTGTCATTGGAAGGTGCACTTTGTCAGATCACCACCAATATTTCTCAATTCTCTAGCGTAAAAATTAAGTTACATTTTACAACGTATCAAAATGAAGACATGATGAGATTTTGCACTGCGTATATGTAATGGACGTCTCACATTCTCTATTTTAGGATCAGATAGTACTTCGTCTGTTTAATGATTCAGAAGAACCAAATGAAGTAGAGAATACAACAGAAACCGCAAGCTTAAAGGAAGAATTGGAAAGACCAAAGACTAATCAGGGTCCAAGCCTAGTTGATCTAAAGCTAGTAAAGCTAAAGGTACAGGTACCACGGCATTTAATGGTTGAGCTTTATGCACTAGTTACAAAACAGCATATTTTGTTGACGTTGTATCACTTGTAAAGCCTTGCTTTGTCCACAGACTGATTGATTAATTTCCTTTTCTTCTCCCAATATTTTTCTTTTATATGGGGGTTGGTGAAAGAGAGAAAAAAAAGGGGTAACTTTGCTGTTTTCCCCCCTCTTCTCCATAATTCTTATTTTAAAAAAGAGCTGTAAACTAATAAATTAATTACACTAATTGCATTTATGGTTTTCTCACTATAAGATTCTAAAGCTAATGGGACTGTTCTTATCTTTTTTTCAAGTGTTCTCTTGGTTTTAGTTTCTTGTGTTAAATTGTTCTTTTCTGCCTGCTGACTCCTGGCTAAAAGAACAGACAGAAAAGCTGCTCAAATCTTTGCCAAGACATCTGTTCTCTACACCCTACAATGGCATGGCTAAGCATTCACTGTGAAGACAGCTTATTATGTCATCCATGATTTGAGTGGAGTGCTGTATCATTAATAAGTTACATTTTCTTCAGGTTCTTGAGCTGTTGTAACTTTTGTTTTACAGAACATTGAACTTCTTTCACAACAACTTCAGAAAGAGTTGCAAGAGGTAAAGGTGATTGAGGAGACGCTCACAGAAAGCAGCTGTGAGGAAAATGTACCTGCCTTCCCAGAAGAACATCCCAATTTGCCTGGTGCTGTCTTGAAGAATAGAACAGTTGTTACAGCCTCAAAGCAGCAGGATGCTGAAGAATATATTATTTCTTCCCAATGTACACCTCTGACTCCCATTCCAACACGTAAGCTTATAGACTGGTCACGACAGACTAACAGTGTTTCTGGAGCAGCAAATTGCCTTCCTACCATGGACCACCAATCTGAGATATTGCTCCCTTCTGCTAAGCTAGCTTTGAATGTGGTGGACACATTGCCCACGTCCATTTCCCATGGATCTTCTCACTTGCACACAACGGCCCAAGAGTCGAAATTCCAATCCCCTTTTCTCAGTGGAAGCAGAGGTAAGGTGTGTGTGTCTGTGTGTGTGTCTGTGTGTGTGTCTGTTTTTTCCCTCGTCCCTATAGGACAGATGTTGTGAAACCTGCAGGGGTTCAGGAAGGACTTATGAGGATGTTGCCAGGGTTGGAGGATCTGAGCTATAGGGAGAGGCTGAACAGGCTTGGGCTGTTTTCCCTGGAGCGTCGGAGGCTGAGGGGTGACCTTATAGAGGTTTACAAAATTATGAGGGGCATGGATAGGATAAATAGACAAAGTCTTTTCCCTGGGGTCGGGGAGTCCAGAACTAGAGGGCTGAGGTTTAGGGTGAGATGGGAAAGATATAAAAGAGACCTAAGGGGCAACTTTTTCATGGAATGAGCTGCCAGAGGAAGTGGTGGAGACTGGTACAATTGCAACATTTAAGAGGCATTTGGATGGGTATATGAATAGGAAGTGTTTGGAGGGATATGGGCCGGGTGCTGGCAGGTGGGACTAGATTGGGTTGGGATATCTGGTCGGCATGGACAGGTTGGACCGAAGGGTCTGTTTCCATGCTGTACATCTCTATGACGCTATGACTGCTGTCTTATACTATTACAGTATAATATTCACCTCAGTGAGGTGGCAATGATCTAGCTCAGCATTTGCCTATTTACTCAAGACACAGGAGGAAATGAGGTATCAAAATTACAACAAAACTTGCTGTATACCAAGCTGTCATAATACCTGTCCTCCTATGTGCCTGTAAGACATAACCACCTACTCCAGACGTATTATGCTATTGGACAGATTCCACGTGAGAAACATTTGGAACGTCATGGGTATCAAAAAGGGAGAACAAAGTTCCCAATGTGGAGGTACTTCAAAGAGCAGAAATGTTTGGAACTGAAAAGCTCATTTTCAGAGCCCAGCTGAAATAGACTGGACATGTAAATAATAAAATATTGAAGGCAGTCATGTATCACAACTTAAACTTGGACACCACTTGTGAGATAGGCAAAGATTAAGATTCGAGCACTCCTTGAAGGTGAACATCAGAAAAAGTGGCATGTACACTACAAAGCCACTCACCGTCATGACTTGGAACTAGATCGCCATTCTTTCAATGTTGTTGAGTCAAAATCCTGGAATTCCCTAAGAGAAAGTGAGGACTACAGGTGCTGGAGATCAGAGCCGAAGAGTGTGGTGCTGGAAAAGCACAGCAGGTCAGGCAGCATCGGGGGAGCAGGAGAATCGGCGTTTCGGGCATAAGCCCTTCATCAGGAAGGGCTTATGCCCAAAATGTCGATTCTTCTGCTCCTCGGATGCTGCCTGACCTGCTGTGCTTTTCTAGCACCACACTCTTCGACTCCTGGAATTCCCTCCCTGAGAGCGTTGTGGATTTACCTACAGCACATGGACTGCAGCAGTTCAAGAAGGCAATCCACCATCACCTTCTCAAGAGCAACTAGGACCAGCCAGCAACACCGATGTCCCATTCGCAAATTTTTATTTTTTAAATTTGAAAAAATATACAAAGAACTACCTGGGATCAATCTCAAGTCATGACATTGTTTCATTTGAATAGGAAAGAATATGGGCAGCAAAGGACAAAAGATAATAAAATTAATTTCTATTAGTGAGGGAAGTTTTCAGGTTGACATGAAGCCATACAAGTATTGGGTCAGTATAAGACAGCTGCTTATCTGTGTTTATTTATACTTTCACTGGATTATTTTTGTCTGTGAGGTGTGGGCATTGCTGGCCATCCCTAATTGCCCTTGAGAAGATTCTGATGAGTGACCTTCTTCGACTGCTATAGCCCACAAGGTATAGGAACACTAACATGACCCAGTGACAGTGAAGGAATAGCAATATAGTTCCGATTCAGAAGTATGTGTGACTTGGAGTGAACTTGCAGGTGGTGGTGCCCTCATCCTTCTGGGTGTTAGAGATTGCAGACATTGCTGTCAAAGGAGGGTTGGTAAGTTGCTGCAGTACATCTTGTATTTAGCACACACTGTGGATTGGTGATGGAGGGTGTGAATTTTGAAGGTGCTGGATGAGTTGCCAATCAAGTAAGCTGCTTTGTTGGTATTGAGCTATTTGTTAATTGTTGGCATCCATGCAAGTGGGGAATATTCTACCACACTGATTTGTTCCTTCCAGTTGATGGGCAGGCTTTGGAGAGTCAAAGGGTGAGTTAATCTCTGCAGTATTCCTATCTTCTGACCTGCTCTTGCAGCCACAGTATTTGTGTAGCTGGTCCAGTTCAGTTTTTGATCAATGGTAATCACCCAGGATGTTGAAGTTATAGAATTCAGTTATGGTAATGTTATTGAATATCATGAGCAGATGATTAGATTTTCTCTCGATGGAATTGGTGTTTGTGAAAAAATGTTACTTGCCACTTATCAGTCCAAGCTTGATGATGTTCAAGTTTTGCTGCATGTAGGTGCAGACTTCTCTGATATCTGAGGAATCGGGAATGGTACTAACATTGCATTATCATTAGTGAACATCCTCACTTCTGACCTTATGGTGAAGGGAAGGTAATTAATGAAGCAGCTAAAGATAGTTGAGATAAGAAAACTATGCAAACCTCCTGCAGCGATGTCCTGGAGTTGAGATGGCTGAACTACAACAACCACACCCATCTTCCTCTAAGCTAGGTATGACTCCATCCAGTGGAGAATGTTCCCCCGGTTCCCATTCACTCTATTTTGCTGGGGCTCCTTCATGCCATACTTGCTTAAATGCAGCCTTGATGTCAACTTTGAAACGGCAGGTTTCAAAGCACTTCAGTGCGGCATTCCCACAGACACCTGGGAATCACTGGCCCAAGACCGTCCTGAGTGGAGGAGGAGCATCCGGGAAGGCGTCGAGCACCTCAAGACTTGTCATCAGAGAAAAAATGGAAGCCAGATGAAAACAGCAAAAGAATCGCGCTGCCACACCAATGTCCCACCCACCCCCTTCCCGCAAGTACCACCTGCCCCAAGTGTAGCAGAACCTGCAGAAGCCCCATTGATCTGTCCAGCCGCCCACGGACTCGCCCTGAGAGTGGAAGAGCCATCCTCATCTGTGAGGAACCACCAGTGATGATGACTTGCTCAAAAGCAACCTTGATGTCAAGGACTCTCTCTCTCCCCTCTGGAATTCAGCTCTTTTGTCCATGTTTGAACCAAGGCTGTAATGAGGTCAGGAGCTGCGTGGCCCTAATGGAACCCAAACTGGGCGTCACTGAGAAGGTGCTACTTGATAGCACTGTTGGTGACTCCTTCCATCACTTTACTGATAATTGAGAGTCAACTAATGGGACGATAATTGGCTAGATTGAATTATCCTCATTTTTTTTATACACCAGTCATACCTGGGCAATTTTCCACATTGTCAGGTAAATGCAAGTAGCTGGATGGGCTTGGCTATGGGTACAGCAGGTTCTGGAGCACAAGTCTTTAGTACTATTGCCAGAATATTCTGAAGGCCCATAAGCTTTTCAGTATCCAGTGTCACCAACCGTTTCTTGATATCACAGAGTAAATTGAGTTGGCTGAAGACTGGTAACTGTGATGCTGGGGACCTGTGGAGGAGGTAGAGATGGATCATCAGCTCTGCACTTGTGGCTGAAGATTGCTGTGAATGCTTCAGCCTTATCTTTCGCACTGATGTGCTGGTCTCTTCCATCATTTAAGGTTGGGGATACTTGTGGAGCCGCCTCCTCCAGTGAGTTGTTTAATTGTCCACAACCATTCCCAACTGGATGTGGCAGGACTGTAGAGCATAGATCATAGAGTCATGGAGATGTACAGCACAGAAACAGGCCCCTTGGTCCAACTCATCCATGCCAACCAGATATCCTAAAATAATCTAGTCCCATTTGCCGGCACTTGGTCCATATCCCTCTAAACCCTTCCCATTCAAATACCCATCCAGATGCCTTTTAAATGTTGTAATTGTACCAGCCTCCACCACTTCCTCTGGCAGCACGTTCCATACACGTACCACCCTCTGTGTGAAAAAGTTGCCCCTTAGATCTCTTTTATATCTTTCTCCTCACCCTACACCTCTGCCCTCTCATTCTGGACTCCCCACCCCAGGGAAGAGACTTTGCCTATTTATCCTAACCATGCCCCTTATGATTTTATAAACCTCTGTAAGGTCACCCCTCAGCCTCCAACACTCCAGGAAAACAGCCTCAGCCTATTCAGCCTTTCCCTGTAGCTCAAACCCTCCAACCCTGGTTACATCCTTGTAAATCTTTTCTGAAACCTGTCAAGTTTTATAACATCTTTCCAATAGACGGGAGACCAGAATTGCACACAATATTCCAAAAGTGGCCTAACCAATGTCCTATACAGCTGCAACATGACCTCCCAACTCCTATACTTTATGCTTTGACCAATAAAGGCAAGTGTACCAAATGCTGTCTTCACCATCCTGTCTTACTGTGACTCCATCTTCAAGGGACTATGAACCTGCACTCCAAGGTCTCTTTGTTCAGCAACACCCCCCAGGATGTTACCATTAAGTGTATAAGTCCTGCCCTGATTTGCCTTTCCAAAATGCAGCACCTCATATTTATCTAAATTAAACTCTATCTGCCACTTCTCAGCCCTTTGGCCCATCTGATCAAGATCCCATTGTACTCTGAGGTAACCACCTCTGCTGTCCACTACACCTCCAATCTTGGTGTCATCTGCAAACTTCCTAACTATACCTCCCATGTTCACATCCAAATCATTTATATAAATGATGAAAAGCAGTGGACCCAGCACTGGTCCTTGTGGCACATCACTGGTCACAGGCCTCCAGTCTGAAAAGCAATCCTCCACCACCACCTCTGTCTTCTACCTTCGTGCCAGTTCTGTATCCAAATAGCTAGTTCATGTGATCTAACTTTGCTAACCAGTCTTGGGTCCATTGGTGTGGGCTCGCTTAGTTCTATCACTTGCTGCTTATGCTGTTTGGCATGCAAGTAGTCCTGTTTGGTAGCTTCACTAGGTTGACGCCTCTTGTTTCGGTATGCCTGGTGCTTCTCTTCGCATGCCCTCCTGAACTTAATGGTAATGGTTGAGTGGGGGATATGTTGGGCCATGAAGTTGCAGATTGTGTTGGATTGTGTTCAACTGCTGTTGATGGCCCACAGCACCTCCATGGATGCCCAATCTTGAGTTGCCAAATCTCTTCAATGTCTGTCCCATTTCGCACAGTAATAATGCCACACAACACGATGGAGATTATTCTCAATGTGAAGGCAAGACTTCGTTTCCACAAGGATTGAATTGTCACTCTCCATATCATGAACAGATGTATTTGTGGCAGGCAGATTTGGTAAGGATGAGGTCAAGTATGTTTTTCCTTGTTTGTTCCCTCAACATCTGCCACAGACCCAGTGTAGCATCTATGTTTTTTGGAACCTGACCGGCTTGATCGGTAGTACTGCTGCCGAACCACTCTTGATGGTGGATACTGAAGACCTCACCTAGAGTACATTTTGTGCCTTGCCACTCTGTGCTTTCTCCAAAAGAAAATAAAAACATTAGAAAAGATATTGAAATGGATCATGTTGTAATATCCAATACTTCAAGCATTTACAGTGTCCAGTTTAGAGTCAAGCACTTAGATCCCACCTCATTTAATTCTATTCCCTAATTAGTCTGAGCTAAAATAATCCAGTAGAAATTGGGAATCTTCAGTACAGCAGCTACATTTCTGAAGAGGGATAACAGTTCCTCTAGGTGTCCAGAATTATTAAAAATATTCACATCAGGTACAAAAGCAGTAATTTTTTTTAAAGAATAAAGATTTGCATTTGTGTAGCACTTGAATATCTCAAAATGCTTCTCATTCAAAAAATGTTTGCTCTTGAAAAACATTGCTGTTGGTAACCATAGCAGTCATTTTTGAACAAAGTAAGATGCTATGAATAGCATTAAGATGAATGGCCAGCTGTGCTGTTCAATTGGAGCTGGTTGAGGATGAAATTATGGCCAGGTTATTTAATGGATCTTTAACCTCTACCCAAACAGGCAGATGGACCCTTAGCTTAACATTTCATTTTTCACTGTTCCTCCGGCTGTCTCAATACAGCATTCAAGTATAAGCCAAGGTAGAGTCCTAGACCGATACTTGACCTCACAATATGCTGGCTTGTGAATGTTATCAATCGAGCAAGGCTGCTCATTGATCAACTAATAACTAATGCAGTTTGATCCCACTTTTTATTATATTCATGAGTTGTAAAATCTGTTCATGGGTTCAAATTAGAAATAGTCTCCCTACCCCCCAAATCACTAACAAACAGTTGATTGCGGAGTTTTTTGGGGAAAATTAATTGAGCACCAATAGAGTTGCACTGAACTTTCAAAACTGTCTGTTTTGACTTTCAGACAGAAGCACTCTGCTCTGGAGCAGCATGAAGCAGAGGTTTGGTGAGACTTTCCCTGGATATCGAAAACCTTTCCCAGAGGCACTTTTGGATGAAGAGGTTTCTTGCTGTCTCACCCGTGCCATCCAGTCACCTGATAAGATAACAAAGAAGGAAAGAAACTGTGCCAATCCAGTTGCCAAGATACTTCAGCAACAAGAAGTTATGGTGAGTAATACCAAAGAGGAATTTCCTGAATATCCTCGTGTGAATTTTGTTCCTGGGAAGGGAAAGATCAGTCTTCTATGCAATATCATTTGTGATTACAATGTGCAAATTTAGATTTGTGACTTGCACAAACATACTTCAGCAACAGTTACAATTTCACCAAAATATTTGTAAAAGTATCTAAATAACTAGCTTGATGACAGTTTCCACCTTTCCAGTCTCTCATTCCATTTTAATCTTTTTCAAATCCACTGAAATCAAAATGAGTAGAATAAAGATGCTAGCTTTGATTCTGATTTTTTTTTATTGTGGACTTCCAGTTTTAGACTGTAAGCACAGTTAGTTGTGTTGTAACCATTCAATAGAGATATCTAAATAGCCCATCAAAGTACTTTGTATTTTTTTTCTCTCCTCAAAGACTGCATAATTGGTTCAACTTAAAATCTATTTCTGGTATGAAAGGAACTACCCTGGATTCTTTGTATGAACTTGTCAGCACTTCTCTTACATAAGGTTGCTTTAAAAGGTTGCTCCTCTAAAATTTGGTTAACTTTTTAAAACTTTCCAGCTCTATGCACAATCGTTCATTTTAACAGGTATATTGCAGTGGTCTAACTGGAAGTTAATTTTCATCCTTTTTCTCGTGGCCTTCTGAAGGTTTTTTTTTTTACAGCCCTTAAACTAGTCCCTGCAGTTTTTAAATTGATATTGTCTTGAATTCTAACTCTGTATTTCTGCTCCACAGCACTTTGTCCCAATCGAGCTGCATTACCAGCCAGAAATAGCTTCAACAATTTCTGGTGTCCTTTTGTGAAGAGCCAACAAGTCCTGCCCTATTGTTATGAACCTTATTCTTTTTTTTCATCATCTGTATTAGTGTGTCTTATAACCTGAGGAGACAGGTCTAGTTGTGGACACTTAAAGAGCTTCACTCACTGCTTCAGGGTATATTACCAGTAGGTTAGCTGCTTTTCAGTTTTGTTATAATAGAAAAGCTGTGTTTTGTCTACATAATACTCGAGCAGCTCTGCTTGCATTAGAGAACATCTTGCGGTTTGTTAACTATATAAACTGCCCAATTAGCACAAGTATGCTGAAGGCATGACCTGCTTCTGGTTGATCTCATAACTGTATAAATTGTCTAATGTTCAAAATATACTCTCCCTTCAATCAGAACTGATGTGCACTCTGTCATGAAGATTTTCATTCTAGCATCAGTTTCTGTCTTGTGCTGCTGTCCTTTTTAAAGGTCTCCAGCTATAAACAATAGAATTAATTTTGCTCCTCATGCTTGAACTCTCATAATTAACACTAATACCCTTTTTAACCAGTTAGTTCAGAGTTTTTGTGGGTTTTTATTTTTTAAAATTTGTGATATTAAAAAGATATGATTAGAAAAATTAGTTTGTAAAGCGAGACATGTTGCTGAATCTTTTTACCTTGCACTCATCAGGACAAATGCAAGAATGCCAAATTTCAAACAATTGCATCAATTTAAATTCTGATCAACCAAGGCATTGGCACAGAGAAAGCAATGGGAACTATAGGTGCCCCTATGGTTCAATGTACAAACTAATCAGCACGCTTTCTTCCCAAAGTATAAATTGTTGCAATAATTCGATATTTGACATTCTAGTGTTTTGTTCTGATCAGTGCAAGACAAAAAGGTTCAGCAATGTGTCTCTTTCTTTTCACCAGGTTTCAAGAAATATTACTGCAAATGTTTGTCCTTGTTTAAATATCACAGTGCTCCCAAGGTTTCTCAATCTTGAATTGCATCAATTAAATAAAATGTTCCCAATAAACAACAGGCAGAAATATGATGACTGCCACACAATTAAAGAAAGCTCTTGGCAGTTTTCACACTGTATATTGCCTCATTTAACTTTATTTGCAGTACAAAAGCAAGCTTTTTATTCACAATAACTAGTCTTTTGTGCCACCACCAAACCACCATGAATTCAAATTAGGCAAAAAAACGTTTGTTCTCCATTTCTGCATTGCTTGGTGTGACTGCAAGCTATAAGAGGACATCATTTTGCATCAGTGCTAATCTTTGTTATGGAAATGTGGACTTGCTACAAACCTTGAAAACCTTTTCTCTCAACAAAGATTGAATTTTAATACTTCTGACAATTGCAGTTAACAATTTACTAATAAGTAAATGACCTAATAAAGCTGTTCCACTACACTTCGTAGATCAAAAATATTCAGGTCCCAAGTTCATCCTTTAATGCTTGGTTAGGCATTTGTAGAACCTTAAAACTTGCATAACAAATAGAAACTCCACTGAACTATTTTGAGCTGCAAATGGTTGGTTTGTCTGTTAACTTCTCCTAACGATTCTGGTCAACCCTGTTCATGTCAACCATCGTTTTAAGATTTGGTGGGTAGTTTAACGGCCAGATTGCAGCTAAGATTCTCCATTTATCTGGACTAGGGCCTGGCACTGATACACACACACACTGGCCTGCCTACATCAGTGCTTGGGTTCTTTTGTAGCCACTTGGAGATAGTGAGAACTGCAGATGCTGGAGAGTCAAAGTGGATAAAGAATGGAGCTGGAAAATGTATGGCAGGTCACACAGCCTCAGAGGAGAAGGGGAGTTGACATTTCAGGTTGTAGCCTTTCATCAGGACTTCATTTGTCCTGAAATGTCAACTCCCCTTCTCCTCTGATGCTGGCTGACCTGCTGTGCTTTTTCCAGCTCCACTCTTTATCCACTTCTTTTGTAGCCAACAAGCCATAGAGTGGGACTTGGGGGGGGGATTGGTTACAAAAAGGGCCTTCCAGCTCAGAAACAGAAGAATTGCCCACTTTAGCTTTTATTTTGAACTTTAAACACTTTCTGTAGATGAACCATTCCAATCTTGTGTATTCTGCTTTTGATTTTAATCTTTGCATTACAAAGGAAACTACACTGTAGCCTGACTCTCCACTGTAGGATAGTTTTAGAAGTTCTTAACTGAAACATTCAGATTTTCCATTCATATTGTAATACCTTATTGTAAATGTCTCTGCTAAATCTGATAATTTATCTGCAAAGTTTATCTTTCATCTTTAGCCATCTTATGATTGCCTTTGTTATTACACTGGTCTGTTCAGGACTTTTGTATGCTGTGTACATTTTGTATATTAACTACTATGCAAATAAAGCTTTATTGTATATTTATTTATTTGCTCCTTTGTACTTTTTTTGAAATAGGATTTATTTGTGAAGTCTAGTTTACATTGTTGAACCTGTACCAATCGATAGTCACTATAAAGAGATATCAGGCTTCTGGTATATGTTTTGTCTATTTTTCCTGAGAAAAGCAATGCATAGAAATTATAACTATTATTTACTGAGGAGCCAAGATTTGATCCCTGAATCAGCAGTAAAATATATCCATGCATACAGGTAGTTCTGCTATTACGCGGTAGTTCTGTTCCTGTGCAAACCCGTGCTATACGAAAATTGAGCAATACAAATACACTTGAAGTGTCAGTGATATAATTGCATTATAGCCAATGTGCACTTTAAAAGTTCACATTTTAGAAACACAGCCAATTTGTGTTAACAGAAGACACATTATAGCAGAACTACCTATATTTTTTCTTCCATTCCCACTTTGATCGGTGAAGAGGTTGTTAATGGTAAATGGTAAGTACTGAAACAGTGATGTAAACTTCATTTAATTTACCAATCAAAATAAGACCCCTCAAGTAAGCAAGTTAAGCCTCACAATCCAACTTGACTATTACCTAAGAGGGTTCAATCCTTGTACAGTGTTGTTCTTCAAAGTTCTGCTAAAGGGAGAGTTCTGGTGTTCGATTTTTAGACCAAAGGAAGAGAATTTGTATATGTGATATTATTGATGATTTCTTAAATTCCTTTCATCCAAATTACAGCAAGTCCGCAGCTTGCCTTCTTCTCAGAAGTAACGTCTTTGCTCCTTGTTACATTTGGCCTTAATTGTCTGTTTGAAGACACAACTTTCCTGAGATTAACTCCTTACATTCTTCTGCAGGCCAATCTTTGTCCTTTGTGGCAATAAAGCATCCAATTTAATCAGGTATCTAAGCAGTTTGACTTATGTAATCTCAACTCCCTCCTTCCAAGGCATGACTCACTTGCTTTCAATTCCTGTGTAAGTTTGTTCTTGCTTTTAATATTTTATTCCAGACCGAAAGAACTGATTCTTTCAGTGTGTAACAGTTTACCCTTGTCCATTCAATCAATCCGTGAACAGTTATTAAAGTTTTGCGTCTATAATATCACAGAGGGAATCTGGTTTGGCGGTGGAGTTTGAACATTACTTGAACCATAAGGAAGACTACAAAATAGTGCTTCGTAAGTATCAACTAGAATTCTGGTCTTTCACATTTTGTAAAATTTCAATAAGACACGTAGGAAAGTCTCATTGGCAGTTAAACAAACGCTGTAAGATCTTTTGCATCGACCCAGTAGAACTAATGGGGCCTCTGGTGTACTTTCTGGTGGACAGTGTGTTCAGAAGTGCAGAACTCCCTCAGTGCTATGTTTGGAGTTCAGATTCAGTTTAGATTTTTTCACTTGGATCTTTTAACTGAGGTATGAACTCCTGGCCCTCTGACTCCAGTGAGATGCGAACACGCTCAGCAGCAAGGAAAGTGTCAAAGAGAACTCCGACCATATGGTGGTCTGCTGCATCAAGCCAAAATAATTCAACACAAAATGACAATCAAACTTCCATTCTGTGGTATTCAATTTTAAAAAAAGTTTTGATTTAATCTATTTTCTAATCAACCTGTTCAGAAATGTTATTATACACCTCTGGAGCAGGTGGGACTTTGAACCTGGGCCTCCCAGTCCAGGGATAGGACACTACACTGTGCCACAAGAGGGCCCTTCAGTGGTGTTCAGTTGCTCCGTATTTAATTATGAGAACCTAGTATCTGTTGAGTGATTAATTGAGACTGGATATGGTAACTGAGAAAAAGAACATAAGTTGCAGGCAAGCACTAATGAGCATTAGAGCAGACAGAGTCATAGAGATGTACAGCACAGAAACAGACTCTTCGGTCCAACTCATCCATGTCAACCAGATATCCTAAATTAATCTACTCCATTTGCCAAAATTTGGCCCATATCCCTCTAAACCTTCCTATTCATATACCCATCCAGATGCCTTTTAAATGTTGCAATTGTACCAGCCTCCACCACTTCCTCTGGTAGCTCATTCCATACATGCACCACCCTCTGTGTGAAAAAATTGACCCTTAGATCCCTTTTATATCTTTCCCCTCTCACCCTAAACCAATGCCCTCTAGGTTTGGACTCCCCCACTGTGGGAAAAAGACTTTGGCTATCTATCCTATCCATCCCCTCTTGACTTTATAAACCTCCATAAGGTCACCCCTCAACCTTTTACACTCCAGGGAAGATAACCCCAACCTATTCAGCTTCTCCCTATAGCTCAAATCCTCCAACCCTGGCAACATCCTTGTAAATCTTCTCTGCACTCTTTGAAGTTTAGTTACATCTTTCCTACAGCAGGGAGACTAGAACTGAACGCAGTATTCCAAAAGTGGCTGAACCAGTGGCCACAATCTAACATCCCAACTCCTCTACTCCATGCACTAACAAATAAAGGCATGTGTACCAAATGCCTTCTTCATTATCCTGTCAACCTGTTACTCCACCTTCAAGAACAATGAACCTGTACCCCAAGGTCTCTTTATTCAGCAACACTTCCCAGGACCTTACTATTAGGTGTATAAGTTCTGTCCTGATTTACCTTACCAAAATGCAACACCTTATTTATCTAAATTCCATTTAAAAGTATCAAATGAAACTTGCACACAGAGATAATTTGGAGTGTCTCCTCTCTGGAGATCTCTGAAGCATAAAACTTATTCAAACTGAGCTGTCAGGGAGCTCTGATTTAACAGAACCCCTCATCACTGCACTGGTGGATGGGATCTATGTAAAACTAATAGTATGATCCATGAAGTATTAAGACAGTGTGGTCTTTTGAGCATAATATGAAATTGTATTCTTTGTCTCTCTTTGACCTACTCGTATCCAAAGGAAAATGCTTGCCTGTACGATTTGTATCGTCACTTCAGGTCCTTCCGAAAAAAGCAACAAGATTCGCTTGGAGATAACTGACTAAAATGACAGCACAAGGATTTCCAATAGACTATATCCTTAGTTGTTTTTAAGGATCATGAAGATTGCAAAACAGATTTGCAAAGGGAGCATGTATTTGAAAAGTGAAGAAGACCAGTTCTCAGTAGCTAGACAATGTTCCATCTCTTGCCTGTTCAGCATGCATTAGGACTTTAACTCCAACCAATTGATTTACTTTTCTTAAATACAGTAAACTTCTGGGCGTAAGGTGATTATAATTACTAATCGTATACTATTGGGACTTGTCTCTTCGGCCTGTTGAGGTCTGTCCATGTTTTGTCTCAGTAACCCCATGGATCATTTTGCAAGAGGGTTGTCTACAACACTTCAAAATGTATAGTGTGTAATTAAGCTGGATTGCCAGAAGGTGGTGCTGGTCGCAAGCTTTCCTTTGAAAAACTTTCTGGTCTCTGCCCCACCTGTCTTTCTTTTACAACTGGACATTGCCTGCACCCAAGAGACTAATCTCTGTGGGTTCTACATTCTATAAAGTGTGTGTGTATGCAAGCTCTGAATAACTGTAACAGAAATGTGTTTTAATTATTTACATGAAAATGTAATTGCAAAATATAGCTAATATTTAGGAAAAAATTAAAATTGTGTATCTGTCTCATTCTGTTTCCCATAACTGTGCTATTTGGAAAAAAGACTAAATATTTAGTCACAGAATAACTTGTGCTCTGCATTGTAGTTAAGAAGTTTTTAATTTTCAACTCATAGAGTCATAGAGATGTACAGCATGGAAACAGACCCTTCGGTCCAACCCATCCATGCCGACCAGATATCCCAACCCAATCTAGTCTCACCTGCCAGCACCCGGCCCATATCCCTCCAAACCCTTCCTATTCATATACCCATCCAGATGCTTCTTAAATGTTGCAATCGTACCAGCCTCCACCACATCCTCTGGCAGCTCATTCCATACATGTACCACCCTCTGTGTGAAAAAGTTGCTCCTTAGTACTCTTTTATATCTTTCCCCTCTCACCCTAAATCTATGCCCTCTAGTTCTGGACTCCCTGACCCCAGGGAAAAGACTGGGGTCTTTTTATCCTATCTATGCCCCTCATAATTTTGTAAACCTCTATAAAGTCACCCCTCAGCCTCTGACTCTCCAGGGAAAACAGCCCCAGCCTGTTCAGCCTCTCCATTTAGCTCAAATTCTCCAACCCTGGCAATATCCTTGTAAATCTTTTCTGAACCCTTTCAAGTTTCACTACATCCTTCCAACAGGAAGGAGACCAGAATTGCACGCAATATTCCAACAGTGGCCTAACCAATGTCCTGTACAGCCGCAACATGACCTCCCAACTCCTGTACTCAATACTCTGACCAATAAAAGAAAGCATACCAAACACCATCTTCACTATCCTATGTATGTCCAATACCCATTTAAATGCCCTTAACGTCGGCGAGTCTACTACTGTTGCAGGCAGGCCATTCCACGCCCCTACTACTCTGAGTAAAGAAACTACCCCGATATCTGTCCTAAATCTATCACCCCTTAATTTAAAGGTATGTCCCCTCATGTTCGCCTTCGCCATCCAAGGAAAAAGGCTCTCATTGTCCACCCTATCAAACCTGATTATCTTAAGTCTCAATAAGCCACCTCTCAACCTTCTTCTCTCCAATGAAAACAGCTTCAGTTCTCTCAGCCTATCTCTCAGCAAGACCTTCCTTCCATACCTGGCAACATCCTAGTAAATCTCCTCTGAACCGTTTCCAAAGCTTCCACATCCTTCCTATGATGCGGTGACCAGAACTGTACACAATACTCCAGGTGTGGCCGCACCAGTGTCTTGTACTGCTGAAGCATGACCTCGTGGCTCCAAAACTCAATCCCCCCACCAATAAATGCCAAAACACCATACGCTTTCTTAACAACCCTCTCAACCTGGGCGGCAAGTTGTACTAATAAAGAAAGACAGATGCTAAGTACAACATCAGGCATCATGTTAGCATCATAACAATAGAAGGAATTTCTTACAAATATCCACAATTTAAATTGATTAAATATGTGCTATCTGGTTGTCAACCCAACAGTTTATCTGTCTTTACACTCTCTAAATCCTTCATAATTTTAAGCACTTAACTCCTTTTTGCGTGTAGATCCTTCAAAAACCCTGTCTGTAGTTGACTAAAATTACTGGCAGAAAACTATGAAAGCTTAGGAAAGCTTCACCCTGCTTTTGTTTTTAAGTTCAGTTGTGAGATTTGGGCATCGCTGGCTGGGCCCAGCATTTATTGCCCATCCCTAGTTGCCCCCTTGAGAAGGTGGTGGTGAGCTGCCGCCTTGAACCACTGCAGTCCACATGCTGCAGGTAGACCCACAATGCCTTAAGAGAGGGAATTCCAGGATTTTGACATAGTGACAGTGAAGGAACAGTGATATATTTCCAAGTCAGGATGGTGAGGGGCTTGGAGGGGAATTTGGGGCGATGTTCCCATGTATCTGCTGCCCTTGTCCTTCGAGATGGAAGTGGTTGTGGATTTGGAATGTGCTGTCTGAGGAGCCTTAGTGAATTTCCTGTCAATATCAGTAGGTTAAGTGTTTTATGAAATTCTCTCTCTGCTCAAATGCACCATTCTCAGATTCTTGCCTCTTCTTCTCAATGCTCTCTATTCTGTTACTTTCTCTATTGACATCTATGGCTCCTCAGGAGACTTTGACCTTCATCCTCATGTGAGGTGATTCCAGCTTCTGCGTACAATAAGCAGGAACTCCTGTTCTCATGGGCAATCTTGCCTACTCTGTACAACAACCAGAACCATTTCCATACAAGCAACCCTGAGGGCAAGGAGCCTGTTACACACTGATACTCACCAACAAATTCTCAAATATGATTGGCGTGTATGTAAAAGCATAATGGAATGTAGTATCATTTTACAGGTTTTTCAATCAGTAATTTTAAAGGGTGGAACAAATTTACAAGCAGAATCTTCCCCGCCCCTGAACAATGTGGGCAATAGCAAGTCAATTTGGAAAATATGGCAAGATTGGAAAAATTAGATTCTCGATTATTGAGAGAAAAGGGTCTGATTTTCCACCCCAGGTTTGAACATTGGCATGAGAATCTTGCTCATGAGCAACAAGAGGTCTCTTTGCATGGATTCACACCACATTATTACCTAACCTCACCTCATTTTAATGTAGTTTGCTATTTTCCCAGGCAGCAGCGAGGAACGAGACGACAGTGATTCCCAACATGAAAATCTGAGTGGGTACCTGACAGCTGCATCTTGCCACTTGTTTCTCTAGGCCTCTACTTCGGACAGAATTCTATGGAGGTTGGCATCGGACACAGTCATCAAGGCATATCTCTGACTCACTTCTAACACAGTTCACCACTTCAATACTGTACCTTGGAGCTTGTTGACATCTCTCATTGTAATGCTGCTGCTTGGCCATTTTGTGCAGCCATCTCATGCATTGGAACAGGGTGTATCTCAAGGCTCTTCGCTTGCTGTCTTGGCACTCATTCAATTTGCCTCTACTTGGATACTCATTGTATCTTTGCTTGGCTTTTAGTGCATTGCGGTCTCATTCAGAACATAAAAGCTCACAGTACTTCTGTGTTGCCTTGTCATTTAACTCAGACATCAAGCTCGGCAGCTGGTCATGGTTCTCAGCAACGAACAGTCAAGGGAGTGGATGTGTTTCTGTACGGTACCATGCTATAGTTTGTACCAGCAGTTTACACAGAAAACATCGTGCACATGCTTCAACCAAATGCCATGCCTCAAACAAAAAAAAGTTAACCTTTCGGGTCCTGTGACCCTTCCTCAGAACTGGAGGACCCAAAACTGGTCTAGTTCTGATGAAGGGTCTTCGGACCCGAAACGTTAACTCTGATTTCTCTTCACAAATGCTGCCAGACTTGCTAAGCTTTTTCAGCCACTTCTGTTTATGTTTTTGATTTACAGCATGTGCAGTTTTCTCAGCCATGTCTCAAAGTCTATGGGGAGTGGTCTTCATTCAAGGGTGATGAAGGGCTTATGCCCGAAACATTGATTCTCCTGTGCCTTAGATGCTACCTGACCCTGCTGTGCTTTTCCAGCATCACGCTCTCAACTCTCAACTCAGACATCTGCAGTCCTCACTTTCTCCCAGGCGACTGTTGTCAGTCAGGGTGTCCATGACAGTCACTCAAGGCCATCATTTGCTCTTAGCCCAGAGGACTGGACGTGGTAATTCACGCTTTCAGCATTCAGCTTTCCTTAATATTACAGTCCAGGGAGCATAGGTCCTGTATGTCCAGTGCAACAAGTCTGGGGATTAATGCTATGTTAGTCAGGTACTGCACACAGATCAGGGGTCTCGTTACTCATTAGTTGGAGCTGTCCACCGTAGTCAGTCGGGTGGGGGTGGGCCACTGTCAGTCCTTGAGGGGCAGTCTGCCTACTGAAAGTCAAAGGAACTATCGGGGCCACTGTGATGGTGGCCAATAATAGTCTCCTTCTGAGGAGGAAGATGAGAACACTGAGCATCACATTCAGCATGATTAAGCCTCAACAAGTCTTTCAGGACTTAATTTGTTAACTTAATTAACTGTAGCTTCCAACAGTTATGAGTTAGGCAAGGTCATCATTTATTGACAGTAAATCTGTAGTTGCTCAAAGGGCAAACAGCTTCTGTTTGTTCCCAGAAGTAAATACAGCTTTTCTACTTGTTTTTTTCTTCACTCTTCCAGTTGTTCAATAGAAGTTAAATGTATCAACTATTTGAAGCCTTTGCAACATGTGATGTTCCCACATTGAACCATGACAAGATGTTATGCTACGTTGGGCACTAGAGAGAGGAATATTTCTTTAGATAAACTCCTAAGATGGTAACAAAAACAGAATTTGCTGGAAAAACTCAGTTCTGAGGAAGAATCACTGCACCTGAAACATTAACTCTGCTTTTTCTCCACAAAAGCTGGCAGACTTGCTGAAGTTTTCCAGCAATTTCTATTTTTGTTTTTGATGTGCAGTTCTTTGGGGATTTTTTTGTCCTAACATAGTATGCTATGAGGGATGAGTATCCTCTGTACCATCAGTCTTGAAGCTGCAACTACACTCGGCGAAAATGAGGACTGCAGATGCTGGAGATTAGAGTCGAGAGTGTGTTGCTGGAAAAGCATAGCAGGTCAGGCAGCATCCGAGGAGTGGGAGAATTGGCGTTTCGGGCAAAAGCCCTTCATCAGGAATCCTGCTCCTCGGATGTTGCCTGACCTCCTGTGCTTTTCCAGCACCACACTCTCGATTGCAATTTAACTGACAGGTGATGATGTAAAGAGCAATATCTTAATGATGGTGAGATTATAATTCCAATGAAGTGTCACTAATGTCACCAATGTCCCCTCAGAAGCTTTTCTTTTTCGGTACCCTCCCACTCTGTGCAGGGTGACGGTGGCTACCACAATTTGCATAGCTGAGTTTTAAATATGGTGCCACCGCAGAAATCCTGGAAGATCTGGGCAGCAGTGAGCACACAACAGTATGACTGCAGCATTTAAGGTCGTGGGCATACATAGCAAAGTGAGTAATGGAGAATTGCGTGAGATAACTCTCTATAGCTCACAGAGAGAAACCCTCCATGAAGCTCCCCAAAATTGACAGTTAGTTGACTTTTGATCAAATTCAGCTTTCAAGATCCAAAGGATTCAGACAGTTTCACCAGCTATTGCTGTATACTCTGATCTGTTTTAAACTTTATATTGAATGAGGGATAAGACAAGAAAAATAAACGATGGAAATGTGAGTATGGGACTAATTGGAGCTCTTTCAGAGACCCACCACATTCACAATGGGCTGAATGGCCTCCTTCTGAACTGTATGATTTCATTAAACTTTTATAACTAAGGATTTCTTGTAGAAATTTTGTCGATTTCCTCTATTTTAATATCATTCTCCACTTTTGTTTCTGTTAATCAGTGATGGAAAACAGTCCCATTTATCAACAGCAGGACAGGGTGTAGGTGAGACCTGTCTGGAGTACTGTGGATAGTTTAGGTCTCTGTATTTAAGAAATGATATACTAACATTGGAGACTGTTCCAAGCAGATTCACTCAATTGATCCCTGGGATGAAGGAGTTGACATATTGGGAACTGCAAAATAGATTAGGCTTAGGCCTTCGCTCATTCGAGTTTGGAAGAATAAGGGGTGACCTTATTGAAACACACAAGGTTCTGAGGGGGTTTGACAGGGTAGATGTTGAGAAGATGTTTCCACAAGTGGGGGGAATCTTGAACTGGAGGATATAGTTACAGATTAAGTGGACACTTATTTAAAACTGAGCTGGAAAGGAATTTCTCCCTGAGAATGAATGACTAGAATTCTCCACCCAAGAGCGTTTAGAGGCTAGATCAATGAAAGGATTTAAAGAGGACTTGTTTTAAAAAACATCAAGATGTTGAGGGCTATAATGAATTGGCATGAAAGTGGAGTTGAGGCCTGGGACAGATCAGCATGATTTTACAGAATGGCAGGTCAGGCTTGAGGGGCTGCCCCTGCTGCTGTTTCTTATGTTCTTCTGTTCTCAACTGAGGATGTGAGGAGAGAATCCATAATGTTTGTGATACAAAAGAATACTTCCATTCACAAAATCCAGCTTTCTCTTTGTAGTTAGAAGTGCTTTTCCAGAGATAAACAGATACAATCACTGGACACTGTCTGCTGAAAAATGATGGACCTAACATGGCTGAGTCCAATTCTGGATCCAGGTCCATGGATGGATTCTCAGCAGGATTACCTGATTGGGATCATCTATAGGAATTATACATTACCTTTTCCACAGGACTGTGAAAGCATTTGGAAGCATTCATTGCAATTCAAATGAGATCAGCTATCTGTGAATAGATCAGGGATTGAATGAAACATTTTTCTGGTCTGTATCACTGAGGGACTCATTGCACATCTCAGAGGGCTGGTTTCATTTCCACATTAAGCTTGCTTTGGGAAGCGATTTGGAATTAAATCAAATTTTGATGTTGCCTATATATGGAGAAATATTTGGCAATTGGGAAACTGTAGAATAATAATGTCACATGTCTGCAACACATGTTTGTTGTTCAGGTTTTTCCTGTCTCTGATAAGTGATTTGTGACAGAAACAGCTGTTAAGCTAATAATTAATAAATGAAACCAAGAAAAAAACATCCTCAGATAAACACTCAAGGTCTGGGGAGTATGCAAGATGTTAAAAATGACTGAGAGTCCCTAGAGAACAATTCAGTTTTCCTTTCCCCCTCAACTGTTTCATTGCTTCTTCTCTGTACTTTTCTATGTAATTTGTTTAATTCATGTCCTAGTTTTCTCTTCATTCTTGCTGCATATGGCTCAATACTGACAGTTCCCTAGGAACTATTTGTATAACCTTTGTGTGGGAAAACTCAGGAAATTCAAATAGTCCAAAGCCAATCATATATGTCATTACCAAATCAATGTTGATGCACAAGTTATGATACAATTAAACCTATATAGCTCTTAATGTGTGTCCATGAAACAGACCAAGTGTTGAAGGTTTGATCATCCATGTCTATTAACACAGTAACTTTGAGGGTGGTTCTGTGTGACCTAGGAGCTCTGCAGTGACATGGGGTCAGCATACTGTGCAAAATATGACAAGTGGTACAGGGCTCAATTTAGGAAACAATCCTTCTGAGTCCTTTCTTTTGTTACAATCAGTTTGAACATGCAGCATATCAATTGTTTGTTCCTTTTCCTCTGAGTCAGCAAACTAGATCGAAAAAAAAATAAAAATGCAGTGGATGTTAAGCAAAGAGAACAAAACATCTTTCCAGAAACTAGAACTGTCAGAACAATGGGTATGAGCCCCAGTGTCAGAGTAAAGTGGTATGTCGGGATTTAGCTGATGTGATTTTTTTTTGCTTTTCTTTGTTCTGTTTGCAAAAGGGGGATAACATTGAGTTTATCAAAAGGTGGTCAAAAACACTGGGCTTTTGCTGATCTTGTTCGTGCTGGAACTCAAAGCTCTGCCAGCACAGCAGATCTATGAGTGATAGCTACAGTTTATTGTTCATAATGGTGGCCTTGCATTTCAGATGCTGATGTCGAGAATTACCACTCCATGATAACAGTCAGCACATAACGTAGCTATGGAAGCAGCATAGACACCAGAAAAGAGATTTTTACATTACAACCGCCTTATATTGTAAAGCTCCATTTTTGTTTTAAGGTAAACAAATGTTCACAAAAGCTTTCTAGATCAGTATGTTTCCAATAAGTTTAACCTCTATAGTGGAAAGCCTTTAGAAATGATAATTTGGGACAAAAGGAACACAATTGTGGATTCATTGAGAAAAGTCAGCACGAATCTGTTAAGGGAAAATTGTGTTTAGCGAACTTAATTTGAGATTATGATATGGCTCATATGCTTATGTGTTTCGTAGAGAAGGTAGATGAGGGTAATACAGTTAAAGTGGTGTACATAGACTTCCAAAAAGCATTTGAGAAAGTGGCACATAACAGGTTTACCTGAAAGGTTAAAGCCATGGAAAAATACAGATGATAGAACATTACAGAGCAGTACAAGCCCTTCAGCCCTCAATGTTGCGCCAAGCTGTGGAACCAATCTGAACCCCATCTATCCTAAACTATTCCATTTTCATCCATATGTTTATCCAATTACTATTTAAATGCCCTTAAAGTTGGTCAGTCTATTACTGTTACAGGCAGGACGTTCCGTGCCCCTACTACTCTCTAAGTAAAGAAACTACCTCTGACATCTGTCCTATATCTATCATCCCTCAATTTAAAGCTATGTCTCCTCATGCTAGCCATCACCATCTGAGGAAAAAGGCTCTCACTGTCCACCCTATCTAACCCTCTGATTATCTTATACGTCTCAATTAAGTCACCTCTCAACCTTCTTCTCTCTAACAAAAACAGCCTCAAGTCCCTCAGCCTTTCTTCATAAGACCCTCATTCCATACCAGGTAACACCCTAGTAAATCTCCTTTGAACCCTTTCCAAAGCTTTCACATCCTTCCTATAATGCAGTGACCGGAACTGTACGCAGTACTCCAAGAGCGGCCGCACCAGAGTTTTGTACAGCTGCAGCATGACCTCATGGCTCCGAAACTCAATCCCTCTACTAATAAAAGCTAACACACCGTATATCTTCTTAACAACCCTATCAACCTGGATGGCAACTTTCAGGGATCTATGTACATAGACATGGAGATCTCTCTGCTCATCTACACGACCAAGAACCTTACCATCAGCTCCTTCCAAAGGGAATCACCTCACATTTTTCTGCATTAAACTCCATTTGCCACCTCTCAGCCCAGCTCTGCAGCTTATCTATGTCCCTCCGTAACCTCCAACATCCTTCAGCGCTATCTACAACTCCACCGACCTTAGTGTCATCCGCAAATTTACTAACCCATCCTTCTATGCCCTCATCCAGGTCATTTATAGAAATGAGAAACAACAGTGGCCCCATGCGGTACACCACAAGTAACTGAACTCCAGGATGAACATTTCCCAACAACCACCACACTGTCTTCTTTCAGCTAGCCAATTTCTGATCCAAACCGCTAAATCACTCTCAGTCCCATGCCTCCATATTTTATGCAATAGCCTACCATGGGGAACCTTATCAAACGCCTTACTGAAACCCATAGACACCACACCAACTGCTTTACCCTCATCCACCTGTTTGGTCACCTTCTCAAAGAATTCAGTCAGGTTTGTGAGACGCGACCTACCCTTCGCAAAATTGTGTTGACCATCCCTAATCAACTTATTCCTCTCTAGATGATTATAAATCCTATCTCTTATAACCTTTTCCAACACTTTACCCACAACTGAAGTAAGGTTCACTGGTCTATAATTAACAGGGTTGTCTCTACTCCCCTTCTTGAACATTTGCTATCCTCCAGTCTTCTGGCGCTATTCCTGTCGACAATGGTGACATAAAGATCAAAACCAAAGGCTCTGCAATCTCCTCCCTGGCTTCCCAGAGAATCCTCGGATAAATCCCATCTGGCCCAGGGGACTTGCCTGTTTTACACTTTCCAGAATTGCTAACACCTCCTCCTTGTGAACCTCAATCCCATCCAGTCTAGTAACCTGTAATTCAGTATCCTCCTTGACAACATTGTCTTTTTCCAGTGTGAATACTGACAAAAAATATTCATTTAGCGCTTCCCCTATCTCTTCTGACTCCATGCACAACTTCCCACCACTATCCTTGACTAGCCCTAATCTTACTCTAGTCATTCTTTTATACTTGATATACCTATAGAAAGCTTTAGGGTTTTCCTTGATCCTATCTGCCAAAGACTTTTCATGCCCCCTCCTGGCTCTTCTTAGTTCTCTCTTTTGGTCTTTCCTGGCCAGCTTGTAACTCTTAAGTGCCCGACACAGTAAGATATAGACTGTAGGGAAATAGATGATGACATCTTGCAAAATGTCCAGATTACAGAGGAGGAAGTGTTGGATGTCTTGAAACAGTTAAAAGTGGATAAATCCCCAGGACCTGATCAGGTGTACCCGAGAACTCTGTGCGAAGCTAGAGAAGTGATTGCTGGGCCTCTTGCTGAGATATTTGTATCATCGATAGTCACAGGTGAGGTGCCAGAAGACTGGAGGTTGGCAAACATGGTGCCACTGTTTAAGAAGGGCGGTAAAGACAAGCCAGGGAACTATCGACCAGTGAGCCTGACCTCGGTGGTGGGCAGGTTGTTGGAGGGAATCCTGAGGGACAGGATGTACATGTATTTGGAAAGGCAAGGACTGATTTGGGATAGTAAACATGGCTTTGTGCATGGGAAATCATGTCTCACAAACTTGATTGAGTTTTTAGAAGAAGTAACAAAGAGGACTGATGAGGACAGAGTGGTAGATGTGATCTATATGGACTTCAGTAAGGCGTTTGACAAAGTTCCCCATGGGAGACTGGTTAGCAAAGTTAGATCTCATGGAATACAGGGAGAACTAGCCATTTGCATACAGAACTGGCTCAAAGGTAGAAGTCAGAGGGTGGTGGTGGAGGGTTGTTTTTCAGACTAGAGGCCTGTGACCAATGGAGTGCCACAAGGATCGGTGCTGGGCCCTCTACTTTTTGTCATTAGCATAAATGATTTGGATATGAGCATAAGAGGTACAGTTAGTAAGTTTGCAGATGACATCAAAATTGGAGGTGTAGTGGACAGCGAAGAGGGTTACCTCAGATTACAACAGGATCTGGACCAGATGGGCCAATGGGCTGAGAAGTGGCAGATGGAGTTTAATTCAGATAAATGCAAGGTGCTGCATTTTGGGAAAGCAAATCTTAGCAGGACGTATACACTTAATGGTAAGGTCCTAGGGAGTGTTGCTGAACAAAGAGACCTTGGAGTGCAGGTTCATAGCTCCTTGAAAGTGGAGTCGCAGGTTGATAGGATAGTGAAGAATGCGTTTGGTATGCTTTCCTTTATTGGTCAGAGTATTGAGTACAGGAGTTGGGAGGTCATGTTGCGGCTGTACAGGACATTGGTTAGGCCACTGTTGGAATATTGCGTGCAATTCTGGTCTCCTTCCTATCGGAAAGATGTTGTGAAACTTGAAAGGGTTCAGAAAAGATTTACAAGGATGTTGCCAGGGTTGGAGGATCTGACCTACAGGGAGAGGCTGAACAGGCTGGGGCTGTTTTCCCTGGAGAGTCGGAGGCTGAGGGGTGACCTTATAGAGGTTTACAAAATTATGGGGGGCATGGATAGGATAAATAGACAAAGTTTTTTCCCTGGGGTCGGGGAGTCCAGAACTAGAGGGCATAGGTTTAGGGTGAGAGGGGAAAGATATAAAAGAGACCTAAGGGGCAACTTTTTCATGCAGAGGGTGGTACGTGTATGGAATGAGCTGCCAGAGGAAGTGGTGGAGGCTGGTACAATTGCAACATTTAAGAGGCATTTGGATGGGTATATCAATAGGAAGGGTTTGGAGGGATATGGGCCGGGTGCTGGCAGGTGGGACTAGATTGGGTTGGGATGTCTGGTCGGCATGGACGGGTTGGACCGAAGGGTCTGTTTCCATGCAGTACATCTCTATGACTCTATGAACTGAGCCTTCACGTCTCATTCTAACATAAGCCTTCTTCTTCCTCTTGACAAGAGATTCAACTTCTTTCGTAAAGAAAGGACAGTAGTAACATGGATATGAAGGTGGCTGAATAACAGGAAACTGGAGTTGGTATTGAATGGCTGTTTGTCGGCCTGGAGAATGTATACAGTGTGGTTTCCCAGGGATTGGTGTTAGAGTCACTTTTCTTGATCTGTATTAACAACCTCGTCTTTGGTGTAAAGGGTATAATTTAAAAATGTGCAGATGATCTAAAAATGCAAAGTATGGTGACCTGTAAGAAGGATAGTGATAAATTTCAAGAGGTCATAGACAAGTTGGTGAACAAGTGCCAAATGATAGTTAATGCAGAGAAGTCTGAAGTGATTCATTTTGGTAGGAAGAATGAGGACAGGCAATATAAAATAAAGAATACACTTCTAAAGAGAGTGCAGGAGCAGAGGGATGGGAGATATATGTATACAAAGAATTGAAGGCGGTAGGACAGGTTGAGGGAGTGGTTACTATAAGTGTTCAGGATCCTGGACTGTATAAATAGAGACATTGGATTGGATTTCTGCAGCATCAAGTCAACTTCAGAAATCTTTAAAAACGATGGACTGGACACAGATCTATAGGATCCACCTACCAGGCCCGCTGCCAAGGAAAGGCCGTCAGCATTCTCAGAGATCCATCCCACCCTGGCAATGTTTTTCTACAATCTCTACCGTTGGGGAGAAGGTACAGAGGCGTGGACACACGCACCAGCCGATTTCGAAACAGTTTCTACCCTCCTGCTGTTAGAATACTGAATGGACTCTCAAACTCTTAACATTCGCCTGCACCTGTGTTTTTGTTTTTGCCACTTTTTACCTATTATTTACTATCGATGCTACTTAACTCTGTGATCTGTCTGTATTGCTCGCAAGACAAAGCTTTTCACTGTGCCTCAGTACACATGACAATAAATTCAATTCAATTCAATTCAATTCAATTCAGATGCAGAAGTCTCACTTCCATTTCTGGCAGCTTCTATTTTCTTCTGGTAGGGGAAAGGGTCAGGATGTGAATCACACAGGAAGGAAACCCAAACCTGGCAGAGCCATTTGAAATTCGAGGGGAGTTCAAACAGACCCCATTTTCGCTGTTCCAAGAGTGTTAACTCATAGCGTAGGATTTTCATGAATTTATGGAGGAGGCGGAAACAATCTTGAAAGGCAGATAAATTCTGTTGAAATGTTGAAAAGTTATTTAAATTCCCAGCCCTTTCAAAATGAAGAAAAGCAGTCTTCAGCTTTCAATTAGAGTGAAGAGAAAAACAGACTGCTGGGATGAACTGATTGACAGGCCATCTAGCCTAAAAGAAATGATTAGCCATCTGTCCCTGCAATTTGAATAGACTTCATTCTTGACATTTCCCAAGGATTGTTATTAAAGCTGAGCCCATTTTGAACACTTGGTTGAATTTCAAAACTGCAAAAACCACTCTTCATCTCAACAGCAGAGGCTGAGTTCAGTTTTAAGAGGCTGTTAAAGGATTAACTCTCTTGCATGTGTTTAGTAATTAGAATTTTGTTTTCCTAACAGATTGACCATTTGAGGGAATTTTAAATTTTTGAATGGGTTTTATGAATGTAAGTTTCTTTCTTCACTATGAAGTGTGAATGAGTGCAAGTTCTTTTCGTCTGTTAAAAGGGTTTTTTTAATCTCCATAGGGCCGAAGGACCTGTTTCTGTGTTGTATGGCGCCTTGACTCAAATGGCTCTTAAGATCTGCCCATAATAGATTTTAAGTAAGTGGCTATAGAGGTGACATGGTGGGAGTATGAGGGGATCTGGAGATGGAATGGGGGATATTAGAGGACCTGGTGGTTCCATGGGGACATGTGGAGCTACAGAGGTGGCATGAAGGTTATGAGCAGCTATGGAGGGGACATCGAGATATGAGGGAAAATGGGTGGTGGCTGAGAGGTGAAAGCTTTTGGGTCAAACAGCCTTTTAAACAATTGGGACAAAGTCTGAGGGAACAGAGGTGGGCCTTCTAACCAATCTGCTTTAGCAGACACCCAATTTTGCGGCCTCTTCTGATCTGCTCCAAGAGCTTATGGGCCTGATTCAATCACACCAGTCTTCTCAGTCTATGTTACAAGGTCCTTTATATCAAAGTGGGCCTGCTGAGTTGGGAAATATCCTGCTTTGAGCCATCTGCCTCAATAGGAAAATCTGGCCGACAGAGTTAAAAAGCAAGGATCCTTTATAAAATGCTGGCTGAGTTTGAAATGAAAAGATCTTGTCACCATGACAACATGACATTCAATGGTACTTTAGAAAGCCACCAACAGAGTGAAAACAATTTGTGCAGACCTTCAGCTCCTTTTGCTTTGTCCCCAATGCTTTTATTCCTGCCCATCGACCCTGGCCAACAACAAGCATAATACCAAGCATCTCTCCTCACAAACAACTGTGATCACAGCTGGCACCAAACTTAAGGAAGGAAATGACAACATTGAAGAGGATGCAAAAAAGACTACAAGGTGATTCCAGACATTTCGCAGCAAGGATGGAGCCACTGGGGCTGTTCATCTTGGAGAAGAAAAAGTTAAGAGGAGACTTAACGGAAGGATTCAAACTTTGGACAGATTGGACTAGAGAAACCTGTTCGTGTTGGCTGAAGGGTCAAGAACAAGTTTTAAGATGAATGGCAAAAGAACCAAAGGTGACATGAGGAAAACCATTTTTGTGCAGTGAGTGGTTATGATCTGTGGTGCTCTACCAAAGAGTGCAATGGAAGCAGAGTCAATTATAGCTGTCAAAGGGGTAATTGATAATTATCTGAAAAGAAAAAAAATTGCAGGACTACAGGGAAAGGGTTGAGGAGTGGGGACCAATATTCTCTGACAGCTGCTCCTAGAATCGACATGCCAATGCCATGCATTGACTTCCAGTTCCACAAACCGCTGCTGTCCATGGAACTGAGAGGTTGCGCAAACAAAAACAAAATTAGCAGGAACACTGGTGGGGACTGGGTATGTCGCACTTGCAGACAGCCAGCACTGAGACTATGGGTCAGTTAGCTTCCTTCTGTAAATCTTCATTGATTTTACAAAGCATTGCTTTTGCATTTTCAGATTCTGTGTCATGAGGCAATCACTACAGCTCATGCAGAAAAGGCCTTGACTCCTGTGGCCTATTCTAAACTGAAGTGCAGTTTTAAGAACAGTCCATGGTAAAGGGAGGTACTTCTATACTGAGAGCTTCATCTTAGGATCTCCCTCTGTGTTTTAAAAACTGTAGAATCATGAATCAAAATTAGTATCAAAAGAATGTATAACCAATATGTAATCCTGTTTTTCAATTCAATTTCACTTTTGGAAATCTTAAACCTTTTGGCAGAAACATTAGAAATATTCAACAGGTCAGACAGCTACTGTGGAAAAAGAAACAGTTCACATCTCAGGTTGATGACCCTTCATCAGAACTTGACAAACTCTGCAAGGCAAAAGGTGGTAGTAATGGACAAATAAAGATATAAGAGAACAGCCTGGGCAATGGCAGGAAAGTTGCGAGAACATGGCAACATTGAAAAGATCAGATTGCTGATAGTGAGAAAAAAAAAGCTGATGTTTCCTCTGAAAGGGTTTCAGTGCTGAGTTTTGAACCTTCCTAAAGAGTGGCGACTAACTTAGTTCCATGTATTTGCATGTATTTGCTAGACTCACCTCATTTCTGTGCAGTTCCCAATTCTCCCCTCCTTCCTTCAGAAACTCGATGGTGGTAGTTCCTAAAATGGAAAGCAAAGGAATTACCTGGTGGCACTGCTTGCTTCAGTGGGTCTTTGGACAACTCCACTCTCACTACTCAGTTCCCCCATATTCCATGTCCTCTTCCAACCTATGTCCATACAAGCCACCAGCCACACCACATCATCATGGCAAAAGTGAGGACTGCAGATGCTGGAAACTAGAGTCTAGATTAGAGTGGTGCTGGAAAAGTATAGCCGGTCAGGCAGCATCCGAGGAGCAGGAAAATCGACGTTTCAGGCAAAAGCTCTTCATCATTCCTGATAAAGAGCTTTTGCCCAAAACGTCAATTTTCCTGCTCCTTGGATGCTGCCTGACCTGCTGTGCTTTTCCAGCACCACTCTAATCTAGACACCACATCATCATGACTGCTTTCACACACCACTTCAGCCCTTCAGGACTTCATTTGGAACTCATGGATGCTTATGATTTGTGTACTTCTGACAGGTCACTTGGCACACAGGGACATGCACACACATCTCAGCCTATGTGGCTGGCATTGCTTTGGAAGCACAGAGAAAGAGGCAGGCAGCTTGTCAAGATGGGGAGTGGTAGATATATCACATATAGCACAGTGTCACACCCACAGCATGAGCCAGCAGCTTCGACAGCAAACTCACTGAATATGCTGCAACCAAATGGCAATGTCTAAATACCACAGGGGACAAGTCCTTAGTGGAGTGAAGGGCTACCACAAGTCAGTCAAGAAGTTCATCCAATGTCAGTCCAAAGGGTGGGCTTTGGTCAGTCCTGGGGATTTGAGTATGAACTGTCAGAGACTTGACCAGGACAGTTCATGTATTCTTGGGGAAAATGGGAAGTTGGAGTCGATTGTAGCAGCATGACTGAGCCCAACAAGAACAACAGCCTCCAGCAACTGCTGTACAGTCTCCAGAGGGAAAAGCAGCATGTGCAGATCATCCAAGGAGACAGGACAGTGAACCAAACCCTTGAATCTACTGGCTTCATTATCACCGTCACTTGCATTCTCAGGAACCAAGCAAAGATGAGGACTAAGAATACCCCAGGTCATCATCACTGAACTGGATCATCTGCTGGAACAGAATGTCCACTCAGAAGAACCATCCCATCCCATCCCAGTGCCCATTAAGATTACATCTGCCCTGAAATGTTATGTCAGCGGCTTGTTCCAAGGAACAACTGGAGACATTTGGGGCATCTCCCAGGTCATGGTCCAAAATGGATCTGGGCTGTCGGTGTTGCAGTTTCTCCAGATTACACCAGTTTATATCTTTTCTCCACAGTGAGGTGAGTGAAACAACTCAGGCACTGGCACTGTCTAATATCGCTGGCTTCCCCCAGCAGCCAGGCACTATAGACTGCAGGCTTTGAGACCTCAGCTCTATCACTATCCTGCAGCAGTCATCGATGGAAAAGCCTTCCACTCCATCAATATCCAGTTTAACTCTGACCATCCACGCCAAATTCCAGTGTTGTCCACCAGGTATCCTGTAAGCTGCCATGGTGTGAACGCACTGGAGAACTCACAGGTTCCTGTATCATGAAGATGAGATCTTGATGCCAAGACAAATCCAGTGGGCCTTGCGTTTTAGCCCACAAAGAATGTTTGCATCATTAATATTCACAACTGGAGCAGACAAAAGTGGGGTGGAGATGCTGGATGCAGAAGAAATTGGGCATTGAGAGCCATTTGTTGGGTTACAGTGGTGCAGTATCACAGTGTAATAGGTCATTCATGAAATGCTGTGAAGCTGGAATGTAAATATGGCACCAGTGGTGAGACTGTGGCCAAGTGCCATCAAAGGCCAGCACTTCCATCTCTCTTGCTACACGATTCTGGAGTCAGGTGCCATTGAGGTCAGTTGCATAATTAATGAGCTGAAGAGGAAAAAGTTGTTTGACATGGGGCATGGTGGACCGCCCATTGAATCTCATTGAAAACAATCACTGCCAAAACATGGAAGAATTCCGCACATACTCATTTTTTCTCCATAGATGCTGCCTGAGTAATTTCAGTGTTTTCTGTTTATTCTTTAGTGTAGAAATCTTACCTGTCCACTTACTTCTATGTGACATGATCTGGGGGAATGGGTATTTGTTAAGACTGGTAACATTTTCAATGACCAAACCTGACACCTTAATCTAAGAAGCCATTCTGCCCATTCCTATCCAGCTGCTGTTTCATTTTTAGACTTGGTATAAGATGGCAGCTCTAATTAATATCATAAAGGGTACTAACTTAGCCCTTTTTATATGTACCAACTATTGTGCATTCTGGGTATAATTTAATCTAGTGATGAGCTGTGGCTCACTGAATTAGAATTCATGGAGACAAACAGCCTGAAGTAAGCAATTCCTGACTTGAAAGTCTAAAACTGCTCATAAATCGTTAATACACAAGTATTAGTCAGTGAGGGATGTGACAAGACAGCTCACTTTCCCTATGGTTGCCAATAAGCAGTCCATGTATAATTATCATATCCATGTCATAGAAGGGGCCTTAATTGGTAAAATATTAAATCTAATCACACCATTTGATGTTTGATGTTTGTGTTTATTTGATGGATTTGCCAATTTGGGGTTACTATTCATAAAGCAGTGTTCCCCCTTCCTTGTAAATTCAGTTGATGTGTCTCTAAAGCTCAACAAAAGAAACAGTGGGCAGCAGTTTCCAGGGTAACTGCAGTTTGTGAGGGATGGAGCTTCTCCTGTGCTTTGAAATGAAAGGACCATGTCACCATGACAACATGACATTCAATGGTACTTCAGAAAGCCACCAACAGAGTGAAAACAATTTGTGCAGACCTTCAGCTCCTTTTGCTTTGTCCCCAATGCTTTTATTCCTGCCCATCGACCCTGGCCAACAACAAGCATAATACCAAGCATCTCTCCTCACAAACAACTGTGATCACAGCTGGCTCAGCTAAACATAGTAACCTGTCTCCAAATTTATCAGGATTAAATACTTCAAATGGTAATGAAAATCCAAAGGTGGAAATTTCAGCTTGAGAAATTACACTCTGTTTAGGAAGAAGGAGGCACACACACAGTTGCACCCAGAGCAAAATTAGTTTCTCCACGGTGTGCAGTGAAATTTGTTTGTATGGCTAACTGTTAGTTGATAATAATCAGAAACCTTAATCAGATAGAGTCATAGAGATGTACAGCACGCAAACAGACCCTTCGGTCCAACTCGTCCATGCTGACCACATATCCCAACCCAATCTAGTCCCATTTGCCAGCTCAGCCAATTTATTGGGGAAAAGCAATTTAAAGACAATTAAACTCATTTAAATTGGTAACAACAGGTTAGAAAACATTTGAATTGTGTTATAAATGTAGAAAAATCATCTCAAACTGTAGAACTAACCCATGGATGGAAGAGTTAGAGTTCTGGATCCTTTAATTCATGGTCACCTGTCACTTCCACAAGTAGATCTCACATTTTGATGACATGTGTGACTAGGAACGTGGCAGGTAGAGGGATCCAGGAGGTGGTCTTGAAGGATTCTCAGCTCTTGAGCTTGTCCATCCCTGTGTGGATGAGAGTGGAGGCTGTGGGACAGATGAGCAAATTGACCATCGCACCATGATACAGGGAACCATTGAAGAGTGGGCGGATAGAAAACAGAAATGTAGTTGTAATCGGGGATAGTACAGTCAGGGAAATAGACATTATTCTCTGTGGCCAGGATCAAGAGCCCTAAAGGCTATGTTGCCTGCCTGGTTCCCTGGGTTCAGGATGTCTCACCTGGGCTGCAGAGGAACTTGGAGCAGGAGAAGAAAGATCCAGTTGTCGTGGTTTCTGTAGGTAGAGAGAGGAAAGAGCAGCTAAGCTAAAAATCAGAACTGAAAAAGGTAATAATCTCTAGATTACTACCAGAGTCACGAGAAAATTGGCACAGGCTCAACAAGATTGAAGAGGTAAGCGCATGGCTGAAAGATTAGTGTGGAGAAACAGTTCACATGCATGGGACATTGGCACCAGTACCAGGGAAAGGAAGAATCTGTTCTAACGGAAAGGGCTTCACCTGAATCATGCTGGGACCAGAGTCCTGGAAAATTTCATAACTAGGGCTGTAGGTAGGGTGCAAAACTAAATAGTGCAGTAGGGGGTTCTGTTGCATGGAAAATGTTAAAGGGGGCAGTACAGAGGTTTTTAAAGTTTCCAGAACAAGTAATAGGATAGAGTATGGAAAGGATCAGGAATCTAACTTCAGGCACAGAAGGTCAGGGGACAACTATGAGAAGGTGGGCAGTCAACACAGGACTGAGATGTTGTACTTAAATGCACGCAGTGTACAAAACAGGGTAAATGAAATGAACTTTGTTGCACAGACTGAAATTAGCAGGTACAATGTTGTGGATATTACAGAGACATGGCTGCTTGGGGATCAGGGCTGGGAATTAAAATTATCCAAGGCTACACATCCTATCAAAAGGACTAGGAGATGGGTAGAGGGAGTGGGATTGCATTGTTAGAAAGAAACAAAATTAAATTGATAGCCAGAAGTGATGTCAAGTTGGAAGGCGTAGAATCGGCGTGGGTGGAGTTGAGGAACCGCAAAGGAAAACAAAGACCCTGATGGGAGTTGTGTGCAGGCCTCCGAGCAGTAATCAGGATGTGGGGAAGAAAATAAACCAGGGGATAGAAAAGGCCTATATGAAAGATACTATTACAATACTCATAGGGGACTTCAACCTCCAGGTGGACTGGGAATATCCAGTTGAAACAGAATGTCTACGAGATAGTCTTTTGGAGCAGTTTGTGGTACAGCCCACGAGGGAACAGGCAATTCTGGATTTAGTGATGTGAAATGAGGTAGACTTGATTAGGGAGCTTAAGTTGAAGGAACCCCTATGGGGCCATGATCATAATATGATGAATTCACCCTGCAATTTGAAAGGGAGAAGCTGAAATCAGATGGAACACTATTACAATTGAGTACAGGTACAGTAATTACAGAGGCAAGAGGGAGGAGCTGGCCAGAGGTGATTGGAAGGGGAGCCCAACAGGGAAGACGGTGGAGCAGCAATGGCAGGAGTTTCTGGGGGTAATTCAGGAGGCAGAGCAGAAATTCATCAAAGAAGAAGAAACATATTAAGGGGAGAATGAGGCAACCATGCTTGGCAAGGGAAGTCAAGGACAGCATAAAAGCCAAAGAAAAATCATACAATGTGGTGAAGATTAGTGAGAAACCAGAGGATTGGGAAGCCTTTAAAAACCAGCAGAGTATAACTAAAAAAGGGAAGGGGGGGAGAAGATGAAATATGACAGTAACCTAGCTAGTAATATAAAAGATGATTGTAGGAGCTTTTTTAAAAGATATATAAAAGGTAACAGAGAGGTAAGAGTGGGCATTGGACCACTGGAAAATTAGGCTGGAGAAGTAGTAATAGGGCACAAAGAAATGGTGGAGGGACTGAATAGGTATTTTGCATCAGTATTTACAGTAGAAGACACCAGCAGCATACCAGAACTTCAAGGGAGTAAGGGGGCAGAGGTGAGTAGTGGCCATTACTATGGAGAAGGTGCTGGGAAAGCTGAAAGGTCCGAAGGTAAATGAATCACTCGGACCAGACAGACTATGTCCCAGAATTCAGAAGGAGATAGCTGAGGAGATTGTGGAGGCATTGGTGGTGATCTTTCAGGAATCACTGGAGTCAGGGGGGATCCCAGAGGACTGGAAAATGGCTGTAGCCAAACTAAATCAACCTCGCTATCACTGGATTCACAACATTGTGAAATTAAAAATATTCAATTTCCCTAAAATTGGCCTGTTGTTCCTAACCAGACTTTATGAAAAACCGATTTAGGAAACCAAGTCTATAGTTTAAACAAAAAAATAACAATTTATTATTAATACTTAAACCTTAGCAGAGCAAAGTTAAACAACAAGGTCATCCAATTAATGTCTGTGATTTAAACTCAATCTTCTTTATTCATAACCCCATTCTCACACATAGACAGACAGTTAACTTAGAACAGATAAGTTAGAAGAAAATAAGAGAATTCTTATTTGCCAGTTCAATAACTATTTCAATGTTTATGGAATCTTTGAATGATGTGTTGTATTACAGGTACATGGGGTAGTATCTTGCTTGAATTCTGAAATCACCTCAAGGCAGACAGCTTTCAAGCAGGCTCTGAGAAATAGTCACTTATTTCTGATAAACTCTCATTCTTTTCACAGAACATTCAACAATTCTTTAACTGAATATAAAATCACAGAGAGTAAACTCAAAACTAGCTTCCAGTCTAGCAGCTTCCAAGTACACAGTCTTCTGCCACTCCAAAACTCAGTCAAAACCAGTTCAATCTATGGTTTTCACTTTCTTTTTCAACATTCTCTGTGATTGACTTGCCAGTACTAGCCTCCTCTTGATTGACCAATGTCACATCCAACCCTCTGCCAGTCCTTGAGCATAACACATAGAACATAGAACATAGAACAAGGAACGTTGCAGCTCAGTACAGGCCCTTCTGCCCTTGATGTTGCGCTGCCCTGTGAAACCAATCTGAAGCCCATCTAACCTACACTATTCCATTCTCATCCATATGCCTATCCAATGCCCATTTAAATGCCCTTGAAGTTGGCGAGTCTATTACTGTTGCAGGCAGTGCGTTCCACACCCCTACTACTCCCTGAGTAAAGAACTTACCTCTGACATCTGTCCTATATCTATCACCCCTCAATTTGAAGCTATGCCCCCTCACACTAGCCATCACCATCCTCGGAAAAAAGGCTCTCACTGTCCACCCAATCTAGCCCTCTGATTATCTTATATGTCTCAATTAAGTCACCTCTCAACCTCTTCCCTGTAACGAAAACAGCCTCAAGTCCCTCAACCTTTCCTCGTAAGACCTTCCTTCCATACCAGGCAACATCCTAGTAAATCACCTCTGAACCCTGTCCAAAGCTTCCACATTCTTCCTAAAATGTGGTGACCAGAACTGTAGGCAATACTCAAAGTGCGGCTGCAGCAGCGTTTCATACAGCTGCAGCATGACCTCATGGTTATGAAACTCAATCCCTCTACCAATAAAAGCTAACACACCATGTGCCTTCTTAACAGCCTATCAACCTGGGTAGCAACTTTGAGGGATCTATGTACATGGACACTGAGATCTCCCTGCTCATCTACACGACCAAGAATCTTACCATTAGCCCAGTACTCTTTATTCCTGTTGTTCCTTCTAAAATGAACAACCTCACACTTTTACATGCATTAAACTCCATTTGCCACCTCTCAGCCCAGCTCTGCAGCTTATCTATACTCCTCTGTAACCTGCAACATCCTTCGGCACTATCCACAACTCCATCAACCTTAGTGTCATCTGCAAATGTACTGACCCATCCTTCTACATCCTCATCCAGGTTGTTTATAAAATTGACAAATAGCAGTGGACCCAAAACAGATCCTTGCAGTACACCACTAGTAGCTAAACTCCAGGATTAACATTTTCCATTAACCACCACTCTCTGTCTTCTTTCAGCTAGCCAATTTCTGATCCAAACCGCTAAATCGCTCTCAATCCCATGCCTCTGTATTTTGTGCAGTAGCCTACCATGGGGAACCTTAAGAAAAGCCTTACTGAAACCCATAGACACCACACCAACTGCTTTACCCTCATCCACCTGTTTGGTCACCTTCTCATATCTTAGTGCTGAAATGTCTGTTGTGTTTTTAGGACCAAAATTAACCCGCAATGATTTTTCCAAGTCAATTCCGATAAACAAACATCAGTTTGTTTGCTCTCTCCTCCTTTCCCAAATAAGCTACTGCTCAAAGTTTGAAATCCCATTCTCAATTTCAGCACACATTTCAAACCAAAAATGAGAAAAATAAAGAAAAACAACAATGGTCTCAACAACAGCAATGGTCTTTAAAAAAAAGAGTCTGCCTTTATGAACTTAATAACTCAGTTATTGCAACAAGGCTCAGGAATCAAAGCCTTGCTTGCAGACATTGTTGTTGGGTAGGGCCAGAATTGTGTTTAGCTGTGAGGTATTACCTGGTCAAATAGTCTACTGACCTTGACTGATCAAGCTCACAAATGGCAAATTTATTTGGGTGGGGTTTTGAACCAGAGCCCAACACAAGCAAGAAGAAAAAGTTAAGCTTGCCTACTGAACAACATGAATGCTGCATTCTAATTAGGCTGGTGACTGTACTTATTATAATATACACCAAGGGTTATCAACATATACTAATTTAGATTGTTGTAACTAAAAAGAGCTTTTCAAACTGTATCTAATCCTTGCAATGCCGCTTTTATTTTTGAGCTCTATTAACATTGCAGGCTTCATTACATTTCATTAGGACCATATGATTCAGCACAAGGTAGATCAAACACTGATCATGTATTTGTGTACTTCAAAAGAGGTGATGTCTGCTTGTTGCTTGCTTTTTGTTGAAAACACAGTACATCAATTCAATATTTATCTTTAAATCTGCATTTTAGTATAATTTTACTTGTTCAAGAGCTCTCATCATATTCATGATTCACTCAGCCATCTCAAACTGAGAAGCTTGCGGAATGAGTGATTTCTGTGGCTCAGTAATGCCAGGACCAAGAATATTAACCCTTATTTTACAGTTGTGCCAAACTGGGGATGTACACACTTGAGACTTGGGGAGGGTGCAGGCAGTTCACACCAAACATTGTGAAAGGCTTACCCTTATTTTGAATAGACTACGAGCATTGGTAAAGCTTTCCCAAAAAAACTTGTGACACACTTGTCTGAGGAACACATAATGCTGTATCATTTGATCTTGGCTTAAGCTTCTGACCTCATCGTTACATCATCACGAAGACCACTTATTTCTACCTCCATAACAGTGCTCAACTTCACGCTTGTCTCAGCTTGCCTGCTGTCACCCTCATCCATGCCGTCTAGACTTGATTATTCCAGAGCACTCCTGCCTGGTCTCCCATATCCTACCCTCCATAAACCTGAGGTCGCCTTGAGCTCTGCTGCCCGTATCTTAACTAAGAGCAATTCTTGTTCCTCTATCACCCCTATGCTCACTGACCTCCATTGGTTTCCAGTCAAGCAATGTCTTGATTTTAAAATTCTCACCCTTGTTTACAAATCCTTCCATGGCCTTTCCCCTCTCTGTTTCAATAATCTCCCCAAAGCTCCTCCAACCCTCTGAGATCTCCACACTTCTCTCATTCTAGTCTTTTGTGCATTCCCAATTTTAACTGCTCCTCCATAGGCAGGACACTTTCAAGGTATCCAGAACACAAGGCTTTGGAATTCCCTCCCTCCCTCCCTCCATCTCAATTTCCTCCTCTACGATACTTATTGAACCCTACCTCTTTGAGTTTTTGTTCATTGGACCTATTGTCCCGAAGTGGCTCAGTATCAAATTTTGTTTTATAGCATTCCTGAAGGATCTTGCAATGTTTTATTACAGGAAAGGTGCCATAAATAAGTTGTTGCAGGCACCATCAGGTGCCACACAGTAAAGATGTCATGGCTGCTTCCAAGATAACAGTCATTGCTGTTCCAAATGATGCATCTGTGTTCAGATATCAGGTGAACATTATGCAAATCCTTCTTTCTCAAGAAAGCTGTGGGGTTGGCATGAAGATCCCTGATGCCCACTTGAGTATTGAGTAGAATCTTTGCACCCAAAACAACCTGATCATCTTGTTCAGCTGATGCTTCCTTTGCACAGGAAAATGGTGACAGCCTGAATTTATGTAAAAGGGTCTGGAAGGTGAAAGCATCTCTCACCTCAGATTCAGAATGTCGTGGGTTCAAGTTTCACACCAGGAAGGCACACATTGGAGATACCATCTTTCAGATAAGGTGGTCTCTCCTGCCCTGTTAGGTTTGTGTAAATGACCCAGAGTAATAGCTGAAAAAGAGCAGACTTATCCCTCAACAAATATCACTGAAACAAATTATCTGGCCATTGACACATTGCTACTCATGGGAGTTTGCAGTGTGTGAGAGTGGCTGACAAACCTGCCAGCGTAGGATTGTCAGGCCATGTTGCACAGAAGTTTGCTTTGTGAGCAGGATCTCTTCCCGCCATCCAAAGTGTGGCGATCGAATATGAACAAGTATTGTATACAGCTTCCCTCATCTGATTGATACCATTTGGTCTGCTTTCCAGTAAATCATTGCTCCTACAGAACCAGGAGCCAGTGGTGACGCCATAGGAATTTGCTTATCTAATGCTGTTATCTGTGAAGGCAACATGTGACCTCCTACCAACTGTTTGATGGGAATACAAAGGGATGAGAAGGAGGATATTCAAGTCTTGTCCTTTTTCAGGTTTTCATCACACTGTTTCCCACTAATTCTACGGTATGCTGTTAATTATTATAAATGTTATCAATTAACAGCTGAAACTAATGGCTGAAAACCACATTTGTTGGCTAAATCTGAGCAGCGTTGAAATTTGTTGGAGGGTTTTCATCATGAGACCAAGTGAATTATATCAATGTATCTTACCAAACTTCCTGCAAGAATTACTTACCCTGCCCCGATGGCATCTCTCATCCAATTCTAGTCCCCTCTTACCATGTGCCATTCCTAGAACATGCCACTACTCAATGGATATCCCAGAAATCACCAAAATCCCTTGTGCCCGCACCATCTTTAAAAGTCTGTCATGCACTTGGACAATCACTGTCAGTCCACAGCTACCCTACACAATTCCCAACATTTGTCCCGAACATGGCAAACAGGGGGAAATCGGTGCCCCCTCCCCGCTGTGTGGACAGAGACAAGGTCACCAACTCAGAGGTCCCAGCGTGTGCTAATTCCATCAGCATGCATTCATTGGTAAGCCAACAACACCTGAGCTGGCTCAGCCATGTTCATCAGATGGATGATAGCTGTCTACTCAAAGACCTTCTGTACAGCAAACTGGCCACTGGGTCAAAAACTCCATAGTGTCCATACCTCCACTATAAGGACACCTGCGAGAAAAATATGAATTTGGCAGAAATTGATGTTGACAGTTGGGAGATGTTTGCTGACAGCTATGAACTCTGGATGCCGACTGTCAGGAAGGGCTTTGGAAGAGATGAACAGAAACATAAAGTTCAGCTGGCCAAGAAGAGGACCCAGAGTAAACGGAGGCCAGTGATTCCTGCATCTTCTCAGCCCAGACCGCCATGTCGCAGCAGGGCTTCTGAGTCACAGCAGGTGATGTTTCACACAAAACACCACCACAGTGCAAACTGTCACCTTACAAGGCAGAAGGCTGCCACCATCAGAGGAGGAGGAAGCTGGCTGGAGAATTTAAAATTATTTGTTGCATTGGAGAGTGAGAGGTTTGCCAGTTTGTTTGTGTGTCCAATTCGTGAGCGCTTTGAGGATTCCCTGTAGTTCTGTTGAAAGACACAGCTCAGAAAAAAATATTCTGGAGTGAGATAAATCACGAGAAGCATCTCTGCTTGGGACTCAGCATGTCTTTCCGAGAGGTAAGGAAAATGGTTTAATTCTCCCCACCCAACCAGAGAATATTAACAGCTTGATGGCAATTAGTGTTTATTTCTAGTTTGTTCATCATAGGATACTAAATGATCTTGTTCAAGCGTACTTTAACAAGTGGTTTGAAGTGCTCACTGGTTTTCTGCCGATTACAGCTTTTATACCTGCATTTTTGAATTATCCAGAGATTTCTGTTCGCTTGGTGGATTAACGAAAGGAGGAAAATTAAAATAGATTGATACAGGGTCATGGAAAAACATGAATAGCTGAATTAAAAGAGTAAAATTGTAGACATTAGCTTGAAAGACTAAAATTATGAATAAAGATGGTATACAAGAGACAGAAATAGCAGGATATGTAGCATTGCGAAGAGACATAGATAAACAAAAAGACAATGGATCAATCTTAAAACTTATATTAAATTTGGCAATAACTGAAGAGAATAAATACCAGGCTATTAAATAAATGGATATAAAGAGGCAAGAAGCAACTCAGAGACAGAGAAAAACAGAAAAAGATTGACAGAAATGGTAGATAAAAAAGTAAATGAATGTAGTGCACATTAATTTAATAGTTAGCACGTCATGCATATCTGCTAGTTTATATAAATCTTTGTACAAGATTAATGTAATGCATTGCTCTTCATTTTGAACTGTGTACATTACCAATTTGGAAAATTACCATTTTCCTTTGCACATGCAATGTTCTATCCTGTACACAGAGGCTGTAAATTGATTAATTGACATGTTCAGGTTAACAGAGCTGATGTTTAATTCCTGAATTTGATATTTTGATGATGGACAGTCTGGTGTTTATTTTCCAAGTTGGATGCAGAAGTGGCGTAAATGGTGCACAACTCGTAAAGAAAATCTGTAATTACACTGTATAAATGGTACATGGCTCCTCTAGGATTGCTTGGCCCCATCTTGCTGCTGAGCTGACAGATAAGAATGTTGTAGTAGCAGTATTCAATAAACACTGTAACATTCATAAAGCTTCAACATGGGGACAATGACAGCTTGAAAGTCTGTATTCGTAATGGAGAATCTGCTATTTCTCTGTGTGGTGTTGAAAGCAGATATAAAACCTAATCATCTATGCATGTCTTCTGCAAAATGGCCATGTTACATGGTAATGACATTACTCCTCATGATGTTTGTCATGTAGATAGAAAGAAGTGAAGAGAGAAACAGAGAGAACAAAGTGAAAAGAGAGTGGAGACCCAGGGATATAAATTCACTGTGGGTGACAGTGAATCAGCTGGCTGGTTTAGAATCCATCCAATTTTCTTCTGACTAGTGGATGATTTATCTTGCATAACCTTTCTGATTTATCCCAGTTTTGTAATGATAATTCACAAACTGCATAACTGCAAGTGTCTCCTGGCATGGTGGGCAAAAGTCATTTTGACGCTTGTACAAATCTGTACAAATTTTAGGATAGTGAGAGAAAAGTAAAGAGAATAACTGAGAAAGAAAAAAGATGGAAACAGCCCATTACTGGTTGATGTTAATTACTTCAGCACCGAAATAAATCGGAGTGAGCAGAGATTCAAACCAAAATGATGGGTTGTACAAGACCAGAATTGAAACATTGCCCTGTACATTCACACCTGACATCTTTAAGCCATTCTTTAACTGAAATATTAAATATCCCAGGATCTCATTTGTTTTGCAAGAAAACATCAACAGTTTACTAATCAAAAATATGCTGACTAGGGCCTGTTAGACATCTATTGGCGTCTTTGAACATTATGTGGAGATCGGGGTCTGGGCTGGGTTTTTGTGGAAAACGTCTGCAGGCTTCACTTGAGATAGATACCGTTTTGTGTGGCAAAGGCTGCAGTCCTGATTCATGAGTCAAATCAAAATCATTCTTATGAAGGAATGTGAAACTACTGCAAATAACAGGCATTTGGTGGGGCTTGGAGGAGAGAGGAAGGTTTACCTCAGTAATGATAGCAATAGCAGTGGAAGTCAATGGAATAAATGTTGAAAATAGTAGAAAACTGCACAGAGAAGATCATTACATCCTTGTGGCTAAGTCAAGATCCATTTCCCTTTAAGGAGAAACTTGGTATACACCTGGATGGAAGGAATAGAAGATTAGAGAGGGTTAGTTGAATAGGGGTGGGAGGAGGCTCTAGTGGAGTATAAACACCAGCACAGATCAGTTGGGCTGGATGCTCTGTTTCTATTCTGTAAAATTCTATATATGTCAATGTAGAATCTGCAAGGAAATAAAATCTAAAAAGTAAAATAATTTTCACAGTGACACTGTCCTTTTTGTCTTAGGAGTTGAGGAGTCGCAGGTTCTGGCGTTCAGTTTTGGCAGAGCTGGTTGGCTCCCTGGTCTTGGTTGCAGTGATTTTGGGTGCCTCTGCCCCTGGACAGGAGGACGAGGTGCCTGCCTTGATGCAGGTGGCTGTAGCTGCGGGGTTTTCTGCTGTCAGCCTGATCCACTGTTTCGGAGAGATTAGCGGTGCTCAGGTAAACCCAGCTGTCACACTCGCGTTCTTGTGCACCAGGAAACTGGATTTCCTTCAGGTTGTGTCCTACCTTTTGGCTCAATGTCTTGGAGCTGTGATTGGATCAGGGATAATCTACATGTCACTGCCAGTCAAGTCAGCATCAAGGCATTTAGTTAACATGGTAAGTCTATTTATATTCCTGCATTTACTATAACATTTTCCCTGTTGGTTTACAAGTGAGGTGTATTTCCCCAAAGTGGAGATTAGAAACTAAACAATAAAACGCAACAAAAAAAACAATTTACCATGGTGCTGCAAACAAAATTGTGTTTCATTTTAGAAGGCAGCTGCATTTAATGTTTCTTCCTATTTGCACCGAGAAGGTAGAGAGCTTGCCAAACTAATTCAATGGCTGTTAAATGTCAGTCTGGTCCTGAGGATTGCAGCCTCAAGAGCAATTCAGGATGTGCAATAAATGCTGCCCAAGCCAGCAATGCCCACATCCTGTGAATGAATAAAATCAGTCACATGTGAGCCAGACTGGTTCCTTTCTTGAAAATTGTTGCAATAATCTGGCAGCAATCATCACATGTTCCCACAAGTTATGAGATTTATTCAATTCACAATTTACCACAGTGGGATTTGAACTTGCAACCTTTAGGTTCAATGGTCTAGTTCCTAACTTCCTTCTATTAAACCTTTTTCCAGTGGTTTGTTAATTCATTATTCCCCAACTCAAACTCCCCTTTATTTCTATTAAATCATTTCCAGCTTTGTTTTCTGTCCTCATTCCCCTCCTCAATAGTTCATTTGGATTAACGTTTCTTGTGGAACGACTTCTCATCTACTCTCTTATACTATAACTTGCAACACTCTATAAATAAATTAAGAAAATCGCAGTGCCAATTTCTCTGATTTCCTGCACTCACTAATGTTCATTTTGCACATTCACACAACAATAGGATCAGTTACACTAATGGGAAATTCCTGGGAAAATATTACCTCAATAATCTTCAAGAGACAAATAAGACCTACCAACAATACCACCCCTTAATGACACTAAACAATTTAAAAGTATTCATATAAAATGAATTTACCAAAGTGGGGAGCAAAACGTGAGATCTGATTCATGTAGAAATTTGATTTCAAACAGGAGTTCAGGTTAGATATAGATGATCTTTTAACTGTTAATTCACAGAAACCTACAACTGATTGAAATCTGTAAAAGCTGAACTTGGACCTGAGGAGCTGGTGGTTAGTTGTTAATTGTTAACTGCTTAATTACAGCTAATTAAATTAGAAAAGGACAAGTCAAACTTTGGCATTTGTTTATATCATAGGCGGGACACAAAGAGGTACAGTATTTATATTTTTCAGAAAGCATTGAATAAGGTGCCACATAAGAGACACAAGCAGAATCTGCCCCACTGGATTATCACCTAAATAAAGACAAAAATCTATCCTTTGACCACATGGATTGATACATGTCATGGGAGAAAAGCAAATAAATGGGGTAAATTGTTGCTTTTCAAGTGATTGCAAGGTAAGTAGTGGTATGCCTCCAAAATCTGTGGTAGGACTTCTTTTATTTTCAAATCATGGAAGTATGAGGCACATCAAGGCTGAAACAGAAACCAAAGTGTGTTGCAGAAATGTATCATTACATCATTGCTCTGTGCTGTATTTATAAAAATCAAAAATGCAAATTTACATTTTTATGGTCTTCTGCTCTTTCTGCTTTAGTTGTGTCGGCATCGCAGGCTAAACCATATTCCACGAACATTTATACGATGATGAATATGGTTCACAGTGTGATAATGACCAGACAATCTGTTTTTGTGGTGAGGGATTGATATTGGGTGGGACACTGGGATAACTCTGCTGCTCTTTTTTGAAATAGGCTTTATCTATATACACATGCATTTCATAGAGTCATAGAGATGTAAAGCACGGAAACAGACCCTTCTGTCCAACCTGTCCATGCCAACCAGATATCCCAACCCAATCTAGTCCCACCTGACAGCACCCGGCCCATATCCCTCCAAACTCTTCCTATTCATATACCCATCCAAATGCCTCTTAAATGTTGCAATTGTACCAGCCTCCACCACTTCCTCAGGCACCTCATTCCATACACGTACCACCCTCTGCGTGAAAAGGTTGCCCCTTAGGTCCCTTTTATATCTTTCCCCTCTCACCCTAAACCTATGCCCTCTAGTTCTGGACTCCCGACCCCAGGGAAAAGACTGTCTATTTATCCTATCTATGCCCCTCATAATTTTGTAAACCTCTATAAGGTCACCCCTCAGCCTCCAACGCTTCAGGGAAAACAGCCCCAGCCTGTTCAGCCTCTCCCTATAGCTCAAATCCTCCAAACCTGGCAACCATCCTTGTAAATCTTTTCTGAACCCTTTCAAGTTTCACAACATCTTTCCAATAGGAAGGAGACCAGAAATGCACGCAATATTCCAACAGTGACCTAACCAATGTCCTGTACAGCCGCAACATGACCACCCAACTCCTGTACTCAATATTCTGACCAATAAAAGAAAGCATCCCAAATGCCTTCTTCACTATCCTATCTACCAGCGACTCCACTTTCAAGGAGCTATGAACCTGCACTCCAAGGTCTCTTTGTTCAGCAACACTCCTGAGGACCTTACCATTAAGTGTATAAGTCCTGCTAAGATTTGCTTTCCCAAAATGCAGCACCTCACATTTATCTGAATTAAACTCCTTCTGCCACTTCTCGGCCCATTGGCCCATCTAATCAAGATCCTGTTGTAATCTGAGGTAACCTTCTTCGCTGTCCACTACACCTCCAATGTTGGTGTCATCTGCAAACTTACTAACTGTACCTCTTATGCTTGCATCCAAATCATTTATGTAAATGACAAAAAGTAGTGGACCCAGCACTGATCCTTGTGGGACTCCACTGGTCACAGGCCTCCAGTCTGAAAACCCTCCACCACCGCCCTCTGTCTTCTACCTTTGAGCCAATTCTGTATCCAAATGGCTAGTTCTCCCTTTATTCCATGAGATCTAACCTTGCTAACCAGTTTCCCATGGGGAACCTTGTCGAATGCTTTTAGATTAGATTAGATTACTTACAGGCCCTTCGGCCCAACAAGTCCACAACGACCCTCTGAACAGCAACCCACCCAGACCCACTCCCCTACATTTAACCCTTCACCTAACACTACAGGGAATTTAGCACGGCCAATTCACCTAACCTGCACATTTTGGACTGTGGGAGGAAACTAGAGCACCCGGAGGAAACCCACGCAGACACAGGGAGAATGTGCAAACTCCACACAGACAGGAATTGAACCCAGGTCTCTGGCACTGTGAGGCAGCAGTGCTAACCACTGTGCCACCGTGCCACCCATACTGAAGTCCATTCAGGAACATTATGCATTTCCTAGATTATAATTGTGCAATATATAAGGTCTATGTAAACATTTAAATGTATTTATAAAATTGTATTTATATCATTTATTTATAAAATGTGCAATCTCAATCTCCTTTATATATTCTGGGAGTTTCAATTTTATATGATTTCTTGTGTTTCTGAGCAGATCAACAAGGATGGAAATGCTGGCCAAGCGCTTGCAATGGAGATTTTTGCCACATTCCAATTAGTTTTCACGATATTTGCTGTGGATGATCACCGGCGCAGGGAAGTGGGAGAACCTGGCAGTTTGGCAATAGCTCTCAGTCTGACAGCAGGAATCATGGCATCGGTAAGAAACACAAATATCCGCTGCATTAAAACTGTTAGTTTGCATTGTACATAACAGCTTCCTCGATAGTGAATGACAGACGGTAATGAGTACTCACTACACACTAGACCAATTTTCAATGTAATAGTGTGATGTAATCTGTGTAATTTATACATACTTTGATATCATTTATTTTCATTTGGAGTTCAGTTACTGGCATGTGGATTTTGGTGCATGTGTGCCTGGAAGGGTCAACTGATCACTTGTCGGTATTTTTGTAGCCATGGTGATTTCTTTTACAAAAAAACAGTGAAAGAGAGAGAGCTCCTGGTGTGTGGTGGGGTTATGTCTTCATTTTTACAAATAGCTGTTTTACAAATACAAGTAAATAGCTGTGTAGGAGCCTTTCAGCTTAGAAAGTTGGGGTTTTTTCTTTTGATTTGGGGAAACACCCACAGCTTGGAAAACACATTTGGGTTTCTGTTTTGGTAGTTTGCAGAAGTCTGGATGTGTAAAGGACTTGCTCCTGAAAAAGGGAGATAGTTTACAACTGTTAAGAAATAGGGTACCTTGGTGTAAGGAATTCAGTTCTAATATTCTAGACCACAGTGCTTATTTAAAACCTTGAAAGGGTTACTTGAAGCTGAGAAGATCCAAACTCGGTTGTATGAAGGCTCAAGGAAGAGGCAATCAGATGCTCAAGACCAGAAACTGAAGCCACAACTAAATCCTATGTGTAATAGAGAAAGGAAATCTCTCTGTGTTGTTTGAGTACTATAAAGGAGTGCATTGGATTAATGGGATTGTAGTGTATCATACACTTCAAAAACTTTAAATGTGTGTTGCATGTAAATTGTTTGATTTATTCAATTTTGCCTTCATTTCTGTTGCATAATAAACTTGCATTTTATTGTTAAACCAAATCTACAACACCTGTGTGTGTTTCAGTGAAGGACCACCTCATTTAAAACAGAAAATATATAATCTATCAAGCCATTTTTCAGTCTGGAATCTGACTTGTCCAGTTATAATATCGGCTGGGATCACAATAAAAGTAATAAGTAGTCTCCATTAATTTCTGCTTTTAGAAGCCAAATCCTATATAGGTTCAGCACATAAGCTGTGAATTTTAATTGGAAACACAGGACAGTACAAGACTGAACAGATGGAAGTTTTGGTTTGATTCCTAACTTCTCATTCAGGAGTTCTGTGTGTTACAAGAAGTTTGTACACAATACATTTACTTAATCATAATACTAGCTCAGCAACAAGCCTCATGTGAAATTAGTTTGGAGAATCTCAATCTTGATCTGAATATGTGTCAGTCCACCACACACAACTGTCTCCAGGATGGCCATAATATGCTGGGATGCCACAAGAATAGATTATAGGAAATGAAAGATCTCACAGTGGTATGGCAAAAATTGTCCTGCTAAAGCTGCAAAAACATACAAACAAAAATATCTATTAATCAACAGTTTTAAAACTTAAAACAAGGCAGCAAGGGATGTTTGAAAAGCAACAGTAAGTGTACAGACACTCCCTTATAAAATTTAGGATTCTAAGGTGATTAAGCATACTGAGTTTGTCCTTTAAGTATAGGAACAATTTGGGATTTATCCTGCGCTGTCACTGAAATCATCTGAAATTGAATGAAATAAAGTTTTCATTTTAATTCATGCCCAGATCAGGGAGAGCAAGAGTGCATATCAGGGACTCCAGGCATGCAGTTCCAATGGCTAACTGTTATGTACAGACACTGTTTGAGAATGAGTCAAGATTAGACTGGTGCTGGAAAAGACAGATAAATTTTATCTCTCCACCCCAGAGACTCTCTGCTTTCATTCCTGATGAAGGGCTTTTGCCCGAAACGTCGATTTTCCTGCTCCTCAGATTCTGCCTGACTTGCTGTGCTTTTCCAGCACCACTCTAATCTTGACTCTGACCTCCAGCATCTGCAGTCCTCACTTTTGCCACACTGTTTGAGAACGTGCATCTGAATTTGTGACAAGCCATGGGACTAGGCAAAGCACCAGGAGGGGAATGCAAATTTTGTAATGTGCTCCCTTTAACTCCAAGGAACTAGTAGGGCTCACTGATTTCTGTGCTTATTTTCTGTAGGGTAAGATTTCAGGAGGCAGCCTGAATCCTGCAAGATCTCTTGGACCAGCGATAATCACCGGATTCTGGGAGCATCACTGGGTAAACAAAGGCTTACAATGCCCACTTCATATGGCAGCATTTTCATCTGTAAATGCCTTCACTGAAGCTTTGTGATCTTCGCAGCCCAAATGTTTAATACAAATAATAACATTTTTCAAGCAGAATGCAAAATGCAAAGCTTGGCAAAGGTGGTTAAAGGAATTTGGTGTGATTAGCTACATCCTCAAGTGCTCTTGTTAAAAAAAGATTTTTTTATCTTTATTTCTGAAATGTATTTGGCACAAAAAAGTAGGTTTTGAATATTTATTTCAGGGTGGCGCTGCTTCCAATTTCGTGATAAACGGCTCCATTTCGGAATGGCAAGCAGTGACCAGTGGGGTACCGCAGGGATCCGTGCTGGGACCGCAGCTTTTTACAATATATGTTAATGATATAGAAGATGGTTTCAGCAATAACATTAGCAAATTTGCTGATGATACAAAGCTGGGTGGCAGGGTGAAATGTGATGAGGATGTTAGGAGATTACAGGGTGACCTGGACAAGTTAGGTGAGTGGGCAGATGCATGGCAGATGCAGTTTAATGTGGATAAATGTATGGTTATCCACTTTGGTGGCAAGAACAGGAAGGCAGATTACTACCTCAATGGAATCAATTTAGGTAAAGGGGCAGTACAGAGAGATCTGGGTGTTCTTGTACACCAGTCAATGAAGGTAAGCATGCAGGTACAGCAGGTAGTGAAGAAGGCTAATAGCAGGCTGGCCTTCATAACAAGAGGGATTGAGTATAGAAGCTAAGAGGTGCTTCTGCAGCTGTACAGGGCCCTGGTGAGACCACACCTGGAGTACTGTGTGCAGTTCTGGTCTCCAAATTTGAGGAAAAACATTCTGGCTATTGAGGGAGTGCAGCGTAGGTTCACGAGGTCAATTCCTGGAATGGCGGGATTACCTTACACTGAAAGACTGAAGCGACTGGGCTTGTATACCCTTGAGTTTAGAAGACTGAGAGGGGATCTGATTGAGATGTATAAGATTATGAAAGGATTGGACACTCTGGCAGCAGGAAACATGTTTCCACTGATGGGTGAGTGCCGAACCAGAGGACACAGCTTAAAAATACGGGGTAGACCATTTAGGACAGAGATGAGGAGAAACTTCTTCACCCAGAGAGTGGTGGCTGTGTGGAATGCTCTGCCCCAGAGGGCAGTGGAGGCCCAGTCTCTGGATTCATTTAAGAAAGAGTTGGATAGAGCACTCAAGGATTGTGGAATCAAGGGTTATGGAGATAAGGCAGGAACAGGATACTGATTAGGAATGATCAGCCATGATCATATTGAAAGGCGGTGCAGGCTCGAAGGGCAGAATGGCCTACTCCTGCACCTATTGTCTATTGTCTATTGTCTAATCCACAATTACTAAGGTAGAGCAAGTATTTGAACGCAATCAGATAGATTTTCTGTATCCCATGATGTCTAAGTGGGAAATGTGCATCATAAATGAATTAGGTAATGGATATTTTACAGTTGTGGTTGTTACTGGACCAGTAACCTAGGGGTCTGAATCAGTAATCTGGAAAACATAAATTCAGATTCCACCATGGCAGTCTGAGAATTTCAATTCATTTTTGAACAACTGGAAATAAAAGACTGTTACCAATGAAGACGAACCATGAAATTGTTAGATTGTGCTAAAACCCCAGCTGTTCAGTCTTTCTAACTGATAAGGGAAGCACGGTGGCTCAGTGGTTAGCACTGCTGCCTCACAGCACCAAGGACCCGGGTTCAATTCTACCCTCGGACAACTGTCTGTGTGGAGCTTGCACATTTCCCCCATGTCTGCATGGGTTTCCTCTGGGTGCCCTGGTTTCCTCCCATGGTCCAAAGATGCACAGGTTAGGTGGATTGGCCATGGTAAATGCAGGGTTACAGGGATAGTGAAGAGGATGAGTCTGGGTGAGCTGCTCTTTGGAGGGTTAGTGGACTCAATGGGCTGAAAGGAGAAAGTGAGGACTGCAGATGCTGGAGATCAGAGCTGAAAATGTGTTGCTGGAAAAGCACAGCAGGTCAGGCAGCATCCAAGGAACAGGAGAGAGGGAGGAAGAGAGCTTCTTCAAGGAAGGCATCCTTGTAAGAGGATTCGCAGTAGGTTAAAATCTTCGAGGAGAAAGTGAAGACTGCAGATGTCTTCAAGGAAGGCATCCTTGTAAGAGGATTCGCAGTAGGTTTCCTTCAAGGAAGGCATCCTTGTAAGAGAATTCGCAGTAGGTTGTCTTCAAGGAAGGTCCTGAAGAAGGGCTTATGCCCGAAACGTCGATTCTCCTGTTCCTTGGATGCTGCCTGACCTGCTGCGCTTTTCCAGCAACACATTTTCAGCTCAATGGGCTGAAAGGCCTGCTTCGACACTGTAGGGATTCTATGTTTCAATGATTATGTCAATCCAATCCCACATCAACATGGGATGATGATAAACATCCCTCTTAAAGTGACCAAGGAATTTTTATCAAAGAGAAAAATGCCACTTGGGAAGGGCTTTGCCAGCAATGCCCACACTTAAGCAGAAATGATGGAAGCAAAAAGCAGCAATTAAAAATCTAGAAATGGCAAGTGCAGAAATGCAAAAATGCAGCAAGTAAATGCAAAAAGTGAAAACACAGCAAATAAAATGCAGCAGGCAAAAATCCAAGGATGGAAAATTCAGAAAATCAAATGCAATAGTGCAAAGTACAGCAAATAAAATACAGCACTCAGTTTGTCAAGGGCCAGACATGTTTGTCCTGTGTCACCCATTTTATAACGATAAATCAAGTGCACAAAGTATTCCTGGTGCAAAAAAAATCAAATAATTCAATTCGAGAAACACTGTTCACTTGCAAACTGATCAGGGCCTTAATGAAGTTCACATACAGTTTATATCAGAACACTTCAGGCAATCTGGACGATTGAATGCAACACGAATCAGTTCCATATCCACATGCTTGTTATGTTCTAGTGGTGAAAACATTTAACCTGGTGTTTCAATCTCTAGCTTTCGCTGTCCCTCAGTCCCTAATGTTCGCTGATATTGATGGAATATTGCTCAACAAAGTGTCATTTTAAGTTTGATTTAAATTTATTTCAGAAGTGATAGAAATGTAACTTCAATTACTCAAGAGGTATAAATGCAAAGCTTGTGGTGTAATGAACCATACACACCATGGGAGTTGATGATTTAGCCTTGTAGTGGGAGAGGGGCCACCAGAATTTGCCTCAATGCCCCTGAGGAGGAGAAAAATAATTCAGAATTTACACTTCTAATCATTATTCACTGAACTGTATTGATAAATGCAATTGTGTGGACACCAGGTGAGGACTGAACTGGTTCAATTTTGTTAGGACCATCATGAAAGAATCTGTCAGCACTTACCGTTTGGCTTCACATTGCTAAGAAAGGCTACTAAGGTGAGATAGTTGAAGGTTACCAGAACACTTGGAACTGGACCTCATCATGGGTCAGAAGAGAGAATTATTTTTAAACCGCATTGGAATTAGATAAGAATTTAAATCCCAGCTCTGTATTACCTGGGTTTTCCCTGTCACCAGACATTTGGGAAAAACTTTATTTCCATCATATTTAAGTTAAATTTGATATAACACCAGGTTATAGTCCAACAGGTTTATTTGAAAGTACAAGCTTTCGGAGCGCTGCTCCTTTGTCAGGTAGCTAGTGGGGCAGGAAACATAGGACACAGCATTTATAGGTAAAAGATTAAAGCGTCACACAACTGATGTGATGTATTAAGACAAACCTGGATGGCTGTGAAGTCTTTAATCGCTTAGAATGGGGATGCAGCTTTCGATTGATTAATATTTAAATCCTACTTAAGTATTCTAAGTCATAATGATTTCTGTACAAATTATCTGAGAGGCCAATGTCACGGTAATTACAATTAAAGGCTCCAATATTTATTAAATACTGAAAGGCAATAATATGCTGCAGTCTTTTGCAAGGTGAAACCTTTTCACCCAAAAGGTAATAATGTTGTGGAATAAGTTACCAAAAAAGGTGATTAAAGCAGACTCTATGAATGGTAATTAAAGATAATTAAGAGGTAATTAAATATATTTTTGGAGAGAGAAAAGAATGAGGCATATGGTAGCAGAATGAGCAATGGGGCAAATGTTCAAAACAGTAACAAGTTTGTCATCTCAGGTATTGAAGTGTTGTAATCTCCAGTATTGCTCTCCTATAAAGGTTTGTGTAGTGAACACTCTGTTTCTGATTTCAAAACTGCTTGCATTGAAATTCCCCTAGGTTGCCTTCAGGTTTATTGCTGGTTTTCCTCTCTCTACTATTTTCACTTTGTTACTTGTTATGGACTAGGCCAGACCACTCAAAACATTCTTAAGCAAGCAGCTCAGACCATAACTTTGCAATTTGTTTCGGTAAGTGTGTAGTGAAAATTACCAGGATTAAGTTAGCTAGGTTGACTACTAGATTTTAAAACAGACAAAAATTTATTCACAAAATTACACAATGAAACACAAAGAACAGAATAAAGAACCCCTACAGAATTCAGCCTATCAAAGTAGATTTAATTATGCTTTTCCGAATATACACAACAGTCCCAATAAGCAACCTCCCTTTAAAAACCAGTATAAATGGAACGCCTGCTTATAGGTTGAAGTTGAAGAGCAGAAAGAGAGAGGGAGAAAGAGACTTTCCACACAGCTTCCTGCTGAACTTCCAGCCAGTTCAAGACTGAACTAAAACTGCTCAGCTCAGCTAGAGAGCTTTCTTTATACAGGTCACTTGTAAGGCATAGCTACTTTGGCCTGAAGTCTCATCTGTTTACATATAAACAAAAGGCCTCTCAAAATCCTTTTCATCTCTGTACCAAACCAGTCTGATCGGAACCCGGCCTGGTTTATTACCCCTCTGAAAAAAATCAAGGACTAAGTCTCCTTGAGCCAAGGAACAGCTTTTAGGAAAAAAAGGGACTAGCTTTGTGATATATTATTACTCCAGAACATTTTTTTTGAAGTATTATTTTCTTTTGGTGAGTTTTCAGTGCATGGAGGTGCTAAATACAGTCAATTTCTCCTTGTTGGCTTACGGAACAAAGACTTGGAGCAATGTCACATCAATTCCCCACAAACGGCATCAATTTAAACATTCCTCCAATGAAGGTTAACTTCAGTAATGTGACATTTGTGTTCTTATGGTGCTGATCACCATGCAAGTGTGGCATTTGACCTTTATCATTGACAGGGTGTTCAGTGGCAGTTGTACATGGTCATTAATGAAATGCCTGTTCCTGTATTTTTGGTTGAAAATGCAATACTCACCCTTACAGAAGCCCAGTGAGCAACCACCAAAAACTCAGAACTATTCATTGTTAGCTGTCCTTCAATTCAAAAGTGACATTTACTCAGTGTCATCAAAGCTGTTAGGTTAAGTTAAATTAAATGATCCTAATGGATCAGATCTAAACTCTGCAGTCCAATCACACCCAGTCATGAATGTTGGTGGGCAATTAAACAACTCACTGCAAGAGGAGGCAGCTCCATAAATATCTTCATCCTCAATGATGAGGGAGTGCAGCACATCAATGAAAAAGATAAGGCTGAAGTATTTGTCACAGGCTTCAGCCAGGAGTGCCAATTGGATGATCCAGCTTGGCCTCTTGCAGAGATCTCCAGAATCGCAAGTGGCAACTTCATTCAATCTACTTATGATCAAGATAAAGGTCACCATGCCTCAGGTGAGGAAGAGGTTGGGAAGGAGAGTCTATCATGGTCACCTCAGCCTGTGCAGGAATTGAACCATGCTATCGGTATCACTATGCATCTCAAACCAGCCATCCAGCCAATTGAGCTAACCAACCCCACTATGTTACATTAAGAACACACTCGATACAGCCAAGGCTGTGGGACCTTGACAACATTCCAGCATTCGTCCTGAAGATGTGCTCCAGAACTAGCCAAGCATCTAATCAAGCTGCTCAAATTCAGCTACGACACTGGCATCTACCCAGCAATGTGGAAAATTCCCCAATCATATCCTGTAAACAAAAAACAGGACAATTCCACCCTGCCAATTTCTGCCCCATCATTCTATTCTTAATCATCAGCTGTGAAGAAAGGTATGACCAATAATCCTATCAAGCAGAATTTACTCAGCAAAAACCCGCTCACCAATGCTCAGTTTGGGTTCTGCTAGGGTCACTCATTTCCTGACCTCCTTATTGGTCCAAGCATAGACAGCTGAACTCAAGCAATGAAGTGAAAATGACTGCCTTGATATTGAGATAGTATCTTGACAGAGTGTGGCATCAAGAAGTCTTGGCAAAACTAGAGTCAGTGGAAATCAGGGAGAAGACTCTCCACTGGTTGGAGTTATGGTGTAGTACAAAGGATAATGGTTGTAATTGTTGGATACCAAGCACCTCAGCTGCTTCATCAATGACCTTCCCTCCAACATCAGGTCAGAAATAGAGATGTTCACTGATGGCTATACAACATTCACCATTTGCTGCTCCTCAGATACTGAAGTAGTTCATACCTGAATGAAGCTAGACTTGTACAACATTAGGCATGGAATTCTGAGATGAGCATTTCACCTCCTCAGTCTCCAAAGCCTGTCCAGTTTCTACAAGGCACAAGTCAGAACTATGATGGGAATACTCCTTGCGTGCCTGGATGTCTGCAGCTCCAAAGACACTCAAAAAGCTCAACATTATCCAATCAAAGTAGCCTACTTTATTGGCACTCTATCCAGCACCTTAAATATTCATTCCCTCCACCATTGACACTCAGTAGCAGCAGTGTGTACCATCTGTAAGATGCACTGTAGTAATCCACTAAGGCTCCTTAGACAGCATTTTGCAAACCCACAATCACTTCCAACTTCCAAACAGAAGGACAAGGGCAGCAGATACATGGGAACACCACCAGCCCCTGCAGGTTCCCCTCCAAGCCACTCACCATTCTGACTTGGAAATATATCACCGTTCCTTCAGTGGTCAAAATCCTGGAACTCCTTTTCTCATAGGACTGTGGGTGTCTCTACACCATCCAGACTGCAGAGTTTAAGAAGGCAGCTCACCACCACCAGGCCAGTCAGGGATGGGAAATAAATGCTGGCCAGACTAGCAATGTGCACACCCCAAGAACAAAAAAACAAAAAAAACATTGTAGCAAAACTCATGCACAAATATGCCACCCAATAAAACACTGTGTGCTCATATTCTTAATTGTAACTTTCTATTCATTGTTCCTGCAGGTGTACTGGATTGGTCCTATCCTTGGTGCTGTCCTTGGTGGCATTTCTTATGAGTTCTTTTTTGCCTCCAGTGCCTCTCAAGAAAAGCTCATTGCCTGTATCACATGCAAAGATATCGAGATTGTGGAAACCACCAGTGTGTCCCGTTCATCATTACTGACAGTCACACAATCTGCAATGCGAGCAAAACAGACTGCAAAAGTGCAGGATCACAGTTAAAGTTCACATTATTTATTTTTCCACATACCTATATAGATAGCCTGGGTTGTCTTTTTGAATCTGTGCTAGAGACATAGTTTGTCACAAACATTAACAATTAGTTTTGGCACCCTGGGAGGTGTTGTTGATGAATGCATTGGCTAACATTGTCCTGAGGCGTATAGACCAGAAAATTCCAAGTTCAAATCCCCCAGTGTGTGCTGAGTTAGCTGATCGCACAAGGTCACCAACTCAGACGCAACTATTATTATCAGGACTTTACTTAAGAAGAAGAACGAGTTTCTGCTCTTGTTGATTAGAAAGTGTGTAAATGAAGATCAGCTGGGCTGAAATTCTGCCATGGTCGAATGACCCATAAACAGGGTTGTGAGCACTGACTATTCCCATGTACAAATATGCTGGCCTCATTGAATAATGAAAAGTCAGCTCATTTATGTATTTCTTTTGTCGCTCTCACCACATAGCTCATAAAACCATATCCCAGCATCACTGGACCTGCATGTTGGCACTAGTGAAACTATACCCCAACAAGAGCTCAACATTTTAGAATAGGAGATAAATGCTGGGTGGAAAGTAAAGGATAGTTTGTGTATTTTACAGTGGGACAGTGGGAGATAAGTTGTACAAAGGAACAGTTTCCATTGATACCCTTAGAGCAGAACAGGAAACTCTTCAAAATGTTTGTGAATTAAAAAGAAAATGCATAATATCCTCATTAAAACTAATCTTAGGAAGCAAATTAATTTTCAGAGTTATAACAAAATCTATTTTCACACTGCATTACTTGATGAACCGGCTAAGCTTAACAACTCTAGTAAACATATTTTATGTCATTAAACCCTTGATCCTTTACTGGTTAGTAATATTTTTTGGTAGCAAAAACTGAAATAAAAGTCTAAAGTAGTGTTACAACTCAAAACAGAAAATGCTGGAAATACTCTGCAGGTCTAGTAGCATCTTTAGAGAGAGTTAAAGTTTCATATCAACGTCCTTTCTAAACAAGAACGATGACCTCAAATGTTAACTCTGTTTGCATCTCCACAGACAATGCTGAGTACTTTCAACGTTTTCTGCTTTTATTCCGACATCCACACTATTTTGCTTTTATCAAATGCAGTGTTATTCCGCAATCTTCCAAAGATGAGAAGGGTTATGTGATAAAGCCAATAGCTGAAATTCTATGATCAGACTCTAGGATTGACAAATATTTGAAAACCTGGAAGCCAAAGATTTCATAATAATCTTTTCAAAAATCTCAAAAAAGTGTACACAACCCCAAATAATCAATTCCTTTAAATCTGTACAAAACATGAATGTTTCCTTTTAACAAAATGTTAAAAGTTGGTTAAGTATGCAGTTTGTAATAATTGGGCCAAGTTCTATTACTTAAGGAAGAGTTATTTAGGGTTCACTCCACACTCTATAGCACTTTAAGGAACAGTTGTGTACTCGCAATTTCCAACCCCGTGCAGGATACACCTCCTTTCTTTTGACACTGTGTACCTCTGGGATGTTGCAATGTTTCTAAAATTTATTTGAAACAAATCTGTATCATCTTATTAAGAACAAACTCTATGTCAAGCTTGTCTTCATCTGTCTTAAACTGAACAATTATTTATAGAGCTTCTTACCCATAATAGTAATTAGTATGACAACGTTGACACCTTCTAGCTGCTTAACAAGACGTGGTGCAATCATTGTCCCAAAGTCTTTTAACACCTTTCCAAATTGCTAGCTAGATTATCAGTCATCTTTAATTTTGCTGTAAATGGTACATTATGAAAAATAGACCAAAGAAAAGTTCAATGGTTTAATTCGCATTGTTTAACTTTTAAAAACATTTTAAATAACTCTTAGCAAATCATAGAACCATAAAATGATTGCAGCCCAGAAGGAAGTCACTCGGCCCATAAAGCTCATGTTGTTCTCTGCAGTTCCCACTCTTCTGCCTCTTCCCAGTAGCTCTGTAAATATTTTGTCTCCAGTTTATTATCCAATTCTCATTTAAAGACCACAATTGCATCTGCCCTTTCATTCTCACAAGCAGTGCATTCTACTTCCTAACCACAAGTTTTTCCTCACGTTGTTGTTGCTGCTTAGGCAATCACCTTAAAACAGTGTCCTCTAGTTCTCGATCCTTCCACCATTTGGTACAGTTTCACCTAAGCTACAGTTCACAGCCCTCATAATTATGAATATCTCTTTGCAATCATCTCCGAGCCTTCTCTTTTCCAATCTTCTCCCATCTATCTATGTAAATGAAACACCTATTCTCTGGAGCTATTCTCGTGTGTCTTTTCTGCACCCTCTCCAAAGCCTTAACAGCTTTTCTAAAGTGTGGGGCCTAGTCATCTTTAGCTGCTTCATCAATGACCTGCTGTCCATTATAAGGTCAGAAGTGGAGATGTTCGCTGATGATTGTACAATGCTCAGCACTAATCATCACTCCTCAGATATTGAAGTAGTCATGTCCAAATGCAGCAAGACCTGGACAATATCCAGGCTTGGGCTTAAAAGAGGCAAGTAACATTCACACCACATGACCATTGCCACCAAGATAAAATCTAGCCATTGTCCCTTGACGTTCAATGATGTGGGGCGGCACTGTGGCTCAGTGGTTAGCACTGCTGCCTCACAGCACCAAGGACCCGGGTTCAATTCCAGCCTCGGGCAACTGTCTGTGTGGAGTTTGCACATTCTCCCTGTGTTTGCGTGGGTTTCCTCCGGGTGCTCCGGTTTCCTCCCACAATCCAAAGATGTGCAGGTTAGGTGAATTGGGCATGCTAAATTGCCCATAGTGTTCAGGGATGTGTAGGCTAGGTTCATTGGTCAAGGGAAATGTAGAGTTAAGGGGATGGATTTGGGTGGGATACTCTGCAGAGGGTCGGTGTGAACTTGTTGGGCCAAGTAGTCTGTTTCCATAGTGTAGAAATTCTATGAACAAATAAAAAACTAAATTTGTGAATTCTATGAACTGTGGAGGTTACCATTGACCAGAAACTGGACTGGACTAGCCATATAAATACTGTGGCTATGAGAACAGATCAGAAGCTAGGAATCCTGCAGGAGTAACTCACCTCCTGACTCTCCAAATCTCCACCATCGACATGGCACAAGTCAGGAGTGTGAATACTCTCCACTTGCCTGGATGAGTGCTGCTCCACCAACACTCAAGCAGCTTGATACCATCCAGGACAAAGCAGCCCACCATAGCCACCAGTGTCCATTCCCTCTACTACTGGCATTCAGTAGAAGCACTGAGTACCAACTAGAACATGTAATGCAGCAACACATTAAGGTTCCTTTAACAATACCTGCCAAACTAGTGACCTCTACCATCTAGAAGGACAAGGGCAGCAGATACATGGGAATGCCACAAGCCACAAGTTCCCCTCCTAGCCACTCACCATCCTGACTTGAAAATATATCACCATTCCCTCAGTGTCACAGGGTCAAAATCCTGGAATTCCATTCCTAGTTGCATTGTGGGTCTACCTACAGGACATGGATGGCAGTGTTTCAAGAAGACAGCGCATTACCACTTACTTGAGGGCAACTAGGGATGGCCAATAAATACTGGCCCATATCCCATGAGTGAATACAATAAATACAATAAATCCTCTAGTTGATGCTGAACCAGTGCTTTAAACAGGTTTATCATAATTTCCTTTTGTACTCAGTGACCTGATTTATAAAATTCAGAGTCTAATATGTTTTATTAACCACATTCTCAACCTGTCCTCCCACCTCCACTGATTTGTGCGCATGTACCCTGAAGTTATTCTGCTCCAGCACCCTCTTTATTTCATTTTCCCTCTCCTCATTCATCCCATTAAAATGAATCACTTCATACTTCTCTGCATTAAATTCCATCTGCCATGGGTCCACCAATTCTACGCGCTCTTGAAGCTCACCGCAAACCATCTCATAATTTCTAATGCTTCCAAGTTTTGTGTCATCAACAAATTTTGAAATTGTTTCTGGTACATTCAGGTCTAGATCATACACTTACATGAGAAAAAGCAGAAGTCCTAACACCAATGCTGTCCCCATAATCTTCCAATCCATCAACTATTCACCAACACTCTGTTTCCTATCACTCAAACACTTTCATGTTCACGCTACTGTTGCTCTTTTTATTCCATGAGCTCTAACTGTGCTGGCAAGCCTATTACGTGGCATCTTATCAAATAGAATCATAGAATCCCTATAATGCAGAATGGAACCATTCAACCTGTCGAATCTGCACTGACTCTCCGAAGAGCATCCCACCCAAACCTAGCTCCCCCCCCCTCCACCCACTCTATTGTAACCTCACATTTACTGTGGCTAATCCACATCTCTGGACACAATTTAGCATGGCCAATCCACCTAATCTGCACATCTTTGGACTGTGGAAGCACGTGGAGAAAACCCACGCAGACATGGGGAGAATGTGCAAACTTCAAAATGTTTTTTGGAAGTCCATGTACATCACATCAATTACATTATCCTCATCAACCTTCTCTGTTACCTCTTCAAAATCTCAATCAAGTTAGTTCGACAATAAATCTTAATAAATATTTGCTGGCATTTCTTACTTGGTCCATTCTTTTTGTCCAAGTGACTGTTAATTTGAATGATCATCTTCAAAAATCGTCCCAATACAAAGGTTAAACCTTTTGTTATTTAGTTTATCCTTGCACCTTTTTTGAACAAGGGTGTAACATTTACAGTTCTCCAGTCTTCTGGATTTCTTAAAGAAATAGGATAATTTCAAAATTTGTCACTCAGTCTAAAGCACTTTGAACTTGCATATAGCACCAAAGTATTCTACTCTGACTCAACAGTTAGCCTTAATCCCAGACTTAGGAGGAGCACGAATGTAATATTTCTCTTGTCCTTCTGCATGGATTGTCAACTTGTTGGATTTTGTGCTGTCCACTCATCTCCACAGGGAATTAGATCGAGAATACCCTGTTTCACAATTACCATTGAGCTAATTTTCACCTGAGTGATTTGGGCTGGATATGAACGCAACTCCCAGGGATGAACAGTTAATGAAACGTGACATGCTCTTGGGAAAGGAACTTTAACTTTTTAGGCCTACCCTTTCCTCACAAGAAGTTGAGATTTGATTATTAAATCATTGCAATGATTCTATGATAAGTTATCTAATATCTAAATTTTCCTATTCTTGTAGCAGCCAATTAAGTATATTTAAGATGGAGATAGATAGGTTCTTGACTGTCAAGGGGATCAAGGGTTACGGGGAGAATGGGGTTGAGAAACTTATCAGCTATAATTGAATGGAGCAGCAGACCCGATGAGCTGAATGGCCTAATTTCTGCTCCTATGTCTTATGGTCTTAGATTAGATTAGATTAGATTCCTTACAGTGTGGAAACAGGCCCTTCGGCCCAACAAGTCCACACTGACCCGCCGAAGCGCAACCCACCCATACCCCTACATTTACCCCTTTAACCTAACACTACGGGCAATTTAGCATGGCCAATTCACCTGACCTGCACATCTTTGGACTGTGGGAGGAAACCAGAGCACCTGGAGGAAACCCATGCAGACACGGGGAGAATGTGCAAACTCCACACAGTCAGTCACCTGAGTCGGGAATTGAACCCGGGTCTCTGGCGCTGTGAGGCAGCAGTGCTAACCACTGTGCCACTTATATCAGGTCATAATAAGCATTCGACATTTTACAACTGTTTTGTGTTCTGCTGAACAAAATCAAACAGATTTTCCTGTTAATAACAGATATTAGATATGGATCTATTAGGAAGGATTGTTGAAACAAAAGTTTGAAATGACATCCATGTTAGCCCCATCAGGATTGGTCAACAAAGGACAAATTTGATATTAACAGAAAATTCGAACAGTTATTATTGTATCGAGCCATCACTATAGCAGTCACTGTGAACTGTAAAGGCAGTTCTATGGTGCCTCATTATATGATTTGTACTGAAGGTGTGGGATATTGAGCAGCATTTTACTGAGTATGTGGAAACTGTGTTGTAGTTTGTTCTGATATGTCACTCAGTATTTTCCTTCAGAGTAAAACATTTCAGTGTTATAGCAAAGGGGTAGGTTATGCAGGGGTAAGGCTTTTCTATCAGTGATGGATCGTTCATCAATCTGTGCTGTGGTAGATTGACAGTGTATCATCAAACAACATAGGGAGGAGATATTATTTCAGAACGTGTATGAAGAGGTGCAATTGATCCACATATTAAAAGAAGCTACCATTTTACTTGCATGTGTAAACTGCTAATGCTTGCACCCATTCAATACTACTGGTATTATTAAATAGCAGACACCTCTGTTTCTTGTGATGATCAATTTGTATGTTGATTTTGAATGAGTAAAGCTTATCACCACATTTCATTTCAGACTTAGTTTTAATCTTATCTTAGTTTTAATCTTAGTTTTAACCTTAGTTTTAAACAGTAATAACTTTTTCAGTATAATTTAAATTGTATACATCATTTTACTTCATTTGTATAACTAATAAAGAAATAAGACGAGCACTCTGACAACTTTCTACTTTCCTTTCAGTTGTCTGATGTTTTTAAATGTTATAAACTACTGGTGTCCATTTAACTTCACATTTCTGTTAAAACAGACAAATTTCCAACACTACCATTAACCTACAGACACTCTTACTTCACACTGCTGTTAATACTGGAGGTAGTTTTTTAAAAAACTTCACAAGTAAATTATGCAAATATAATGATAGATCAATCTAGCAGTAACCTAATTAACCAGGGATGACTAGCAGTAAACTAATTAAGTAATTTACAAGACATTATAAGCTAGGAAAGCAAACTTTGAGTTGTTGGCAGTTGAACCCCGAGACTGGATTGTTGCCTTTACTTCTCAAGTGAGACCTAATATTGTGTACATTATCTTTTCCAATTGTGATTTCACAATTTTCTCTCCACTCCTGAAGTCACTGAGGTACAGTTCTGTGGGAACCTAGATGACTGTCCTTAATGTATGAACCATGACAGTGAAATTGGCAGGCTATTTAACCGTTGCAAGCAACAAAGCCTCTGATCCTATTCTCACTTGACACTGCAGTGACTGTAATGGGGTCAACCTGGTGGAACTCACAGAGTATGAGTTCCTTGATTAGGGCTGTTAACCTGGTCCAATTGGGGGGCCCTGGCTGACAGATATAAACAGGAGGGTCAGAGGTTCTGTTCACTCTGAGAGCTGGCTCTGAGGGAGCTGGATCGGTGGCAAAGACTCTCCACGTGGAAATAAAGGGGGACTTGGTGACGTGTTACCAGCCTCTGGGGAGTTATTTGAGATACCTCAGTAGTGGTTAGCTAAAATAGCACATGCAACGTGCCTTAATGACTACCACTCAGTGGCTCTGACCACCACAATCATGAAGTGCTTCGAGAGGCTAATCATGGCCCACATTAACTCCAGTCTCCCAGCCTGCCTCGATCCCCAATTTACAGATTGACGTAACAGGTCCACAGCGGACACGTTTCCCTAGCCTTGCACTTATCCCTGGAGCATCTGGACAACAAGGCCACCTACTCATTCACTACAGCTCCGCCTTCAACACCACTATCCCCTCGAGACTGATCTCAAAACTCAGAGATCTAGGTCTCAGCTCCGCCCTCTGCAACTGGACCCTCAGCTTCCTGACCCACAGACTGCAATCAGTGAGGATAGCATCTCCTCCATGATAACACTCAATACTGGAGCCCCCACCAAGGATGTGTTCTCAACCCCCGACTGTACTCCCTGTACACCCGTGACTGTGTTGCCAAATTCTGACTGAATGCCATCTCCAAGTTTGCTGATGACACCAGCATGGTAGGACGGATATTTAACAATGACGAGTCAGAATATAGAAAAAAGATAGAGAGCTTGATGACATTGTGCAATGATAACAACCTGTCTCTCAATGTCAGCAAAACTAAAGAACTGCTCACTGACGTCAGAGAGAAAGGAGGAGAACACACCCCCACCTACATCGACAGAACTGAGGTTGAGAGCGCCAAGTTCCTTGGAGTGATGATAATCGATAATCTGTCCCGGACTTCCCACGTAGATGTGATGGTCAAGAAGATACAACAATGCCTCTTCTTCCTCAGGTGGCTCAGGAAATTCGGCATGTCCATAAGGTCCCTCACCAACCTTTCAAGATGTACCACTGAAAGCATACTGTCCCGGTGCATAACGACCTGGTATGGTAACTGCTCTGCCCATGACTGGAAGAAACTACAGAAGGTTGGGTGCACAGCTCAGACCATCACGGAGGCCAACCTTCCATCCATGGACTCCATATACACGGCTCGGAGCCACGGAAAGGCTGCCAACATCAGGAAGACCCATGCCACCCAGTAATGCTCTCCTCCAACCTCTTCCATCAGGCAGAAGATACAGAAGCTTGAACACACGGACCAGCAGGTTCAGGAACAGCTTCTTCCCGGCCACTATTAGACTGATGAATGGACTCTCTAACTTCAAGTAATGTTGATCTTGTTAATATTGATCTAGCCTTGTGCACACCCTGTGCAATGTAACTTTACATGCCTCTGTCCAAGTGTTTTCACCCTATGATCTGTATGTTCTTGTTTACTATGATCTGCCTCTACTGCCCGCAAACAAAGATTTTCATTGTACTTAGATACACATGATAATAAAAAAACCAGTAAAGTTAAGAGCAATAACAATAGGTGTTTTTCCTTTCATTGACCTAGAATGCTGAGGTGAATTGTACAATCCTACTGGCCAGTAAACTCATGATGGAACAGGAATCAAACATGGACCCCTCGAGTCGAGAGTGTGGTGCTGGAAAAGCACAGCAGGTCAGGCAGTATTCGAGGAGCAGGAGAATCGACGTTTTGGGCAAAAGCCCTTCATCAGGAAACCTCAAGGCCTGCATGAATTAGTACTAGACTGGTGCAAGTGGCCTTGCTCATTTTATAAAAAACTGTAATCAATGCTAAGTGATGCAGTTCTCTCACAATATCACACTGTCATATAGGACCTTATACAACTGCAGGTTTATTTAGATGGTTATAGTATGAAGAATTAATTATCTTGCTCACAATAAATACTGTTTCATTGACACTGAGTCTTTGATATTTGAGATAAGAATATAACTAAGTATAGGCAATTCCCAATTATTTTGAGAGGGAGAGGGGGTTAGAGGGCATTCAATGCTCTTCAGAAAGGTCAGAGATATGTTACTATTCGGACAGTATTTATTTAGTTCTCCAACCAGTAGAAGCCTGGAGAATTCAAGCCCAGGCATTAGCTGTGTCAACATCAGCAGAATTGTACTGGAATAAACTCTCAGTATAATAGACTTGCATAATCAGGTTCACACTGCTCTCACCCATTGTACTCCAGCTGGCAATATTCAATAGAAAAAAGCAAATACATTGTAGAGCCTCACAAGCCATATATACTTGATATATTTTGTATGCTGCTGCAAAATCTATTCTTGTAGCTGATGTAAAAATGCTAAGCTAGTGAAAGCAGTAGCTGCAAATCACGTGATTTTCCACCACTGTCGAAATAAAGAAATAACACCTTGCATTTATACTATATCTTTAACATGGTAAAACCTGCTAGGATACAGTGGGGAGGAATGAATTAAAAACTAACAAAGCCTCAGAAGGATTAGGTCAGGTGGTCTTCCCGAATCTTGGTTACAGAGGTACATTTTAAAAAGGGTCAGAAAGGAGGAAAAGGGTGGAGAGTTACATTTCTATGTTTTGTGAGGGAATTCCATAGTCATGGAGTCATAGAGCTGTACATACAGAAACAGACCCTTCGGTCCATGCTGACCAGATATACGATATTAATCTAGTTCCATTTGCCTGCATTTGGCCCATATCCCACTAAACTATTCCTATTCACATACCCATCCAGATGTCTTTTAAATGTTGTCATTGTACCAGCCTCCACCACTTCCTCTGGCAGCTCATTCCATACACACACCACCCTCTGTGTGAAAAAGTTGCCCCTTAGGTCTTTTTTATATCTTTCCCCTCTCACCCTAAACCTATGCCCTCTAGTTTTGAACGCCCCTACCCCTCGGAAAAAGATCTTGAGTATTTACCCTATCCATGCCCCCCATGATTTTATAAACCTCTCTAAGGTCAGCCTTCAGCCTCTGACACTCCAGGGAAAACAGCCCCAGCCGATTCAGCCTCTCCCTCTAGCTCAAATCCTCCAACCCTGGCAACATCTTTTTAAATCCTTTCCTGCACCCTTTTAAGTTTAACAACATCTTTCCTATAGGAAGGAGACCAGAACTGAACGCTGTATTCCAAAAGTGGCCTAAACAATGTCCTGTACAGCCACAACATGACCTCCTAATACTTATATTCAATGTACTGACCAAAACAGGGCAAGTGTACCAAACACCTTCTTCACTATCCTGTGTACCTGTGATTCCACTTTCAAGGAACTATGAACCTGCATTCCAAGATCTTTTTGTTCAGCAACACTCCCAGGACCTCACCATTAAGTGTATAAGTCCTGCCCTGCAGCACCTCACATTTATCTAAATTAAACTCCATCTGCCACTCCTCAGCCCATTGGCCCAACTGATCAAGATCCCGTCGTACTCTGAGGTAACCTTCTTCGCTGTCCACTACACCTCCAATTTTGGTGTCATCTGCAAACTTACTAACCATACCTTCTATGTTCACATCCAAATCATTTATATAAATGACTAAAAGCAGTGGATCCAGCACTGATCCTTGTGACCACTGGTCACAGGCCTCCAGTCCAAAAAACAACCCTCCCCCATCACCCTCTGTCTCTTACCTTCAAGCTAATTTTGTATCCAATTGACTAGCTCTCCCTGGATCCCATTTGATCTAACCTTACTAACCAGTTACCATGGGGAATCTTGTCAATTGCCTTGCTGAAGTTCATACAGACAACGTTCACCACTCTGCCTTCATCGATCTTCTTTGTCACTTCTTCAAAAAGCTTACTCAAGTCTGTGAGACATTATTTCCCACACACAAAGCCATGTTGACTATCCCTAATCAGTCCTTGCCTTTCCAAATACATGTAAATCCTGTCCCTCAGGATTACCTCCAACAATGTGCCCACCACCAATGTCACGCTCACTGGTCTATAGTTCCCTGGCTTCTCCTGACCTCCTTTCTTAAATAATTGCACCACATTGGCCAATCTCCAGTCTTCCAGCACCTCACCTGTGACTATCGATGATACAAATATCTCAGCAAAGGGCCCAGCAATCACTTCCCTAGCTTCCCACAGAGACAAACCCTTTGGATTCTCCTTAACCCTATTTGCCAAAGCTATCTCATTCCCCCTATGTACCTCCTGATTTCTCTCTTAAGTATACTCCTCCTGCCCTTATACTCCTCGAGGGATTCACTGGAACCTGCCATATGTCTCCTTTTTCTTGACGAGAGCCTCAATTTCTCTCGTCATTCAGCATTTTCTACACCTACCAGCCTTGCCCGTCACCCTTGCAGGAACATACCGTCTCTGGACTCTCATTTTCTGACTTTTGAAGGCCTCCCACTTTCCAACCGTCCCTTTACCTGCAAATAGCCTCTCCCAATCAACTTTTGGAAGTTCTTACCTCATACTGTCAAAATTGGCCTTCCTCCAATTTAGAACTTTAACTTTTAGATTCGGTCTATCCTTTTCCATCAGTATTTTACAGTCGCTGGCTCCAAAGTGCTCCCCCACTGACACCTCAATCAAAGAGTAGGTCAAATTTTCCTCCTTCTCTAGTAGATACCTCCATATACTGAATAAGAAAGTTTTCTTGTACACACTTAACAAATTCCTCCCTATCCAAGCCCTTAACACTATGACAGTCCCAGTCTATGTTTGGAAAGTAAAATCCCCTACCATTATAACCTTCTCATTTTTATAGATATCTGAGACCTCTTTACAAATTTGCTTCTCAATTTCTCATTGACTATTGGGGTGCCTATTGGGGTCCTAATGAGCTGCCAGAGGTCCCCCAATAAGGTGACAATTGTTTTCTTATTTTTCAGTTACACCCAGCTAACTTCACTGGGCATAGTGTCAGGCATATCCTCCCTAAGTACAGCTGTAATGCTATCCCTTATGAAAAACATCACTCCCTCTGCTCTCTTACCCCCCTTTCTATCCTTCCTGTAGCATTTGTATCCTGGAATATTAAGCTGCCAATCCTGTCCATCTCTAAGCCATGTTTCTGTAATTGCTATGATATCCCAGTCCCATATTCCCAACCATGCCCTGAGTTCATCTGCCTTCCCTGTCAGGCCTCTTGCATTGAAATAAATGCAGTTTAATTTATCAATCTTACCTTATTCTCTGCCTTGCTCTCACCTACCTTGACTACTTGACTTTCTCCTCTTCTCAACTGTACCAGCCTGAGACTGATCTTTTTTCTCACTATCTCTCTGGGTCCCATGATCCCCTCCCTACCCTCTTACCAGTTTAAAGCCTCCCAAGTAGTACGAGCAAATCTTCCTGCCAGGATATTAGTCCCTTTCCAATTCAAGTCCTTCTTGTATAGGTCACTTCTACCCTAGAAGAGATTCCGGTGTGAATTTAGGGTATCAGTTGTTATGGCACAGCCACCAATGATTGAACAAAAGGAATGGTGGATACTTAAGAATCCAAGGAGGAATGTCAAATCCTTGGAGTGTTGAGTGACTGTAGGTTATATGGAGATAGGGAAGGAGGGGAGAGGCCATGGAAGGATTTGACAAGGGGATAAGAATTTTAAAGATTAGGCACTTGTGTACTGGGAGCCACTGTAGCACAGCAAAGATAAGGGTGACGAAACCAAACGTTTGGTCCAATATTCCACTATAATTAGCTGCGAGGGAGGGCATGAGAGTAACCAAGAGTGAGTGTCTGTTCAAAGTTTCCTTCTTCCAAGTTGGAATTGCTTCTCTCTTTTGTAATGAAAAATGTCTGATTTATCATATAAATATTTACAATCTTTTAGAGTTTGGATTTTAAAATCTTGGCATGTGGTTGATTACTTTTCTGAAAACTTGAAGAAAAACTAGATTACTCGGTCTTGCCATAACAGTGTGTGTCAGGCAACAGGAATCCCTAGAATGTGAATGGAAGAGTGTTGGTACTGTGCTGGTTTACGACAGAAAGTGTAAATATTGAGGATCATTAGCTTGCTTTTGGTTCAGTGTAATCAAGAATTGATTTTAGATTTTAAAAATCCAGATATTAAAAGTTTTTGGCAATTCAGAGGTTATCTGACTGAAGGGAAATGCAAATGGTGAGTGTACTGATTGTAACAAGATCAGCCAACTGAACCTCATACAATATGAGCTCCCCAATTGGGGCTGTTAATCTGGTCCAATCAGGGAGCTCTGGTCGACATATTAAAAAAAGTCAAAAAGTGTGGTGATGGAGAAAGCACAGCAAGTCAGGCAGCATCCAAGGCGCAGGAGAGTCAATGATTCGGGCATAAGCCCTTCATCAGGAATATGGAAGGGAAAGGGTGCTGAGAGATAAATAGGGGTGGGGGAGTATGACTGGAGGGGGAAGGTAGGTGGGATGGTGACAGGTGGATGTAGGTAGGAGATGATTGTGATAGGTCTGTGGGGGGCGGTGGGGGGGGAAGGAGAAATAGTGGGAAGGAAGATGTACAGGTAGGTCAGGTTAAGAGAGCAGTGCTGAGTTGGAAGGTTGGATCTGGGAGGAGGTGGAGGGAAGGGAGATTTGGAAACTAGTGAAGTCATTATTGATGGTTGTCGGATCCCGAGGTAGAAGATGAGGTGTTCTTCCTCCAGTGGCTTCGGTGGGTAGCTTTGATTGGCGATAGAGAAAGCCCAGAATTTGCATGTTCTTAGGGGAGTTTGAAGGGGACTTGAAGTGGTTGGCCACAGGGCATTGAGTTTGCTTAGTATGTGTGAGCCTGAACTGCTCTGTGAGTTGGCACTCGATATCCCAGATATGGAGGAGACCACATTGAGAGTAAATGAGGAGGGAAATCTCTGCCAGAGTTGAAATGATCCTTTGGGGCCTTGGATGGAGGTGAGGGATGAGGTGTGGGTGCAAATTTCACACCTCGTGCGGCGGCAGGGGAAGGTTCCAGGAGTGGAGGGTGGGTTGGTGGGGGGCGTGGACCTAACGAGGGAGTTGCAGAAGGAATGGTCTCTCCAAAACACAGATAGGAGTGAGGAGGGAAATGTATTTCTGGTGATGGGGTCTGACTGTAGGTGACGGAAATGGCAGAGGTTAAACAGGGTGAGTGTCAGAGATACCGACTGGTGCCCAACTCTGTATGAGATGGTATTATAAGTCAAAGACTGTTCATGTGAAAATAAAGGGTGACTTGGTGACGGGATACCAGTCTCTGTGGAGTTATTTCAGTGAGGATGACACAAAGAGTCTGCAGATGGACATAGACTGGTTAAGGTAGTGGGCAAAAACTTGGCAGATGGAATGTAATGTGGGAACATGTGAGGTTATGCACTTTGGCAGGAAGAATAGAGGAGCTGAATATTATTTAAATTGAGAAAGACTGCAGAAAGCTACAGCACAGAGGGATTTAGGAGTCCTCATCCACGAATCACAAAATGTTAGCATCCAAGCTCAGTGGGTAATAGGGAAGGCAAATGGAATGTTGGCCTAACACTTGCTTTCCACAACATATATTCAGTTTTTGAAATAAATCTTGACACAATGAGACAATTCATTCAAAAGGGGGGATGCATGTCAACATTGTACAAGGCCTACCTTAAATACCAGGGACTCAAAAATGTTCTGAAGTTTAGAAATATTAATTTTTTATTACATTTTATTTGATGATCCTACATGGCATTTTCCTTTAAATGATTCTGAAATGTTTGGAGAAAGGTGGAACTTTATCTTAATTCTTTTACAAGATGTGTGTGTCATTGGCAAAGCTAGCACGTGTTGTTTATCCCTAATTAATTTGTTAACTTACTAATTTGTCCCTGATTGAACCGTTGCATTAATTGGGTGTAGGAACAGCCACTGTACTGTTAGGGAGGGATTTCCAGGATTTTAACCCAATGAAAGTGAAGGAACGACAATATATTTCCACGTCAGGTTGGGGAGTGCTTGGAGAGGAACTTGCAGATGATGGGGTTCCATGCAGCTAGTCCTTCTAGGTACTAGAGAACACTGATTTGGAAGGTGTTGTCGAAAGAGCCTTGGTGAGTTACTGCAATGCAGGCTCCCCACTGTCTGGGTGAAGACATTTCTCCTCATCTCAATCCAAAAAGGCCTACCCCGTATCCTTAAATTGTCACTTTGGTTCTAGCTTCCCCATAGGGAACATCCTTCCTGCATTAACCCTGTCTCATCCTATTAGAATTTTATAGGTTTCGAAGAAATACCCCCCACCCCTTATTCTTCTAAATCCCAGTCAAAATAGTCCTAACTGATCCATTCTCTCTTCACACAGTCCTGCTATCCCAGGAATCAGTGTGGTAAACCTTTATTGCACTCCATCCACAGCCAGAACATTCTTCCTCAGATAAAGAGACCAAAACTGCACACAATACTCCTGGTGTGGTCTCACCAAGGTCCTATATAATTTCAGCAAGACATCCCTGCTCCCGTACGTGAATCTCTTTACTACGAAGTCCAACATACCACTGCCTTCTTCACCACCTGCTGCACCTACATGCTTACTTTGAAGGGCTGGTGTACAACGACTCCCAGATTTTGTTGCACCTCCCACTTTCTCAATCTATTGCTATTTGGATAATAAACTGCCTTCCTGTTTTTGCTACCAAAGTCTATGACCCCACATTTATACACATTATACTGCATCTGCCGTGCAATTTCCCACTCACTCAACTTGTAGATGGTACACCCTGCTGCTATTGTGCAGTGATAGTGAAGGATGTGAATGCTTAAGATATGGAAGGTATGTCAATCAAGTAGGCTGCTTCGTCCTGAGTGAGTGTCACACTTCTTGGTTGCTATAGGAGCTGCACCCATTCAGGCAAATGAAGAGCATTCCATCATACTCCTGATTGTGCCTTTTGGATCATGGACAGGCTTTGGGAACTTAGGAGGTGAGTTATGCAAGTGCCTAGCAGGACACCTGACATGTTAATCGATAAAATGTTTATACTGCTGAATTTACATTAAAAGAGAAAACAGGTCAGAGGCCATAAGTTTATTTTGACTTCAAAACAGAAGCATCAAGCTTTCAGTTTAGAAGAAAATTTCACCCTAATGGAAGGGTTTTATTTTGTGACGCCTCTAAATTGTGAGAGTTTGCATAGAAGTTTTCAAGTTGTCAGAACTGAAAAGAGGTTCATGCCAACAGACTTGAACAGAAGTCATGAAACTGTCTCAGCTGTTCAAGAAGGAGAACAGAAAAGAATCAGGTAAGTAAGAAATTAAAGAGTTGAGTTAGGAGTGATGGTTCTCTGAGACTGAGCATGTTTAAAGGATATTGCTGGGAAACAGGTTGAAACTTTGTTTTGCTGTTTATGTGAAGATCTTTCTAAACTCTCATACATCGTTTTATTTGATTTTCTTCTTTTGTGGAATAAACCTGTCTTATTTTGTTAAAAGGAGAAAGTGAGGGCTGCAGATGCTGGAGATCAGAGCTGAAAATGTGTTGCTGGAAAAGCGCAGCAGGTCAGGCAGCATCCAAGGAACAGGAGAATCGACGTTTCGGGCATAAGCCCTTCTTCAGGAATGAGGAAAGTGTGTCCAGCAGGCTAAGATAAAAGGTAGGGAGGAGGGACTTGGGGGAGGGGCGTTGGAAATGCGATAGGTGGAAGGAGGTCAAGGTGAGGGTGATAGGCCGGAGTGGGGGTGGGGGCGGAGAGGTCAGGAAGAAGATTGCAGGTTAGGAAGGCAGTGCTGAGTTCGAGAGATTTGACTGAGACAAGGTGGGGGGAGGGGAAATGAGGAAACTGGAGAAATCTGAGTTCATCCCTTGTGGTTGGAGGGTTCCCAGGCAGAAGATGAGGCGCTCTTCCTCCAACCGTCGTGTTGCCATGGTCTGGCGATGGAGGAGTCCAAGGACCTGCATGTCCTTGGTGGAGTGGGAGGGGGAGTTAAAGTGTTGGGCTACGGGGTGGTTGGGTTGGTTGGTCCGGGTGTCCCAGAGGTGTTCTCTGAAACGTTCCGCAAGTAGGCGGCCTGTCTCCCCAATATAGAGGAGGCCACATCGGGTGCAGCGGATGCAATAAATGATGTGTGTAGAGGTGCAGGTGAATTCCATTTGAAGCCTTGTGTACATATGTTCAATGACTAACCATCATAGTAACCAACTACAAAAATTAAACATATGATCTATTAGGAGGATTTCATTCTGGGATCTGACTTGTCCAGCATTACCATCAGTTGGGATCATAACATTTCCCCAAATTTATAATATGAAATAAAAACAATAGTAATGTTTCCCTTTGGTGAATACAAGTTGGATTTCTGCAGCACAGCAAAAATGAAGTAACCAGTCAATTATCTACCTCATTGCTGTTTGAGGGAACATGTTACACACAAGGTAACTACCATGTAATGTCAGTGATTACAAAAGTAATACCTTGGCTATGAGATATTTAAAAGCATCTTAAGAAAGTGTGCAAGTGTTTAATTAATGCAAGTTCTCTGTTAAAGCTGGAATTATAGGTTATACTCCAAAAATAAGAGAATCTTCAACATTAAATGTCCTTAGTTAAAAATCACACAACACAGGTTATTGTTCAACAGGTTTATTTGGAAGTACAAGCTTTCAGAGCGCTGCTCCTTCATCAGGGAGCAAATGAGCAGCGCTCTGAAACCTCGTATTTTCAAATAAACCTGTTGGACTATAACCTGGTGTTGTGTGATTTTTAACTTTGTCCACCCCTGTCCAACACTGGCACCTCAACATCATTAAATTTCCTGTAATCCATCTGAATTCTGTCAAAATGCAGTAACTCAGTGAGGGTGACCTACAATGGACACAAGAATATGAAGTGTTTTCATTAAAATGTCTGATTCCAGATAACTGATCTGAATGAGCTGAGAATTTGGGGTCTCAAAGAATTAAACTGAGATTTTCCCAAACTCATGATCCAGAAATTGAACAATTCTCTTCATACCTTGCAGTAAATCCAAAGGAAAACACTTTTAACTCATTCAAAATTTATTTACTTGGACAAAGTTAACATCAGACCCAATAATTGTGGCATTTGAGCATCCCTGTAAAGCTGGTCTCTTGTGGCATATCCGCCAGACTGTTGAAACACATGCAAGATTCAGAAGACTCAGTCATAACAAGCAAATGCTCAAGCTAGTCACATCTCTAAATATGGAAGTGGATTTAACCCTACATGGTTTCTCAATAGGACATTAGAGAATCTTATCAAAAGATGTTGCTTTTGCTTTTGTGGCATCTTCTACCATAGTAGTTAAATCGCCATCTGAAAGGGAACCAATGACTGATGAAGAGATAGGCTGAATTGGATTGTAGGCTGTAACGAGAGCCAAGCTGCCAAACTTGTTCAGAAATCTTCACCGGGAAGTTGCCAACTAACCTTTCCAACAAAGATATCAAACTCTCTTTCTCTGTAATTATTCACTTTCTTCACATCAGAATTAAGTTTCGAGGCAGAGAGATTTTAACATGCACAAATATAAGCTAAGAATTGTTAAAACAGGAGACATAAAATGATTAGAAATTGAAGGGATAAATATTAGCAAAGGTGAAAAGAAAATAGTGACATTTGGACAAGCATTAAAATTATCTAATCAATAAGAAGCTATTATGAACAAGGGTAACTACATATTCCAATGCATTGGATTCTAATTGAAAACAGGTTTTCATAACTTCTATAGAAAATTAGAGAGGTCATATAACATTTAGGGCACCCTAAATTCAAAAGAATGCTGAAGCATTGATTAAAGTTCAAAGAGTAGCAAGGATCATCTGGATTTCGGACTATGAAGAAAAATGTGCATAGCTGAACTTCTTTCTCACTGGAGAAAGAATCATTCAGAAGGAATATGATCCACATCTTTGAAATGTTCATTAATAACTATAGTGGACGTAGGCTAGGTAACTTGGATGGTGCTTGCATAACTTTATTACATGAGAATTTTATTTACAAGCTCTAAGTCACTGAGGTTTTTTTCATAAAACAGTACATAATTGCAACACAGTTCCAATTGATGTTGTGTTACTTAATTTTTGTTTTGCAAAATCAATAAATGTCTGGTTAGGAACAGGCTTGCATGTTTTGAGTAAACAAACAGGTTGGAATAGGCGTGATACACTGAATGGCTTCCTTTTTTGCTGTATCCTTCCATGGTTAAAAGAATAGCTAGGAAAGAGGCCGAATCAGTTAGGACTATATTCAATGGAGTGTAGAAGAATGAAGTGAGATTAGATTAGATTCCCTACAGTGTGGAAACAGGCCCTTCGGCCCAACAAGTCCACACCGACCTTTGAAGAGTAACCCACCTAAAACCACTCCCCTACCTTATATTTACCCCTGACTAATACACCTAACACCGGAGCACCTGGAGGAAAACCATACAGACACAGAGATTCCACCAATTCCACAAAGACAATCGTGCAAGGCTGGAATTGAACCTGGGTCCTTGGCGCTGTGAGGCAGCAATGCTAACCACTGATCCACCGTGCCATCTCATAGAAAAATCATATTTTATAGAAATTTTATAGCGTATCTATAAAATTCTAACAGGATTAGGCAAGATAAATTCAGGAAGGATGTTCCCAATGGTGGGGCTGTTCAGAAGCAGGGGTCCCAGTCTAGGGACACAGGGTAGACCTTTTAGGATTCAGATGAGGAAAAATGTCTTCACCCAGAGAAAGTTAAAAATCACACAACACCAGCTTATAGTCCAACAGGTTTATTTGGAAGTACTAGCTTTCGGAGTGCTGTTCCTTCATCAGGTAACTAGTGGGACAGGATCAACTGTCTTATGATCCTTGTCGACAGTGTGATGCTGGAAAAGCACAGCCGGTCAGGCAGCATCTGAGGAGCAGGAAAATTGATGTTTCGGGCAAAAGCCCTTCAGTCAACCTTTTTCCAGAACCACACTCTCGATTCTAATCTCCAACATCTGCAGTACTCACTTCCGCCCTGTCTTATGATCCTGCCCCACGAGGTACCTGACGAAGGTGCCTACAGCAACTTTCCTTTTACAGCAACTCCGAAAGCTAGTACTTCCAAATGAACCTGTTGGACTATAACCTGGTGTTGTGTGATTTTTTATTTTGTCCACCCCAGTCCAACACTGGCATCTCCTCATCATGTTCACCCAGAGAGAGGGGAGCCTGCGGAATTCAATACCACAGAAAGCCATAGAGGCCAAAACATTGAATGTTTTCAAGAAGGACATAGATATAGTTCTTGGGGTTAAACAGGTCAAAGAGTATGGGGAGAAAGTGGGAACAGGAATGGTTATGATTATATTGAATGGCAGAGCAGGTTTGAAGGGCCAAATGGTCTACAAATGCTCCTATTTTCTATGTTTCTATGAAGTTTCCTTTGCAGCAAGGTAGTTATGAGCTATGATCATAGAATTCCTCAGAAGAAAATCTTATCAAGGGTGAATAATGGTGGTTGTATGCTTACATAGATATTGAAATTTTGCTGACTTACTTTTGGATGACAAGTAAAAACTACACAAACTTCATTCAAGAGATTAACAAGTTGGACAGACTCCATAAAAGTTCAAATTGTGCATGATCGATAGAAAAAATGTGTTTAAAGGTTGAAATGCCATTTTCTTGTTTTGTGCTTTTTTATGCTATTAGCATGCACTGCTACAGTGTAACAAGATGGAAATGACTAGAAAAGCAAAAAGGGAGGAAAAAAATCATTTTAAAATGTCAACAATACTTGTCAAAGTCAGGAACTTCAGCATTCAACAAAGCACACATTGAGAGAGTGATGAAATACTCCAATCCTACTTAGCAGACTGCAGAGAAAATTCTTGTCTTGAAATTGGAACATATGCAGACCAAAACCATATATAGGTCAGTGGAATAAATACGAATAACTGCTTCATGACAGAATCCATCCTGCAAAATACTAAAGCGATGAATGCAGGCAGATGGACTCAGTGGGTAAGGACTTCTGCACATTTTTAAATGTTCCCTGCTGCTCAGCTTATCTACTCAGGGTTAGTAGTATATTCGTTCTGGATATCAATGCTTATTCCACAATTATGACAGCTGTAATTTGTTGTATCACTGTGCAACATAGTATCAGTAGGAGAGTATTTTCTTGAGTTTTAGGACGGGAAAATAGCTGGCTTTTTAAGCAAATGAATAAAAAATACAAATATTCTATTAACCATTTTAGAATTATGACACAGAGAACTATGCACCTTTACAACAAGACCTTCCTAGATGAAGCTACTGCAAGGCTGCAATGAATGCAATGTACAATTATTTCAGGTGACAGCTAGATAGAATAGGTGCCTAGATGAGAGTGGTGCTGGAAAAGCACAGCAGGTCAGGCAGCATCCGAGGAGCAGGAAAATCGACGTTTCGGCCAAAAGCCCTTCATAGGACGTTTCGGGATTTTCCTACTCCTCAGATGCTGCCTAACCTGTTGTGCTTTTCCAGCATCACTCTCATCTAGACTCTGATTTCCAGCATCTGCCGTCCTCACTTTTGCCTAGATAGAATAGGTGCCTACAGCAACTTTCCTTTTATTCTTTTGCAGGATGTGGGCATCACTGGCTAGATTAGATTTTTTTTTACTCATTGCTAAATGCTCTTGAATTTAATGTGCAATATTATTTCAAGATACTCTGAATGTAACATATACTATTGTTTGAGGACATGCTGAATGTAACGTGAACTGTTATTTCAGATTTCTGCTGAACAACATATTCAATGTAATATCAGATCTCGCTGAATATAATGTGCACTATTATTTCAGATCTCCTTATTATAAGGCGCAGTTATTTCAAATCTTATTGAATATAATGTGCACTATTAATTCATATCTCCTTAATGTAACATGCACTGTTATTTCAAACCTCCCTGAATATGATGTGCACTCTAATGTTAGATCTCCTAATGATATTTCAGATCTCCCCGAACATGGTGTGCACTGTTTTTTCTGATTTCAATAATATGACGTGCAGTTATTTTCGATCTCCATAGTATGTTGTGCACTGCTACTTTAGATCTCCTGAATAAGAGACGCATCGTTATTTCAGATCTCCCTGAATATAATGTGCACTATCATTTCATAACTCCTTAATACATTGTGCAATGTCATTTCAAATCTCCTTATTGTAATGTTCACTACGTTTTCAGATCTTTCTGCTATTAATGTGCACTGTTATTTCAGATCTCTTCAACATAATATACATGATTGTTTCAATGAGACAACGGTTTTATTTGAGAACAACGGCGATGAGGGCAGATTTAAAGGACTGAGGGACAACACCCGAAGAGAGAGCGAGTTTCCTTTTAATGTAACGTGCATACCAGTAATGTATTTGCCTACTTCTAAAAGACCCAATCCTCTCAAGGATTCTGTTCAGTCACTCTGGTATCTCCCATATGCAACGCAAACATGGGCCATTAGGTTTACATGACTTCACATCGACAATAATCCAATCACACAATGTTCGGTTACATTCTCTCGAATGCAGGGTTTCGAAGCGTGTGTAGTGAAACTCCAGAAATGAAATGAGTTTTTTCTGGGCTAACGTATCAAATCCTATCAAATCTGCACGGACAATGACAGTATTAAGCAGGAAAATTTCCAATTGTTATCTAACCGTTTATGAAACCAAATCCCCGCCCCCCACAGCATGTCTCGGTATTAACCCTGCAGGCAAAGTCAGACGTCCATATCTCCTTAAATAGCATCGATCATTAGGACGCAGTTTGGGTTATTTACCGTTTTTGATCGATCAACAGCCGCAAGCAAATTACTGGTCCAAATTATAACATATTTAGGAGGAACTTGAACAGAAATTGTGTCCTTGTCTGTCCACTTGTTCACATCTCACCAGGTGCTGAGCATTATTTAAGTGTTCAGACTGAAACATGTGTCGAGATTGCTTCAAAATTCACAGTGGCACATGTAGTGATTATTCAAAAAAGTCCAGAAAGCCTTGTATTTGTCTTACACCTTTCATGACCCGTGGACATTTCAAAGCACTTTACAGTCAATAGTATTAATGAAGTTGTAATCATTCTTATAAGAAATATGATCAACTTGCCCACCGCAAATCTCCTTAAACAGCAGTGCGATAATGACCAGATCATGTGTTTGTGATATTGACTGAAGGATAAATCTTGGCCTGGACACTGAGGAGAATCCTTCAATTTCCCTTCAAAGCAATGGCCATGGGATAATTCAGATATTTTCTAATGCTATTACACATCTTTGGAGCTGGGATCTCCTATGCCCATCTGAGGGCATAAAGCTGGGCCCTGTTATAACATCTCATCCAAAAACAAACCCCACCTCCAACAGTGTAGCACTCTCTCACTGAAATGTCAGTCTTGCTGTTTGTCCACATTCTGGAGTAGAACTTCAAAACAAAGAATTTTATGATTCAGTAATGAGAATGCGCCAACTGAACCATGTCTGACATAAATTCAGAGGTGAGTATATATGGAGATTAAACTTCACCCAATTAATGTCTCCACAATGCTGATTGGATTTATGTGACTATTGAATATTCATGGAGATGGATCCTCAGAATTGGAAAGACGATCGCTATGCCTTCCTGGTTAAACTCCATACCTTTAAAGACCTCTTTCCAGGTCATCCCTCAGTCTGCTTATTTAAGAGGAAACAGGCCCAACCTATTCAATCCTTCCTGATAACTATAACCTCTGAATTCCCGTGCCCGCTTCAAAAAAAAAGTTGCAACTTCTTCATTTATTCCACTTTTGTAAAATGGAGACTAGAACTGTGCATACTTTTCTAAGTGGTCACATTAAGGTTTTAATATAATTTCTCTGCCTTTGAATTCTAGTAATCCAGTACTCAATTACACCCGAACCTTATGGTTTTGTTGACCTGTGCTGCTACTTATAATGTGATTCCCTGATCCTTTTGAGGTTCGTCCCATTTAAAGTCTTACATTCCATGGAATATTTGGCTTTCTTATTCATCCTATAAATTTGTATCCCCTTGCACTTATCTATATTGAAATTAACTTTCCATTTAGACACTTATTCTACAGGTTTGTCAACTTTTTTTGTGTTTTCTTGCAATCTTCCTCAACATTAACTATATTGCCTAATTTGGGGTTATTTGCAAGTTTTGATATGGTACTGCTGATTCTCAAGACCAAATCTTGATATCAATGGTGAACAACAGCGGCACCAGCACCATTACCTGTATGTTATCATTTCCCATCTTTTCGAATCTGAGTAACTTTATATTTTGTTTTTAGCTTTGTGGCCAGTTTGCTATCCATTCTGCTACTTGTCCTCTAAATCCATATGGTCTGACCTTACTCAGCTGTACCTTATTGAAGGCATTTTGCAAGACAATATAGATTACATCAATTGGATTACCCTTGTCTACTCTTTGTTAATTTCTCAAATAATTCAACAGGGTTGGTCAAGCATAACGCTTATTGCAATCCATGCAAATTTTCAACATACTTTCATGTTCATAATGTTTTCAATTGCAACTTTGAGGAAAGGTGCCTTTACATTTCCTACCATCAGCATTAGGTTAACTAGTGTGTAGCTCCAAAGATTTGTTCTATCTTTTCTTTTGAATGTTGAAGTAACATTAGCTGCCCACCAGTCCTCTGGCACGATCCTATTAAATGTATATTGTAATCTCTTTCCTAGCTTTTTTTTTAGTGTGCATTGATCCATACAGGGATTTTATCCTCTTTATTCAAGTTTGTCAATTATTTCACTTTTTTCTACTTTAAATGTCTTCATTGTTGCCATTTCACTGGCTCCGTGGTTAGCACTGCTGCCTCACAGCACCAGGGTCCCAGGTTCGATTCCAGCCTCGGGTGACTTTCAGTATGGAGTTTGCACATTCTCCCCGTGTCTGCGTGGGTTTCCTCCCACAGTCCAAAGTTGTGTAGCTCAGGTGAATTGGCCGTGCTAAATAGCCCGTAGTGTTAGGTACATTAATCAGAGGGAAATGGGTCTGAGTGGGTTACTCTTCGGAGGGTCGGTATGGACTTGTTGGGCCGAAGGGCCTGTTTCCACACTGTAGGGAATCTAATCTGCGTTCATCTTGTACATCCCTTTGTGACCTTACCTTTCGTTGATGTCCTTTTGCTATTCAGGGGTTTGTAAGATATTAAGTTTTTACTTTCACAATTTAATTTAATTTAATGGACCCTCGTTGCCTTCCTAATTGCTCTTTTATTTTTGAGAATCGTTACCAAGTATATAGTCGATTGCAGAAATAGGATGGGGGAAATATAAATCACTGGAATATGCCTAGTGCGCTGGGATGAAACAGTTAAATGTAATGACAAACAGGACAGGTCCCTCCCACAGATAATGTTGTCAGATTCAGAGTCCCCTATAAATAGTCATTCTGTGCAATTAAATTTGGGGGGAATGTTTGAGGAGTGAGGAGATAACTTCACTTTTTTTTTTATTTTCTGTTTTCTTTTAATAGTTTGCTTTTTGGAAGATCGGGAATGATGTGGGAGCTGAAGTCTATCTCCTTTTGGAGGGCAGTCTTTGCAGAGTTTTTTGCCACCATGCTCTTCGTATTTTTTGGACTGGGCTTTACCATGCGATGGTCTCCGGGCCCCATGAACGTGCTGCTGGTTTCTCTGGGTTTTGGCTTTGTCCTGGCTGCCCTGGTACAGGCGGTTGGACATGTCAGCGGGGCACACCTCAACCCGGCCGTTACCTTCGCCTACCTGCTGGGGGCGCAGCTGAGCATATTCCGCTGTGTAATGTACATGATCGCTCAGCTCCTGGGGGCAGTGGCGGGGGCAGCTGTGCTGTATGGGGTCACCCCTCCCTCGGTCCGGGGCAACCTGGGGCTCAACACGGTAAATATGTTGGTAAACGTACACTTAAGAGGAGAAAAAAGCTTAAAATATGAATCTGGAGGGGAAAAAAAATCCTTATTTTGAAAGCGAGTATTAAATAGAAAAATAGTTAATGTCTTGGAAAGTCAAAGTATGAACAGAGTTTCGAAAGGCGTTTCAAAAAAATATAACGGTGTAAGCGTGTAGAGACCATAAGTAGTACTTCTAAAAGTTTCATTTATTGAAACAACGGGCTTGAGTATGAAACATCTTTGAGAATGAATTGGGGTAATATTAACTAACGCAATTTTCAAAGTATAAAGATACGAGACACATTAATCGAGAATCTATATCATCAAATTGAACCGCTGTAAAATCTAAACTTTATCGAATTGATAATTTAATATTTGAAATAAAATACATCTGGATCTATGTTAAAACGTTTCCGTTGAACTAATTAATGCGAGGATGTTTAAATTTTATTTGATTTGAAAAGGGAAATAAAGCATCATATTGCAATATTCCAGCCGGCATAATTTTTTTAAAAAAAGTGATGTGGAAATTAATGCAGTACGTGTAATGACAGCGAAATATGCGACCAAACCCGGTAAATTGGTGCTTGAAATCTTTCAAAAAGAACATTAATCTGAAGTGCCGGGATGGAAGTTGCTCCGCTAGCTTTACAAATCTCTGGTCATTTAAAACGGCATCATTCCAACTTTGAATAGGTATTTGTTTCGTCTGTTGTGAGTCAAAGCGGTGAGTGCACATAATCAATCAGTATGGCTGCATTTTGCTGTATACACTTTTGAAGGTGTTGAATGAAGCGGGAATGCTGCTCTCCAGAACGTATTCAAGAAACGTCTTAATTGTGAGTCAGCCTGAACTTTAGGAAGGAAAGTTTGGGAATCTACCTACCGCTGGGAATTAAGCGTAACAAAATTAAGAGATTTTCCTCTCGAAATGCAAATAAATCATTCAACATTTTAAGAAGTTCGCCATTTTCTGAAAATTCGTAAACACGGCAATTCTTAGCCAAGAATGTGATATCTTGACAAATCAACCGAAGTTTTGAAAAGTACAGATAATTTATTTCTGGTTCTAACCTAGCAATAATGTAAGATAAATTAAAACAAAAAAAATGGAACGGTAGTCAGGTTTTCTCTGTGTGGATCTCCTTGACTGATCGATCCTGTTTAATCCAGTGAAGTTTATTGAGCGATGAAAATACAGGAAGTTCGGCAATATAATCAACAAGGTGAAAACAGACAGAACTTTAACCGAAGCTTGAGTTGTAGGAAGGTTCAAAGTCTTGGTAGACTTCGTTTCCATTCATACTCGCATTTAAATCTGTCACTTTTAGTATTTATCAAAACAAAATGAGCCATATATTTAGAAAATTACATTAAAAATCTGGGTGAGACCATCCCTGTTCCTGCATATTTCTATGGACTTCTCTAAGAGAGGTCGACGATGCATAAAATGCTGTCCAACTCCAGGCTTTCTTTAGGGGCGAATGTGGCAAAGGAAAAAAAAATCATGTTTCTGTATTTTAGCGGTTAACCCTCAAACGTAGACCAGGTGCGCATTTTCTTTTTAAAATCGATTACTGAAATTAGGAACAGTAGTATTTCGTGATCATTGCTATGTTAAATATCTGGCGTGTTTTGAGATGTTTGCTGATTTGAGTGTTTCTGAGATAAGTATCCAAATGCATCCAAAATGACAGCCTGAGAATGCCCCATCAATTTGATAGATGTTTCCTGAAATGTCATGCGTTTTAAGAAGCCTTAATTTCTGTTTCAATACTTGAGATAACATGATTGAATGTGTTCACTTGTAGCTGTACTTGCAGGGTTACTTTTCTCAGGCGCAGTTACCTAGGAATTTTATTTCCAATAAAGGCCCTGTGCGTTAAATGGACCAGTCTGGACATTTTCAGGGTCTTAGAAATCTGCCCAAAGGTTAATGAAACCCTCCAGCTGATTTGAGATATTAGCAAGTAGGACAGAACAGGGTGCTTTGGTTGTCGCATACAATTTTTATTCTTGTAAATTGCTGGGAAATAAAGTTTTTTAAAACTACGCAATAGCAGGCTTCACTCAGCTTGAATTACTACTAGTTCTGGAGTGACAAGCTGATTGACTTAAAAGCTCCCCATATATTCTTGGCGTTTGCATTATTCGCAGAAGTGATTCTAGTATGAGGCTTTGGGACTTACATGTTACAGTAGCAGCTTTAACGTTTGGTCTTGGTGAACAGATACATGCGTCTGGCGGGGCATGTGAAGAAAACCGACCCCCTTCCTATCGCTTTAACTGATATATTAAATCTTGCTGGGAACGAGTTGGGGGTGGAGGGTGAACTTTCATGGCAGGAGGTTTGAACAATCCAAATATCATATCAGAGTGAATGGTTTCGATCTCCCAAACTGGTATCAAGTCTAAAAAGGATATTGGATATTTTTCCAAGATTTGCAAAACGGATTAAGTGGTCCGGTGGGCTGTCCAGATGCTGATATCGCGGTCAGAATAACTCGGCGGGAGGAAGTCAGGCGGTTTCAAATACAGTAAAACCCACACATTTGCAGTGCTATAGAGCAAATGCACAACTATTGCTTTCTCCAGGAAAGCCATTTACTGTTGGCAGCAGCCCCATTTAGCATCTAGACTAAAGGCTGCAATCGGAGTAATAGCTCATCAAGGTGAGCATGGACAGCGGCTGCAATTAAAGTCAGTGCATTCACATTATGGACGCAAATGATAAAACAAAGCGACAACTCACTCGCAAATGTTAATGTATGTCTCAGTGGCAATGACAGCTCGTGTGATGTATAAACGAACAAATCCCAATTCGATATTTGAAGAGTAGAACTCTGCTGGTGACCTGGGCAAGATTCCATTCTCAACCAATAGTACCAAAACCACAAAGAGCATGGATAGGTCACTAATCTCAGTAGTGCTTTTGGAAGCTTGTATGCAAATTAGCACCAAAACAAATTAAGTGGCCTCTGATTCATTGCTTGCTGTTCGTGCGATTTGAATGTGCGCAAAACACCGAAACAGATTAGCTGGCTACTGATCAGATTGTTGTTATTGGGATCTTGCTGCGCGCAAAGGGTCACTAAAACAGATTAGAGTGATCATTCGTGGGACTGTTGTTCATGGGATCTTGTGCGCAAACATCACTAAAGCAGACGAGAGTGAAATTATTATTCCTGGGATGGTGCTGTGCTTACATATCACTGAAACAGACTAGAGTGGTCATTGGTGGGATCTTGCTGTGCGCAAACGTCACTAAAACAGACTAAATGCATTGCCGATGCTTTTGGTTTTGTACTGATCAGGACAACCCCGCGGGATGGTTTATGCTGCTGGGTAGGGGAGTGCCGATTAGTTAACAAGTCGCTCTTTGATGGGATCTTGCTGTGCGCAAACATTCACGAAAACTGACCAGAGTGGTCATTAATGGGACTTTTTTTAATGACATCCAGTTCTATGGAAAATACCAAAGCGAATTCAATAGTCACTGACCTAACCTTTGCTCCGTGGGATCTTGCTGTGCGCAAAATGCCACGCAAAGTCAGTCCGTGATCGCATTTCTGCTTGTCGGACCTTACTGTACGCAACAAGCCACGAAAGCAGGCTAGTTGGGCAGTGATCGCATGGCAGTTCCTGCAAACTTGCTGTGGGTAAAACTGCACCAAAAGAGATCAGATGATTATGGATCTCACCTTTTACGGAATCCTCCTGTGCACAAAACAACAAAGCAAGCTAACTCTTGATTGATCCAATTTTTGATTTGGTGTTCTTGGACTGTACAAATCATCAGCAACACCTATTAAGTAATTATTGATCGGAGTTGTGGTGGTAGGATTTGACTGTACGCTAAAAAAGACTAAGCTAGACCGGCTCGGAATCACTCTTATTGCTGTTTGTGGAATCTTGCTGTGCGCCAAAAAATTACTAGTAATTGTGTAAGCTTTTGATGCGAATTAAGTTGTTCCTGCATTTGCCGATGTACTAACTCAATGGAGTTCAGAATAGCTGGCAATATAGGAAAAATTTTGACATGTAGCTGAAAGATTTAAGGATATGACAAGTATCTTTTAACAGAAGTAGCTCAATCACATCAAGTATTATCTTTTAGTTTCAACATTTTCAGTTTGAGTATAAATTTTTCAGTATAAATTCCGATGGAATTCCATCGGAATAAATATTCAAGATGCTTTTAGGTTTCGATTTTGGTAAGTCAAAGCTTTGAATATTTGGTGATTAAAATGTAAATTGGCCACAATCATTACAAGTCATTCTCGAGTACCAGGAAAATGTGCTGTAATTCTGCAACATCTCCACTCCCAAGGTTCAGATGAATATTCACTCCCCTTCAGCTACCTGCCTGTTTCAGAGAGAAGACCAATGGCGGTCTCTAAGTCTGCGCTAAAAGCTGAACACTAATTAACCACTGGTATGCCAATGACCAAGACAACTAGCCAGAACTGGCACTAGCCTGGGAAGGATTACTGGTTCACCAATTACTGGATGCAAAATCAATTGGCAGCTTGCCAGGGCTCAATTGCATAGTTTACCATTAGGCTGTATAGGATGCAATGCATGATCGATCACTAGGACATCGACACTTCCCACAAGATCATTAATTGAAATCCATCCTCCCCTCTCCCCCATCCCTCAAGATCAAACACTTAGTTTGGCAATAAATTTATAATACCCTTAGATTTAATGACTACAAAGAGAGGATAATTCTTCAAAACACATGGTCCATGTACTTATTCTGGTGTTAAGCGGACAATAAAATTCCATAGCATTACTCAAAGAGCAGTGATTCTCCACATTTATTCAGCATTCTCCCTCAACTAACTCCACCCAAAAAGATTAACTGATCGATCATCATTTTCTATGTACTTGCTTGCATATTAGGGACTGGACTTAGTGGTAGCGCACTGTATTTGACAGATTTTTTATGTATATTTTGATCACTTGAGATTTTCAATTCAACATGCCATGGATTCCTGCTATGAACTGCTTACTGTAGCAAATAATTTATTAGAATAAAGCATTTTGTAGGGGTTGTCTGGTATCTCAGATCATCAGCCAAGAAAGCAAAACATTTACAACTGGGTTGAGTCTCCTGTGACAATGGCAAAACATTTGTGTGATACATGCACAATAAGCTAATGACATATATAAATGTGACTGTTAATATACTGAAAGTGTGCATAGTCAACATTTGACCAGCTTTCATTTTCAAAAAAGTGTTTTGTTTCATTTCCTACTCTCACAAAGTTAAATGTTGTAGAATGTACAACAGAACAGAGTGGAGTGAAGAATAATTAGAGTCACGATTGATGTTTGATATCAGTTGCAGAAAAATGTTAACCTTTAGCACAACTAGAAAACTATGCATCCTTTCTTCAAGACTGTTTTGTGGTGTAAATGGAAAATAGGAAATTACTAGGATTGCAGAGAGGGCAGTTATTTTTAAAAATAAACTTTTTGGTCAAATTTCACTATGATTGTGATTGAATTCTCAGATGATCTAAGTCTCCAATAAGCTGAAGAAAACCCTAGATTATGTAATACATTATTCCAGTGTTAAGTTCACAGGCATAGATTTTTCTTACAGTTGTGGAAGATCATAATTCAACTCTCTTCGTGATGGGAGGTAGGTTAAAGCATTACCTTTTTATTTATTATATTCCCCCTCCCACCTTACACACCTCACAAAGCTTCCTTTTTAAAATCATGACTAGCTACCTACAGAACCATATCTGAAACCAGTTTGGGTGGTTTCAAACTATTTCCATATGAACATGGTTCCACAAATCTGAATTATACCTAGTTTGTCACAAATTTCCACTCTCACTCAGAGGTCATGGAAAAGTAGTTCATGGAAAATGAAAACCTTACAACTGGTGTGATACAAGCTTTTTTGAGCTTGAAGACAAAAACATACAATTACGGTAAAGTAGAGGCAGTTTTGGTTTTACCCAACTGTTTGAAGCTAACACCAATTCCAAAAGTGGAATAGTTGCATTATCTATCCAGCACGGATATCCCTCAATTTGATAGACACAAAAATTTAATGATAATTCACAGCTCAATAGACAGTTGTTTAGTGGGTATTTGATTCACAAAAGGTAGTAGTAATGTGATGTCAAGAAGATTGGAAAAATAAATCAGTGATTTTGACTCTCATAGTAAAATAATCTAATTGAGGATAATTTGAATAAGTGATTGTTTGACTCTAAAGGAATGACACTTAATGAGCAACCATTATTAGTTCTGACTGAGTCACTTTTCCAAAGTTGCACTCCGTTCTATCATATAGCACCCATTAAATGTTAAAATGTTAAAAACCCTAAAATGGACTCACCCCAAATACACAAGGGAAAGGAGGCGGCTTTAAAATTTTATGTGTCTATGCAGTTTATAGAATATTTTTGTTTGCTAACAAAATCAATGACATCTGTAAATATTTCCTAAATTAATTTCTAGTCTGTTATGATTTTCCATTGTTTTTTTTATATTCTTTAGCTGCATGCTGGAGTGGGTCTGGGCCAGGGTACAGCTGTGGAGATATTCCTTACTCTTCAGTTCGTTCTCTGTATTTTTGCCACAACAGACATTCGCAGAAATGGATTTATGGGCTCAGCAGCTATCATCATTGGTTTTTCTCTCACTGTGGGTCATTTCTTTGGGGTAAGTCTGCAACTTTATAAATAGAAAATAAATAGAGTCGAAACTAGACTAAACAAAGGTAAATGCGCACTATCCAAACTTATGTACTATTACTTAGTGTGACATTGAGTTATATAGACCAAGAAGACACCCAGTGTGTAGTGAGTTAGCCTATCCCAGCCAGGGCACAACTGAGGTTCTAAAATAGACCAAAGTTCCCACTCACCTCTGGGCTAGGAAGGGGAGACAAATTACCCAGGGGTCATGCTCTTAATCATTATTCAGTAACTTATGCCAAAAGGTACACATATATGAACATCAAGCAAAGACAATTATTATTCAGTTTGCCATTATACTTGTATCAACCTCTTCTGGGCAATTTCAATTAATTTTTACTGTGGCAATTCAAATTTCAACTGTTTTGTTGGAAGTTTTATCATAGTGCACTATCAGAAAGAAATGGATAGTTGTGAAAAAAAATCAAATTAGACTTCGTGGTCCACTGGAAGAATTTGGTTTGATTGGCCAATGATCTTTTCTCTTTACATACTTTGAACACTAACAGTTGAAATTAAACAGGAAATTAAATTTGATTGATAAATGGAGTGCTCAGCTGTAAATTAGCATCTATCTTATGAACTAATGTTCAAAAAGGTTTGAAATTATGCCTATCTTCTTTTTATTCAGCTGTATTATACAGGATGTGGAATGAATCCAGCCCGTTCCTTTGCACCAGCCATACTTACGAGAAACTTTGGAAACCACTGGGTAAGAACAAACAAAATTCAGCTAAAATACAGTGGGATGCTGAATAAAGAACACATAACATGAGGCTGTTGATTTCTTCAATCACTAGCCAGGCAACCAGTTAGAAACCATAGTGACTTTTGTAACCCCAAGAACTTTGCAAAGTTGCCCATCATTCCAACTCATGACCAAGGACTCCTCGGATAGAGGTCAACAAGGTCATTACAAAGGAGACACAGTACTTATTTTATTTATCCTTGTTTGCATCTTATCTCATACTCAATAAGAGGTTGCACATGTAATTGCTTCAGTTTAGAAAATGCATCAATTCAGAAATTTCAAAAGTTCCAGTAAGTCACCGCGTACCAGTTTTGAGCTATTGTTTGAAATATTCTTTAAGTGTATTCTTGATTCCCAAGTAATCTGAAAGACTACTTTAAAAGGCAAAATGGCCTCTCCTGAGCTTTAAACTCCTAAAGAGGGATTTATGTTCTAATTAAAATGTAAAATTCTCCCTAATTCAGCACAAATTGTCATTAACAATCTAATTTAGATAATTTATAAAAACTGTCATGAGAAAAGAAAACATCTCACTGGATCTCTAAGGGGTCTTGTAGAAAGGTAACTTATTAGCTCTATAATTTAAAAAAAATACAGCTGTACATTCCGAAGCAGTGAAAAAGGCGGATTTTACCTGTAGAAACTGCAATGTTGTAACTTGCAATCCAGAAGCAAGCATAGAAAAAGTGTGTGGCTGTATGGGGAAGGAAATCAGAAAGCCTTACTTTTTCTGGGTGAGGAAAGGAACAAGCATCCTGGTTTTTACAGCCACTTCTTTTCAATAGTCTACCAAATGGATGCAATTACACAGACTTTGCACACCATTGCTGTACTGTGCAAAACCTGTGTAAAACACATTACAAATGCTTAACTCACGGTAGCTACTGCACCACTCAGATCATTAAGTTGTATGGCTTAAGCCAAGTTGGCTGATTGGTTTGAGGATGCCTGACACCCTGCTTGCAGTGAAGAAGAAACATAGCTGGAATTTCCCCTGATCACAAAGTGACCCTTGCAGGAAAATGTTTACATCTGGACAGGATCTGACCTGTCCTTAATGTTTCCATAATACAACAGTGTGCTACTATCAAATATAAAAAGATAGAGGAAAAGTGCTTAATTCAAATAAGATAATATCATTTGTCTCAACTCTGTTCTTATTTCTTTATTTTTGCAGGTATTCTGGGTAGGTCCTCTCATAGGAGGTGCTATAGCAGCACTGCTTTATGACTTTATCCTCTTCCCCAGGATGAGAGGTCTTTCAGAGAGACTGGCTATTCTTAAAGGAGCTCACCCTCCAGAAGCTGAGGGGCAACAAGAACCTAGGAGTGAGCCCATCGAACTCAAAACACAAGCCTTATAAAAAGTAATTTTAAGAAAGGAGTTTACAACACAAGAACTATCCTATCATCAAGTGACATTGTGAAATTTACTTTGTTGTTACTGAAAGTGTGCTTGAAAGAACATGAATGCTGTTAACGTCCCAAGCAGTGAATTATAGATCAGATGCAATATCTACATTTTACTGTACAGACAGGAAGGTATTTGAAAAATAAAATGAAGATAAAATTTCTAGAGTGTGGAAGCAGGCCAATCAGCCCATCGAGTCCACACCAACCCTCCAAACGGCATCCCACCCAGACCCACCCCCAACGCTAATCTTGCATTCCCCATGGCTAATCCACCTAACCTACGCATACCTGGACACTATGGGCAATTTGGCATGGCCAATCCACCTAACCTGAGCATCTTTGAACTGTGGGAGGAAACAGGAACACCCAGAGGAAACCCATGCAGACACAGGGAGAATGTCTGTGTGGAGTTTGCACAGTCGCCCAAGGTTGGAATCGAACCGGGTCCTGGTGCTGTAGGGCAGCAGTGCTAACCATGGAGTACTGTGCCTAATTAAGATAAATTACTCAAATTTGTTCCTAAGATTCTTTAAATTCAAGGATTTGAATGTAATAATCCACTCATTAATTGGCAAAAAGCCCATTTAGAAATGGGTTATCAACAGGAACCTTTTTGACTATGCTTTACATTAAACTTATAATCTGCTTTTTTAGAATGTTTGTTACTTATAGATTCTTATGCTTGAAATATCATCTAGTAGGTTGTTTTGATTGAAAAAGAACTTTTAAAAAAGTCTTGAAGTTCATGAAAAACATAAGTTTAATATTAGTGAAGATCAGCAGTGAAAGTCAGATACGACTAGTTAAATCTGCCATTACAAAGTAGAATGGGTTTTGATGAAAATTAATTTCACTTGTTTTATTTTTAAAATACCCCCACCCAATTCCCTACATGAACAGTGTGCTTTGAAAAATGACTAATTAATGAAGGAAATTGCAAAAGAACAAAGTCATCATGTTGGAGAACTTTACCATTAAGCCAGTTTCATGGTAATTTTTTCTTCCTGACATACAGATCATATTACAATGAATGTTTGATCACTTGCAGCAGAATTTCAGCTCCTCCCCTACCACATCAAAAGTAATCATATAACCTTCTGAAATGCTTTTTCAAATATTCACAAAATATTTACAGTTTAGAGCAATACATTCAGATTATAAAAATGGTAGCAAAGTAACTGTGAGACTAGGACAATAATCTTTAGGAGATGAAAAGCTGTGGATAGTCTGACATCATCCTGTATTTGCAAACAAAAACGCAACGTTAAAAACAAAGGTAATTTAGTTTAAAACTTAGATTGGATTTGATACTTATTTTTGTGTTGCCTACGCATTAGCTGATTTTGGACATGTCTCTTCCTTTTTAGTATCTCACCTTGGCTTGAGAGTTTGAGGGTCTCAAATTTGAATATGAATTTCCTAACCACAGAAAAATCTCTCTTATGGAACAAGTGCCAGTGCTTCTATTCCTGAGATACTTGTTTGCTGCACTTGCATGAAAATGAACAAGTTGGTGTCTAAACCAACTTAAATCTGGAAACTATAAATCTAAACACGTTCAAAACCCTGAACTCACAGAAACTCAGCACTGTTTGACATAATCAGTTGATAAAGAGATAGAAGAAAACAAATACATGATTTTACATTATTATATTTTATTCAAAATGAAGATAATGAAAATTTGTAGATAGGAATGAGAGTATGCATCTTTAGATTCGACAGGTTAAAACCAAATTTCAAGTTTTAGAATGATTCAGAAACCTGAGTTTCACAAATTCAGGGCAAGTTCCAAATAGTGATGACCATCCGTAAAACTCTCAAATATATTAGTTAACAATGCCATGGAATCCACAAAAAAAATCCTTCAATGTAAACAAAGCTTCACCAAATCTGCCAACAAATCCTTCAGTAATTGCAGGGTTGTCAATTTTCAGCTTGATACACCAGGAAACAGATATGTAACTGTGGTCTATTGGAGACAGCAACAACAGTTCTGCATATTCCAGCCAAACAAAGCTACTGTCCAACCGTGTTTTTTTTTTCTGTTGTTGATCCTATTTTTGTCTCTAAACTAAAACACAATTTTGAAAACTGAATAATTACAATACCAACACTGTTGAGAGTACAGGGTTTTTAAAGTGGTAGTGCTATGGCCTCCCAAACCCAACAACTGTAACTCCAAATCCCATTTAACCTACAAACCCATCTGTCCTCATTTGGGTAAGTTCTGTCACATCCTGCTGAAGCTGCGAGTTGAGACCCTTGAATTATATTGCAAGGTGGAGGAAGAGATTAATACTTCTACCTCACATCACTGGGATAGCACTAATGGCACCCAAATAGCAGCCCAGGAATTTCTGACCTCTCAACTGAGGTTAAAAGAATTAGCATGTATCAGAAGGAAATAGGGAGAGAAAATAAACAGCTATATTAAAATAGCTCTGAATAATGTCCATATTTACACTCCACATTATATTATGCTAGACCTACTAGGTAACTTCCATCGATAAATCTATACCATTTTGTTCCTGATTAAAAATTCCTTGGGCTAGAGTGACTGCTAATTGGGAAAAAAAAGTGATCAGGGGAATATTTAAACCAAATTTAGAACTAGAGTTTGCATATGTAGATTTCTTACAAGCTGTTTTGAGACTTGCGCTTTGTGGTGGGAATATAGGAAGTTGCTTTTAGAAGAATGAATATACTGCCCTCATTAATTTTGGAATTAAGATTTCTATACCACACCATCCCACCCCCCAGTCACCTGAAATAAAATATCAATTTAACATTGCCACTCTTACTAGGATCAGTTCTTGTATTCATGGGCAAACAATTTGGACTTTTGTTGGCCCTTTGAGAGCAACTCCTTGTGTGTAATCACTTTGGTCTTTCAACTTATTTTTTGAATTGGGAGTGATGCTGCAGTTGTTAACAGTGCATTTTTGTGGTACCATTAAGACAACATATTTGAATGAATATACTTTGAAAAGTGGCAGTGTTGTTCTAATGAAAGTTAACATTAATTCTGATTAAATTTCTTGAAGTCATAACATCAAACCGAGGTATACTTAAAATGGCAAGTGAAATAAAACTTTTCATTCTTAAAAGTCAAGTACTCAAGGTGTAATTAAGGATTCAGGATACCTCTTTACCTCAAATTTTGCATAGAATTGACAATGCTATACCCATTTAAGCATGTCATTCATTTGAATTTCTTTAAATTGCTTAGTGCTTAAACTTTCTTTTTCAGCTTTTGTAGATTGCTTTAGAAGGGAATGTATTTTGTTCAAAGACACCATCTCTGGAAGTATTTCAAAAGCACAGCTATTGAAGATCTGCAGTTTTGACTCTTCAAAACAACATATCCATTCAATAAAAAAAAATCAAAATCCTATTGGGATTGACTACAATTTAAGCTGTTCAAATATCCCATTACAATGAATTAGTTTCTTGTCTTCTTTAGTAAGATGTCAAAAGGAGCAAGAAGTCTATAAGAAACATTAAACAGACTACGCAGAATTGCTGCAATTATCATGAGCGATGTACGAAAGGTGGTTAATGAGATGCTGTTATAGAACTTCCTCATCCAACCCAGCACTTGGAAAAGAACTTGGCAGCTAATTTGATTGTGTTGCCCGTAGTTAATGTGGAACATTATTAAATTCAAGCCCAAGTTATATTTACAGGATGGGATTTTTGAGTCTTATTTATCTAATTATTGTCTGCTTTAAGAAAAATACTAGCTCACAGACACATGCTCTAAACCATTATTGCCAAAAAGTGACCAAATTTGATTTCTTTCTACAAGTTACAGAAACACAATACCAACTCTTTGTAAGCACCACACAATTATGTACGTACTAGGCTTTGCAGTTTATATTAGTTTGTGCACTGTTTTTAGTTGTTACTATAGGAAGTTAAATGTAAAATTTAAAACCTCCTTCATGTTTGCCAGTGTTTGTAACTTGTAGACATAAGCAAAAAAAAGGAAAAAAATAAATCCTACACAACATGAATTGTATTTTATCTTTTGTGCCAAGTGGGTCAGTAAAGTGACTTGTACTTGACCCACTTCAGGTGCCAACCTACAATTAGAAAGTCCAAAATCTACAAGGGTTATAGCCAAAAAACAAAAATGAAAATAAACTCTATTTGCATAAAGTTCTCAAAATCAATTTATTTTTATTCCTTGTTAGGTGCTACATTTCCCTCCTCTTCCCCACTCTACGCAAAATCCCAGTGTTAAGAGGCAGCAAATGAGCAACCTGCTGTGATCTGTGCACCTTATTTTGTAACCAGGTGCTGGAAGCTGGAGTATCCTCTCCTCAGATTTCTCTCTTCTTCAGGAAAGAAGAGTCAAGATTCAGTCTCTGGCTGCTACAATTCAGTTGAATCCACATGTGGCACCAACACGTTGCCAAACATCTTTTAGCAGCTCCAGTTTACAATGTTGTAATTTTATTGCTGGCTTCTTAATTTGTATCTATTCACATCTATTCTCTAGTTTTGCCAGATTTGTTTCCCACATTGCTAGTATAAATCCTAGTAAGCCCAAATCCAAAGCACGGAGATGTTTAAAAGGCTGCATAAATGAATATAACTGGGGCTAGAAATGAAAGCGTGATGCTGGTACAGCAGAGTCTGTGTTTTGAGACTGGGAATTGAGATACATTGTTGACATAGAATGGAGAGGTCATTCCGCTGCATCTAGCCTATTCTCTACCAGAGTGCAAATGATCAAGGTACAGTACTATGAAGTGCAAGACACTTCTTTACCATAGTTCTTTCATGTAGGAATGCAGCTGCCTCCCCTAACTTAAAACTGAAAGTAACACATTAGACGAAGGTGGCATTGCTTGCACTATTTTTTCTTAAAATGCCTGTCCTTAATAGAAAAATTTATTTCCTTCAAGCAAGTGAATGACAGAAAAGGTCACCCAATAGCTCACTTAGCTATTTTACACAAAACAACCCTTGAATTTGCATATCACCTTTAACATAATAAAGCCTTCAAGCATCCTTCATAGAAGAATTAAACAAAATTTAAGCCAAATCTGCATTCTCAACCTGAAGTCAGACTTACCTGTGTTAAGACACAAACACAGTCAACTGGTCCTTCAAATGACATTACTTAAGGACTCATAAATGCAACTTTAAAAAAACAAGAAAAAAATCTTTCACCAACTATTTTAAAATGTGCACTTAAAAATGAATGAGGACTGGACAGGAAGCTTCCTCTTAAATTAATTTTTTTTTTTATTGTTCTACATTTTACAGGATCCCATACAAATAAATGCAGAGACTTTTATCTCATTTCAAATGAAGTATACACTTGGGACTGTAAGCTCTACTGTTCTGGAGACCTGTATCTGTTGAAACATTCTAAGCATAATCACAACTTTTTAAAAAAATGTCAAACACAGCATAGCAAACATTATGTACAAAATATATAATTAATCCTTTCAACTTACACAGGATCAGTTTGCAGTACTGGTTGCCTGTTTTATTAATATTCTTCAAACTATTGAGCCAAGTGAAAGGACATCAAAATAGTCTGTGCTTAGGTACTTATCCTTCACAGATCAACTGAATTGGTCGTGGTAACAAAAATAATATGATAAATGAGCATTTCAAGTACTGGAAATTATACAAATGCAGTTCTGATTAAGGAAGAGTATTAAATCTGATGACTTGCCTTCTGTATCGGCTTAGCACCTTCCACATTTGGCTTAACTGAAAGCAAGAATTTGAAATAAAGAAAACAGAGGCTGGAAATACTCAGCAGGTTAGGCAGCATCTGTGGAGAAAAGGAGGTATGCTTAATAGCTCAGGTCTTTGACCCTGCATCAAAACTGAGTCACTTACAGAACAACAGCCATGTTGTTTAGGGGTGGTACAGTGCCAGGGACCAGAGTCTGATTCCACCCTTGGATGACTGTCTGTATGGAGTTTGCACATTCTCCCCATGTCTGTGTGGGTTTCTACCAGGTGTTCTGGTTTCCTTCCACAGTCCAAACATGCACAGGTTAAGTGGACTGGCCATGCTAAATTTTCCCTTAGTGTCCAGGGATATGTAGGTTAAGTGGAGTAGCTTGATTTAAAAAAAGAGTAGGGTTACAGGGATAGACTGGGGGTCTGGGTGGGATGCATTTCGAAAGGTGGGTGCAGATTCAAATGGCCTCTTTCCGCACTGTAGGGATTTTACGAACAGCCTACGAGCAAGAACAGAGCCGGGAAAGGGGCAAGGCGGTTAAAAAACACACACAGGAAAAACAATTATCTGTAAACTGATTACATGGAGGCCAGGAATTGATTGACAGACAGAAATAATAATAGTATACAAAGGGGACAATGATGAGAAAAGTTAGAGATACAAAAGATGTCGGAGATTCAGAATGCTCGAATACTAGGATACAGCAGAATAGCAGAGGGCATGGGAAACATGGAAAATTTGGAAAGGTGGAAAAGCTTGCTGTGGTTCAAGCATGTGGTGCAAAGGACAGATAGATCCCAGGAGTGTAAACCATCCTAACTGGTTCATGAATATCTAAGCACAGGTAAAAACGTAATTGGTCATCATGACATTATTTTCTCACTTTGCACAGAAGGCAAAACATATGAATTTACAAAAGGCATTTATCACAACCTTTTTATGTGATAAGATAAAAGCTTTCAGTATAGGGAGCAATATATTAACATGGATAGGGATTAATTAGTTAACAGCAAAGAGAGAATCTAGATACACAAGTTGTCTTCAAGGTGGCAAACTGTAACTAGCAGAATGCCACAGAAATCAGGCCTGGGGCTTCAACTATTTATAACCCGTAGCAATGACTTGGATGAAGAGACAGACTGTATTGTGGCCAAATTTGGTGATATGAAAATAGGTAGGAAAGCCATTTGTGAGGAGGATAATCGGTGAAAGGATATAGAGAGGCTAATTGAGTGGGCACAAATTTGGCAAATGAAGTATAATGGGGGGAAAAAGTGAGGTTGCCCACTTTGGCAGGAAGTATACTGTTTAAATGGAGGTAGACTGCAGAATGCTGTGATAGAGGGATCTGGTATCCTTGTACATGAATCACAAAAAAAAAGTTAAAATGCAGGTACAGCAACTAATTAGGAAGGAAATTAGAACAATGGCCTTTATTGTACGGGAGATGCAGCTTGAAACTAGGGAAGCTTTGCTACACTGTAGAAGGTGAGACCAGACTTAGAGGATCATGTGCAACTTTACTCACTTTGCTGAAACTAAAATGGACCAAGTGGCACCTCATCTGCCACCTTCAACATTCACTCCCGCCACTATCGACAGTGGCAACTGTGTGTACCACCTACAAATGCATAGCAGTAACTCACCAAGGCTCCTCTAATAGCACCTTCTAAACAACCTATATTTTAGAAGGACAAGGACAGCAGAGGTATAGGAACAACACTAGCCGCAAGACTGCCTTCAAGCCACACACCATCTTGACTTGGAAGTATCTCTCTGTTCCTACACTGAGTTGAAATCCAAGAACTCTTTTCAAACAGCACGACAGGTGCCCTTACACTCCAAAGACTGCAGCGCTTTAAGAAGGAAGCTCAATACCACTTGTGTTGGACAATAAATGCTTATCTAGCCGATGAAGCCCATTGATTCCTGTAATGAGGGCTTTATCTTATGAGGAAATGTTGAGGAGGCTGGGCCTATATTTATTGTATGTTTAAGAACGAGAAGTGATCGCATTTTGTGTGTGTGTGTGTGTGTGTGTGTGTGTGTGTGTGTGTGTGTAGAAATGAGTCATTCAACCCAACGAGGCCATGCTAGTGTTTATGATCTGTCCAAATCTCTGCCCATTTAAATGTATCGTAACCCTCTATTTCCTTCACCTTCAAATGATTCTGTACAATTCTCTTCAACTATTCTCTAGGGTGTTCAATATTCTCACCTTTTTAATGGAAAGAATAAATGTTCAAAGAGGATTTAAAAAGATGCTACCAGAACTGCATGGGTAAGCATGGGTCTTTTGTGTTTTTCCTCATCTTAAACAAAGGATGAAGAATCACCTAATAGAGGTATTTTAAAATTTTGAAAAGACTCTGACATAGACTGAACACAACACAATATTTTCTTTTATTAGGAAAAGCATAACTAGAATCCATCAATACAAGGTGGTTCCCAAGAATACCAATAAATTGATGCTGAAAAGGATGTTTCTGGTTATTAGCAGAAATCAAAAACAAGGGGACACCGCTCAAAAATAAGGAACTCCCATTCAACATGGAGACGAGAAAGAATTTGTTTTCTCAGAGCGAATAGTGGAGATTGGTCATTGAATTTATTCAAGGCAGAGTTAAACATATTTGATTATCAGAGGAAGTCAAGGTTTGTAAGTGGAGGAATTAGATCAGTCAATATTTTAGAGAATTACACAGAAGGTTCAAGGGGTCAAACAGTCTACTCCTCCTCCTATTTCTAATTCTTCTATTCTTATCCAAATTGTTGTTACAGGAACATATACTTTACAGAAAGTCATTTATAAATAGAATATTGTAAAACTTTCTTTAACGACATCAAAATTACATTCAAAGCGGAGATACTCTTTGAATCAACAAGTCAAATCTGAAAATACGATGCAATATAAACAAACTACTATAAACTTCAATTTGACCCCGAATCAGCCACTACAGTTTCTAGTTTTATGCAAGTTTGTTACATTCAGACTCATTACATACAATAGGAATACATTGAATGTGTATGTTTTTTCCAAATAAAAGTAAACATACTGTTGTGGTCACTTTAACAGCTTTTCAAAATTTTAAAAGACCTCTATTAGGTGACTCTTCATCCTTCTTTTAAGATTGAATAGTGCTTATTTTTACTCATTTATGTCAGACCTATAACTAAAAAGCACAGACTAGTTTGAACATTCCTTAAGACTGTGCACTGTCTAGTATTTGCATTATTTTAACTGCTGACCATGAGACAGTGATATTAGTCTGTGATACGTGACAGTAATGTTCCCAGAGCTCTTTGTGAAGAGAGAGTTTGCATAATTTTGATTTTAATCTAATAAAACTGCGACTCCCTTTGGTTAGGAAGGGCTCCCAAATATTCATGGTTTAGCAAGTATAAATTATATACACATTATAATAGGGTAAATTTCAGTCACAGGGATTCCTGGGAGTACACAACTATAGCATGAAGACAGTGGAAATACAGGGTATAGGCTATCCAATAATCTGAAAATTCTCTTTCCCACCTGCAAAATATAAAATTGCAGCACAGCTAAAGAGCTACATTAAGTACAGAGTAGAATTTTCAGTTCTGTGGAATCCACTGAAAGCACGACAAATGAAAGCACATCTGCTCAATTAAACTTGTTTCAATTGTACAAGCTTAGATCATCGGTTCTGAATTCCAGATTCGACAAGAACCTGACAAACATTAAAGCAGGTTTCAAACAACTACTATATACAATTTATAGACAAGGTTAACAGAAAAACAACAATTAAGGCCAAATGTCCTCAGTAACAGTTGATTAAATAGCATAAGTATGACCACCCTTAAAGTTTCATATCACAGCCACCACCCCTTTCAACAAAATAAGCACCTGAATCAATTAAACAAAACAGCCACAGTTACATCAGGCAGCTTTAACAGACTATCAAAAGCCAATTTCACCATTAACATTGTTAGTTGTGTTGCAAGATCATTTTGGCAAGCTTGAAGAAAATGCAAACAAATCAATCAGCTTTCGGAAAGATTTGCACCAAGTTTTTATAAATGAATCAGAACTTTGGGATTTTTTGTGCCCGATACATTATACTTCAGTTTTCTGTAGTTTTCCACTGATCCTGGTTATGGACTTCCAGAAGTTAAATTAATATATTAAAAAAAAAGCATGGTGTTCAGAATACCTTTAAGGATTTTTCGGATTTGAAGACATTAGCCAGCAAAAGGCAAGCTCTATTTCTAATGGAGTTCACTACAGGTTGCTTTTTTGAAAAAGGGAAAAAATAGTGAACATTCATGTTCACACACTCAAATCCATTATAGCTTGACTCGGCATACTTCAAAGACTGTGTGCAAACACTTCCATTCTGGCCCCAAATAAGTCAGCAGTTAAGCTGCCTTAGGTGTAAAGTATTTTTTAATATTCCGTATATTTTAACTGAACAAGTTATACATTTCTTGAATTTGTATACAAATTACAATATTTGGTGCGAAAATATATCTATATTTTAACAAGAATTTGCAAAAGGTTTTGCAGTTCCTGCATCGCTGACCCAAATTAGGTGCAGAGCAATCATCACTGGCATTTGCTCTTTTAACTATTTTTATCCAATTTCACTCCACATTTGCTTTATTGCCTTTAAGAGTCAAGTGAACAGAAGTTTCCTTTCTTTTATATTTGTGAATTCACACAACGCGAGGGTAAATGGCATTAGGGAGTTAAGCAAGGATAGTTTAAATACGGAGGAATACTCACTCTATTGTGACACTATTTAACGCTCAAAAGAGCACAACTACAGAGTCTGTGTAATCCCCATCCCATTTCTTCCAGTCAACTGGCCAGTGTAAGACTGCCAATGTGTGAACAGTTTTATGCTGTTATAGACTGGCTTCCAGCAGAAACAGAATTCAGATTCTTTTAACCTCCGATCATGCATCATCCTTGCAGATGGCAAAGAAAAAAATTTTGAATCCCATCAGTGTGGCAGGATTTGAATAGCCTATGTTACATACTGGACGGTCTAATGTGCAAAGATTGACAAAGTTGAAAGTACACTTTCGGGTCATTAAGAAACAGAATCATCGCAATGGCTTCCAAGTTAATTAAACACTTTGGTACAGAGCAATGTAATGAGTATTTCCAAAATTGTGAGGGTTAAATTGTACTTTCTGGATGGTTTATAACTATTTACATCCCAGTCATATCAAAACATTCCAAAAAAATTCAGAGAATTAGTTTTTGGAGTGCAGTGATCACTATCTGGGAAAATGCAGCAATCATTCAGCGCCAGCAATATCCACAATCAAAAGCTTCAAAATATTTTTATTTTGCTTTGTTAATTTACAATTTCATATGCTATGAAATTTTATTTTGCGTCAAGAATGCAAATAGCCAAGCTTGGGATACAGAATCAGTTTGAATATTTTGCGCAGCACCACAGCCCAGAGACTTGTTTATCCCAAAACCTTTTAGAAGGAAACGTCCCAGAGAGCTTGTGCAACTGTTTTAAAGTTATATTAAATGATGGATTTACAAAGATTGGCAAGCTGTGCACTAAAACAGGAGTTTGGGGGGGGGGGGTTAAACGAGTATCCAAAAATAACAATAGACTGAAGAGGAAGAATTTACTCACAAAGAGAACTAAATGCTGGGTCAGAATTATATTTGACTCTGGAGTGCATTTTTATGTAATGCACATCATGGGAAGCAACAAAGAAATACAGAACATTTTCTAAAGCCTGCACATAACCGCTCAGTGAGGAATTGCTGTTATCCTCATACTCTGTGATGCAATTGGATAAGTAACCATTGGAGTGGTGGCATGGCTAATAGTGATTCCTGGCATTGCTTGTGCAATTGACACTGCCACTGGTGCAACAGAAACAGCCACTGGGGCCATAGAGACTGGAGGCGCCATCCCCTGGGCAATGGTCTGGGCAAGCGCTGCAGGAAGTGAAGCAATCTCAGGATTAAGATGCTGTGCTGTTGGTGCAGCGTTAGCAGGTGGTGCAGCAGTAGCTCCAGCAGTTGCCACCAGGTCTTGCTGGGTGACAGGTCGCGGTTGAAGCGCTTGGCTGCTCAAAGTGGTGTGAGTCTGTGCTATTCCATGGTTGTAATTGGTGATTGCACCCACAGTTGGTGCTGCCAGTGTTTGCTCTGTTGCTGTGGGAGTGGAGGTCAGCGTGACCACCTTGGTTTGGTTGCGGAAATGTGCATTTTGCTCCAAAAGTACCTCATTAGTTGCCATTAAATTTGAGATCTGTTTTTTGAGTTCCTCAATACGCTTTCGAAGCATCAGATTCTCCTCCTCCAGAAACCGATAGTCAACTGGACGCGAATTTGGGATATTAAAATCATAACTCTCAAATCGCAAGCCATCAACTCTTCGTCTCTTGAGAACATGGTCATAATCTACATAGCGATCAGTGTCATAGAGGTCATCAAATGGGTCATATCGACGCACTACAGGAGAAATCACTTGGTCTCGTGACAATCTCTCCAAAGTTCTGTTTTCATATTCATATTCATCACGTTTTAAGTGCCGGAATTTACACTTAGATCCTCGTTGACAGTCACCTTTCAAGTAGTCACGACAAATTGGGACCTCACCTTTTTTAAAAGAGAGGTCAGATGGCGAAAGGCCAAGACCCATGGCCACTGTCAGGCGCAGGCGTGGGGGAAGCTCTCCTGACTTTTTATAATGTTCCTCATCCTCCTTTGTCCCATGAATAAACTTGCAGTTGATGCGAGTGCACTCCTTGTTCTGATAGTCATGACAAAAGACAAATTCATTTTTCTTTACGCCCAAGTCAGACACTTCATTAATATCAGGGTGATAGAACTTGCAGCGCTTACCACGTTTGCAGACATTGCGCAGGAAGTCTCGGCAAATATCATCTGAGCTGTGGCCAGCCTCGTCATTACCACTGTTAAATAAATTATCTTTATCCGGCATCTTCACAGACTATTTCTGTGCTTCTCAGCCACTGTACACAAAAACATCTGAAAAAGAAAATCAAGGTATGTCTTTACAGAGAAGGAGGAATTAGTCCACAAGCTAAGTGTTACCTGAACCACTGTAATTGGTACTCAGCAAGCTAAGCAATGATTGTAATGGAATTGAAAAAGGTTTCTAAATGTGCCCAGAGTCAGCAACAAACATTACTAGGTTAGTTGTACCACATGCTTCCTCACAATGTGGCTTCACTACAACTTCGGAAGTCTACCTCCTACTGTACCAGAGTCACACTTTCATCACTGATCCCTTGGCGGAGTTGGGGAATGATAAGTATGGATTGTAATAAATTATAGGTTATTTTGTGCTTGGCTTATGTTCATTGCAAACTTGCCCGAGGTTTGCCAAACCTACATCATTTTAGATATCACCAAAGAACAAAAAGAAATTTACTTCATTAGTCTGAGATACATTTCATATAGATGCAGTTATGTAAAGTAAATAAAAATTGCTTCTTTCAAAACAACTCCAAGATTTAGACTTTATCATGAATTAACTTAACCACATTCAATGTACATGCATACTTTCAGAAGTATCAGAGAGTAATTCATAATATATAGCTTTCACACACTTCAAAGTATCACTAATGGAAGTGAGGAAGACGTATTTCTTTTCTCAGTGTAGAAACAATTCTGGGTATTGGGATGGGAGAAAACTGAAAAAAATAAATAAGAGTACCTGACTCATTGACCAAAGTACAAACTACACCTGCTTGCCTGGAAAGAATTGTTGACTATGGCTTTTAGCAATCCAGAAAACAAAAAAAAGCGAGAGTTTTCACTTCGAATTTCAACTCTGTGACCTCTACTGGAAAATATACATGAGAGCTTTGGGACCACAATGCTTGGTATCACCTTTGATCCCAGCATTTGTAAGGGTCATTCATTATTACCCTGACTAGCACGTAAAGAATGCCCACAATTTGGTAAAGAAGATAATGCATAAGTACCCCAGCAAGAGAGTCAGCACTTGAGACAGATAGTGGTGGGGGTTGGTGGTGGAATCCAATACTTGCAATCATACTAAACAAATGTGAACCCAAAGAAACAAAAAAAATTGAAAGTATCACAGAACTAGAAACATAATGAGATGACATACAAGAAAGTGAAAAGGTGAAAATGGACAGTGATTGGAAAGACAAGAGTAGAAATTACTTTTGCCAGGAATGTTTGTTTGAAAACAAAATGCAGTTGATGAAATTCAGAACTTTGATACCATTTTTTTTAGGGTATCTGTTTGCCAGAACCTTGTGTGCCTTTGATAGTCAATAATGAATGGACTGAAAGCTCCAAATGATGGCCACTGAAATGAATAATGTACACAGCTGAAAATTATAAGATTATTAAAGTAGTGCAGGTGTGAAAAATCATTTTCAGTGTTGTTCTTTCATCATCCCCTACCCAGAAAGTGACACTGATGACAAAGCTCATTCCCCGTTTTGATAACACAAAGCTAAAAGTAATTCCTTACCAGTGTATCTGGGCCAGTATCACAGAGCTCTAACTTATTTCATTTATCACAAACCGATCAATATTAACAAAAGGTGGCATCAGTAAAACTCCATTTAGCCATAGACATTGGGATCATGACAACTGATGCAGAAGATATTTGTAGAGGGAACAGTATTACTTTGAGGGGAAAAAGTATGTAAATTGAAAATATTCTGAATATACATAAATTATTCAATGAGAAACAGCTATTTCAACAAGTTGAAGTACATTTATTTATGTAAAAAACCTTGATACTGCAGGCATTCACTGAAAATATTATCAGTTTCACGAACATCATGAATAAAAAGGAAAACACAAATTCTTGGGTTTTATAATTAGAAGTATCAAACACCAAAATAAGGAGATGTGTTAAACTTGCATAAGACATTAGTCAGACTGCAGTTGGAGTACTTTGTGGTAGTTTATGGTGCCCAGTTATAGGAAGGCTACATCAGCAAAGATGAAATAGCGTTGGATGTAGGTTTGCTTGCTGAGCTGTAAGATTCATTTCCAGACGTTTCATTACCTTACTAGATAACATCTTCTGTGGACCTCAGGCGAAGCAATGCTGAAAATTCCTGCTTTCTAATTATAATGTTTGGGTTTCTTTGGGTTGGTAATGTCATTTCCTGTGGTGAAGCCACTTCCACTTCCTTTTCTCAGGGGGTGGTAGATGAGGTCTAACTCGATGTGTTCGTTGATAGAGTTCCAGTTGGAATGTCATGCTTCTAGGAATTCTCAAGACCACCAATAATGCCCTTTCTGGCATAAAATTCACTAAAGAGGAGGAAAACAACAACAAACTGCCATTCCTAGATGTCACAGTACAGCGAACAGCCAATGGGGAACTTCAAACCAACTTCTACAGAAAAACAACACATACAGACCAAATATTGAACTACAGAAGCAATCATCCCAACATACACAAACGAAGCTGCATCAGAACATTATTTCAATGAGCCAACACACACTGCAGGACAGAGGGACTACACAGAGCAGAGGAAAATCACCTATACCGTGTATTCAAAAAGAATGGGTACCCAATGAACACAGTCCACCAATTTCTCAGCAACAAACCCAAACAAGCAGACAAAACACATCCAGAAACCCAAGCCACTCTCCCCTACATCAAAGACATCTCGGAAATGACTGCCAGACTATGCAGACCCCTTGGCATCATGGTAGCCCACAAACCCACCAACACACTAAAACAGCAGCTAATGAACTTGAAAGACCCTATAAGACAATGAGCAAAACTAACGTAATTTACAAAGTACCATACAAGGACTGTAACAAACACTACATTGGACAAACAGGTAGAAAACTAGCCACGAGGATACATGAACACCAACTAGCCACAAAAAGACATGACCCTCTCTCACTAGTATCCTCACATATGGATGAGGAAGGACACCACTTCGACTGGGACAATACATCCATCCTAGGACAAGTCAAACAAAGACATGCACGAGAATTCCTAGAAGCATGGCATTCCAACCAGAACTCTATCAACGAACATATCGAGTTAGACCCCATCTACCACCCCCTGAGAAAAGGAACAGGAAGTGACTTCACCACAGGAAATAACATCACCAACCCAAAGAAACCCAAACATATAAATAGAAAGCAGGAATTTTCAGCATTGCTTCACCTGAGGCCCACTGAAGATGTTACCTAGTAGGATAACAAAACGTCTGGAAATGAACCTTTCAGCTCAGCGAGCAAACCTACATCCAAAACCTCAACCTGAGCTACAGATCTTCTCAAAACGCACTATGAAATAACATTACCAGGATGGGCTATTACAGTTAAAAGAGATTTAAATTTTAAATTTAAGACTTTTCTGCTAGATTGGAGAAAATTAAGGGGTTCCTGATTAGAAGCCTTCAAGATTATGGTGAAATGGTAATGAGTGCACATAAATTTAGCATGAAGATATAAATGAGAGTGGTTTGAAAAGTGTTTCCTCATAGAGGGTGATTTGGATGTGAAATGCTCTAAACTGTTGTTCCAAGAAAGGTCACAATTATTAAATAGATAATTACTTGAAAAAGAATATTAAAAAGGATAAGGGAAACAAGCAAGAGAGTGAGGTTAGGTGGCTTTTTGCAAGAAAAATTAAAATATATCAAATTGTCACATGCTATGATCTTAAATCTTTCAAAATTACTAAGGAAAAACTGAGAAAAATCAGAGATTGTTCAACTTTGAAAGGAGGTACATGATGGACAGCAAATGCTGGTCTTGCCAGCGATACCCATGCCCCATAAGTGAACAGAAATTACACGTGAAATTGAAAACAATAATTTGAGCACTGTTTCAAATTAAGTCACGACTGTCAGCAAAGGGGAATGAGGTACAAACTGATAAAAAATGCAAATACATGCATTGATGTCAAAAGGCACTTTAGCACAGTGATCATTAATTAAAATGATGCCTATGATAGGGCAGAGGATGCAAAAACCTTGAGTTAATCTGTGATATGTGCGATACTGTGACGAGACTGATATTTGGAGTTTCTATGAGAGGCTGAGAAAAAAAACTGAACTTCCTTCTGCACCTGTACTTACCTTTGTGCTTAGACAACATTTTGTCCTGTTTTATACATCACAATATACAATATAGCCTTCACACAGAATACAAATGAGTGTTCTTCCAGGACCTGAAGCAGTCGCTGTTCTCCCATCATGGATTACAATCAAAACAAATCAACCCAAGTCTGATCCTGGTACAGATCCGCCTTTATAATTATAACAGAAATAATAACAATTAATTGTAAAATTATTTTCAGATTTGACAGTGTTTACAGAGACTACATATACACGCCTGTAAAAAAAAAACTCAACAAACTAATCTGATGTAGCAAAAACGTTGAATGACAATGAAAAGTATTGTTTGGAAGACAAATTTCCAAAACGTGCAAACGTTAACATGACTGCTCTTCACTTCTTGTCTTTTTTGACAGCAACCAGAACAATAGAATGCAAGCAGAACAATAGAATGCAAGCAGAACAAGAGAACCAATCCTCTTTCTTCGGAATAGAGTATAAGGCATACATACTATTCCTTGCAGCATGTGAGAACAAAAGTTTCTTTAAATGTATTACTTATGGAAGTTTAAGTGTCATGACCAATTTAAAGAATCTTAGCCTCCCTCTTCTCCTAAGGTTGGAAATTGCACTGTCCACTGTCAAAAAGAAGCATAACGTTGAAACTTAACTCACACCGATCTCGACTGGAATGCAAGAAACCATATTTAGAAAAGGAACAACTTAGCATGAGAAGATGGTGCTTATTACTTCAACCATGGCTGGCATGGGGATGAATTAGAAACTGTTAACTGTCAATCTTAGTTAGTTGTTTAAAATTAGACCAGGCAGATAGTCTCTGATTGGCAAAGGTGTTGTCATGACAAAAACAGCATGGATTGGCAGTCCCCATACCTAGGTGAAAGTGAGGACTGCAGATGCTGGAAATCAGTCAAGATTAGAGTGGTGCTGGAAAAGCACAGCAGGTCAGGCAGCATCCGAGAAGCAGGAAAATCGACGTTTCAGGCAAGATGAAGGGCTTGTGCCCGAAACATCGATTTTCCTGCTCCTCGGATGCTGCCTAACCTGCTATGCCTTTCCAGTCCCCATACCGGTTTCCTCAATGAAAAGGTGCAATGTAAGGACAAATTCTACAAAGAACAGGGCTAGGTGTGTGAATATGTGTAGCCTAAGCACACGCAAATGAATCACACTTCAAACCAGATTGATAATCTTGGTTTCTGGTGTAATTCTCATCGGAGTCAGGATTATTCGTAAAATGATGTCCAGCAGCAAGATCTCATCCAAATATCGGACATGGTATTCTGAAATTTACAAGCACGGGCTGGTTGAGCACAGTTAGCCTGCTGCCTGCTGTGGACAATCAATGGGATGTTTTACTTAATATGATCTGTCAGTTTTTAAGATGTAGAACCTATAGACATATATCACACAACTGAAACTCATTAACCGCATTACTTGTTTACAGAGGCAAAATGTCTCTGTGGCTTGATGGCAACATCCTATCAGTGTGGAATACCATTCTCATGTTTCCTGCAAAATAGCAATGAGAGATGGATATCAAGGTAGATTGGACAGGTTTCAGGGCCAAAAAAGTGGTGGCCATAGATCCTTCCATAAATTTGTGAGATATACAGTGGGTGCTGATTTAATAAGATAGCCAATAACACAGCTATTCACATATGATAATGGCTATCTCAGCATCAAGCTTGCATGAGCAGATGGTTAGAGGCCAATTCATGAGTTTGCCAATAACGTTGATCTTGTAGTGCATCGAATTGTTGGAATACCAGTGCATAAATTGACTAGAGCATGCAGCCTTGCAATATATGGTGAAGAAAACCCATTTGCAGATTTCCTAACAAATACAAAGCTTGTTTGATTGTGCCATTTCACCTGTAAATTTGTGCACAGGATGGGAATTTATGAAACTGTATAAACAAATTCTTTGATGCAACTGTGGATACAAATGTTGTAAATGTGTCAGAGGTAAAATCTGCTGCTGAAACGAGGCAAACAAGCTCTCTTTCCTCATGTAAATTGAGAAATATGCCAATGTGTTCTCTACTACTGTCTACCACAAGCCTACATTCAACAGTCAATATATGCATTGGAATTCCTATAATTTCCCCATTCTACAAAATCAACCTATTGGTAACCTCATTGATAGGGCACTAGCCAACTGCTTACCATGTAAGCTTTTTTTTATAGATATTTTTATTAGAAATTTAACATTTTTACAAGTTTACAAAAATAAACAAAACTCTCAGATATAAACATTGATATACAATTAGCTCAAATATACAATAGCCAAAATTTGACAAAAAAAAACAAAACAAAACAAAAAAAAAACAAACAAACAAACCTCAAGTATCTACTAATCTAACCTACAACTAACCAGGGTGTATATTTAAGTCTCTTACATGCTCGGGATGTGTTAGCATCAGATATGATAAAACCCGTATTCGTGCGGGATTCCTCCCCCGAGGGGCCGCGGACCAGCCAGGTTTGTAATCTCAATTAAATAAAAGCCCTTGTTAGGATAGCCGAAATATCTGTATTTATGTAATTCAAAAAGGGCTGCCATATTTTATAAAATAATTCGGTCTTTCGGTGCACCATATTTGAAAGGAAGTCAAGGGGAATACATTCCATAATTAGTCTGTGCCAATTTGAAAGTCCAGGGGGGCCCTCCGCCACCCAGTTCATCAAAATATTTTTCCTTGCACAGAAAGAAAGAATAGAAAATAGTCTCTTCCCGTACGTGTCCAGGGAGGGAAAGTTCGAAAAGCCCAAGAGGAGAGATACGGGGTCCACTTTTATTTCCGTTCCTAAAATTTCTGTCAGGGTACTTGCTACTTTAGTCCAATATCTACGGATCTTATGACAGGTCCATAAGCAATGTACAAGAGTGCCCACCTCTATTTTGCATTTAGGACACATTGGAGATGCTCCTGCCTTAAATTTTGCCAATCGAACCGCTGCTATATGGGCCCTATGAAGTATCTTCAGCTGGATAGCCTGGGTTCTGTTACAAATAGTAATTCTTCTAGCATTTTCCCAGATATCATTCCACGTTTCTGTGGAGATTTCTAGTCCCAGATCCTGATCCCATGTTTTAAGCAGATTATCCATATCTCCCGATACTTCATCATGTAGCAAATGATAAATATTACTGACGGAAGATACCCCCACTGGTCGTAGGACACTACATTCTCTATCGGATTTATAAAGACTATTTAATAACGTAGTCTTCTTCTGTATAAAATCTCGAATTTGGAAGTATCAAAAGAGATCTCCATTCGGTAATCCTAATTTCTGACGCAGCTGTCCGAAAGACATCAGGACCCCATCTTTAAATAAATCCCCGAGACATGAGATACCCCTGGATCTCCAGAGTTTAAAAGTGGCATCTGTTAACCCCGGTTGGAATCCCCATGCTCCCACGATCGGTGCATAGGGGGATGTTTTATGTGAATTACCCTCATTTTGCCGCATTATATTCCAAGCCTTGATTGTATTCAGTATTATAGGGTTTTTACAGTGATCTGTAATGATTTTCCTCTTGTCTGAGAATAAAAGGTTAATAAGTGGGTATTTTACTTGAGAAGCCTCGATGTCCAACCAGATTGATTGTGGATCAGACAAGACCCAATCAGCTATGTAACTTAATAGGGAACTTAATTGATATTTCCTAAAATCTGGGAAGTCCAATCCACCCCTTGCCTGTGGAAGCTGTAGCTTCTTCAGCTTAATGAGGGGCCACCTATGATTCCAGATAAAGGAACTCAGCCAGCCGTATAATTTACATAAAGCCGTCCTCGGCAGCATCACCGGAAGCATTCTCATAGGATATAGGAGACGGGGCAGGATATTCATTTTGATTAATGCTATTCTACCCAACCAGGAAATTGGCAGGTCTCCCCATCGCTGGAGGTCCTGCCTTATCCTTTCCAATAAATACACAAAATTAGCCTTATACAACTGACCAAATACTGGAGTAATAAAAATGCCTAAATATAAGAAACCCTCCAGGGACCAGCGAAAGGGAAAAAGGGAACCGTCCGCTAAGCGGGGTATCACAGCAAGGCCACCCATTGGCATAGCCTCCGATTTTGAAAAATTAATTTTATAGCCTGAGAATGCACTAAATGTATTAATAACTTGGATTAAGCGAGGTATGGACATCAAAGGGTTACTGAGGAATAGAAGAACATCATCTGCATAAAGGGTAATTTTATGTTTACCTGTACCAATCCTTGGGGCCACTATATTAGGATCAGCTCGTATAGCTTCTGCTAGTGGTTCAATTATTAGCGTGAATAACAATGGCGAGAGGGGACATCCCTGACGGCAGCCCCTACCCACACTGAAGCTATCCGAGCCTAATCCATTGGTAACCACAACTGCTTTGGGATCACTATACAATGTTGAGATCCATTTGGTAAACACCTGTCCAACACCAAACCTCTCCAATGTGTAAAACAAATATGACCATTCGACCCTATCAAATGCCTTTTCCGCGTCTAATGAAACCACTACTCCTGGTATCTTTCCCTGATGACAAGCTTGAATCATATTCAGAGCCCTTCTAACATTATTGGATGATCTACGGCCCTTAATAAACCCCGTCTGATCCTCCTTTATAATATGTGGCAGTATCCTTTCTAATCTCAGTGCTAACGTTTTAGAGAGGATTTTAAAATCTACATTTAGCAAGGATATTGGTCTGTATGATGTACACCATGTAAGCTTAACACCAAGATATGATGCATCTAAACTAATGCATAACCTGATAAAATCATCACTTGCTATATATCACACAAACTCATCGAAGATGCAATGGTTGCCACATTTGGCCCTGAAAGGTGTCCAGCCTACCTCAGAGTACCTTGGAAATGGAAGGTGAATCAAACATTTGAACAACAGGTGAGGACTAGCAGTCTCACTCTGCTACTTCATAATTAAGTGGTATTCTTCATCAAGCCATAGAGATTTTTTAACTACCACACAAAGCTATAGGAGATTCAGTACTGGTGTGATGCCAGATATGTAAGGCTGTACATTCAATCCAACGACTGGCAGACAGTTATTAAAACAACATGGAAAAAGACAGAAAGTGAAAAAAACAAATTTGTACTGATGTTTGATGCTTTCTGCTCAATCTATAGTTAAACAGCAAGCTGCGAGATTTGTAATCAATGAAAGCGTAGAAAGTAACTTTTTAAAATAAAACTGCATCATAAGCAAGGGATATTAATATATATATAACCACCCTGCAATTTGCATAACCTAACTAAATTTAGGACAGATGTACTTTACTATAAAAAGAGACAAAAATCCTAGAAGCAAATGTACCTTACAATACCGTAATTTTAAAAAAAGTTAATCATATTCATTCAGATAGCTCCTACCCAGAATACCATGAACAGCAGACCAGCCACACATTCAAAAGGTGGTAGGGTAACCAGTTTGCAGCCTTTGCCTAGCTGCTCATCTTCCACATTGCCACCAATAAAATATCATAAATTGGCAGTAACACTATGCTGAACAACTAAGTACCAAGAGGTTTCTTTTTTTTAAAATCAAGGATACAGCACCTTTAACTTTTATTTTGTATTTTATGCATCTGCTAAGTAATCTGATAGTTAATTATTGTAGGGAGGCATAATTGTAAGATGCCATATAAAGCAAATACATATCACACCAGAATAAACTGATGTGGAATTTGAGAAAAAGCAGAATTATTGGAAAGACTTAGGGCTTGTCCAATGTTCAAGAATTTTAAACCAACGTCATACAGATCAGCAAAAATTTGAATGTGGTCCTTGGTCTGTGCTGAGCTAGCTGTATCCTAATTACAGTAGTAAGGATAGTACTCAATGACCTCAGAAAGTGAATGCAATGAACTACAAATTGGTTCACGAACCATGTATGGTAATGTATTGTGCTATGGAGTAGTAGAATGCAGGCTCACTCCCGTAACTGATCAAAATGTTCAGTTTTCTGAACTCAGTCACATCATCAAACAAAAAGTCAGAATATTCCTCAGAGTGGGACGGAGCATAAAAAGTGGAAAGCAAACCACTGTCACATACCGCTTAGCAAACAGTTACATCAGAGCATCAGCGGAGACCCAGATGCTTAAATTTATTGCTAAAGTGCTTAAATTCAGAAATATTTGGATTGCGGACATCCAAGCAAACATTAATCCACTAGTTTAGGAGCAAGGAGCGGAAGACAGTGAAAAAAATATAAAACATTTCCATCCTCAGCAGTCATGGCAAAGTGATTCCTGCTATCAGGTACACAAGCTACCCAGAATATCATGAATAACAGACCAGCCACACATGATCCAGGTTTGCAAAAAGGCTGATATTATCACAGGCACCAGAGTGATGACAATGTGTAGCTGATTCAATTAATAGATTGAAATATACCTATATGGACACTAGATACAAAGAGGATCAGGTAGGCTGCAATGATCCTCATGATTAAATAACCTTCTGGAACTCACTGGTCAGGCTCACAAATGTGGACTATCTACTTGGGTGAGACACTGGCGATTTCGTGGCAGCTGAGGAGGTGCATCCAGGTGAACCACTATTTTCAGGAAAGAATTAGTATAAGACTGGGAAAGAAAATATAGTTTGCAAAAAACTTGTTACACTATTGTTATGAATTTTTCATTTATCAATTTCAGGATGTTAATTGGGGACTGAGCTTGCCTTTTAACTCTAATTCGTACTGGGGCAATTCCACTAGTGACATCAATTAGTACATGTCAGATAGCTCAGCTATACAAAAGGATTTGTAACCTCTATGCTTAAGCACATTTTCAAAATTGTATAATAGCATCTCAGAAACCAATATTCAGGATCAGTTTCCTTCTCACTACTTTTCTTGCTTTTCCAGGTCACCATCAAATTCTGGAAAGCTGATTTGCTTCATTTAACATTGTTGAAGTAACATCAGGGTCTTCCATCAAGACAATTTTCAGAGTTATACAGTATTTTGAGTACTATACTCTAAAATATAATACTTTAAAAATAACAAATTCATGAAGCACGGGGTCAACTTTTCTAGAATGATGATAGGGAACTTTATACTTTCAACTCTGCTTTATGAAACAGCTTGCTGGATATTAAATTGTGGATAAACCAAACACTATCAAGACTAATGGCACTCTGTTCAATTTCCATCTGAAATTCCACACCCTAAACTGCATTTTACTACACAGACTGAAGCCAACGCTGTAATCTAACTACCCTATTGAACTATAAAGAGTTACAAACTCCTTAGGGTGGCTCAGTGGTTAGCACTGCAGCCTCACAGCAACAGGGACCTAGGTTCAATTCTCGCCTCAGGCGACTGTCCTTGTGGAGTTTGCACATCCTCCCCATGTTTGTGTGGGTTTTCTCCCACAATCCAAACATGTGCAGGTCAGGCGAATTGGCCATGCTAAATTGCCCATTGTGTTAGGTGCATTAGTCAGAGGGAGATGGGTCTGGGTGGGTTGCTGTTTGAAGGGTTGGTGTGGACTTGTTGGGCCGAATGGCCAGTTTCCACATTGTATAGAATCTAATCAAACTTCATATTGCTTTCGCTGCAAAAAGCTGAACTCCCCTCGTGTTTATCACTTCCAGGCTTGACTTCAATACAATCTGCACATGCCTCACAATTCCATCGCATTCAAACCAGCATGAAACTCTAACTTGCCCCATTCACCTCAGGCTTCATATATTTCTGTTGGCTAATCATGGTACGTCAATTTCAAAAATTCTCATCTACAAATCTCTCCATAGCCTAACTGCCAGCTTAATTCTAAAATTTTCTCTATTTCTAGGTTTCCAATTTTACTTTACAATTCACTTTACAATTTTTAAACCTGAACTACATGTACATCACATCCGCTGCAACCTTTGCAATGGGTCTTCAGCTGACAAGTATTCTTGAATTCCTAAAGTGCCTCCACCTTGCTACATCGTTCTCTGCCCTCAAAATATTCTTCAAGTAGCCTTAACTCCGCTGAGGGCTCCATCTCCTCCCCATGAAATCCCTTGGGCCATTTTGGGCCTTCCTGAAGAAGGGCCTGTGCCCGAAACGTCGAATCTCCTGTTCCCTGGATGCTGCCTGACCTGCTGTGCTGTTCCAGCAATAAAGTTTCAACTTTGATCTCCAGCATCTGCAGACCTCACTTTCTCCCATTTTGTTATGCTCAAGGCAATTTAGAAGTATAAGCTTTTGTACTCAAAAAACGACAAAAAAAAACTGCAAACGCTGGAATCCAAAGTAGACAAGCAGGAGATGGAAGAACACAGCAAGCCAGACAGCATCAGGAGGTGGAGTACATACTACCTGGCTTGCTGTGTTCTTTCAACCTCTTACTTGTCCACTTTGTACGCGAAAGAAGCATTTCGGCAGAAAACAAGAGTCTATTCAAGTTTCATCAGAAGTAAATATTGATTCCTTAGTGCTGCAAATGGATGAATGATCTATGAAATTTCAAAAACAATGCTCGTAAAATTCTGATTTAACGATCATTTTACTGTACATTACACCGTATATCAGTCACAAGCTAGTCGAGAGATTCGAAGGCTGTTACGGGATTTCTAGGCCTTAACTTTGTGCTACATGAAACAACGGCGTACACACGAAAACTAAATTAAACCTTCATTCTGAATATTTAAATTGTCGGAATAATCAAGAGTAAAAATCAAAACGGATACAAAACAGACAAAAAAAAAAGGAATGTATTTACATACACGGTTCAGCTCTTTCACTCCTTCACTCCTCCAAACACAACGAGTATCAAAAAAAAGCTCCTCCCAGACAAGAGCGGCTTAACGCCAATGAGTTGCGATTCGTAACCTGAATTCCTTTCAGTCAGCTCGGTTACTATTTTACATTCAAAATTTAACCTGAATTCCCTCGCCCATAAATTTTCTAATATCTATAACATTGAACAGTCCCCAACAGCATAGATGTTAATAATTTGAAAACCTGAAACAATACAAGGAAATACTCAGCAAGTCTTGCACCATCTTTTGAGAAACGAAAAAAAATCAGAGAGAAGCGTTTCAGGTTAGTGACCTTTAACTGGGGAAGAATTCAGAAGTAACAGGTTTTAAGCAAATAACAAGTACCTGTACAGAGACAAGAAAAGTGGGAGGGGGCTTACACAAAAGGAAAAGCCTGTGAAAGGTGGAAGGCGGGAGTAAACGACAAAAAAACGACAAAAAAGGATGATGGTGCAAGTAAAAATGAAATGCGTGTAAGGAAACAAATGATGGACTTACAGTAGGTGTGAATAGGAAAGTCGAATAATCCCCAATTACATTGGAGAAAAATGAAAACAGTAGTTATGAGTTAAAATTTTTGAACACCGAAAGGCTGCAAAGTACCCAATCAAAAGATGCATGTTGTTCCTCGAGCTTACATTCACCTTCATTGGATCACTGTCGGAGGCTAAGGACAGAGTTCAAACTGGAAGAACAGTGGAGAATGAAAATTACAGGCAATCTGGAATCTGAGGTCATGCTTCTGGCCTGAATGGATATATTCCACAAAGCAGTCACCCAATCTAGGTTTGGTCTCCCCAGTAGAGAGTAAGAAAGGAAAATACAGAGTACTAAACAGAAAAAAAACATATACAGTGCGTAAATTGGTATTTTGATGGATTGCAAGGAGGCTTGGACAATGAGAAGGGTAAGTTTTGTATCTCTTGCATTTGCACAAGATACTGTGTTGGAAGGAGAAGGGGTGTTGAGGGTGGTGATTGAAGCTGTTGTATTATTAATCTACAATGCAGATTAAGTCACATGGATTCCATTTACTTGAAAATCTCAATAAGACTACTGTAACTGCAGTTGTAGATAATTGTATGGATTCTGATTCTAGTTTGCTTTTGGCTGGGCAACAGTTAATCATGTAATTTTATTCTAGTCCTTGGCACATGAGCACATCCAGCTCTTTAAAACAAATCAGGTCTTGAAGCAAAAATCACACATTACTTTTTAAACCCACCCCCCCCCACCCAAGATAAAAATTACTCACAGAGTGAAAGTACATCTACATTAGGGTAGCCGCAAATGTATTAAAATAGAAACAGTAATTGAAAAAAGTTAAGAGTCTAAATGACATATTTGGTGGCTTGACAATCCTTCCAAATCTTATGATGGTATAACCTTCTGGAGATTTGGATTCGCACTTAGGTGTTCTTGACTTGTCGGTGTGTTCAAGTCACGTGTGTATTTAGTGCACTGTTTGTTGTCCTGATGACCATTCACACCTTCATTTCCAGGTTGATTTCTGCATGTATGTTTTGCACAATTGGTGTATTTTACAGTTCCCTGAGTTGGCTTTTGTTTCCCCTCAATGTTGCTTTATTTGGTGTAGTGACTTTGTAGCATTTAGGCTCACTGCATATTTTGGCTTTCTCTGTTCCTGTGTAGTATTTATGATTCTGACCTTCTATCCTATGTATAAATTCAACAGTACCACATCTGCATGTCAATCATGCACTATCTTCATTCTTCATAGATTCATCGAGATATTTAGGCCAGAAACCGGCCTTTCAGTCCAACTCGTTCATGCAACTAGATATCCTAAATTAATCTAGTCCCATTTGGCCCATATCCCTCAAAACCCTTCCTATTCGTATACCCATCCAGATGCCTTTGAAATGCTGTAATTATACCAGCCTCCATCACTTCCTCTGGCAGTTCATTCCATACACACACCACATGAAAATGTTGCTTCTAAGGTCCCTTTTAAATCTTTCCCCTCTCACCTTAACCCCATGACATCTAGTTTTAGAATCCCCTACCCTGGGGAAAAGACCTTGGCTACTCACCTGATTCATGCCTCTCAAGATTTTATAAACCTTGATAAGGTCACCCCTCAGCCACCAACAGACCAGGGAAAATAGCTCCAGCCTATTCACCCTCTCCCTATAGCTCAAACCCTCCAACCCTGGCAACATCCTTGTAAATCTTTTCTGAACCCTTTCAAGTTTCACAACATCCTTCCAACAGTAGGGAGACCAGAATTGAACGCAGTATTCCAAAAGTGGCCATACCAATGATTTATACAGCTGCAACATGACCTCCCAGCTCCCAAACTCAATGCACTGACCAATAAAGGCAAGCACACCAAACGCTTTCTTCACTACTCTGTCTACCACTTTCGAGAAACTATGATCCTGCACTCCAAGGTCTTTTCGTTTGGCAAAACTCCCAAGGACCTTACCATTAAGTGTATAAGTCCTGCCCTGATTTGCCCTACCAAAATGTAACACCTCACATTTACCTAGATTAAACTCTACCTGCCACTCCTCGGCCCATGTGATCACGGTCCCGTTGTACTCTGAGGTAGCTTCTTCACTGTCCATTACACAGGTATTCCTGATGAAGGGCTTTTGCCCGATATATTGATTTTACTGCTCCTTGGATGCTGTCTGAACTGCTGTGCTTTTCCAGCACCACTCTCATACAGAATCTGATTTCTAGCATCTGCAGTCATTGTTTTTACCTGTCCATTCACCACCAATTCTGGTGTCATCTGCAAACTTACTAAACATATCTCTTGTATCTACATCCAAATCATTTATATAAATGACAAAAGCCGTGGACCCAGCACTGGTCCTTGTGGCAAACTACTGGTCACAGGCCTCCGGTCCGAAAAACAACCCTCTACCAAAACCCTCTGTCTCCTACCTTTGAGCCAATTTTGTATCCAAATGGCTCGTTATCCCTGTATTTGACATGATCTAACCTGAAGGGCTTATGCCCGAAACGTCGATTCTCCTGTTCCTTGGATGCTGCCTGACCTGCTGCGCTTTTCCAGCAACACATTTTCAGCTCTTGTCAACCAATCTACCATGTGAACCTTGTCGAACGCCTTAATGAAGTCTGCATAGACAATGTTCACTGCTCTGCCTTCATTAATCCTCTTCACCATAGAGTCATAGTCTTAGAGATGTACAGCATGGAAACAGATCCTTCGGTCCAACCCGTCCATACCGATCAGATACCCCAACTCAATCTAGTCCCACCTGCCAGCACCCGGCCCATATCCCTCCAAACCCTTCCTATTCGTATACCCATCCAAATGTATTTTAAATGTTGCAATTGTACCAGCCTCCACCACTTCTTCTGGCAGCTCATTCCATACACATACCAATCACTTCTTTTAAAAATCCAATTAATTTAGTAAGACACAATTGCCCACGCACAAAGCCTTTCTTGATTTTCAAGGTGTTTGTCCTGTAACTGAGGTAGGATCAAGAAATACCCTAAAGCTTTCTATAGGTATATTAGGAATAAAAGAATGACTAGCGAAAGGGACAATCAAGGATAGTAGTGGGAAGTTGTGCATGGAGTCTGATGAGATGAGGAAGCGCTAAATGAATATTTTCTGTCAGTTTTCACATTGGAAAATGACAATGTTGTTGAGGAGAATACTGAGATACAGGTTACTAGACTAGACAGGATTGACATTCGCAAGGAGGAGGTGTTAACAATTATGGAAATTGTGAAAATAGATAAGTCCCCTGGGCCGGATGAGATTTATCCTAGGATTCCCTTGAAAGCTGGGGGTGGGGATTGCAAAGTCTTAGGCTTTGATCTTTATGTCATCATTGTCCACAGGAATAGTGTCAGAAGACTGGAGGATAGCAAATGTTGACCCCTTTTTCAAGAAGGGGAGTATGGACAATCCTGGTAATTATAGACCAGTGAGCCTTACTTCGGTTGTGGGTAAAGTGTTGGAAAAGGTTATAAGAGATAAGATTTGTAATCATCTAGATAGGAATAAGTTGATTAGGGATCGTCAACATGGTTTTGTGAAGGGTAGGATGTGCCTCACAAACCTTATTGAGTTCTTTGAGATGATGACCAAACAGTTGGATGAGGGTAACCGCATTATAGGAAGGATGTGGAAGCTTTGGAAAAGGTTCAGAGGAGAATTACTAGAGTATTGCCTGGTATGGAGGGAAGGTCTTGTGAGGAAAGGCTGAGGGACTTGAGGCTGTTTTCGTGAGAGAGAAGGAGGTTGAGAGATGACTTAATTGACAAAAATAAGATAACCAGAGGGTTAGATAGGGTGGATAGTGAGACCCATTTCCTCGGATGGTGTTGGCTGGCAGGAGGGGATATGGCTTTAAATTGAGGGGTGATAGATCTAGGATAGATATCAGAGCTAGTTTCTTTACTCAGAGAGTGGTAGGAGCTTGGAACGCACTGCCTGTAACAGTAGTAGACTCGCCAACTTTAAGGGCATTTAAATGCTCATTGGATAAACATATAGATGAAAATAGAATAGTGTAGGATAGATGGGCTTCAGATTGGTTCCAAAGATTGGTGCAACATCGAGGGCGGAAGGGTCTGTACTGCACTGTAATATTCTTTGTTCTATGAGAACTTAGACAGGTAAGGGCTTGGCAGAGTTATCCCAACTTGCCTTCAAAACATAATCTCTGTTGGTTACAGTAAGCCCATGTTCAGAGGAAGGGTCACCAGTCCAGAAACGTTAATTTTGATTTCTCTTCACAGATACTGCCAGATCTGCTGATCTTTTCCAGCAACTTCTGTTTTTGGCTCTAGGGGGCCTGTTGTACTCAGGTTAGGGCAGGGTTACTGTGCCCAGGTTAGGGACCAGGGGCAGAGCACCATTGATTTCTGTCACTACCTAACAGGAGTCGTTGTAATCCAGGTGGTGTACTTGAAGTGGTTTGCGCCAAATCAGTTTCAATAGTTTGAGATCAGTTTCCACAGTGATGTACCAAACAAGTTTCTCGCAAACAGATACCCATGCAATCTTGTGACACCAAATAATAGAACAAGCATTTTATACTCTATGTTGGAATTGTTGAATTGTACTTGTGATAGATCTTTGGATTAAAATATTTGGATGCATGCTCCTTCTGAAACACATTGGCTTCCAGGACTATCTTAATCCTTGCGTCATAACACTGTGGGATACAGGTTTCCACTGACAATGCCAGTTTTACAGTGATTCAAGCATGCATTGACATAGGACACAGAATTTATAAATAAAAGATCAAAGTGTCATACATATATGTTATACATATAGTATGTATTTCCTTAAGGGTTCTCTTAAAGACAATGCTTTATTGGAAAAGTATTATATGTTCTGAGCTAGGAACTTGTAAATATCTGAGAAATCCCTGTAGAGCATCTTTGAAATGTGTGTCCTATATCTTTGACTTTGCCTGGGTCAGGACAGATCCCATTACATAACTAGATAAAGGCAAAAAGTTTGATCTGACCTGCATTTACTTGACACCTTTTACTGTTGAAGACACATTCTTCACCACGATCTGCTGTCATTAATGAATGCAGATTTTGGCAATGTTTTTTTTTTGTTTGTACCATCACAACAGTATAAATTGGTAATACCTATACATCCAGGAATATTTTCTGCAATTCAATCCATACACTGCTAGAACTGATCTAGAATGACGGGCCAAAAGGTAGTCTCTGGAAGCAATGTCTTTCACGTGGTGTCTGAAAGTAGCGATTTTGAGATTTTTTGGCCAATTGAATAGTCAACATCCATGTTGGGTATCCAGACCAGAGCAGAATTTAGCTCCTGCGATTCAATTCATCTTGCATTGGAATTTTGTGCGTGCATTCCTTTTCGAAAGAGATTCAGATGTCTTGGGTCCAAACATGTCCTGAGTGTTCCATCTTTCTTAAGCACACACTGAATAGAACTGCACCAGTGTGATGTACAAGCCAAATAATGTCATTATGTCCCATAATGTCCAGCTCATGCTTGAGCTTTTCTTGTATGTGAATACTGCATTTTTGGTAGGGTTGATTGATGGAATTGTATCTTCTTAGAGGTGCAATACAGCATCATCTTTGAAGTTACCTTTGGCATAGAATCTGTCTGGGCACAATAGTTGAGAGTGTTGGATTGACTAAATGCAATTATTTTTGGTCTCGCTGTTGCAGTTAGTATCTTTACAGCCCAATTTTGAACCAACCCTGCCTCAACAGGCTCACATCCCCTGTAATGACTTTTACACCGGGACCCCAGAAAAAAAATGTGACTTTGGCACAGCTTCAAGTCTTGTCTAAGATTTCCTTCTGTGGTTTTCAAGCATGCATCACTGCTTTTGTTTCTTAAGAAAAATCAACATTGATCATGTCGTGTTTCTTGTATTATTGGTAAGTAACAGATAAAATCACATGGATTTAGATTAGATTACTTACAGTGTGGAAACAGGCCCTTCGACCCAACAAGTCCACACTGACCCGCCGAAACACAACCCACCCATACATTTACCCCTTCACCTAACACTACGGGCAATTTAGCATGGCCAATTCACCTGGCCTGTGGAAGGAAACCCACGCAGACACGGGGAGAATGTGCAAACTCCACACAGTCAGTCGCCTGAGGTGGGAATTGAACCCAAGTCTCTGGTGCTGTTAGGCAGCAGTGCTAACTACTGTGCCACCGTGCCGTTTACTTGAAAGTCTGTACAGGTTTATTTTACAGCTGGTACATCTCACTGGGGTAGCATGTCAGAAATCAAGCTTCACTAGTCCTGGCGTTGTCACTAGAATTAAAGATTTTAAGAAGTACGCAGAATTCCCCAATTTACCTGTCTTTTAGACAAAGGTTGACAGAAAGCAGGACCAGGTTTCCATACTTAAATAACTATTTATTTGTAATAAATAAATATTCTTCTAAGTACAGATAAGCAATAATGAACTGTCCAAATATAACTCTCATAGTTAAAACTGTAACCCCTTTAACATCCCTCCCCCACGCCCCCCACACACAAAAAACATAAATGTTATAGGCTGAGGCAAACAATCGGAAGACAGTTCAGTGATCCCTGTGCATAAGGCTTGTGGAGATGAATCTTGTGCTGATCAGAAGACTGCTTTTTCATCTTTTTTTCTCCAGATACTTTCACCTGTTTACAGGAGGCACAAGGTGACTGGTTCCCACCTATAAAGGTCTTTGACTTATCAATTAAAAGTCACAGCTGACAGAAACTGGAAATGGGAAATAAACTGGCTGTCTCACCTTCCAACTCCAACTTGATTTAGTCCCCTTTCCCTCTCCTTACCTCTCCCTCAATTCTGATGGTCTGCATTTCCCTTAATGTACAAGGTTTTGGAGTGCTGCTCCTTTGTCAGGTAGCTAGTGGAGCAGGTACATAGGACACAGAATTTATAAGTAAAAGATCAAAGTGTCATACAACTGATGCAATGTACTCGACAAACCTGGATGGCTGTTAAGTATTGAATCACTTAGAATGGGGATGCAGGTTTTTATTGATTAATATGTAAATCCTATCGCATTGCATCAGTCGTATGACACTTTGAGCTTTTATTAATAAATTCTGTGTCCTATGTACCTGCCCCACTAGCTGCCTGATGAAGGAGCAGCGCTCCAAATGCTTGTACTTTCAAATAAACCTGTTGGACTATAACCTGGTGACGTGTGAATTTTAACTTTGTCCAGCCAAGTCCAACACCGGCATCTCCACATCATGTTTCCCTTAATGGGCTTTGCATGTAACTTAATCATTAGGAGAACGCGGATGATTTACTGGTGGACATTAACAGGTGAAAAAATATCATGGGTAACTTGGTGATGGGAAAAAAAATTGTTATGTTTAAGAGCACTTCTGGATAAAAAAAAAGAAAATAAACTGGCTGCCTTCAGACCCAAGTGCTTTTTACTACAGAAGAAAAACAGCCTCTGTTCCTCCAGAGGCCCAGCGATTCTGCTAAAACATTCATCCCCACACACTGTTCAGAAATCTGGGAACCAATCAATGTAGATGTTGGCAGGCCTTTGTTATTGATAACGAGACACTAGCTCACAGATCAATCAACTACACTTGGCCAACCAAAGTTCCATGCACAAGACCATAAGGTGTATGAGCAGAAGGCCATTCAGCCCATCAAGTTTGCTCTGCCATGCAGTGAGATCTGATAATCCTCAAGTCCATTTTCCTACCAAATCCCCATAACCCTTGATTCCCTTACAGGTTAAAAGTCTGTTTATCTTAGCCTTGAAAATACTTAACAACTCAACCTCGACAGCCCTCTGTGATAAAAAATTCCAAAGATGCACTATCCTCTGAAAGAAGAAATTCCACCTCATCTGTCTTAAATCTGCAATCCCTTATTTTGACATTATGCCCACTGATCCTAGACTCTCCCACAAGGTAAATCTACCCTGCATCTACCCTGTCAGGTCTCCTAAGAATCTTGTATGTTTCAATAAGGTCAGCTTTCATTCTTCTACATTCCAATGAGTACAGGCCCAACCTCTGCAACCTCTCCTCAAGAATATCCTTCCACATCCAGGATCAATTTAGTGAACTTCCTCTGGACTGCCTCCAATGCCAGTGTATTTTTCTTCAGAGAAGGGTCCCAAAACTGTTCACAGTATTCCAGTTGTTGTCTGACTAGTGTCTTGCATAATTTTAGCAAAACCTCCCTACTTTTATACTTCATTCTACATTTCAAACACACCATTTAGCTCCAACTCATCTGCAAACCAAGCAGTTGAAGTACAAACAGTACTTCAATGAGTGTCAGGTTATTGGCTTTTAAAAAGTGCGGCAATCCTTCAACTATCTTTGGTTTTTAAAACAATTGTTTTCCCATTTCAGATCGCAATCGAAAATATAAATAAAATTTATTTTTATACAGCTCAGACTATAATTTGCAGTTACAGATAACTATGTTTGCATCCTGACTCTCGCTTACCACTGTTGATCCACACATAGCAGTTGGTTTCCAGTGACAGTAACCTCTAGTTTTAGCATGTCTCACAAGAGAAAACATTCTTTCTACATGCACCCTGTCAAGATATCTCAGGATCTTAAATGTTTCAATCAAATCATCTCTTACTTTCAAATGCCAGCAGGTAAAAGTCTAGCCTGTCCAACATCTCCTCAGAAGACAACATACCTATTCCAGTATTAGTCCAGTAAATGATCTCTGAACAATATCTAACAATTTACACCATTCCTTAAATAAAGCAACAAGACTTTACACAATATTTCAGATGTGTAGAAATGGAGGAGGAGTGGACCAGGATGTCCTGGAAGGATTGTTCCCTACAGAAGGCTGACAATGGAGATGATGAGAATATGTTTATGGTGGTGGCAAACTGTTGGAGTTGGTCGAATCATTTTTATCTGTAACGATCTTTGGATGTGGATGATGGTATGGTGGGGTGAGTGTCAAGGGAACTCTATTGCTGTTATGCAAGAGAAGAGAAGAACTAGATGCGAGGTGTTGGCTCTGCTTTCTCTCCATCTATGCTGCCAGACTTTGAGTTTTTCCAACAATTTCTGGTTTTGTTTCTGACTCATTCAATATTCTGAGAAAACTCTGTCATTTCAGTCCTTCTGGCCTCCTCATTGTAATTAGTGTTTGTTCAGTAATCACATTTCTTATTTCTCTAGCTTCTCTGTGGGTTTGCAAGCAAATTTTACTGCCTCTTTATTTAGAAACTTTACAGCCTTCTCAGTGGGATTTGATTTCCTAAAAGAAAGGTTTATTAGACAACCACTAGTATAGAGACCCCTTAGTCACTTCAAAGCCAGACTGTCTAAATTATTAGACAATATACCTCTGAATTCCTTGAAAGCTTTGCTTGGCTATTTTCTTTAAAATCATTTTTCGATAAACAGCAACGACTTACAGCACACATTAGGTTGTTACTCTCATTCCTGGATTTAATCTAAATAAAATGTCCAAATTGTTTCATATTTTCCAATTTTTCTACATAATCCTGAAATATAAATATGTCTTCCAACTGTAATAAAATTGTCAAAGATTTTTTATGGCATTGTAACTTTGAAGCAATTTTCTCAAACGAGACAAAAGACAATTCAATTCCTTCCTCAATGAATTTAGGCATAAGGTGAATATTCTTCTCAAATCAAAATGAGACTGTGATTTGTGATCGAGATGGAAGAACTATGGACCTTTAACAAAATGGTGACAGAGTCCTCAATCCAGAAATCCTGGCCTGATATCTGGCAACTACCATTTTCACTGAGCAGGAGCAGTGGAATTTTGCATGTCCATAGATTAAGAGACTGTTGCTTTTACTCAGAACTAATTTTCATTGAAAATGTTTTGTGTAACATGACTCATGAGATTTATGAATTTGAGGAATAGATACAAATTTACGAGAGTTCTTTGGAGAGCTGAGGTAACCTTTTGGAGAACTTTAAAAATGTTCACCAAGGGCCACCAAGCTTCAACAAGTTCAATTGCAAATGTGTGATACCAGTAGAATTGGATGAGGGGCCTGTGATTTTGCATGAAATTTTCTCCTAATGTCTAGGCACCAAGGTGGAAGGAAGGAGAATGTACCAGATAAGAAGAGTGCACATATGACAAAGGTACTGCAAATTATGGGAAATCATGGACTATATTGGGGTGGGAATTCTGGTCGGCATGGACAAGTTGGACCGAAGGGTCTGTTTCCGTGCTGTATATCTCTACGATTCTATGTGGTTTCACCAACGCCCTTGTAATTGAAGCATAATTGTCCTACTTTTGTATTCCATTCCCCTCGCAATAAACAGTCACATTCTATTAGCTTTCCTAGTTACTTAATGTATGTGCACATGAACCTCTTGCAACTCATGCACGAGGACACTCAGATCTGTCTACATCTCAGAGTTCTGCAATTTCTCACTGTTTAAACAACATGCTTAATTCTTCCAGCCAAAATGGACAATTTCATGTTTTTCTACATTAATATCCATTTGCCAGATCTATTCCCCCTCATTTAACCTCTCTATACCCCTTTGTCACTTCTTTATGTGCTCTTACTTTGCAACCTACCTTTGTCATTAGCAAATTTAGCAATCAAACCCTTATTTATATACATTGTAAAAGATTGAGGCCTCAACACTGATCCTTGTAACACACCATCCATTACGAGGTAAAAACAATGACTGCAGATGCTGGAACATCTTGCCAATCAGAAATTAACCATTTATGCCTACACTGTTTCCATTCAGTTAGCCAATTTTCAGTCAATGCCAATATTATTACCACCTACATCATTGTTTTAAAAAATTCTCAAGGTCAGGTTCGTAGGAGAGTAGTCTGACACAGAACAAACGACCAAGAGGCGAGACTGCTAGAATATGGGCATTTTATTCCCCGCAGTGTCGCACAACGGGTCTGGTTTATGCTCACTCTACATGTTACAAAAACTGGGAGCCGGCAGTTCTCGTAGAGCGGTTGCCAACAACCCACGCTCGGCGGTTAAACGTAACCCCGGAGCAGACTCACCGAACTGGAGACTTTTCCAGCTTTTTATTCTTTTCCAGATATAAACATTCATGTGAACAGCAGAGCAAGGCTAAAAAACACATTCCATTCTGGTTACATACAGATAAGAAGATTCACACGGGACTAAGCAACACCTCCATTCCGGTTAGATTCACACATGTATTGGGACATAATTTTTAACCGTTTCACCACATTCCACTGCTTGGAATTTTACACCACATTCCACTGCTTGGCCCAATACATGTGTTACATTATGCAATTCGTTTCAGTTAATTTCAGTTCAGTCAATTCAGTGTAGTTCAATTCAGCTCAGTTCAGGTCTGTTCAGTTCAATTCAATTGTGTTCAATTCAGTTCCGTCCATTTCAATTCAATTTAGCTCAGTTCCATTTTGTTCCGTTCAATTTGATTCACTTCAGTTCCACTCAGTTCAGTTCAGTTCAATCCCATTCAATTCTGTTAACTCCGCTTCAGCCTTTTGGACATGCCCACATCCTCCGCTGTACCCCAGGCAAGGGGTTCTTCGGCAGGACTGGGATCCTTTCTCAAACAAACTGCCACGTACATGCCCACATCCATGCCATCCCGGGACGGTCGGGACCTCCACAGTTTGTTCTTCTGGTTTCTTAGTCGTTTTCCAAAACATTGTTCTGTATCAAAATCTCTCCTCAATTGCGATTGACCCTGCTCGACTACGCCAAATGTTTTAAAAAATTCTCAAGGTCAGGTTCGTAGGAGAGTAGTCTGACACAGAACAAACGACCAAGAGGCGAGACTGCTAGAATATGGGCATTTTATTCCCCGCAGTGTCGCACAACGGGTCTGGTTTATGCTCACTCTACATGTTACAAAAACTGGGAGCCGGCAGTTCTCGTAGAGCGGTTGCCAACAACCCACGCTCGGCGGTTAAACGTAACCCCGGAGCAGACTCACCGAACTGGAGACTTTTCCAGCTTTTTATTCTTTTCCAGATATAAACATTCATGTGAACAGCAGAGCAAGGCTAAAAAACACATTCCATTCTGGTTACATACAGATAAGAAGATTCACACGGGACTAAGCAACACCTCCATTCCGGTTAGATTCACACATGTATTGGGACATAATTTTTAACCGTTTCACCACATTCCACTGCTTGGAATTTTACACCACATTCCACTGCTTGGCCCAATACATGTGTTACATTATGCAATTCGTTTCAGTTAATTTCAGTTCAGTCAATTCAGTGTAGTTCAATTCAGCTCAGTTCAGGTCTGTTCAGTTCAATTCAATTGTGTTCAATTCAGTTCCGTCCATTTCAATTCAATTTAGCTCAGTTCCATTTTGTTCCGTTCAATTTGATTCACTTCAGTTCCACTCAGTTCAGTTCAGTTCAATCCCATTCAATTCTGTTAACTCCGCTTCAGCCTTTTGGACATGCCCACATCCTCCGCTGTACCCCAGGCAAGGGGTTCTTCGGCAGGACTGGGATCCTTTCTCAAACAAACTGCCACGTACATGCCCACATCCATGCCATCCCGGGACGGTCGGGACCTCCACAGTTTGTTCTTCTGGTTTCTTAGTCGTTTTCCAAAACATTGTTCTGTATCAAAATCTCTCCTCAATTGCGATTGATCCTGCCGACTACGCCAAATGTTTTAAAAAATTCTCAAGGTCAGGTTCGTAGGAGAGTAGTCTGACACAGAACAAACGACCAAGAGGCGAGACTGCTAGAATATGGGCATTTTATTCCCCGCAGTGTCGCACAACGGGTCTGGTTTATGCTCACTCTACATGTTACAAAAACTGGGAGCCGTCAGTTCTTGTAGAGCGGTTGCCAACAACCCACGCTCGGCGGTTAAACGTAACCCCGGAGCAGACTCACCGAACTGGAGACTTTTCCAGCTTTTTATTCTTTTCCAGATCATGTGAACAGCAGAGCAAGGCTAAAAAACACATTCCATTCTGGTTACATACAGATAAGAAGATTCACACGGGACTAAGCAACACCTCCATTCCGGTTAGATTCACACATGTATTGGGACATAATTTTTAACCGTTTCACCACATTCCACTGCTTGGAATTTTACACCACAATCATGAGCTTGTATTTTCTACAATAATTGAGAAAGTGAGGACTGCAGATGCTGGAGATCAGAGCTGAAAAATGTGTTGCTGGAAAAATGCAGCAGGTCAGGCAGCATCCAAGGAACAGGAGAATCGACGTTTCGGGCATAAGCCCTTCTTCAGGGCTTATGCCCGAAACGTCAATTCTCCTGCTCCTTGGATGCTGCCTGACCTGCTCCGCTTTTCCAGCAACACATTTTTCAGCCCTTTTCTACAATAATGTTTTACATGGCCCTTTATTAAATGCCTTCTGGAAATCTGGAAGGAGGGATGGAGTCAAAGAAATGGAAAGAGAAGAATCCAGAAGGGTGTCAGTATCCATCAGTTGTTAAAGCTTATGATACCCTCACACTTAAAAGGAAAAAAAGCCATTGTTGAAAAGTAAGAGGTGAAAGATGAAATGGAATTGTGATGCAGTACTACTGAACAGAAATGTCGAAAATATGTACGTGGCACTGAGTGTAAATCTGTAGGTGAGTTATGAGGATGGATTGGAAACGTTGGTACTGTTCCCCTTGCAGTTTAAAAATTATGACGGGGCGGAGACAGAGTGGATAGGGAGAAGCTGTTCCTGCTCATAGAGAAAAAGAACGATGGCATAGATTTAAAGTGATATGCAAATAAAGCAAGGGCGATGTGATTTTTTTGACACAGCGAGTTAGTTATGCTATGAAGTGCACTGCGTGGCAATGTGGTGGTGGCGGCAGGATGGGCCGAATGGCCTCCTTCAGCTTCATAGTGATTCTGAGAGTTCTGGCAGTGTCTGTAGATAGAGAATTCACGTTTCAGGTCAAAGACCTTTGTTCAGAACTGAAAAAAGTTAAATATCTTAAACGTTTTAAGGAAATATCGAAGTCGGGGAAGAAAGAACAAAAAGGAAAGTTTGTGATAAGATGGGAAACGTTTGCTGAGCGGTTACTGTTCATTAAACAATGGCTGTAGACTGGTTTCAATAGCGTCTTCAACGGGTGCTCTTGTCTCGGAGGACCCGAGTCCATATTCGTTGTGCTTGGAGGACTTAGAGGATAAAAAAAGGCTTACACCGTGTAGGTAAATGTGGCCCTGTTTCTTTCTATTTTTATATATCGGTCTTATTCCGGGATTGGTTGAGTGTAATTATTTATTTCTGTAGTTACTTTTTTTTTAAAAAAGTTCCCTACTTCTATTTATACGCCGACAGTTGCATCATTTTGAGTAAATCCGTTGAGGCCTAGAGTGTAATGAAGCCTCGTAGCAAGTTCGAGAACTTTCCGCCACCAGAGCTGTCAACAGTGCGATTTCGTGCGAGTTTCTGTCAGAATTCCGGTAGGCCTAAGAACGGATTTGTTCTTCGGAATGAAGGAATTCGTGTCCAGTAATATTATTATGTTATAACTGGCATGAAAGCAAGGAATTGATTGATTGAACACAAAACAATCTAAATGAAAATCTAAGGCAAGAGCATCTAAAGGATACCGAAAACACCGTTTTCAAGTATGGGACACAAAAGAATTTTGGTTCAAATTTATCGTTGAAATATTATTTGAAACCGCTTCATCCCGTTGGCTTCATGCAGAAACGATTTTTCTTGTGGGTAACATGACCTGTACAGTATTAAGACTGCTCAATTTCTGGCATTTTTTTCCAAGTGGCGAGAAATACACCAATCTTTGTTTTTAAATCTGAGTCTAGAATATCGACATGCTACCTAAGCTTCCCCCCCCCCCCCCCCCCTGTCGTTTTATACTTCATTGACATGGATTCTCCAATCCAGTTTGAATAAAATAATGATTGAAACTGAAACGTGCTTTATTGCCACACAGTTAGTACATTTGTCTACTAAACCATTGGAATCTTTTTAAAACAAAAACTCTAATTATGTGATTTTTGTTTTTAAAAATGACAATTACTGAAAATTATTTCCAAATATTATTATTCTTTGTAGATCGCTCTATGTTTTGCCATTCAAGAGCAAGAGCAGGAGAAAGCAGTAAGTTTTTTAGTTGATCAATCAAAGGTATGAGGGAGGGTAAATTTTTCATTTTTCTCCTTTGGATGTCAGATAACTTTACAACTCGTCCTATTTGTAGTTATTGTTGACTTGCACCCTATAGTGTGAAAATTCTTAGAGATGATTCTAAAAATCCTGTTTTTCCTTCTGTCGTGCCCAGTTATATCCCCTTGCACCTAAAGATAATGACTCATCCTGAGGTGGTATTGATAACTATTCAATGGTAGAAACACATTGCCAAGCTTAATCCTGTCTTTGCTGCATATTCATGTGTACACTTTTTTTAATAGTGGTCAGGTTAGAACTCTTGCTTTTAGTTTAATTTGAATTATCGAGGTATGTTTATTTTATTCCTCCACTGCTGCCCTGGTTGATTTTAAAAAGAATTAATGCAAATTGTGGATGAACCTGGGACTATATTATCCTGTCTGATTCCTCAGTACGACATCATAACTTCCATTTGTGTACTCAGTTGGTAGTGATGGGCAGAATGATTTGATTGTTATGCTGTTTGACTGGACTGAATCACTATGTTATATTTAAAGAAACAGTAATCCTGAGGACATAGATGGAGTACAAAATACTGTCCCATCTGTAGTTCTTGGGGGTGAAAACATAGTAAAGTTATGTCCTTCCTGTCTTTCATAATAACATTAAAATTCATTCAGATATCAAAAAAACTGGACCAGAAATTTTGGAGCTGAACTGAAAGATTGGAACTCCCAAAAGTGCAGCCTTTGTAACTTTGCCTGATGGCACTTGTCAACATTATCTTGGCAAATGTATTCAGTGCAGGAAGCCATGCTGTTCCTTTACTCAATACCTGTATTCATTATTTGGGACCTTTTTTCTTTCAAAAAAAAGTTTGATAAACTGATTTTGAAGCAATTTGACAGATAATTGAGGCGTTCTTGTATGAACTTTTGAGGCATTAAACCGATAAGTTATATATATATCTTTGCAACTAAATCAGTTTGTGTTTTAGATAATTGTCACTTTGTGCTATGGTAGCATAAATTAAAATAAAAGCTATTCACTACTTCCTATCTTCAATGACGTGCTGCTATCAGACCCATATTCTTGAATGCAAATAAAACGTGCAAATCAAGATCATTTTCTAACGTTAAGAACTTGGCCACTAAGTCTCCTTAAATGGGACACCACAGAAATTGGAAAAGCTGAGGTTAACCCGCATGTAATAATTGGATCAAAGAATGAAAGATAAAAAATTAATACTTTTGAATGGAATATTGCGTGCAATGCTGGTCTCCTTCCTACTGGAAGGATGTTGTGAAACTTGAAAGGGTTCAGAAAAAAGTTACAAGGATGTTGCCAGGGTTGGAGGATTTAACCTATAGGTTGAATAGGCTGGGGCTGTTTTCCCTGGAGGGTCGGAGGCTGAGGGGTGGCCTTATAGAGGTTTATAAAATCATTAGGGACATGGATGGTGTAAATAGACAAAGTCTTTTCCCTGGGGTTGGGGTGTCCAGAATTAGATGGCATAGATTTAGGGTGAGAGGGGAAAGATATAAAAGGGACCCAAGGGGCAACATTTTGAAGCAGATGGTGGTGCGTGTATGGAATGAGCTGCCAGAAGTGGTGGTGGCGGCTGGTACTATTGCAACATGTAAAAGGCATCTGGATGGGTATATGAATAGGAAGGGTTTAGAGGGATATGGGCTAAGTGCTGGCAAATGGGACTAGATTAATTTAGGATATCTAGTCGGCATGGACGAGTTGGACCAAAGGGTCTGTACTGTACATATCTATGGCTAAGTCCTTGGAAATAATTAATTAGAGCAAGGAGCTTCAAGTCATGAAAGATAGACAAGACAGAAAAAGGTCCTTTGGCCCATCAAGTGTATGCCAATCAAAAACAAACATCTAATTATTCAGGGTTATAAACTTTGCATTAATAATAATAAAGATGTAGGAAGACTGCATGTTTGGAGCTTTGGAAAAACAAAAGAAAATTCAGAGAAGGTCTATATTAATAAACATTAAGATTTGTGGTTGTTAAAAGGATGATGGGGTGAAGACAGTTGGCTAACTGACAGGAAGATGTTTTTGCCTTGTGCCTAGAAATTGGAACAATGTCAGAAAAGTCATCCCCTTTCCCACCTCTCAGATTGTGGGAACAGTACTCAAGTTTCTGGTAGATGTAAAGTGTTAAGAGGTGCTGAAGGATGGGAATAGGGATGAAAAGGTTTTTGACATGAAAGAGGAATTGATTCTTGGGAACAAGTTTAGCAATAAAGGAGATGTGAAATCAGAAGGAGTGAGGTAAAAACATTTTTTTAACAAATAAAGCATTCCCCCCCCCCCCCGATTATCAAAGACAAAAAGTGTCCATTATTTTGATTCTAGAAAGAAGGAAATATTTTGCAAAAATTGAAGGAACTATGTTTTACTGCCTCATTAAAGAGTGTGAAGGAGGTAGATTGAAGTCAGAGTTGATGTGTAAATGTAATATGGATTATGGGATTAGAATCCAGCCTTTATTTCAATAGCAGCTTGCAATGAAGTTGACTATATATTAAATATATTGAAGAAAATTGAGTTGTTTGTATTTTGTTTAATTTTTGAATCTTTTGAATCTTAAGTTGACACTTTATCTTAATTCGACATTGCTTGCATTAAATTTTCAGTTGCGTTTTCATAAATTAGCTTTTATGAATTAGAAACTGTAGCATGTATGTTCATCTATAAAATTCCATCAATAGTATTTCCTCGCGGACCCTTTAATGAATATAAATTTCAACATGCCATGATTGTGTGTATATGCAATATGCTAGTTTGCAATTTAGGAATGCATTTAATCATCTGAGATATTCTCATCCTACTACTTAAGTTAAACGTTTATCTTCGTAGCTGTGGTGTTAAGTGTTAAAAGTGGTTTGTTTTTGTTTTCTTAAATCTAGAATTTGAGGACCAAGTCTGAAATGATTAGCTGTCAGAATTTTATACAGTAGATTAGACGTAAGCTCTTATGGAATTTCATGTGGAAAGTGAAAGGTTGGGTTTGCAATATTCCTTTACATAGTATTTGCTACAATAATGTATAATTGTGGGTAGACTGAACTCTGCTCTGGTGAGCTTAATCACCACCATTTCATTTTCTCTGTTCTTTACGTTTCTTCAGTAGTTTGTTTCCACTGCTGATTGTACGTCTCTATTTCAAAATCCCTATAGTATAATTGCAATAAGAATTCATTTTTAAAATAATTATCTTATTAGCGATTATTACTTATTTTGTTGTACCACTGACATAATCAAGAAAAGAAACGCACCTGTAAATCGTTAATACCTATCATTTTAAAAGTGAGAAAAGACAAATGGTTCTTTCAGAGGAGGAATGCAAAATCACTGATAGCAACTTCTCAATTTCCATGTTATCCTTTGTACATGTGAATTTCAGACAATGCTGTCAGTTACAGAAGGAAATGATGGCAAAGCTGACAATTTTGCCATCATTACTATAGTAAATTCCTGATCAAAATAAAACTGCTTCTCCATTTTGTTATCAAACTTCTGCCATCTCCTAATGTTTTAAAAAAATCAACAATATAGGTACAACTACAATGTTTTGTGAGAAAAGGATTAACCACAGTTACTTTTGTAGATTAATCTCTTGTTCATTGTAAAAGAACTGGCTTCTTTTTCTTTTGCAGTTGTTTATTGAGAGCCTTGGCTGAGTAGCGCAGAAATAATCTGGAATCATGTCCGAGAACGACACTGATAATTTAGTCAACAGCGGCAAATATGAGGCTGGCAAGAGCAAACGGAATGTTTGCCGAGACTTTCTGCGCAATGTCTGCAACCGTGGTAAGAATTGCAGGTACTTCCACCCAGATGATATTGAGGCCTCCGACCTTGCCGAAATAAGGAACGAAACTGATAATTTAGTCAACATTGCCAGTGACGAGGCTGGTAAAAGCAAACAGAACATTTGCCGAGACTTTCTGCGCAATCTCTGCAATCGTGGTAAGAATTGCAGGTATATCCACCCAGATGACATTGAGGCTTCTGACCTCACTGATGTAAGGAATGACACTGATAATTTAGTGAATATTGGCAATGATGAGGCTGGCAAAAGCAAACAGAACATTTGCAGAGACTTTCTGCGCAATCTCTGCAATCGTGGTAAGAATTGCAGGTATTTTCACCCAGATGATATTGAGGTCACCAACCACACTGATCTAAGTGATGACGCTGATAATTTAGTCAATAATAGCAAATATGAGGTGAGCAAGAGCAAGCGGAATGTTTGCCGTGACTTTCTGCGCAATGTCTGCAACCGTGGTAAGAATTGCAGGTACTTTCATCCGGACAATGTTGAGGCCTACAATGTGGGTGACATGCGGCATGAGTCAATCTTTTGTCAGTACTTTCAGAATAGTAAATGTACCCGTGAGAACTGCACATTCATTCACGGGACGAAGGGGGAAGAGAATTATTACAATAAAACAGGAAAGCTTCCTGCTCACTTGCAACAGACAGTGGCTGTGACCTTTGGGCTTTCACCCTCTAATCTTCCTCTTATTACAAAGGAGATCCCATTTTGTCGTGACTTTCTAAAGGGCAAATGTCGAAGAGGATCCAAATGTAAATTCCAGCATTTGAAACGTGATGACAATGATAAAAAAAGTGTAGAAAGAGTGTCGTCACAAGATAGAGAACTTTCTCCTGAGATTTGTAGATATGACCGTTTGGATGACCTCTATGAGACAGAGAGATGTGATTACGACCAGCATCCGAAAAGGAGAAGGGTGGAGGGCCTGCGTTTTGAAGTATTTGATTACAGCACTCCCAGTCTGCGCCCAGGTGAACTCAGTTTTTTGGAGGAGGAAAACCATATGCTCAGAAAGCGCAATGAAGAACTCAAAAAGCAGGTGTCAAGCTTAATGCTGACTAATGAGGTCCTTCTGGAACAAAATGCAGATCTGCGCAAGCAGGTGAAGTTGGGGATCCTGAACACTGGGGCTGACCCAACACAACACCCAGCTTTGCACACTGTTACCAATTATAACCGTAGCATAGTAAAGACTCACACCACCCTGAGCAACCAGACACTGAGATCACAACCCATTTCTCATCAAGAGTTGATAGCGCAAGCTCGAGCTCATAATGCATTATGTTCTGAAGCCACATCCCAAAGTCCTCCTTGTCTTAGCGCTTCTATCTCTGCACCCTATGTCCAGGGGATGACTTCACCAGTTTCAATGGCACCACTTGCTATCTCTACACCTGTGGCAGTTACACAATCACTGCCAGGAATTGCCATGAGTTATACCACCACTCAAATGGTCAGTTACCCAAATGCATCCCAAAGTATGAGGTTCCTCTGTCGTGCAGAAGAGAGTTGAGGTTTGAAGATTTTATGAAAAATTAATATTTTCCCATTGTTGCTTCCCAGGGAAATTGTGAAAATTGAGTTTAAATATGATTCTTAAAGAGGGAGTCTCACCATCAGCAACCCTTTGCCGAAACTATGAAATGAGGATGCTTTTTACTCCTGCCTCAAATGGTGCGGGCTTATGAACTCACTGGCAAACTGCCTGTACAGAATTGTACCTCAGCAATAGTAGCATACTGAAGTTAAACCACCCTTCAGTTTGCCACTATGTATGTCGCAAATGTTCAAAAAAAAAATCCAACAGAACCCTTGTTTTTGAATGCTTTGAAAACTTGGTGTCAGCAGAAGTCTTGCTTTTGTTTGCTCACCCTGTAAACTCTGGTACTAATGAAAGCAAAGTTTTTGACAACGCATTGCAATGCCCAGACCAACTTGAGCTCTCCTGCTGCTGCACTTGGAATAGTTTTGCCTGCACTATGGTTGCTCTGTCTGTTTCTGTAAAATTGGTTTAATTTCACAAAAAAGTCGGTTTAAAAAAAACACAACGCTTGTGTTAAAAAAGATTGTGCCTGTTCTGCAGTTACTTGTTTTTAAATCACCTTTAAATCCAGAGTTTTTGTTTTACAGCAATAAAAACAAATCATTTTGTTTCCCCTCCCTCCCCACCACCAAAATAAATCCTGCTTTAATTGTGGTCAGGACAGTAATTGGAGGGTATGAAGACGGGTGAATAACTGTCTTCTGCTAGATATTTTGCCCTGTAATATAAATGGGACTTTTTACTCGAACGTTTTTGGGGAGTGGTGGGGGTTAGGGACTTAAAATCAAAAATGGCTCTCTTAAATGCAGCATCAGGGAATCTGGAAGCAAGAGGGGGCTAACATAACATGCACACATTTGAAATACGATCACTGAAGCAACTTGGGTTAATGCCTCCCAGCTACTGCTGATCGTTAAGTTATCTTGTGTTTTCTTGTTCACAGTTCCTTAGCTTTGAGCTCTCAAAGTTCAAAATACATTGAGCTTTGTGAAGCAACAAAATTGTTTTTTTTATTTCCTGGGGTACTGATGGTAAGACTCACTCTACATAAACTAAACAAAAAAAGTGTGCTCTAAGATTAGTAATGAATTGACAGTCTTTATCAAAGCACATAATTTAATGTAATATAAATTGCAAACTACCTGTTCTTCCCTTCTCCAACAATTTATGAAATTCACTTTTTTAATTACTGATAATTTTTATTTTTTCTACCAGCAATCGTATGCCACAAATGTTCTATTTTTCCTTTATTTAGAATTACAGTTGAGGTTATCAGAAACAAATAAATAAATTGCTTACTTGGTTAGTTTTAAATCTCTCTGATATTTGCTTATAGACATTCTATACCCATCCCGTTTCAAAGCACTTGGAGGGTTAATTTTTGGTGATACATGTGCATTTAGTTGAAATTACTTTTGGTAATTAAAATTGTATCTTTTTTTTTAAAAGTCATCAAGTTCCATGTTTCCTTTATGTTTTTGTACAAAGAGTTCCTGGCCAAAGCATTTTTTTTGCTCTTGTCATTTCTTTTCCCTTCAAAAGTGTACAAGCCCTCCGAAGATAAAACACCTTCTGTAGTGCAAAAAGAAAACTAAATGAGCATTCTCATCACAAACATATCCACTGTAACCTCTTAGGATATGAAAATGATTATAAAGTGCTGCAGTACTACGATTTAAGTTGGTGAGGCAAACTAAACTGTATGTAACAAACATATACTTAATGCCTGAAGCGTGGAAGCTGGGTGTTCACTAACTAATAGCTGAAAGTAGCATTGTACCAGATGATGTGAAGAAAAGGTTTGTGGATTGTCATCTTTGTCATGTGATTTTTCGAAGTTCTAGGTTCAAAACTTGTAGATCGCTGTGCCATTTCTGCATCTCGTCAAGAAACTTACCTAATTGCATTGTTAATCAGGGTTTCAAGGGTGCATCACCAATGTATACAACAGTACAACTGCTTTTTGTTTTCAATTCAGTAGTAACAAAACTGCAAAGTCAATCAGAGAGAATAGGAAACATCTACATTCATACAGAGCCACAACTTACTATATATAGAAGGTAGCTATATATGCACACGTATATGACATGACTAAAATATTTTTTAGTCATCCATATTGTAAATGTATGTTGAATGGTAATGTCAAACTACCCCTACTAAAAATATTTGTGATGTTGAACGAGGAGAGAATCTGGGACAGAATCTGGCCCAGTGTAATGTTTCCTTCCCTTGGTTGAATATCCTGCTGACTTCCAGTATCTAGACTCAGCCGAACGATAACCACTTGGATGAGGTTCCAGCGGACACCTTGTTGAATGATACTTCAGCATGGTGTCAATTCCATTGGGTGAGGAGGAGGAGAGTAGAAAAGTGACAGAGGAAGGTGGGGGGGGGGGGGAAGGCTTACAATTATACATAGGGTATAAAAGTGTACTGTAGTAAATAACATAGAATACAATGTGTGAAATATTGGCAGTTTTTTTCTACTTGAAGTTGTATGAGTAGTACATTATTGTGCCCATTTGATTCTTCACTTTAACAAATGACAACATTGGTATGTCAATGACTTCCTCTACTGCATGATAGGTTGGACGATCTGAGGGAGGTGCAAAGCAAAGTATGGTACTCCCAATTGGAGAGATGGCATTCTGAAAATGAACCTGTGCCCTGCATCCAATTTGTTTAAGAAAAACTGCAGTTTCCCAAATTTTCTGTATAGTTATTAGCTTCAAGTAAATTTTAACTTGTTGCAAGTTTTTTTTTGTTTTCAGATGTTTTCAATATTTTGATTCTATTACAGATTTCTAACTTGCTAAAATTAGACATGAGAATTTCTATTTACATAACGGTTACATTACTATCAACTGGGGAGCCATGTAGAAAATGCACTCAAGGAAGGATTAAGAAGCCAAAACCAACACTGAGAAGTTTGGGTCTGCAACATGGGAAATATGAATTTTTACAAATTTTAGTCTCAAAATACAGTAAACCCTTTACTATTCTGAGTCCCTGGGATTTTTCAGCGTAAAGTGCAGTGCCAAGATTGTCTAACTGCAGTCGGCAGGTCTTAAATTCACAGATGTTCAAAATAGGACTTCTAGTGCAACTTTTGAAAGTGGTCCATTAAGCATGTTTTCCTCAATTTTAATGCTGATAACTTGTTCGTGTGCATACTGGTGTTCATGAAAAGAAGTTCTGATTTATTGAAAATCTGAAGATGACAATTGACGTCCACTGTATGTAAATATAGATTATATGACAAAGAATGTACAGCAGTGTTGTCACTTATTGTTAGGATTAAAATAGGACCAGAATGAATGAATTCACACTGTTTCTGAATAGAGCCAAGTGAACTGTGTCTTTAGGTGTGTTTTTCTTTTTGGGTATGACATGTAATACCATTTCTCAAAGTTAAACTTTCCCACTGATAAGAACCTCCAGAATAACCTAAATTTCCAGTTTACTTCTGTATCTTGCTTGATTGATATTGTGTAAGTTTTTTTAAAATCACATTTGTGAGAAAATTAAACATAAGTTTTCTCCGTGCTGTGTATAACTACATTTGTTATCAGTTTACTTTTTAAATGTTGATCTGTAAGCATTTTTATAGTGTGAAATATAAACTATTCCTTTTTAGATGGCAAGATTCTTTAAGAAGGACAATCTAGTGGTTTTAAGCATTCAGAATAATTCTGGTCAGTTTGCTAAGTACCCTGTTTTAAGCAAGTCCCATCTGTGGTTGTGACTCAAACGTATTGGTTCTTTATTCACTGTTACTAAATTATAATGTTTGATTTGGAGGAGGTTGGGGATGAAATTTGGGAGACTGGAAGGTAGAATGTTTTCCTACAGATGTGTGCACTGTCTCCTGGCAGATTAAATTAACACTGATTTGTTCTGCTTGCTAAAGAGGGACACAGATGTTCCATATAGAGGACATGAGTTTTGACCTACAATCCCCAGTTCAACCACATCACTGAAGAAAGTTGCTGAACAGAGACCAACTATTTTGCCATATTCAAAGTATGGGACAGTAGCAGGAGGGTTTGTCCGAGGTGTTCTTGTATGTCCAACAGCAGCCAGTTTCAGAGCAGTATAAGCAAAGGCTGGGTGAAGGACACCCATTTTCTTATCTGTGGGCAGTTTATGAACCAAGGATTTTTTTTTGTGTAGAAAGACTTGTCTCTTTCTGAACAAAGTTTTAAAACATTGTATTTCTGTTGGATACTAATATGTGTGGTGCAATTAAATTAAAGATTTTCAAAGTCTTTTTTAGTTTTTTTCTGATTGTGTTTTCATTGTTTTTCATAAATTTAACCAATTCAAAGGATATACAGTATATGCTGTTGAATGAACTACATTTTTCAGTCAAGTTACTAGCTTTTTTTTTTGGATTTCCACTTCTGCAGATGAAATCAATTGGTTCCTTATAACTTGCTAGTACTGGCTGTTATGCAACCAACTTCACAGAAGTGCAGGAGGCGGCAATTTGGCCCGTTGTGTTTGTGTTAGCTATTTATGAGCAATTTACCTCGTGCCACTCACTTGACTTCTCCCCGTAACCTTCCATGTTCTTTCTTCCCAGACAATGGTGTAATTCCCTCTTGAATGCCTTGATTGAACCTGCCTCTACCAGACTGTCAGTGCGTTCCTGATCCTAATTACTCGCTGTGTGATAAAATGTTTTGTCATGTTATTACTTCTTTTGCTCATCACCTTTTAAATCTGTTTGTTCTCTAACCTTGCACTAATGGGAACATTGTTTTCATACATACTCTTCCAGACCACCCAAATTTTAAATTTTGCTATCAAATCTACTCTTAACCTTCTCTAAGGAGAACAGTACCAACTTCTCCAGTCTATCTAAACAACTGAAGTTCCTCATCCCTGGGATAAATGTTTTCTACATCCTCTCTAATGCTTTCACATCTTTCCCAAAGTGCAGCACCCAGAACTGTACACAACACTCTAGCTGTGGCCAAACCAGTGTTTGACACAAGTTTAATGTAACTCCCTTAACTTTAAATTGCTGCTTCTGCCTATTTGTCATGGATTGCCTCCATTTACAATTTGGCTCAATATGACCATTCTATCCCCTTTGCTTTGGCTCCTCGTAACACTGCTTGAATTAATCTTTTCCTTAAATATACCTTGGAGCTTAAACAGGTATTTTTCACAAGACAGCTTCACAGATGAGGACAAGAAAATGTCTGTGACGGTGAAGAAAATACAATGTATTTGAAGGGTTTGACAGGTCCTGCCTTTGGTCAAATTCATCTTTCTGTTCTAAAATAGATCTGAAAATAATGGCCACGTTAGAAGTTGGAAATAAACATCAGTCATGTAAATTTGCTGCACATGCCATGATGCAGCCTGTAAGGCATCTTCTGTTACAATCTTCATAGTTTGGAAAACATTTAAACCACTATGATTATGTTGATTCTTTCTTTGCTGAATGGTCTAAGTACATAGTATTTACATTGCACATTGTTTTGGTTTATTGCTGTGTTGAATGCAGCATATGACTGTTAATATTTTGCAGGAATGTTGTGGAGCGTTGCCATCTTTAGACTTGCAGATTTCTTTTTAATAACCTACTTTTTAAGTAGGATGTTATTAAACTCATTATGAGGTGAAAATATATAAAGATTAAAATAGCATAACCAAACTGATGTCAACCTCCTGCAGCTGCGAACCTATTAAGGTCTGAATGTTCAATAGCTCCAGCAAGCATAAAATAAATGGCAAAACTTTGGAAGCTGCAGCGCAAACAACATCACGTGAACTGTAACGTGGGTATCTGGAGTAGGAAATATTCAAGCTTATGGAAAAAGTTGATAAGTTTTGTGAAGCTGCAAGTTCCTTGATCTAAGATCCAGACTGTGGTCTCACTTCCAGGCCAGAGCTGGTGACCAAGGGAATTCCTCATATTTAGATAGTGGCATCAGAGACAGAGATGACATGGATGTGAATCTTTGCACAATAAACAGTTAAGTTTTGGAATGCACTGCCTGATAAAGTGGTGGAAACAAATTCAACAGTATGTTTCAAAAGGGCGTTAAATAAATAATTCAAGGAGAAAACGTTTGTGAGATATGAGAAAAGAATGGAAACTGCTCCTCAAAAGAGCCAATGTAAGGCGATGAAGTGGCTTATGTTCAATATTCGCAGCATCTTTGCTTTTTGCTACACTATTTTGCTTTTAGTGACTTATTTCTGTTAAGCTATTTCATAATTCTGTAACGAGATGGTGCAAGTTAGAGGGATAGCATCAAATCTAATATGGTAGGTAATATGTTCACATATGAAGCACTTTTTATTGTGTCTTTCATGACCTGATTTACAAAGATGTTGCTGAGGTTGGAACATTTGAGCTATATGGAGAGGCCGAAGAGACTGAAGGGTGACCTTATAGAGGTTTATAAAATCATGAGGGGTATGGATATCTTTTCCCCAGGTAGGGGAAGTCCAAACTAGAGGTCATAAGTTTAAGGTGAGAGGGAAGATTTAAAAGGGACCTAAGGGGCAACTGTTTCAACTAGAGGGTGGTATATATGCCAGAGGAGGTGGAGGTTGGTACAATTACAACATTTAAAAGGCATCTGGATGGGTATATAAATAGGAAGGTTTTAGAGGGACATGGGCCAAATGCTGGCAGTTGGAACTATTTATTTAGGATGTCTGGTCAACATGGACAAGTTGGACTGAAGGGTCTGTTTCCATGTTGTACATCTCAATGACCTCAGGACATCCCAAAATGCTTTACAGTCAGTGAAGTACTTTTTAAAAAAAATTGTAGGAAATCCAGCAGCCAACTTGTGGAAAGCACGATCAATGTGAGGATGTCGTTTGAGGGATCATTGTTGACCAGGGATAACTGCAATGCTGTTCTTTCAAATAGTGCCATGACACATTACACATCCATCTGAAAGGAATGTTGAAGCCTTGGCTTAATGTTTAATCTGTAAGAAGACACTTCCAATTGTGTAGCATTTCATTAGTACTGCACTGAAGAGATTAGAATACAAAATTTATTTTTAACACAAATGCGATTTAAAGTCAGATGGTCGTGGGTTCACAGGCAATAATGCTATTGACTGAGATTTAGTTGATAATTGTTTAAACGGGAAAATTGAGAATTTGGGACAGAACAATGCACGCCAATCGAATATAAACAAAAGTAAATATATTGAAATTCTACGTTTGCGTGCACTTTCTCTGTAAATTTCTATATCCGTATTTCCAGAATGGAAGGTTGTCAAGTTGTAATTATGCTCTGATCATTTGAAATGTTGCTGTAATGCCTCCGTTTTGCTCCCTGCCGCTCCTTGCTGTGTTTATCCTGTAGAGAAACTTGTGATCCAACCATTTCTCTGCTTCCCAAATTCCTACGTTTAACTACAAAATCAAAGCCGTATTGAATATTTGACCTATTTCTAAACTTTGGTCGAAATAGTTATGTTTTTCTTGAAGACTGTATAGTCTTAGTTCTCTACCTTGCCGTAGCAAACAGACTAGGATACAAAATCAAAACCTAACCCACATCCTACACTTTAATGGTAACTAGGGAAAGCCTTCCAGTATACATGTAACATATCAAAATGTTTGCACACGTCCTGTCTGCAGAATCTTAGTTTACGTTGTCATCTCTTTCATCTAACTCTTCTCAGAATGCTTATGTAAACTTGTTACACTCACTCTGTTTGCGATCCGGGTACTCGCAAAGTTGGTTCCAGACTCCTTTATTTTTCGTCGGTAACTCGTCTACTCTGATCTAGCGGTCCTTCACGCTACCTAGGAGAGTTACATCGGAGCGGTCTGGGAGTTTTTTGTTATCCGGGAAAAGTCCGTGCCTTTATCCCGTGTGAAGAGCGAGGATTTGCTGCATGTTGCATTTACACTTTTCTACCAGTTGTTGTGCTGTAACTCCTCTCTCATTACCTCAGCCTGCACTGCAAAGCAACACCTGTGATCCAACTGTGTTTTCATCCCTCCGTCCCAAATTTCCAAGTTTGCTAACTAACTGCATACGAAATCAAGAATTGTTGTGAAAATAAGGACATTAAAGCTATGCTCCCGTAGTATTTGCGACTCGCCCAGATGCATTTGAAAGATCCTGAAGACTCAACCTTTTAATTTATGTGAAGTATTTTGTGACATTTCTCAGTATGAACAGCTACTATTCAAATATATTTTCGTATAATTCTACCTATTTGATTATTTCCATGTGCATAAAATTCTTGTAGGTGTTTGCAATTTATGCCCACTTTCGGGCCAAAACTCTACTTTTGAAACTTGAGCATGTAATTCAGGCTAGCTCTTCAGTTTACTATTGAGGGTGGGAGATGTTGTTTGAGGATTTATGTGAGGTCTTGACGACATTCAGTGAGCAAGGAATATCTCAGAGCAGTTATAAGCTGACTAACGTTTATCACTCTGCAGATACTGGAATCCAAAGTAGACAGACAGAAGACTGGAACAACACAAGTCAGGCAGCTTCAGGAGGTGGAGAAGTTCAGGCTGTGATGCTACCTGGCTTGCTGTGTTCTTCCAGCCTCTTGTTTATTAATGTTTATCAGAGTCGAAAAGTGTGGCACTGGAAAAGCACAGCAGGTCAGGCAGCATCCAAGGAACAGGAGAATCAACGTTTTGGGTGTAAGCCCTTCATCAGGAATGTGATGAAGGAATTCCTGATGAACGGCTTATGCCTGAAACATTGACTCTTCTGCTCCTCAGATGCTGCCTGACCTGCTGTGCTTTTCCAGTGCCACACTTTTTGACTCTGATAAACATGTGATTAGGCAAGATTTAGGATACATAGGATGGGGAAGGAAACTGCAGGGGATGGGCACGATTGAAATGTGGAGCTTATTTAAGGTAAAGCTAGTGCGTGTCCTTGATAAGTATGTACCTGTCAGACAAGGAGGAAGTGGTTGAGCAAGGGAGCTGTGGTTTATGAAATAAGTTGAATCTTTTGTCAAGAAGAAGAAGAAGGCTTATGTTAGACTGAGATGTGCTGGCTCAGTTAGGGCACTTGAAAGTTACAAGTTAGTCAGGAAAAGCCTAAACAGAGGGCTAAAAATAGCCAGGAGGGGGCATGAGAAGTCATTGGTAGATGGGATCAAGGAAAACCCCAAAGCTTTCTATAGGGTATATTAGGAATAAAAGAATGACTAGAGTCATAGAGATGTACAGCATGGAAACAGACCCTCCGGTCCAACTTGTCCATGCCGATCAGATATCCCAACCCAATCTACTCCCACCTGCCAGTACCCGGCCCATATCCCTCCAAACCCTTCCTATTCATATACCCATCCAAATGCATCTTAAATGTTGCAATTGTACCAGCCTCCACCACATCCTCTGGCCCCTCATTCCATACACGTACCACCCTCTGCATGAAAATGTTGCCCCTTTAGTCCCTTTTATATCTTTCCCCTCTCACCCTAAACCTATGCCCTCTAATTCTGTACTCCCCCACTCCAGGGAAAAGACTTTGTCTATTTATCCTATCCATGCCCCTCATAATTTTGTAAACCTCTATAAGGTCACCCCTCAGCCTCTGATGCTCCAGGGAAAACAGCCCCAGCCTGTTCAGCCTCTCCCTATAGCTCAAATCCTCCAACCCTGGCAACATCCTTGTAAATCTTTTCTGAACCCTTTCAAGTTTCACAACATCTTTCCAATAGGAAGGAGACCAGAATTGCATGCAATATTCCAACAGTGACCTAACCAATCTCCTGTCCAGCCTCAACATGACGTCCCAACTCCTGTACTCAATACTCTGACCAATAAAGGAAAGCATATCAAACGCCTTCTTCACTATCCTATCCACCTGTGACTCCACTTTCAAGGAGCTATGAACCTGCACTCCAAGGTCTCTTTGTTCAGCAACACTCCCTAGGACCTTACCATTAAGTGTATACGTCCTGCTAAGATTTGCTTTCTCAAAATGCAGCACCTCGCATTTATCTGAAGTAAACTCCATCAGCCACTTCTCAGTCCATTTGCCCACTTCAGCAAGATCCCTTTGTACTCTGAGGTAACCTTCTTCGCTGTCCACTACACCTCCAATTTTGATGTCATCTGCAAACTTACTAACTGTACCTCTTATGCTTGCATCCAAATCATTTATGTAAATGACAAAAAGTAGAGGACCCAGCACCGATCCTTGTGGCACTCCACTGGTCACAGGCCTCCAGTCTGAAAAACAAACCTCCACCACCACCTTCTGTCTTCTACCTTTGAGCCAGTTATGTATCCAAATGGCTAATTCTCCCTTTATTCTGTGAGATCTAACCTTGCTAACTAGTCTGCCATGGGGAACCTTGTCGAACACCTTACTGCAGTCCATATAGATCACATCTACCACTCTGCCCTCATCAATGCTCTTTGTTACTTCTTCAAAAAAACTCAATCAAGTTTGTGAGACATGATTTCCCATGCACAACGCCATGTTGACGATCCCGAATCAGTCCTTGCCTTTCCAAATACATGAACGTCCTGTCCCTCAGGATTCCCTCCAACAACTTGCACACCACCGACGTCAGGCTCACTGGTCTATAGTTCCCTGGCTTGTCCTTACCACCCTTCTTAAACAGTGGCACCGCGTTAGCCAACCTCCAGTCTTCTGGCACCTCACTTGTGACTATCGATGACACAAATATCTCAGCAAGAGGCCCAGCAATCGCCTCTCTAGCTTCCCACAGAGTTCTAAGGTACAGGTCCTGGGGATTTATTCACCTTTATGCATTTCAAGACATCCAGCACTTCCTCCTCTATAAGCTGGACATTTTGCAAGGTGTCACCATCTATTTCGCTACTTTCTATATCTTCCATATCCTTTTCCACAGTAAATACTGATGCAAAATACTCGTTTAGTATCTCCCCCATTTTCTGCGGCTACACACAAAGGCCGCCTTGCTGATTTTTGAGGAGCCCTATTCTGTCCCTAGTTATCCTTTTGTCCTTCATGTATTTGTAAAAACCCTTTGGATTCTCCTCAACTCTAATTATCAAAGCTATTTCATGTCCCCTTTTTGCCCTCCTGATTTCACTCTTAAGTATACTCCTACTTACTTTATACTCTTCTAAGGATTCACTCGATCTATCCTGTCTATATTTTACATATGCTTCCTTCTTTTTGTTAACCAAGCCCTCAATTTCTTTAGTCATCCAGCATTCCCTATACCTAACAGCCTTTTATTTCGCCCTAACAGGAATATACTTTTTCTGCATTTTCGTTATCTCATTTCTGAAGGCTTCCCATTTTCCAGCCGTCCCTTTACCTGCGAGCATCTGCCCCTAATCAGCTTTTGAAAGTTCTTGCCTAATACCGTCAAAATTGGCCTTTCTCCAATTTAGAACTTCAACTTTTAGATCTGGTCTCTCCTTTTCCATAATTATTTTAAATCTAATAGAATTATGACTAGAATAAGATTAGGGCCAATCAAGGGCAGTAGTGGGAAGTTGTGCATGGAGACCCGGGAGACAGGGCAAGTGCTAAATTAATATTTTTCATCAGTATTCAGACTGAAAAAAGACAATGTTGTCAAGGAGAATACTGAGATACAGGCTACTAGACTGGATGGGATTGAGGTTCACAAGAAGGATGTGTTAGCAATTCTGGAAAGTGTGAAAATTGATAAGTCCCCTGGGCTGGATGGGATTTATCCAAGCATTCTCTGGGAAGCAAGGGAGGAGATTGCAGAGCCTTTGGTTTTGATCTTTATGTCATCATTGTCAACAGGAATAGTGCCAGAAGTGTGGAGGATAGCAAATGTCCCCTTGTTCAAGAAGGGGAGTAGAGACAATCCTAGTAATTATAGACCAGTGAACCTTTCTTCGGTTGTGGTAAAGTGTTGGAAAAGGTTATAAAAGGTAGGATTTATAATCATCGAGAAAGGAATAAGTTGATTCGGGATAGTCAACACAGTTTTGTGAAGGGTAGATTGTGCCTCACAAACCTTATTGAGTTCTTTGAGAAGGTGACCAAACAGGTGGATGAGGGTAAATTGGTTGATGTGGTGTACATGGATTTCAGTAAGGCGTTTGATAAGGTTCTCCACAGTAAGCTATTGCACAAAATATGCAGGTATGGGAATGGGGGTGATTTAGCAGTTTGGATCAGAAATTGGCTAGCTGAAAGAAGACAGAGGGTGGTGGTTGATGGGAAATGTTCATCCTGGAGTTCAGTTACTAGTGGTGTACCACGAAGATCTGTTTTGGGGCCACTGTTGTTTGTCATTTTTATAAATGATCTGGATGAGGGCAGAGAAGGATGGGTTAGTAAATTTACGGATGACACTAAGGTCGGTGGAGTTGTGGATAGTGCCAAAGGATGTTGGGGGTTACAGAGGGACATGGATAAGCTGTAGAGTGGTCTGAGAGATGGCAAACAGAGTTTAATGTGGAAATGTGCGAGGTGATTCACTTTGGAAGGAGCAACCGGAATAAAGAATACTGGGCTAATAGTAAGATTCTTGGTAGTGTAAATGAGCAGAGAAATCTCGGTGTCCATGTACATAGATCCCTGAAAGTTGCCATCCAGGTTGATAGGGTTTTTAAGAAGGCATGCAGTGTGATAGCTTTTATTGGTAGAGGGATTGAGGTTTGGAGCCATGAGGTCATACTGCAGCTGTACAAACTGCAAGTGCGGCCGCACCAGAGTTATTGCGTACAGTTCTGGTCACTGCATTATAGGAAGGATGTGGAAGCTGTGGAAAGGGTTCAGAAGAGATTTATGAGGATGCTGCCTGGTATGGAGGCAAGGTCTTATGAAGAAAGGCTGAGGGACTTGAGGTTGTTTTTGTTAGAAGAAGGTTGAGAGGTGACTTATTGAGACTTATAAGATAAACAGAGGGTTAGATAGGGTGAACAGGGAGAGCCTTTTTTCCTTGGATGGTGATGGCTAGCACGAGGGGACATAGCTTTAAATTGAGGGGTGATAGATATAGACAGATGTCAGAGGTAGTTTCTTTACTCAGAAAGTAGTAGGGGCATGGAACGCCCTGCCTGAAACAGTAGTAGACTCACCAACTTTAAGGGCATTTAAATGGTCATTGGATAAACATGGATGAAAATGGAATAGTGTAGGATAGATGGGCTTCAGGTTGGTCCCACAGGTTGGTGCAACATCGAAGGCAGAAGGTCCTGTACTGCACTGTAATGTTCTGTGTTCTATGTAGGAACTGTCAACGCTTGCTTATGTTCCCAGCTCTGATCTGACTGTTACAAAATTTTTAACTCTTTGCCATCACCACACACACACGTGCCACCTCCATCATGACCTTGTCCAGTTGCAGGTTCCTGGCCCAAACCAGTCAAAAAATCTAAGCTGTCCATAGATTCCCAACCCAACTCTTTAGAAATCTAAGTATTCCCTTCAGCAGGTTCCCAGTCGTAACCTGGCTCTTTAAAACTTGCTTCTACCTTTCAGCACTGTTGGTAAGTATTTGCAAACTCTGAGTTCCCAGTCCTGCCTGCTGGTGCACATAATCCCAACCTCAATTTTAAGACGATAAGACCATAAGACATAGGAGTGGAAGTAAGGCCATTCGGCCCATCGAGTCCACTCCGCCATTCAATCATGGCTGATGCGCATTTCAGCTCCACTTACCAGCGTTCTCCCCGTAGCCCTTAATTCCTCTAGACAACAAGAATCTATCAATCTCGGCCTTGAAGACATTTAGCGTCCCGGCTTCCACTGCACTCCGTGGCAATGAATTCCACAGGCCCACCACTCTCTGGCTGAAGAAATGTCTCCGCATTTCTGTTCTGAAATGACCCCCTCTAATTCTAAGGCTGTGTCCACGGGTCCTAGTCTCCTCGTCTAACGGAAACAATTTCCTAGCATCCACCTTTTCCAAGCCATGTATTATTTTGTACGTCTCTATTAAGTCTCCCCTTAATCTTCTAAACTCCATCGAATACAATCCCAGTATCCTCAGCCATTCCTCATATGTTAGACCTGTCATTCCAGGGATCATCCGTGTGAATCTCCGTTGGACACGTTCCAGTGCCAGTATGTCCTTCCTGAGGTGTGGGGACCAAAACTGGACACAGTACTCCAAATGGGGCCTAACCAGAGCTTTATAAAGTCTTAGTAGTACATCTCTTCTTTTATATTCCAACCCTCTTGAGATAAGAGACAACATTGCATTCGCTTTCTTAATCACGGACTCAACCTGCATGTTTACCTTTAGAGAATCCTCGACTAGCACTCCCAGATCCCTTTGTGCTTTGGCTTTATTAATTTTCTCACCATTTAGAAAGTAGTCTATGCTTTTATTCTTTTTGCCAAAGTGCAAGACCTCGCACTTGCTCACGTTAAATTCCATCAGCCATTTCCTGGACCACTCTCCCAACCTGTCTAGATCCTTCTGTAGCCTCCCCACTTCCTTAGTACTACCTGCCTGTCCACCTAACTTCGTATCATCGGCAAACTTCGCTAGAATGCCCCCGGTTCCCTCATCCAATTCATTAATATATAATGCGAACAGCTGTGGCCCAGCACCGAACCCTGCGGGACACCGCTCGTCACCGGCTGCCATTCTGAAAAAGAACCTTTTATCCCAACTCTCTGCCTTCTGTTAGACACCCAATCCTCAATCCATCCCAGCAGCTCACCTCGAACACCATGGGCCCTCACCTTGCTCAGCAGCCTCCCGTGTGGCATCTTATCAAAGGCCTTTTGAAAGTCTAGATAGACCACATCCACTGGGTTTCCCTGGTCTAACCTACTTGTTACCTCTTCAAAAAATTCCAACAGGTTTGTCAGGCATGACCTCCCTTTACTAAATCCATGTTGACTTGTTCTAATCAGACTCTGCTCTTCCAAGAATTTAGAAACCTCATCCTTAATGATGGATTCTAGAATTTTACCAACAACCGAGGTTAAGCTGATTGGCCTATAATTTTCCATCTTTTGCCTTGATCCTTTCTTGAACAAGGGGGTTACAACAGCCATCTTCCAATCATCCGGGACCTTTCCTGACTCCAGTGACTCTTGAAAGATCTCAACCAATGCCTCTGCTATTTCCTCAGCTACCTCTCTCAGAACTCTAGGGTGTATCCCATCGGGGCCAGGAGATTTATCAATTTTAAGACTTTTTAACTTTTCTAGCACTATCTCTTTCGTAATGGCAACCATACTCAACTCAGCCCCGTGACACCCTTTAATTTTTGGGATATTACTCATGTCTTCCACTGTGAAAACTGACGCAAAGTACTTGTTAAGTTCTCCTGCTATTTCCTTATCTCCCATCACTAGGCTTCCTGCATCAGTTTGAAGTGGCCCAATGTCTACTTTTGCCTGTCGTTTGTTTCTTATGTACTGAAAGAAACTTTTACTATTATTTCTAATATTACTGGCTAGCCTACCTTCATATTTGATCCTCTCATTTCTTATTACACTCTTTGTTATCCTCTGTTTGCTTTTGTATCCTTCCCAATCTTCTGATTTCCTACTGTTCTTAGCCACTTTATAGGATCTCTCTTTTTCTTTAATACATTTCCTGACTTCCTTTGTCAGCCAAGGTTGTCTAATCCCTCCCCGGTTAATCTTTCTTTTCTTGGGAATGAACCTCTGTACAGTGTCCTCAATTATACCTACAAACTCCTGCCATTTTTGCTCTACTGTCTTCCCGGTTAGCCTCTGCTTCCAGTCTATTTTAGTCAGTTCCTCTCTCATGCCCTCATAATTACCTTTATTCAACTGTAACACCATTACATCCGATTTTGCCTTCTCCCTTTCAAACTCCAGACTGAACTCTACCATATTATGGTCGCTACTTCCTAAGGGTTCCCTTACTTTAAGATCTTTTATAGAGTCTGGTTCATTGCAAAGCACTAGGTCCAGAATAGCCTGCTCCCTTGTGGGCTCCATGACAAGCTGTTCCAAAAAGCCATCCTGTAAGCATTCCATGAATTCCCTTTCTTTAGATCCACTAGCAACATTATTTACCCAGTCCACCTGCATATTGAAGTCTCCCATGATCAATGTAACCTTGCCTTTCTGACATGCCTTCTCTATTTCCCGGTACATGTTGCGTCCCTGGTCCTGACCACTGTTAGGAGGTCTATACACAACTCCTCCAATTATGTTTTTTTTGCCTTTGTGGTTCCTCAATTCCACCCACACAGACTCCACATCATCCGACGCTATGTCATTCAATACCATAGATTTAATTTTGTTCTTAACTAACAAGGCAACCCCACCCCCTCTGCCCACCTCTCTGTCTTTTTGATAAGTTGAAAAACCATGGAGGTTTAACTGCCAGTCCTGACCCCCCTATAACCAAGTCTCTGTGATGCCTACCACATCATAATCATTCACTATTATCTGTGCCATTAGTTCATCGGCTTTGTTATGAATGCTACGAGCATTCAGGTAAAGTGCCTTAATGCTAACTTCCTTATCATTAGAGATGTTGGAAGTCATATGTCCTAAGTTATCCTTGCTTTTTACTGTATTCTCAGTCTGCCTCAATTTTAAATCCGCCTGGAAACATGCTATCCTGCTGCTTATCTTGCCATTTACCTCCATACTCCCTGTCGCTTTCACTTTCCCTTCCCCCAACTCAGAAGTTTAAAGTCCTACTGACCACCCTATTTATCCTCTTCGCTAGAACATTGGTACCTGATCGGTTCAGGTGGAGACCGTCCCAACGGTACAGATCCCCCTTGTTCCAAAACTGATGCCAATGCCCCATGAAGTGGAATCCCTCTTTCCCACACCAATCCCTTAGCCACGTGTTTACTTGCCTAATTTTCTTGTCCCTATGCCAATTGGCACGTGGCTCGGGCAGTAATCCGGAGATTATGACCCTCGAGGACCTGTGCTTCAATTTCCTGCCTAGTGCTTCGTAATGCCCAAACAGGTCCTCCACCCTAGTCTTGCCTATGTTGTTGGTACCAACGTGGACCACAACAACTGGATCCTCCCCCTCCCGCTCCAATATCCTTTCAAGCCGGTCGGAGATGTCTCGCATCCTGGCACCGGGCAGGCAACACACCATGCGAGATTCCTGATCCGGCTTGCAAAGGATACTATCTGTCCCCCTAATTATAGAATCCCTTATAACCACTACTTGTCTATTAGCTCCCCCCTCTTGAATGGCCTTCTGCACCATTGTGCCGTGGTCAGCTGGCTCATCCTGTCCAGAGCCCTTTTCCTCATCCGTATAGGGAGCAAGAATCTCGTACCTGTTGGACAAGGTCAAGGGCTGAGGCTCCTCCACTCCTGAACTCCGGTTCCCCCTACCTGCCTCACTTACAGTCACACTCTTTTGTGCCTTTTTGCTTCATACAGCTTCCTATTTACAAACTCAGTGCCAACAGCATTTTTAAAAAAAATCTGTTTGATTGCTGATCCACTTTAATTGCATTACTGATCCTCAGTTTTCAATTTTTTCCACCCCTCATTAGGCTCCTCTTACCAGCTATTATTGTTTGTGGGAACTTGCTCCATGTAAATTGGCGTATAGAACAACCTTTGTATTCTTGCTTTTCAGTTTGCTCCCTATAATGTCACTAAAAAGTTATCACACTGCAGCTGATCACTAAACAGAGAGAACAGTGTAAATTGTTTTCTTTGTTAGTACATGAACATACAAAAATTGCAGCAGGAAAAGACCAATTGGTTGATCAAGCGTGCCCCAAACTCATCGCCTGGAGCATTTTGATGACAGAAACAACCATCCAGTTCTGGAAAATTGCAATCCTTTGGGTGATTGCAATCAGTTCTGGAGATCACTGGCTTCTATATGTGTGGTGCAAGTTAACCAATTACCTTTCTGTGATGTGTTCTCTATCCCAATGAAGAACTGATTTTGCTCCTTTTTGAAGGCACCTGGACACTGAGCACACACTTAACAAGTCAGTAGTGAATCCAGAGGCTTGTTACTCTCTTGCTGAAGGATCACCCCCTAATGTTCAGTCTATTTTTACTTTTGCATATTTAAATTAAGACTGATTTCAGTCTTTTCTAACCTATCAAACTGAAATAAGCTGAAATAGGCAAAGGCCTTGTTTGTAGTTCTCAACTGCATTTCTAAGCTTAAATTCAGGTTCTTTTAAGAACATCATCATGCTCAAATGACTTAGCTTACGATGAAAAATTGGCCTATTATTTTTTGTTCTGCATGCAATACATCAGGAGCTAGCAGCCCAGTAAGTTTGGAAAACTGATTACTAAGCATACGCAAATTCTAAATATAATGTTAGTCACAATTGTGTCACTACTAAACCATGGCATAATTTGATTTTAGCACAGATATCACAGGTAAATTTTGGCATGCATTTGTGTATTTATGTAGCTTGCTATTTGTTTTTGAAAACAAGTGCCTCTCCTTGAAAAATCTGTAAAGAAAACTATTCAAAGGAACTGGCTTGCCTGTTTAACCTTTTCCTACTAGCTCAATGGTTTTTATGTTACGTGGTGTGACTTCGCAACTGGTTGTTACTGTTTATCTCTGTGAATGACTCAGTAAATAAACTTAGTAATTTAGTCTATTATTAAAGTGTCTGGAGTGAATGTTATTAATCATTATCATCTTCTGAAAATTGAATCTACTGCAAATCCTAATGTGTAGTCTAAAAATAATAAACAGACTTATTGTTTGTCAAGAAACTGCTCTCCCAGATTACTTTGTGCAATCTCGCTTTAGTTTACAGGAAGTGTAAACCTGACCATGAGAGCTGACTTTGGGGTTGGATATAACAAAATAGTTGCAGAAGTCTGAATCATATAGTTTAAGAAAACAGGTGTAATATTAACATCACATGCAGGTCAGCAGATGGAAATTAAGTTAAACTGACAAACAACAGTATCAAAAATGCAAGGATTTTGGAATTAGTCTGATTGACTGTGGAGGGAAAGGGCAAAGGTTCTACATTGCAGTCAGAAGTGCTTATATTAGGGGCTGTCGAACAATAGTGCAAGGAGTCTCGGTGTCAACACAAAAAAGGTGAGAAAGAACATGTGAATATTCAAAGCTGATATGCTTTGGAAAAGCATATCTAATGACCTAATGACAACAGACAACTTGCAATAAATGAATTTCACGTGAGTGAAGGCACAGAACTTAGGTTCACTAAGGCTTACATATAGATTGGTAATTAATCTTAGCCAATAGCATAACATGGATGAAATTTTTTTTTATTTTCGAGAAGTCAATGTCTTCAGTGGTTAGCACTCTGGCCTCCGCGTTGGAAGATCATGGGTTAAAGCCTCTGGCAGGGTTGTAAGAATGAAGAGGTGTAGGCAGCTGCCAAGCCCCTTGAGCTTTATCTATCATTCAATAAGACTATGGCTGATCTAATTGTAGCTCCAACTCTGCTTTCCTGTCTGCCCCCATAACTTTTGACGACCTTGTTGATCAAAAATCTACCTAACTCGGCCTTCAATATATTCATTGACTCAGCCTCCACTACATTCTGGGGAGGAGGATTCCACAGACTAACAATTCTGAGAGAACAAAATTCTCATAATCTGGTCTGAAATGGCAGACCCCTAATTTTTAAACATTTCCTCCCTTAATTCTCCACACCCCAACATCCACAAGGGAAAACATCTCAGCATCCACCCTGTCAAGTCCCCTCAGGTTTTTTTTATTTCAACAGGATCACCTCTCAAACTTCTAAAACTCCAAGGAATTGGCTCAGTCACTCCTCATAAGATATCACCTTCATCTCTAGAATCAATTGCTTTGAATGCAATTATATCCTTTAAGTAACAAGACCAAACATAGACCACATATGAAGAACTGTCTAACTAAGGCCCTATACAGCTGTAGCTTAAAAATTTGTTGCAGGAAAAGCGCAGCAGGGCATAAGCCCGAAACATCGATTCTCCTGTTCCTTTGATGCTGCCTGACCTGCTGCGCTTTTCCAGCAACATATTTTTAAGCTCTGATCTCCAGCATCTGCAGTCCTCACTTTCTCCTGTACAGCTGTGCCCTGAACACTTCCTTTTCTACTGAATTTCCTCTGCAATAAACACCAACATTATATTTGTCTTCCTAATCACTTGCTGCATATGGTATACCAACTTTTTATTGTTTATGTACCAAGAAACCCAGATACCTCTGCAGAGTACTGCAGTCGCCATTCAAATCATACATTTTCTGCCAAAACGGACATGTTCACATTTTCCCACATTATACTTAATCTGCCAATTTTTTGCCCCCTCATTTAGCCTATCTGAATTCCTTTGTAGACTGTATGCCCTCTTGACAACTTAGTTTCCTCCTATATTTCTGTCATCAGTAAACTTAGTTACCATATATTCAGTCCTTTCAAATCATTGAAGTCCGTCTAAGTTATTGATATAGATAGTAAATGGTTCAGACCCTACCACTGATTCATTGCTTTCACTGCCCAGTTTGGTGGTTGGGGCAGAAACCCTCTGCAAATTCAAAGGAACCTGGATCTGCAGCTGAAATGCTGTGACCTGCAAGGCTACAGACCAAGTGCCAGTAACTGAGATTAGAATGTGTGGCTAGTTTATTCAGATGGTGCAAACACAGAGTCATACAACATGGAAACAGACCCTTTGGTCTAACTCGTCCATGCTAACCATGTTTCCCAAACTAAACTAACCCCATTTTCCTGAGCTTGGCCTGTATCCCTCTAAACCTTGTCTCTCCATGCACCTGTCCAGATGACTTTAAATGCTGTAATTGTACTCTCCTTTACCACTTCCTCTGACACAAGGGGCCGAATATCTCTTTCCATGCTGTAACTTTTCTATGAGCACTGTAGCACACTACTAGTAACAACATGCTAACCTTAAGATGATACTGTTAGTGAGCTAATTTTCCATCCGTGCTAATGTGTTACTCTCTATACCATGTGCTGTGTTTTGTGTTGTAACCTTTGATGTGTCACATTATCAAATGCCTTCTGGAAGTAGAATCTAGAAGTTCCCCTTTATCCACCTTGCTTGTTACTTCCCCTAATATTTCTAATAAATTATTCAAACATAATTTCCCTTACACAAAAGCATGTTGACTCTGTTGTATTATAATTTTCCAAATGTTCTGTTTCTACCCCCCCCCCCCCCGCGTAATAATGAATTCTAGCATTTTCCCTACAACAGAGGTTAGGCTAACTCGCCCATAGTTTCCTGCTTTTTGCTTCCTTTCTTGAACAGTGGTGTGACATGAACTATTTTTCAATTCCCAGAACCTAGGAAATTTAGGAAGGCCACAAACAACGCACTTACCAAATGTACTACCATTTATTTTTAGATCCAGGATGCAGACCATCAAATCCAGAGGTCTTGTCAACCTTTACATCTAATAGTTTTCCCAGTACATGTTCTGTAGTGATTGTGATTCTTTTAAGTTGCTCACTTTGATCCTGAATTACAAGTATTCTTCACATAATTACTCAGAATGCCAAAATGGACACGTGAGGTTGATGATGTCACCCGATTGCTACAAGTTTTCGGATTTGTCTGTGCATGTGCTGTTGATGTCACCATGTTCAGTGTGCAATGACATCCATGCTTGTGCAGACCTTTATATTACAATAACTGGGTTTTAAAAGCACAACTAATCCTACATAAAATAGACAAAGAACTGAGGATGCTGGAAATCTGAAACAAAAACAGGCTCTGCATGGTAAGTTAGTTACTAAAGTTAGATCACACGGGATTCAGGAAAAGCTTGCCAATTGGATACAGAATTGGCTTGATGGTAGGAGACAGAGGGTGGTGGTGGAGGGTTGTTTTTCAGATTGGAGGCCTGTGACCAGTGATGTTCAGCAGGGATTGGTACTGGGCCAACTGTTGTTTGTTACTTATATAAAAGATCTGGATGAGAACTTGGTTAGTAAGTTTATGGATGACACCAGAATTGGTGGTGTAGTCGAACAGTGAAGAAGATCAGGAGAAAGTGAGGACTGCAGATGCTGGAGATCAGAGTCAAAAAGTGTGGTGCTGGAAAAGCACAACACGTCAAGTAGCAACTGAGGAGCAGGAAAGTCGACATTTCGGGATAAAGCTCTTCATCAGGAATGAGGGGGTGGCCTGAGGAGGCTGAGAGATAAATGGTGTTGGGGAGGGGGGAAGGCTGGGAAAAGGTTTTTGGGAATGCAATAGGTAGATGAAGGTGGGGAGTGATGGTGATAGGTTGGAGAGGTGGGTGGAGCAGATAGGTGGGAAGGAAGATGGACAGGTAGGACAGTTCAAGAGGGCAGTGCCAAGTTGGAAGGTTGGATCTGAGATAGGATGGGGGGGGGGGGGGAGGGGAAATGACAAAACTGGTGAAATCGACATTGATCCCGTGTGATTGGAGGGTCCCAAGGTGGAAGATGAGGTGTTCTTCCTCCAGGCATCAGGTGGCTAGAGTTTGGCAATGGAGGAGGCCCAGGACTTGCATGTCCTTGGTGGAGTGGGAGGGGGAGTTCAAATGTTTGGCCACAGGGCGGTGGGGTTGCTTAGTGCGTGTGTCCCAAAGATGTTCTCTGAAACATTCTGCAAGTTGGCGTCCTGTTTCCTCAATGTAGAGGAGATCACATTGGGAGATGACATGTGTGGAAGTACAGGTAAATCTCTGTCGGATGTGGAAGGATCCTTTGGGGCCTTGGTGTGGGCGCAGGTTAGCACTTCTTGTGGTGGCAAGGGGAGGTGCAGGGAGTGGAGGGTGGGTTGGTGGGGGGGGGTGGCGGAGACCTAACAAGGGAGTTGCGGAGGGAATGGTCTCTACAGAACGCAGATAGGGGTGGGGAGAGAAATATATCCCTGGTGGTAGGGTCTGTTTGTGGGTGGCGGAAATGGCAGAGGATGATGCAATGTATCCAAAGGTTGGCAGGGCGGAAGGTGAGGACTGGGGGTGGTCTGTACGTGTTGTGATTGGAGGGGTGGGGTTCAAGGACGGAGGTGCTGGAAGTGGAGGAGATGTGCTGAGGGCATTGTCGACCACATGGGAGGAGAAATTGTGGTCCTTGAAGAAGGAGGCCATCTGGGATGTTCTATGGTGAAATTGTTCCTCCTGGGAGCAGATATAGCAGAGGCGGAGGAGTTGGGAGTAAGGGATAGTGTTTCTACAGGAAGCAGGGTGAGAGGTGGTGTAGTCCAGGTAACTGTGGGAGTCGGTAGGTTTGAAGTAGATGTTCGTGTTGAGTCGGTTGCCAGAAATGGAGAGATCTAGGAAGGGGAGGGAGATGTCACAGATGGTCCAGGTGAACCTGAGGTCAGGGTGGAAGGTGTTAGTGAAATTGATGAACTGTTCATCCTCCCCATGGGAGCACGCGGTAGCGCCAATACGATCATCGCTGTAGCGGAGGAAAAGGTGGGAAATCATGCCGGTGTAGCTGTGGAAGATGGACTGTTCCACATACCAGACGAAGAGATAGGCATAGCTGGGGCCCATGCGGGTGCCCATAGCTACCCTTTTAATCTGGAGGAAGTGGGAGGATTCAAAGGAGTAACTTTTGAGGGTGAGGACTAGTTCAGCCAATCAACCGAGTGAAAGGGTACTGGTTGAGTCGGCGGGAGAGAAAGAAACTGAGGGCTTGGAGGCCTTTGTCATGGTAGGTCAATGTATACAGGGACTGGCTGTCCATACCAGGTAGCTGTGGGAGTGAAGAGAATTATCTAAGATTTCAAAGGGATCTAGATCAATTGGTCCAATGGGCCAAGCAGTGGCAGATGGAGTTCAATTTGGATCAATGTGAGGTATTGCATTTTGGTAAGATGAACAAGGGCAAGACTTATACAATTAATGGTATGGTTCTGGTGAGTGTTGGCGAACAGAGAGGCCTAGGGTTCAGATACACAGTTCTTTGAAATGTACGTCACAGGTAGATGGTAGTAAAGCAAACAGGCCTTCATTGTTCAGATCATTGAGCAGAAGAGTTGGGCCGTCATATTGCGGTTGTACAGGATGTTGGTGAGGCCACATTTGGAGCACTGTGTGCAGTTCTGGTTGCTCTGCTTCAGGAAGGATATTAAATTGGAGAGGGTTCAGAAAAGATTCATAAGGATGTCACCAGGACCGGATGATTTGAGTTCTAAGCATAGGCTGGGACTTTTTTGATTGGAGGGTTGGAGGTTGAGGGGTGACCTTATTGAGGATTTATTATAAAATCATGAGGGGTATGGATAAGGTGAATAGCAAAGGTCTTTTCCCTAGGGTAGGGGAGTTCAAAACTAGGGGGATTATTTTTAAGGTGAGAGATGAAAGATTTAAAAGGGACCTGAGGGGCAACTTTTTCACAGAGGTTAGTTTGTATATGGAATGAACTGCCAGAGGTAGATGCAGGTGCAGTTACAGCATTTAAAATACATTTGGACAGGTACATGAATAGGAACTGTTCAGATGTTATTCCAAAGTGGGAATTCTGGCAAATGGGAATTCTGGCAAATGGGACTCGTTTAGTTTCGGAAACTTGGTTGGCATGGACGAATTGGACTGAAGGGTTCTGTTTCCACGCTGTATGACTTTGACTCTCTGACTCTAAGTTTGGCAGCATCTGCTGAGAACTAATCCCACATGCTGCCTCTGCCACTTTTCATGCTCCTTCCTAGCACCTTACACTGATGCATATGAGGTGGAGAAGATTCTCACTGGTCAGAAGGAATTTTGGCCTTGAATAGCCAAAGTCTCTCAGAAATGTGTATATAATCACAGTTTGATTAAATCAGCAGTGCCATATTTGTGACAGGCAAGTGCTGCTGCCACTCCAGCAATGGGTAGTGACATGGCTACTCATTGCTGCATTTGGTGGTAGTGTTGACAATAAACACAGATTTTTTTTAAAATGTCTACTACAGATAAACAAAATGCCCATCAATGCTTCCACCATTTTCTTGCTTCCCATTATCAATTGCCAAGTCTTGTCTTCTAAGGGATAATTTCTAGTGATCATTTTAGTTACTCTTTTCCTTTTCAAATACTTGAAGAAACTCTTACTATCTATTATTTATATTTCTAGTGAGCTTTCTCTCATACTTGACCTCATCCTTACTATTCTGCCAGGCTGCAGATGCATCTGTCTATGACCATATCGGTAAGAGCGACCACCGCACAGCCCTTATGGAGACAAAGTCCCACCTTCACATTGAGAATAACCTCCATCATGCTGTGTGGCACTATCGCTGTGCTAAATGGGACAGACTTCAAACAGATCTAGCAACTCAAGACTGGGCATCCATGAGGTGCTGTGGGCCATCAGCAGCAGCAGTATTGTATTCCAGCACAAGCTGTAACCTCATGGCCTGGTATATCCCCCACTTAACTATTACCATCAAGCATGGGGATCAACACTGGTTCAATGGAAAGTGCAGGAGAGCATGCCAGGAGCAGCACCAGGTGTACCTAAAGATGAGATGGAAATGTGTTGCTGGAAAAGCGCAGCAGGTCAGGCAGCATCTAGGGAACAGGAGAATCGACGTTTCGGGCATTAGCCCTTCTTCAGGAATGAGGAAAGTTGGTCCAGCAGGCTAAGATAAAAGATAGGGAGGAGGGACTTGGGGGAGGGGCGTCGGAAATGTGATAGGTGGAAAGAGGTCAAGGTGAGGGTGATAGGTCAGACTGGGGTGGGGGCGGACAGGTCGGGAAGAAGATTGCAGGTTAGGAAGGCGGTGCTGAATTTGATGGATTTGACTGAGACAGGCTTGGGGGAGGGGAAATGAGGAAACTGGTGAAATCCAAGTTCATCCCTTGTGGTTGGAGGGTTCCTAGCCGGAAGATGAGGCGTTCTTCCTCCAACCGTCGTTTTGTTGTGGTCTGACGATGGAGGAGTCCAAAGACCTGCATATCCTTGGTGGAGTGGGAGGGGGAATTGAAATGTTGAGCTACAGGGTGGTTGGGTTGGTTGGTCCGGGTGTCCCAGAGGTGTTCTCTGAAACGCTCCGCAAGTAGGCGGCCTGTCTCCCCAATATAGAGGAGGCCACATCGGGTGCAAAGGATGCAATAGATGATATGTGTGGAGGTACAGGTGAATCTGTGGCGGATATGGAAGTTTCCTTTGGGGCCTTGGAGGGAGGTGAGGGGGGAGGTGTGGGCACAAGTCTTGCACCTCCTGCGGTTGCAGGGGAAGGTGCCGGGAGTGGAGGTTGGGTTGGTGGGGGGTGTGGATCTGACGAGGGAGTCACGGAGGGAGTGGTCTTTACGGAATGCTGATAGGGGAGGGGAGGGAAATATATCCTTGGTGGTGGGGTCCGTTTGGAGGTGGCGGAAATGACGGCGGATGATGCGCTGTACATGGAGGTTAGTGGGGTGGTAGGTGAGGACCAGTGGGGTTCTGTCCTGGTGGCGGTTGGAGGGGCGGGGTTCAAGGGCGGAGGATCGGGAAGTGGAAGAGATTCGGTGGAGGGCATCGTCGACCACGTCGGGGGGGAAATTGCGGTCCTTGAAGAAGGAGGCCATCTGGGATGTGCGTTTTTGGAACTGGTCCTCCTGGGAGCAGATGCGGCGGAGTCGAAGGAATTGGGAGAATGGGATGGCGTTTTTACAGGGGGCAGGATGGGAGGAGGTGTAGTCCAGGTAGCTGTGGGAGTCGGTCGGTTTGTAGTAGTACCTAAAGATGAGGTGTAAAACTGGTGAAGCCACCAAACATAAGTGTTAAGTAAGCCTGGAGCGGTGTTTTCTTTTTAAGAGAAATATGACGGTGCAATTTTCTGGGTCTGCAGATTGTGAAGGAGCAAAGATGGCCTTTAGTAGAGTGATATGCTCATCTTGTCAGATGTGGGAGTTTAGGGAGTGTTTACATGTGGGAGTTTAGGGAGCACTATGTTTGCAGGAAGTGTCTTTGGTTGCGAATCCTATCAGATCAAATGGATCCGTTGGAGCGACAGTTAAAGGTAATGGGGAATTTACAAGAGCAAGGGGGTATGATGCATGGCAGTTATAGGAAGGGAGAAAAGCTGCAGATACAGTCAGATAGATGGGTTAACTCCAGGAAAGGTAGGAGAGGTAGACAGGTAGTGCAGGAGTCTTCTGTGGCTATCCCCATTTCAAACAAGTATGCTGTTTTGGGAAATGTAGGGGGTGATGGACTCTCAGGGAATGTAACACGAACAGCCAAGTTTCTGGTATCAAAACAGGCTCTAATGAAATGAGGGGTACGTCGGGTTCCAAGCGATCGATTGTGATAGGAGAGTCTCTAGTCAGAGGCACAGACAGATGTTTCTGTGGCCAGCAGCGAAAAATCAGAGCAGTGTGTTGACTTCCTGGTGTGAGGATCAAGAATATCTCAGAGAAGGTGTGGAATATTTTCAAGGGGGAGAGGGACCAGCAGGAGGTCATTGTATACATTGGAGCCAACATAGGAAGGGAAAAGGTTGAGATCCTGAAGAATATAGAAAGTTAGGCAGTAATTTAAAATGGTGGTCTTCGAGGGTAGTAATATCTGGATTGCTCTCGGTGCTACGAGCTAGTGAAGGTAGGATTATGAGGATATAGAGCAGATGAACACATGGCTGAGGAGCTGGTGCTGGGAGAGGGGTTCTCGGTTTTAGATCATTTGAATCTCTTCTGGATTAGAGGTTACCTGTACAAGAAGGATGGATTGCACCTAAATTGGAAGGGGACTAATATACAGGCAGGGAGATTTGCTAGAGCTGCTCAGAAGGATTTAAACTAGTAAGGTGGGGGAGTGGGACCCAGGGAAATAGTGAGGAAAAAGATCAATCTGAGACTGGTACAGTTAGGAAAAGGGGCGAGTCAAACAGTCACGGCAGGCAGGAACAAAGCAGAGAACGAGGTAGGACTGATAAATTAAACTGCATTTACTTCAATGCAAGAGGCCTTACAGGGAAGGCAGGTGAGGAACATGGGACTGGGATATCATAGCAATTACAAGGACATGGCTCAGGGATAGGCAGGACTGGCAGCTTAATGTTCCAGGATACAAATGTTACAGGAAGGATTGAAAGGGGGGACAAGAGAGGAAGGGGAGTGACATTTTTGATAAGGGATAGCATTACAGCTATACTTAGGGAGGATATTCCTGGGAATACATCCAGGAAAGTTATTTGGGTGGAACTGAGAAATAAGAAAGGGATGATCACATTATTGAGGTTGTATTATAGAATCCCTAATAGTCAGAGGGAAATTGAGAAACAAAATTGGTGATTATGGTAGGGAATTTTAACTTTCCAAACATAGACTGGGAGTGCCATAGTGTTAAGGAGTTAGATGGAGAGGAATTTGTTAAGTGTGTGCAAGACAATTTTCTGATTCAGTATGTGGATGTACCTACTAGAGAAGGTGCAAAACTTGACCTACTCTTGGGAAATAAGGCAGGGCAGGTGACTGAGGTGTCAGTGGGGGAGCACTTTGGGGCAAGCAACCATAATTCTATTCATTTTAAAATAGTTTTGGAAAAGGACAGACCAGATCTAAACATTGAAGTTCTAAATTGGAGGAAGGCTAATTTTGACAGTATTAGGCAAGAAATTTCAAAAGCTGATTGGGGGCAGATGTTGGCAGGTAAAGGAATGGCTGGAAAATGGGAAGCCTTCAGAAAAGAGGGTTACCTCAGATTACAACAGGATCTTGACCAGATGGGCCAATGGGCTGAGGAGTGGCAGATGGAGTTTAATTCAGATAAATGCGAGGTGCTGCATTTTGGGAAAGCAAATCTTAGCAGGACTTATACACTTAATGGTAAGGTCCTAGGGAGTGTTGCTGAACAAAGAGACCTTGGAGTGCAGGTTCATAGCTCCTTGAAAGTGGAGTCGCTGGTAGATAGGATAGTGAAGAAGGCGTTTGGTATGCTTTCCTTTATTGGTCAGAGTATTGAGTACAGGACATCGGTTAGGCCACTGTTGGAATACTGCGTGCAGTTCTGGTCTTCTTCCTATCGGAAAGCTGTTGTGAAACTTGAAAGGGTTCAGAAAAGACTTACAAGGATGTTGCCAGGGTTGGAGGATCTGAGCTACAGGGAGAGGCTGAACAGGCTGGGGCTGTTTTTCCTGGAGCATCGGAGGCTGAGGGGTGTCCTTATAGAGGTTTACAAAATTGAGGTTCAAAGTTTGTGAGAAGATTTGTCGCTGGGGTGCTCGTTGTTGTGATTCTGTTCGCCGAGCTGGGAATGTGTGTTGCAGACGTTTTGTCCCCTGTCTAGGTGACATCCTCAGTGCTTGGGAGCCTCCTGTGAAGCGCTTCTGTGATCTTTCCTCCGGCATTTGTAGTGGTTTGAATCTGCTGCTTCTGGTTGTCAGTTCCAGCTGTCCGTTGCAGTGGTCGGTATATTGGGTCCAGATCAATGTGCTTATTGATTGAATCTGTGGATGAGTGCCATGCCTCTAGGAATTCCCTGGCTGTTCTCTGTTTGGCTTGTCCTATAACAGTAGTGTTGTCCCAGTCGAATTCATGTTGCTTGTCATCTGCGTGTGTGGCTACTAGGGATAGCTGGTCGTGTCGTTTCGTGGCTAGTTGGTGTTCGTGGATGCGGATCGTTAGCTGTCTTCCTGTTTGTCCTATGTAGTGTTTTGTGCAGTCCTTGCATGGGATTTTGTAGACTACGTTGGTTTTGCTCATGCTGGGTATCGGGTCCTTCGTTCTGGTGAGTTGTTGTCTGAGAGTGGCTGTTGGTTTGTGTGCTGTTATGAGTCCTAGTGGTCGCAGTAGTCTGGCTGTCAGTTCGGAAATGCTCTTGATGTATGGTAGTGTGGCTAGTCCTTTGGGTTGTGGCATGTCCTCGTTCCGTTGTCTTTCCCTTAGGCATCTGTTGATGTTCATTTAAAAGGAATTTGGATGGGTATATGAATAGGAAGGGTTTAGAGGGATATGGGCCAAGTGCTGGCAAAAGGTTGACTAGGATGATCCCTGGTATGAAAGGATTGTCTTATGAGCAAAGGCTAAACAAGTTGAGACTCATTGGAATTTAGAAGAATGAGCGGTGATCTTATTGAAACATAAAAGATTCTTAAAGAGCTTGACAAAGTAAATGCTGAGAGGATGTGTCCCCTCATGGGAGAGTCTAAGACCAGAAGGCATAGTTTCAGAATAAAGGGGCACCAATTTGAGATTGAGATGAGGAAGCATTTCTTCTGAGGGTTGAGAGCCTTTGGAACTCCTTGCCTCAGAGAGCCAGGGGTAGAATTCTTGTGTCTATTTAAGATTGAGATAAATTCTTGATCAGCTGGGGAATCAAGGGTCATGAGGAAAGGGCAGAAAATTAAATGTGAAGAATATCAGATCAGCCATTGAATGGCACAGCAGAATTGAGGGGCCCCCTCTTCCAATTTCTTATGATCTCATGAACAATAACCTCAACACACATATGCAAACAAACACATACACTTTTTGGAAAAAAGAGAAAACATTACACATTTCTCTGCAGAGATTGGCTTTCTGAAAAAAAAAACACTTTGACCCATGGTTATTCTTGAAAGTAAATGTATTAGGCATAATTATGTTTGGGAGTCTGGCACATATAGACAAACATGCATGATTGTCTCTTGTGGAAATAAAATCTTGAGATGTTTTTTCAATCACTCTTTCAAAAGGATAAACCCACTCAACCAGTGGGTTTTCTTTTCAGAATTGAGAAGACACCAGGGGGTAATTTGTTCTCGGTAAGCTTCCTTCCAACTCAGGCTTGTTCTTAGTAGGATTCCCTCTGATTGAACCAGATAAAATGAGCACCTTTCCAATCCGGTCACTCTTCAAAACAGACCCAGCAAAGTAAGCAATTATCCCCAGTCCTATGACTTCAAAGAAGCCTTTTAAGCAGCGAATTCCAAACCTGAATCACTTGTGTGAAAAGGGTTTTTTCTTACGTTGCATTTGCTATGTTTGTAAATCACTTTAAATCTGTGCCCTTTCATACTCGATCTTTTATGAGTAGTAACAATTTCTCCCAATCTACTCTATCAAGACCATTCATGATTTTGAAGGCTTCTATCAGATCTCCACTTAACATTCTTCTCTCCCTGGAGAACAGTTCAAAATTCTTCAATCTGTCCTCCCTGGAATAAGTTTTTGCAAATCTCTTCCGTAGTCTCTCCAATGCATTCACACCCATCCTATAATGTGATGTCCAGAACTCTACACAGTACTCCAGCTGACATCTAACAAGTTTCTCATAGAGTTCAGCATAACCCATTTGCTTTTGTAATCTGTGTCTCTATTAATACGTTCCAGGATATTATATCCTTTAATAACTGCTCTCTCCCACTCTCTTGCCACCTTTTGTAATCTATGCATATATATACCTAGATCCCTCTGCTTCTGACCCCTTTAGGTATTGTACCTCTTATTTTATATTGTCTATCCATGTTCTTCCTACTAAAATGCATTAACACACACGTCTCCACATTGAACTTCATCTACCACCCCATGCCCAGTCTACCAACTTGTCAATATCATTTTGGAGTTCTTCACTGTCCTCCTCACAGTCTCCAATGCTTCTGAGTTTCATATTGTTATGGACCAGGCCAGACCTCCTCAAAAGGTTTTAAGAAGGTAGCCCAGACCCTAAATTTTTATGCTTTTTTTAGGCAGATATAAAGTGGATATTCCAGAAGTGATGTAGCTAGTCAAACACGCAGCTTTAAATAAAACAGAATCTATTTAAGGTTTGCATAAAGAGTTGTAGCTCGGGTGCCAGTTGTCGTGGTTATGGTTATGATCACCAAGTTGGGATGTTGATTTGCAGACATTTCATCCCCTGTCTAGTGACATCTTCAGTGCTTTGGAGCCTCCTGTGAAGCGCTGCTCTACTGTGTCTTCTGGAATTTATTTGGTTCCATTCCTGCTGCTTCCAGGATCATCAAGAACATAAATGTAGACAAGGATGAATCAATTGACAAAGCTCTAGCCAGAGAGACAATAGCCAACTTCCTGGACAAACAAAACAAACGACATAACTAGAACCTATTAACAACACCTGCACACTCAAACTACTGGACCTGTGCTTAACAATACACGTCACATTCAACAGCCAGATATATGAAGAGATCAATGGGACACGGATGGGCTCACCCATCTTCAGGCTCATAGCAGAAGCAGCGATGCGAAGACTAGACGAGGAATTTCTCCTCATCTCAATCCTAAATTAGTAGAAAGAACACAGAACGGTGAATGCACCACAAAAGTGTACAGAAAAGCCAAACACACAGACCAGCTCCTGAACTACAACAGCAACCACCCGAGCACACACAAGAGAAGCTGCATTAGGACCCTGTTAAAAAGGGCTACAACATACTACAGCACTTCTGACCTGAGAAAGGAAGAAGAACACCTCTACACCAAGAATGGATACCCCTGCAACTTCATCCTTAGATGCCTAGCAAACAACCGGACGAGGACATGCCACATCACCACACACTAGCCACGCTACCTTAGATAAAAAAAAATCTCATATATGTTAATATCTGTTCATATATCTGGCTGTTGAATGTGACGTGTATTGTTAAGCACAGGTCCAGTAGTTTGAGTGTGCAGTTGTTGTTGATAGGTTCTTGTCATATCGTTTGTTTTGATTGTCCAGGAGGTTGACTATTGTTTCTCTGGCTAGAGTCTCCCACCACTCGGATTTATGACAGCCCATAAATCGACAAACAACAACTCACCAGAACAAAGGATCCTATACCCATCATGTGTAAGACTAACATAATTTACAAGATTCCATGCAAAGACTGCATGAAACACTATATAGAACAAACAGCAGACAATTAGCAATCTGCATCCATGAACACCAACTAGCCACTAAATGCCACGACCAGCTGTCCTGAGTAGCCATACACACAGATGACAAGGACCACAAACTCGACTGAGAGAAAACAATGAACATAGGAAAAGCTAAACATAGGACAGCCAGAGAGTTTCTAGAAGCATGGCACTCATCCAAGGACTCCATCAACAAACACATAGACCAGGACCCAATATACTGGCCACTATAATGAACTACCAGAACCGGCAACCGGAAGCAGCAAGAATGGAACTAAATAAACTCCAGAAGACACAGTACAGCAGCGCCTCACAAGAGGCTCCAAACGATGTCAACCATGCAGGGGATGAAATGTCTGCAAATCAACTTCCCAGCTCAGCGAACTTACCCACAACTACGGCATAATTTATTTAAACGCTACAAATGAAACACCAACAAAAGAAAATAGAATTTAGAACTTAACATATTTGATAACCCAACCGACTCTATCATAAATCAATGAAGGAGCTATTCCAATCCCTGCAACATCCCATAAACACACCCCTTGGCAAATGGTAAATTCAAACTCAGGCAGGAGAGAATTCAGAGAGAAATTTCAGGCAAGACCTCTGTTGAAGCATGGAACCTCTTTTCACTGTAGCTGCTTTTCTAGGTCCCCAGCAGTTTTTGACTGCTTGCTAAAAATAAACCAAACTAGAAAAAAAACCTGAACTGGGAGAACTGGTCACTCCCCACCATTGTTTTCATGTAGCCATTTCCAGACATATTGGAACCTCCACATTTATGATCCCTTATGAAAAAAACCCAAGGACAACATAACCTTATTAAAGGGCAGCATCACCCCCCCCCCCCTTAAAAAAATGAATCATCAATACACAAAGATGGCTTCATTTTAAAACCCTTTACTCTTACAGTGTTAGTACATTACAATACATATATATTACATTGACTAGAACATGCACTACTACATTCTATTTCAGTCTGTTCACTCCTGCCATCGAATACCTCCATTTCTGATCCAAGTCTTGACAATGTGTCACCAATAACATTTTCTCGCCCTGCCACATTACAATTTTCAAATTGAATGGCTGCAATAAAAAGCTCCATCTAAACTGACTGGAATTTTTGTCCTTAAATTTCTTCAAAAACTTGAATGGGTTATGAAAAGTATATATGATTGTCTCAGACACATTATTGGCAACACAAATGTTGAAATGTTGTCACACCAACACCAGGCTCAAAGTCTGCTTCTCAATTGTCGAATATTTCTGCTGATGAATGTTCAGTTTCCAGGAGGAATATCCAATAGTCTTTCTATCTTCTCGTCCTCTTCTTGTGAGAGTACGGCACCAATACCCACATCACTTGCATCGATAGCCACCTTGAATGGCTTTGCGTAATTAGGTGTGGCTAATACTGAGGTAGTGATTAACACAGCTTTCAGGCTGTCAAATGACTTCTGACAGCCTGCCATCCACTGAAACTTCCTGCCTTTCTTTAGTAATTCAGTGAGTGGAGTAGCCATGCTGCTAAAATTCAGTACGAATTTCCAATAAAACCCACCCAATCCCCGGAATTGTAGTACTGCTCTCTTCATCGATGGTATGGGAAACTCTCCAATTACCTTTTGTTTTTACAGTCTGTGGGGCCATCTGTCCATGTCTGATAAAATGGCCCAGGAAGGTGACTTGGGCCTTGGCAAATTCACTTTTAGCCAGGGTTATCACCAAGCCTACCTCTTGAAGTTGATCAAATAATTCTGTTAAGTGTTGTAAATGTTCCTTCCGTGTGTGACTAAAACTCACCAGGTCATCGATGTAAACCACACAATTGGGTTATCCAGAAATGACTTTATTTCATACCAAATGGCATGACTTTAAATTGATACAGTCCATTAAGTATTATGAAAGTCGAAATTGCCTTTGCTCTTTCGGATAAAGGTACCTGCCAATATCCTCTGAGTGAGTCCAACTTAGAAATAAAAGTGGCTTGTCCCACCTTTTCAGTATGGTCTTCCAAATGTGGAATCAGATTTGAATCAGACTTAGTAACTGCACTGGCTTTGCGATAGTCACACAAAACTGTTGGGTGCCATCTGGTTTTGGCACTGTTACTATGGGTGAGCTGCAGTCATTGCGATTTGATTATGTTGTCTTGAAGCATGCATTCAACCTCCTTTTGAACCTGTGCCAACTTTAGAGGGTGCAGTCTATATGGAAATTGCTTAATTAGAACAGCAATTCCTATATCTACATCATGCATATTTAAATTAGTACTTCCCAGCTTATTTCCACATATCTCCCCATGTGATTTCAATTTTCCTCTGGAAGGTAACTCAATAAGTTATCCCAATTTTTGACAACTTCCTCATTGTCCAATTTGATTTGAGGAATGTCTAGTTCAGAATCCTCTGAACTTGGTTCTTCTCTCAATGTTGTAACCAGTAACACATTCTCCTTTTGCTTTCCTTCCCTTATCATATTCATACGACACACTCTGTGAGATTTCTTTCTGTCTGGAGTCCTTAGCAAATAATTCACCCCATTTAGTCTCCTTTTGATTTGATAAGGTCCACTAAACTTTGCTTTTAAAGGTTCACCTATCATTGGAAATAACACTAACACTTTATCTCCAATAGCAAAATTGCGAGTTTTTGATTTCTTGTCTGCTTCCTGTTCATCATATGCTGTGATACTTTTAAATGCTGTCTAGCCAACTCCCTGCTCTATTTAAAAACATTCCCTAAAATTTGACACATAATCCAAATCTGTGGTTTCTGAATTCTTACTCACCAATTTCTCCTTAATCAATTTTAATAGTCCTCTCACTTCGTGCCCAAAAGCTAATTCAAATGGACTGAATTTAGTCAATTCATCTGGTTCATCTCTAACGGCAAAAAGTACAGACTGAATTCTTTTATCCTAATCATCTATAAGCCCTCAACATTGTTTTTATCATCTGATGCCACCTTTCGAGCATTTCCTGCAACTCTGGATGGTACGCAGTGGATTTGAAGTGTTTTATTCCTAAGCTGTCCATAACTTCCTTGAATAATTTTAATGTAAACTTTGACCCTTGACCTGATTGTATCTCTGTGGGTAATCCATATCTTGTGAAAAATTTGAGTAATTCCTCTACAATCCTTTTAGCTGTGATATTGCATAATGGAATGGCCTCTGGAAATATAGTGGACACATCCATTATTGTTAACAAATACTGATTCCCACTTTTTGTTTTAGGTAGGGGTCCTACACAATCAATTAAGATGCTTGTTAAAGGTTCCTCAAATTCAGGACTAAGTATTAAAGAATAGATTAGATTAGATTAGATTACTTACGATGTGGAAGCAGGCCCTTCGGCCCAACAAGTCCACACCGACCCGCCGAAGCGCAACCCAGGCAGACCCATTCCCCTACATTTACCCCTTCACCTAACACTACGGGCAATTTAGCATGGCCAATTCACCTAACCTGCACATTTTTGGAGTGTGGGAGGAAACCGGAGCACCCGGAGGAAACCCACGCAGACACAGGGAGAATGTGCGGGTTAAAGATGTGGTTTTTATTACTGCCTGTGGTTTTCCAATTATCTTCCGCCTTGGGATCCTGCAACCAAGAGGGATAATGTGGATTTCACCAGTTTCCCCATTTCCCCTCACCCATCCTTATCCCAGTCCCAACCTTCCAATTCGGCACTGCCCTCTTGACCTGTCAATCGTCTTTCCTATCCATCCACTCCACCTTTCTCTCTGACCTATCACCTTGTGCACCACCTTCATCTACCTATTTCATTCTCAGCTACCTTCCCCTCCAGCCCCTCCCCCCCTTCCATTTATCTCTCAGCCCGCGCAGCCCACAAGCCTCATTCCTGATGAAGGGCTTATGCCTGAAACATTGATTCTCCTGCTCCTCTGATGCTGCCTGATCTGCTGTGCTTTTCCAGCACCACACTCTTGACAATTACCTGACATGTATGGTATGTCTGGCAAAATTCAACTACATCCTTATGCAGTCCAGGCCAGTAAAAATGTTTTTGTATTTTAGCTTGAGTTCTTTTTAGAACTAAATGACCTACTGAGAGTTCATATGCTACCCACAACTCATCCTTTCTATAACCCACTGGTAATATAACTTGATGAACTTCTGCCCATTTCTCATTGGCCATGAATATGTGATGATCTCCATTTCCTCATTAAGGAAATTTTTAAGATAGTAGCATTCTGGGATACACTCAGATTCTACTTCCGTGTATGCTTTTTGATACAATTGCTTCAGTTTTTCATCTTTCTGTTGTAAATCTGTTAATTTCTCTGAGCTAAAGATATCCACATTGTCCTCCACCTGTTCCTGTCTTTTCTCAATCATTTGATCAAACATGGTCTCTGATAATTCTACTTCAACTCTCTTATCTGTACTCTTTGATTTCTCCTCCTGTTTCAACTGGTGACTTTGTGACCTCGTTACCACACAGTCCCAGGATATGCTTCTTGTAATATCTCAATTGCCTGATTATCCACTGGCGTTTCAACCACGGAAGGCATTATTCCTACCTGTGAGCCAGCTATATCATTAGCAAGGACAAATTGTATCCCTGGAGCTGAGAGTTCTTCCAGTACGCCTACCACCACTACTCCAGTTTTCATTGGACACTTTAACCTCACTTTACATAACTGAGCACTTCTTGTCTCACGGTGATTTCCACATACTAGCACTTTTTCTGGCAATTGTCCTTCCAAGTTACATACCTCCTCATCTGTCAACATCATAGATTGACATGATTCGCTGTCTCTTAATATTGTAACCTCCTTACCTGCTGCTCCTGGCCGATACGAGTAAACTTTACCTTCGCACGTAAATGATTTTGGAAGATCTGGCACTTCCTCCTTAACCAACCTCCGACCAGTACAGTCTGGTGCAGTTTTCTACCCTACACTGTGCTTTTTGTTATCATTCCAACAAAATTCACTGGCTTATCCTGCTTTCCGGTATCCATCTTCCCAGTGCTTTTTCTAACCCATCAACACTGTGATTTCATGTAGGCTACTTTATTACAGTGATAACATTTCTCTTTCCCCTTCATGGGTTTCGTTTTTACCCTGTGGTAAGTTATCCTTATGATCTTCACTGAGATCTACCTTTCCCTTTCCATGTGAGGATTTCTCTTTTCCCCATTTCCTATTCCTCGCAGATTGAAATTGATGTTGGAAGCCAAACTTTGATTTATGACCAACTCATAATCATCAGCCATTTTAGCTGCTAACCTTGCTGTTTTAACTCCCTGCTCTTCCACAGGAGTTCTCACTACTTCAGGAAGTGAATTTTTGAACCCCTCCAAAATAATTGTCTCTCTAAGAGTGTCATATGTTTGCTCTATTCTTAATGCCCTTATCCACCTATCAAAATTACTTTGTTTGATCCTTTCAAACTCAATATAGGGTTGACTAGAGTCCCTCCTTATATTCCTGAAACATCTGTAGGTTTCTGGTACAAGCTCATAAGCACTTAAGGTGGCTTTTTTCACCTCCTCATACTCCCCAGATACCTCCTCTGATAGTGATGCGAATACCTCACTAGCTCTACCTACATGTTTTGTCTGGATCAATAAAAACCCACATGGTCACTGGCCACTACATTTGTTTAGCCACCTTCTCAAATGAGATGAAAAAGGTTTCCACGTCTTTCTCATCAAATTTAGGCAAAGTTTGAATATATTTAAACAGATCCCCATCAGGCCTTTGGCAACCATGGATTTGTTCATCCTCAATATCTTCCTCACTAATCTTACCTTCTGCCTTCATCTCCATTCTTTTATGCCAACTTTCCTGTCTAAGTGCCAATTTCTGAAGTTCAAACTGTCTCTTTTTCTCCCTTTCTTCTCTCTCCTTTTCTTTCTGTTCTCCTCAAGTGATTTTTGTCCTTTTCTTTTTGCTCAGTTTTTAATCGTAATTCAAACTGTTTCATTTTTTTCTCTTTCTTTTGCCTCTAACTCAAGCTGCTTCATTTTCAATTGAATTTTAGCCAAAGATTCTGATGGCATTTCTAGCAAGTTTAAATGCCGAGCTGTTGCTGTAATTATCTGTCCTTTTCTCATGGATGAAGGTAACTCTAACTCCAGCTTGTCTGCCAATTCCAACACCTTTGCCTTATTCACCTTTTGTAAGCCACCAAAGTTGAAACTTTATTGCTGGAACAGCACAGCAGGTCAGGCAGCATCCAGGGAACAGGAGATTCGACGTTTCGGGCACAGGCCCTTCTTCAGGAACATCAACTAGCCACAAAAAGACATGACCCGCTATCACTAGTATTCTTACATACAGATGAGGAAGGACACCATTTTGACTGGGACAACACATCCATCCTAGAGCAAGCCAAACAGAGACATGCATGAGAATTTCTAGAAGCATGGTATTCCAACTGGAACTCTATCAACAAACACATCAACTTGGACCACATGTACCACCCACTGAGAAAAAGAACCGGAGATGACATCACCACAGGAAATGACATCACCAACCCAAGAAAACCTAAACACAGAAATAGAAAGTGGGTCATAACACCAGTGCTTCACCAGAGGCTCACTGATGATGTTACCTAGTATGGTGATGAAACGTCTGAAAACGAACCTTCCAGCTCAGTGAGCAAACTTAGATCCAGAACCTCAACCTGAGCTACAAATCTTCTCAAAAATCACTAACTGAATGATTATGGCCAGTACCCCTGCAATTTCCATTCTCATTTCCTTCAATATATCTTTGATGCATCTCATCTGGTCCCAGTTCCTTGTCAATGTTAAGTGTCAATAGCTTATCCAACACTTCCTCCTTATCAATTTTGAACTCTTCCAGTGACAGAGCTTCCTCTTCTGTCACTATGACCTGAATAGCAGCAACCCCAATGCAAACTATTAACTTGACACTTCAGCCATTCCTCTGGCCTTCATGTGTAAATCCCCTTTTTGGTTTCTTTTAGCACCCTTTCATTATTAATGTGCCTGGAGAAAACATTGGGATTCTCCTTTATGTTAGCATCCAGTCTTTTCTCATAATCCATCTTTGCTTCTCTAATAGGCTTTTGCACTTCCCCTTTGATCCTTCTGTAATTTTCTTGGTTCTCAATTGTATTTTCGACCTAATACTTGTCATAAGCACAGTTTTTCTTCTTTATTTTAATTTCTATCTCATCTTTCATGCAGGAAGCTCTTGATTTGTTTGCCCTTTTGAGGATATATACCTGGACTGTGCCTGACTTGTACAGGTTACATCTTGCCAGAGCCTATCCCAAGAATCTAAAGCCTTTCTTCAGCACCATCTTTCCAGCCACACATTCAGGAGATACCTTATCCTTTTATTTCTATCATGACCAGCAGATACCAACATATCTCGAGCTCTGCTAGACATATACTTCAAAATATATAACAGCTGGTAGCAATCCCAGGATTTCTTTCTCCATCATAGAGGATCTCCTTTGGTGTCAGTTTAACTTTTTACAGAAATTCCTACTGGCTTATCTGCAGCTGACTCATCAACTTGTAACAGCAGCCACTCTCAAATCCCTAGCATCAGTTGTTACCTTGAAGAGCTTAGTTAAGTTTGGTGTAGCTCACACTTGTTCATTTATCAAAATGATTTAAACTTTTCAGAAGATGTGTAGTACTCCCCTTGGCACATTACCTTGGCTTACATTTTGAGCAAATCTGTCAGCAGAGGAGCTCTTGTGCTGAAATTTGGGTCAAGTTTGCAACAAAAACCACATATCCCCAAAAATCTCATTATTTTTCATTTGGTTTTAGGGGTGGAAATCTCCATTAATAGTTGTACTTTTGCTGTTCTTGGTAGCACTTGTCCTTGCACTACTACATGCCCTAGGTAAGTTCCTTATGCCTTTGAAAATTCATTTTTGGCAAGCTTTATCACTAATTCAGCCAATTGTAAGTTCCTAAACAAATCTTCCAGTTGTTCCAAGTGGTTGTCCTAAGTGTCACTCTATGCCAGTACATCATCAAGGTAACCAATGATTGAAAAGTTGCTGAAGCAATGTTTTAGCCTGAAGGAGTGAGATATAGTTCTTAGGACTAAAGTGATCAAAGGGTATGAGGCAAAAGTCGAAACAGGGTATTGGGTTGGATGATCAGTTATGATCGTATTGATTATTGGAGCAGAATCAAAGGTCAGAATGGCTTATTTCTGTTCCTACTTTCAATGCTTCTATGTTTCCCTAAATGGCATCACTTGACATTGGAAAAGACTGTCTGGCATGACAAAGGCCAATATCTCTTTAGCTCTCGGTGGAAAATGAATCTGCCAATATCTTTTTAATAATATATTTTGGCAAAATATCTGGCATTTCCAATCCTATCAATACAGATTTGTAAACAAGGAATTGGTTAGGTGTCTGCCTTTGTTACTACCACGACCTTTCTGAAGTTGATACAGCATCTGGGTGAACCATCAACTTTAAAACTTTAACATTGCTGGGGATCTATAGCTGCTTTGATTATTTTTTTTATTTAACCTATTTTTATCATCAACCTATTCAGAGATGTTATTGCACACCCCTGGTGCAGGTGAGACTTGAAATATGTCCGCCCAGTACAGGGGTAAGGACATACCCGCTGCACCACAAGAGGGCTCCTTATTTGGTTTTTAAAATGTATTGGATTTCTACTTTCAGCTGGGCTTGTTTCTCTGGACCTAAGTGATAAGAACGCTATTTATAGGGGAGGATTCACGTACATCTGCATTCTGTGGTTAACATTGTGCATATGGATTTATCCCGAAAGACTTCTTTAAACTGGATGAGTTATCTTGAGTATTCTTTTTGTTCTTCTGCTTCTAATATGAAAACATGGCCTTTTTATCCCTAACAATTCATTGTAAGGTAAGACGAAAGTAGTTGGTTCCTCCACTGTCCTTACTACTGACACACCTGCACTGGCTTAGAACACAAGAACATAATAAACAAGAGCAGGAGAAAACCATTCAGCCCCTCAGGCTTGCCCTGCCACTCAATAAGACCATGCCTGTGCTGTCCCAGACCTCAATCCCTCTTTCATGCCAGCTCAGCATGGCTGTCAGCTCATAAAATTGTTATGACACAGAAGGAGTCCATTCAGCCTGTTATATCTACACTGACTTTCCAAGCATTTTAAGTAAGTGCCAAACTCCTGAATTTTCCCTGTATCCCTGCAATTCTTTCAATTCAATTAATCACCCAATTCCATCTTGAATGCTTCAAGTGAACCTGCCTTCACCACACTTTCAGACTGTGCATTCCCTGATATTTCAGAAATGTATTTACCTCCTCTTTAAATACCTTTAGTGATCTAACCTCTACAATTTCCTGAGGTGGAGAATTGCAGACATTCACTCTCTGGGAGAAGAAAGTCCTTTGCATCTCAGTTTTAAATGAGTGTTTCCTTAATCTGTAACTATACCCCCCAGTTTGAGATCCCGCCACTAGTGGACATGTCTTCTCAACATCTACCCTGTCAAGCTCCCTCAGAATCTTGCATGTTTCATTAAGGTCACCCCTCATTCTTCTAAACTCTAACGAATAAAGGCCGAACTTGTTTAGCTGAGCTTGATAAGTCAACCCTTTCCATCCCAGGAATCAAGCTGGTGAATTATTTTACACAACCTCCAATGCCAGTATATCCTTTTTTTACGTGCGGGCTCCAAACTCAGTACTCCAGGTGCAGCCTCACCAACACCATGTTTTTAAACTCTAATCCCCTACTATTAAGGACCAAATTTTCAGTTACCTTCTTAATTACTTGCTGTTCCTGTATGCTAATGTTTTGTGTTTCATTCATAAGAACACCCAAATCGCTCAGCTACACTTTTTAAGAGACTTTCTCCATTTAAGTTAGCAATCTGCCTTTTTGATTTTTCCTACCAAACAGCATGACCTCACACTTTCCTACATCAAACTCTGCATCTGCCGTGTTTTTGTTCAGTTACTCAATCTGTCTATATTCCCTTGCAGAATCCTTATGTCCTCATCACAACATGCCCTCCTACTAAATTTTGTGTCATCAGCGAATCTGGATACATTACACTCTGCCCCTTCCTCTAGGTCATTAATATAGATTGTAAATAATTGATGTCCTAGGACTGATCTTTGTGGTACTCAACTAGTTATGTCTTTCCTAGGGCCTCTTTCCTAGACCTATTATTTTTGATTCTCTGTCTCCTGTGTGTTAGCCAATCCTCAATCCATGCTAAAATACTACCTGAAATACCATGAGCTCCTTTCTTATGCAATAACCTTTTAAATGGCACCTTATGGAATGACTTCTTAAAATCCAAATACATTACATCTTCCCCTTTATCAACTCTGCTTGTTATATCCTCAAAGAACTCTCGCAACTTTGCCAAACATGATTTCTCTTTCAAAAATATCACGTTGACTCTGTTTGATTCTGTTAAGCTTTTCCAAATGTCCCGCTATTTCTTCTTTCATAATAGGCTCCAGCATTTTCCTAACAACAAATGTTCAGTCAACTGGTCAAGAGTTTCCTGTTTTCCACCTCTCTCCCTTCATGATTAGAGCACCACATTAGCAATTTTCCAATCTGCTGGAACCCACTGAGTTTGGAATATTTCAATCAATGCCTGCACTATCTCTGCAGCCACTTCTGTTAAATTCCTTGGATGTAGGTCAAGTTTTGGTGTCTTGTCTGCCTTTAGTCCTATTTGTTTGTCAAATATTTTGCCCCTCGTGATAGAGACTTTCAAATTTTTTCTCCCATCAGCACCTTGCTTATCTGTTATCTCTGGGATGTTTCCAGGAACCTCTATCGTGAAACCAATGCAAAATATAGGTTTAAATTATCTGCCATTTCCCTGTTCCCTGTTATGAATTCTGCAGTGTGCCCTCCAAGGGTCCTACAGTTACTTTAGCTACTCTTTCTTTTTATGTATCTGCAGAAGCTCTTGCTTTTTGTTTTTTTTATATTTCTTGCCATATTACTTCTATAATCAATTTTCTTCCACTTTATCTGCAATTGGTTCCTAAATAATCCCTAATCCTCTGGCCTACCATTAATTCTTGCCATTTTGTATGCCTTAGTTTATGATTAGTGCTCTCCCTGTCCTCTTTCATTAATCATGAGTGGTTCATCCTTATTGTCAAGTTCTTCTTTTTGTCTGAAATAAATATTTGCTGAGCATTATGAAATATCTGCTTAAACGTTTGCCACCACTCATCCACTGACCTTCTCCTTAGGCTATTTTCCCAGTCCGCTTTACACAACTCTTTCTTCATACCTCTGTGTTTGCCCTTATTTAGGTTGAGAACACATGCTTAAAGCTAATTATTCTCTCTCAAACAATATTTAACATTCTGCCATATTGTGATCCCAACCCCTCAGAGGATCTTCAACTACAAGAACTCTTTATTAATCACACCTCATTACACATTACTAAATCTAAATAGCCTGTTCCCAGATATGTCCTGCAACGTTCTGTTCGAAGAAACATGCCTTGATGCACTCTGCAAATTAATCTTCCATGTGACCCTTGCTCATCTGATTTGACCAGTCAATATTCAGATTAAAATCACTGATGATAATTGTGCCTTCTTAAGTGCCTCCATTATTTCCTGATTTATCTTTTGTCCCACAGTGAGGCAACTCTTTAGGGGTTTATATACAACTCCTACCTGTGACTTCTTTACCTTGCTATTCCTTATTTCTACCCAAACTGATTTAACAACACAACCTATTGCACCTATATCACTACTGCCCACCTTATTGATACGTTTCTTAACTAACAAATTTACCTACTTCCTATTACCTTTTATTTCTATTCTTCCACAACAGCAAATACCCTTGAATATTGAGTTCCCCTGTCTTAGTCACACTGCAACTACATCTCTGTAATAGCTGTCAAGTAATATTCATTTATTTCTATCCGTGCTGCCAACTTCTATCTTGTTGCAAATGCTGCATACGTTCAAATAAAGAACCTTAAGCTTTGAATTTTTATCATGGTTACTTGTCCTGGTTCTAATTTCTGCTGCACTCTAAGTATATTTTCTACTTCTTCCTGTCACTCTTTGATTATCATTTGCCTCTTCGCTACCCTTCACCTCTGCTCTCTAAGTTCTTTTTGATTGTTTTCATATTTCCCTTCAGTTGAATCCTTGCCCAACATTAATTAGTTTAAAAGCACATTTACAACTGTAATTATACAATTTGCCAGGACATTGGTCCCAGCATGGTTCTAATGAAACCCATCCCAATGGAACGGCTCTCTTTCTCCCAGTAGTGGTGCAATAAATTGGACCTCATTTCTCCAATCTTTGAGCCACACATTTACCTCTCTAGTCTTATTTACCCTATGCCAATTTGCATGGGGCTCAGGTAGCAATCTGAAGAGTATTACCTTTGTGGTTCTGCTTTTTAATTTAGCCTGGAGTTGCTTGTAATCCCTCAGAATCTCTTTCCTAGCACTATCTATGTCATTGGTACCTATGCGAACCACAACTCCTACCCTTTCCACTCCAAGTTCTTATCCATCCCAGAAGAGATGTCCTGAACCTTGTCACCAGGTAGACAACACAGCCTTTGAGACTCTGTCTTTGCTGCAAAGAACAGTATCTATTTCCCTAACTATGCTATGCCTATTACTATTACATTTCTTTTTTCTCCCCTCACTTGAATGGCATTCTGGTGCTGTCGTCAGTTTGATCATCCTCCCTGCAGTCTGTGCCCTCATCCATACCAGGAAAAAGGAACTTGTGCCTGATGGACAAGGTTGAGACTCCTTCAAAGCTACATTCTGGCTCCCTATACCTGTCTTTCTTACAGCCACATCTTCCTGTCCTTGGCCACAGATCAAATTTGATGTAATTAATGTAGGGGATGGAACTGTCTCCCAAAATAGTGTCCAAGTAATTCTCTCCCTCCCTGATGTGGCACAGTGTCTGCAGTTCAGACTCCAACTCATCAACTTTGAGTTGTTCATGCAGCCAACAACTGCTACAAATGAGCTCATCATAGATCACATGCATCCACCATCTTCCACATTCTACAACCTCAACACCTCACCTGCTCAGCAATCTCTATCCTATTTAATTAATTAATTTGAATGTTAAATAACTTAAAAATGAATTTCTTTACTGTACTCTGCTGCTGTCATAATGTGTCTTGATTTAAACCACTTGGTTAAACAAAAGAGACACGTAAGAAATACTCACCAATCACCTGCCCATTTTCCTGTTACGTCACACTTTGGCTCTGATAGGTTGAAACAGGTTGAAGGGACTGTCTGCTGCCAATTTTTATCTCCTGTTGCTGCTGTCCTTCTAACATAGGTCTGCTCTTCTCTTGATGAAAATGCACTCTCTCATGTTATCTCAGAAGTTGCTGTCCCTGCTGTTTCCTCCTATTTACTAATAGATACTAAAACATTCACATTCATGTCATTCTCTGATGGAAAGTCATACCTTTCTCCAATGAAAGACTTGAGTGGCTCCCATATCTCTACTATGACTACAGATTTAGTTGCCTCATTTGAGGAAGAAGGAGTTACTTTTCATTTTCACAAGAATTCCTTGTAACTCTCAGGTGCCTTGCTTAATTACCCTGTACTCACAGCAATGTTTATACTTCATCTCACAGCCATGGTCAGAGTAACAACTGATCTTTTGCACTCTCAGTCAGGGTTCATTTTACTGCACTGGCTTTGTGTACCCTGATATGGATTTACCTCACAACTTCCAGCAATATGCATGAAGGTGTCCCAGATTATGACAATGGAAATACTGAGGCCTTTGGATATCACTTTCAGCTCAGCACTTCTCTGTCTGGCCTGCAGAGTTTCCCAGTATCGGTTCTTATTCTTGGCTATTTGACTTTCTTTCACCTTCCAACTTTCTATCTTTCTTGGGTTTGTGAGTGGTGACAGAAAGTAATGTTTGGATTTGTGGACCAGCTCATAATTATCCCTAAGGTCTCATATACGTAGTCTCTATCTTTACTGTCTGCATCCAATGATCAAAGTTATTTTGGTTTATCTCTCAAGTTCAAAAAGTAGTTCCAGGATGGTTCCGGATGTTCAAAAATATCTGTTTGTAAGCCTCAGGGATCAACTCATACTGAGAATAGTCTTTTTTTCCACTTTATAATCTATAGGAGCCTGTGAGCAATGTCCAGTTTTATTTTAGCTAACTCATCTGCTTAGCTATCTTTTCAAAAGAAATTAAAAATACCACAATGATTCCTCCATCAAATTTTGGGAGGGCTTGCACAAATTTAAATAGCTCCCCAATAGATCTTGGATTAAATTCAAATCTTTCCTCGTCAACATGTTCCATGGAGTCAGAGGCCTTTTAGTTTAGTTTCGGACTTTTAAGCTGGCATTTCCTTTCTTTCACCTTTTCCCTTACCTGAAATATTCTTTACCTGAAATGCTCTTTCCTTTCCTTTTTCCACCAGTTCAAGTTTTCTTAACATTTCTTTTACTTTCTTTATTTCAAACGGCTTCATCTGTACGTAAAATACTACTAACTCAATTGACTCACCATGTGATTTGTGTTGCTGTTCTTCCAACTTCAAATGTTGCACAGTTATCTTTCTGAGCCCCCTTATAACTCTAACCCTAATTTCTCAGCTAATTCAATCAGCCTAACCTTGGTTGTTCTTTGTAAATCATTCAGCGATAAATAGAGTCAGAGAGTCATGGAGATGTACAGCATGGAAACAGACCCCTCAGTCCAACCCATCCATGCCGACCAGATATCCCAACCCAATCTAGTCCCACCTGCCAGCACCCGGCCGATATACCTCCAAACACTTCCTATTCATATACCCATCCAAATGCCTCTTAAATGTTGCAATTGTACCAGCCTCTACCACTTCCATACGTGGCAGCTCATTCCATACGTGTACCACCCTCTGCGAGAAAACGTTACCTCGTAGGTCTCTTTTATATCTTTCCCCTCTCACCCTAAACCTATTCCCTCTAGTTCTTGGACTCCCCGACCCCAGGGAAAAGACTCTGTCTATTTACCCTATCCATGCCCTTCATAAATTCTATAAGGTCACTCCTCAGCCTCCGACACTGCAGGGAAAACAGCCTCAGCCTATTCAGCCTCTCCCTGTAGCTCAGATCCTCCAACCCTGGCAACATCCTTGTAAATCTTTTCTGAACCCTTTCAAGTTTCACAACATCTTTCCGATAGGAAGGAGACCAGAATTGCACACAATATTTCAAGTGGCCTAACCAATGTCCTGTACAGCCGCATGTTCTGATCAATAAAAGAAAGCATACCAAATGCCTTCTTCACTATCCTATCTATAAGGAAGAAACAAAGTAGAGATTTTCCTGAAATTGGCCACAAATGATCTTCACTTTGTGCATTTCACAAGAGTTAACGGTGCCATGATTGGAAAAGATCCTATACCCTTAAAAGGATAAGATTGATAATAGGTGGGTCTTTTCTTTCCTTTCCTAGTTTTGTAAATGGCTTGAAAGAGAAGTTAACTTCAAATGATTGCACAGTAATTTTGTGAATTTAAAGGGAAACATCGAAATTTCACTTGTTTTCATTTTTATTGGATGAAGTGAAATAATAATGTAAATAATAGTCTATGGTTTAATATTGTTGAAGGATTGGTGTCTATAATGAAGGCCACATTTTGTGGCTTCTAAGGGACCCAGTGCATTTAAGTGGAGTTGAAGGACTAGTTTGCTGTTGTGTGTTGTTGAGAGGAAGGTGTTTACTTTTCCATAGGCAATGTGTGGTTCGTTTCACTACTCCTTGAAGGCCGAGTTCCTCTCATTCGTAAGCAAGGCGGGTAGTGAACTATCTTCGATTATATACCAGCTCTGGAAGGCCTTAGAGTAAGTTGCCCGACTTTGGCCAGAAAGTTTGTGTGATCTGAATTAACAATGGTTAATCGAATACTGATTTTTTTTAGAAGAAATAAACGTCGTGATAGAAGACGCCGCAATATTGTTAAGAATGATCGTTGCAAGAGTGATATAGATTGCTAGATTTCGTACGATCACCTCTCAAATCAGACTGCCAAAAATTATGTTCATAAAATAAAATCCGGTGTTTCCCTTTTTTTCATGTTTAATATAGTGTAAGCATTTGATTCCTAAATTTTCATTGGAAACACCAGAATTCTATGTAGATACAGTCCAATCCCTTGTTCCTATATCAGAGTAGTTTACAAAACTTCTATGTAGAGTGTGTTATGTTTTCTAAAATGACGTTTGTGAAAATGGCACATCTTAAATAAAAATGAGCGATTTCCATTTAATAAATGGTATTTAGTATTCGACGAGGCATGGAATGAGTTTTTCAAATTTTGTTGTCAAAGGCGCCTATGATACGCCTTGTTTTAGCTTGGAGTCCCTCTTGACTGGGAGGACCTAGTTTAATGCTCTTTGTCGTGAAGTTACCCTTGACTGGGAGGACCTGCGTTGAGCCTCTTTGTGTTGAAGCCTGTGAGGGAAGGAACTGAGCAGAACGGAGCTGTGCTGTATAGGTAAACCTACCCGTGGTTTGTGAGTTTTGACACATGTTAAAAGCTTCGGGGTCATTGGAATCATTCCAAGATTTATATGTGCATACGCTGTACTTAGAAGATTCGTGTTTGTTTGTGAGCTGGGGGTCATTTTAATTTGTAACAGGAAGTCGAGGCCTAAAGGCGCCATTACAGCCTGAAATCCAGCGAACGCGTTTGCGAGGCACTTGGTTCAACAGTAATCTGGAGCGACCGCGGCTGCCGAATCACATTGTTGGATAAATTTAATCTAATTCGTATAATAATAAATTGCTGTTTACTTGAGTTCGCTAATTGATTTCAGATGGAATTTTTACGAAAATACCATTCATATTTTTTGAACAATAAACCTTTCTGAGGGTTGGTGGGAGCCGAATCTTCAGAGATGGCCTTGTACCTGAGTGTTGTCAGCTAAAGAGCTTTTTCTTAACTTCGATAACCAATATTTAGAAGTTGATCTCCTTCGGTGTTGCTCAAGACATCTTTAAAAATCGCCTTTCCTAAGTGATTTCTGTTTCTCTTGTACCCCGTCTGTTTTTTTTTCTTTTGCTCTGCTGGCCTCTATCTACCTATCACTAGGGTTTCTAGTTGGTTTTGCTTGGTTTTTTAAAAAGTTTGTTCAGTGCTTTTAGTTGGAGGACCTTCTCTAATTTATCTTGTGGGAAAAAAAGATCGCTAGGGTTAGTGTTCTAGTTCTCGCCATAGTCCACAGAGCCCTAATTTCTCTCTCTGATTGCAATAGTTCTAAATCAATATTTATCAATCTATTCAGACAAGTTATGACACACCTCTGTCAGGTGGGATTTGAACTCAAGCCTTCTAGCTATACCATTGTGGCATAATACCCTCATACTGTTTAACTAATTCTTTTGAATGAACTCTATTTTCAATTTACTCTATCAATCCTGGTACAATTTCTCCCTGCTGGCTAATATCTCAGTGATAACAGTAGGAACTGATGTGAAGTACAATTTAAATACATTCCCTGTAAACTGAATACTGTGCAGATTTAATTGATCAGTGATGTGAATTTCTGCTAATTGGGCCTGTTTAGAATCAGAGAGAGGTACAGCATGGAAATAGACCTTACTGCTCAACTCTTCCATGCTGTCCGGATATCCTAAATTAATCTTGTCCTCTTTGTTAGTATATCCCTTTAAACCCTTCGTATTCATATACCCATCCAGATGCCTTTTAAATGTTGTAATTGTACTAGCTTCCACCACTTCCAGGTGCGCACCACCCACTGAATGAAAAAGTTGCCCCTTAGGTCCCCATTAAGTTTTTTTTCCCCCACACCTTAAACCTGTGCCTTCTAGGTTTGGACTCCCCTACCCTAGGGGAAAAAAAGCCTTGGCTATTCACCCTATCTATGCCATCATGATTTTGTAGACTTCTGTAAGTTTACCCTTCAGTCTCTGCTCCAGGGAAAGTATAGCCCCAGCCTATTTGGCCTCTTCCTCTAGCTCAACACAGAGGGTGGTACGTGTCTGGAATGAGCTGCCAGAGGATGTGGTGGAGGCTGGTACGATTGCAACATTTAAGAGGCATCTGGATGTGTATATGAATAGAAAGGGTTTGGAGGGATATGGGCCAGGTGCTGGCAGGTGGGACTAGATTGGGTTGGGATACCTGGTCGGCATGGATGGGTTGGACCGAAGGGTCTATTTCCATGCTGTACATCTCTATGACTCTAAATCCTCCAACCGTGGCAACATTCTTATAAATCTTTTCTGAACCCTTTCAAGTTTCAAACATCCTTCCTATAGCAGGGAGACCAGAATTGAATGCAGTACACCAAAAAATAGCCTAACTAATGTTCTGTACAGCTGCAACATGACATCCTAACTCTCAAACTCAATGCACTAATAAAGGTAAGCATACCAAACACCACCTTCACTATTCTGTCTACCTGTGACTCACCTTCACTATTCTGTCTACCTGTGACTCCACTTTCAAGGAACTTTGGACCTGTAGTCCAAGGTTTCTTTGTTCAGCAATGTTCCTCAGGATCTTACCGTTAAGTATTGTAAGTCCAGCCCTGATTTGCCTTTGCACAATGAAGCACCTCCCATTTATCTTCACCTGCCACTCTTCAGCCCATTGGCCCATCTGATCATTGCCCTGTTGTACTCTGAACTAACCTTCTTTCCTGTCCACTGCAGCTCCAATTTTGGTATCATCTGCAAATTTACTAACCATGTTTCTTATGTTTACTGCAAATCATTTATTTAAATCACAAGCAGTAGTGGAAGGCCTCCAGTCTGAAAAACGACCCTCTACTACCACTCTATGTCCTCTCTTCAAATCTGTTGATCTTTGTACTCTTAGCAGTGAAATTAGTAAATAATTCTGTATATTTTAAAGTAATTTTAAGATTTAGAATTGGGTTACTCATTGATGCTATAGAGTCATAGAGATGTATAGCATGGAAACAGACCCTTTGGTCCAACCTGTCCATGCCGACCAATGATTGGAAATATTTAATTGTGGGAACTCAGTTTTTAGTGGTATTAATAAAACTGTGAGGTTGCTATTCATTAAGGAATATTGTTAATGCATAAAACAAACTTTCCAAAATACTGATTGCATTGGCTCTGTTTTCGATCTTGATGATGTACAAGTAAATTTGAGTGGAAACTTAAGCAAAAAAAGTCTGTTTGGAAAGCTAGTACCATGTGGGGACAGATTTCCCAATACAGGCACTATGCTCCATCCCATCTCTGACACCAGCCCCCACCCTACCTCCTGCAAAAATTCCATCCCGTATTCCCAATTCCTCCACCTCCGCCGTATCTCCTCCCAGGAGGACCAGTTCCACCACAGAACACACCAGATGGCCTCCTTCTTTAGAGACCACAATTTCCCTTCCCACGTGGTTAAAGATGCCCTCCAACGCATCTCGTCCACATCCCGCACCTCTGCCCTCAGACCGCACCCCTCCAATCGTAACAAGGACAAAACACCCCGAGTGCTCACTTTCCACCCTACCAACCTTTGCATAAACCAAATCATCCGCCGACATTTCCGCCACCTCCAAACGGACCCCACCACCAGGGATATGTTTCCCTCCCCACCCCTTTCCGCCTTCCGCAAAGACCGTTCCTCCGTGACTACCTGGTCAGGTCCACGCCCCCCTACAACCCACCCTCCCGGCCTGGCACCTTCCCCTGCCACTGCAGAAATCGCAAAACCTGCGCCCACACCTCCTCCCTCACCTCCATCCAAGGCCCTAAAGGAGCCTTCCACATCCATCAAAGTTTTACCTGCACATCCACCAATATCATTTATTGTATCCGTTGCTCCTGATGCAGTCTCCTCTACAATGGGGAGACTGGACGCCTCTGAGCAGAGCGCTTTAGGGAACATCTCTGGGACACCCGCACCAATCAACCACACCACCCTGTGGCTCAACATTTCAACTCCCCCTCCCACTCTGCCGAGGACATGGAGGTCCTGGGCCTCCTTCACCGCCACTCCCTCACCACCCGATGCCTGGAGGGAGAACGCCTCATCTTCCGCCTCGGAACACTTCAACTCCAGGGCATCAATGTGGACTTCAACAGTTTCCTCATTTCCCCTTCCCCCACCTCACCCCAGTTCCAAACTTCCAGCTTACCACTGTCCCCATGACTTGCCCTACCTGCCTATCTTCTTTTCCACCTATCCACTCCACCCTCCTCCCTGACCTATCACCTTCATCCCCTCCCCCACTCACCTATTGTACTCTATGCTACTTTCTCCCCACCCTCCTCTCATTTATCTCTCCACCCTTCAGGCACTCTGCCTGTATTCCTGATGAAGGGCTTTTGCCCGAAACGTCGATTTTCCTGCTCCTCGGATGCTGCCTGAACTGCTGTGCTCTTCCAGCACCACTAATCCAGAATCTGGTTTCCAGCATCTGCAGTCATTTTTTTTACCCAGTTTTATTTTTGATATTATCTATGAGGAGCTGTCTTATAGAACTTGCTGAATGTTGTAAGATGATAAGATGTGGAAGAAGTAAGCTCGTTCAGTGTGATCATAGTTGATCTGAACATCTTCAACTCCACTTTCCTGCCTTTTTCTCAATCCTTGATTCCCTTAATGATTAACAATCTTGTTTTTCTCAATCTTGATTGAACTTAATGGCCCAGCCTCAGCAGTAAAGAATTCTGCAGATTTACTACCCTCTAGGAGAGGAAATTACTCCTCATCTGATTTAAATGAGCAACTCCTTACTCTGAGATTATGCCCTCTGGTCCTAGTATGTCCTACCAGGGGAAAGAAACTTTCAACAATGTGAAACACACAGACACGCTACAGAGATGGACGCATTCTTTGTCTCTCTCTCTCTAAGAAGCTTCTGTTAATAAGGTCTATTCTCATTCAAGTCCGCTCCCCGTTCAGAAAAACTAGGCAGCAGCACACTACACGCGAGCCCCTGCACATCCCTAACCGCATCCAACACTGCCCCCTATGTGATCCACGTCCAACATTACTCCCCGCTCTCCCTTCCCCTGCAACCCTGTCCAACACTGTCCCTCCCCACCACACCCCCGGGGAAGCCGGACTGGACACCAATGACAAGACTGCTGCTGCTGCTGCCTTTTGGGGGAGGGGGGTCTCCAAATAGTGTACACACAGCCCCACACACAAATTTTCAGTGCAAAGTTTTTGACAGGTTCCACCTTTGCCCTGTACAGGATGATGTTGGAGAGATAATCTGGCGAAGGGGGGGTTTAGGGTACACGCCTGTTTAGAACTGCAGAGAAAATTGGGGGGGGGGGTGGAAGCTCAGCGCATGGAGGTCAGACATTTGGGCTGCCATCAGTGCAAGACTGTTCTCGGCAGCATTTCAGTAAGCCGAGTTCACTTTTAATCACTTTAAACAAAAGACACGATCAGTGTTAGAAACACATCTTTGATGTAATGTTTCTATCGGGATCTCGAGATCTCCTTCGGATAATCTGATATTCGGACAATCTAGGTCCCTCTGTATATGTTTTCTTTGAAAGAACCAGAATTCTCCAGGATATCCAGATGTGGTCTCACTTGTGCCTTGTCTCGTTTTAGCAATATTTCCCTATTTTTATACTATTTCCTTTCAAATAAAGGTCAGCATTGCATTTGTCTGCCGTAATACCTGCTGTACATGCATGCTGGCTTTTTATGATTTATGTACAAGAGCCCCAAATCCATCTGTTGCTGCTTTCTCCATTGAAATAATATTTTATTGCTCTATTCTTCCTGCTAGAGAGTATAACCTCACATTTTCCCATATAATATTCCAGCTGTCAAGTTTTTGCCCATTCACTTAGCCTGTCCAGAACCCTCTGCAGACTTCTCGCTATTTGCCTTTCCAATTGGTGTCATCTGCAAAGTTGGTACATTAATTACCATCCTGAAATGGTAGTATTCGAACTCCCTGTCTCCTATGAGAAGCCATTTCTCGCTATTCCTTTTCACACATTTAAAGATTCTCTTGCCTTTTTTTATATTACTTATTAGTGTTTTTGCTTTCAGAATTAGTTCAGAAAAATTAAAAGGCTGATGCAGATATATTAAGTTATAAATCACACAACACCAGGTTATAGTGCAACAGGTTTGTTTGGAAGTACTAGTTTTTGGAGCACTGCTTCTTCAGGTAGCTGTGCACCAGAATCTGTGTCTTATGATCCTACTTCACAGCTATCTGAAGAAAGAGCAGTGCTCCAAAAACTAGTACTTCCAAACAAACCTGTTGCACTATAACCTGGTGTTGAGAGATTTCGGACTGGGGTGGACAAAGTTATAAATCACACAACACCAGATATCTCTCGTGAACTTAAAATTCAGGCCTTATAAACATGTTGAACCACAAAAGGAAAATATTATTGAAGGGAATTTGAACCAAAACAAAGGAACATTGTCCTTTATTTCAAAGGGAATGTAATATAAGAGATCGGAAGTCTTGCTAAAGTTATACAAGGCACTAGTCAGACCACATCTCGAATACTTAAGACCGTTTTCGTCCTTTTCTCAAAGGAAAGATAAACTGCCATTCAAGGCAATCCAGAGAAGATTCACTCAGTTGATACCAGTAATGGAAGGAATGTCTTATGAGGCTGGTCTGTGCTCATTGGAATTTAGAAGAATGAGAGATTACCTTATTAAAATAAGATTTTTTGGGGACTTGACAGGCTAGATGTTGTGAGTTTGTTTTCCCTTGTGGGAGAGTTGGATCAGTGGGCATAATCTCTGAATAATGGTTTGCACACTTAAGACACAGATGAGGAACTTTTTTCTTCTGCAGAGGGCTGTTGAGTCTGGGTCATTAAGTATATTGAAGGCTGAAACAGATTTTTAATCATTAAGTGAAACAAAGGCAATAGGGAAAAGGCAGGAAAGTGAAGTTGAGGATTATTAGATCAGCCATGATCAACTTGTGGACCAGACCAGCCATCGGGCTGAAAGATCTTTATGGTCTCTGTGCACTGGCCTTGTTCTCCTGTGGTTTCTAACTTTGCTTCTTTTGAAGAATCTCATGGTCGTGTTTTGGAAACGGGGCACTTGATGTTATATATCTGGCATGATGTGGAGGTGCCAGTGTTGGACTGGGGTGGACAAAGTTATAAATCTCACAACTCCTGGTTATAATCCAACAGATTGATTTGGAAGTACTAGTTTTTGAAGCACTGTTTCTTCGTCAGGTAGCTGTGGAGCAGGATCTGTGTCTGATGATCCGACTATAACCTGGTGTGTGCTTTATAACTTTGTCCACCCCAGTCTGAAATCTCTCAACACCAGGTCATACTTCCAAACAAACCTGTTGCACTACTAGTTTTTGGAGCACTGCTCTTTCTTCAGGTAGCAGTGGAGTAGGATCATAAGACACAGATTCTGCTGCTACCAAACAAACCTGTTGCACTATAACCTGATGTTATGTGATTTATAACTTAATATAACTGCATCAGCTGATTTTGTGTCCATAGTTAAAGTAGAAAAATTTTATGTGGAAGTTGAATCTTGTCTATGGCCAGTAGATAGAATTCCTCAAAATAACTTGTTAGTTTTTAATCCTATGAATTGTTTTCACCTGCTTCATCAAAAATCCTCCCTTGATGTTAAAATTGTAAGTGATCCTGTCTGTTTACGAACACAACTCTAATGAAGCATCCAACCGATGAGTATCTCCAATAAGAAAAGGCCCAACTATCTTCACAACGTTGTGGCATCTATTCTGCCACAGTCTTCTGCTAAAAGTATTCTGGATTAGTGGTGCTGGAAGAGCACAGCAGTTCGGGCAGCATCCGAGGAGCAGGAAAATCGACGTTTCGGGCAAAAGCCCTTCATCAGGAATAAAGGCAGAGAGCCTGAAGGGTGGAGAGATAAGCTGGTGGGGGTGGGGAGAAAGTAGCATAGAGTACAATAAGTGAGTGGGGGAGGGGATGAAGGTGATAGGTCAGGGAGGAGGGTGGAGTGGATAGGTGGAAAAGAAGATAGGCAGGTAGGACAAGTTATGGGGACAGTGCTGAGCTGGAAGTTTGGAACTAGGATGAGGTGGGGGAAGGGGAAATGAGGAAACTGTTGAAGTCCACATTGATGCCCTGATGTTGAAGTGTTCCAAAGCGGAAGATGAGGCATTCTTCCTCCAGGCGTCTGGTGGTGAGGGAGCGGCGGTGAAGGAGGCCCAGGACCTCCATGTCCTTGGCAGAGTGAACTTGCCTCCATGCTCTAGGCAATGCATTCCAGATCTATATGTGTGTCAGGTTTCTTCAATTCATTAAAACCGTATGATCCTGATACACTGAGGAAAAAGCAAGTGCTGGGGAGTAAATAGGCAAGATGGTATGGGCTAAGTCAAGTTTGAGGTACTGTCTGCTTTTTCTTTCTTTCTTCTTCACTACTATGTTATCATGTATGCTGCAGATGCACTTAAAAATAGAGTGCAAATGGAGCTGATTTAAAAAGCAAAAGAAACTCAAAGAATTGTGATACTAGAAATTTGAAACACAAACTGAAATTGCTGGAGGAAGCTCAGCAGGTCTGGCAGCATCTGTGGAGAGTCAACGCTTCGAGTCCAGTGCCCCTTCAGAGTGTAACCTGTATGCCTCACTCTGTCCAAGCACACTATGATCTGTATGTCTTTGCTTACTATGATCAGCCTGTACTGCTCAAGTTTTTCACTGTACTTGGGTACATGTGACAATAATTCAAATCAAAATCTGATAGCTGGAAAAATGTGCTATTTATGCTTGGGGGAAGGGGACATCAAGAAAGAGAATGACAGTAAGGAGACAAAGATATTAGTGATGGTCTGCTCGGGAGGGAAAAAAAAGCTGATACCTATGACCATAGGTAGATGAAAATGGGTTGGGTATGCTGAAAGCAGCCAGTGTGACAACAGGGCCTCAGGTGTAAGTAAAAAATGTGGAAGAAGGTGGTCAGGTTCTAAAATTCTTGAACTCTATATAAGGTCCTGAAGGCTGCAGGGTTCCTAAGCAGAAGACAAGGTGCTGTTCTTCCAGCTTGTGCTAAGCCTTGGCGCACTGCAGCAAGCCCAAGACAGAAATGTTGACCAGAGAACACAGTGGTGTGTAAAAGTAGCAGGCAACTGGAAGCCTAAGGGTCATTTTTGTGGACAGAATTTGGGTGTTTTGCAAAGCAGTCACCTAATCTGTGTTTAATTTCTCACCTTACCCCAGTTCCAAACTTCCAGCTCAGCACCATCCTCATGACCTGTCCCACCTGTCCATCTTCCTTCCCACCTATCCGCTCCACCCTCCTCTCCAACCTATCACCTTTACCCCTTCCTCCATCCACCTATTGCGCACTCAACTGCCTTCTCCCCAGCCCTGCCCCGAGGCTTCCATCCTCATTCCTGATGAAGGGCTCCTGCCCGAAATGTCGGTTTTCCTGCTCCTTGGATGCTGCCTGACCTGCTGTGCTTTTCCAGCACCACTCACCACTCTAATCTTGATTCTAATCTCCAGAATCTGCAGTCCTTAGTTTTGCCAAAACCAAAATGGTGTCCAGTCCCTTCCCACTTAACTTGATCCCACTGATGCTTTACCTTATTCGTGAGTTTTGAGAAGATTTGTAACTCAGGTTGAGGTTCTGGATGTAAGTTTGCTCGTTGAGCTGGAAGGTTCATTTTCAGATGTTTTGTCACCATACTAGATAACATCAGTGAGCCTCTGATGAAGCACTGGTGGTATGGCTTGCTTCTTATTTGCTCTTAGTTTTCCTTGGATTTGTGATGTCATTTCCGGTTCTCTTTCTCGGGGCGGTAAATGGGATCCAAGTCAATGTGTTTGTTGATAGAGTTCTGGTTGAAGTGCCACACTTCTAGGAATTCTGCCGCGTGTCTCTGTTTGGCTTGTCCTAGGATGGATGTGTTGTCCCAGTTGAAATGATGTCCTTCCTTATCTGTATGTGAGGATACTCGTGAGACAGGGTTGTGTCATTTTGTGGCTAGTTGATGTTAATGTATTCCGGATACATGCCTAGAAGCATAGAGTTCCGGTTGGAGTGCTATCAACAAACACATTGACTTGGATCCTATTTACCACCCCTGAGGGGGGGAAAAAAAAGGAAATGACATCACTAACCCAAGGAAAACTAAACAAATAAAAAGTGGGCCATACCACCAGTACTTCACTGAAGGCTCACTGAAGATGTTATCTAGTATGGTGATGGAACATCTGAAAACAAATCTTCCAGCTCAGCGAACAAACTTACATCCAGCTTTACATTATTTTCAAAATCTCCAGGTTGCAGGTACCGGCTGCCACCTCTTCACCATGGATGTGCAGTCCTTCTTACATGCCCATCCCCACTACCCTCCTCTATTTGGCCGAGCAGGTCTTCACTTTGAAAAGCTTCTCCTTTTTAACTCCTGTCTTTTACAGCAGGTCTTTTACAGGGGTGGCCATTGGTACCCGTATGGGCCCCATTTATGCCTGCCTCTTTGTGGGGCATGTAAAGCATTCTTCGTACCAGTCCTACTCTGATCCCCACATATACCTCTTTCTAGTGCATCAGTAACATCGTTGCTGCTTCCCTGCCTCATTCTGAACTGGAAAAATGTATCAATTTTGCTTCCAATTTCCACCCTGCTCTTGCCTTCACCTGGTGCATCTCTGACTCTTCCCTTTTGTCGACATCTCTCTTTTTCATTTCTGATAATAGGATGGCAACTGTTAACCACTGCAAACCCTACAATTCCCACAGTTGCCTGGACTATACATCCTCACACCCTGGTGTCCGCAAGAACTCTTTCCCATTCTCCCAGTTCCTCTGTCTCCATCCCATCTGTTGTGATGATGCCACCTTCCAGAGACAGATGGGCCTCAGAAAAGTCCCCCTTTTCCCTCAACTGAGGATTCCCTGCTACTGTGGTTGATAGGCCCTCAGCTGTGTCCGATCCATTTCCCGCACTTCTGCCCTCGCCCCTTTTCTTACCCTCTTACAACACCAATAGCGTCTCCTGGTCCTTACTTTCCACCCCACCATCATTCATTTCCCAAGGATCATAAGCCACCATTTCTGCCAAATCCAGTGAGATGCTCCCACTTGACACACATTTCCCTCTCGTCCATTGCCAGCATTTCACAGAAGCCATTCCATCTGGGACACCCTGGTCCACTCCCAACACCACCTCGTACCCCACCCTCCACAGCAGCTTTCCATGCAGTTGCAGAATGTGCAACACCTGCCCATTTTTGTCCTCCTTTCTCACGATCCAAGTCTCCAGACATACCATCAAGGTGAAGCAGCGATTTACCTGCACCTCACTCAATCTAGTATGTGCTGCTCACAGTGTAGTGCCCCCTCCCCTCAAAACAGCCAGCCAGCATAAATACTACCTTTTCCTAGCTACTATTAGTTCTGAGGAATGGGGACTGAACTCAACGTTAACTCTGCTTTCTTTCCACAGTTGCTGTCAGATCTGAGTTTCTCTAGCAATTTCTGTTCTGATTCAAATGCAGTTTTGTCATGTTATAGCTGTTAACATTAGTGTTGAAACTACTTTCACTGGAAACATGCATTTTCCACTCTAGCACCCAAATCTCAGAAACCTTCTCTCTATTGAGCAACATCACTGGAGATCTGTTTGGGTAGGATTGAATTTCCCACTTAATTTCATGAAGTTTTAACTACAGTAGTTTACATACGTAAATATTGTCTTGCCTCACCCCTTGTAAGTTGCTGGATTGACATCTTAGCAGTAAGACTATAGCAATAAATAAATGACTTTGGGATGGAGCATGAATGCGAGCAAGATCACTCTATGATCCACTTGAGTAATATCTTTCTGTTGCAATATGTTGTGCAGGTAAGTGATGACTGCTTTTTTTTCTTTTGCACAATGATTCTCATTGATACTTGTCCCAAAACCGAAAAAAAACGAACGTTGATGTAGCAAAGCCATTCTTGCTTGAAATCTTACATTTTCCTGTCTGTTGTGTTATTTTCACTCGGAGTATACACTTGGATGTCTAAGTTATGATGCACGCTGTTAGTTTGAGCTAAATTAGCGCTTTCATAAAAACAGGTTAAAATGTCAGGCTAGAGGTAATGCAGCTTAATTTGTAATAGCCACTCTGTGGAGCCAGTATTCTAATTAGTACGTGTAACAATTTGGTGCACTGCCATCTTCCATGCTGCTTATTTAAAGTTCACTTGATTTCCCTCAAAGGTAATTTGAAATTGCTCAAAGTTTATGACGATTCATTTTTGATTTTACTTTCATTTACTTTTGAGAGTGGCAGTGTTAAGTTTAAAAAGTAAAATTTCTGATGTCGACGTGGATTAGAAATAAATAGTCTTGGCGCATAAAGGCCTTGATCAGTTGAGAATTTAGCAGACTAAGCACATGTTTTTTTTGCAATATGGTAGGGTTGAATGTAGTGGCGGCCAATTTTCTGCAAGTTTTAACAAGAATACACAGAATTCAGCTACAGTTACACCATTTTTATGAAAATGTCTCATCGTTTTGCTGGCTGTGTATATTTTTATCCTGATTTAAAAAGAAATTTTAAATGGTTTATACCCAGGCTTTTATTTAAAGATACAAGTGTCTTGAATTTTATTTCACTGATTCTGCCTCACCTTATTGATGTTTCCATGTTACATGAGAACAAACAGAATTGTCCTCCGCTCGTTAGATAGGTTAATTTATTGATCTATTGCCTTCATAAGAAGTGAAACAGTAACACTTCCAATTGCCTTCTGGGTATTTTTCCCCCACAGACCAATTAGTGTTGGACTGCTTTGCTAAACTATACTTGGAAATGTGCGACATGTAAATTGTCGCAACTTGTATTAACAAGTTTCACCATTAGAATGGTTACATGGTGCTAAAGTAAAAAAGGTGGCCTGACACTACGAAATGCATCAGTGGTATATGACCAGTTTATATCCTTTGGAGCCACAAAGTCTGTAGTTGCTACTGTGCTTTCAAGGGAGGTGTGATGAAGTTTCTGATTTTCACCAATGGGCAAGTCATTATGGGTCTTCCAGACATCTTCCAATGTCTGATTAGGAAAGCATACCATTGCTGAACTTTAATGGATCTGACCTTAAATGCATTGCTGAGTTTTGTGTGATGTTCAATAGGCTAATAAGATTCCAAATTCAGTCCCTGACCTTGCTGATGTTGATCTCAGTCAATTAACTGCTTTAATTGTTCTCAGGTAATAGAAAGGAGATCCAGCCAATTTTTCTGCTTCTAATTGACAGTCCCTGATCTCTGTATGGTGCACATAGATGTTCTATTCAATATTATCGATAGCAATAAGTCAGAGCACCCTTATGATTCAACTTGTTTAGATGTCTATGAAGCCTAAAGATCCCTGATTTTGATTGGTGTTCAGTGATGAGTTGGCTAATCACTGCCAGCATAGAAGTAGAGTTGATACAGTTTTGTCTCTGGCCTTCTGGATTATGGGGCAATAAAGTCTCATGCCTGATCATTTTCCAGTGAGCCCTCCAGTAAGTGTATGCGGTGATCATTGGATTAGGTTTAGCTTAGCTTCCACAAGTGAATGGGATGCCTTTTTAGGTCCACACATAATGAATGTGCATCTGAGCGCAATGTCAGAAATCTGGTACATCTGGTTCATTCAGGAATGGAGAAAAACTTGGTCAGGGTAGAAAGCTGAAATTCCATCAACTCTTATTACATGTATGTCTTCCATTAATGGTTTACTTTCAATGAATGTTTTAATCATTGAGATGAGTGAATTAGTTATTTTGTGGATACCTGTAATTCCCTCTTTCTTTGTAAAGACATGACTTGTTTTTCTTTTGCAGTTCCTTGTTGAGCATCTTGACTGAGCAGCGCTGAATTAATCTATAGACTGTAAGGTACAGATCATTTAGTCAACAGTGACAACAGCAAGGCTGCCAATAGCATTGATGACATTTGCTGAGACATCTTGCGCAACCTCTGCATCTGCGGCAAGCGCTACAGGTTTTGCCATCCAAATGCTAATGAGTGTTCTGAATTTGGCATTTTGCTTTATCACATGCCTCTTTACGAAAAGGTTTGATTCAAATCTTCCATGGCGATTAGAAGGGTAGATTTTGTAGGCTTGAATGTAAATTATTGCATGTAAAATATGATGCTTTTGATTATGGAAATCACAATGAAAAGCATGTACCAAGTACTCTTGCAATGAGTATTTTCCACATCAAGGAGGTAGCCATCTGAAGTGAAATATTACACTTGCTGAGATAGGAATGTGGCATAATTTCACAAACAGTTGATTGCTAATAATTTCACAAGAATCGTGTGCTGCAGAAACTTAACAGGGAACTTACATTCAGGTGTCACAAGTGGAACAGAATGTGTATCTGAACAAACAAATGGAGTAGGAGTGGTGGTTTCCATATTTCTTTGAAATAATAGGGATGCTGTGCTGTCAGGGAGTGATACTCTTGAGAGGATGTGACTGAGGCCTGGCATTCTGTATTGTTAATCTTTATTATGCCTAATAGAATAGACCCCAGTTTCTTTCTAATCTCAGCAGTTTATCCCAGAAGAATCTGCATTGCATGCAAAAAGGCAAGTAGTTATAAATTAAGCTAATTGTGAACTTTGTTATTTCAGGGCACACCTCAGTTGATCAGTTTAGCAGTGAACAAGTGACAACATTGTGAGGGTGCATGTAATGCATACTTTTGTTAACTGCATTCTTTAAAAAATGGCAAAATATTTCTTAGTATGTGTCATGAGTTACTAGATTCATTCACTACAAAACTTGACTTTTACTACTTGCTGTTCTCCAGTAGCTCAGTCGTAGTCTTAAACCGTTCCCTAAAAGCTCATCATGCTGTTTTCAAATATTGCTTGTAATGTTAAGTTGAATATCACCACCTGTCCTTTTATTTAAACAAAGCATCCCGGCATGCTCTTAAATCATCCTGAAGCATCGGAATCTCCATATTGCTTAAATGGAAGGTTTGTTTAAATTATTAATAGTTGGAATAAAAATTATATAAGGCGGGTATAAAATGGATCTTCTGATTTTGAACAACCTCAACATCTGTTTAGTTTTCAGAAGCTTTTGTGGAAAAGTTCTCTTTCAGGTGGTGTTACCATGTTATAATTCTTCATATTTCTGAATGATCTGATTTCAAACATCTAGGTATACTTCTGCATTGGAACTACCTTCCCACCTTGATTAATTACTGACTTACACAACAATTCTTCTCTTTCCCTAATCCATCTAGTGTTGCAGTTCAGGGAAGGGATATTGTTTTGATGTATTTTGAAGTGTTAAAATAGTTAGATCACTGATTTTTATTTGTAATTCTCTAAACTACAGAAAACATATTTTGATGCAAAGTGCTCTTTAAGTTAACTTTGTTGAAGCAAACTACTGCAATTGTCATTTGTATTGATAGTTATAAAAATGTAAGTATTCTAATGACCCTCTGACATCAGACAGCGATTTAAGTTATTTGTTCCACCAAATGAAAAATGGATGTCAACATCAAAAAAGCTGCAGTTATCCATCATTGTTTTCTTTGAGGAAAGACAAATGAATCAATCAATGGTCATGAAAATGGCTGTATAAATGCAGACCTTTATTTTCATATTTATTTTGCGAGGAACAAACAGTCTCCATGCATATATCATTTTTTTGTAACTTTTGTGTGCTCTTTGTGCCCACCCCCCTCCCCCCAAAAGTCCAGTATAATCCCATGTGTGACCAAAGCCCAAAATTATGTCAGAGAACAGCTGCATCCCATTTCTTGGTACTGCGAACTACAAGATAGTTCGTTTTATTTGTTATATACAACCTTGCTGTGTATTATCAGCTTTCAGAGATGAGGGCTAAAAATTAAATACGTTATAATAGAAAATACACGAATTTGCAATCCATGGAAGAACTGACTGGCTGAATTCTTAAATTTAATCCCCACGACACCAGGAAGTATTCCAATAAACCATATTGCTAAAAACAAAATTTCCCTGCATAGTCTAAACATGCCTATTGTTGTAAATGTTTTGCATTTATGTTATCCATCACATTTGCACATAATTGGCTCAGATTTATTGATTTAAAAAATCATCATTGTTCAATGGTATAATATCTAATAGCATGGGTAAATGTGAGCGTATCCTTCAGCTTTTCGTGGAATTGTTTAAAATAGTTTAACTTGGCAAATCATTGTTTTCCCAGTAATGAAAAATCCAAGAATTTTGATCAACAAATTTTTAGCATTCCCAATTTTCCTCTGCATCAGAACCTAATCATAATCCCCTTCAGGACATTTTTTTATTTGTCCTAAATTGAAGTCTTCAGGATGTTAACAAGGAAAGACAGGGTAGATAAATATAAACCATTTCCACTGATTGGGGACTCTAAAACTAGGGGGCATACTTTGAGAATTGGGGTCAGTTCAGAAGAGATGTAGGGAAGCATTTCTACACACAAAGGATGGGGATGCTAGATCAGTTGTTAATTATCTATCTCAAATTTAAAATGTTTGTTAAGCAAAGGTATGAAGGAATATGGGCCAAGGGCAGGTGTATGGAATTAGGCCACAGATCACCCATGATCTCATTGAATGGTGGAACAGGCTCAAGGCGTGGGTAAAGTCATTATAGTTCTACTGGAGCAGAGCACTGCTCTCATTAGAGAGAGACAAATGATGGTGACTCTCAAGTTAAACTACCATGTGTCAGGCAAGGAGAGAGGTTTGAGGAGGAGAATCCTTCATGGTAACCTCAGCTGGTGTAGAAGTTAACTTGCGGTATTCGCATCAATCTGCATCGCAAACCAGCTGTCTAACCAACCACCTTTGTTCCAATATTATCTTTGAATATCAATTGTTCTGGATTAGCAATAATCTCTGAAAATTGTTCTGAACATTTGATTGGAGTTTTTATACAATAATGGTATACAATGTCAAAATAACATTAATGGAGGCTGCTCTCTCTGCCATGTGTTGTCCTTGCCTAATAAGAGATAACATCACAAATCATGAATGCCTTTATTAAATCTCTAGACAGTTAAACAAATGTTCAAAAATCTCCATGTTTACAAGAGATTATATAAGTGAACTTGTGTAAACATTCTGTCCTGAAGGAGCTGTTTGTGCATTAGTGTCTGTAAATTAGATATTTTACTTTGATTTCTACATACATTAGAATCCACAGGCTAGGTTATGCCACATTTCTTATACCTTCTGTTCTGATTCTTGGATTCAACTGGCAACCCTCCACTGTTTTACTCTTTCAAACATTTGATTTAAAACATCTGGTACAAATTGAACACAAACTACTTTTGTTCTTAAAATGCATTTATTCATTTTCATAGTTTTAAGCATGATGTTTATCATATCTATTATTGAGCCAGGATTAAGTTAATTCTGTGCTGGTTTACATTGTTTAAAGAAAATTCTCAACACGTTTGTGTCAGAATGTTGTGGGGTCAAATTCGACCCCAGGAATTTGAGTTTCCAATTGAAGATGACACCCCGAGTATTGTATTGAGAGGAAGCTCCTTTTAGAGGAGTCATTAAACCAAGGCCGCAATACCACCACCACCCCCCCCCCCACTCCACCTTCTCCTCCTTCAACCGGTTGAACAGAAGATCCCATGGCAGCGTTTGGAAGAGGAGCAGGGAAGTGCTCCCTGATGTTCTAGCTGATATTTATCCCTCAAATCAGGTTTTTGCAAAACAGGTTATCTAGTCGTCATCACGTTGCTTGTGGGTGATTTTTGTGTGCAGATTGGTTGTTAAAAATCACAACATTAGTTGTATGTCCCAAGTTGTCCATTAGGTTGTGAGAGGCACAACATAAACTGAAGTCTTTTCTAGCCTGGGTTCCTTCTGTATATTAAGTTGAGCCTCAAACGTCCTGCATTTAGAAATACAGATTCACTTTCCTGTTTCCTCCAGTCATCCAAGTTTGAACTTTTAGCTGCAGGGAATTGAGAGCAACATCAGACTATTCTAAAACATCTCTTTACAGTGGAATTAAGAATAGCATAGGCATATTCTACAAACAGATAAGCTTTCTGCCTTCTTAGTATTGGGGAGGTTGGAGCAAATTTGTTGAATACAGTTCTGATACCTTGCATTTAAGGTCAGTAAGACCATCTAATCAAAGTTTGTATTTGTTAATATAAAATATTATTTAGGAATTGTTTAATTTTATTAACATTGTTCAAATTATTTCCTTTGTTTACCGTTTGTGTTTTTCCTCCTCCCGTATATTTTGGCACTGAAAGTGGGGTGTTACATGGCCTGCTCTCTGCTCCTACATTCGGATACTCAACAATCCATCCCTGTTTAATGCAATTTCCCTCAAACTTTTATGCTTGTCATCAGTACTATTGGTGATATTGCATTCATTTATTAAAAATGCTACTCAAATTTAAAATAGACTGAGCCTTGTAGCTTATTGAAGGAAGTTATCTTTGGTCTATGGATACCTATGCAAACTTGTATGGATGATTCCAGTGAGAGGCCAGTTCAAACCTTTGAAGCTGAGATGCTTCTTTGACACATCTATGCAGTGCACTGAGGCTCTAAATCCCCAATGGTTCAGTGGATTAATGTGCTTCTATTATGATACTGAGGCACACCTATCCTAGGTTGGATTCGTGGTCTCTCCTGAAGCACCTGATCTCACCAGTATGGTGCTGGTGGCAGTTAGTTTCATGATATACAGGGTTATGGGCTGAGTCTGACTGACTTGTACCAACTGCTCCCTGATAGAATTTTCATAGCCTGCTTATGCTAATTGTCAGACTCATTAATATAATAAATAAAGGTGTCTTGGACAGTTTAGTCAAAGGCTGCACGTGTCTATGGAACTTTAATTTTTCACGAGTGTTTTCTTTCAGAAGAGGACAGAAGAAAATTGTAATTGAGTTGAAGAGCATTTTGTACTGCAGTTGCTAATCAGAAGCAGGCGGGTCAGCCAAGTTGAACTGGACTACAGCGATAGGAATCTCAATATCAAACCTCTTTATTTTTCTATTTGATACACAGAATTAGAATGTCTATAGTCTTGGGGGTGGAGTGAGTAGGGTGCAAGTGGAATGTGAAAACAGAATTTCAAAACGTTGCATTTAATGCAGTTCAATTTCAGCTAATTGGGTTAATATGTATATATCTTTGGTTTTGGATTAATGTTTGCAGTTGAAAACAAAGCTCGTTCAATGTTTCTGAATACTTCCAGTAGACATTTCAGATTTTTAATATTACAGTTTCTTTTGCAAATGTGGGGTGATGCTAGTTTTCTCATTGCACAACTCTGTCTGGTCCTCCTAATTGTTTCTTTCACTGTTCAAGAATTTGTAATATTTTGTCTTATCAGATCCTGCCCAGCCTTCCTGAATGAATTATTTAGTGGTTTACATTTCCTGTTATAACAAATTATTGAGTTTACTTGAGATCTTAATTCAGTTAATGTCCTGCAAACACACTGGTCAATAGTTCTTCCAATTTATGCATAATCTGAGCTTTGGTCTCCAGTATCCTGTCAGGTACAAGATTATTTCCTTTAAATTTGAAAAGTGTCAATAACAGGTATATGAATACATTTTGATGCTTTTAATTCCATAATACCCACAGATGTTAACCTGCAACTTTGCTTCCTAGTGGTCACTATATTTCTTGAGAGTTTTACCCTTCCCAAGGTTACCTTCCTCACCGTTGACGAGGCTGCCTATTTTGGTGTCATCTGCAAACTTAACTAATCATGCCTTGTACATTCTCATCCAAATCATTGATGTGGATAGGGCGTAGGAGGTTGGGTTGGTAAATTTGCGGATGACACTCAGGTCAGTAGAGTTGTGGATAGCGATGAAGGATGTTGTAGGTTACAGAGGGACATAAATAAACAGCAGAGCTGGGCTGAGAGGTGGCAAATAGAGTTTAATGTGGAAAATTGTGAGGTGATTTGGAAGGAGTATCAGGAATACAGAGTACTGAGCTAATGGTAAGATTCTTGGTAGTGTAGATGAGCAGAGACATCTGTGTCCGTGTACATAGATCCCTGAAAGTTGCCTCCCAGGTTGATAGGGTTGTTAAGAAGGCATACGGTGTGTTAGCTTTTATTAATAGAGGGATTGAGTTTCAAAGCCATTAGGTCATGCTGCAGCTGTACAAAACTCTGGTGTCGCCGCATTTGGAGTATTGCATACAATTCTGGTCACTGCATTATAGGAAGGATGTGGAAGTTTTGGAAAAGGTACAGAGGACGTTTACGAGGATATTGCCTGGTATGGAGGGAAGGTCTTATGAGGAAAGGCTGAGGGACTTGAGGTTCTGGATGTAGGTTTGGTCGCTGAGCTAGAAGGTTCATTTTCGGGCGTTTCGTCACCATGTTCAGTGAGCTTCCAGACGAGGCTTCTCAAAACTTGAGGTTGTTTGCACTGGAGAGAAGAAGGTTGAGAGGTGACTTAATTGAGACATATAAGATAATCGGAGAGTTAGGTTGAACAGTGAGAGCCATTTTTCCTCGGATGGCGATGGCTAGCATGAGGGGATGTAGCTTTAAATTGAGGGGTGATAGATATAGGATGGATGTCAGAGGTAGTTTCTTTACTCAGTAGTAGGGGAAAGCGCTGCCTGCAACAGTAATAGACTGGCCAACTTTAAAGGCATTTAAATGGCCATTGAATAAACATTTTGACAAAAATGGAATAGTGTAGGTCAGATGGGCTTCAGATTGGTTTCACAGATTGGCGCAATATTGAGGGCCGAAGGGCCTGTACTGCACTGTAATGTTCTGTGTACCCACAATTCATATCCTTTTGATTTAGTTACAGTTCTTAGACCATTTGAATTTGGGTGGTTCACCAAAATTGTAATGATTCTTTACTTTGTTTCTTGACATTGGCAGCTTTTTTGTTGCATAATTTGTAAAATTCATCTCCTTAACCTTTTTTGGGATATATTGTAAATTGTAATACTTCTGGAAAAAGTATTAACTTTAAAAGTTTGTATTTGTTCAGTAGATGAACTTGTGTGCCACCTTTGCTTGGCTGTACAGCTTTTAACGAACAATATATGCAGGATTCTCTGAGCTGCCCCGCAGCTTTTTTGACTTCCCATTCTATAATGTGACAAATACAAGAGGTAAAATGAAACAACTGCAGATGCTAGAGTTCTGAAACAAAGGAAAACAGAAATTGCGAGAGAAACTCAAGGTTTAGGAGTGAAAAAAGTCAAATGTTTAGAGTCCAGTAATCTGTTCTGAACAAGGGTCACTGGACTTGAAGGTTGATTCTTTTCTCTTCACAGATGCCATCAGACTTGCATTGTGTTTCCAGCAGTTTCTGTTTTTATTTGTTTGAAATAGAAGATACACCTCTAATTTTCTCAATTTGGTTTAGGAACTCGTTAACAAGCGAATAACAACTAAAAGCAGGGATTGGCCATTCAGCCCCTCAGGCCTGTCCTGCCATTTGATATGATCTTGGCTGATCAGATTTCAACCTTGGTTCCACTTTCCTGCCCATGCTCGATAACCCATTGTTAATTAAAAATCTGTCTGTCTCTTCCTTAAATTTACTCCATGCCCAAGCTTCCACTCCACTCTGGTAGTGAATTCCACAGAATCAACTACCCTTTGAGAGAATTAATTTCTCCTCATCTCTGTTTTCAGTCTGGTACCCCTTAGCCTAAAATTATGACCTCATTCTCGATTGTCCCACATCAGGAAGCACACTTTCTATGACTGCTTTGTGAAACTCCTTTAGCATCTTATAACCCTCCATTAGATCTCCTCTAATTCTTTGAAATTTCAGAGATTATAGGCCTAAACTGCTGAATCTCTCTTCATAAGACAAACCACTCATCTCTGGATGCAATGATTTGAACTTCCTCTGAATCGCTTCTAATATAACTGCATGCCTCCTCCAGTAAGGGGACCAAATTTGTATGCAATATTCCAGGTGCAAGCTCATTAATGCCTTGGACATTTTAAGCAATACTTGCCTACCTTTACATTCCATTTCTTTCACAATAAATGCCAAAATTCCATTTGCTTTCCTTTATTATTTGGTATACCTGTGTTCTAGTTTTCTGTGATTCATGCACGAGGATGTGTAGATCCCTTTGCACCATTGACTCCAAAATTTCTCTCCACTTTGAATACAAAGTCAAATTTATTATCTAGAAGTCATAGAGATGTACAACACAAACAGACCCTTCGGTCCAACTCATCCGTATCGACCAGATATCTGAAATTAGTCCCATTTGTCAGCACTTGGCCCGTATCCCTCTAAACTCTTCCTATTCGTGTACCCATCCAGATGCCTTTTAAATGTTATAGTTGTATCAGTCTCCACCACTTCCTCTGGTGGTTTTTCTGCATGAAAATGTTGCCCCCTAGGTCCCATTTATACCTTTCCCCTCTCACCTTAAACCTATGCCCTCTTGATCTGGACTTCCATACCTTGGGGAAAAAGACCATGTCTGCTTACCCTATCCATGCCCGTCATGATTTTATAAACCTCCTATAAGGTCATCCCTCGGTCTCTGACGCTCCAGGGAAAACAACCCCAGCCAATTCAGCCTCTCCCTGTAGCTCAAACCTTCCAATCCTGGCAACATTCTTGTAATTCTTTTATGCACCTTTTCAAGTTTCACAACATCTTTCCTATAGAAGTGAGACCAGATCTGAACAAGTTACACCAAAAGTGGCCTAACCAATGTCCTGTACAGCCGCAACATGATATCCCAACTCTTATACTCAATACATTGACCAAAAAAGTTGAAAATCATACGACACCAGGTTATGGTCCAACAGGTTTATTTGAAAATACCAGCTTTCACAGTGCTGCTCCTTATCATGTAGCTCCTGACAAAGGCGCAGCACTCCAAAAACTTGTATTTTTAAATAAACCTGTTGGACCATAATCTGGTGTCGTGTGATTTTCAACTTTATCCACCCCAGTCCAACATTGGTGCCTCCACATCATGGCTGACCAATAAAAACAAGCATACCAAATGTAGCCTTCACTACCCTGCTTCCCTGTGACTCCACCTTCAAGTAACTATGAACCTGCACTCCAACGTCTCTTTGTTTGGCAACATTCCCCAGGACTTTACCATTAAGTGTATAAATCCTGCCCTGATTTGTCTTATCAAAATGCAACACTGCCACTTCTTGGCCCATTGACCCATCTGATCAAAGTCCCACTGTGCTCTGAGATAACCACCTTCATTGTTCACTACACCACCAATTTTGGTGTCATCTGCAAACTTACTAACCATTTATTTGGATGTGAACATAGAAGAATTTATATGAACAACAAAAGTCAGTGGACCCTTGCGGCACACTGCTGGTCATAGGCCTCCAGTCTGAAAAGCAACCCTCCACCACCACCCTCAATGTCTCCTATCTTCAAGCCAATTTTGTATCCAAATGGCTAGTTCTCCATGGATTCCACGTGATCTAACCTTGCTAACCAATCTACCAGGTGGAACTTTGTCAAACGCCTTGCTGAAGTCCAATATCCATTGCTCTGTCGTCTTCAATCTTCTTTGTTACTTCTTCAAAAAATTGAATCAAGTCAGACATGATTTCCCACGCACAAAGCCATGTTGTCTATCCCCAATGCATAGTCCTGTCTATCCCTAAGTCCTGTCCTTCAGAATCCTCACCAACAACTTACTCACCAGTGATGTCGGGTTTACCGGTCTGTACTTCCCTGGCTTTTTCTTACAGCCGTTTTTTCAATAATGGCAACACGTCAGCCACCCTCCAGTCTCCTGGCACCTCACCCATGGTTATTGATCATATAAGTATCTCAGCGAGGGGTCCAGTAATCAATTCCCTGCTTCCCACAAAGTTCTGGGATACACCTGATCAGATCGTGGGGATTTATCCACCTTTATGCGTTGTATGATGTTTAGCACCACCTCCCCTCTAATATGGACATGTTTCAACTATCATTATTTCTCCAAATTCTCTAGCTTCCATATCCTTCTCGACAGTAAATACTGACATGAAATACATGTTTAGTACCTCGTCCATCTCCTGTGGTTCCACATACAGGCAGGCTTGGTGTTCTTCAAGGAGCCCTGTTCTGTCCCTAGTTACTCTTTAGCCCTGAATGTATTTATAGAATCTCATTGGATTCTCCTCAACCCTGTTTGCCAAAGCTATCTCTTGTCCCCTTTTTGCCCTTTTGATTTCCATCTTGAATATACTCTTACTGCCTTTACATTCCTCGAGGGATTCACTCTATGCCGCCTCTTTCTTGGCAGACCCTCAATTTCTCTAGTCATCCAGCATTCCCTACACTTACCAGCCTTTCTCTTCACACTAATAGGAACAAACTCTTTTTGGACACTCATCTCATTTTTGAAAGTCTTCTAATTTCCAACCGTCCCTTTATCTGCAAATAGCCTCTCCCAATCAGCTTTTGAAAGTTCTTGCCTAATACTGTCAAAATTGGCCTTCCTCCAGTTTAGAACTTTAACTTGTTGATCAGATGTCCTTTTCCATAACTATTTTAAAACTAATAGAATTATGATCATTGGACCCAAAGTGCTCTCCCACTGACAGCTCAGTCACTTAGACTCAGATGTATAGCATGGAAACAGACCCTTTGGTCCAACTCCTCCATGCTGACCAAATATCCTAACCTAATCTAATCCCATTTGCCAGCACTTGGTCCATATCCCTCTAAACCCTTCCTATTCATATATCTAGATTAGAGCGGTGCTGGAAAAGCACAGCAGGTCCAGGCAGCATCCGAGGAGCAGGAAAATCGACATTTTGAGCAAAAGCTCTTCATCAGGAATGAAGGCCCTTCCTATTCATGTGCCCATCCAGATGCATTTTAAATGTTGTAATTGTACCAGCTTCCACCACTTCCTGTAGCAGCACATTCCATACACACACCACCCTCTGCGTGAAAAAGTTGTACTGTCTTATTTTCCAAGAGAAGGTCAAGTTTTGCTCCTCTAATAGGTTCATCCATGTACTAAATAAGAAAGTTTTCTTGTACACACTTAACAAATTCCTCTCCATCCAAGTTCTTAACACTCTGGCAGTCCTAGTCTATGTTTGGAAAATTAAAATCCCCAACCATTACAACCCTGGCTTATCAAATCTGCACTGATCCTCCAAAGAGCGTCCTAACCAGAGCCCAACCCCAAACAACCTGATCGCTGTAACCCTGCAGAGTTAATCCCCCTAGCCTGCACATCACTGGACACTGGCAATTTAGCATGGCCAATCCACCCTGCACATCTTCGGATTGTGGAAGGAAATTAATCATTGTGCCATCCTGCCACATACTGGTTTGTAAATTTTCTATTTCTTTATTGCATCAAAGTTTCTCACCTAATTTAGTGTCATCTGCAAATTTGACTGTAGTATCTTCTATCCCTGCATCCGAGTCATTAGTATAGATTGCATTGTGAATAGCTGGGACTTGCAGGCCAAACCATGTGGCACCCAACTAGTTGTAGCATTACGGATGAAGAGCTTATCCCTGAAACGTCGATTCTCCTGCTCCTCAGATGCTGCCTGACCGGCTATGATTAACAGCACCACGCTTTTTGACTCTGATCTCCAGGTCTCACTTTCTCTTAGTTGTAGCTTGCCAACCAGAGAAAAACCAATCTATTTTGACTTTGATTTCTGTTTTGAATGGAGTTCTGCACATCAGATACACGTCAAGCTTTTCTTTAAAAAAAAAGTGGGTCCCTGTTATAATCATTGCTTTGTCCAGGGTTACTTGAGCTACCGCCCTTTTTTTATGATTTGGAGATGCCGGTGTTGGACTGGGGTGTACAAAATTTAAAAATCACACAACACCAGGTTATAGTCCAACAGGTTTAATTGGAAGCACACTAGCTTTCGGAGCGTCGCTCCTTCAGGTGGTAGTGGAGGGCTCAATCATAACAGAATTTATAGCAAAGATTTAGTGTGATGTAATTGAAATTATACATTGAAAAATTGATTAAGTCTTTCATCTGTTAGAATACCTTTTTTAAGCAGTTGCAACTGCTTACGTCGCAAGTTATCTTTAAGTGGTCAGTTACAGTGAATTATTACAGTTTAAAGTTAAAAATGACGATTTTTAACTTTGTACACCCCAGTCCAACACCGGCATCTCCAAATCATTGTTGCAGTTTAGTTTCATTGTACAGTGTAACTTGACAGGAACTCGGGAGGGTTGATATGTTCTCATTTCCTTTGTTCAAATTACCTAAGTCTTTGGCGTTTCTTTGTTTATATTAATAAAGTTGATATTGACGCGCCATTTTGAAAAACAGCTTTGCAGCCGCAATTTTCAAGTCTGCAAAATGGTGCCTGATACCATCCATAACTGTCAGATTAACTAATAGGAGCTCAGTCTTCCCCGGATATTCCCGCCCAAGTCCGGACAGTCCCTTTAGCAGCGCTGGTTTATTTGTATAGTTGCTCTTGGCGAGCTGGATGTTTTGAATTATGATGTGGAGAGTATTTATTGTCCTGACAAGCTTTTCGGTTAATTGTGATTTCTTCCCGACAGTAACCTGGAAGCGTTTGCGATTACTCCAGGTCTGTTATTTTACTCTCGCTAATTTGAGTTCGGCTAACCAGAAATGCCTGCCCTGTTTTAGATGGGGAAGATTTTATTTGATGTGGACTTCACAAAGTTGCAAGACAGGAGTATTCACCAAGCTTCCGTTCCACAAATGGCTGGAAACGGCGCCAGGCGAAAATAAACTCTCCACATCTTTAAACGTCCATTGCGAAATTAGCAACTGAATTTACTATAAATTTTCAATGGTGTATTTAAGTAGCTCTAACCGAAAAAAAGTTGAAATGGGAAAGCAATCTTACTTTACAAACAAACAGGAGATCAGCAAGCGATAAGAACCGTAGAGTGACTGCTGTAGGTGGGTTCATTTTGAAATTCTGAAACGTCCAAATTTCTGGATCAATAAAAAGTTTAATTATGATCAGATTTAACAGCGACTTCCTCTGACGGCAAACCAAACGAGTTCAAAATGCATCTATGAGCTAGGCTATTGAAGATTAACTATTTTGGAAACTTGTATTTTTAGAACGTATTTTCCCGTTGATTAGATTAGATTACTTAGTGTGGAAACAGGCCCTTCGGCACAACAAGTCCACACCGCCCCGCCGAAGCGCAACCCACCCATACCCCTACATTTATCCCTTACCTAACACTACGGAGTTCTACAACAGTTTAAAAGATTCACCGCAAATCTACAAATGTGTTAAACGTTTACGTTAAAATGTAAATCTTGCTCTCAGCAGGTTGTGGTCTCGATTTAAATTGCTCCAACGCATGACAAGTGGGGGAGGGGGAATTGGTTTAAATTGAGACATGCAGAGAAGACTGCATGTCCTGTTTACTGAACTGAATGAATTCCGAGCGCCCTGACTAGATATAAGAGAAAACAAACATGTGTTCCTGGGGCTATTATCCAATTACTTTTTTTCAGAATGTGTATACTTCTGAACCAAACTGTACAGAGTTGTCATTGTATGCCTTTGGCGCAGGTGGGACTTGTGACCTAGGCTACTGGCTCAGAGTGGGGGACACAACCACTGCACCACAAGAGTCCTGTGTACATCTGGTGAGGGGATTGGGCTTGTCTGTGGTCTCCTCTTAATGATATTGTGCCCGATATGCCACTACATTTTGGTGTGTCTCTACTGAATCCACTTAAATTGCTTCTTGGAAACTTGCTCTGTTCACCCAACCTAAATGTGAACCTGCATGTAAGTTTCCATTTATTGCCTAGGCATTTTTAAGTATCAAGTTAGTGATGCCAATATTAACTCTTAAATGACCTATTTCCTTTTAAGTTCCTACCTGATCTCTCTTCCTGGGGAGATTAGAAGAAGACATTGGCAGCCTGACTTCTTAACACCATAAATAGTACAATCTCAGCTAAAGCAACACCAGTCACTAGACTTCATAGACATTAACTTCTGCAATTTATTTACATGTGTGGCAATGAATGGCATGCTTTTGGAATTACCCAATCCACTGTTCATGTTATACTAACTAATAGAACACGGAGAATTGGGACAAGGGGACATTCTGTGGATGGCAACCTGTGATTGGTAGAAAACCATAATAGGACTTCGTGCTGGAGCTGCAATTACTGAGACTATATCTTCATGACTTGGTTGAGGAAAGTGAATGTATTATCGTCAAGTTTGCAGATTGCAGAAAGATGGGAAGGCAAGTGGTGAGGATGACAGTTTTCAGAAGGATATAGACCGGTTTAGCAAGTGGAGAAAAACTTGGGAGATGGAATATACTGTGGGAAATGTGAGGTTATGCATGTTGACCAGAAGAATAGAGCAGTTGAATATTTAAATTTGAGAGTGCAGAAAGCTACAGGATAGAAGGATTTGAGCGTTCTCGTGCTTGAATCATGGAAATACTAGCCCACAAGTTCATTGTGTTACAGGGAAAGCAAATGAATGTTGACCTTTGTTTCAAAAGGAATGGAGTATAAAAATTGGGAAATCTTACAAAAGTCAAACAACCACTGAAAAGAATAGTTTCTATTCCTAGGATACTGTGAACAGTTTTGGTCCCCATATTTAAGGAAAGATATTGGAGGCAGTCCAGAGAAGGTTCACTAGGTTGATTGTGGATATGGAGGGACTTTGTTATGAGTAGAGATGAGGTGTAGGTTGGGTCTGTACTCATTGGAATTTAGAAGAATGAGAGGTGTCATTATCGAAACGTAGAAGATTCATTGGGGTCTTGACAGAGGGGTTGTTTCCCCTTGAGAATCTTGAACCAGAGGGCATAATTTCAGAATGGGGAGTCACCCAAGTAGGAGATAAGTGAGCAATTTCTTCTTTTGGGGAGCATTGAATCTGTGGAATTATTTACTACAGGGTTGTCAAGGCTGGGTCATATATTCAAGACTGAAATCACCTTTTGATCAGTAGTGGAATCCATGGTTATGAAGGAAATGGTTTTGAGGATTATCAAATCAGTCATGACCTAATTGTGAGTGATAGAAGAGACTTGATGGGCTGAATGGCATTACTTCTGCTCCCACATCTGACGGACCTGGGGAAATATCCATCAAATTTCATCACCTAGCCCAACTCACCCTGTCATGGGATTATACTACTGCTTCAAAACAAAATGTGGCTGCAGACTGCTTTAATCCATGATGTGAAATGTACAGAATCAATGGTCTGTTCAGAATTGCTTATTTCAGTTGGTGGAGTTTAATTGCATAGTCTTACAGATATAAAAGAGCACTATTCCTCTTGGGTGGGTCAGTTTACTTGACACTGTCATACACGCTTGAAGTCGGACTCCTGCTTTCTGATGGTCTTTGGTTTATTCAAATTTATTGCAATACTTTGTCCGATTGGTGTCTGTGTTCTGAACTTTAAAAGTTCAAAAATTTTTGTATTTGTATTTTAAATGTCTTTGAAAGTGTCAGCAGAAAGATCAGAGAAGCAGTTATCAATATTGTCTATCTAAACTTTGCACACAAAGAGCATTTTGAGCCTTGTGAATGATTAGTAATGTATTTCGGCCACTTCTGTGTAATGAATTAAGGAAAGCACACACTAAGTATTTTGGCTTATTGTTTTAATTCTTTCTTCTCCCATTGGTAGATAGTAGCTATGTAATTTTCCATATGTATAAATTGATAACATTCCGTTTAATGGACAGGCGATTTTCTGATCATTACTCTGATCTTGGAGGAGGGTGATGAGCACTTTCCCCTGCCCCCTCATACTCTGCTGTCTGCCAGGTACTGTTTTGAGCTATCTTGTTGAAGGTGCACAGATCTTATTTGTTGGTATGATTTTGTTGATATAAAAGTGGGGGATATTGGTGCTGAGAACATTTTATTAGACACCAGAAATATCAAACTTTGGAATGTTATACTTTCTCATGGTTAACTGCTAATTTGTAGACAGATTTTCTGAATTATGTACACCCTGTTGTGACCAGGGTGAGAAATGCAAGTGCTAAGGAACTGTGTTTCCTATTTTTAATCCTCTGGCTGGGGCACCCTGGTTCTGTCCTCAATATTTGGTGTTTTTGCAGCCCAGTAAAATAAATTATTAGAAGAAAATAGGCTGATGAGTAGCAAAACGCATAATTGCAGCCTATGTTCTGCCCCAAATGCTCTGAAGACAATGCATTGTTTAGAGACTTGAACAAAATCCTTAACCTCAGCCTTCATAGTCGTTCTACTACTGTACCAGTACAGGTTTTCCCAGTTCAGTTATCTTATAGCCTTTATAAGCCATATTTTCAGACACTTCAGCAGTATGCACCTATGCCTACTTGAAATTGGTTTATAACAGTCTACGAGGAGAAAGTGAGGACTGCAGATGCTGGAGATCAGAGCTGAAAATGTGTTGCTGGAAAAGCGCAGCAGGTCAGGCAGCATCCAAGGAACAGGAGAATCGACGTTTCGGGCATAAGCCCTTCTTCGGGAATCCTTCAGGAATTCTTCAGGTTCCTGAAGAAGGGCTTATTTTCCGAAATGTCGATTCTCCTGTTCCTTGGATGCTGCCTGACCTGCTGCGCTTTTCCAGCAACACATTTTCAGCAGTTATAACAGTCTGCACTGAGTTAGCCAGGTATAATTCAGTAGACAGTTGATATGAGCACCATTTTACATCTTGCTTATGAAATGAGAATGTGCTCATAGCTTTAAAAGGAGATCAGTGTGTCATTGGAGGGAATTTAAAGGAGGTCTATTAAGCAGTGATGAAATGAGTGTCAACAGGGAAGCTTGTATTGGGGAAAGGAGGCATTTGAGATTTTAATTGTGTTTCTTACAATGTTTATACTTTAAATATGTCACAGCAAGAGAACTTTGTATGTTGTGCTACACAAATGCACTTTTTCCATAAGGGGAGAAATCAACCGTGTTAACAAGATTGAATATAAGGAAATAAGGGGTGAATAAGATATTCACCCCTTATTTCCTTATATTCAATCTTGTTAACCCCTGTTGAATAAGAAAGGGGTGAATATTTTTTTTGTGGAAGTGCCTGAGGTTGGGCAGTACGTAGCCTTTTGGATAGCTTGATTGATAAAGTTCAAAGTATGGTGTTCCAAAAGCCATTTGGACATACCAAGAAAGCAGGTCACTGTACTGTTCAAGTAGGAGATAGTAGTGAAGTAATTTATAGCACCATAAACTATCCATGATGCCTTTTATTTGGTTTTTTTGATGAGACAAAAAAGTGAGACGCTTAACAAATTGAGGATTTACTAAGTAATAAAGCAATACTCAACAACCAGCGTAAATGCAAGTTGACACTAGTTCTGGTCTAGTCTGCTTTCTTCTGTTCCTTTTTTGTACTATAGACCCGGTTCAATTCCCGCCTCAGGCAACTGTCTGTGTGGAGTTTGCACATTCTCCCCGTGTCTGCGTGGGTTTCCTCCGGGAGCTCCGGTTTCCTCCCACAGTTCAAAAACGTGCAGGTTAGGTGAATTGGCCGTGCTAAATTGCCCGTAGCTTTAGGTGAAGGGGTAAATGTAGGGGAATGGGTCTGGGTGGGTTGCTCTCCGGAAGGTCGTTGTGGACTTGTTGGGCCGAAGGGCCTGTTTCCACACTGTAAGTAATCTAATCTAATGTAAAAAAAAATCAATCGACTGTTGATACACAATCGATAGTTAGATCCTGGACCACAACTGACAAAGTTTTGATTACGTGTCCTTTGGTAACATCTTTTGTAGCAGTGAGAATTGGACACGTATAGACAGTAACCATTTTAAATATCTTCCTGCCTTTTGCATTATCCATGCCTAACCAAATCACTGAAACATTTTTTCACATACAAGCAATTAACTCTTTGCTTGCCAAAAAAGCCCATGTAAACATTTTAAAAAATAAAGTAGAGCGCCTAAAACTCGTAGTACAAAAACAAACCATCTTTCTTTCAATAACCCTGGTATTGTGAAATGAGGAAGAAACAAAGTAGAGATTTTTTTGAAATTGGCCACAAATAATCTTCACTTTGTGCATCTCACAAGAGTTAACAGTGCAATGATTGGAAAAGATCGTATACCCTTTAAAGGATAAGGTTGATAATCGGTGGGTCTTTTAGAGTCATAGAGATGTACAGCATGGAAACACCCTTCGGTCCAACCCATTCATGCCGACCAGATATCCCAACCCAATCTAGTCCCACCTGCCAGCACCCGGCCGATATACCTCCAAACACTTCCTATTCATATACCCATCCAAATGCTTCTTAAATGTTGCAATTGTACCAGCCTCTACCACTTCCATACGTGGCAGCTCATTCCATACGTGTACCACCCTCTGCGAGAAAAAGTTACCTCTTAGGTCTCTTTTATATCTTTCCCCTCTCACCCTAAACCTATTCCCTCTAGTTCTGGACTCCCCGACCCCAGGGAAAAGACTCTGTCTATTTACCCTATCCATGCCCTTCATAAATTCTATAAGGTCACTCCTCAGCCTCCGACGCTGCAGGGAAAACAGCCTCAGCCTATTCAGCCTCTCCCTGTAGCTCAGATCCTCCAACCCTGGCAACATCCTTGTAAATCTTTTCTGAACCCTTTCAAGTTTCACAACATCTTTCCGATAGGAAGGAGACCAGAATTGCACACAATATTTCAAGTGGCCTAACCAATGTCCTGTACAGCCGCATGTTCTGATCAATAAAAGAAAGCATACCAAATGCCTTCTTCACTATCCTATCTATAAGGAAGAAACAAAGTAGAGATTTTCCTGAAATTGGCCACAAATGATCTTCACTTTGTGCATTTCACAAGAGTTAACGGTGCCATGATTGGAAAAGATCCTATACCCTTAAAAGGATAAGATTGATAATAGGTGGGTCTTTTCTTTCCTTTCCTAGTTTTGTAAATGGCTTGAAAGAGAAGTTAACTTCAAATGATTGCACAGTAATTTTGTGAATTTAAAGGGAAACATCGAAATTTCACTTGTTTTCATTTTTATTGGATGAAGTGAAATAATAATGTAAATAATAGTCTATGGTTTAATATTGTTGAAGGATTGGTGTCTATAATGAAGGCCACATTTTGTGGCTTCTAAGGGACCCAGTGCATTTAAGTGGAGTTGAAGGACTAGTTTGCTGTTGTGTGTTGTTGAGAGGAAGGTGTTTACTTTTCCATAGGCAATGTGTGGTTCGTTTCACTACTCCTTGAAGGCCGAGTTCCTCTCATTCGTAAGCAAGGCGGGTAGTGAACTATCTTCGATTATATACCAGCTCTGGAAGGCCTTAGAGTAAGTTGCCCGACTTTGGCCAGAAAGTTTGTGTGATCTGAATTAACAATGGTTAATCGAATACTGATTTTTTTTAGAAGAAATAAACGTCGTGATAGAAGACGCCGCAATATTGTTAAGAATGATCGTTGCAAGAGTGATATAGATTGCTAGATTTCGTACGATCACCTCTCAAATCAGACTGCCAAAAATTATGTTCATAAAATAAAATCCGGTGTTTCCCTTTTTTTCATGTTTAATATAGTGTAAGCATTTGATTCCTAAATTTTCATTGGAAACACCAGAATTCTATGTAGATACAGTCCAATCCCTTGTTCCTATATCAGAGTAGTTTACAAAACTTCTATGTAGAGTGTGTTATGTTTTCTAAAATGACGTTTGTGAAAATGGCACATCTTAAATAAAAATGAGCGATTTCCATTTAATAAATGGTATTTAGTATTCGACGAGGCATGGAATGAGTTTTTCAAATTTTGTTGTCAAAGGCGCCTATGATACGCCTTGTTTTAGCTTGGAGTCCCTCTTGACTGGGAGGACCTAGTTTAATGCTCTTTGTCGTGAAGTTACCCTTGACTGGGAGGACCTGCGTTGAGCCTCTTTGTGTTGAAGCCTGTGAGGGAAGGAACTGAGCAGAACGGAGCTGTGCTGTATAGGTAAACCTACCCGTGGTTTGTGAGTTTTGACACATGTTAAAAGCTTCGGGGTCATTGGAATCATTCCAAGATTTATATGTGCATACGCTGTACTTAGAAGATTCGTGTTTGTTTGTGAGCTGGGGGTCATTTTAATTTGTAACAGGAAGTCGAGGCCTAAAGGCGCCATTACAGCCTGAAATCCAGCGAACGCGTTTGCGAGGCACTTGGTTCAACAGTAATCTGGAGCGACCGCGGCTGCCGAATCACATTGTTGGATAAATTGGTTAAAGATGCTTTAAAGACAGAAGCATCCGTCGAATAAACTGCTTTAGTTCGTGTGCGTGGCACGCAGGATAAAATCAGACTGTCTTGTGGGGGATGGGAGGACAAATTTGTTTGAAGGTTCGCCTTGGTTTTTACATGTTAAATACTGAATCAATTTCCCATACTCAAATAGTTTATCGCAAAATATTTGTTTAGAATTGTTTAAAGTGGCTCGAATTGCAGTTCTGACGCCGTTGTCTGGATCTGTTCGTAGTTTGGAGGAGCTGAACCGTTTGTGTAAATGTGTTCCTGTTTTCTGTTTCTTTCACCCGTGATCACTTTCTCGATTTATTCTAACTGTTTAAATATTACGATTGAGGGTTCAGTTAGTATGAATGCAGTTGTTTCCTGTATCAGGACGTTGAGGTCTAGAAGCCTTGTAATCCGATAAGCTACATTGAAAATGATTGTGTACAATGCAAGAGGTGTAAAATTTACTGCAGCTCAAACGATTTGACCGACACCCACACCTGCAGAGTTTTCTTGTATCGCAGTTGGATTTAATTCCCCCGCCGCACACCGTAGACAACTAAACTTGGGTACAAGCATTGTGACTTGTTTGGTTTTCATGCTGTTGAATATATTATGTTCAAAGTTGACGGAACTACATGAGATCACTCTGATCCATTCAGTGGAGCCAGATGAAACGTTATTATTCGGCGAGAATTTTCGCCGCCACCCCGCCCCAACTTTGTGGTGGTCCTTGGGCAAAGAACCATCAACTGTGCCTGTTAGTGCGCCTCTTAGCTCAATAGTGAGGGTGACCTCGACGTAACTGCCTTCAGATCAGATACTTCACTGCTTTTTGCTAAAGTATTAATCTTTTAGTTTGCATTATGTCAAGTGCTTTTAAGAGTTCATATTTAAGGCCACTTTGTTTTCTTTTAAGGTAGTCTGCCTTGTAAAGTTTTAAGAGCAAAAATCCAATAATATCGAGAGGCTAATGCACATCCTGAGTTTGTGAGCACTACCCCTGTGCATGTTGAGATTGGTAACTTATGTGAAGGCTTACCATTTGATGTAGATAGGCACAATTCACTTAGATATCTACTACATTATCTTTTAGTGCAGTTTTAGTGTTTGCCTCTTGTACTCCTTTCCAAAGGAAGAGTTTATATTGGCGCACCAGAAATCCATGTATTCTAGCATGGATTAGCGTTCTAATTTAACCACTAAATTATGAAACTTGAAGGCAACCATAAATTGTAGAGCTTTGGTTTTGCGCGCATCACATTTGTGGATCTGACTGATTCCTTTGTGATTTTTTCTGTGTGCTAACACATGTTGCACAGATTTCTTCAGTCCTAATAGTCACTTGGTAATGTTGCTACTGCAACTACTCAAAATTCAATGTTTTATAGAATGCGCAATAATTAATTTGTAATGAATCGCTCATTCTCTGTAAAGACCTGCCTTTTTTTTTCTTTTGCAGTTGCTTGTGTAGCGCCTTGGCTAAACAGCGCAGAATTAATCTATAAAAATGCCAGATAACGGCACCGAGGAGGCTGGCCCCAGTACAGATGATATTTGCCGTGACTTCCTGCGCAACGTCTGCAACCGCGGTAAGCGCTGCAAGTTCCGCCACCCAGACGCTAATGAGATGTCCACCCTTGGCCTTTTATCTTCTGATCTACCTGTTAATAAAGGTGAGATTCCGATCTGCCACGACTATCAGAAGGGTGACTGTCAAAGAGGGCCCAAATGTAAGTTCCTGCACGTAAAGCGCGACGAGTATGGTTATGAAAACCAAGGTATGGCGCACAGCCAGGTGTTTTCTCCCTTGGCACGCAGATATGACCGCTACGATGACCTCTACGATGGCTACGATGCTCACATGAAGAGGAGAAGGATGGAGGGCATGGGGTTTGAAGTATACGACTACGGCATGCAAAATCCTGGCGCAGCTGACTACCGGTTTCTGAAGGAAGAGAATCTCATGCTTCAAAAGCGTGTTGAGGATCTCCAAAAACAGGTGTCAAACCTGATGGCCACCAATGAGCTCCTCCTGGAGCAGAATGCAAATCTCCGCAACCAAGTGAAGATGGGAATGATGACCCCCATGACCCCCATGACCTCCATGACACCTATGACACCCACGCCCACTGCAACAGCTGGGAGATTCACCACCCAGTGACATTGGAGTTGATTACCTGAAAGAGGTGTGACTCAACTCCTTAAATACCTGTTTGTCACTTCAGTATACTAATAAAGAAACCTATGTAGTTTGTCAGATCTGAGAACGTTGTGCTGGGACTCTGCTTTACAGTTGCAAATTTACAAATTGACCAATATAAGACCACAAGCTCAATCAATATAAGGCAGTTTTAACATACCACTACCGTGAATTTATAAATGGACGGGGGTTGCTGTGATACCCTTTCCAACATTTCATTTGGGAGTGGTGGTGAAATAAGAACAATATCGAAGATTCTGGTATTGGTTCATGTTTATATCCCATTTTCCTGCTGTGAACATTTAAACCATTTTGCATAATTTGACCTTCTTTTCTTGCCTTCACTGTTCACTAATTTAAAAAAAAAGTATGAAAGAAAGTCTGGGTATAATCCAGTGTTGGCTTTGGACAATTTTCCAAGCATCACAATTTGAATTTTCCATCCATTGACTTCATTATGGCCATACATGCGCAGGTTTGAGTCTTCTCACAGTTTCATGCATTTGCTTTTATGAAAACGTGTAGCAAGACTTGAGGTGTTTGCCAGATTTATCTTTGGCAAAACTAGGTAACAAAAGCAGAAATGAATTAAGTGGCAAAATTGGCAACTCATTGAACCATCTGTACTGTAAAATCATCCAGTGTGTTACGGTGAGATGCTTTGGTATGTGTTGCAAGTTGTAATGGTTTTGGGTACTAAAGGGCTGTATAAGTCTTGATCGATCTTGCTGTCCTGATCTATTTTCTCAGCTAAATCTAGGGAATGGGAACTTGCAGTCCTTCATACACCCAAATCATCTTTTTAAACATGTAGTTAGCTGCCTCATGTATTTGTTACTTTGTTTGTAACTGACCTTTGTGAGAACCAAGTCAATCATTTGCTAGTTAGTCAACTGTACCACAAGAATGAGGCATTTTTAATGCTCTGCATAATGGGTATTGTTGGGTTGGTGGTACTTTGGTCATTAGAAATCTGTATTGTAGTGGGTTGTTTTTTTGCATTGGTGGGAATCCATGGCTCCTCCATGCAGTTTTTCTGTTAATCATCTTGTATTGCTTTCTACTTTAAAACTCAATTTAAAACAATTGAATGAGTGTAGATATTAGTTGCCATGTTTTCACTATGTCCAGTGAAGAGAGAGTTTTGCCTGCTGTTAGTAATTCCCCAGCTACTGTTCATAAGTTTTTAAATTTTTTTTTCTTGTCACTCTGCTAGCCCTATTGGAGGCCAGAAATTTAGCCTCAGAAAATCTTGATCTTTCTCTGGCTGTTGCAGCAAATAAAGAAACGACCTTCTTCCGATTCTCATCCTCTCTTTGAAGAAACAGCTGGTCTTCATTCTGCCACTCCAACTGGTAATGGTGGACATGGACTAGCCCCTACAGCTACTGTATTCCTGATTTCCCTTTGTCCACCTGCTTCCATCTCCTTCCTTTTATGCCATCTTTTAAGCTCAAGGGATAAAATACAGCTTTGTGTTGCAAAATGCAATTCATTGCGCTACCACTAGGTATTGGTGATGATGGATATCAAGCTAATACTGCGACTACCAGATACTTTTGGAATTCCTTTCTTGTAGTTTAGGAATATTAATTATTTTAGTTATAATTGGTATACAGGGATGGATGAGTCATAATTGGGTGTGCAATAGAATCCTGTTTGTGATAGATGGGGCACAATAGCTTATTCATCAGATTTGCATAAATGACTGAAATCAATTTCTCACAGCAGGACCTAAAGCAGGTTTTTGCCATTAATGCATACGATACAAATTTCATGGATTTAACTGTAGCCTCTTTCAGTTCCTCAAACCACAGTGCTTGAGTATCGCTTGCTCTTTGTAGTGTTTATTTTAGATTCTTGCACTGAAACATACCGTGATACTATTTACAGTCATAACTGGCCTCATTGGTTTAGGATTCTGGCATCCATTTATCCCCCATTATGGTGTTTGTATGTACTATGTGAATTTAGTTCATTTCAACTTAAAGCTTGGGGTCAATATTTAAGCCGTTAATATTTCTTCTCCCATCCCTCACATTTACCTAAATTGTTGGGCACCACTCAAACTTAAGTTAACTCTGGGGAGGGTGGTCAGGAGCAGTTCTTGGTCAATGGCTACTCATCAGTTATTGTTAACCCTTTCCAGTCAAAAAAAGACGTTCAACAGTGTTTTTGCTTGGCTTACAACTCCCAGACTATACTGTTGCACCAAGATTTATTTAATAATTCAGAAATAATTACTAATTGTATTTCTTAGTGTATTTTCACAGTGAAATTCTTTATACAGTTTACACAGACCCTGTCATAATTATTGACACTTTTTATACAAAGGAATTTTGATTTGAGGTCTGAGTTAATGTGGTCATCGTGAGATCTGTGCATCTGGAGAATGTTGCAGTACTGTGATAGTGCATGCATTCTATCTGCCATTGATCTGAACTGCAATTCTGTTCCTTCAGTTTAAGTTCTGGCTTTTACTACTGATTGCTAAGTAGTTTTTTTTAATTTCACCATTCAATGTTTTATTATTACTATGCTACCAAATTACATTGTTTCCTGCATTGGACTTAACTTGCAGAGAAGTGGTTATTCTGATATTAGTAAACACTTCAATTGCCATCTAGGTATGCCAATAAAATGGGAAACCATCACTGCTATTGTTGGTTCTTTATGGGTTGGAAAGGTTTAATGGTACAGTATGTGTATAATGTGTATATATTGATTGCTGCATAATTCTTTGCTATGGTTAATGCTTTTCTATGCGATTACATGTAGACTGTTCTTTCCCATGGTTAATCGTTCCACTGATGCAGACCTCCAGGACAGCAGAACCTATAGAGTCCTAAACTAAGTGTACTTCGTTTAATTGTAGATCTTTTAAAGCAAAAATGTGTTCACCTTCATTTCTATGGAAGTCTGTTGAGTGTATAACAATAAAGCAAATTTTCATTTGTGAATTGTTTTGTATTCCTTGTGTTTGTAGTGCATACTTAAATAGCATTGCCTATTCTGGGATATAAAGTTAAAATTCTGTCCTTCACCCCAGGACGTGTTTAAACGCAACCTAATCTAATAATATTAGAATGTGATTACTAAGCCATTTGGAGGTGACAGGTACTATGAAACATGCTGTTAAAGCTTCATCACTTTGGAGCTGTTTTAACCAGCAGGAGAGAGAAATGGCTATGGCATTTATTTAAGAAAAGACTGCCACCTACTTTCCAAGTTCCCTGTGTCTTCTACTTTGACTGCAGTCAGTGATCTGATGTATGTTTGTGACCTACCTAGGATGGGGAATTAATTTGTTTAAGATTTTATGCAAATCATATTTGAAGATAGTTTTTAAAAACTAGAAATGGGTTGTTTTAAAATTGGAAACCATATGAGGAACCGTTGAGAAAGGGCTTATCTTGGAAAAAGCATGGATCAGAAGCAGGTGAGTTGCCTCTTAGCCAGTGGTTTTAAACAGGAGTGTTTTTCTTTAAATCTGAATTCTATTTAGAAGCAGGTTATGTTAGAATGGAAGGTAAATGTAATTCTAGTCAAAAATGTTCCCATGTTTGGTCATTAGTTCTACAGGATACCTTGCAAAATAAATGATCCTATCCTTCCCTGGCATCCAAAAATCCTCTTCCAGCCAGGGTCATAGAGCAGTATTCCGGATTTGGAATCCTGTCTTTTTTGGCTAGGTGAGGTGTTGAGAGTCATTCTATTGTACCTAAATTACTGAATTCAGTACAAACTGCTGAATTTCCAAGGACCCTGAATATAATCAAAATTAAAACCAATTGTGTCCATTGGGAATTTAAACCTTGTTTGACATTTTTCCATGTGTGCATGCTAATATGAAGGTTTATGTTCAGGAGAGCCATTGAAGAGTGGTAAATGTTAAGACTCAATCTTTTTTTGTAAGAAAGATATAAATAGATCATGCCTGCTAAATTTGTTCTCACTATCTGTAGAAAATATTTGAGGCAGAGAGAAGCCATGATGCTAGGGACACTGATGAGTAATGGATGGTCCATTTGGTTAGATGCTGTTCCTTTTGAACTGTTTGAATTTGTGACCCCTAATTTTGGATTCTGCAATAAGTGGAAATATTCTTTCCACAATTTACCTTGTCTAGCCATTTATAATTTCAAGCAACTCTGTCAGGTCTTCTCTCTTAATTTTATTTTTTTTCCTGATATCTATAATCAGCTCAACTCCAGTAACATCCTTGAAATTGAAAACTTATTTCTAGTCATTTTCTTTTTTTCTCCTTGCCTCTAAGTGTTTGCTGGGTTCCAGTTCTTCAAGTGGCACTTGCATTTCAGAACCTCTCCCAAGTGTTCATTGTGTAAAATTCAAGCATAGCCTATAAACTTCAGTTGTTTGGTTAAACATCCTCTGCCAATGGGGAAAACACACAGCTACATATTCTTAAATAATGTTCCCATTGCACCAGGTTTTATTCTAAAATATTAATGTTAATGGGGCCTAGGTATTGGAGCAAGGTGCTGGTGAAAAGGGCACGAATATCTTGGGCTCCTTCCTACTGTTCTGATTGAAGGATTTTTTTTTTTTACTTTCTCCATGATACTTTTTATACAGCATGGGAACCAGAACTATTCACAGAACAGCTCTGACCAAAGTCCAAAGTTAAATTCTACTTGCAAATTCTATATCCATGAGACTAAACCCCAGTGCTTTGATAGCATTTTTTTGATGATTTGCTGACCAGCCTTGCCTGTTATTAAAAAAAAAATTATTCCCCTTTTATCCTGAAATTTTTGTTTTCTGTACCTTGTTTAATTTCTTGTTTTCCAAAGTGTGGGTGATGTTTCAGCTTTTCTAACCAAAGGGTATCACTTTTTAGTCATCTACGTGAAAATTTATTTCCTGCTCAACTGTAAGTTTTATAGTGTCTTATGATGCATTTTCCTCTGCCATACCACCATATTTGGTATAATTGGCAAATTTTGATTGAGAAGATTTATGAATAAATCAAATAGTTAATACTTAATCATTGTGATCTAAGCAGTGAACTTTGTGGATCCTTTAATCTGAGTAACTGCTCTTAATACTGACCTTTGCTCTCTCACAATGTTACCTTGAGATGCAAATGACTACCCTGTTGGCTACATGATAGGAATCATGTTTGTATGGTACAGAAGTGATGACTCTAATGTACAGACATTAATAAACCAATTTGGTTTTTACAACTGTTAGAAAATTGCATGATACAATTTCTAGATTTTCTAAAGCTGAGTTTGAATTGTCATGTTGTGATGTTAGTTCTCATCTCTAGTCCTGGAACATGACTATTCTACTGCATCCACTTGAAGTGAATATCTGTAGATTGATGCCCATCTCTGGTAGGAATAGGTTCATGTGATAATTTGCTTCCAATTCAGCATTAAATAATTAGTGAGATCACTGTATGGAAAGTGAAGACACTATGCAAGTACAGTCAAGGAAGCTCTAAAGATTTTCTGAAGTAGAGTTTTAGGAGTCTCATTTCTGATTGGATGTGCTTAGTGAGTGTCGAAAATGGAAATTTTAGTTCTATATATGTATCTCTTATTGATGAAAACAAACTTAATCAATAAAATAGGAAAGTTGACAGCTATTTCTCTAAATTTAAAAGAATCCACCAAAAGTGAAATAATGCCAAATGGTAATGGTGTTTGGATATGCGAGAGTTGAAAATTGCCTGAACAGGTCCTGTTTTTGTCGCTAAACCAGTTTTTATTTTCCTGCTACTGTATTCAGTATATTCAACGTTACTCATACAGTTGCAATTCAATTTCAAATTTCATTTGGCATGCATTTAAAAAATATGAACTTGGATTATTACAACTGTTGATGTTATACCACAAAAGGCCAAGGGATGCAATTAACTGCTCCAATTTTGTTTTCTCAACTTTCTCTTGGCAATTGAAAAGTAGTTCCTTTCCTTTTTTCTCCTTATCTCCTAAAGGTTTGCTGGATTCCAGTTCTTCAAGTCTCAGTTGCCTTTCAGCACCCCTCCCAAGCGTTCATTACATGCAAAACTCAGACGTGACCTTAAACTTACGTTGTTTGGTTAAACATGCTCTGCCAATGGGAAAAACAAAAATAAACTACCTGCCACCAAAGTAAAACTTTGAAGTATATGAAGCTTATTCTAAAATATTAACGTTGATTGGCAAGCATTGGAGCAAATCTTGCGTCTGCTGGTGCAAAGGGCACCAACATCTTGGGCTCCTTCCTGCAACTGATTGCAGGAATTGCTAACCTTAGCCTGGTTCCTGGTAGGCCCATGAGTTGAAGGATACTCTGACCAGCCTGGCGCAGAAGCAGTTGAGAGTACAGTTCCTCGAACCACACAATTTGAATTTAATCCTAGTAAAGAATTTGATCTGCATGTAGTTGTTTTGGTCAAATGTGAGGCATGTGGTCTCAATTATTCTGCATACCTTCTGCAGTCCAATGTTTTCTTGACCAACAGGTTGTCCTGAGATTTGGGTTGAGCTGAGAGAAGAGCTTTTGCTGCTTTATGTATCTGTCAAACTATCACCCTAGTTTAGTACTCAAAAATAGAATCCATTTAGGGCACCCTACACTTTCATTCCTGAAATTGTAACTATTTAATATTGCTGGTTTTTGTTTTTACAAAAGAGTCTTTACACTTTTGGTCTCCTTTTGTGGTTGTTTATTTACTGCACATGAAAGAGATTGAATGAATTCTCTTAACAATGGATTAACCATAGATGAAATGGTCATGATTTCCACCATCATGATTGTGTTCATGTTTCGGAAGGTGGTGTCACAATGGCAAACATAATCATTTTAAACTCTTAAGCTGCACAGTCAAATGCTGACAAAACATCTTAGCTGCAGCCTAATCTTTGTCTTGATGCAGATATGGACCCAAGAGTTGTATACCAAATGGAATGCAAGAGTAGCAAGTATCCTTGACAGCAAGACAGTATTTAAGTAGGGGAAGTCAATGAAGTATTGGCAAATATGAATTGGAGTGAAGGTAGTGTCCAGTAAGTGCAGTTGTACTTGATGCAAATGAAGTTCTTTGTTAGGTGGTCATTGTACACTTGGTTTATCGCTGCATGATGCCATAAGTTTCCTCAATTCAATCATCTTCAGCTGCTCAATTCTGAATTACGTCCACTTGCCAAAGATTGAGTGTGGAGCTGTGGCTGCTGATTAATAGTGTATAACTCTCTTCACAGCTCCAGATAATGAAGTAGCCAGTTAGGTTACAGTAGGATGTGGATATCATTGGGGCTTGGGACTTGATCAGCCATTTTCTACTGGTCTTGCCTAGATGGCACAGTGGTGGTGTCCCTACCTCTGGACTAGAAGACCTGGATTCAATTCTCATCTGCTTCAGAGGTGTGTCACAACATCTTGGGACAGGTTGATTAGGAATACCTATGTTAATGAAGTCCTGCAGAGATGTCCTGGAGCTGAGATGACTGACCTCCAATAATCATTGGGGCTTGAGGCTTGATAACCTCTGGTCTTGGCTGCTAGTTTATACAATGTACAGAAGGCGTTAAAACCTCCCTTCATTGGGCTTCTATCATTGAAATGGACAAGAATATCAAGGGCGGCACAGTGGCTTAGTGGTTAGCACTGCTGCCTCAAAGTGCCAGGGACCCGGGTTCAATTCCCGCCTTGGGCAACTGTCTGTGTGGAGTTCTCCCCGTGTCTGCGTGGGTTTCCTCCCACAGTCCAAAGGTGAATTGACCATGCTAAATTGTCCATAGTGTTAGGTGTAGGGGAATGGGTCTGTGTGGGTTGCTCTTCGGAGGGTCGGTGTGGACTTGTTGGGCCGAAGGGCCTGTTTCCACACTGTAGGGAATCCAATCAATCAAAAAGGGATAATATCACTTTCAAGTTCCCTTCCATAATTTAAACTGTTCCAATTTGGGCAGTTGTTGTCTGATGCATATCCTGCAATTTTCTGCTCATAATTATGAAAATCTTATCTTTAGAATTGCAGTAACTTAAGGCCATCTCCAGGCAACCAAGGATGGGCATTAAGTACTATTGCAGCATTGTCCATAATAGCAAACAGCACAGGATTTTCTTCTGAAAGCTGTTCACCCACCTTTTGTGGAAAAATAGATTTTGTATGCAGCAATGAGGGTGCTCAATGTAAGAGTAGGTATATATTGGATAAGCACTATGAAGGGTTAAGTAAATAATTGTGATGAGGCAAAAACCAGATCAGTCATGATTGGGTTATTGCCCAACTTTGGATTTCAAAGTCTTTGGATTTAGGCAAAAGCAACAAGAGGGCACTGAGAGGTCTTATTGATATTATTAAAGTTATGATGTAGGGATAAGATGTGTAAGGTTACTTAATGGGGCCAGATGAATAAAGTATGGTCACCAAGAATGACACACTGAGGGAAGTAAGAGACCAAAAAGTGCTTTTAAAAACCATTTTCATTACTCCTACATAATATTATCAAAATGTAAATGTACAGTGAGTGTGCATCTGAAAGAAGTGTTGAATTAAATACTCAGTGGGTGTTAGATATTGAATAAAAGAAACCTTTAATGTGACTGGGGAAAACATGGAATAGGAGGGAAAATAACCTTCAGTTATTTGAAGATGTGAAATTAGTAAGATCGTAGGAGAAAGCGTAACCTGGTGTTAGTTTGTTTTGTTTTACTATTGGACATTTTCCACATTTTTGTTCCAACTTATTTAAGGTTCTCCTGAAAGTTTTAGTCTTGTACTGTTTGGACTGGAAGAAAGAACTGTCCCAGAAACTCTGAGTCAGAATAATTTCTTGACTAGATTAGGTTTGAAGTCAATATAGTTAATGGTCCTGTTCACAAATTTTCAAGTTCTAAAACAAAAAAAAGGGTATTAGGGCACATTGTTGTGTGCTTCCTGAATTCAGGCTGATAAAATAATTGCATGGACAATTAGTAAGTAATTATGAAAGTTCATAAAATACTTCCAGGCCAATACACAATGGTTTGGTCACTGATCAAGCAAATCTTGCTATGCTAGTTTTGCTTTACTTCCTTTGAACATACCCTGTCACTGTTTGGGTACTTCATTTGGGCTGATTCATATGCTGTAGTCTCCCTATTCTCGAATATGGATAATGAAAACACAATGCTGGAAATGCTCAGCGGATCTGGCAGCATCTGTGAAGATAATTAAAAGTTCAGGTCATGACTTCCAGTAGCAGTTTTAGAAGGTGAATATCAGTAGGCAACAAGGGCATTCCTTAGTCTGAAGGGAATTTATGCTAGTTCAGATTGTGCTTTCTTGTAGATATTTCAAGCCCTGATCAAAATCTCAATGCAACAAATAGTTGATGAGCCACAACTTTAAACTACCCTGGATGTCATGTTGACAATGTTTATCGCAGTTGATGACTTCTACATAACATTTTTGAAGTGTTGGTAGAATTATAGTTTTTGCTGGATTTTAGAACTTAATCCAACTCAAAGTTTTACAGAAAAGCTTAATTGAGAGAGGAAGACAGGAAATTTTCTAAACAATTTGGATCAAGTTGTAAATTTGCTCGTTGAGCTGGAAGGTTTGTTTTCAGATGTTTTGTCACCATGCTAGGTAGTATCAGTGACCCACCACTGAAGTGCTGGTGTTATGTCCCGCTTTCTATTTGTGTGTCTTGGTCTTAAGGTGGGTGACATCATTTCCGGTTCTTTTTCTCAGAGGATGGTAGATGGGGTCCAAATCGGTGTGTATTGATGGAGTTCTGGTTAAAATGCCAGACCTCTAGGAATTCCCGTGCGTGTCTCTGTTTGGCTTGACTCTGATGGATGTGCTGTCCCAGTTGAAGTGGTGTCTTCCTTTGTCTGTATATAAGGATACTAGTGATTGTGAGGCATGTCTTTTTGTGGCTAGTTGGTGTTCATGTATACTGCTGGCTAGCTTTCTGCCTGTCTGTCCGATGTAATGTTTGTTACAGTCCTTGCACAGTATTTTGTAAATGACATTTGTTTTGCTGGTTGTCTGTATAGGGCCCTTTAGATTCGTCAGCCATTGTTTAAATGTGTTGTAGGTTTGTGGGCTACCATGATGCCAAGAAGACTGGAAGTCATTTCAGAGATGTCTTTGTATGGTAATGTGGCTAGGGTTTTTGGGCACATTATGTCTGTTTGTTTTTTTTTCAACAACGAACCCAGACTGTGTTTATTGGGTATCCATTCTTGAAGTATCAGTATTTTTCTTCTGCTATTCATAGTTCCTGGGTGCCGCACCATTGAAATAATGTCCTGATGTAGTTTCGTTTGTGGGTGTTGGGATAATTGCTTCTGTTGTTGGGTATTTGGTCTGTGTGTGTGTGTATGTGTGTGTTACTTTTCTGTAGATGCTGGTTTGAAGTTCTCCATTAATTGTTCATTCTACTGTGATATCTAGGAATGGGAGTCTGTTGTCATTCTCCTCCTTTGTGAATTTTATGCCAGTAAGGATATTGTTGATGATGTAGATTTCATCTACTTTGTTCCATTTTGTGATGACAAAGGTGTTATTCACATAGTGGAGTCCAAAGTTTGGTTTGGATAGTTGGGAGGGCCTTTTGTTTGAGTCTCTGCATTGCTGCTTCTGCTTAGAACCCTGATATTGGTGACCCCATGGGTCATTTGTTTGTAGGTTTTGTTATTGAGTGTGAAGTGGGTGGTGCCACATGGATGTTGAAGATGTTGTCTTTACTGATGAAGTTGGTGCTGTCTGGTGTTTGTGTCCTTGACTGTTTTGGTTGATGATTGATGTGAACAGGGCTGTTCCATCAAATGAGACAATTATTTTGTCGTCTTCTATCTTGGTGTCTTTGGTGTTCAGGAATTCTTGGGTGGAGTGAGTGGAGTGGCATGAATCTTCTACTAAGTATTTCAGTTTTTGGTAGATTTCCTTGGCTCGTCTGTATGTCGGTGTTCCAGGTAAGTGAGACTATGGGTCTGAGGGGGCCCCCTGGTTTGTGTACTTTAGGTAGTCCGTAGAAGTGGGTGTGTTGAATCCATCTGGCTTCATTTTTTTTTCTTTTGGAAATCTGTCTTGTTTATTTGTCCTGGTTCATGAAGTCTTTTCACTGTGGCTATGACATGGTTTTCTCGTTGTGGTTTCAGGTCTATCGCCAGTAAGTGGTAATTGTTTGTATCTGCGATCAGTGAGTTTGCTTTGTCAACGTACTCTGTTCTATTTAGAATGACGGTCATGCGCCCTTTGTAATCCTACCTGCAGCCAACGTTTTTGTCTTTTTTGAGTCTTTCTAGGGCTTTCCTGTGTTTCGTTCCTTTTTCCCACTTAACGCTGGTGCAACTGTCTTGTCTGCTGGGTTTCTTCTTTGAGTCCATTGTCCTTCAGGGTTGATCCTAATGCTGTTAGGAAGTCCTTTTTGTCATGTCTCTGTAATTGTAGTTTAACCCTCTTATTTGGATGATCTTAGTGGTTGGTCTGAGGTTTTGACCCAAGCCTCTTTGTTGTCTTTGTTCTTTTTAATGTGAGCTTGTCCAACTTTTCATGTAGGGCTAATTTTTTCATTTATTGTTTGCTGTTGTTTGATGCATATGGCTCGTTCTAGCATGTCTGTCCATTCATGGTCTGTCATGTTAGTATATAAAAGTTTTTTTGGTGCGAAATTTCCTCAATGTATTTGTGTCATTGGTTGTGGGCATCTTTAATCATTTCTCTCAACATTCTGCAGCCTTTCTGTTCTGTTATTCTTTTGGCTAGTGGGGTGTTGAGCAGTGGTTTGTATTTAAGACATTTTGGTAGTACCCGATTCCTGAGGCATTCATGCAGGAAGTACAGTTGTTCGCGGGTGACCTTCAGTCAGATGGCGTTGGTTTCCCATCTTCAGGCTAATTTTAGCGTATTGCACCTATAGGTGCTTATGGTTTTCGAGAAGATTTGTAGCTCAGGTTGAGGTTCAGGGTGTAAGTAGGTTTTTCTTTGGAAATTTTCATATAGTGGTTATAGCTGAGCTGGAAAGTTTGTTTTTCAGACATTTTGTCACCATACTTGGTAACAACATCAGTGAGCCTCTGGTGAAGGGCTGGTGTTACATCCCGCTTCCACATTCACTAACAAGACCGACAAATATATCAACAGAACACCCCGTGGGATCACCAGTATCCGGGTTCTTAGCAGAAGCAGTAATGCAGAGACTCGAACAGCCCTCCCAATTAAACAGCCCAAACTTTGGCTCCACTACGTTGATGACACCTTTGTCTTCACTAAACAAAATAAATCAGATGAAACTTACGACCGCATCAACAATATCCTTACTGGCATAAAATTCACAAAAGAGGAGAACGACAACAGACTCCCATTCCTAGATATCACAGTAGAACGAACAGTTATGGAGAACTTCAAACCAGGACTGCAGGAAAGTAACACACAGAGCAAATACTTAACTATATAGAAGCAATCATCCCAACACCCACAAACAAAGATGCATCAGGATATTATTTCAATGGGCTGCAACACACTGCAGCACCCAGTAACTACAAACAGCAGAAGAAAAATACTGATACAGCATACTCAAGAGCAGCGGGTACCCAATATAAGCAGTCTGCCAATTTCTCAACAACAAACCCAAATAAGCAGACACAATGAGCCCATATACCCTAGCCACATTACCATACATCAAAGACATCTCTGAAATGACTTCCAGACTGCCCAGACCCCTTGGCATTGTGGTAGCCCACAAACCTACCAACACACTTAAATGGCAGCTGATGAACCTAAAGGGCCCTATACAGACAACCAGCAAAACAAATGCCATTTATAAAATACCATGCAAGGACCGTAACAAACACTACATCAGACAGACAGGCAGAAAGCTAGCCAGCAGTATGCATGAACACCAACTAGCCACAAAAAGACGTCCCACTATCACTCGTATCCTTATATACAGACGAAGGAGGATGCCACTTCAACTGGGACAGCACATCCATCCTAGGTCAAGCAAAACCGAGACACAGGAATTTCTAGAGGTCTGGTATTCTAACCGGGACTCTATCAATCAACACACCGATGTGGACCACATCTACCATTCTCTGAGAAAAAGAACCAGAAATGATATCGCCCACCTTGAGACCAAGATGCACAAATAGAAAGTGGGACACAACAGCAGCACTTCACTGGAGGCTCACTGATGATGTTATCTAGTATGGTGACGAAATGTCTGAAAACAAACCTTCCAGCTCAGAGAGAAACTTACAACCTGAACTGCAAATCTTGAAAACTGCAAACAATTTCTTTGGAGTTCCATTGAGTTGTGTTTTTAGAGAGAGAAACTGGGAAACTGCCTCAAGCACTTAATGGATATCAAAGATATATTCTGCAGCCTATTGCATTTTTTTTTGCATGCGGTATTTCCTATCTGAATGTGTTATGCTGTTGCTTCTAAATGATTATCCAATGCATAGATCATCTGACAGATGCTGTTTTATCAACCTCTGTTAGCTTCAACCAGAACTATACTAAGAGACTATACTAAGCAATGCGTTGGCATCATTGGTCTTGGAGCTTTGATCTCGAGAATAGCAGTTATGTTTTTTTATGTTGGCAATGAGGTTTTCAAAGTCCTAAGTCTCTGCTACGTTTTCTTACCAGCAAATGGTCAGGCTTTTCATTAGCAGTGAGGTGGAAATACGGAAAATGATTATTTATTTTACTGTTTACATTAGTTTTCTATATTCTTCCCTTGATGGTGAGTTTGGACATTAATTTTGGTAAACGTGTGAACTGTGCTGGCATTTGACCTATTCTTGAATGATTACAGTAAATTACAATTGGGAGTAGAATCCAGATTAGATTCTTCTCATCCCAGTTTGAGAACACAGGCTGCTGTTAGCAACCTTGTTGCCTCTCCGGAGATGCTAAGGATTGCAACATTTTGGAAAATCTAATGTCTACAAACAAGTTAAATGTGGGATAATACTTCGAGTTCTTATGTTTTGCTGATTTAAAAATTAAAATCTTTGTAATCATTTTAATATACGTTTTCTGATGTGGAAATGTTGAGTACAAGTAGGATACTGTGCAATTAATCTTGATCTCAACACATTGGGGATGCAAGGAGGGAAAGAACATCTAGACAAGTGCATCTGTATCTTTTCAGAGGCGACTTCACCATTTCAACAGTGTGAAGAAAGGTAAGGAAACTTGCAATCGTGAGGATAAGCTTTGGAGGCTGCAGACAAGAGGGTCTATCAAAGGTCAATCTTCAGATTTACTGAATCCAACTTTAAAATCAACTCATCACTGACATCTCTTTTAACGCTCTTTCTTTATAACCTTATCTCTATGTTCGTGTTGGCCCCATAACAGTTCTTTCAAATTCTTTATCATCAGGGTTTGGGGTGGGGGGAGTGCAGTTTGTTCTCGTGTTTCATTTTTAAAGTTTCAGAAACAACTTCGGGGAGAAAAAGATCTAGGAGCTCCCCCTCAAAGCATATAGTTGCACAAAGATTGACAACAGGTTAGAAGATTGGACAGAATGTTGACCAAAGCGAAGAATGGCTCCAGCTAATAAGGGTGACGGGGGCGGGAATGCAAGAGAATGCTACCTAGAAATATAAAAATAATTAAACAATAGAAAATAAGGATACAGCAGATGAATTGAAAGTTATTTTGCATCAGTCTTCACAACGGAGGAATGAACTTACGTTCCATAGCTAAATTAGGAAATTGAAGGGAAGAAGGAACTCAGAAAATTGTAAACTCTGGGAAGGTGTATTGGAGTTGTAAGCTGACGAGTCCTGCATCATGGCTTTGCCCTAGGATCTGAAATGATTAATGAGATGGTTAATGTATGGTTGTAATGCTGCAAAATTCCCTAGATTTGGGAAAAGCCAAATTAGATTAGATGAGTTAACGTTTACTATTCCCAGAAAGGGAGGAAGAGAAAGAAAAACTCAATGCTAGTTGACTTAATGTATACCACACAACTGTTAGTAGCCATTATTAAATGCATAATGACATCTAGAAAAAGGTACTCTGGTAGAGTTTTGCAAAATGGAAATAATGTTTAAGCAATCTGGAGGGGCTCCTTGAGTCATGAACATCTGCATTATGAATACGCACACTTAAGAATGGGATCTCATGCAAGGGTGTAATTTTTAAAATCTGACGCATGAATGTTTCCTGTATACACACACACGACTATTTTATGTTGTCCTGCATTGTATTCCGACTTGTATACAAATTGACTAGCAAGTCGACTTGAATGAAACCCATTTGTAACCCAGGGACTACATGTATTGGAATTCTTTTGAGGAGGTAATACATACTGTAGATAAAGGGGAACTGGTGGATGCACTGTACTTTGTACAGAAAATATTTGAGTCAAAAATTATTCGGGAAAATAAATGCTTATGGTGTAGGGGGGGTAACATTGTTATGGATTGAAGATTTGCCAGCCAATACATAATGGTATGGGCAAATGAATAACAAGTGGCGTGCCATCAACATCAGTACTGTATCTCAACATTTTACAGAAAGCACCAAGGACATGGTTGCTAAATTTGCTAATGACACAAATCTGGGTAGGAGAGAGTTGTGAAGAGGACATGAGTCTGAAAAAATTGGCAAAGTTCTGGCAAATAGAATATAATATGGGAAAATTTGAAATTGTTAATTTTCGGAGGAAGAATAAAGCATGTTACCTAAATGGAGAGAGACTGATGGGCTCTGGGCATACTAACGCACGTGTTGCGAAAGGTTAAATGTAAGCATAGTAAGCAGTTTGGAAAACTAATAGAATATACTCATTTCCCCTTGCAATAAATTATAACAAGGTGGTGATGCTTCAGCTATACAAGGCAGTGGGGAGAACACACCTGGAGTACTTTGTACAGTATTAGTTGTCTTATTTAAGAAAGGATGTAAGTATGTTTTGAAGCAGTTCTAAGAAGATTATCTAAAATTGGTGGGTTGTCATATATAAGTTGGATAGGATAGGTTTTACCCAATAGAGTTTAAAAGGGCAACTAATGACTTGGCTACAATGTACAAGATCCTGAGGGGCCTTGACAGGGTGTATGTGAAATGGATGTCTATGGGGAATTTTAAGACACATGAGTAATTGAGAGTTGAGTGTCTTTGGAGCACTCCAAAAGGTTGGAAGCAGAGTTTTTGAGCTTTTAAGGAACAGAGATTCTTGAGTAAGAGAGTGAAAATTTATTAGGGTGGGGTGTGGGTACAGTGGGAGTGGGCAGGAATTTCTTATTACATTCTCTTGTGGGATGTGGCCATTTTGCTTGCCAACCAGCATACTCTACCCATACCTACGTTAGTTTTATGTACACAGGAAGCAGGAGGAGTAGACCTTCAATACCTCAAGCCAAATCAGGTATTCACTAAGATCATGGCTGATATAAAGACCGCATATTTGTTAAAAAAATTGTTCTCTCATGGGAGTTGCTGGCTGATCAGCATTTAATGCCCAACCTTAATTGCCCTTGAGAAGGTAGTGGTGAGCTGCTGCCTCAAATCACCGCAGTCTGCTTGTTGTAGGTAGACCCACAATGCTCTTAGAGGAGGAATTCTGGGAGTTTGGGCCTAGTGACAGTGAAGAAACTGATATTTCCAAGTCAAGACGGTGAGTTGCTTGGAGACGAATTGCAGATGGTATTCCCTCCAAGCCACTAACCACCCTGACTCGGAAATATAATGCAGTTTCTTCACTGTCACTATGTCAAATCCTAGAGTTCCCCTAGCATTGTGGGTTTACCTACAACACGCAGACTGCAGTGATGATCTTAGTGAATACCTGATTTGGCTTGAGGTGTTGAATGTCTACTCCTCCTGCTTCCTATGTACATAAAACTAACCGTGATGTATTATTGTGAGGGGAAGGATATTGAGATGTTTTCCTTTTTTTTCAAAATTAACTAAATCTTGATGATTTTGTTCAGCTGCATAATTTTTCTTAATTCACAAATTGCTACTCTGCATGAAATGTAAAATTGGAAAAAAAAACGGTACGATTCTAACAGTTCTGTTTTGTTTGAGAGGCTTGTTGATCCCTCTTGTGGAGTTAGTCTTAGACTGGGAAATCTTCCACTAAGTCTGAGTTGGAGCTGTGGAAAAATATGTACTGTATTGATGGTTCTATTGATAAGGTGGGATTATAAAATTTTATTGTACCGTATGAAATGAGTATGGGTTAGATTGGATGTATGGCCACTTTAGTTTCTTGCAAGAAGTTAGAATCCAAAGGCCTGGGAGCACAATTGAGTGATTGTGCCTTTTGATCATTGGAAAACAAACCAACAAGTGAATTTTATAAAATAATAAACGATGTGTTTGATTCGGTACACATTGGACTGGAAAACCTTCAAAGTTGCAGCTTTACCAACTGATCTGTATGTTGTGTGTACCCCGACCCCAACTTGGAAGTTATCCCATGAAAATAATGAACCTGCACAACATATTAGTGACAAACTAAAGTTTGTTTAGTTATTAAGCAGCATGCTCCATAACAGCTGTCAAGAAAAAAAGACTGCAGTGATGTAACTATGGGGAAAATGCTGCATGTATCTAGATTTTCTGAAAGGCAGTAAGTAACGACACGTATGATTGCACTGGAACGAGAGTTATGAATTCAAGTTACTAGCTACAATAAGCCAGGGAATTTTCACCTCTATTCTTGTTATTGCAGGTGGAGAAACCTTTAAGTCCCCACTTAAAAGATTTCATTCTAGTCTGTTGCCCTAATTCTATTATCAGAAGTCATGCAGATTTCTTTCCCCTCTTAGTGTCTTTATAATTTAAATGTAAAACTAGTTTAACAAAAGCATGTTTCAAGTCTGAAAGCCACATTAATGACTTTCAGTTGCTTCATGGTCCCTTTTGGTGTGGCCATGTCAGTTTATGTTGATCAGTTAGGCGAAGTTACATGACTACAGAAAGCATTCTCTGTTAGTAGAACATATTAATTTATAATACATGAGGCTTTGCTTTCGTGTTTATGCAGTTTTTACTCATTTACTGTCTCATATTTATACTGTACATGTAAGTAGAAATTTTGAAAGTTTTATTTAATTATCCTGCTATCTGTCATGGTTCCCAACATGATGAATCTGTTGTATTCATCATCTCAACTAGAAGTCACTGTTTTGCTGCTAAGCAAGGTATATGACCATAACAATTTTATTTGAATTGACTATTAGTTTTGATACAGCCATCATACAGTTTATATGGCCTTATTACGTGGCTCCAGCATTTCGTTAGCTTTTCATTTAGCAAATGTCTGCTGATGAATAACTTCAAACACTTGAACTTTGCCCTTGAGTTTAGGTCCTTTTTCTCTAGCTGAATGCTCAGGATGCATTAGATGTGATATGCCCATAACCTGTTTGAGTTTATATAATGTATGCATCGCTGTGGCACTTTGCTTCCACCTTTTAATAACTGCCTGCCTTGCTTCTATGCCACATGCCCTTTGTTACAATCTGCGTAGAGACTGATAGCTCTACTGAATAGAGTCATAGAGATATACAGCACGGAAACGAACCCTTCGGACCAGCTCATCCATGCAGACCAAATATCCTAACCTAATGTCCTGCTGGCCAACACTTGGCCCATATCCCTCTAAACCTTCCTATTCATATACCCATCCAGATGCCCTTTAAATGCTGCAATTGTATCCGCTCATTCCGCGCACACGCACGCACACACTCTCTGAATCCTCTGCATGAAAAATTTGTCCCTTGCGTTCTTTTTATATCTTTCCCCTCTAGCTTTTGACTCCCACTGCCCCGAGGGAAAAGACTTTGTCTAATTATCCTATTCATGCCCCTCATGATTTTATAAACCTCTATAAGGTCACCCCTCAACTTCCAATGCTCCAGGGAAAACAGCCCCAGTCTATTCAACTCTCTCTATGACACCAATCCTCCAATCCTTGTAAGTCTTTTCTGAACTCTTTCAAGTTCCACAGCATCCTCCCGATAGGAAGGAGACCAGAATTGCATGCAATATTCCAAAAGTGGCCTAACCAATGCCCTGTTCTCCCTTCCCATCCACTCATTTTAGGTCTAGAGTTGCATCTATCAGAAGTCGTATTCTAAAGTCCCCAGACAAAATACTTTTGCTTTCTTGGGTCATAACTGGCCTGATGACATACAATTCCCACTGACTACTGCAACCCCTTTAAAAGTTCTGGTGCATTTTGGGCACAATTTTGACAACAGCAAGGGATATTATTGCAATCCACACTACCTTGCTGTGTCTTCAATGTTTCCCTTTTCCAACTATTTAACACAGTATTGCATTCTCTGTTTTATTTTCTGCATCAAAGCCAGAATCTATTTGAAGACTGCCAAATAGAAAACTTGAGAGTTTTGTATTTTTTAATCCTCCTTTACATGAATTTCTAGTGTTCTGAACTGTCAAACAGGAAAAACAACTAAGGAACTGTAGATGCTGGAAATCCTAAACAACATCTGAAACTGTTAGGACAACTCACGAGGTTTGGCAGTATCTGTGGAGAGAAATCAATTAATGTTATAGGTCCAGTGACTGACCCTCCCCCCTTCCAGGACTGAAGAACTGGGTAAAGAAATCAGTCTGACTCCACTCATCTACAATTAACTTTGTTTACCCTTTGCCGAGGGATAAATAACTAATACACAATCTTGGATCACATGGACATTTCTTGGAATCTGATGCTGTCATAATCGGGAAACCAATTAAATCTCTGCAAATACTCGCCAGTGGTGTTCCCGCTAAGTTGCATGACCTTGCTTTGAGGTTCCATGCATACTAATTGATATGCTGATACATTGACATCTGGTTTTGGAGATCCTTTTTTATTCAGTTGTGGGACTTGGGTGTTACTGGCTGACCAGCCAGCGTTGCTGCCTAACCTGCGCTTTTCCAGCAACACATTTTTCAGCGTTGATAGCCCATCCCTATTTGCCCTTGAGAAGGTGGTGGTGAGCTGCTTTCTTTAATCGTTACAGTCCACTTGCTGTGGGTTGACCCACAATACCAGTCGGGAGAGAGTTCCATGATTTTGACCCAACGACTGAAGGGACGGCGGTATATTTCCAAATCAGGGTGGTGTGTGGCTTGGAGGGGAACATGCAGTTGGTGGTGTTCCCAAGTACTTGTTGCCCTTGTCCTTCTTGGTGGAAGTGGTTGTGGGTTTGGAAGATACTGTCTCAGGATCTTTGAATTTCTGCAGTGCATCTTGTAGATAATACACATCGCCGCTGCTGCTGACCAGCGGTGGTGGAGGGATTGAATGTTTGTAGATGTAGTGCCAATCAAGTGGGTTACTTTGTCCTGGATGGTGTCAGACTTCTTGAGTGTTGTTGGAGCTGCACCCATCCAGGTAAGTGGGGAGTATACCATCACACTCCTGACTTGTGCCTTTGTCGATGGTGGATAGACTTTGGGGTGCCAGGAGGGGAGTTACTTGCTGCAGTATCCCTAATCTCTGACCTGCTGTTGTAGCCACTGCATTTATATGGTGAGTCCAGTTGAGTTTCTGGTCAATGGTAACCTCAAGGATGTTGACAGTGGGGGATTCAGTAATGGTAATACTGTTGAATGTCGAGGTGTGGTGGTTAGAGTGTCTCTTATTGGAGATGGTCATTACTTTCCAATTGTCAGCCCAAGCCTGAATATTGCCCAGATCTTATTGTATTTGAGCACCGACTGCTTCAGGATCTGAGGAGTCGTGAATGGTGCTGAATACTGCAATCATTGGTGAACATCCCCACTTTTGACCTTTTATGACAGAAGGAAGGTAATTGATGAAGCAGCTGAAGATTGTTGGGTCTAGGACACTATCCTTAGGGACTCCTGTAGAGATGTCTGACCCTCTACAACCACAACCATCTTCCTTTGTACCAGGTATTACTCTAACCGGTGGAGTATTTGCCCCCGATACCCATTGATTTCAGCTTTGCTAGGACTCCTTGATGCCATACTCTGTCAAATGCAGCCTTGATGTCAAGGGCTGTCACTTCCCTCCCTTCTGGAATTTAGCTCTCTTGCCAATGTTTGAACCAAGGCTGTGGAGCTGAGTGATCCTGGTGAAACCCAAACTGGGTGTCACAGCAGATTGTTGCTGAGCAGGTGCTGCTTGATAGCACTGTTGATGACCCCTTTCATCACTTTACTGATGATCGAGAGTAGATTGATTGGGCCGTAATTGATTGGATTGAATTTGTCCTGCTTTTAATGCACGCCAAAACAAAAATCGGAGTTTGTGTTGTTCACCAGTCCATTTTGTTCTTATCTCTGAATCTGCTCGAGCCTTTCTGGTCCTTTTTGTCTGAAGAGTACCGATTAGATTACATTACAGTGTGGAAACAGGCCCTTCGGCCCAACAAGTCCACACCGACCCGCCGAAGCGCAACCTACCCATACTCCCACATTTACCCCTGACTTAATACTACGGGCAATTTAGCATGGCCAATTCACCTGACCTGCACATATTTGGACTGTGGGAGGAAACCGGAGCACCCGGAGGAAACCCACGCAGACGCGGGGAGAACGTGCAAACTCCACACAGTCAGTCGCCTGAGGCGGGAATTGAACCCGGGTCTCTGGCGCTGTGAGGCAGCAGTGCTAGCCACCGTGCCGCCCACACTGCATAGCTTTTTTTTTCATATCTCTTGCATCGACTGCTTTACCTGTTCTTGCTTTCCTGGTAGGTTTTATAATTACACTTTCAAGACATACTTTGTTGTGAAGAGCTTATCTTTCACCTTTTACAAGCCTTTTTTCATGAAAGCAAAATTTATGCACATCAATGTTCATTCCCAAAATTGTATTTTCAATCACAACTACCACTTTGTAAACTATTGTACTTCTGATGCTTCTTTCTAGCAATACCAATTGTACTAGTTTTGTTGTTTCTCCTGATACCAATTTATAGACTGATCTGAAACACTTCAATTTTTGTGTTCCAGAAGAGTGTGTGTGTGAGAGAGAGAGAGAGAGAGAATGTGAATGATGCTTGATAGTGTTGATGACATTTGGGGAATGAGTGTAAAAAGGGTATCCCTCACAGTTGTCATGATAAATCTGATCCAGAACACAGGAATATTCTCCTGACAGTCTCAGCAACAGCTTGCATTTACACATACCTTAACTTTGAAATAGAGGGAGTTTGCAGAAGTAATTTTAAAGAGTCAGGATTTGGTGTAGGATATGAAACAGGCAGTAGAATTTTATAGTCTTACAAACTGGTTTAACAACTGGGTAGAATGGAAGAGCCTTGGAATAATGGAGTCCAGAGAAAATGAAGTAGAACTGAAAGCTTCAATGGAAGATGGGCTAAAGTAGAGCTGGGCATTCGTATCCAAAGGAGAAGTCAGTGGTCATTGCACTGAGAATGTATGACAGCAGCTCATCTGTGGTTGAATTGGATGTAGGAAGAGAAGATCTTCCTGGTATGCTGAATCGGAAACAGTGGAACTAGGCAATCCAATGCCACAAAACTAGACCAATTTGGTGGAGGGTTGTATCGGAGGGATAATGCCCCAGTAGTAGTAACAGTTGCAGAGAATCTTAATTGTACCTGTGGTTGAAGGTGTTTTGATGTGGGAGTAGCCAAGACACACACTGGCAGATTCAGGCAGATATCCAAAAGGATTAGCATGGATTTGGGAGATGGCAACACATCCAAGAAAGACAGGTGCCTGAGAGTTACTGTTTGAAGGACACAGTTGCTGAGGGTAAGTTCATGTTTTTAAAGCATGGAGTAACAGCAATTTTGAAGGAAGGGCATTCTCTTGCATGAGGGAACCTGTTACAATGTCAGTTTAACCATACTCCTGTTCCATTCCTTCTTTGACGGCAGAATCCTCTAGTCACTGCCCTGACCTCTGGAAGGTTAATCCATCTTGCTACTTCTCGCATTTCCAAAACCTTTGTTCTCCAACAATTCTTCACTCTACCACCTTTTAAACCTTAAAAGCTTCCATCAAGAAAGGAAGCCAAAAATAAATTTTGTTACAGCAGCTTAAAGCCTTAATATAAATTATTCTTTCTCTTTCCTCTCAGTAGATTTGTCATTACTGCATATATAATGGGATATAGGTTTATTTAGGTTTGGTAAATACCAAGGGTATGAAAGGAATAATCCAGGTCATTTAAATCTAATACGATACTTGGCCCAGTAGTTTTTAGCATTTAGTGTAGATTGCGAGATCCAGCCAGTTCAGCTAACTGTATATTGGGCATGCCCGGGTATGGACTGCAATGTTTGTTATTAAACATCTTAAAGATGGAAATATCTTCAATGTTGCTATTTTGAGCATTGTGTGGCACTTCTTACAAGCAGCTGCTAAAGCTTGGGACCATTTGTTTTTAAATAATATGCTGGGCAGGCCAGAAAATGACTACCCATTTATTAGTATCTGCGATCAGAAAAAAAGTTAGCTTGTATCTGGGTTTGAGGTATGAGATTCCTTGCAAAAGCAGGCTTGAGGATTTGAAGTACTGATTTAAGAGTTGAATCTTGGATAGGAAAGGATTGTGTACAAGTTGAGTGACATGCAATAATGGAACTTTGTGCATGAACCAAAGTGCCACAAAAAGGATTTCTAACTTGATGTTCTTAATATACAACAACACTGAAAGTAGAAGGTTTCTTAAAACGTTGAAGACGCTTGTACTGAAAACTGTCTTGAAACCCTAATTGCACCTTTTGTAATATTGATGCTCAGTCTTTCCAGTTGTTCTTGGTCTCGGGTGAAAGTGCGTATCAGCGTGTCCAATTCATAATTATTTGGCGAACGCTATGTTTAACAATGATTTCATCCAACTTCAACCATTTAATTACAGAACAATTCTTCTGATATGCCTTCCTGGTCTGTCTCGCGCTACTTCGTATGTTTACTTACTTGGGAGCTGCTGATGTATTCTGGCAATTTGTGCTTCACGCCTGAAGGAAAGTTTGACAAATTTGGATAGGTTTAAATATGCATTAATGTCTTAAAAATGTGATTGTAATACCTTTTGTTAGATTTCACTTGGTGCACTAAGCTGTAGGCAAAAAGCAAACAAGTGGTTAATTGAAGCAAAATCATTCAACATTTGTCATGATACTGGGGAGGGAGTTTACTTCCTTCAGAGTAAACTCCTTTGAATTTACATTTTATTGAGTTTTTTTTCCTGTACTTTGTTTATTTCATAGTTGCAGATTTTTGGTTATTCTGTCTCATTTTGGGTATCTTTGCTACTACTAGGAACAATTCCAGATTATCAGCCAAACGAAAACAAACACTTTTTGGGAATAGCAAACACAAGACCTTTTTAAATTATGGCATGAGGGTGCCATATTTTGATCATGTGACAATTCTCTTTCATTGTGAAGAGTGGTTCTCTTGTTCAGTAGGACTATGTTCTTTTCTGTTCTCCATTTGACCATTAATGTTTGGTAACATGTAATGTTTCTTGAAAATGTGATAGTGATTTTTATGATATCCAGTCTTCATACTTAAAGCGTTGATAGAGGACCATTTTTAACAAAAGCCTTGTTATTTCCTGTGTGTTTCTATATCTACATAGCGCAATAATATGTTGTTTTATCATGTATTACCCTTTTGTTCTACTTGCTATGGAAAATTACACATCAAATGAATGGTGTCTATGTGGGTACTGGATGGGAAAAAGCTCATGAGCAGCAACATCAAAGTGAAACACCTGAAGGGATTGTGTCCATGTAGGTAACGTGGGCTCTCTTGAGGTATATGAAGGATACTTTTATTTGAAGAATACGAAACACCTTACAATGTAGGTAATGTTATTTCTTTGATTATTCTGGATTGTGTTATCTTGCTTCAAATGAATTATTAACTCCTATGCTACACACTTAGGTGGTATAACATGCCTTTTTTATTACTATGAAAATTAGGTCCAATGGAGCATCTCCAGAGCAGTTCTCCAAACTCTGTAATAAAGAAGTAAGTAGATTTTTTTTCAGTTTTGTGGCTCTATTCAAGTCACTAAGAGGTACATATGCTTGTGTCTTATTCAACCTTTTTATTTTGATTTATACTTGTCACCTTGCCTTTTGATTTGGTTTGCCTAGCTGGCACAGAATGAGGAATACTGGCAACAGGTGAGTCTTAAAAGTTCTTAAAATTGTTTAGAAATCTTGTGTTTGCTCTTTTACTAAAAGCCAAGCATGATTTGAGTGAATGTGTTTTTTTTGGAAAGAAGTTGTGGTTTGTAGTTTTATAAATATGCTTGTTGTGTTTAGTAGTACTCATGCTGCAAGCTTTAATGTCACCATTCATTTTTAAATTACAACACTGTCTTGGGACTAAATTTCAGAAGCATTCTCTTGTCCTAAGTGCTTTGTTCCTTTAAATAATGGGCCTGTTTGAAACATAGACTTTCCCCAGTTTTAACTCCTTGGCAACCGAGGAATACAAGAATAAAAGAATACAAGAGGACTTGGACTAAAGGATAGATACAGTGGCAGATGCAGTTCAGTGTAGAAGTAGTATATTTTGAAAATAAGGAAAGAGAAAGTAAGTATGCTGTAACGAGAGATACTTCAACAGCAGTAACAGAAGTTTGATGTGTAGATACACAAATCATTGAATGTAGAAATTGAAGTGATTAAGGCAGTTAACAATACCAAACAGAATCCTTGATTTTTTTTTCAAAATCTAAAACTTCAAACAGTCAGAAAGTGATCTTGAACTTGTAAAGGACCTCAGTCAATCTACAGTTAGAGCATTCTTAAGATTTCCTTGGATATACCATTTATAAGATGTTTATGAAAATAATAGGATAGGTGTAACATGGGTTCAGTATACCAGGGATGAGAAGATGTGGTCATTATGAGAGACTTGAGAGATGTGTTTCATGGGGTGGATGTCTGTCACTAAGAGTTTGATAATAAGACTGTGCAAATTCAAGATAATCTCAGAAATTTGGGGCAGTGTTGAAAAAACTTCAGTGTAATTTGTATTGAGCCCTCTTCCTGAAACAGTACATTATTTTAAAAGAAACTCAAAATTGTTGTTTGGACAAAAAATGAGAAGGTGCAGGGAGGTGAATGTGATTCAACAAGCTGAGATATTAAAGGGCGTGGAGAATGGGCAAGAAAATGGGCTTAGACAGGTAACTCGAGAGAAACAAGGGTGCAGACTTGATGGAACTCAAAGTTAGTGATGGATTTTTATTAGCCCTTTGGCAAACTAGGAGGTGCATGTACTTTTATTTCTGTATCAGAAATACTAATATGCCCAGAAAGTTAAGACTTTCAGTAGGCTTATTTGCATTGTTAATTTTTGACTCGCACACCTATAGATTTAATAAAAAATAATAGTACAGACTTTCCACTTGTGCATGATTTCTACTTGCATAACCCATGAGGCGTTACGCAAATATGTATGACAGGAATTTCAGCTGAAATATTCCATGTTTTGAATACCCTGAGACAAATTACTTTCCAGCTTTGGTGACCTGAAAAATCAGCAGCTTCAAATAATTCTGCTCTTGTTTTTCTCTCAGTACACCTGATCCTTTTATGGCCAGTTGGAGCTTTTTGCCTTCCATAAAAAGATAAGGGACTTTGTCTCCATGGACTCTGGTGGGTTCCTTTCAGTATTATTTAAACCAAAAGCCATGCTTGATGCTGTAATAGGCACTGAGTAATGATCTCAGAGTTAAGATTTTTGTTCAATCTGAAGTAACTTTTGTTAAAATATAGTTTGTACAATGCAAGTGAACAATACATGCAAATGTTGGATTGTGTATTGGTGCTTAATCGCAACCTTCTAAGCAGTCTATTAAATCTGTAGACACATTGTTTGGCATCCATTTGATAAAAATCAGTTTGTGCTTTAATTGTCAAAACCATATGCAGTGTGATTTGAATTCATGCTTGCAGTCATGCCAAATGTTTGAACTAACATAGCAAATGGAGGAAAGTCCATTTAATAAAAGCCAGACTCTCTGCTGTTGTTCGCTACCTTCTTCACTGCTTTTAAGAGTGTTAGTAGGGTTCCTTAAGATTCTTCTTATGAATAGCTTAAAGCCTGGCTCCAAAATTTTTAGAAACTACCCTCCCCACCAACTGGCGCTATTCTGTACTTTCTTTAATTTGCTGTATGATGTGTCTTGCAACATTTGAGCATTGGTAGCCAAATTGCTTCAAGGAAAAAAAAGGATGCTGGCTTTAAATATGAATCAAGTTTAGAATGAAGTATTTTCAGACTTTAGTATGAAACTTTGGTGGGGGCCTTTCAGAACATTTACATCGTGCTGAATTTTTAGAGCTTTTATTTCATCGCCATACTGCTTTTTAAACTGGAAGCAATGCCTTTGCCTTTGTGGCAAACAACTAACAGGTCTGTGCTAGCGGCTGTAAGCAAAACCAGTGCCAGTTCTGATAAACCAGTTATGCGCAAACAAAAAATGAGTTTCGCGCTATCCTGGCAAGTAATTACTAAATTTTTGTCAGTAGCTACAAGCACAATTAGCCCCTGTTCTGGATAGCGCCAGTCATGCGCAAAAAAATGCGTTATTCCTTGCGAATAGCTGGCATTGTTGTGGCTATGAGCAAAATCTGCCAATTCCAGATATTACTAGTCACGTGCAAAAAGAGAATAATTGTAGTAATACTCTGGCAGCTATGAGAAACAGTTCCTCTATAAATATATTTGCTAATCCACTAGTTACTGGCAAAATAAAAACAGTACTTCACTGCAGTGTTGTCAGTGGTTGCATTACCTCATGACAATTTTACTGTTTCTTATTTCTGAGTGAATAATTAAGTATCAGATCACTCAACATTTTATGCCTCTGGTGTTGAATAGAGAGCATATTAACAAAGTGCAGGTTGAAGATAGTCAAATTGATTCTTGAACCTTTGCTTCCCTAGACCAGGATGTTGTGAAGTTATCCCATGATTTTTATGGGTGCAGTGAACCAAGTCACTAAATGTGAATACTCCACATAAATGTTATACACTTGTTTGTGTTCAATTACCACTAAATGCATCATAAGATGTGCTGTTCCTGGGAATGCTTCACAAGAGTGTTGTCTTATAATTTGAGAAACTTGGTCTTGTATTATTACACTACTTTTTGTTTGGTTGGATAGTTTGTGGCACTGCAGATGATAAAATCATGCAATGTGCTGGACCTGAGGAGCGCGGGCATTATCCTAGTGATGTGGGCAATATATATCCCTCATTGAGCATTATTAAAAACACATTAGCTTGCCAGTTATCTCAATTATTGTGAAGCTCTGCTATGCGCAAAGAGGCTGCAGTGTTTGCCTACAAAACAATGGTGACTGCGTTTCAAAAACAATTCATCAGCTATAAAGCACTTTATGACATCCTGAGAGCACTAAATGCCAATCCATTCTCTTGAGGATGTTGTATCACAATTTGAAGAATTATTTTACTATCTACGTTACAGGGGAATATTGTTGCTTCTATGTATATTGTAATGCTTAATATATTTTGCCATATTGTGAGAATAACTGTGCCATTGTTTCAGTTGAGAAATATTAGAAAAGTCAACTTTTCAACTTGAAAAACAGTTGCATCAAAATGTGCACCTGTAAAAAGCATTCAACATCTCTTGCTGTTATCCCAGTCTTGGGCATTTCTGATTCGGGCCAAGAGTTTTAAGAACCTGGTAATAAAGTTACAATGGATATAAGGCAACATCATTTGATTAAGTAGCTTTTTTGCTGGAATAAACCACCAGAAATGGTAAAAGTGGTGTTGACTGTCAGAAGAAGACCCAAGGTTAAATAGAAGTTTGAAAGTTGTCATCACATTTGCTGTGGCTCCCCATAACTGAATGACGCAGTGCATTAACTTTCAGCTATGATACACTGCCTCACGACAGTCATGCAAGACATAACCTTGAAGTTGAGATGGAGGTGGTGTGCTGAAGGTGAAATATAATGCCATACATTGCACAAAGAAACAGTAAGTAATGAATTTTGTCCCATGTTTCTTGAGGTGTTTTCCTTCCAGAAAAGTATGAAAGTTTCCTCCTCTATCAGGAAATGGTGCATGGGGAGGGTGAAAGGCAACAGAATATTGATCTAGAAGCTTAGAAAATAGGAGCAGGCGTCAGCCATTTGGCCCTTTGAGCCTGCTCCACCACTTAATATGATCATGGCTGATCATCCAACTCTGTATCCTGTTCCCGTTTTCTCCCTAAAATCAGGTTTTTCAAAATAGTCTAGAATTAGATAGCTTTGTTCAAGAAGTTCCATGATAATTTTGCATTTTGCCAACAAGTTTCAGTCTTGGCTGCATATTCCTGTTAATAGTTTGCTTTCTCAGGATTCTATGCTGTGACCTGCTTTTAGGGTAACCTTGAATTTTTCCAGTATTTCTTAAGAACACCTTTTACCTTATCCACTGAAAGGTAGTATCGATACTGCTAATAAAATAGTATGTTAGCTTGATCCTCAACTCGAGAGCATGCTCGGGTGGAGCCGTTCAAAATATATGCATATAAATAGAGTATTGTGCAATTTATAGTTTATAGAATAGTGCTTTTTTTTTAAATATTCTCCTATCCTGGGAAAATCTGAGGCTCTCTCGGTTAACACCATCTTTTTATATCTTCAATCTGTATATTATGGTGTTGAAACATACTATAATATTACAGGAATAAAGCTAGTGAAATGGCAGTTGTTTATTAACGTATAAAAAAAATTCTGAAATGATTTAACAAAAGACTTTTTAAGCAAAACCTTCTTGGCCTGTCTTTGACTTTGAGCTCCTTCTTTGTCCACATTTTCCCTTAGTGTGATATTTTTATGATTCCTACTTGAATTATTTTCCATCTAATCCAATCAAAGTTGTGTACTTAAATCTTAATTAACTTCTGTCTCCTGGATCTCTACATCCAATTGGAAAGAGGGAATCAAGTTCCAATAGAATGGCATTTGGCTCAGAACAAGATTCATTGGTTTTTGTTTCAGCCAGTTGAGGGCAAATAATCCAAAGCTTAAAATAGTTGTGAATATCACCATGTGCATTTTTGCTGCAGTTTTTATATGTCAAATTCAAGAGCCTACTGTTCACTACACTTACCAACAGCTGGAAAGTGAACTCGCACTCCAATGAAACAATTTTGGCGCAATACAAAATGGCTAAAATTGGCTTTATTGAAAAATTGTGCAAACACTTAATGTGACTGCTTTTACAAAATGAGGCGGCTAATAAACATGAAAAGAGTGCTTACAGTTTGGGAAATTTGTCACACTCTTGGTATAAGCATTCCAGCTGATCTTTAACGAAATCATCTTTGCGTTGATTTTTATTCTTGACTTGGGGAGGTGGGGAGCAAAAATGAACCACACTTACTTTGTGGTCAGTCCTTTTCTCTGACATGATTCATTCTTCTTTTGCAGTTGTTTGTTGAGCAGCGCAGAAATAATCGGTAAAATGGCAGACAATAATGTTGTTAACAATGGCAAAGACGGGGCTGGCCAGAGCACAGAAGACGTTTGCCGGGACTACCTGCGCAATGTCTGCTATCGCGGCAAGACCTGCAAATACCTGCACCCGGACATAAATGAGGTACATGATTTAGGTGTGAAAAAGAATGAGTTTGTCTTCTGTCATTACTTTATGAATAATGTTTGTACCCGTGCAAAGTGCACATTCATACACGGTACAGCAGAGGATGAGGAATACTACAAAAAAACAGGGGAGCTTCCTCTGCATTTGCGCTCCAAGGTGGCTGAAACCTATGGTCTGTCAGTTTCTGATCTGCCTGCGGATAAAGGTGAGATTCCAGTATGCCGAGATTACCTAAAAGGTGATTGTCAAAGAGGCTCAAAATGTAGATTCCGGCACTTCAAGCGTGATAATGCAGAACATGATATCAGACTGACACGGGACACCCCACTTTCTCAGCCATTGCGTAGATATGAACGATCGGATAAGGATAGTGGTATCACTTGCTATGAGTATGACCACCGTTTGAAGAGGAGAAAGTTGGAAGGTTTTGAGTTTGAAGTGTACGAATACGATCTCTCAAGTCGCCGGTCGGTTGATTCAGGATATCTGGAAGAGGAGAATCTTATGCTGCGAAACCGGAATGAGGAGCTGAAAAAGCAGGTGTCAAATTTGATGGGTAACAATGAGGTTCTTTTGGAGCAGAATGCATTTCTCCGCAACCAAATAAAGGCAGCAATGGTGAATTCCTTGCCCACAACAACGGCTGGGAGATTTGGCCACTGCACTTCCCCAGGACTTAAAACAAGGGGACTTTGGGAGTAAAATTACTTCCAAAAATTGTAAATCTAAAAATTAGTCCTGTAATTCTGGATGAGCTCATTTCCAATATTCTTAACATCTCAGCAGTGATCCTAAATGCATTCGACTCTGCTTCCTGTGACATTGGGTTGGGGTGGGGGGGTGGGGTGCGGGATGTGGGATGTGGAATATCATTCAAGACCTAAAACTGTTTATTGCTTCAGCGTGTCCAATCAAGGAACATACCAAGCTTCTTGACAATTTTAAAAGGCCATGTGGGAGCCACCTATGGATTTTAGCTGGGTTACTTTTTCCTGGTTGCAGTTGCTAATTGAAGCGGTACTGTGGGAAAAGCTGTTACTTGAAAGAACAGCTGAAGGGCAAATACTGATACTTGCTAAAATATGTCAGCATCATAGGAGCAGCAAATCTTTGGCAAAATTAATTGAAATGCAGCTTGTTTTAACACCATTTGGTGCAAAAAGCAATGTATAACACAACAGGTTAATTTCAAGGCTGCACTCTGTGTGAGTGTCATCACAGACTTTGGGTTACAACCTATTTGGACTTAGAATGGTGGTAGCTATGTTGCCTTTGGACTCAGCTGAATTAGACTCAAGTGCACCGACAACTGAGTTCCAAAACCCTTTAAGCGTATGAGCTGGAACAGCACCTGACAAGTGAAACAATAATGTAAATTATTGCAAGGAACTCTGACAATGTTACAATATCCGTCACATCAATACTCTGAAATCTAATGACACAATAGAGCTGCAATACTTTCCCTCCCCTCAGATCTTTGGTGCCTTGAAAATCAAACTGTGTGGCGAGCATGTAGTGGGGGAAAAAAAGAATTAAAATTGATTCCGATGTTGCCCACAATGATCTTTTCTGAATAGACAATGCAGTATGTATATGTATGCCCATTTTGACTTTTTAGCAATCTGAACATCTTTGACAAGCCGAATTTCCTTTTATACCCTTGAAACATTTAGAGGGTCTCCACTGTGCTGCTTCCTGCAGTTCCCCTATACAGCTCACCCCCACGACCCCTTCACCCCAACAGATTATATCCACTGTGCAACACACCATGCCATTCACCTCGCTTCCTCCCTCCCCCATTTCTGGCCCCCTTCCTGCCCCCCCCCCCCCCCCCCCCCAGACCTTCCGCTAGTCTCCTCCTTCCCCTCCTGCCTCGCCCCTTCTGACCCCCAACATGTGTGCTCTCACATGCTCTTTCTATCACACTCACGCTTTTGCGCTTGGAATGAGATAAACTGCTGTAAAACTTGGTAATAATCGCATTGGATATCAATAATTATGTAGGTATCAGATTATTATGTAATTCCTTTCCATCCCGTTCCAAAAAGGCATGAGAGTTTACAGTTCCTAAGAAGGTAATTGAGTGAAGGAGCCTGTGTAATTGAAATTTGATATTTTTATTCAGTTGCTGTAATATTGTATACACTGTACAATGTTTCATAAAATGGTATCTGATATCAACAATTTGACTGCACCAAATATTGGATCAACCCATGATGGTATCTATCTACCAGTTTTGTTGTGCTGACTAATCTCTTGGCCACATAATAAAGAAATGCCAGATTGGAGTCGGAGCAGAATTTGTGCGCAAGAAGGCGCATAATGCCATTGCTTGAGATGTACACTTTCAGTACTGAAACATTCTGTAGATGCCTTTAGCTGTTTTGAATGTCACATGTATTCAACCTAATGCATTTTAACACCAGTATGCTGAAATTCTATCTTTCTCTCTCCTAATACAATCAAGTATGAACTTGCTGCATGAGCTTAGTTGTTTGCCTACAAATACTTGGGCATATCACTATAAATCCGTTTTCAGCCAAGGAAACCTGACCGAACTCTTGAATTTAAAGACTATCTGATCCAAAATATCTCATGATTATACTATAATGGCTGTTGGCTCTCCAGGAACATTTTACATCATTAACAGATGCTGAGATTGTATGGCCATCAGTATACCCTAGGTGTCCTGGAACTTTGTTAGGGTTTGCTTCATAAAGCAGTTACAGGACAACTGTTAGACTTCAGATGTTTAGTGAGAAAAAGGCTGAGATATTCAATTATTACAACCTTTGTTTGTGGCATAGTTTCAAAAATAGTATTTCACTTTTCACTTGTGGTTCTTGGTCTTATTAGTTCCAAAACTTGAAATTTTATACCATGTTAAGTTGTGTTAGTTTCACCCAAAAAGAGTTCAGCCTATGGGATTAGGCACTTAGACAAATGTGCTTTTATGTACATTTTTTTTAAAAACAGGACCTCCATAATATCATGATTAAATGTTGAACACGTATATCTGAATTATAATAGTTGAGCCATGCTTATGAGTTCCATTTTTTAAATTTTAAAATCATTTTCTTGAAAGCATTGTTTTAAATGTTTTTGAATTTTAGTTATCTGATATGGTTAGTAGAATAACAGATGCTGCAGATGATGATTAATCTGGATTTAAAAGGCAATAAAATTGTTAATTGTTGCCTTCATGCCTTTATTTTGTGGCTAAAGGTTTAATGCTCCACTATATATAATTGTGATACTATTTATACTGATTAGTAAATATGGTAGAAGTGCTTTTCAGTTTGATCACTTTTTTTCTCAAGGTTAATTTTTTTCCTGAAAATCTTCAGGGTTCCAAATACTTTAAATCAACAGGGATTGCTCCAATGTGGAGAGATTCTACATTGAAATTTTACCACATCCTAAAAATGAGACCATTTTAATGTTGTTGTTGTATGCTACTTATTAACTCCGACATGAACACAAAACCGGGGAACCTCTTTAATCATTTAATGCCGAATTGTGCACCTTTTTAAAGTAGAAATTTCAGAAGACCTATTAGTGAGTGTATAACAATAAAGTAATTTTTCATATATTAAGTACATTTGTCTTTATTTTTGCACTCTGCAGATCACAGGAGGGTAGAATTAGTGGTCAGCTCATCCAGAATTACTCTTGGAGAATTGGCAGAACCCTGAATGCAGATGAGCTACCTGCTTTTACTTAAGATAGGTCTAGGTCGTTAAGTTGGGAAGTACAGGAAATTTCAATGACGGTTTGGATATATAGCTAATTTAGAAAGTATATACTGGATTAATTGCTTGTTTTGCATAGTTAAGGCCTCAACAGATGATTCTGAGAAATCATAGAGTCAGAGATGTACAGCACGGATACAGACCCTTCGGTCCAACCCAATCTCGTCCCACCTGCCAGCACCCGGTCCATATCCCTCCAAACCCTTCCTATTCATATACCCATCCAAATGCCTTTTGAATGTTGCAATTGTACCAGTCTCCACCACTTCCTCTGGCAGCTCATTCCATACACATACCACCCTCTGTGTGTAAAAATTGCCCCTTAGGTCTCTTTTATATCTTTTCCCTCTCACCCTAAACCTATGCCCTCTAGTTCTGGACTCCCTGACCCCAGGGAAAAGACTTTGTCTATTTATCCTATCGACGCCCCTCATAATTTTGTAAACCTCTATAAGGTCACCCCTCAGCCTCCAATGCTCCAGGGAAAACAGCCCCAGCCTCTGCCTATAGCTCAAATCCTCCAACCCTGGCAACATCCTTGTTAATCTTTTCTGAACCCTTTCAAGTTTCACAACACCTTTCTGATAAGAAGCTATAGTTTAAAAATTCTTTGAGACTACTCAAAATCAAAGCTATTGGTGTGTTTGAAATGTTGCCTTCATTTGATGTTTTAGATAGTAAAATTGACGCTGGTGCTATTCCCTTCCTTAAAGACATATGGAGGCCAAATGCAACACCCAAACAACTTTGGCTGTGAATAACTAGTTCAACAAAGTTCATGGAACAAACCATATAAATAATTCGAAGATGCAATGGATTCTTGCATCTACTTGCATTTCATACTTAGACCATCAAGTCGTGTTGTGTTCACAGTGTGATGGTATATGTGTTAACTGTTGCCATTTTATTCTCTTAAATACAATCTGCCTCAGTCTGCCAGGGAGTCCAATTCTGAAGGGTGTTTTTGGATTTCATTAATCTCCTATTTTGGGATAAATTTTGCTTCCAATTAAATATTTAAATCAAATAACTGATCCAGGCCATCATTGCCATTTTATGTAAATATGTGATGAATCTATCCAGCATTTTGCATCTCCTGAAAATTATGCCCCTGTAAGGTTCCAGATTTCATGTTGACCAAAGCAATAATCATAAACACATTGTTGACAAATAAGTTCATGAGACTTGGTTGGTGGTGGACTGAGCACATCCCACAAAAAATGAGAAAGTTAGTGGATGCTTTGAGAATTTTATTTCTTACCCTTTTTTTTAAACTTTTACCTCAACACACCATTTTTGAAACTTTCTGCTTGTAAACATTAATTCTCCAACTTGTTCTGCTTCCCCCATCCACAGTTGTTACCTGGGAAGCCTCACTGGCCTTATCCCTGTCACAAATCTTCCTTCTTCTAATGATTATATTTATATTTTGCCAGACAGAACTCAATTACTTTCTTCAGCCTCTATTTGCAATATTTTTCAGGCCAGGCATATTTTTATGTACCATGCATATATGTAAGTTTGTCAGGCCAGTAGCTTTTAGTATCACGTCTGGTAACCTGTTTTAAGGTGGAGAAGACAAGTGCAGGTATAATTCTGAAGTCTGGTCCTAAGCTAAAACAAAGAACCTTTTGAGGGGCAAAGAAATGTTTTCTTGATTTAATCTTATTAGATTAAGCAAATTGAGTTTTTTTTTAAATATTATTGGCCAGCTGTGGTTCTGGAGTGACTGAAATATCCTTTATTTTCTGGTTAATATATTTGGATGGTTGCATGCAATCCATCATCTTCAGCTTAGTTAATGCAAATATTGTTTTGTTTGTTTCATATCTATGTCTGGCTGGCAAAAAGCAGTCCATTATTTATGTAAGATCCTTTGATGTACTTCTGTGAATTCATTGCAGTGCAGAGTGTCTAAAATGTAATTTATGTTAACGATGTCAATAAACTGGTCAGGCTGAGCGAGAAGACCATTAAGAGGAGAGACCGTTCCAAGCCGCTAACTTGTGTACTTTAAGACTAGTATGCTTGTTTATTGATGACAATCTTCAGAGTGGACTGCTTCTACTTCAACAGAAAAGACATTCCTTTAATTCAGGAACTTCCTTGTGATCCTTGGTCATCTTCTCTTATGAAATGGGCAATAAAGGCTCAAAAGAATACTCGTGTGTTTACTGGCCATGGCAGTGTTTCTAAGGACTTTTCAAGAGGAGCTATAAGAACAATGGATGCTGTATTTTCAAGGAGTCCATTTTCCCATTTGGCTGTCTTGTAAGTTTGTTCATTATGCTGTAATGTTTCTTACTGCTCTTTGCTTCTGTATTATTTTGTTTTGGAATAAAACTTCAACAAATTGCTTTTGCTCATGCAGTGGTCTGGTGCTGTGGTAAGTGATTTACTACAATCCAATGGACCTAAGCTGTGCTAATTTACACAACACTGTCTGAAGGTTAGCTTCTCAAAAGATTTGTTTATGAAAGTCGTTGTCCATCCATAAAGACAATGAAATGTCAAGATACAAACTGTAGCAATCACCTCCGGGGCTCATTGTCTGAGCATGGCAACAAATGAAATATAAATCCAGTTGGTGATTATGGTGTCTATTATTAAACATCCATTTTTTTTTATCTTTTTCCTCATTGGTTAGGTGTCTTTTCTTCATTGACTGAGTCCAGGAACTTTGGCATCTGAATTGGGCCACTCTTGGAGTGAAAACAAGAAGCCTCAGAGCAATGCTGTGGTAAAACAATAAGCAAAAACATGACTTGGAAGGAGGCATCAGTAGAGATCAGGAAGAGTGGATTAACTTGGTTTAAGTGTTGAATACATTTCCCTTTTAGTTTGCAGAAGATTGTTGTGGAGAAAGTTCAAATTGCTGAATTGCCAGATGGGTTTGCATATTAAAATTGGATCCCTCTGTAATAATTGATGTAGTCCCAAGATGAGCAAACTTTTATTCTCAATGTCATGTAAACAGAAATATTCCAAGATTTGAACTGGAATGGTAGATGTCATGGGGGGCTACTTTGAAGTTTAAACTTGTTTGCATTAATTTGCAGATGTCACCTTGCTTATACTAACAGATTTTGGTGTTCTGATTTAGAATTATCCATCATTGAGGTAACAGCGCTGAAAGCGGCTATTACTAAAGCCTCCAGGTATCCACTATTCTAATAGAACAAACCAACAAGAAAGAAATATTAGCGCAAATAGAGCTAAATTTTGAAACTGGGCTATTGGGACTTGCAAGTTGCATTTGACCCACTTGCCGTAATTTGTACATCTCAACATTAATGGCTGCTTGTCCCCAAAGCAAAACAATCGTTTGGATTTTTGCCTTGAACTGATGTGATTTGGTAAGGACAAGAGTTTTTAGTTACCTTCAGTATGTGATGCAATTATCCTGAATTAAGTGATCCCCTTCTATGTTTATTTTTGTCCCCCTTCGTCCACTTTCTTCCTCTCTTTAAAGTAAAGGTCCCAGGTCAGGAGAATGGGCAGGTACTAGACCTGGCTTCCGCTAATGTTAAAGCGCTATTAGGAAGTGCGCGAAAGCAGGTAGATCCACTTAATTTGCTTTATTTATTCCTGACCACCACCTCTGTTCCCCTTCCAATTCCCTCACCTCATCATATTTTCAATGTCTCGTGTCATGAACCCAGCTGAGATTTTGGAATTTCTTCACTTTGTTTTAATCGTTTGCTAGTATGCAATGGTCTAATTATATTTAAAATGCTTTACATGATTCCAGCTGTGGAAAAATATTACAAGATTTAACATTTTATACAAATCCATTAGACCGTATATGACCCATGTAGCACCATTTCATAATAAACCACTAGGGGGAGAAGTAAACCATTCCTCTAAAATTTTGTTTTTAGTGCAAAAGGCTTGCCAGTTCAATTGGCCCGATTTGAGACCAACAGCCTAACTGTAGGAAATTAAACTGTGGATGCTACCATTCGTTATGTACAGGGATAATACAGTATTATGACCTACCATCTTGTATTAATATTCTGGTAAACTTTTGTATTAATACTTTAAGGACATGCAACACACTCAAATTTATTTCTCCAAAGTGCCAATGCTGCAGTTAATTACAAATTAAGGTTTGAACTTGATAAAAGGCCTAATGGTGGTTTTCTGGTAGTATCTTTTTAGTTTGAAGTATTATGGGTCAGTTCGAATAATTTATTTGCACTTTGCCCTTGATCAAAAGATTGGTTGGAGTACAATTTCAGTGTAATACAGTGGGGGTGCGTCCCTTTTAATAAATTTATATTAAAAATCCTAACGCATTATTTGACAGAATAGGGAGATGGCCTATCCAACGTTTCTCTCTGACCCAATACCACCACAAACTTGTCATTTATTTGTTGCTGTTCATGGGATATTGCTGTGTGCAAAATGGCTGCTGCATTTATTAATATAATCATTGCTGTTTGGCATAATTCATATGATGAGGCTTTTGGCGCTATATAAAATGCAACATGTTATTTCATCTGATAAACAGGTTTAAAAGTCACTCACAATATGACATTCAGCTGAGATCTCTTGAAGTTTTACTATAATAGCGCATATTAAACCATTGTGAAACTGTTACTCCTGTGCTGTCTTGTCTTTTTCCTCTCCGTATTCTCTATTTTTATCTTAATTTTTTTTGTCATCATTTAGTTTTGTATCAACTGCAAGAAGAACATGGAATTGTCTAGTTTTAACTAGTAAAGCTATGTTATCCTGTGGCTCTGTGACTTGTCTATTTTGGAGCAGGCACCACACTGTTTAAAATCACCCTAAGGCCGATTTTGTTAGCAGAGTGGGAGACAATCGTTGGAGTCTGATCTGACCGAGTCTGAATGAAGGATCAAAATTTTGATGTTTTTCAGCTGATCACTTACGTCAAAAATTGCAAAGTTCCCAGCAAGACGTTTATTTGCAGCCAAGGTAAGAGCATGCGCAGAAAGAAAATATTTGATATAGTGGACTTTTGTACCTTCCTTTATAGTGACAAATAGAAGACACATTGTCAGAAAAAAGATTAATTTGCTCCTTTTTGCAGCTTATAGCAAATTTATTGCATTCCTGGGCTGTGTTGAACTTGAATAGAGCACTAAGGTGGCTGGCATATTTCAAGCTGTTCCGCATAAATCCTTTCATGCAACCAATAGTGACAAATAAATTCTGAATCTTGAAGAACTGCTGAAGGGCACAACTTGAAGACCAAGTATGAGAAAATCTACAAATGTCCAAGGCTTTGGACCTATAATAATTGAGTTGCAGAAAGGATAGTGGATGCTGTTCACTCCTTCCACCTAACTGGTGGAACAATTATATAATGGAATGTGATATGTGCCAATGCTATTTCCAGGCAGTATGTAAGAATGCACAAATGTGTGTTTTTGTAGTGAATTATGCTGCTCACCACATTGCCTTTTGAGGATTCCTGGTGCCTGCTTTTGGCACGATGGGCACTTTTCGGTTGTCTATTGCCCAGATAGTGACTCTTCCCTTCTGGGAGGAAGGTGAGCTGCATTTCAGAGGCCTTTTAGTGTTGGTAATTCTCTTTACCTAGAGATTGGGTCATTGAATGTATTCAATGCAGAGTTAGATTCATGATTGACAAGGGAGTCCAGGGTTAGTCGGAGCCTGCCAGCAGAGTTGGCCTCCAACATAACGTACCAGATGATGGAAGAATGGAACCAAGTTAATCATCTAGTGGATACCTTTGCCATACTGGCCACTGTATTTGAGAGAGCAAATGGTGATTGACTACCCATTCAGACTTGGTAATGGAATCTGTAGGAGTTTGACCTCTGAGGTCTGTGATGCTACCCATCTGGCTCCTACAAGCAAATGCTTAATGGGTAGGATGATCATGCTGAACTGGTGATGGAAAACCTACCAGTATTCTAGTAAATTGTGCACTTTTAGTTTATTTAAAATCTTATTGGTTTCCTTAAGCACTTGAGACTGCTACACCTTGGCTTTTGTTGATCCATGTTATTGGTAAGTATGCCCAGATTTTACAGAAAAGCAACATAAACAGGAGTGTTTGATTACCTTCATGAAGCCACAAATCAATGAATCAGTTAGGTACTTTAGAATTAATGGAATAGCTATTTAATAATTTGAGAGATCATTGTCCACAATACCTTACCAGTGATGGTAAGATTTCAAACATAAATTGCCATCCATGCAAGTGTTTATCACTTATGGATTTTGTATATGCAACAAAGCACATGGATAAGTGAATAACTTTTCCCGTGGAATTACTTTTTAAGCACTGTGTTCAATGTACCTCCTAATTTTTTTGTTGTGCACAGACGATTCATTTTAAGTCTTCAGGTCCTATAAATTAGTTTGCATGATAACTTAGAATGGCTAGCGTGTGCAGGGCCTGTGTGGAAACTTGCAGATTCTATGCCTTAGAGGAAGCATTGCCTGTACAATCTTTGTTTTATCTGTCATCTCATGAAATCTGATCAATCCAAACTTGCTTTAATTGTTTTGCTCCTATTATGTTCCTTATCTTTGGTTTTCCCAGTTCTTTCATCCCTTTCTTTGTCCACCTCATTCGCAGCAATGTAAAGCATACTGTTCTTGCTGTTGGATCATATCTGTTTCTTACCACTTTCTATATGTCTTTTGTATTTATATTTCTCTGTTTAAATTTCATTTTTCTTTTCCAGGACATTCATTCCTGACTCTGACACTATAACTGTTGACAGTCACCAACTATCTGGTGCCTTGACCAAATGAGAATTATCCACAATCGAGTGAGTATTGTCAGGTCATTTCAGTTTGAAAGTTTGATAGCACAAATGAGTTATGCCTATTTCAATATCCGCATGCCATGCAATCTTGTAGAGCCATGAATAATAATAATTTGGAGCCTTGACTCTTGTTTTGCCCTTTTGTAATGTATTGTGTAAATTGCCTGTTCTATTTTGCCATATAATAATGACACTGTTTTAGAAGTGATCCATTAGTTGTAAATGGCTTGGAGTAGAATACTCAACTCCTCAAATCTGCCTTGTCATGCAATAAGATCACAACTGATATTCTACATTAACACCACCTTCCTGTGTTATTCCCAGATACCTTGGTTCCTTTAGTAATCAAAAATCAATCAAACTCTGCCTTGAATATACTCTGGCTAAGCATCCACAGTTTGGTGGTCGAGAATTTAAAAGATTCAGAACCTTTGGATTGATTGATTTTTGTTAAATCTTGAAGCTAAATGGCTGATCTGTAGCTAGAGACTCTCGAGCATCTTTCCAGCATATATTCTGTCATGTTGCTTCAGATTTCTATATGTCACCTTTCATTCTTCTAATTATAGGGAGTATAGACTGAGTATACTCAAATTCTCCTCCTAGAGGTAACTCCACTCCTTTGCAATAAAGGCTAACTTACCATTTCCTTTCCTAATTCCTTGTACCTGCATACTAACTTGGTGGTTATTGTACACAGACATCCCGATTTCTCTGAACCAGCATTTTCCAAAAAGAAATTGCTCTTTTTTTGTATTTCCAAAGTGAATAGCTTCACACTTGTCATTATATTTCATTTGTTGTATTCTTATTTACTTAACCGCCTGTATCTTTTTGCAGCTTTTATTGCATACTCTGTGTATTTTCCTCACAAACTTGTCAGCAATAAACTTAATGGAACTGAGTTGTTGGACAATAATATTTTGAATTCTGGATTTTTGAATTTTGAACCTTTGAATTTTGAAATGATTTGATGTGATGAACCTATTTATGATGCTTATATTTATAGATTAGATTCCCCTACAGTGTGGAAACAGACCATTTGGCCCAACAAGTCCACATCGACCGTCTGAAGAGTAACCCACCCAGATGAGTTTCCCTCTGACTAATGCACCTAACACTATGGGCAATTTAGCATGGCCAACTCGCCTGACCTGAACATCTTTGGACTGTGGGAGGAAATGTATGCAGACACTGGGAGAATGTGTAGACTCCACAGACATTCGCCTGAGGCTGGAATCGAACCTGGTCTCTGGTGCTATGAGGCTGCAGTGCTAACCACTGAGCCACTGTGCTGCCCATCCACTGAACAGCTTTATTCAGTAGAATTAAGACTTGACACTTGTTCTTATCTGAGCAGTAATATCAATGCACAGCAGCTTTTACCATTGTGCCCTGGTGGAAACACAGTTTCAACTTTCAATAATTTCAGTTAAAACAACATCAAATCATGATTTCTAGTGCTGAGGTGAGAGTGATTGCCCTTGGCATCTAGGCTACGTTTGACTGCGTGTGGCATCAAGGACCTCGAGCAAAATGAATTAGTAAGAACCAGGGAAAGTTCTCCGCTGGTTGGAGTCATATCTGGCGTATAGGAAGATGGTTGTGATGGTTGAAGATCAGTCATCTGAGCTCCAGTACATCTCTACAGGGGTTCCTTTGGGTAATGTCCTTGGCCCAGCCCAACCATTTTCAGCTGCTTCATCAATGATCTTCCTTCCATCATAAAGCTGGAGGTGAGGATAATCGCTGATGATTGCATAATGTTTGCCATTTGAGATGACTTGGATATTGAGGCAGTCCATTTCCAAAAGCAGCCAGATCTAGACAATCACCAGGTGGGAGGTGACAAGTAACACTCATGCCACACTAGTGCCAGGCAATGACCATCTCCAAGAGAGGATCTAATATTTCCCCGTGACATTCAGTAGTATTGTCATCACTGAATTCCCTCGCTATCAACATCTTGGGTTATTGTGGCTGCAAGTGCAAGTCAGAAGCTAGGAGTCTTGCAGTGTGTAACTGACCCACCTGCTTTCCCAAAGCCTGTCCATTGTCCACAAGGATCAAGTCAGGAGTATGTTGAAATACTCTGCACTTGGCTGGGGGGGTTCTACTGCAGCAACGTTCAAGAAACTTGACACCATCCAGGAAAGTAGCCTGTTTGTTTGGCACCATGTCTGCAAACATTCACTCCTTTCACTGGTGCTCAGTAGCAGTGGTGTGTACTATCCATAAGATGCACCTTAGAAATTCCTGAAGTTTCCTTAGCACCTTCCAAACCTGCAGTCCCTATGGTCTAGAAGAATGCAGGCAATAGATTGTTATGGAGCTGACCAAATTCCCTTCAAATATATCAAAGAGAGAGCCTGGACCAGAACTTTCATCTGTCTTAAAGGCTCGTGTAAGGTGCTGTGCTCCAAGTCCAATTAATTGGTCACGCTACTTGGCTTTAAGTAACACACATTTTATCCTTGCATCCAATTAACATGCAAACAAAAGAAAGAAGAATTGGTATAACTTTAACTCTAATTGGAAAACGTAGTAGAATAATAGATTATTTAACTACTAATCAGCAACTGTTCCAATATAGTAACATCCCATAAGCACTCCCTTGGCAAAGACAAATTCAGTAAAATAGATTGTCTCACATGCGATGTTTCTCCAATCCAGGAGCACAGAACACCGAGAAAATTCCAGTAGAGAGAGAGAACTTAAAGCTTTTTGCTGTCACCAACAAAGATGTATAATCGCTTTCACAGCCAACTTCAAAGCCCCAACAACTGCTGAAAGCTAAACTAAACCCTGGTTCTGTGGGAGCCTGACTGTACCCATTCATGCTGCTTCTAACTTTTTAAAATAAAACCCAGGGCCCCTTGAGGTTTACGTTATTGGCTTGGAAAAGAGAACTCAGCACCACCTCTCAAACTCTCTTCAAAAAAAGCCAGGACAAAATACACTCTTAAAGCCATAGTATTGTCGCAAGATGCATGGGAATACCATCACCTGCAAGTTACCCTCCAAGTCTGCAAAGATCTATGACATTCAGTACCTCAGTGCAGTGGATGTTAGAACGCTGTAAATTTATGAACAAAATTATATTTAATTAGTAAATGGTTGAAGGGTTGTGAAGAGCAGGCAGGAAAGTGGAGTAGAGGCAGAAATTAGATCAGTCATGATCACATTGAATGGCGGAGTAGGCTCGAGAGACTAAGTTACTTGTGCGCCTAGTTGTATAAGTTGGACGCCATCCTGACTTGGAAATATATAGCCATTCCTTCAGTGTCGCTGGGTCAGAATGCTTGAATTCCCTCTTTTTCCCCCCCCCCCCCCACCTCTAGCTTTATGGTGGAAGGCAGGTCATTGATGAATCTGAAAATGGTTGGGCCAAGGACGTTACCAAAAGGGGCACCTTTAGATGACTGACCTCCTCCAACCATCACAACCTCTATGGCAGCTGTTCCAAACCCCCCCTCCCCCTGATGATATTGTGGGTAGGCAGCTCACCATCACCTTCTCAAGGGCAATTAGGGATGGGCAGTAAATGCTTGCCCAGTCAGTGATCCCCACATTGTGAGTGAATTTTTAAAAAAAATTATCTGATAACTGTGATATACTAAGCTATGAGAAAGTAGCAACTGCATTATTTATTTTGTAGCCTCTTTACCCTGTCAGCATTGCATTCACTTTCAACTCAGATGATCAGAACTGAGTGTAACTTCCCAGAGTTTGTGCTCTTAACTTCATATTGAACTAGTTTTTTGATGTTCACTCGTAAAAACACATATGCTGGAAATTTTGAAGTTAAAACAGGCAAGTTAGAAGTATGTAGCAGATCTGTGTTGTGCACTGTCTTACAATGGCACTTGCATAGTTTCTAGTTGTGAAGTGGCCCAAAGTGTGCAACAAAATAGCAACAATCTTCATCCAACCCCTTGCTTTCCATGCCCACAGTAAATGCTAGTTTGAGTAAATCTATTTCACAATCCAGAACAGATCCAAGATCAGCAAGTTATTCTTACATTTTGAGCTTTGAGCCAAGTACTTGCACCATAAATTCTTGACATTTTTGTGTGATTTGCAACAAGCACATTCTTAGTTGAAGAATCAATGTGGTATTTTAGGTAGGTTTACAGACTGTTAGAAACTCTGCTTGCGTGTAAGCCTTTGGGAAGTTTTTGCTTTTGGTTGATATGGAGCATAAACAGTCTATAAAAATGACAATTAATTGGTCTGTCATGATATTACTCGCAGGACAATGAAATCAAAATTGTTTCCTCCTGGAACTGCCTCTTTTTTTTCCTACTCTAATTCATTCTATGTTGGTGTTTTTCTCTTGACTTTGTCGTCCTCTTGCTATGGATTTATTTTTTTTATTTCATTCTGTTTGTCTTGATTCTCATTATCTGTGAGAGTAGTGTGTGATCAATATGTTTCAACTGGCTCGATATTGGTGCACCTATTTTCCAAGTCAGAAGTTATAATGAAGCTTCATTTGAGTGCTCTATTGGTAATACTACCTTTTAATTGAGAGATTACACTATTGCCTGGATCAATATATTCAAGTAAATGTAAAAAGATCATATGGCTCTTTACTTCTTGAAGCAAAGCAAAGAGATCTTACAGCATCTTGGCTAACAGTCCTCCTGAACCAACACCACCAATGCAGATTAAATATTTACTGATCTCTTTTGCAGATTGGATTCTGCATTTGCCTACCAACAATAGTAACTGAACTCCCCAAGCAGCACACTGGTTGTAAAACATTTAAGTGCCTTGAGAAGGTGAGAAGCTGTATGTACAGTAAATGCAAAATCTTCATGTAGAATTTTGCAAATTACCTCAATGCTGTGAAGTGTTACTTGATTGCTTTACGTTAATTTGCAATTGTCTGTGCATTTTGAAATATGTTGAAATCTGCCTTTAGCTATAGTATCTATTAATGCCATGTTGTTTTATGCCAAGTGTGTTGAATGACTAAATAGACACATGAAAAATATGGTCTTTGTGGGTGCTTTTATTTCCATTAATGTTTCGGGCAATGTAATTCAATAATTCCCAAACTAACAAACCACTGCAATCTTTTAAATGGACATTGCTGCTGCATATGCAACATTTTGCTAATAAACCCAATAAAATTCTGTCACCATGCAAAGTGTGCAACAATTTCAAAAACTATTTTGAATATGGAACGTTTGGGGATTTAATTTCTGCATGTGCTAACACACCTGTCAAACTGTGTTCAATTTCTGCACTAGTTTAATACCATTGTTATCTCTCAACAGCAGTATCCTGAGATTTCATTGCTTGAACACAAGAGGTTTGGGCGGATGAACTCAATGCTGGTCCTAGAGTGCAGCCTGTAGAAACTCGTGGCCTGTCTACGCTCAGTCCCTAGGTTGCATTCAGGAAATGGAAGAGTTGAATGTGGGACTAAAAAGCAATCTCAACAGCGTGTCACATATTTACTCCAAGGTTATGTTAAGGCAATGGATTGAGTTGAATAATGTTCAGAGAAAAATAAGATCAGCTAAAATGTATTAATCTACATTTATACAAGAAGTGAAGGCTCAAGAATAAGAAGCCATGGAAACACTGGGAAGGTTTCCATGACAAGGTTCAGAATAATTGAGCTCTGACCATGATTTCTGATTGCTTATGCACACTTGTACCTATATATCTAGAATAATGACCAAAAGATTTGTTCTTCTCTCGACCTTTTAACTGTTCCTTTTCCTTGTACAGTTCTGTATTTCAATCTTTTTATTTAATTCATTCATGGCATGTGGGACTGAGTTTGTTCTTCAATCCTAATTATGCTTGATGGTGGTGGTGAGCTGCCTCTTGAATTGTCAGCCTTTGAGGTGTTCAGCTGCTTGATATCATGTGGAGTGAATCAAGCTGATTGAAAACTGACATCTGTGATGGGGACTTCAGGAGGAGGCTGAGCTAAATCATTCACTTCTCATTTCTGGCTGAATATGGTTGCAAATGCTTCAGTCATTTTTGCACTCATGTTTTGGGTATCCCTGCCATTGAAGATGGGGATATTTGTGGAGCTAATTATCCTGTTGTTTAGTTTGCCTACCATTCTTGAGTGGATGTGGGAGACTACAGAACTTCAGTCTAATCTATTGGTCACAGAATTGCTTAGCTGTGTCAGTTTATTGCATGTTACTTCCACTGTAAGCAGTCATATGTTGTAGTTTCATTCAGTTGGCCTTCAGCTTCTGACCTGTCTCCCTGTTCTCATTGAACCAAAATTGATCCCCTGTCCTGACAGGGGATATTCTGGGCCACAACATTTCATATTGCAACAGTGAATAATTTGCTGATGGCCCACAGAACCTCATGGATACCTAATTTTGAGCAGCTTGAACTGCTGTGCATCTGTCCCACTTAGCACAGTGGTAGTACTATACAATATGACAGATGGTATCCTCACAGTGAGGATGGGACTCCATTTTCACAAGGGCTGTGCATTGATGAGTCCTGCCAATGCTGTTATGGACAAGTGCACTTGCAACAAGTGATTAGATTAGATTACATTACATTACATTACAGTGTGGAAACAGGCCCTTCGGCCCAACAAGTCCACACCGACCCGCCGAAGCGCAACCCACCCATGCCCCTACATTTACCTCTTACCTAACACTACGGGCAATTTAGCATGGCCAATTCACCTGACCTGCACATCTTTGGACTGTGGGAGGAAACCGGAGCACCCGGAGGAAACCCACGCAGACACGGGGAGAACGTGCAAACTCCACACAGTCAGTCGCCTGAGGTGGGAATTGAACCCGGGTCTCGGGCGCTGTGAGGCAGCAGTGCTAACCACTGTGCCACCATGCCGCCCACTAATTGGATTGTTGAGAAGATCAAATAATGTTTCCTTGTTGGTTTTCTCCAGCTGATGCAGGCTACTATGCTCTTTATGTTTGGCTAACTTGGTCAGTAGTGATTTTACCAAGCTTCTCCAGTTGATGGTCTTTGAAGTTCTCCACCAAGAGTGATTTGTGTTCCATCTCTCCTTTGGTTCCCTGTACTCCTATCCTCTTTCCATATGAATGCACTATTGTTTACATGTTTGCAATCACATATGACCTCTCTATTGTCATCAACTCATTCATAGACAAGGCCATCTCTGAATCCTTTCCTGTATCTCTATCAGCTTGCATCTTCAAATTCTAACCCACTTCATCCTGCATCAGCCCTGCGGGATAAAACTTCCAGGTCACTTGCAACATCATTTTCATACTCTCATTGACTGCAATAATTCTGTAGTTGCCTATCTGCTCAACAATGCCTTGAATTACACCTTTTGTTGCTCTTCACCCCAGTCTGATGCCTTCTCTCCCAACCATTTCTTCCCCTGCTGCAATTTCTCCCTCTTTGTTTCCTTGCATCCAAAGGGTGCAGGTTTGGCGTATATCATGCACACCTGATTTACTCATTTATTGGCAGATCTGGCAGGACTACATCGAGTTCTATTGGGCACAGTTCACCTTGAAGTGCAAAGGTAACCCCTGGCTCTTTTTTTACTGTGCCAGTCATCTCTTTTCATCGCTGAAACAATTTTCTCTGCCTCCTAAGAAAAAATGAGGAACTCCATGGAAAATGTTGAATTACATCTATGCCTAGCAAATTAAGGTTCATGCTCTATTCCTCAACTTTCATCTTTTGTTCTCTCATTTATCTCCTAACTAAACTGTTGACTTCCCACTTTTTCATCCTGGCCCTCATGTGAGCTGATGTTATAAATGGTTTCCTCTCCTCTGATACCGTACTGTTCCTTTCAAATCTGCAATTTTCACTGCTTCCTCAAAATAACTTTGTCTCTGTCATTGCATCCTACCACACCATCTCCAACCTCCATTTCCTCTCCAAATGCTTGAACATGTTGCCTCCAAAATCTGTCCTTTACAACATCTTTATAATAACTCAATATTTTAACTTCTCCACTCGGGTTTCTAACCCTGCTGCAGAACTAAAGTCATAATTATAGTCAAAATAATATCCAATATGACTGTTACTATGGCACATTATCCCTTCTCAACCTTCTCAAATGTCTGAAGCCATTAAAACAGTTGCCTATGCCATTTTTCCAATGCGTCTCTTAACTAGCTGAGTAGAACTACCCTCTCGCTTGCTCACTCCCACTCTCTCTCTCTCTTTTGTCGTTTTTCCTCCACCTTCTCACTCCTCCCCCCAAAAAAGGTTGTATTTACCTCAGGTGGTGCATTTACCCACTGAACCTCAAGGCACCTTTTTAACATGTGACTTTATATTGATGCCCCATTGTCTTCACATTATCTATTTCTGATTGTTTTGGTTTTTGTTTGTATCCATATTGAAATGAACAGTTTTTATCTTTATTGTACTGTTTACTTTCTTTTAAATGTGGTATTGGAAAATGTTCCACAGGCCAATTGATGTATAGTATGACACAGTTAGGTGGCTTATTTGTTTATGTACCTTACAACCTCTGTGAATGCTTTGATAAACTGCCTTAATGGCATTTCCTTTTTGAAAATAAATTTTTATTTTATGCTGGACTCTGGCTAAGTACATGATTAAAACAAACTAAACTCAGACTACATAGCATAACATAGCACCTATATTGAGAAAACTGTTGAGGTCTTTGTGAGATCCTACAGACCAAAATCTCTACTATGGTGCCAAAAGACACTCTTGAGTCACCACAAAGATTTCTGGTGTCTCACCCATGTGAGAATTAAATGAACTTCACTAAAGCGTGCAAAACAGCTTCTACGGAGTTTCATTGTTGCCTTGTGATACTTTTGAAGCCATAGATATAATCTAAGAAGCACAAGAGTATTTGTTTGATTTGCTAATGTAAGTTGGCAGTACTTGCAAGTGGTTTCAAGCAGTCTGGCTTATTACAAGGACCGTTTCATGGTTGGTGTTGTATTCTTGTACAAAAGCTGAGCTTTTGTATTGCAAAGCAAGTTGCTTCACTTATAGTGAACTGAGCTGTGTTATTTATACAGGTGTGATAAAATACATTTAATATTATCGTCTGGAATTTTAATATCAAGGCAGATATATGTTTCAGTTCTGTGGCGGTAACACTTTTGAAGTTGCAAGATTTTTTGGACCAGTGAACTGAAGACTTGACTGCATCACATGTTTTCTTGGAAGTTAAGTGCATAGGAGGGTACCTGTGGTGTTGATGGATTAAAGTTTTATACTGCTGACTTTACCACAAGTTTAGTTTTGACTTCAGTTCAGAAGAGTCAGGTTTTCAGCTCTAAAGAGCATTCACTTTAGCTGCTACTTTTCTAGGAGTAGAAGACAGTAGTGGATTATTTGAAATCTTTGATATCAGAAGGGTTTTGGTTTATGAAGCTTCCAAGGTTTTAGAATTTTTTTTCCGAAGTTGTTAGATCAGAAAAGGGTTAGAACCTCAGAATAGGAAAAAGGTTCATGCGTACTACTTGGAAAGAATTCATAAAACGCTCACTCCAACAATGGGAACTGAAAAGAGCAGGTAAGAAATTAGAGTTGAAGTAAAAGTGATATTTCTTTAGAATTGAGTATCTGCAAAGGATATTGCTAGAAACTTGGTTTTAGTGCTTATGTTCAGATCTTTCTAAGCTGTCAGCATTTTTGTTTTCAATGTTGTAAATGTGTTCTTTTGGCTTTTGCAGTTTGCTTGCAAATGTTCAAAGACTAAGCACCGCAGTAACCAATTTAAAAAAACTGAATCTATAAAGCCTAGGTTTCATTCTGGGATGTGGTTTGTCCAGTGTTATTATCGGATGGGATCATAAAGTGGGTGCTATTGGCTAGGATAGGGAATTCATTGAATTTATGTGGGATCTGTGTCTCTTAATAGACATAAGGGCTATTCTGAAATTTATGTGGATTGGTCTATCAGAATGTCTTTGAATGTTGCTAATACTTTTCTGGGAGTAGAAGACAATAGTGGACTATTAAAATTTTTGATATCTGGAGGGACATCTGAAGTTGAGATGTTGGTGCTAGAATTTAGCTAAAATTCAGGTTAGGAATGAAAGATAACTTTTGTTAGAGAAAACAGAAACAAACAGCAATGGAAAGGGAAATTAGAGATCAATATTTCTAAGCTCTTGAAAGAAATCCAACAACTTGGAAAGAGAAAAGCTTAGAATAAAAGAGGAAATAAAAGGTAGTAACTCAGTGGATGATTCTGACTCTATTGAGGGATTTACTTAACTAGAAATCAAAGTTTATCTAAATTTAGAAGATGGGTTGAAAGATATTTTGCTTCGTTTGAAAATGCAGTTTGGACCTGAATGTTAGTGTTTTGATAGGTACGGATCTAAACGTGTGTCAGTTTGTCGAAAGAACAATGTACAGACTATGAAACTATATAAAGCATCATTGCATGTTAATGTAGGTTATATGTTTCCCAAAAAATAACCTTTTTGACTGAACCCAGAGAGGTTTAACTGATGAGGTAAGGGACTTCAGTTCATGATGAATAATGACATTATTGTACCTAGTTTTAGTAGTTGGACCTCACTTGTTATGGCATTGCCAAAACTGGATGGGTCACAAACTGTTTTCTTCAATTTTTGTGACAGCAACTTCCAGAACTGGACATTAGTGCCACAATATGTGGCATGTTTAAGTGGCTGTGCATTAGAGGGCATGGGTTGGTCACAGATCCTACTGATTATAGCAAGGTGAATTCCTATCCAATTGGAGGATTGCATCATGAGGATTAGACGAGCACAGTTTGTTGCAAAAATTGACTTGTTAAAACATGTTGACAAGGTTCATTTGATGGAGCCTCAAAAAATCATGATTTTTAATATCAGCTGGACTTTATCAATGTAATAGTATGCTGTTTAAAATGAAAGATGCAACTTTTCAATGATAATACTCAATAACTTGGTTAATCTAATGGTATTGTTTATATTGATGATTTGATGATGGTTAGCTAAACCTGGGAAGATGCACCACTTGAACCAACTGTTTGGTTACAACGAGCCAAGTTAGTCAAATCCAGTTAAAAGTCAACTTGCTAAAGCAAAAGGGACTGGTTTGACTTTGTCCACAGTGCAACCCAAGTAACAGCTCGAGAAACAAAAATAAGCGCTATCTTGGGTTTTCTGTGCCTTAAATAAGCATGACATTTTGAGATATATTTGCGTGAGTGGTTTTTATCAGAGGCTCATTCTAAATTTCGGCACTGTAATGGCTCCTGTGACAAGTTCGTTGAAAGAAAGGCCAGATAAATGTGAGGTGTTGCATTTTAGTCAGGCAAATTAGGACAAGACTTATACATTTAATGGTCAGCTCTGAACAGAGATCTAGGGGTGCAGGTTCATAGTCCCTTGAAGATGGAGTCACACGTAGACAGGGTAGTGAAGAAGGCATTTAGTACACTTGTCTTTATTGGACAGAGCATTGAGTGTACGGGTTGGGATGTCATATGGCTGTACAGGATGTTGGTCAGGTCATTTTTGCAATTTCAATTCTGCTGTCCCTGCTATCGGACAGATGTTGTAAAACTTGAAAGGGTGCAGAAAAGTTTTACCAAGATGTTGCCGGGGTTGGAGGGTTTGACCTATAGGGAGAGGCTGAATAGGCTGGGGCTGTATTCCCTGGAATGTCGGAGGCTGAGAGATGACATTTGTGCAGGTGAGATATTTTAATATAGAACCTGATTGGGTACCAGGATCAGAATCAGGTATGGAAGAGGTTAGTAACAACTGCTTATGCCCACAGTGCAAGGGAGAAAAATGAATATCAGTGATCCAAAGGATGTGTAGAATCTTATCAAGCTATTCCTTTTTCACTATGGTTCCAAATAATAAAGAGACATGGATTTGGGGAATTGTTTCCTTTCAAATAATTTAATTGGGTAATGACCTCTCATTAGTTTCTGAATAGAACAAGCAACAGTACTTTTCATGAAAGGTAATCATACTGTAAACAGTACACTGAAATTAGTCACCTACTCTTTCACTTTTGTTTCAGTCTTTTTTGTATAAAGCACATTTGTGCACCAATTAGTCTGTAAAATGTCTTGATATCTAAAGAAAAACAGATCTCCCTTTAACAGGTGGTAAATACCAAGCAAGAGCAATGTCTGAAAATAATGTGAATAAAACGTTTTGAATTTCACCTAAAGTCGTTTTGCAAACACTTCTACAATCAAATCTGGTAGACTTGTTTTTAGATTGTCATGTTTGATCCATTGCCATTATTAGGAGTCACCTGGAACCATGACCAGACATGAAAATGTCAAAGTAGATGCTAATTGTTGTGGAATCAAGTAGGTAACCTAGTGTGATCAGATTCTCTATAAACTGATTGAACATCAAGAATTGAAATGTATTGGAGCTCCAAAATAATAACTGTTCTGAACTGATGCTGTGCATGTTATATCCTTCACTTTGTGGTACAATCTGTTGAAACTTACCCTGTTGAAAGTTATAAAGATAGCATTGTAATTGAAGCACTGCACAGCCAGCTTGCATGCACTAAAAGGAGGATTTGGAACGGGATTAAGAAATGAAAGCTGTGATCACTTAGGTTGTACAGTGTAAATCTACAAGAGTGAGTAGAGTGGATTACTTTCACAGAGGGTGGTGCATGTATGGAATGAGCTGCCAGAGGAAGTGGTGGAGGCTGGTACAATTGCAACATTTAAAAGGCATTTGGATGGGTAAATGAATAGGAAGGGTTTAGAGGGATATGGGCCAAATGTAGGTAAATAGGACACGATGAATTTAGGCTGTCTGGTTGGCATGGAATACTTGGACCGAAGGGTATGTTTCCATGCTGTACAAAACTCTATAAAGGAAACTGTTGACTATGTAATCATCAACAAAAAAAAAGGGTTGGATATAGATTGAATATGGAATAAATGGATAAAAGAATTCGAAGGCTGAACAACCTTGAATTAAGAAAAAGACATGCAGTCATCAAACAATGTGATTAGAGAAGGAATTTTTACTTTTCTATTTGTCGGATGTGTCTCTGGCTAGTAAAGCCAGCATTTATTATCTATGGATGTAAGATTGCTCGCTGAGCTGGAAGGTTTGTTTTCACATGTTTTGTCACCATACTAGGTAACATCATTAGTGAGGAGAAAGTGAGGTCTGCAGATGCTGGAGATCAGAGCTGAAAATGTGTTGCTGGAAAAGCGCAGCAGGTCAGACAGCATCCAGGGAACAGGAGAATCGACGTTTCGGGCATAAGCCCTTCTTCAGGAATCCTGAAGAAGGGCTTATGCCCGAAACGTCGATTCTCCTGTTCCCTGGATGCTGCCTGACCTGCTGCGCTTTTCCAACATCATTAGTGAGCCTGCTGTGAAGCGCTGGTGTTATGACCCACTTTCTATTTGTGTTGAGGTTTCCTCAGTGATGTCATTTCCTGTTCTTTTTCTCAGGGTGGTAAATGGGGTCCAAATCTGTGTGTTGATAGAGATCCAGTTGGAATGCCATGCTTCTGGGAATTCTTTTGCATGTCTATGCAGCCTTGCAGGGACTGGTGTTGTAGATTATTGTGGAGGGGGTGTTGTCACCTATGTTTACTGATTGCAGTCTGAGTTAGGAAGTTGAGGATCCATTTGCAGAGAGGGGAAGCAGAGTTCCAAGAAGTAGATGTTACAAGGATGTGTATAGGGCCAGGGGGATGATGTCTGCTGTGGACCTATTGTGACGGTAGGTGAACTGTAAGTGGATCAAGGCAAGCTGAGAGGCTGGAGTTGATATATGCAACTATTAACCCCTCGAAGCACTTCATAATGATGGATATCAGACCCACCAGGCAGTAGTCATTAAGGCATGTTGCTTAATTTTTCTTTGGCACTGGGATGACAGTGGTGGTCTTAAAGCGGGTGGGAACCTTGCATTGGAGTAAGGAGAGATTAAAGATGTCACAGATATTCTCACCAGTTGGTCTGTGCAGGATGTAGGTGCATGGCTAGGGACTCTATCCAGGCCAGTCACTTTCTGTGTGTTCACCCTCAAGAAGGCTGATCTTATGATTACGGTGGTGACTGTGGGTACAGGTGAAATCATTTCACTAGCCTTCTATTCAAAATGAGCAGAGAATTCATTGAGCTCATTAGGGAGGGATGCATTGTCAGCAATTCAACTCTACTTCGCTTTGTAACTCATTATATTGTGTAAGCCTTGCCACTGTTAACGTGACTCCATGTAGTTAGTTTGAGACGCTAGTTTAGTCTGGTTTTGTCTCTTGGCATCTCTAATGGCTTTGCAAAGGTCGTACCTAGACTTCCTGTAGAAGTCAGGGTCACCCGATTTCAGTGTGTTGAACCTGGACTTCAGTCGAGAGTAGATCTCCTGGTTCATCCATGGTTTCCAGTTGGGGACCACTCGGATTAACTTCTTTTGGCACACTGTTCTCTATACACTGACTGATTAAGGTTGTGACAGTTGTGGCAGACTCATTTTGGTTGGCTGCTGAGTTCTTGAATATGGACCAGTCCACTGACTCCAGGCAGTCACGTAGGAGCTGGTCTACTACCTCAGATCAGCACTGTATGACTTTCTGTACCGATCCTTATGCTTCAGTTTCTGTTTGTAAGCTGGGAGAAGGAGCACAGCCATATGGTCTGGTTTACCAAAATGTGGGTGGCGAATGGTGTGGTCAGCATCTTTGATTGTTTAACAGGAGATGAGTTAATGGTAACTTGGTAGTGCACTTGAGGTTGGCCTGGTTGAAGTCACTGGTTATGATGAGCAAGGCTTTGGGGTATTCCATCTCAAGGCTATTTGTAGTGATATATATTTCATCAAGTATGCTCCTCACTTCCACGTGGGGTGGGGTGTAAACTACTGTCAGAGTAAACCCCTGCGGCAGGTAGTAGAGAATGGCCCCGACTATAAAATATTCTCAGTCCGGGATGCAGTAACTCACCAAGGTCATGTCTGAGCACCAGGAGGCAGACCCCTTTGCCTTACTCGAGGACCCTGTGTGGTCTATCTGGTGGATTGAGAAGCCTTCCAGTTGAAAGGTACAGTCAGGTGAAGCAGAAGTAAGCCGTATATTTTTTTTTAAAAAATTGATAAATCTCCTGGCCCCGATGGGCTACATCCTAGAGTTCTGAGGAAGGTGGCTGAGAGGCGTTAGTTGTGATCTTTCAAAGTCACCAGAGTCAGGGAAAGTCCCAGATGATTGGAAAATCACTGTTGTAAGCCCCTTGTTCAAGAAAGGATCAATACAAAAGATGGAAAATTATAGGCCGATTAGCCTAACTTTGGTTGTTGGTAAAAGTCTAGAATCCATCGTTAAGGATAAGATTTCTAAATTCTTGGAAGGGCAGAGTCGGATTAGAACAAGTCAGCATGGATTTAGTAAGGGGAGGTCATGTCTGACAAACCTGTTAGAATTCTTTTGAAGAGGTAACAAGTAGGTTAGACCAGGGAAACTCAGTGGATGTTATCTATCCAGACTTCCAAAAGGCCTTTAATAAGGTGCCTCACAGGAGGCTGCTGAGTACAGTGAGGGCCCATGGTGTTCAATGTGAGCTACTGGCATGGATTGAGGATTGACTGTGAGCAAATGCGATGGCCTTGCACTTTGGGGGAAAAAGAATACAGACGTGGACTATTTTCTAAACAGTACAAAAGGATCCGGGAGTGCTAATCGAGGATTCTCTCAAGGTTAACTTGCAGGTTGAGTCCGTGATTAAGAAAGCAAATGTAATGTTGTCATTTGTCTCAAGATGTTTGGGATATAAAAGCAGCGATGTGCTTCTGAGACTTTATAAAGCTCTAGTTAGGCCCCATTTAGAATACTGTGTCCAATTTTGGGCCCCACACCTTAGGAAGGACATACTGGCACTGGAGTGTGTCCAGCAGAGATTCACACGGATGATCCCTGGAATGGTAAGCCTAACCTATGATGAATGGCTAAGGATCCTGGGATTGTATTCATTAGAGTCCAGAAGGTTGAGGGGAGATCTAATAGAAACCTTCAAGGCAGAGATTGATAAATTCTTGATTTCGCAAGGAATTAAGGGCTATGGGGAGAATGTGGGTAAGTGGAGTTGAAATGCCCATCGGCAGAGTACACTCAATGGGCTGAATGGCCTTCATTGCACTCCTATGTCTTACAGTCTTATATCTCTGTATAGCAGAGTACACAATTCCCTTTGGTAGGTGAGTCTAGCTTTAAGTTTGTCCAGCTTGTTTTCAATGGCTTGGACATTTGCAAGGAGTATACTGGGGAAGGGGGACTTAAAACCGCATTGTTTCAGTCTCATCTGTCGGTCAGCACGTTTCCTTGGTAAGTGGCTGCTTCTGGTCAGGTTCAGGAGGCGGTGTGGATAGTCTGCCATTTGGAATGTGAGTGGATGCATCTGTTGGGGGTCTTGGACACTGGTTGCAGCCTTGGGCACTCTGGAGGTCTTGCTTTTTGTCTGATTGGGCCTCAAAGGTCAGTACACCACAAGGTCAGGGAGGACATTGGGACCACATCAGGTCCACTCCACAGTCAGTTCGCCGATCGGTATCCAGGTAAGGCCTTCGAGAAGCTGGTAAATGGCTGGACATTTCATCACTTCAGTTTTGATTAATTAAATTTGAATTCCCCAACTGTTTTAAAAAAAGTTGCCATAGTCTGATCAGATTATAGGGCTGTTGTCTCGTCAGAGAGAGACAGCGTGGTGGTTTAACCTGAGGGTCACCATGCCTCAGGTGAGGGGAGAGGTTGAGAAGGAGAGTCCTTCATGGGAACCTCAGCTAGTACGGGAATTGAACATCACTGCATTGTGAACCAGACACCCAACCAATTGAGCTAGCCAACTACAAAAACAAATTTGCTGGAAAAACTCAGCAGATCTGGCGGCACCTATGGAGATAAAGCAGAATTGACTTGTCGGGTCCAGGGAGCCGCCTTCAGAACAGTTCTGAAGAAGGGTTATTAGACCTGATACATTAACTCTTCAGTCCACAGGTGCTGCCAGACCTGCTGAGTTTATCCAGCAATTCCTGTCTTTTATTTGTTTCCAGCATAACACTTTTTTTATTTAGCAAACCAACTGTCTTCAGATCCCTAGTTCCGGCTTCTGGATTACTGGGCCAGCAATATAACCATAAGATGTCCTTAAGGTATATAGTAGCAGAATTAGGCCCATTGATCTGATCCACCATTCAATTGTGGTAGATATGTTTCTCAACCCCATTATCCTACCTTCCTCTGGTAACCCTTGATCCCCTTATTAATCAAGAACCTAGCTATCTCTCAAATACACTCAATGACTTGACCTCTGCAGCAATGAGTTCCACAGATTCACTTCCCTCTGGCTGAAGAAATTCCTCTCAGTTCTAAAGGGTTGTCCCTTCACTCAGACTGTGCCCTCAGGTCCTAGTTTCCTACTCATGGAAACATCTCCACATCCACTCTATTCAGGCCTTTCAGTTTAATGAGAGTTTCAATCAGACCTCCTCGTCATCCTTCTAAGTTCCATTGAGTACAGACCTAGAGTCCTCAACTGCTCAATGACAAATCCTTCATTCCTTGGATCAATCTTGTGAACCTCCCTGAATCCCCTCCAAAGCTCGCACATCCTTAGATATGCGGCCCAAAACTGCTCATAATATTCCGAGTGCAGATTGATTAGAGCTTTATACATCTTCTATGTCCCTGCTCTTGTATTCTAGGTTAGCCCTCTTTAAATTAATTCTAACATTGCATTTGCATTCTAACCATCAATTGAACCTGAATGTCAACCTTAGGAGTCCTAATTTAGGATTCTCTTAAGTTTCTGTGCTTCAGATTTCCAAAGCCATTCCCCATTTTCGAAAATAGACTATGTCTCTATTCCTTCCACAGTACATAACCTCACATTTTCCCATATCGTATTGCATTTGCCACTTCTTTGCCCATTCTTCTAGCCTGTCCTAGTCCTCCTGCAATGGCACTATCCTCCTGCACCATGAACCGTGACTATAAATTTGGAAGATCAGATGAGAAGTTGCCAGACTCAGACTTTGGAAATTTCTATGGCATTGTTAAATAAATATCAAATATTTGAGAGCAGTGTTTAAAATAATGTTATGGGAATATCATTATTACAATTTCAGTATGGCTTTTCCACTAAAGAATTAGCTGAAAACTTGTAATCACAACAGCGACAAATTTTTCTACTCTGTTAATGGGCTGTTGTGTTTCCTACATGGCAACAGTAACCATATTTTAAAAGTACTTGTTTGGTTGTAAAGGGCTTTGGAAACTTAGGTCATGAAAGGTGCTACATCAATGTCTTTTTTAAACTTATAGCATCACGAAATAGTATATTCTCGCATATATTTGATCGCACTGCTCAGCTGTAGACAAACGCGTATTATAGCCTGAAAAGCTCTTTATTATTCTGCCAATAGAAAGCTGGCAACCATCTGTTGTAATACAGCTTATAGTGATAACTTGTCATTCAGATTCAACTAAGAACAATTCAAACTATTTTTGCGAATGAGAAGGCTAATATCTATACCGATGAGAACTAGTTAGAAGCAACAACATTTTGATACCAGATATCCGGGTTTTAAAAAAAATCTTCCCTGTTGCGGTGCTGTTCAGAATATTCTATATTCAGTATGTTTGAATGTGAATGCTTCTTTACGAAAACTGCCACTGATACAATCAGCAATAAATTATTTTGGCTGGGATTTTGAGCTGTTGGAAACTCTGACAATGGTGGATAACTTTTGAGATCCTGAATGAAACAACCTTTGTCGTTGCTGGTACGGGAACTGGTGAGGTACGTAGTTGGAAGCTGGGGGATGGGGGGGGGGGGGGGGGGGGGGAGGTCGGAGAGGTGAGGTGGTAACATATTTAGGAGTGTCACTCAAGTTTGGTTTTATAACGTGACAATGTCTGGACGGATACCTCCGTCATAAGTACACTTCAATGTGGGTAAAGGAACATTCCTTCATTGTGACAAACTTGGAAAACCATTCCTAAACTGATTTACCATTTCACGGAATATAGCTCTCAGTTGTTATACTGTTGACAACTCTACGTGTCCAACCTTAAAACCTCCATAATTGACAATTTCGGAATAAATCCTGGCCTTTGAAATATGCAGTATGATCTTTAATTAGGTAATAATTTACTTGTCATCGTACCATGGGCTGGGACTGAGAAACTGCTGATAACCAATATGTTTAAGAACAAGATGGTACTTTTTAAAAAAAATGCGAGTGAACGGATATGACGGAAGTTTTTTTACAGTCGGCTGAAGTGGAGGTTGGAGGGTTTGGTTTGGCTCACCCCTTTATGCGTGGGTCTGGTCTTTCATTTGAGGCAAAACTTTCTGACTTCAAAAACAACACACGACAGCTAAGTCACTGTGGATACAGTATGAATTAAGTGCTTTCTTCGACTGCTTGGTTGAGTTGAAAAAGCGTGGTTAGAAATGAATTTGAGATTTGTAGCCACTTGCAAATTTCTTGGGGAAAAAAAATGCAGAGAGTCTGAGGAAAGAATTTTTTCAGGATGCAGACGCGAGTAACGCCCTCTAGGAAGAGGCTATAAGAGAAAGGGAGGAGAGCTCGGTTTCAGTTCTTACTGCGAACAGACGCAGGGTGAATGTGGCCGCGATTTTTCGTACGAATCTCTGACACCTAGTAAATCGTGTTGAGATCGTATGATTCGTTATTTTCCGGAACCTGGTCTGCTGCAGTTTGGGAGGAACCCCGGCCGCTCGCACTGAGATGACTTACCGTTCTCTTCACTAAAACTGGTCCACTTTATTTGTTTTCAATTCTTTGTTCGCCCTGCCTTTTTTTTTTACAAAGCTTTCCTTTGCGCAAATTGAACACAAAACGGAATCACCCCATGGATCGAAAGTACAGTGCTCGCGAGGAGGGAGCGCCAACCTCAATTGGCGGGACCCCTGATGAAGCCGGGGTTCCAAGTCTCGCTGCTACCGACATGATGACTCTGTTAACTCGCTTCAGCAAAACACTTCTGTGGCTCATGTTGATCTATCTAACCGGTTACTTCGGGCTGAGTGTGAGCTTTCTGATTTTCGGACTGATGCTGTGGATGGGGTGGAAAATGCGGAGACAGAGCAAACAGAACAAGCTGAGGGACGCCTTCTACCTCCTGGAAAACGAAGAGAACGTCACCAGAAAAAGAACAAACAAGAGCCTGCCAGCTTGGGTAAGGGGCATACAGCGGGAAGTCTCGCTGTGTAGAAAGTACAAGAATCTTTTTAGCTGCAAAGTTTTTGACTCTATGGGGAATTACAATCTCAGTCAGAAAATTTGAACAGGGAGGGATGCGCGGGGTCCTAGTGCTACATTAATTAACCCTTTCTAGCAAGGGGGTTTGTGATTTCCTACGGTGATCTGCAGGAGTAAAGAACATTTAAAAGAATCACTAAAATGCGTGCATCTTAGAAAAAATGTGAATTTTAAATGCGATTTTATTTCTGCGAGTTATTTTAACGTAATAGCTCAGTTTCTTACATAAAAATATCATTTCTTCATGAACGAACATTTGGCATTGTATTTCTGCGGTTAAGATTGCGAGTGATGGATTAGAAATTTCAACAGGGTGAGATCATTGCGTATTTTTTGACGTTGCATGACTTCGTTGGTATAATATATTTTGAACTGTAGTTCTACAACTATCCCCATCCTCAATGATGAGGGAGCTCAACACAGTGCAAAAGATAAGGCTTACTTGCATCAACCTTCAGTTAGAAATGCTGAGTGGATGATCCATCTCATCCTCCTTCAGAGGCCTCCAGTATCACATGCCAATGTTCAGTCAATTTAATTAATTCCATGGGATACCAAAAAATAGCTGAAGGTACTGGACAATGCAAAGGATCTGGGCTCTGATAACATTCTGGCAATAGTACTGAAGATTTAGGCTGCAGAATTTGCCACTTCCTATCCAGTCTGTTCCAGTATAGCTACTGCATCAGTATCTATCCGGCGAAGTGAAAAATTGCCCAGGTATGTCCTGTGTACAAAAGCAGGACAAATCCAACCTGGCCAGTTGGCACCGTATCAGTCTACTGTCAATCACCAGTTTAAAAAAAAGATGGAAAGGGCCACCAATAGTGCTATCAAACAGCAGTTGCTAAGGCATAACCTGCTCAGTGATACTAAGTTTGGGTTCCACTAGGGTGCACAGACTTGGTTCTAACATGGACAAAACAGCTGAATTCGAGTGGTGTGATGAGAGTGACCGCCCTCAAAATCAAGGCCACACTTGACCAAATGTGGTATCTAGGAGCCCTAGCAAAACTGTAGACAATGGGAATCAGATAAAACTTGCCACCGGGTGGAGTCATACATGGCACAAAGGAAGATGATTATGGTTATTGGAGGTCAGTCATCTCAGCTCCAGGACATCTCTGCAGGACTTCATTAACATAGGTATTCCTAATCAACCTGTCTCAAGATGTTGTGACACACCTCTGGAGCAGATGAGAATTGAATCCAGGTCTTCTCGTCCAGAGGTAGGGACACCACCACTGTGCCATCTAGGCAAGACCAGTAGAAAATGGCTGATCAAGTCCCAAGCCCCAATGATATCCACATCCTACTGTAACCTAACTGGCTACTTCATTATCTGGAGCTGTGGAGAGAGTTATACACTATTAATCAGCAGCCACAGCTCCACACTCAATCTTTGGCAAGTGGACGTAATTCAGAATTGAGCAGCTGAAGATGATTGAATTGAGGAAACTTATGGCATCTTGCAGCGATAAACCAAGTGTACAATGACCACCTAACAAAGAACTTCATTTGCATCAAGTACAACTGCACTTACTGGACACTACCTTCACTCCAATTCATATTTGCCAATACTTCATTGACTTCCCCTACTTAAATACTGTCTTGCTGTCAAGGATACTGGCTACTCTTGCATTCCATTTGGTATACAACTCTTGGGTCCATATCTGCATCAAGACAAAGATTAGGCTGCAGCTAAGATGTTTTGTCAGCATTTGACTGTGCAGCTTAAGAGTTTAAAATGATTACGTTTGCCATTGTGACACCACCTTCCGAAACATGAACACAATCATGATGGTGGAAATCATGACCATTTCATCTATGGTTAATCCATTGTTAAGAGAATTCATTCAATCTCTTTCATGTGCAGTAAATAAACAACCACAAAAGGAGACCAAAAGTGTAAAGACTCTTTTGTAAAAACAAAAACCAGCAATATTAAATAGTTACAATTTCAGGAATGAAAGTGTAGGGTGCCCTAAATGGATTCTATTTTTGAGTACTAAACTAGGGTGATAGTTTGACAGATACATAAAGCAGCAAAATCTCTTCTCTCAGCTCAACCCAAATCTCAGGACAACCTGTTGGTCAAGAAAACATTGGACTGCAGAAGGTATGCAGAATAATTGAGACCACATGCCTCACATTTGACCAAAACAACTACATGCAGATCAAATTCTTTACTAGGATTAAATTCAAATTGTGTGGTTCGAGGAACTGTACTCTCAACTGCTTCTGCGCCAGGCTGGTCAGAGTATCCTGAAGAAGGGCATGTGCCCGAAACGTCGAATCTTCTGTTCCCTAGATGCTGCCTGACCTACTGTGCTGTTCCAGCAATAAAGTTTCAGCTTTGGTCAGAGTATCCTTCAACTCATGGGCCTACCAGGAACCAGGCTAAGGTTAGCAATTCCTGCAATCAGTTGCGGGAAGGAGCCCAAGATGTTGGTGCCCTTTGCACCAGCAGACGTAAGGTTTTGCTCCAATGCTTGCCAATCAACGTTAATATTTTAGAACAAAATCTGGCACGATAGGAACACTACTACTGTGCCATAGCATTCTGTAGCCAGGTTCTTTAGTATTCCTGATGAAGGGCTTTTGCCTGAAACATCGGTTTTCCTGCTCCTCGGATGCTGCCTGACCTGGTGTGCTTTTCTAGCACCACTCTGATCTAGACTCTGGCTTCCAGCATCTACAGTCCTCACTTTTGCCAAGGTTCCTTAGTATAACAAGACCTCTAATCAACCTCTTCAGACATCTTATGACGCACATCTGGAGTGAGTGGGACTTGAACCTGGGCCTCTGGCTCAGAGGTAAGAACACTATTACTGTGTCATAGGAGCCCCAGTTCCTTGGAGTAGTGTCTTTGGCCCAATCATCTTCAGTCACTTCATAAATGACCTTCTTCATAAGGTCAGAATTGGGAATGTTTGCTTATGATTGCACAATGTTTTGCATCATTTGCAATTCAGATACTGAAGCAGTCTGTGTTCAAATGCAGCAAAATCTGGACAGTATCCACGTTTGGGCTGGTTAAGTGACAAGTAACATTGCCTGACACTCTGTGGCAGGATAGACCATCTTCCCTTGATGTTCAAATGGATTACAGTCACTCAATCTCCATTACCAACATCTTGGGAAAATACTATTGATCAGAAACTGAACTGGATCAGCCATATAAATACATTAGCAAATGAACAGGTCAGAGATTAGGAAATTGCAACTCCCATTCTGTCTCCCCAGTGCTTGTCAGTCACTTACAAGGTGCAAGTCAGAAGTGTGGTGGAGTGCTATCGACTTGCCTGGATGAGTGCAGCTCTAATGTAAAATACTTGACACACTCCAGAACAAAGCAGTTTGCTGGATTGGAACCCCATCTATCGTCATAAACATTTACTGCCTCTCTTGCTGACACACATTGGCAGCCATGTATGCCATTTACATGACTACTCGCTAAAACTCCTTGGATAGCTCCTTCCAAACTGCAGCATCTTCCCCCTACAAGGACAAGGGCAGCAGACACCGGCGAGCACCACCACCTGTAAATTCCCCTCTAAGCCACTCACTATCCTGTCTTGGAAATATATCACCGTTCTTCCATTATCTTGGAGCTCCCTCCCTAACAGCATTGTGGGTGTAATTACATATGGAGTACAGTGTTTCAAGAAGGCAGCTCACCATAAGTTTCTTGAGGGCAATTAGGAATGGACAGCAAATATTGGTATAGTTAGTGAGGTCCACAACCGACAATAAAAAAAAAACATATTTCCTTTTTGATAATTTGCCTGATCAGATGTGGTAGAAATTCCTTATTGAAAGATTGTTATTTGCCTGTGAAATGTATCTTCCCTTTCTTTCAGGTACAGATGTGGCTCTGAAGCAAAATACATTGTTAGCATAGTTACACATTTTGATACAAGCTTACAATTGTGGATCTTGACAACCTTGATCGCAGAGATCACAACCACTGTTCCAATAAAGTAGAACTATGTAGTACAGTCATTTCTTCTGCAGCATGATAATCGCATTTCTGTGTGATCCCACTCTATACAAGAATCGCACAATACAAATAACACTTAGTGTTGGTGACGTAATCGTGTTACAGCCAACACAAGGTTTAAAAGTGTGTGCTTTAAAAACAGCGTCCCCTATTCATCAATCGCTTTACAGCGAATTCACACTGACAAAACGCACATTGTAAAGAGAGTGACCTGTAGTCACTTGTATAGATGTTGAGGTAGTTGATCGCAAAGAGGGGAGGAGAGATTGCAAATAGTAGAGGTTACAGTGCCCTATTCCCCCTCATTGTAGACACCATATATACCAAACTTGAATTTTTAAATTAAAAAAAATGGGTGCAGCGCATGCACTTTTGATTGAATACTTTTGATCTCTGTACGGTTTTATCACCCTGGATGGTTTTTGTGCCTTGAAAAACTCTAATTTACTGCATCATGAACAGATGGGATTTGTGTTCCAACATATCATTGTCAAGGGAAGATGTTAAGTAAAGGCACTTTGTTGCAAGGAGGGTCATGGAGTCATACAGCATTCAGCATGGAAACAGACCTTTCAGTCCAACTTGTCCATGCTGGCCAAGTTTCCCAAACCAAACAAGTCCCACTTGCCTGTGTTTGGCCTTTATCCCTCTAAACCTACCTGTCCAAACGTCTTTTAAATGTTGTAACTGTACCTGCATTTACCATTTCCCCTGGAAGTTCATTACACATACTTTAGGACCTTTCTCAATCTTTCTCCTCACATCTTAAAAATATGGCCCCTAGTTTTGAACTCCCCCACCCTACCGAAAAGGAATTTGAAATTCACCTTATTTATGCCCCTCATGATTTTATAAAGTCACCCCTCAACTTTCTATGTTTCAGTGAAAAAGGTTCCAGCTTATTCAGCCTCTCCTTATAACTCAAACCCTCCAGTGCCAGCAACATCCTGGTAAATCTTTTCTGAAACCCCTCCAATTTAATAATATCCTGGCTATAGCAGGGTAACCAAAACTGTACGCAGTACTCCAAAAGTGGCCTCACCAATGTCCCGTACAACCTCAAGATAACATCCCAATTCCTATACTCAATGGAAGGAGCAATGAAAGCAAGTGTGCTAAATGCCTTCTTAACCATCCTGCCTACCTGCAATACATCTTTCAAAGAACTATGTACCTGAACCCCTAGGTCTCTGTTCAACAGCACTACCCAGGGCCCTCCCATTAACTGCATAGGTTCTGCCCTTGTTCATTTTACGAAAATGCTCCCCCGCTGAAATTTTGATCACCTGGCCGGGCTCATTTCCCATTACCAGGTCCAGTATGGCCTGTTGTCTAGTTGTGCTGTCTACATATTGTTTCAAGAAACCCTCCTGAATGTACCTAACACATCCGCCCCATCTAAGTCCTGGCATTAAAGGAGTCCCAGTCAATACTGGAGAAACTAAAATCACCCACTGCTACAATCCTGTTGTCTTTACATCTTTCCACAATCTGCCGCTGAATATTAGGAGGCCTATAATATAAACCCATCGTGATGATGGCACCACGTTTGCCAACCTTCAGTCTTCTGGCATCTCACTTGTGACTATAGATGATACAAATATCTCAGCAAGAGGCCCGGCAATCACTTCCCTAGCTTCCCATAGAGTTCTAGCATACACCTGATCAGGTCCTGGGGATTTATCCACTTTTATGCGTTTCAAGACATCCAGCACTTCCTCCTCTGTAATATGGATGTTTTTCAAGATGTCACCATCTATTTCCTCACATTCTGTATCGTCCATGTCCTTCACCACAGTAAACACTGATGCAAAATACTCGTTTAGTATCTTTCCCATCTCCTGCGGTTCCCCACATAGTCTGCCTTACTGATCTTTGAGGGGCCCTATTTTCTTCCTAGTTACCCTTTTGTCCTTAATATATTTGTAAAAACCCTTTGGATTCTCCTTAACCCTACTTGCCAAAGCTATCTCATGCCCCCTTTTTGCCCTCCTGATTTCCATTTTAAATATACTTCTACTGCCTTTTTACTCTTTCTGAGAATTCACTCTATCTATCCTGTCTATACCTAATGTATGCTTCCTTCTTCTTCTTGACCAAAACCCCAATGTCTCTAGTCAAGCAGCATTCCCTGCATCTACCAGCCTTTCCTTTCACCCTAGCAGGAATATACTGTCTCTGGACTCTCATTATATCATTTTTGAAGGCTTTCCCCAACCATAGCCACCCTATTATTCTTACAAATTTGTAAGGACATCTCAGCTATCTGTATCTCAATTTTCTACTGACTATTGGGAGTCTATAGTACAATCCCAATCAGGTGATCATCCCTTTCTTATTTCTCAGTTCCATCCAAATAACTTCTTCCCTGGACGCATTCCCAGGAATATCCTCCCTAAGCACAACTGTAATGTTACCCGTCATCAAAAATGCCACTCCCCCTCCTCTCTCTTGCCCCCCCCTTCTAGCTTTCCTATAGCATTAAGCTGCGAGTCCTGTCTATCCCTGAGCCATGTTTCTGTAATTGCTATGATATCTCAGTCCCATGTTCCTCACCATGCCCTGAGTTCATCCGCCTTCCCTGTTGGGCCTCTTGCATTGAAATAAATGCAGTTTAATATACTTCATTCTCTGCCTTCAGTCTGAGAATTTTTGTATTCGCAAATATATGTACACGTATCAATGTTCTGACGTTAGTCTTGCCAATGTTGAGTGCATCACATCCTGTTAATGTCATATAAATAATGAAGCATTGCTTCAGATTGCAGCAATTGAGTGAAACTAATTTAAAAGCTGCTTCCACAGTCATTTTCAATACATTGCTTCTGTATAAAGTAAAATGAATCTTTACCCGCTGGCAGTTTATCCCACCTAGAGCCTCTCAAACTAACAACGTTTTGATTGCATTATGCATCAATTGCTGTGTGCTGTCTTGGTAGAAAGGAGAGATGCGCTAGAGGATGGGGAACAGATGAGATTCGGTGGATGAAGGGTTATATAGAAATATAGTCAAAATTAACATTGTTCAAATATTATTCAATACCTCTCCATAGATCTAATTACATAGGGTATGGAAATCAAAACTACAAGTGATAGATTGACTCAGTTTTAACAAGAAGTCTTAAAAAAGGATTTTAAAACTCCAAATAACTTTTAATTGGAGCTTGAGTTTTTCTCCAATATTATGTTTCTCACATTCTATTATCTCATTATTTGGAAAAAGTACATTTTCCACTTTCCTATAGTAACCATTCATTATGCCAAGCCTTTATCAGTGAATGGTAATGTCAGTATTCACTGTTAATAAGATATATAAACAAATCAGAATGCTTAACAAACAATAAGCATAGAAGGTATCAGATTTCTTAAATTGGGTGAAACAGTTTTAAAATGCAGATGAAAGGCCAGATTAACTCTTGGAAATACATTGATCATGTTTACAAGGAGCTCAGAAGGTGAGAGAGTCGTGAACATATGTGTACAATGCTGGCTGAGGTTGTCAGCCACTTTCATTTTACTCCAGTCACCAATTTGACGAGCAAAGATCACAAGATACACTTCTGTTACAAAGCAACCTAGGATGTGATTTGAAGAAAATGTTTCGGGCATGTGCATTGGGGAAGAGTGTGAGTGAAAGTGGATGACAAGAGTCAGGTTATTAAAGAATCTTGGGAAAAAAAGATAAAATCAAAGCTAGTCATAAAATACAGTCTGGATGTTGTTAAAGAGGGTAAGTTCCTATGTGTTAACAAGCTTGAGAGTAGATTTTCTTTAAATGCTGATGTTCAGACAACAGCAAAGAGAGGGATGGCCTCACTTAAAATGAGGAAGTAACAATCATGCTAATACACTTGACAGCTCTCAATAGATAAGGGGGAAACATCTTGAAGACTGGTTAGAAGGCAGAAATTACACAAAGTGAACTAGTGTAAGGTAATAAGTATTACCACTGTGTCAGGGCACAATTTGGTTCCCCCATTGTATTTTGTGCCTGAACTGGAGTCATTTGATGCGAACATTACTTTGTGGAGTAGCTGTGGTCATTCCCAAGCCACCCTTCAGTACCTTCTGGTGTCAGGATCGCAACACTATCAGTCAATGTTTGGGGAGGAAAGAAAATAAAATTAATTGCTAAAAGTGAGAAAGCCAAAATACATGTTCGTTTGGAAACAATGAAATATGTGGGGCGGTTACAGTGAAGAATATATATTAAAGAGAACAGGGTGAAATTCCTCTGGATTGAAAATGGGAGCAAGTCTGTTTTTGCTTAAAATTAACAAATTGTATTCTCATAACACACATTCCTGGAATTTATTGTAAAATATAGTTATTTTCCATTTTATTGTTAAAGGATAAAATTCACCCCACAGTGTAATCATGTAAATGATATCAGAACCTGCTACTAAAGAACGCTGAATTTGACCTGACACAGCCTGATGCCCACAATGAAGTGCTTTATTCTCAAGCAGCAACATGCATCAGCTCAGTGAACATTATGTTCACAAAACACAAATATTTCCTCAATTACATCCTTTATCTGAAGTTTATTTTAAATGAAACACTTATTTTACATCAGGTAAAGGCTGCAATTAAAGTTCAAAATCCATTAACATCACCCATTGGTTCGATCAATTCACTGAGAATACTGATCAACATTTGTTCAATCCTAGACACCAAAAGAAGCTGTCTTTGTTTCCGAACAATACTGTTTATATGTTGACCAGAAGATTCTCTACAACCAATACTAGTATTTAAGAATCTCACTGAATTGTTTCCTCACAGCCTATGTTTTCTTTTAATTTGGAGGTGCCGGTGTTGGACTGGGGTGTACAAAATTAAAAATCACGCAACATTAGGTTACAGTCCAACAGGTTTATTTGGAAGCACTAGCTTTCGGAGCACTGCTCCTTCATCAGGTGGTTGTGGAGTATAAGATCGTAAGACACAGAATTTATAGCAAAAGTTTACAGTGTGATGTAACTAGAATTATATATTGAAAAAGACCGGGATTGTTTGTTAAGCCTCTCATCTTTTGGAATGACCATATTGTTTTCAGTTCTTTCATATGTAAACCCCAGAACTTTTTTTAAAGTTACATTCTCAAGTGAACTTTAACAATAGGTGCCATGTCAGCTCAGATAATGCATTGAAGGTTGAGGTTAAAGTTTTTCTATCTGTGCACCAATGTTCAGATTGATTCTATTTCTACAGAATCTTATTTGGATTCATGCATTTGAGCAAAATAAAATGTAATTCTGCAAGTACAAATGCACCCCACAAACTGTGTATGTGTATGTGTGTAAAGGGGTATAAGTCTGTGAGAGGGTGTGTATGTGTGAGCGTATGAGAGAAGGTCTGTAGGTGTGTTTGTGTGTGTGAGAGAGAGTGTAGTGCAGTGGGGTCATCTGTAGTGTGAAATGACCCCAAGGTCCTGGTTGAAGCCATCCCCATGGCTGCCGAACTTGACCATCAGCCTCTGCTTGGCCACTTTGCGTTGTTGCTTGTCCCGAAGTCCGCCTTGGAGAATGGTCACCAGAAGGTCTGAGGTTGAATGTCAGGACCGCTGAAGTGTTCTCCATCTGGGAGGGTACACTCCTCAGTGGTGATTGTTGTGCGGCGTCCATTCATCTGTTGCCGTAGCGTCTGCTTGGTCTCACCAATGAACCATGCCTCGGGGCATCCTTGCCTGCAACGTATGAGATAGACAACTTTGGCCGAGTCGCATGAGTACCTGCCGCGTACATGGCGGGTGTTGTCCGCATGTGTAGTGGTGGTATCCACGTCAACTCTGTAACATGTCTTGCAGCGTCCACTGTGACAGGGTTGTATGGCATTGTCCTGAAAGTCGGGCTGTTTGCTGCGAACAGAAGATGAGAGACTTAACAAACAACCCAGGTCTTTTTCAATATATCATTTCAGTTGCATATCACGCTGTAAACTTTTGCTATAAATTCTGTGTCTTACGATCTTACACTCCACTCCGAAAGCTAGTGCTTACAAATAAACCTGTTGGACTATAACCTGGTGTTGTGTGATTTTTTAACAAAGCTTTTTAAAGCACAATTGATTTTACAATATACCTTCCATAGGACTATTTTAACTTGATTGTTGTCAAGTTCCTGCAGTATTTCATTTTTGTTCAACACTTCCTTAAATTTGTATCAATAACTGTGCAATGGTGTGTACAATGTGCTGGTATGGCCAAAAATTGGAAAATAATACAATTGAATGCATGGCTTAGGAACTGGTGAAGGAGGGAGCGCTTCAGATATCTGGATAATTTGGATGTCTTCCGCAGGTTGGATCCGTGCAGTGAAACTTGAAAGGGTTCAGAAAAGATTTACAAGGATGTTGCCAGGGTTAGAGGATTTGAGCAAGAGGAAGAAGCTGAACAGGCTGGGGCTTTTTTCCCTGGAGCGTCGGAGGCTGAGGGTTGACCTTATAGAGGTTTACAAAATTATGAGGGGCATGGATAGGATAAATAGACAAAGTCTTTTCCCTGGGGTGGGGGAGTCCAGAACTAGAGGGCATAGGTTTAGGGTGAGAGGGGAAAGATATAAAAGAGACCTACGGGGCAACTTTTTCACACAGAGGGTGGTACATGTGTGGAATGAGCTGCCAGAGGAAGTGATGGAGGCTGGTACAATTGCAAAATTTAAGAGGCATTTGGATGGGTATATGAATAGGAAGGGTTTGGAGGGATATGGGCCGGGTGCTGACAGGTAGGACTAGATTGGGTTGGGATATCTGGTCGGCATGGATGGGTTGGACCGAAGGGTCTGTTTCCATGCTGTACACCTCTATGACTGTAAGAAGGACAGACTCTGAGGGGGAGGGTTGGTCAACATGGAATGATTGAGGAGAATATAGAGGTTATGAAAAATATTATTCCCTTGTTCAGGAAAGAGTATAGGGATAATCCTGGGAATTATACACCATAGAGTCATAGAGATGTACACCAGACCAGTCAGTCCAACTCATCTATGCTGACCAGATATCCCAACCTAATCTAGTCCCACTTGCCAGCACATCGCCTCCAGCCCACTGACCTTCCCAACCTCACTCGGGCCTCCAGCCCACTGACCATCCCAACCTCACTCAGGCCTCCAGCCCACTGACCATCCCAACCTCACTCGGGTCTCCAGTCCACTAACCATTCCAACCTCACTCGGGCCTCCAACCCACTGACCATCCCAACCTCACTCAGACCTCCAGCCTCACTGACCATCCCTGCTCTGCTCGGGGCCTACAGCCTGCTGACCCTCCCCCTATTGCCTGGGTACAGGAGAAAGTTTGGCAGAATGCTACTGTGTAGAATCGAGGTTTGTTAACCATTTTAATTGACCTAAAAACATATCTAATACCATGAACAGGCGAGCATCATGGGATACCCTGGTAAATCTGAAATGTACTGCCAAGTGCTTCAACAATGCCAACATGCATCATGATATCAAATGATTTCCAAATGAGCAGTGGACTGAAACAAGGTTGGTTGTAAAGTTTTTGAGCTGTCATTTTGTGGAATGCACCACAGCTAGTTGATCATCCTGTATCTGCAGTAGCTTCAGAACAAGTAGCATTTTGTTCAAACTGATTCTGTGGGCAGGAACAAAGATCAGTAATGAGAACATTCACAGACTTGTGTCTGCCGATGGCTGTTCTTTGTTAGCTCAGGCAGAGCACGACTTTCAATTCCTTGCAGAAAACTTAAATAGCAGGTAGGAATGTACTTTCTGCTGCTAGGCTTTACTTTCAACTTTGACAAAGTTGGAGTGATATTTTACCCTGCTTCTGGTAACACAAAGCCAAAGCCAAAAACAGATCAGCAGTTCACCTTCCTTGGCAGCATCGCCACAACTGGCATCATAACAATCGGTACGTGAGCTGCAATGTAATGGCATATGTTGCATTTGAAGACAAAGTGCTTGAGTATTCAAAAAGTATTCCATGAAGCTATTGATAGAAATCAAGATTTACCAAGCTATTGTTCTTGCCATTCTTCTATACAGCTGAGAGATATGGACTGTCCGCAGATGTCAGCTGAAGAACTCAAAAGTATCAACCAAGACCATTACTTTGTGGCTTGGTTGCGCCAAGACATGAAAGTTCCCAAATGGCAAACATAAGCAGCATGCAGCTTACAGTGATGAAGGCATAGCTTCAATGGTTGGATTGTGTCATCTAAATGAATACTAACTTGCCAATGTGCTTAATAGTATGTACAATTGATGGTCAATGAAAGCAATCCTTATGTTCTGCAGAACAACCTGGGAAGTAGTAGCCATAGGCTGGTTGGCACAGTCAGGTCTTAGCTGGTATAGCTGACATCAAGGATAACATGAAAATTTTAAATCAAAAGAGCAGTTGCAGAACCTGGCATGGAGCATCGATGACTTTATCTTTTTGAAATTTCCTCTAAGCCACACAATGCAGCAGAAATCAAGGCTTAAAACCACAGCTTTTCGAACATTGTTACGGTATCAGTATCCCTTTGATAACTCTATTTTGAGCAGTATCAACGTTCATTACAGTCAATTGAACAGTCATCAAATACATTTAGCTTTGAATAGAACAACTTATTCGTTTAGATCAAAACTGCCTCAGGTTTTACTGAGATTTAGAAACATGGTGCCATGGGGATTTTTGTGAACTTAACCCCCACAGTACAGTTGCAGTGATTCTTTTTGTTTTGCAAGACCATGCATTTTTAAAGACCAGTTTCAGTTATTGTTGCAAGTTGTTTAATGAAGAATATGAGCACTCTTTAAAAAGTCACACCTTGTGATGATCTGTATTGAATGGGTTGTGGTATTGAAATATGAGGGTGAAATAAAAGTTAAAAGTTAACATTTAGCCACAGCAATAAATTAGACTAAGCATGTGACTGGACTGGAATGTGTAGTCTACTCTAGTACTGTGCAGAAACATTTTTGGTGCAAATGTACCCTGGAGTCGTTACTTGCAAGTCTAATACAATGTAGTTTTTCACAGAATTTTCAAAAGAGGCAGGGACATTACTATGAAATTTTAGCAAGATTACACTTCTAACATCAAAACAGAAAGGGAGAGAATCAATGGTGAGTAGGGAAATAAAGAAAAATAATTATGTGTGACAGTGTTGGGAAGAAAAATGCAATACTGCAAGTCAGAGAACAGGAAGGGTAGAAAGGAATAGGGCTGCGTTTCACATGCTTTGTTTCCTAGTGATAAAGCAGAGGAAATAGGGATAGAGACTTGAGATGCTGGATCTCTGCCTTTATGTTGCTTTTCCAGGAGTTTCTTCGGGGGTGGGGGTGTATGATCATGGGGCATGGGGCATGGGACAAAGCTTGACAACTGTCATAGTAGTGAGACCAGGGATAGAGTATGGGGGAAGAAGTGGGCATTGGCTTATGCTCTGTCCTTTCCAGTCAGATGAGACAGAGAACACATGAAGCAAGGAGTTCTAAAACCTGGGTTGGCACTGGAGGCCTCTGACTGCCTGATTCTGGCTTAAATATCAACAGGCTTCCATGGTACTGGGTGCTGCCAGAGGCAGTCCTAACATTTGTGGGGAATTAAGTGACTTGCAGTGATCACAGAGTCATCGAGTCAGAGATGTACAGCATGGAAACAGACCCTTCGGTCCAACCCATCCATGCTGACCAGATATCCCAACCCAATCTAGTCCTACCTGTCAGCACCCGATCCATATCCCTCCAAACCCATCGTATTCATATACCCATCCAAATGCCTTTTAAATGTTGTAATTGTACCAACCTCCACCACTTCCTCTGGCAGCTCATTCCATACATGTACCACCCTCTTTGTGAAAAAGTTGCCCCTTAGGTCTCTTTTATATCTTTCCCGTCTCACCCTAAACCTATGCCCTCTAGTTCTGGACTCCCTGACCCCAGGGAAAAGACTTTGTCTATTTATCCTATCCATGCCCCTCATAATTTTGTAAACCTCTATAAGGTCACCCTTCAGCCTCCGACGCTCCAGGGAAAACAGCCCCAGCCTGTTCAGCCTCTCCCTGTAGCTCAAATCCTCCAACTCTGGCAACATCCTTGTAAATCTTTTCTGAACCCTTTCAAGTTTCACAACATCTTTCCGATAGGAAGGAGACCAAAATTGCACACAATATTCCAACAGTCGGAGTGGGACCATTTGGCGCAGCCACTTTGGCACGAGCGATTCGATGCGGCCAGTTTGGCGTGACCCATCTCGGTGCAGAACTGTTTTGTAGTTATTCAGTAGTAGTTATTAAACTACTATTATTAAAATAAAATATATTAAAATAAAACATATTAATATACAAATTATTAAAATAAAATAAACCCGTTAAAATGCCATCAACAATTTTGTATTTGCCTTATTTCTTTAATTTTTATTTTCTTTTTATCATTTTTACTGAAGGGGATAAACATTATTTTTCTTTTTATTGCTTTCATGAATGCTTGTAAGTAAGCCTGAAAAGGAATAAATAAGAGCTGCGCCGAATCGCTCGCGCCAAAGTAGCTGCGCCAAATGGTCCTACACCCTCCAACAGTGGCCTAACCAATGTCCTGCACAGCGGCAACATGACCTCTGAACTCCTGTACTCAATACTGTGACCAATAAAGGAAAGCATACCAAACGCCTTCTTCACTATCCTATCTACCTGCGACTCCACTTTCAAGGAGCTATAAACCTGCACTTCAAGGTCTCTTTGTTCAGCAACACTCCCAAGGACCTTACCATTAAGTGTATAAATCCTGCTAAGATTTGCTTTCTCAAAGTGCAGCACCTCACATTTATCTGAATTAAACTCCATCAGCCCATTGGCCCATCTGGTCAAGATCCTGTTGTAATCTGAGGTAACCCTCTTCGTTGTCCACGACACCTCCAATTTTTGTGTCATCTGCAAACTTACTAACTGTACCTCTTATGCTCACATCCAAATCATTTATGTAAATGAAAAAAAGTAGAGGACCCAGCACCGATCCTTGTGGATCTCCCCGGATCACAGGCCTCCAGTCTGAAAAACAACCCTCCACCACCACCCTCTGTCTTCTACCTTTGAGCAACTTCTGTATCCAAATGGCTAGTTCTCCCTGTATTCCATGAGATCTAACCTTGCTAACCAGTCTCCCATGGGGAACCTTGTCGAACGCCTTACTGAAGCCCATATAGATCACATCTACTGCTCTGCCCTCATCAGTCCTCTTTGTTACTTCTTCAAAAAACTCAGTCAAGTTTGTGAGACATGATTCCCATGCACAAAGCCATGTTGACTATCCCTAATCAGTCCTTGCATTTCCAAATACATGTACATCCTGTCCCTCAGGATTCCCCCCAACAACTTGCCCACCACCGAGGTCGGGTTCACTGGTCTATAGTTCCCTGGCTTGTCCTTACCACCCTTCCTAAACAGTGGCACCACGTTTGCCAACCTCCAGTCTTCTGGCACCTCACCTGTGACTATTGATGATACAAATATCTCAGCAACAGGCCCAGCAATCACTTCTCTTGCTTCCCACAGAGTTCTCGGGCACACCTGATCAGGTCCTGGGGATTTATCCACCTTTACCCGTTTCAAGCACTCCCTTCTCTGTAATCTGGACGTTTTGCAAGATGTCACCATCTATTTCCCTACAGTCTATATCTTTCAATCCTTTTCCACAGTAAATACTGATGGTCGTTGCAGGTAAGACTACATTTTGGGTGTGCTGCACTTGCTTGCTGCTCAGGTACATTAAATTATTAAATTAATTATTTTGTTTTAATTATAATGTATTAAATTAAAAATGTTGTTTTGTGATTTGCAACTTAATGAATTTTCACAATTAAAGCATGCATTTCAGCACCAGCAATAACAGTATTTATACTTCAAACTAGTGTTGTTTTGGCTGCTTGGGTGCCTGCTGGTAATAGCAAGGAACATTTAAGAGTTTGATTCCATATCTATGCTGGATGAAGCTGATCTTACGCAGAGTGTCAACAGTGAGTTCAGGGTCCAGGGTTGGGGAGGAGCAGATCAACCAGAAACCCTCCCTGTGTGGAGTGGGGAAAACATTGGGTTTGGTTATAATGCTATCCCGTTCTGTTCAGTACAGATGCTCATTGTCCAGGCATTATATAGAAAAGAATAATCACTTGGGCAAAGTACCAGAATGACACTGGAGCAATGGCGTAGTGCTGGAAAAGCACAGCAGGTCAGGCAGCATCCGAGGAGCAGGAGAGTCGACGTTTCAGGCATAAGCACTTCATCAGGAATTCCTTCATCACAATTCTGATGAAGGGCTTATGCCCGAAATGTCGACTCTCCTGCTCCTCGGATGCTGCCTAATCTGCTGTGCTTTTCCAGGACCACACTTTTCAACTCTGATCTCCAGCATCTGCAGTCCCTACTTTCTTTCACTGGCGAAATGGTGGCAAAGTGACTGTGTTATTGGACTTATGATCTAGAGGCCAGGCTCATGTTCTGAGGCCGAGAGTTCAAATCCCAGGGCAGCAGGTGGAATTGAAGTGTCAGTGTTCATTAGTGAGAGGGACAATGTGGATAAGCAAATCAGGGAGAAGGACTGTGATATAATTAAAGAAACTAATACAGACAGAAAGGAGGTTCTGTGTGGTCTGGCAGGATTAAAAGCAGACAAATCGTCTGGGCCAGATGAAATGTATCCCAGGCTGTTGAGTGTGGCAAAGGAGGAAATAGCAGAGGTGCTGTCAATAAGTTTCAACTCCTCTCACCACAGGAGGGGTGCCAGAGGACTGGAGGACAGCTAACATGGTGCTGTTGTTCAAGAAGGGATAAACCAGGAAACTACAGGCCAGTCTTTCTAACCTCAGTGCTGGGGAACCTATTGGAAGCAATTCTGAAGGATAGAATGAATCTGCACATGGAGATGCAGGGATTAATCAAGAACAGTCAGCATGGCTTTGCTAACCGGAAGTCATTTCTGACCAACTTGATCGAATGTATTGAAGAAGTAACCAGGTAACAGCAACATCAAAGCATTTGCACATGATCAACTATGTCATCATTTGATCCAGAGACCGAAAGGATGCTGTCATGACCAAAGCGAAGACCAGTGCAGATGACTGCTGGAGAGAACACCGGCTCATTTGCTCCTCAATATCCATCAAATACCACCAGAAGCAGCTGAAGACTAAGAAACATTTTAGAAAAACGCTCATCATTAAGTAGTTTCAAGAAGGCTAGCAAACTTCCAACAATGTCTTCACTAAAAGCTGCAAAGAGTTCATTTTCATGGGGTGGAGGAAATCTGGAAAGAGCTGAAGACAGCCATCATCTGAAGCTGTGAAGAAACCATTGGCTACAAGACCAGGAAACACCAAAACTGGTTTAATGACCACATCATCTAAGACCTCATTGACAAGAAGAGGAAAGCTCTCCATTCCTGGGTGAGTGACATCGTCAGTGAAGCAAAGAGGAGAACTCCTCAAAATGAAAAGGCAGAGTTACTGTTACAGAAAAGGCAGCATTACAGAGAAGAGCTGGGGGCATCAAGAACCAATGACAGACTGAGAAAACTAAGGAGCTGCAGCTCATTACTGACAAGCATGACACCGGGGTTTCTTCAGTGTCACCAAGGCAATTGCAGGACCCAATACCCATGGCTTCAACCGGTGTGGAGTAAAGATGGAATCCTTTTAAGAGACAGAGTAAACATCAGCCTCTGACGAAAAAACCTTTCAATGAACTCCTAAACTGTGATACAACTGGAGATGAGAATGTGTTTGAGGAAATCCCCTAACTCCTCAACAAAGATGTTCTTGCACTCCTACCTAGTGTGGCAGAAGTTGAAGCCTCCATTAGTCTCATGAAAAATGGAAAAAGATATCCCTGCCAACCTCAGGGATGCTGCCAGTGCCACTGTCTTCAAGAAAGGAGATAAAGTGGGCAGTAGGAACTACTGTGGAATTTCCCTACTCTCCGTCGCCAGGCAGCTCATCGCCTGAATCCTCCCAGGTGCCTTCTCCCAGCGTGAGGAAATCCTTCTTGAAAGTTACTGTGGCTTTGATGGGTATGATTTTTGCTGCTCAGCAACTCCAGGAGAAGTTCCAGGAACAACACTAACCTCTCTACATGCCCTTCATCAATCTGACCAAGGCCTTTGACTCAATCAGGAAGTGCTATGGAAGGCTTTGTTAAAGGCCGGCTTTCCAGTGAAATTCATCAACATTCTCCGGCTCCAACACAAGATGTTGACGATGGTCCTTCCCAGTGGTAAATATGACAGAATCCTTTGAGGTCAAGCATGAATGTGTCATCACCCCTACCCATTTCTCCATCCTCATTGCCACCATGCTCCACCTTGTCAAGAACAAGCTTGCCAGCCGTGTAGACATTGTCTACAGGATGGATGGAAAACTTTTCAACCTCCACCACTGAAACCAAGAAGAAAATGACACCACCCTCACTTGTGGAACTTTAGCATGTGGATGGCAATGCCATCTCTGCTTTCTCAGAAGAGAGTCTTCAAGTCTTGCCTAATGTCTTTGTGGAAGCATACCGAAGAAATGGCCTCAGCCTTAATCTCAAGGTGATGGAAATCCTTTACCAACCTGTTCTAGGTCAAGCTCTGGTCCATTCCTACATTAAAATCAACAAAGAAATCTTCCCAAATGTGGAACATTTCCCTTACCTGAGAAGGTACTTCTCATCTTAAGACTGACCTCAGTGTGGAGATTCAATATCGCATCCAATTTGTAAGCGCCACCATCAGACGCCTAAGGATGAGAGTCTTCAATGACTGTGACATCCATGCTGATACCAAGATCTTTATGTGTAAGACAGTCATCCTTCCGGCTTTTCTATATGGCTCTGAAAATTGGACTGCATGTAGATACCCCTTCAAGTCCTTGAGATGTATCATCAATGCTGTTTGAGATGGGTTCTCCGCATCATGTACAAGCTGACTAGCATCTGCCCCCGAAGCAGCCAATAGCAGCAGCATCAAGACCATGATAAAGCCAAAACCAACTCCACTGGGCTGGCCATGCAGGCAGTGCTTGTATTTTAATTAATTGAGTGATTTGGTGCTTTAAAACAAAAAAAAAGAGCTGGGTTTTTGAGTTGAGCCTCCTCCCAGATGGAGTGCCCTGGCAATGTATTTCTTCCACAAGGTACACAGCCTGAATCATAATATGCAGCTCCTGATTATAGACTGGGGGGGGGGGGAGGGTGGAATGGGGTGCTCTTCAGGGCTCTCTAAAAGCCTGTCTTCTGTCAGGACCATGTCTGGAATATAGTCAACTCATGCTGCAACTTCTTGCTGTCAGGATTAGCAGCTATCATTAGAGATTTGTTCTGCTTTTTATACACAGGACATACCTGGGGAATTTTCCACATTGTCGGGTAGATGCCAGTGTTGTAACTGTACTGGAAGAGCTTGGCTAGGGGAGCAGCAAGTTCTGGAGCACAAGTCTTCAGTACTATTGCTGGAATGTTGTCAGGGCCCAGAGCCTTTGCAGTATCCAGTGCCTGCAACCGTTTCTTGATATCACGTGGAGTAAATTGAAATGTGATGTTGGGGGCCACTGGAGGAACCCTAGGTGGATCATTCACTTGGCACTTCTGGTTGAATGGTTTTTCTAATGCTTCAGCCTTATCTTTTACACTGATATGTTGGGCTCTTCCATCATTTGAGGATGGGGATACTTGTGGAGCCGCCTCCTCCAGTGAGTTGTTTAATCATCAACCACCATTCATGACTGGATGTGGTAGGACTGCAGAACTTAGATCTGATCCATTGGTTGTGGGATCACTTAGCTCTGTGAATCACTTGCTGCTTATGCTGTCTGGCATACGAGTAGTCCTGTTTCGTAGCCTCGCTAGGTTGACATCTTATTTTTGAAATGCCTGGTGCTGCTCCTGGCATACCATCCTGCAGTCTCCATTGAACCAGGGTTGATCTCCAGGCTTGATGGTAATAGTTGAGTGGGGGATATGATGGGCCATGAGATTACAGATTGTGCTGGAGTATGACTCTGTTGCAGCTGATGGCTCACAGCACCTCTTGGATGCCCAGTATTGAATTGCTAGATCTGTTCAGTTAGCAAGGCAATAGTGCTATGCTAACTGAACAGTGCCCCTTCATTCCTAATGAAGGGTTTTTGCCCGAAACGTTGATTTTCCTGCTTTTCGGATACTGCCTGACCTGCTGTGCTTTTCCAGCACCACTCTAATCTAGACTCTGATTTCCAGCACCTGCAGTCCTCACTTTTGCCTAATAGTGCCACACAACACAATTGAAGGCACCCTCATTGGCAAGGGCATATCTTCGTCTGCACAAGGACAGTGCAGTGGTCGCTCTTACTGATACTGTCATGGACAGATACATCTGCAGCCGCAGATTAGTAAGGAAGAGGTCAAGTATATTTTTCCCTCTTGTTGGTTACCTTACCACCTGCTGCAGACCCAGTCTTGCAGCTATTTCCTTTAGGGCCTGACCATCTTGATCTGTAGTGGAGCTGCAGAAAGTTTTCTTGCCTGTTTTAATGGGATTTCATGGGGTATGCCGTTGATGTTGAGATTTCCCAGGTGAACCCCTTCCTGACTGATTACCACTCTGCTGCCACCTCTTTTGGGTCTGTCCTGCCAGTAGGACAGGTCATATGCAGTTGCCTATAATTTACACAGTGGCTTTTAGATTTACCTTTAATTGCAGATTTTATTGAATTCAAATTTCACCATCTGTCATGGTGTGATTTGAATCCTTGTTACCAGAATATTAACCTGGGTTTCTGGATTTCTAATCCAGTGATATTACCATTCAGCCACTTCCTGCTCTGTGTGTAAGTGGACATACGTGCTCCAACATAAAAACAGAAATTGCTGGAGAAACTCAGCTGGTCTGGCTGCATCTGTGGAGAGAGAAATAGAGTTAACATTTCTAATTCAATCCAATTGTCTGCTGAGTTTTTCCAACACTTTGTTTTTAATTCAGATCTGCAGCATATGCAGAACTTTGCTTTTGTTTCCATGTTCTCACAAAGGTTCTGACAGCCTCACTGTGATAAGACTGTGCACAGACATGAAAAAAAAACAAACCAGTTCTGTTAAGTTGTTGCTCAGACAACAAGGTTTTGTTTTTGGCATTGAGGTTGGAAATTGTTTGGAATTGTAGGTGTGGTCTGTGAAAACAGGCCAGAGCCGCAGGAAAGTAATCCACCTCATTAAAATTTATAACAAGAGTCTCTTTTGTTCACTCTTTGTTTCCTGCTATTTCTGATAGTTGTCTTCCAGTATTGGATAATGGGGCAAAATAAGAGATTGGCATTTACAATAACAACAGTATGGTACATGCTATCTTTCTAGAGTTTGGAAAAAGAGTGACACAGATTTCTCTCTTAAACAGAAAGTTCCTTTTTGTTTCCTTCTTACTGCCAGGGATATTTTGGTTTATTGTACAATGCTAACCATGCCCCAGGTGGTATCGTTGAAATCCAGAATTTCAATATGGGACTTGGTCGGTGTGTAACACTTCATCCCAGACTGACCATTGACAAATCTGAGTTGCTTAGGGGAAATAAGAATTCAATAACATAATGGAAGTGCACTGATGAAGCAACAAATTCTGTCTCCTAGTCATGGCATCAACTAGTGAATGACCAGAAATATAAGGGGAGGGCAGGATAATCAGGGCACTATGCAGGATACCAACAAGGCAGTCTTCTGATCTGTACTATCCTGGGTTTATTTGTGTGGAATCAGCTTTGGTGAAGCTGCAAGCATGTTGGCAAATTGGCTGTTGCTATACCTGAAACCCTGTGGGACATGAGAGATCAAAATTCCGATTTCTTGTTCCTCTTATTTAGATTAGATTACATTACATTACATTACATTACATTACAGTGTGGAAACAGGCCCTTCAGCCCAACAAGTCCACACCGACCCGCCGAAGCGCAACCCACCCATACCCCTACATTTACTCCTTACCTAACACTACGGGCAATTTAGCATGGCCAATTCACCTAACCTGCACATCTTTGGACTGTGGGAGGAAACTGGAGCAAACCCACGCAGACACGGGGAGAACGTGCAAACTCCACACAATCAGTCGCCTGAGGCGGGAATTGAACCCGGGTCTCAGGCGCTGTGAGGCAGCAGTGCTAACCACTGTGCCACCGTGCCGCCCAATTGTATCTGAAAATCATCTTCTCATTTAATGGTTTTTTTAATGTATTTCATTGCAAGTTTGGGAAAGCAGCAGCTTTGTCTGCACAGTGGCTCAGTGTTAGCACTGTTGCCTCACAGTGCCAGGGATCCAAGTTTGATTCCCACCTCGGGCAATTGTCTGTGTGGAGTTTGCACATTCTCCCCATGTCTGCGTGGGTTTCCTCCGGGTGCTCCGGTTTCCTCGCACAGTCCAGAGATGAGCAGGTCAGCTGAATTGGCCATGGTAAATTTCCCGTAGTGTTAGGTGCATTAGTCAGGGGTCAGTATAGGGTATTGGACTGGGTCTGGGTGGGTCACTCTTCGGAGGGTCGGTGTGGACTTGTTGGGCCGAAGGGCCTGTTTCCATACTGTAGGGAATCTAATCTAATCTTTCATCCTTCCGATGTTGCATTTTTTAGATTGAGCTTCTTTCCTAATGGGGAACATACTCAGTGGATACTATCAGCTCAAAATCCACTTTCCAGATGCCACCCAGGTTTGAGAGATTGAAGCTTATAATTGCATTGCTGGGTGTCCAGAAGAAAGGGGCGGAACCTTAAAATTAGAACCAGGCCATTCAGGGATGGTCAAAGAATCTTAGATGTCAGGAAACATTTCTTCATTTAAAAAGTAGTGGGAATCTGCAACAGAATCTCCCTCAAAAGGTTAAGGCTGGAGGAGGACATCAGTTGATAATTTCAAAACTGAGGTTGATAGATTGTTGTTGGACAAGGCTATTCAGGAATGTTTGAGTCAAGGAGAATAAATGGAGTTGACATACAAATCAACCATAATCCCATGGAATGGCTGAACAGACTTGAGGGGCTGAATGGACTCTTTCCATTTCTTATTGTTTTAATAATCTAAGTGATAACCTTGCTGCACTGAAATCCTGATTGATGACACTGCAATATCTCTTGGGGCCAACCAAGGAGCAGGCTACCTTGGACCTGGTAATGAGGCAGGTTTAGTAAATAACCTGAGAGTAAAAAGTAGCAGTGATCATAGCATGATAGAAATTAAGTTTGAGAGTGAGCAACATGGGTCGAAAACAACTGTGTTTAACTTAAATAAAGGGAATTACAATGAAATGAGGATAGAGTTAGTTAAAGTGAACTGGGGAGATAGATTAGCAAGATGACAGTAATCAAGCAGTGACAGACATTTAAGGAAGTAATTCATGACTCAGCCAAAATACAGCTCATTAAGGACGAAAAATTCTGAAGGGAAGGATAATCTAACCATGGCTAACCAAGGAAGGGAAGGAGAATATTAAGTTGAAAGAAAAAGCATACAATGAGACCAAAGTCAGTGATATCCTAAAGGCTGGGATAAATTCAGAATCCAGTATAGGACTACTAACAAAGAGAGAGAGAAAATAAGCAACTAGTGAAGAATATAAAATCTGAGAATAAGAGCTTTAAATATAATAACAAGGACATGAAAGGTCAAAGTGAACATATGCCCCTTAGAAAATGAATCTAGCAAGACATTATGGGGAACAAGGAAATGGCAGAGGAGTTAAATAGATATTATGCATTTGCCTTTACAATGGAAGATACTTTGAACATCCCATTAATACTAAAGATTAAAGGAGGGAATTCAGTAACGTCACCATCATTAAAGAAATAGTATTAGACAAACTAATGGGTCTAAAGGCAGATAAACCCTCTAGCTCTGATGTCTTGCATCCTAGGATCCTAAAAGACATAGCTACAGAGATATTGGATGCATTTGTAATTTTTCAATTATAAATGGATTCTGGAGAAGAACCAGAGGATTAGAGAACTGCTAATGTGACACCCCTATTCAAAAAGGGAGGGAGGTAAAAAGCAGGTAACTCAACGCTGATTAGCCCAATATCTGTTGTTGGAAAAGTATTGGAATCAATTATTAAAGAAGTAATAGCAGCACATTTCGATAACCATAATCTAATCAAACGGACTCAGCATGGCTTCATGAAAAGGAAATTGTGTCTGACTAATTTATTATAAATTTTTGAGGAGGTTTCAACCAGAGTGAATAGAGGGGAACTGGTAGATATATAGCATTTAGACCTTAAGAAGACATTTGACAAGATACCTCATAAAAAGTTAAGTCAGAAGATAACAGCCCATTGTGTTGGAGGTAGTATATTGGCATGGATAGAGAATTAGCTCATGGGTAGGAAACAGCAAGTGTGGATAAGGGATTCTTTTTCAGGTTGGCAAACTGTGACCAGTGGGTTTGACAGGTATCAGTGCTGGGACTGCAGCTGTTTATAAAATATATCAATAACTTGGAAAAAAGAAGTGAATGTTCTCTATCCAAATTTGTAAATGACACAATAATAGTTGGAACAGCAAGTTGTGAGGTGGATACAGTTTACAGAGAGATATTAATCGATTATGTAAGTGGGCAATAAGTTGGCAAGTAGAGTATGATGTGGAAAAAATGTGAAGTTTTTCAGTTTGGAAGGGAGGACCAAAGAACAGTACTTTTAAACGGAGAAGAAAATCTGGATATTCAGAGACCCCTTTATGTGAGAAGAGGTATTTCATTGGAGACACTTCAGAGAAAATGGGATTGTCTTGTGAGCAAAGGCTCAACAGGTTGGAACTCTACTGCTTGGAGTTTAGAAAAATGAGAGGTGATCTCATTGAAACATACAGGATTCTTATGGGGCTTGACAGGGTAAATGCTGAGAGGATGTTTCCCCTCATGGGAGATTCTAGGACCAGAGGGGCATGGTGTCAGAATAAAGGGGTGCTAGCTTAACACTGAAACGAGGAGGAATTCTCTTCTCTCAAAAGGTTGAGAGCTATGGGGGCAGAGTCCTTGTGTATATTTAAGGCTGAGATAGATTCTTGATCTTTCAGGGAGTTGACGGTTATGGGGAAAGGGCAGGAAAGTGCAGTGAGGAGTGTTGGATCAACCGTGATCCTATTGAATGATAGAGCAGGCTTGAGTAGCCGAATTGCCTACTCCTGTTCCTATTTCATGTGGTCTAATATTGTTGTTGCTGATATTTTAAATACAATGAAGAAGCTCAGTCGTTGACGCAGTTGTGAAATCCCTGCTGAAAATGTTTCTACACGAGCCAGTGTTATAGAATTTGGCTTTGTTTCCAATTTCCAAAATAGTCACAAACATGATGGACAAGTCTCTCTCATCCATACACATGAAGACAAAATCTGGAATGAAATGCTAGTTTAAAAGCAGCCACTGTAACCATTGCTAATTGTTGTTAAATACCCTAATATCTTTTAGGGAAAGAAACTTTCCGTCCTCACCTAGTGTCACCTACTTGTGACTTCAGACCCACAGCAATCTAGTTGACTCTGAAATGGATGAGCAAGCTATGCAGTTGTATCAAATCCATTACAAAGTCTAAAGCAAGGAATAGAACTGGACAGACCCTATCAACTGGAAATGATAATGATAAATGCAGCCCTGTCGACCCTGTAAAATCCACCTTCCTGAGCTCTCGGAGCTAGTGCCAAAATTGGGAGAGCTGTCTCAGAGAAGTCAAGTAACAGCCTGACAATGCTGTAAAGTATGATGCTGTGAGTGTGACTATGTCTAAGACACCACCATCACTGTCCCTGGGTATATCTTGTTCCACTTGCAGGACAGACCCAGCAGAGATGGTAGCACAAAGGGAAGGAGTTCTTATGGGAGTCCTCAACATTGATTCATTAGCCAAAGGGTCCAGAGTCAGTGCTCCTCCATGTTGAATACCACTGACAAGAAGCACTGAGGGTGGAGAGATTCATGAACAATCACCAAGAGTGGCTCAGCAAATGCACTACTATCAAGCTGGTCATGTCTAACAGGGCATGGCTATGAGACTGGGTCTACAGAAGGTGGTGAGAGAACCAGCAAGAGGGAGAATTTTACTTGACTTCATCTTGTTTTCTGACGATGCATCCGTCCATGAGATACTTCTGGTTGTGTAGTCACAAATGAGGATACAAATAATGTCCCAGAAATGTTGCAGTACACAGGGTCTAAAAAGAGCAAGGAACTGAAGAAATCAGTATTAGTCAGAAACCGATATTAGCAAAATTGATTGGATTAAAGGCCAATAAATCCCAGGGCTCAATAAATATATCCCAGAGTACTTAAGGAAGTGGCCCTAAGAAGAGTAGATGTATTGATGGTTATCTTTTAAAATTCTGTAGACTCTGAAACATTTCCTATGGATTGGAAGGTAGCTAATAAAATGCCACTATCTAAAGAAAACAAGCAAAACAGTCATCCAGGGTTGAACAGGACACCCAACTCTGGAAAGGAGCCATCAGAAAAAGAAGTCAAGAATTGAAATTCCAATAGGATTCTTCTGTTCACCAAATGTAGAGAACAATAATTGGTCATCACATACACACTGTTCTGCCAAAAAGACATCGTGATATTATAGACTTCATAACTTTAATAACTGTTCATGGATTGAATGAATCAACAAAATATAAACTGTTACACATGAAAAGCAGCAGCAATAGCTCTGTCTGGAATAGTCTATTAAAAACAAGAACAAAGTTATACAGGAATTGAAAGCAAGAAGCCATGCCATGGAAGGAGGGAGTTGAGATTACATAAATAAAACTGCTTAGACACCTGATTAAATTGGATGCTTTATTGCCACAAAGGACAAAGATTGGCCTGCAGAAGAATGTAAGGAGTTAATCACAGGAAAGTTGTGTCTTCAAACAGACAATTAAGGCCAAATGTAACAAGGAGCAAAGACATTACTTCTGAGAAGAAGGCAAGCTGCGGACTTGCTGCAATTTGGATGAAAGGAATTTAAAGAAGCATCAATAATGATCTGAAGGATGAAAATCAAACACCAGAACAATTCAGTAGCAGAACTTTGAAGAACAATACTGCTTAAGGATTGAACCATGGACACTTCCAGAGACAGATCGCTGTTGATGAAAACTAGCCAAACTTTACCTTGAATCAGGTAATAGCCGAATTGGATTGAGAGGTTTAACTTGCTTACTTGAAGGGTCTTATTTTGGTTGCTACACGCAATAAAGTTTAAATCATTGTTTCAGTACTTGATTATGAGATTTCTTAATCAGTAGCCAAATTAAAGGTAAGTTGTGGTGATTTACCCGCAGCATGTACAAGACTTGTTGGAGATAGCCACGATCAAAGCATTTGCACATGATCAACTATGTCATCATTTGATCCAGAGACCTAAAGGATGCTGTCATTACCTAAACATTACATTTACATCCCCTAAACACACCCTTGGCAAAAAGCAAGCTTAGAAAAAAATAGATTGTTTCACATGCAACTCCAGTAGCTGGAAGAGAACCCCTAGCTTTTAGCTGTAACCAAGAGAGGGAAGAACAGCTTTCACATCTAGCTTCAAGACCCCAGCAGCAAATGCTGAAAGCTAAAACTAAAAATCCTGGCTCTGAGGGAGCTTGGCCTCACCCATTCAGGCTGCTTCTATTGTTTCAACTTTTAAAAAAGTCCCCAAGGTCTCAATCTGTTCACGTTATGGGCTTTCAATAGACAGCTCATTGCTTCTGTCTTTAAACAACTCTTCAAAGAAAAAGGACAACATACACCTCTGAAAGCCATAGTTTCGTCACACTAACCTCCAGCGCATGGACTACAGCAGTTCTAGAAGGCAGCTCACCTTCTCAAGGGCAACTAGAGATGGGTAATAAATGCTGGCACTGCCAGCAACATCCTCGTCCCATGAGTGAATAAAAATGAAATTATGTGCTGTAATTCTCACACGACTGTCCTCCAAATATAGTAGCAGTAGTCTACACTAGTGTACAGTCTTGTACACTAGTGTAGACTACTGTCGCTATGTTATATTAATCTTATCTTCAAATAAAGAACCCTTTTTTCATCAATCCTTGTCATACAATTTATATATTTACAATGAATAAAGGAATGTAATGATAGAAGAATTGCTTACATCTGGGTTGGCTGAGTTTAATGAAAGGAGAAAGTGAGGTCTCATGACTTTGCATCAGTCATACAATCGTTAAAATTACAGCACAATTAGGAGTTACTCATCCTGACGGGCATCTGCTAACATTTTGAAAGAGCAGTCATGCTTAGACCTTCACCCTTTCTTTTTGCTGATAGTCCTGTTGTCTCCACATCCCTAAGAATATTTGCAACTTATTTTTTAAATTATTCAGTAATCAGCAAATGCCATGTATTCACAGATCCCAACAAATCTCTTTATCTCCCCAATAAATCTGTAAACACATTTAAATCTGTGACCGCTGATTGATGATCCTTTTACCTAGATATGACCAGTCCCAGAGAACTCTGGCATTGGTTGTGTGGGTACTGCACAGATTTCCTCTCTGTGATAACTTCTCAGAGTGCTTTTCAGCAAGATATTTGAGAAGCTCTTTTTCAATTACGTCACTAGAATGCAGCCCAATGTGTAACTGTTCACAGAACAGGAACAGAGCCCTGTGATTATCTAACTGAACTTCCAGTTGGATAACATCACAGTTTCACAGTGTAACTCTGGGAAACTGAGCAAATTGTTCGATAAAATGATTGGCATCAGAGACGTTTTGAACACCGTAACATTTCACAGGCCACCTGGCACAGTGTATGTGGGTGTGGGCTAGTAGAAGTTTAGTGGCATTAGGGGAAAATGAGAAAATATATTCAGAGGTTAAATCAGAAGCCTGATCTGTCTGAATAATACAGAATGGGGTGGGGGAGTTGAGTAGAGGATTGTTCCTGTGATGTCGCAAATTTGAAGTTTGGAACCTAAGAAGTAAAGATTGCTTCTAAGATTGTTATGAAGATGAGCTGACGTGAAAAAACAGTTCAGTTCTTTTTAATGTGTTGCATCTTCTTATAGACTGGAATCTCATGCTTTCATTTCGAAACAAAACTGTCTGCTTACAGAAGCAGCTCTAGGAATTTGCTAATGGAATGTGAAATTTGGCATCTGCTGTGGATCAAGACACTGGCGACTAAAAGAGATTTTTCATTAAACCATACATTGATATGACTCATGCTCCTAATGTTAATGAACATTCTGTGTTCAAAACTCAGTGTATTTGATTTTCTATTTTTCATAGAAGCCATTAGGCCTGTTGTGCTTTTTTTGGCTCTGGAACAGCTATCAAATTAGTTTTACATTTTGTTTTCTTTTAAGTATATCAAATTTACTCTTGCAAGTTATTATTGAAACTGCTTTCACTGCTTTTTAAGCAGTGTGTTCCATATTATCATAACTTGCTGGAGTGAAAGCATTCTTATCACTGCTGTACAGTCGTCTTAAATCTGTATCCTCATGTTGATGGCTACTGCCACAGGAAACATTCCTGATCTGTTCCGTCAAAAACCCTTCCATGCTGAACATCTGTATTAAATTTCCCTTTAACTGTCATTGTGTAGTTATTTTAAATAATCACATTCCCATTCTTGTAAATTTCCTCAGCTGCCTTACAAAGCCTTGACATCCTGTAAAGTGTTTCTCCTCTATGTGTTTATTTTTAAAAATAATCTTCTTACAAGTTTGAGAGTTATTTTGCACTTCCCTCTGGGGCTGGGTGTGGATTCCTCATCTCTGACACAACAGTCTGTGCTGACCTAAAAGTACTGTCAACAAACAACTTACAGTAAATTTAAGGCCAGCTGTTAACATTCCCTTAGTTACTAATAGGGTTGAAAACCTTCCTGGGCTTTTCTGCAGTTTCCTGAAAAATCCGGGGATGATGTTTTAAAAAAAAGGATTGGGGTGGCAAAGTCAATTATCAGGAGACAGTGAGCTGGAGATCAGAGTTGAGAGTGTATTGCTGGAAAAGTACAGCAGGTCAGGCAGCATCCAAGGAGCAGGAAAATTGATGTTTTGGGCCAGAGCCCTTCATCAGAATGTGGGCTCTGGCCCAAAACGTCGATTTTCCTGCTCCTCGGATGCTGCCTGACTGCTGTACTTTTCCATCAATACACTCCCAGAGTCAATTATCAGCCAATCAGGTATGAAAGAATCTGTTGCTTTCTAGTTAATATGGGAAGATGGATCAAGCCTAGTTATTAAAATATTTTATTGTAGCTCTGAATTATTGGTGAAACCATATTGTGCTACTAAAAGTTAAAGCAGATGTTAAATTCCCTGGAATTAATAGAGAAGAGATGTTAATGTTCAAATCTTGTCACTAAGAATTGCTTGCCACAACATGAATTTGGTATGCAGAGTTGAGTAAAGTATTATAATATTCCTTAATCTAGTTGTGTTGCTACAGATTATTTAGTTAAGGTAAGGAAAACACTAATCTGACTTAAGGAACATCTTGCTGTGTCTAATCTTCCTATGAGGCTGTAAGACATAGCAAGGTCATGTGACATAGCATTCCACTTTTTGTTTGTTCACATGTTATGATACCAATTGATTGTATGTGGGACGAGTCTGATCCCAGATTGAGACCTGGTTTGATAGATCATACATTTTATTTTTGGTATCTATTTACTATGGTGATCAGTTACTGAACTTATTAATTAGAGGGTGTCAATATACTTTTAATAAAAGAGCATTGAAGTTTATTACACACTGAAGGGAAAAGAAATACCTATTTTACACTCAATAAGAAATATCTGAAAAAATTTCATTGCAAATGTCAGGAACAAAAGTTTAACTCTTACCCTTAACAACAACCTTGTAGATATCCAAACCTCAGTGAAAGGTCTCCGCTTGTTAAGTTGGAATAGCTATTATTGGTTTTGGAGCCTTTCTTGCTAACTTCTGAACATTTTCAGAGCAACCACATAGATTTTCCATACCCCCAGCTTCCAAAAGTTTTCTGCTTCTGGAGTTTTCCTCAAAGTCACTCAAGACTTTCTGGACACTGCTACAATAACAGAGCCTTTTGCTCTGACAGAAACTATGCACACTGCCTGACCTTCTGGACAGCTCTGTCTTTCTGGAATACTGGTGCTAAGCAGCAGCATTTTTTTTTCTCTTCTATGCTTTTTTTTCTTAATGCACTGAACTGTTCACCTCAAAGTCGACTCCAAATCTGTAAACCCTCATTGAATTGCATGTATCAGTAAAGTTCAGACACTGTTTCACCACTCTTAGAACAAACCTAAAATGAAACTAAAGCTATGTAACTTAAGAACTAGGAATAGTCCATCTGGCTCTTCGAGTCTGATCCACCATTCAATAAGATCATGGCTGATCTTTTCGTGGCCTCAGCTCCATTTACCCATCCTCTCATCATTACCTTTGATTCCTTTACTGTTCAAAAAAAAATCTATCTTAGCTTTGAAAGCATTTACTGATTAAGCCTCAACCACTTCACTGGGCAGGTTATTCCACAGATTCACAACCCTCTGGGTGAAGAGGTTCCTTCTCAATTTGGTCCTAAATCTGCTCCCCCATCTTGTCCTAGCTTCAACCGCCAGTGGAAACATCCCCTCTACTTCTATCTTATTTATTCCCTTCATAATTTTATATATTTCTATCAGATGCCACCTCATTCTTCTAAATTCAATGAATATAATCCCAGTCTACTCAGTCTTTCCTCATAAGCCAACCCCCTCAACTCCGGAATGAACTGAATGAACCTTCCCTGCACCCCCTCCAGTGCCAGTATGTCCTTTCTCAAGTAAGGAGACAAAAACTGCACGCAGTACTCCAGCTCTGGCCTCACCAGCATCCTATACAGCTGCAATATAACTTCCCTGCTTTTAAATTCAATTCCTTTAGTAATGAAAGACAAAATGCCATGTGCCTTCTTAATTACTTGTTGCACCTGCAGACCAACCTTCTGTAATTCATGCACAAGGACACCCTGGTCCCTCTGCTGCCATTTTTTTTACCATTCAATTAATAGTCCTTTTTACTGTTATTCCTACTGAAATGGATGACTTCACATTTATTAACATTGTACTCCATCTGCCAGACCTTCACCCACTCACTTAAACTATTTATGTCCCTTCACAAAGTTTCACAGTCCTCTACACACTTTGCTCTACCACTCATCTTGGTGTCGTCCGCAAGCTTAGAAACACTACACATGGTCCCCAACTCCAAATAATCAATGTAAATTGTGTATAATTGCGGCCACAACACTGATCCCTGAGGCACACCACTTGTCACTGATTGCCAACCAGAATAGTACTCATTTATCCCCACGCTTTGCTTCCTTTTAGTCAACCAATCCTCTATCCATGCTAACACATTGCCCATAACACCTTGCATCTTTATCTCCCCTTCTTAACACACAATTTGAAAATACAAATCAAACTTAAAGCTATATGTGGTAGTTCTACTTTGGATTTGTAAAGCGTGGCACTGGAAAAGCACAGCAGGTCAGGCAGCATCTGAAGAGCTGGAGAGTCGATGTTCGGGCATAAGCCCTTCAAGACGAATGTCACTTTAGAAGCCAAACATCTAAATTGTAATATTGTCGTATGTCATGTCATTTCATTGCTGATCCTGAAATGCCCTTGAAAAGGTGTTGGCAAGCTGCCTATGGTGTTGTTAGGAAGAGTATTTCAGGAATTTAACTCTGTAAAAATGAAGGAATAGTGATATAGTTCCAGCTCTGGATAATGTGTGACTTGGAGGAGAACTTGTGGGTATTGGTGCCCCCAAGTATCTTCTGCTTTGGTCCTTGGTGGAGGTTCCAGTTTTGGAAGGTGCTGTCAATGGAGCTTTGGTGAGTTGCTGCAATAGATTTTTTTATAGCTGGGACACACTACTGTCCCTGTGTGTCTGTGGTGGAAGGAGTGAATTTTGAAGATGGTAGGGTGGAGTACCAATAAAAGTGGATTGCTTTATTCTGGATGGTGTGAAGATTCTTGAGTGATGGTGGAGCAGCACTCATCCAAGCAGGTGGACAGTATTCCATCCCTTATTGTGAAGATGTATACTGTATACTACTGGAGAAGTCAGAATAAAATCTGACTTGATAGATCATAGGTTTATTATTTTTAAGTCAGTTAATGTTGCGATTCATCACTGAGACATAGTCACACACAGCTGCAGTTAACTTTAACAGCTGAACATGGAAAAGAAGAAATTAAAAAAGCAAGCTATCTAAATATAGAAGACCATTATAATCATCTTAAAACACAATGAAAACAGTCTCAAACTGTTTCCTGACACTATCCATTACAGAAACTCAAGTCTGGAGAAATCACACCACTATTTCAAGTTTCTGCTTATTTATAGAGTTATAGAGGTGTACAGCATGGAAACAGACCCCTAACTCCTTTCAGTTTTTATTGCCTTGGGCTGTGGAGACAATTTGATGCATCCTTTCCAAATATGGCGACATGAATGTTTCCATACATCAGAGAGCCTAAACATTTTCAGTTCTAATAATCTGTAGATTTCTAACTAAACTCTCCTGGTTTGGTAACTTCACCAATTAAACCCTTCTGCTCAGGTGATGTGTTTCCTGAACTGCCCTGAATCATTCTTGTGGAGAAACTAAACTTCTAAACTCAATCCTGGTGACATCTGATCTGAATTTAAACACTTGCTTATCCCAGATTCTTCTAAAAAATGAAAACAAAACTGATGGCCTGATACGTTTACCCTATCTGGTGTAAGCCCAACAATACAAATCTCTTTTCATCAACACCATAGGGGTTCTGTAGTCACTTGCTTTAACAAAGTGCTGGATTTTGTCACTGTTTTGTCAGAACTCTGACTTTTTAAAAAAGAAAACATTGACAAAAATAATCAACACCCATCTGCCTCTATTTTGAAGTCCAATTCCAAAAAATGATAATTATAAATTATGCACCTTTTATCACAGTACTGTCTGATTAACATAGCTCATGGTCAGACTTACCCCTTTATGGTTCAGGCATTGGCTATGTTTCAAGTATTTGCCTGAGTGGCCAATTTTGAGAATGTAATCTTTTTAACAGAGATTGGCTTATATGCTTCCAGTTTTTTTCATGTAAAAGCTGCTGGTATCCTATGTGACTGTTGTGATCATGAACTGCCCCAGCTTATCCTTCTTGACCTGCCTGCAGCCTTGGACACAAATGATGATGCCATCCTTCTCCAACAGCTTTCCACTGTCACAGAGCTACCTGGGACTGACTTGCGTGGATTCATTCTTACCAACGTAGTAGCCAGAGAATCATTATCAGTGGTTTTTATTGCTGCTTCTGCACTATAATCTCTAGTGTCCCTTAAAGATGTATCTTTGGTCTCATCCAAGGCTCATCTACATGCTAACTATTGGCAACTCCATCCAAAAACACAGTTTTGTGCTTACATATTTGCTAATTAAAATAGCTCCACAGAGGCCAGTATGCTATCACCAAATCACCCTTTATTTACACATGGAGAGTCATTGGCACCGATCCAGCTCCCTCAGAGCCAGCTCTCAGAGTGAACAGAACCTCTGACCTTCCTTTTATATCTGTCAGCCAGGGCTCCCTGATTGGGGCTGTTAATCTGGTCCAATCAGGGAACTCATATTTTATGAGGTCCACCTGACCCACATCATTACAATCACTACAGTCCTCCCCTCTAAGTCCAAAGACATAGGCTGGTTCTGTTTTTTGGAGCTCCTCCTGGGGCATTTTAACACCGGGTCAGGTTCCTCTGCCTCTGTTTCTGATATGGGTGACGTGTTACACACAGCTCACCCCTTGCACGAGGAGCATCTTGGAAGAAATAAATTCTCCTCTTCAGGTGACAAAGGCATTGAGGCAGTGACACCTGCCATGTTCACCTCAGATTCTGAGGTATCTTCAATGGTTGATGAAGAGGGAGTACCCATAGGTTCAGGAACAGTCATAAAGGCTAATGAGGAGTTGGGCATGTTTTTCTCCCACACTGTTTGAAAATTTGCAGCTTTCAAATGGTGCACATGCTTGTTAGGACTGTCACACCTACCCAGATTCTATCCGTCACTGGACCTGACCTCACGTTGACCATTCCTCTTACCCATGTCCAAGTTCACTTGAAGTCCCATTCATCTATTACCCCTATGCTTGCTGACATACATTGACTTCTGATCAAGCAACTTCTTATACTTTAAAATTTTCACCTTTGTTTTAAAGTCAATCTGTGGCCTTTCTCTTCATCACTTTCCCTCCTCCTCCCCCTCCCAAAAAAAGTCTCAGTAAGCTTTCCCCAATTTTTCAAGAGATCTGTAGTCCTCCAATTGTGGCCTCTTGTATATTTGCATGAGACCCAAATAGGAAACCCATATGTTTATTCACAGCCAGTATACAAAAAAGTCTTTCCTATAGAGCATTCGAATAAATGACAGGTATTAGGGACCAGCTTCCCCCAGTGGCTGAGTTTAACAAGTGAATGGTTGGACCGTACAGTTCCAAAACATCTTGAACCTGGATCTGCATTGTTAACTAATCTCAGCAGGTTATGACAATTATCCTTTGCAGCCCTGAGGTAATGCAAGGGACATATTGGCCACGGTTCTGATTCCTGATTGTCGTCCTGCTGGACGTATGTGTGCATGAGCATCTGGTGCAGTCAGAATCTGGTGGCCTCAAAATTGAGTAATTGCAGAATAGCATACCCACACTCACTACTGAGATTCTCTCACTCATGAAATCACACTTGGCGAACCAGAGGCTGTATAGCATTGTGAAACAGTTCTGAAACAAGTCACTAGCTTTAGGAGTGTCATATTGTCATAAAGCTGGACAGCACAGAAACAGACCCTTTGCTCTAACTTGTCCATGCCAACCAGATATCCTAACCTGATCTAGTCCCATTTGGCAGCACTTGGTCCATCTCCCTCTAACCCTCTCCCTCTATTCATGTACCCATCCAGATGCCTTTTAAATGCTGTAATTGTACCATCCTCCGCCACTTCCTCTGGCAGCTCATTCCATACACGCACCACCCTCTGCGTGAAAAAGTTGCCCCTTAGGTCAATTTTAAATTTTTCACCCCTCACCCTAAATCTATGCCCTCTAGTTCTGGACTCCCCTACCCAGGGAAAAAAAATCTTGTCTATTTAACCTATTCATGCCCCTCATGATTTTATAAATCTCTGCATGGTCACCCCTCACCTTCTGATGCTCCAGGGAAAACAACCCCATCCTATTCAGCCTCTCCCTATAGCTCAAATACTGCAACCCTGGCGACATCCTTGTAAATCTTTTCTGAACCCTTTCAAGTTTCAGAACATCCTTCCGAAAGGAAGGAGACCAGAATTGCACACAATATTCCAGAAGTGGCCAAACCAATATCCTGTACAGCTGTAACATGACCTCCCAACTCATGTACTCAATACTCTGACCAAAAAAGGAGAGCATACCAAAATGCCTTCTTCACTATCCTATCTACTTGCGACTCCAATTTCAAGGAGCTATGAACCTGCACTCTAAGGTCTCTTTATTCAGCAACTTTCCCCAGCACCTTACCATTAAATCATGCCCTGATTTGCCTTTCCAAAATGCAGCACCTCACATTTATCTAAATTAAACTCCCATCTGTCACTCCTCAGCCCTTTGGCCCATCTGATCAAGATCCTGTTGTAATATGATGTAATCTTCTTTACTTTCCACTACACCTGTAATTGGAGTGAAGAAAATAATTAACAGAGAAAGTTGATGAGAAAAGATAAAGCAATTTTAGGAACCTTTGGTTCTGGGAACAAGAGATTTTTACGTTTATTCTAAGATGTGCACATTACTGACATTTATTGCCGACCCCTAATTATCTTTGAAAATTTGGTGGTAAGCCACTGTCTTGAACCACTATAGTCCCTGTAGAAATCCAATTAATAAATTGATTAAACATGTTTTTGTTCAGCTCATTACCTGAGTTAATTGGTATAATTTAATGAGGTGGGCCTGTTAGCCAAGATTAATTAACTGTAAACTTTGTGTTTTGTTGATTAAGTAATAGATAAGGTAGTCATTAGCTTTAATAATTATACACCAGAATAACAACAAATTTTCTGTGATTCTGAACAAGTCACTGACAGAACCAGAAAAAAGTACTGTCTGCAGTGACATGTCCAAGATTCTCCGCAAGATGCTGAGTAGAGGAAATTTAAAGCTTGCAGGTCAGGGTGGAGAAGGGAATGCCCTTTGAAAGATATATAATTGCAAACAGCCTTCTCAAATCATAAAGAACAAATGTAGAGCATCAGAAGATATCAAAATAACACAGATACAGTTTGCTTTGTTGAATAAACAGCCATTTTGTTTAGCACAGAATATGTTCGCACTAGTTTTTTAGCTTGGCTCACCTGAAGGTTGTGCACTTCAACATTTTAATAATAGACCCTTTCATATTTATGTTCAGAAGTGAAACTTCAGTGCTGAGGGGTGATTTGTCAATCAGTTGTGAAACTGTAGACTTGTTGCTTGGAAGCAGTTATGTGCTGCAATACTGTAAGTGTGGGAATCTTCAATTTTTTTGCAGTCACCCCAGATATTACAGATCTGTCACTGTGGTGGGATGTAACCCATAGGATGCTTTAATTTCCAGGACCACAGCCTCTCAGCAACATCCCTCGATGTGAATATCAGAACTTATAGGAAGCCCAATTCAGTGCAGAAGAATTGAGTAATCTTCCAGAAGGTTTCTTTTTAAATTCTACATTTATTGCTTTGCCTTAGTTTCTCAGAGGGCATTAAAACCACTTGTATAGTGTCGTTTGGCATTACAAGTAGAGCTGTTTAGATTCTTATTGTCAGCCTTGCAGCAGTCATGGTCATAATTTGTGGGATGGCATCAGAATAATCAGATTTAGATTAGATTCCCTACAGTGTGGAAACAGGCACTTTGGCCCAACCAGTCCACACCGACCCTCTGAAGAGTAACCCATCCAGACCCATTTCCCTCTGACTAATGCACCTAACACTATGGGCAATGTAGCATGGCCAATTCACCTGACCAGCACATCTTTGGACAGTTGGAGGAAACCGGAGCACCCGGAGGAAACCCATGCAGACACGGGGAGAACGTGCAAACTCCACAAAGACAGTCGCCCGAGTCTGGAATCAAACCTGGGTCCCTGGTGCTGTGAGGCAGCAATGCTAACCACTGAGCCACCGTGCCACCCTCTCTACTGCTGTTCAGTGTGACATCATGCTATAATAGAATTTGAACTTGTTGGGTCAGTAGTCCATCAGCATAGCCACTGATAAAAAAACTTGTATTTATACAGTGTCTTTTATGGCCTCAGGATGTTCAAAAGCATTTGCCAGCCGATGAAGAAATGTAGTCACTATTGTAATAAAGGAAATGCAGCATCTAATTTGCATACAGCAAGTTCCCACAGATAGGACTAACTAGATAATCCAATATAGTGTTGATGTTTGAGAAATAAATATTGGCCAGGCCATTTGTACCCAGAAAAGAGGGCACACGGACTTTGGCTGAGCATCTTGACTGAACTGCAGTGCTTCCAAAGTACTGTGGGGAGTCGATGGCTTTGTGGTATTATCGTTGGACTGTTAATCCCGAGACCCAGATAATGTTCTGGGACCTGGGTTTGAATCCGGCCATGGCAGATGGTGGAATTTGAATTCAACAAATATCTGTAATAAAGAATCTAATGACTATTATAAATCCACTGCCAATTGTTGGAAAAAAAACCCCATCTGGTTCACTAATCTTCTTTAGGGAAAGAAATCTGCCATCCTTACCCGGTCTGGCTTACATGTGACTCCAGACCCACAGCAATGTGGTTGCCTCTTAACTGTTCTCTGGGCAATTAGGAATTGGTAATAAATGCTGCCCTAGCCAGCGACACCCTCATTCTGTGAATGAATAAAGGCAAAATATGTACAGTAGTAGAAAGTCAGCCAGTAGCATGACAGATGCAACTACGTCCCTTTTGTACAAGACTAAGAGCCATGAATCAGAACTAAAAGAATTATCTACCGCCGCCACCACCTGCTCCCTCCACAAGCTTGATGATGTTTTCCTCCAATTTCAGCAAACGAAAACGACAAAATTCTTATCACCAGACCAGTACATACCATGAAGCACGGCTTTCGTTGTGTCACTTGTCATCAAAGTTAAAACGAATTTGAACAATACTGGACTTCTTGGGGACATGCACTACTACTGCTTTTGTGTCCTGCCTTGCATTTTTATACATTCAGCAATAAGTGCCACTGTGTAATTGAGAGGGCCCAGGATGTAGTTACTGGGATTGGCACTTGGTGTTTATTTGGGTGGATCAGGTGGCCTTAAACTGAGGGACTGATTGACTCACAGTGTTGGCTGTGGCTCAGTGAGTGGCACTCTCTTCTGAGTCAGATGGCTGTGGCTTCAAGTCCTAGTCCAGAGGCTGGAGCACAAAATCTAGGCTTACTCTCTACTGCTGTCAGTCACAGGTAATAACTGGACTGAGTTTATTACTTTGCATCGCTGCCAAGACTGATTTTGTTTTCAGTGTTAATGTCTCTTGAGGCACCAGAGGCAAAGTTGTATAAAGCACAGTTAGAGCAGGCCAGCTATTGTTTACGTGTCAATTCTATGTTTATTCTTCTTGTACTTGTAGCAAGAACAATATATATTTATCTAGCACCTTTTAACATAAATGGAATAACATAAGAGGTTTCTATGGAGTATTATGAAACAAACTTTAACACAGCTGCATAAGATATTAGCTCAGATGATCAAAATCTTAGTCAAGTTTTTTAAGAGATGTATTAAAGGAGTGAAAGTGAAGTGGAGAGAATTGATGGCAAATTTGAATCATAGAATTATTAAAATTGGAGTTATTGAGAGGTGAGAATTAGAGGAGCACAGATATCGGGGGTGGGAGGATTTTGCAAAGAGAGGGAGGGGCAACAGTATGGACGGATTTTGAAACAAGGATAAAATTTTAAAGTTGAGAAGTAGTTTGGCTTAGCAAATGTGGGCCAGTGAACACAGGGATGTTCTGGAAGAAGGATTCATTGTGACTTCACACCAGGCAGCTGTTACAACCCAAGGGATAGTAAGCCAAACCAAATCAGCCTGATTCACAATGTACAATTAAAACATGCAATGACCCTCAAATTTTGCCCAATTGTTCCTAACAACCAGACTTTACAAGTCTTGGGCGGAAAGTTTGTAACTTTAGCAAAAATAAAACAACTTATTATTACTAATGTAACTTTAGCAGAACACGCAAGAAATAAGGTAATTAATATCTACAATCTAAAGCCCAAGGTTCTTTTAATCAGGACCACCCACTCTCACGCAGAATTATCATTTGCCAGTGAAGAACAGTTTGAAATGATAGATACTAGGTCATAATGAAATCCTTGAACAATGAGTTGTCCACAGGAAAATATAACTGTGTACCTTGCTTGAATTCCAAAGTCACCGGTTAATACAAACTGTTTCAGCAACTTTCTAGAAATATTTACATGTTTCTTACAGACTGAAATTCAATAATTCTACAATTCAACAACTGAAAAGTAACTAGAGAAAGAGAAAAACAGAGCAGCACAGTGTCCAGACGCTTCCAAAAATCACAATACATCCTGCCAAAACCCAGTCAGAACTGTCTGTCTGTTTTTTCCTCTCCTTTTAATCAACATTCTCGTGTTTGGCTGGTTAGCCCCGATTGACCAATTCAACATTCAACTAGGTTGATGCCTGTAGCATCTCATCAACTTGGTGCTGATTCACTTACAGTGTCCTTATATCAGTAATTAAGTTGCATTATTTCCAAGGCCAGTTTCCAACAGGACAAATTGGTGGAATGCGACTAGTGGTGCCCCACAAGGATCTGTGTTTGGGCCTCAGTTATGCACATCATTTATTAATGACTTGGATAATGGCATAGAAATATATTCAAACATGCTGATGACACAAAGTTAGGGAGCACTGTAGACCGTGTAGATGATGGCATAAAATTACAAAGGGATATTGATAGATGAGGTGAATAAGCAAAACTGGCAGGTGGGGAGTTTAATGTAAGCAAGTGCGAGGTTATGTCTCTTGGACCAAAAGGATAGATGAGGGTACTTTCTATATGGCATTAAGCTAAAATATAGTGAATGCCCTAAGAGATTTGGGGGTTTAGATTCATAGATCTTTAAAATATCACCAACAGGTGCAGAACATAATCAAGGAAGCTAATGGATTGCTGGCCTTTCTATCTAGTGAACTGGAGTACAATGATGTAAAAGTTATGCTGCAATTATACAAAACCCTGGTTATGCCTCACTTAGAGTCAGTGAGTCATACAGCACAGAAACAGATTCTTCAGTCCAACCAGTCCATGCTGAACATAATCCAAACTAAACTAATCCCACCTGCCTGCCCCTGGTTCATATCCCTCCAAACCCTTCCTATTCATGTGCTTATCTAAGTGTCTTTTAAACATTGTAACTTCCTCCACTACTTCCTCAGGAAGCTCATTTCCCATGTGAACCACCCTCTGTGTAAATAAAATTGCCTCATGTCTTTTTTAAATCTTTCTCCTCTCACTGTAAAAATGTGTCCCCTAATCTTGAAATGCCCCATGCTTGGCCTCAGTTTGATTTATTGTTGTCACATGTATCGATGTACAGTGAAAAGTTTTGTTTTGCGTGCAGTACAGGCAGATTATAACAAGCAAGGACATACAGATCATAGGCTGCTTAGACAGAGCAAGGCATACAAGGTTATGGCTGCACAGGTGGTGCACAAAAGCAAGGTCAAGATTAGATTTGAAATTAGAGAGTTCCATTCAGCAGGCTAATAACATCAGAGAATAATCTGTTCTTGAACCTTTTGATACTTGTGTTCAAGCTTCTGTATCTTCTGCCTGACGGAAGAGGTTGGCATTACTGGGATGGGAGGGGTCTTTAATGATGTTGGCAACCTTTCCACGGCAATGGGAAGTGTAAATGGAGTCCATGGATGGGAGGTTGGCTTCCATGATGGTCTGGTCTGTGCACACCACCTTCTGAAGTTTCTTACGGACCTGGGCAGAATAGTTGCTATACCAGGCCATTACGCACCCAGATAGTATGCTTTCTTTCGTGCATATGTAAAAGTTGGTGAGGATTCTTATGGTCTTGCTAAATTTCCAAAGCTGCCTGAGGAAGCAGAGACATTGTTGTGCCTTCTTGACCATCATGTCTGTGTGGGAAGTCCAGGACTGATGGTTGGTTATTGTTGGCTCTCGACCCTTTCCACCTCAGCTCTGTTGATACAGGTAGGACCATGTCCTTCTCCTTTCTTCTTGAAGTCAATGATCAGCTCTTTTGTTTTGCTGACATTGAGAGAGAGAGATTGTTATCATTGCACCATGACACCAAGCCCTCTATCTCCTTCCTGTATTCTGACTCATTGTTGTTTGATATCCGGCCAACAACGGTGGTGTCATCAGCAAACTTGTAGATAACGTTCATTCTGAAATTGGCAACACAGTTGTGGGTGTATAGGGAGTACAGTAGGGGGCTGAGAACACTTCCTTTGGTGGGGGGGGGGGGGCTCCAGTATTGAGTATTATCATGGAGGAGATGCTGTTGTCTATCTTCACTGATTGCGGTCTGTGGGTCAGGAAGCTGACGATCCAGTTGCAGAGGTTGGAGCTGAGACCGAGATCTCAGAGTTTTGAGATCAGTCTGGAAGGGATCATGGTGTTGAAGGCGGAGCTGTAGTCAATGAGCAGGAGTTTGATGTAGGTGTCATTGTTGTCCAGATGTTCCAGAGATGAGTGTAGGGCAAGGAAAATGGCATCTGCTGTGGACCTGTTATATCGGTAGGCAAATTGCAGGGGATTGGAGCAGGCTGGGAGACTGGAGTTGATGTGGACCATGACTAGCCTCTTGAACCAATTCATGGAGGTCAGAGTCACTGGACAGTAATCGTTGATCCTAGGGAAAAGGTACTACCATTAACCCTGTCTATCCCCCTCATGATTTGATAAACTTCTATCGGGTCATCTCTCAATCTCCTATGCTCCAGTCAAAAAAGTCCCAGCCTATCCAGCCTTTCTTTATAACTCAAACCTTCCATACCCGGTAATATCCTGGTACAGTAAATGTCTTCTGAACCCTCTCCAGATTGATAATATCCTTCCTATAACTGGACACAGCATTCCAGAAGAGGCCTTATCAATAGTAGACGAGAAAAAGTGAAAAACTTAGTTTTTCCACTACCACCTTAGTTCTGATTGTCCTTAAGGGAATAACCTCTGGAAATCGAGTGGTGGTATCCATAATTGTAGGAATATATTTCTTTTAGATAATGGTCCAACACAATCCATTAGTACATGACTGAATGGTTCCTCAAAAGCCACTGTTGGAATCAGGGGCACTGGTTTAATTACATGTTGAGGTTTACCTACAACTTGACAAATATGGCATGTTTTACAAAACTGCACAATACCTTCATGCAGTTTTGGCCAGGTAAAATGCCTGTTTATGGGCATCTGAGTTTTTCAGATTTCCACATGCCCTGCCATGGGAATTTCACGTGCTTCTTGCAATATCTCCCTTCATTAGCTGGGGGCTATCACTACCTGATGTACAACTGACCATTCTTCATCTGTGGGTCTTTGGGTTGTTCCACTTCCTCATCTTCCACTCCATTCTTTAGATGATATCACTCTGCAACTGTTTTGGTGTCCACCTCAGTATGAACTGACAGTGCTAATTTATTTAAGTCAGGACCTTCTTTCCATAATGTTATACCAAATGCTCCCTCTGAATTACCCTTTCATTTGTTTGTGTTGTCATGTTAACCTTTATTGACGGATTTTGTTTGACCATCACTCTGGTTACTACACACGAGGGAAATATACCTGGAACCTGTTCCTGTATGATGTACCATAAGACATAGGAGCAGAAGCAGGCCATTCAGCCCATTGAGTCTGCTTTGCCATTCACTGAGATCATGACTGAAGTGATAATCCTCAACACCACTTCCCAGCTGATTCCCCAGAATCCTCAATTTCTTTACTGATTAAAAATCTGTCTTATCTCAGTCATGAATATACTTAATGTTCTAGACTTGATAGCCCCCTGCAGTAAAGGAGCAGGTAAGTCAGATGATTTAAGACTTGGTGAAAAAGATAGCTTTTAAGCAGCATGTTAAAGCAGAAGCAAGGATCTGAGAGATTCATAGAGTCATAGTCATAGAGTCATACAGCACAGAAACAGACCCTTCGGTCCAACCGTCAATGCCGAACATAATCCCAAACTAAACTAGTCCCACCTGCCTGCTCCTGGCCCATATCCCTCCAAACCGTTCCTATTCATGTACTTATCCAAATGTCTTTTAAACATTGTAATTGTACCACCACTTCCTCAGAAAGTTCATTCCACATGCAAACCACCCTTTTCCATTGCTTTGAGCCTAAATGTATACCGTTCTGGATACTGTTGGGGCAGGGGCGGGGAATTGCCTATCAGGGGATGGTGGCAGCAGCAGCTAGAATGGTGACACCACAACTGGTTCCGTTTTACAACAGGGAGGGTCAAAGTGAAGTAGAGCAGTAGTAATAGTCAGGGGCCCAGATAGGTGTTTCTGTGGCTGCAAAAGAGACTTCAGGATGGTGTGCTGCCTCCCTGGTACCAAGGTCAAGGATGTCTCTGAGTAGGCCTGGGACATTCTCAAAAGGGACAATCAGAGGTTGTGGTACACACTGGTACTAACAACATAGGTAGGATGAGGCTCTGTAAAGGAAGTTCAGAGAGTTAGGAAGGAAGTTGAAAAGTGGGACCTCTAGAGTTGTCACCTCAGGATTGCTCCTTGTGCCACATGCCAGTGGGGCTAGAAATAGGAAGATAGTTCAGTTAAATACTTGGCTTAAGAGCTGGTCTAGGAGGAAGGGCTTCAGATATGTGGATCATTGGGATCTCTTCTGATGCAAATGCAAACTGTACAAAAAGAATGAGTTGCACCTAAACTGGACAGGCACCAATACCCTGGCAGGGAGGTTTGCTAGTGCTACTCGGGAAGGTTTAAACTAGTATGGCAGGGGCTGGGAACCAGACCAATGGGTCAGCAAGTAAAATGACTAAGGTCAGTAAGGTTAAGAGAAAGAATGTTACAGGAGAGGTTATTGGGGCAGCATGGTGGCTCAGTGGTTAGCACTGCTGCCTCACAGCGCTAGGGACTTAGGTTTAATTCCAGCCTCAGGCGACTGTGTGTGGAGTTTACACATTCTCCTTGTGTCTGCGTGGGTTTCCTCTGGTTTCCTCCCATAATCCAAAGATGTGCAGGTTAGGTGAATTGGCCATGCTAAATTGCCTATAGTGTTCAGGGATATGTAGGCGAGGTGCATTGGTCAGGGGTAAACATAGGATAATAGGGGAGGGGAATGGGTCTGGGTGGGTTGCTCTTTGGAGGGTTGGTGTGGACTTGTTGGGTCGAAGGGCCTGTTTCCACACTGTAGGGAATCTAGGATTACGACAGATAAGGCAGATGAGTTTAGAGTCTAGATTATTACATATAACTATAATGTTGTAACTGTTCTAGAGACTTGGTCGAGAGAGGGACAAGACTGGCAGCTTAACATTCTGGGATTTACATGTTTCAGGCAAGATAGAGAGGGATGTAAAAGAGGTGGGGGAGTTGCGTTACTGACAAAGGAGAATATCACAGCTGCACTGAGGAAGAACACCTTGGAGGCCATATGGGTAGAGCTCAGGAATAGAAAGGGTGCAATCACTTTGATGGGGTTGTACTACAGGCCTCCCAACAGCAAGTGGGAGATAGATATGTGCACCAATTATGAAACATTGTAAAAACAACAAGGTTGTTATGGTGGTGATTTTAACTTCCCACATATTGACTTAGCGTCAGGGGCTTAGATGAGAGGAGAAATTTGTTAAACGTATCCCGTAGGGTTTCTTGAAGCATTGTGTAAATAGTTTAATTAGGGAAGAATAGGTCAGGGGAGGGAGTTCTTTTCCACTCCACCCTCCCTCCCCCAACCTATCACCTTCATCCCCTCCCCCACTCACCTATTGTACTTTATGCTACTTTCTTCCCACCCCCACCCTCCTCTAGCTTATCTCTCCACCCTCCAGGCTCTCTGCCTGTCGAAATGTCGATTTTCCTGCTGCTCGGATGCTGCCTGAACTGCTGTGCTTTTCCAGCACCACTCTAATCTAGAATCTGGTTTCCAGCATCTGCAGTCATTGTTTTTACCTAATTAGGGAAGAGGCTACCCTAGACTCAATATTGGAGAATGAGCCCAGCCAGGCCATTGAAGTTTCAGTATGGGATCATTTTAGGAACATTGATCATAATTCTCTAAGTTTTAAGAGTAGTCCTCGGTTGGTAAAACCAGATACAATAGCAACGTTTAGGAGACATCTCAACAAATACATGAATAGGCAGGGAATAGAGAGATACGGACAATGTAGAGCTATTTTAGTCTAGAAAGGTGTCATGTCTCGGTGCAGTCTTTGTGGGCCGAAGGCTTGTTTCTGTCCTGTACTGTTCTTTGTTATTTGCACAGCAGAGTCCCTTTAAGAGATAACATTGGATGGAAAATATCAAATTGGCCTGAAGAGGATTAGACTTGCTTTTTGGAGATGAGTCACATTTAATGGACAGCTCGCTTTATTACTCATTCTGTTCTCTAAACCAGTTATATCTGCATTGAAACATTTTTTCAAGGGCAAGGCCATTAAATCAGATCTGCACACAACAGATAGTAAACAAGTTTTCTTTTTCACACTCAGTCCCATCCTGCAACCACCCTACATGAATGAAACTTCCACACTGCATTGCTTTCCAAGCTGCTCTCTGACAACTATATCAATACCGAGCTGTTTTGTTTTGGTTGGGGCCTTGCTTTTCTGGCAGTATTGTCAGTTTGTTCGGCTTATGCTTTTCTCTGCCATTGTGTTACATCAAAGAGCACTGTTCTGCTCTCTCCCAGAGTGATAATGTAAATACTGGCACACTGCTCTGCCTAATCCTTCCATTTTCACAAGTATTTGGTTGAAGAAGAATTCTGTTGTTTAATATTTGCAGTTTAAACAAAAAAACATTCAAGGAGGGATTCCACAGTTAAAATTGAATTGTTTGACTTGCTTGACGTTATTGACTACAGCAGCTAAGTTTGTGTTCTTCAGTCTGAGCCCAGAATGAGATTAGAAGCTTGAAGTGATGCACAGTTTTCTGTTACAGTACTTACTTTTGAGTCATCATGCAAATGAATGAGGTCAGCATGAATAGCTTTGCCAAAGCATCATCCTGTGTGTGGACTGAAATTTTTGCTGTTCCTTTATCCATAATGGGGGTCTCAGTGTTGACACTGACCAGTGCATTGCCTGCTACTGATGTTCAATGAGTATATTTCAAGCACTTCATAATTGCATGTTTATTGAACAACTCTGATAATTGGCATGTATTTAAGGGGTGACCGTTTACTGTGCATGCTTTCAGCTGATTGCTTGTGGTGTTCCCTGTATGAATTTTGGGTCTTGAAGCACAGGTTCCAACATGGTGCAAGCTGTAAGCTAGCTTTGGTGCTACCTGTGAGGAAGAGATTTAAATAAGTTTAGCTTGATATTAACTGGATGATGATTGGTGTCAGTAGTTTCTTTGTCTGACAGCTACTTGAGTCATCCTGATGATAGTCAGAAAAAACAGAAGGAAATGACTTACCACCTTCCTCATTTTTCTCTACCAGAATTAAATGCTTGTGATTTATTTTCTATTTTCAACAATGCGATGGGCACCCCCTGTCATGTTGCTTGTGATAACTCAGATAGATGCTGATATACAGGAAGAGCAACTCATACTATGTATATGTAATGCAAGAGTATGTTGCAGTGACCATTTAGGTTCATAAAATTTAGTTGTTAAGTAAATGCAGCCTCATCAGAGATCAACTGGAGTATGCTTGCTCAGGCGGGGACTTGTCATCAATAATGAAGTGTAACAAAGTGCGTGACATCTGTGTGACCATTTTTAATATTAAGTAATAGATTAGGTGTATGAATAGAATGGAATGTTTATATTGTCAGGACCATGTTTTTTTTATTTGTGAGTTTTTAAAAAAAAAATCTGTGGACTGAAATGTGAAAGACCTGTTTTAAAAACCAGTGCTTGAAAGTGTGGCAGTAGTTTTGAAAACAAGTAACCTGATCCCCATTGTAAGCATTGCGTCAACAACTGTTTGAACAAGCAATAATTGATGTTTGAGTTGCAGATGATTTGAGGCTGAGGGGGTGTACTGATGATGCAGCTTTTGCTGGCAACAAGAAGTTGATTGGTCTATGGATTGCTGATCAGTTATGAATGATAGACACCTTTTTGCTTGCCAAGAACTTTGTGATTGGTTCTCAGGCAATGAACAGCTTGGAACAGTTGGGAACAAGTTACAGAAAAAGAGAGAGAAAAGTATTTAGCTCATTCTCAGCTTAGGAGCAGTCTGTCTGTTCTCTGCAGTCAAAGTGCACTGTAAACCTGAAGAAAACCAACCTATCTTTCCAGCAGTTGTTGTATGCTGTAACTTTGAACTGATAAGTCAGACTTCTAGAAGTCAACCAGCTGCTTTGTGTCTCTTGTTAGCCAGTGGAAGCATCCAGAGAAAGATGGCCAATGCAGGAGAGTCATAAAGATGATCTCAACAATAGAACCTGGGAATAAAGACTACTGACCTGTCCTTCCAGTTTTTCCCCCTCCGTCCATAAACTATTTTCACCCTGTTTGTGTGTAAGGGGGAGTTTATAAGAAAATGAGAATTAATTATTAGTAGTTTTATATGCCAACAGTTTATACTGTTTACCTGTTGCTCCAATCTAATAATCTGTAATAAATAGTAATTCTTGTTAATAACAGAAACCTAGTCCATGCTTTCTGTCAACCTGGGTCTGAAAGATAGGTAAATTGGGGAACTTTGCATACTTTATAAAATCTGTCAATTTTGTGATGAATGAGGCTTGATTTCCAGCAGACTAACCCAGTGAGGTGTAACAATATCATGATCTATTGTAAATGTTTGCAGTATGTCTTCATAATCTATTCTGCAAACTCGTGCTATAGAGCCATCTAAAATTAAAGGAGGTGAAAAATATTAATTATTTATTATGTTATGTATGTCTGGAGCCTCAAGTGCCAGTTTTCTGATTGGTTGCAATGTATCAGAGAAAGTAATTTGTTTTTCAGAAACATAATCAGATACAAGGAACAATTTTCAGCTCCTTTTCGATCTCCAAGACTGTTCCCTGCTTGTAACCTAACAAAAAAAAGTCCTAAATAATTCTGACAGCTGACTTCCTTCCTCTTCAGAAATCCCAGCTTTCATTCCTGGGACTTCTCGTGACCACCATGGTGTCCACAACATGGTCAGTGAAATGAATTATTATAGCTTGCTTAGCTCTCCTTTTAATTTTTATTGATACAAATTAAAGTAGATCAGCTGTCCAGATTTTGTTAAAATAGATTAAAGGTTTATTTATTACCAGCTATTAAAGAAGATTCCTTTGGGATAAAGAGATAATGTTATTAACTGAAAGATGCATATAACAAGATTAAAACAAGTATAGATAAGACAAAAAGAAACTTACAAGAAAGCCTCAATAGGTGCTTGAAGCTTTTGCTTGGCTTTCCTATTGAATTGAAGATATTAACACTTGAAGTCAGATTCAGAAGCTGTGATGGCTTCTGTCATTGAATCGTTGAGGTCTGAGCGCTTCTACATTGCCTGAAAACCATCAACAGAACAGTATTTGGTTTGTATACACCTTTTCTTATTGTCCTCTCTGGTCAAAACCACCCCCTTTGATAGTGGTTCTTAAAGCCTTTGTCTTGGAGTTCTGCACATTGGCTGCTCTCAACAGTTTTTAACACAGCTCAAAACTTACAAATGCTGTAGAAAACTTTTACTGAGGTAGCTTCGAATAAGCTGCAGATTTCGGGCCAAATTCTGTTCTGGAAGCTGCACAAATTAAACTTTACAGAGTGATAGATATGTACAGCATGGAAACAGACCCTTCAGTCCAACTCGTCCATGCCAACCAGACATCCTAAATTCATCTTGTCTTATTTGCCAGCATTTGGCCCATATCCCTCTAAACCCTTCCTATTCATATACCCAGCTGAAAAATGTGTTGCTGGAAAAGCGCAGCAGGTCAGGCAGCATCCAAGGAGCAGGAGGATCGACGTTTCGGGCATAAGCCCTTCTTCAGGAATGGCTTATGCCCGAAACGTCGATTCTCCTGTTCCTTGGATGCTGCCTGACCTGTTGCGCTTTTCCAGCAACACATTTTTCAGCTCTAATCTCCAGCATCTGCAGACCTCACTTTCTCCTAATGCCTTTTAAATGTTGCAATTGTACCAGCCTCCACCACTTCCTCTAGCAGCTCATTCCATACATGCACCACCCTCCGTGAAAGTAACCCACTGTACTCACTCTTGTAGATTTACACTGTACAACCTAAGTGATCACAGCTTTCATTTCTTAATCCCGTTCCAAATCCTCCTTTTAGTGCATGCAAGCTGGCTGTGCAGTTCTTCAATTACAATGCTATCTTTATAACTTTCAACAGGGTAAGTTTCAACAGATTGTACCACAAAGTGAAGGATATAACATTCACTGTGTCAGTTCAGAACAGTTGTTATTTTGGAGCTCCAATACATTTCAATTCTGTGCTGTTCAATGGGTTTATAGAGAATCTGATCACACTAGGTTACCTACTTGATTCCACAACAATTAGCATCTACTTTGACATTTTCATGGCGAAAGTAAGGACTGCAGACGCTGGACATTAGAGTCGAAGAATGTAGGGCTGGAAAAGGTCTACAGCAGGTCAGGCAACATCCGAGGAGCAGGAGAGTTGACATTTCGGGCAAAAGCCCTTCATCAGGAATGTGGGGGGAGGGGGGGGGGGAGTGTGGAGAAGGGCCTTGAGGGATGAATAGGAAGGGAAGGTGATAGATGCATGGTGGGGTGGGTTGATGGTGATAGGTCAGAATGGATAGGTGGGAAGGAGGATGGTCAGGTAGGACAGTTCAACAGGGTGGTGCTGAGTTGGAGGGTTGGATCTGGGATGAGGTGGGGGGAGGGGAGATGAGGAAACTGGTGAAATTGACATTGATGCTGTGTGGTTAGAGGGTCACAGAAAGGCTGTCATCAAAGACCCATTGCACTCTGGTAATGCTCTCCTACAAACTCTTCCATCAGGCGTAAGAGACAGAAGCTTGAACACATGCACCAGCAGGTTCAGGAACAGCTTCTTCCGTGCTATTATTAGACTGATAAATGGATCTGTAACTTCAAATAATGCTGATCTTGTTAATGTGGATCTTGCCAAGCGTTGCCCTGTGTGATGTAACCTGTATTCCTCTGTCCATCTGTACATCCTTGCTGACTACGATCTGCCTATACTGCTTGTAAACAAACCTTTTCACTGTACTTCAGTGCACATGGCAATAAATCAATCAATCAGTCAACACACGACCCTGTTCCCTGGCCAATATCTCTGTCTCAAGTTTGCTGCAGTGCTCCAGCGCAAACTATAAGAACAGCACCTCATTTTCTGCTTGCGAACTTTACAGCCTTCCGGACTCAATATCAAGTTCAACAACCTTAGGGTTTGAGGCACCTTCTCCCCAGCCTCACATTCCAGGCCTTGTCATTACACAAACAGCTACCTCAAACAGCCCATTCTCAGGCACTAACAGTTTCTATTAGCAGCTATTCATTCTCCTAGGCTGACCTTTACCCATGCCTTTGTCTGACCAACTGTTTTACTCTCTCTCTCTGGGCTCTATTGCTACCTATTGTTTACTCATCCTCCTCCTACCCCCACTTCATCTTCGGCATAAATACCAACCATTTCTCAGCTACAATCAATTCTGAAGAAGGGTCACTGGACTTGAAATGTTAACTCTGCTTCTCTTCAGTGATATTAGATTAGATTACTTACAGTGTGGAAACAGGCCCTTCGGCCCAACAAGTCCACACCGCCCCGCCGAAGCGCAACCCACCCATACCCCTACATTTACCCCTTACTTAACACTATGGGCAATTTAGCATGGCTAATTCACCTGACCCGCACATCTTTGGACTGTGGGAGGAAACCGGAGCACCCGGAGGAAACCCACGAAGACACGGGGAGAATGTGCAAACTCCACACAGTCAGTCGTGCCGCCCACATGGTGGCACAGTGGTTAGCACTGCTGATGTTGCCAGACCCGCTGAGTTTTTTCAGCAGTTTCTAATTTTGTTTCTACGTTGAGGCCAAACTGATTCATTTACTAATGAGCACAGGCCTAAAAGAGAACATGTGAGGGAGCTGAATCATTAAGATCATTTATGCTGTGCCTCAAAGAAAATGCTGGTAACAGGTACAGACATGATTCTGCTGAGGTCAGCAGCTGTTCCATCAATGGAGCTTAGTCAGGATGCTGCAGTCTTGTGGCAGAATTGATTTGTCTTCTTCCTGCAGGTTGGCTGCAGTATCGTAAATAAATTCAGAATTTCAACTGATGTCAGAATAGAAGCAACAAAACAGAGGTTAATGGAAGCAACAAGAAAGAGCTGTACTAAATGCTATTAATTCTACTGGGCGGTTCTGCTACTCCTGAAGGGCAAGCTGACCGGACCCTGTTTTCTTTTTAATGCATTTTTTTGTCTAACATTTGCTGCACAGTGATTAATAGTGGGAATACTGGCTGTTTTCCACTTACCCAAGTACTTTTAAGACCATTCTGGTATATTTTATTGCTGGTGCAGCTGAGATGCCTGACTCCACAGAGACTAGTACCCACTATAACCAAGATCATAACCTGCTTGTTCGTTGAAACACAGGAGTTCCCCCCACCAGTCGCTTTCTTAATGACATTGCAGTTGTTGTACATGCTGATGGATGGAAAGCAAACTATCCTTGCGACATAATTGGAACAAATGGTTGGGAGGAGTAATGAGCCCAATGGCATGCTTGAGCCAAATTAGTATCAGCAGAGAAACCAATTGGTATGTATGAACAGAATACACAGCACAGAAACAGACCATTTGGCCTAATTCGTCTGAGGAACTTTGGTTCAAGTTCAGATAACTACTGTGGAAATGTCGAAAACGATAATCCTTCCATTTCATACAGTAGTCATGCAAAAGAGCACCCGCTGTGATAATTATTTATTCTTCTGCTTCTGAAATTACAGAAACAATTCGTAGAAGAATACATTTTATTAAACTATGCCACGTGCTTTGAACTGCTGGACAGATTTATTGAAACGTAAGTCTAGTAGCAATGGCTCCATTTTCAATCTATGGGCTTGTTTACATATGCCAAGATATAAGGTGAATTTAACCTTGCTAGCATATTTCTGTCCAATTTCACAGTAAAACATGGACCCCAGAGAAATAGCTGCAGTGTCTGCAATGCCCACACTCCATGAATATATTTCTTTCTGAGTCACTGAGTATGCTAATTTATGGCTCAGACAAGCAATATTTATTTCTTAAATAAAATAAAAACAAAGAACTCTAGATGCTGGAAATCTGAAACACAAACAATAAGTGAGAAACTCAGCAGGTCTGGCAGCATCTGTGAAGAGAGAAACAGAGTTATTGTTTCAAGTCCAGTCACCCTTTGTCAGCAATACTTCTTCCCTCACTCAGTTATTCATTTGATTCAGCATGGCCCCAACATCATTTGCAGACATGGCTAGACTTTCCCCCCTGTAAAGCTTTTTGTTTTAAACCAATTTATTTCCTCTTATTATTACCTCATTAACTGACCAATGTGCAGTAAATAACTTCCAGTCTGTAGGAATGTCTGGTATCTATTCAGTGCTAGGGAAGTTGGCACATGGAGAGTGCCCAGTTTCTGAGCCCAAACCTCTTGATTTAATGACCTATCTTTATAGTTTGAAAACTGTACATTTAGCACTGCATAATGATTGATACAGATAGGGACCAGTCATGCTGAATTAATAGCAGTGCCATAACTGACCTCGAATGCACGAAGCATTAGAAATAAGGTTTGAGGCTCATTTGGAAATTGGCAGTTACGATGTTGTGGGGATAACGGAGACGTAGCTTCAAGTGGACAGGGCCTGGGAAATGAATATTCAAGGCTATACGTGCGATTGTAAGGACAGACTGATGGGCAAAGGGGGTGGAGTGGCCCTGTTGGTAAGGAATGATATTCAGTCCCTTGCGCGGGAGGACCTGGGATCAGGGGATGTAGAGTTAGTATGGACAGAGCTGAGAAATTCTAAGGGTAGAAAGACCCTCATGTGAGTTATCTACATGCCCCCAAACAGTAGTCTGGATGTAGGGTGTAAATTGAATAAGGAGCTGAAATTGGGCTGTCGCAAAGATATTACTACAGTTGTTTTTGGGGGATTTCAACATGCAGGTAGACTGAGAGAATCAGGATGGTACTGGACTCCAAGAAAGGGAGTTTGTGGAGTGCCTCCGAGATGGATTCTTAGAACAGCTGGTGCTGGAGCCTACCAGGGAGAAGGCAATTCTGGATCTGGTGTTGTGCAACGAACCAGGATTGATCAGGGACCTCGAAGTAAAGGAGCCATTAGGAGGTAGTGACCATAATACAATAAGCTTTAATCTGCAATTTGAAAGGGAGAGGGTACAATCGGTAGTGACAATATTTCAGTTGAATAAAGGGAACTTTGGAGCTATGAGGGAGGAACTGGCCAAAGTTCAATGGTGCAATACCTTAGCAGGGATGACCGTGGAGGAACAATGGCAGGTACTTCTGGGTATAATGCAGAAGTTGCAGGATCAGTTCATTCCAAAAAGGAAGAAAGATCCTAAGAGGTGGCAGGGTGGCCGTGGCTGACGAGGGAAGTTAAGAAACATATAAAGTCAAAAGAGAAAAAGTATAACGTAGCAAAGATGGGTGGGCAAACGGAGGACTGGGAAGCTTTTAAAGAACAACAGAGGATAACTAAGAAGGAAATACGCAGAGAAAAAATGAGGTACGAAGGTAAACTGGCCAAAAATATAAAGGAGGATAGTAAAAGCTTTTTTAGGTATGTGAAAGGAAAAAAAATAGTTAAGACTAAAATTGGGCCCTTGAAGACAGAAACGGGTGAATATATTATGGGGAACAAAGAAATGGCAGAAGAGTTGAATTGGTACTTCAGATCTATGTTCACTGGGGAAGACACAAGCAATCTCCCTGAGGTAACAGTGGCTGAAGGACCTGAACTGAAGGGAATTTATATTTGCCAGGATTTGGTGTTGGAGAGACTGTTAGGTCTGAAGGCTGATAAGTCCCCGGGGCCTGATGGTCTACATCCCAGGGTACTGAAGGAGGTGGCTCTAGAAATCGTGGATGCGTTGGTGATTATTTTCCAGAGTTTGATAGATTCGGGATCAGTTCCTGTGGATTGGAGGGTGGCTAATGTTGTCCCACTCTTTAAGAAAGGAGGGAGAGAGAAAGCAGGGAATTATAGACCAGTTAGTCTGACCTCAGTGGTGGGAAAGATGCTGGAGTCAATTATAAAGGATGAAATTACTGCACATCTGGATAGTAGTAACAGGATGGGTCAGAGTCAGCATGGATTTATGAAGGGGAAATCATGCTTGACTAATCTTCTGGAATTTTTTGATTATGTAACTCTGAAGATGGACAAGGGAGATCCAGTGGATGCAGTGTACCTGGACTTTCAGAAAGACTTTGATAAAGTCCCACATAGGAGGTTAGTGAGCAAATTTAGGGCACATGGTATTGGGAGCAAAATACTGACTTGGATTGAAAATTGGTTGGCTGACAGGAAACAAAGAGTAGTGATAAACGGCTCCCTTTCGGAATGGCAGACTGCGACCAGTGGGGTACTGCAGGGATCAGTACTGGGACTGCAGGTTTTTACAATATAGATTAATGATATAGATGATGGTATTAAAAATAATATTAGCAAATTTGCTGATGATACAAAGCTGGCTGGCAGGGTGAAATGTGAGGAGGATGTTAGGAGATTACAGGGTGACCTGGACAAGTTAGGTGAGTGGAGATGCATGGCAGATGCAGTTTAATGTGGATAAATGTGTGGTTATCCACTTTGGTGGCAAGAACAGAAAGGCAGATTACTACCTAAATGGAGTCAAGTTAGGTAAAGGGGCAGTACAACGAGTTCTAGGTGTTCTTGTACATCAGTCAATGAAAGCAAGCATGCAGGTACAGCAGGCAGTGAAGAAAGCTAATAGCATGCTGGCCTTCATAACAAGAGGGATTGAATATAGAAGCAAAGAGGTTCTTCTGTAGCTGTACAGGGCCCTGGTGAGACTACACCTGGAGTACTGTGTGCAGTTTTGGGCTCCAAATTTGAGGAAAGACATTCTGGCTATTGAGGGAGTGCAGCGTAGGTTCAAGAGATCAATTCCCAGAATGGCGGGACTATCTTATGTTGAAAGATTGGAGCGACTGGGCTTGTATACCCTTGGGTTTAGAAGGCTGAGAGGGGATCTGATTGAGACATATAAGATTATTAAAGGATTGGACACTCTGGAGGCAGGAACCATGTTTCCGCTGATGGGTGAGTCCCGAACCAGAGGACACAGCTTAAAAATAAGGGGTAGGCCATTTAGAACAGAGTTGAGGAGAAACGTCTTCACCCAGAGAGTGGTGAGTGTGTGGAATGCTCTACCCCAGAAGGCTGTGGAGGCCAAGTCTTTGGATACTTTCGAGAAAGAGTTGGATAGAGCTCTTAAGGATAGTGGAATCAAGGGTTATGGGGATAAGGCAGGAACAGGATACTGATTGAGGATGATCAGCCATGATCATAATGAATAGTGGTGCTGGCTCGAAGGGCAGAATGGCCTACTCCTGCACCTGTTGTCTATTGAATCACCTGGGCTCAGCTGTAATGCCTTGGCAACTTCCTGTCTAAACTTCACATAAAGAGTAGCTCCTTGTCTGTTGTTCTGTGGAAACCCCATCCTGCGAAGGGCTGGTGCTTTCAGGAGAGGAATCATGGAGATATAGATTGCTATGATCCCAGCTGATGTTAATACTGGATAAGTCAGATACCAGGTGAAACCTGGCTTACTAGATCATATTTTAATTTATCTTGGTTTTAACAAAGTGATCTCTCATTGAAACATAAGCATGCAATGCTGTACATTTTACTTTAACAATGAAACAGTAACTTATTAACAAAACAAATGAAGATATCATTAGGTAGTTCGGTTTATTCTGTTTTAACACAAATTCAAAGATTTTTAAAAACAAATGGCAAAAGTATTATCTCATTAATCCCAAAACACTTCATAAATTGAAAAGAAAAACAACAGCTTTTGTGTGGTACCCAAAGCATACCCTGTTTCAGTACCCGAAGACGCGTCTTGCTGAGTACCCAAAAAAGACCACTTGTACAGTGCTTACACCAGATGCCCTGTCTCTAACACCTCGATAGGTTAAATCACTTGTGACTTTAACATATAAACTGGAATTGCAAATAACTCCTTCCTGGAGCTATTATCCACCTGAGCTTAAACACACTCAGATTTAAGTAACTTCTTAAGTTATATTTAGTCTGGGGCTAACACTAACTTTTCACTGAGGTAAACCTAGATCATTATATGCTCTCTTTCTCAGGAGCATCTATACATGCATCTTTATCCAAAGACTTCACAGGTTTGCTCAAAACTTAAACTAAGGAACAACTCCTTAAGCTTTAAAACAGTTCAAAAATCTCTAATAAACCTGGAGGCTCCTGAGCAGCAACTGGGACTTGAATCCAGGCCTCCTGAATCAGAGATGATACGCTACCACTGCACCACAAGGAGCCTCTAATCTCCCAATGATGTTAACAATATGTAGATGAGGAACAAGTTGGGGGAAATGGATTGATCAATTGGGACCAAGTTGTCCAGATCAGTAGCAGATCAGTAAGAGTGAAACTAGGCAATTTCTCACGCGGCTGAACAACAGAGGAAAATTATTGCAGGAGAATAGTATGATTGACCACGTCAACAAAAGCAGAGGAATTCGAGAAATGACATGCTATTGCCAGTCATTGGAAATGTTACTTCAGCCTTTGGATAAGGCTGTGGTGGGCTGGAAATCTGATTGAAGAAATTTAACTATTTGCAGCAAGGTGGCAATACGTTTGGAAGCAATAACATGTTTCAGGATTTTGGAGAGGCGAGAGAGAAGTTTGCAGAGACATAGAGATCATAAGTGGATCCTTTTGGAATAGGTGAATGATAATAACAGTTTTGAAAGGGAGAAGACAATATCTGAGGCAAGGAAACCAGTTACAATGTCAGTTACCATGGCGTCCTGAAGAGATGTTAACTGATTTAATTTTGAGCCACTTTTCATTTACTATATAATTGTTGCATGCTGGGAGCAAATGCTTTTTTCTTGCCTCATTGGGGATTGGCAAAATATTGGCTGCTTTTGCTGATGTTTCCTGTGCCCAGAGTCTGAACTAAGTTTGCACAGACACAGGTCAGTCACAAGAATTGAGAGAGACATTTTATCGGCTTCACCTCCTGCTAGTATGCAAATGGCAGGAAGTAATGGATGGATACATTGGTCAACTCTTTTTATGCTGCAAAATAAAGCAATTTGTTTGTTCCCAAGGTGAAGCAAATTTACTTTGATATGAAATAACTTCACTGTCTGTCTTTTTGTGTCCAGGCACATAACTTTGACATCACAAAAAATAACTTGAAAGTAATAATATTTCTGCAGACAGTAAGACTTTAACGGACACTTTGGGGCTGACAGCTTGTCTGCTATTGAATACCTCATTAATGCATTTGTTACTTCTAGTCTTGACTGTACCAATATATTCTTGGCTGGTCTCCTCCATTCTTGCCCTCTATAAATTTCAGGTCATCCAAAACTCTGCTGCCATGTGTTAATTTACAGCAAGTCTTGTTCCCCATAACCACCCTTGTGCTCGCTGACCTCCATCAACTCCCCATTGAACAATGTCACGACATTAAACTTTTCAACCTTGCTTTCACATCCTTTCATGACCTGGTCCCCTTCTTATCTGTAATCTCCTCCAGCCCCACAACCCTTAGATACCAGCACTCCGCTAAATCTAGACACTTGTACATTCCCAATTTTAATTACTGCACCATTATATGTTGGTGCAAGAACATTGAGTTCTTGAAGGATACATTTGCAGGTTCACATTATGCTTCCTTTATTAGAAGTGTGAGCTATACCAATTATTACCACTAGTGCATAAAGGAGCACAGAAATGCAATAACCTTTAGCTTGTTTAATGGATTAAAACAACACAGAATACTGCACAGGAGTGCTATAAAACAAAATTTGATACTGAGCTACATAGAGATTGGGGCAAATCAAGATAGGTTTTAAGGAACGTTGTAAGCAAAGGAGGAAAGAGAAGAAAAGAAGCAAAGTGAAACATCTTAAAGGAGGAAAGGGAGTTATATAGGGGAAGAGGTTTAAGGAGGGAATTCCAGAGTTTGGGACCTTGGTAGCTGAAGAAATAATTAAAATCTGGATTGCTCAATAGACCACAGGAGCACAGATACTTCACAGGATTGTGGAATGGATGTCAGAGATAGGGAACAATGAAGCATAGACAGATTTGAAAACAAGATTGAGAATTTTAAAATAAAGACATTGCTTAATTAGGAGCTAATGTAAGTGAGTGAACAAAGAGTTGCTAAGTGAATGAAATTCACTGTGAGTTAGGACAGCAGCAGAAGGGTTTTAGATTACTCTAAGTTTCTGGAGGATGGACCACTAGAGGCGGGCCAGGAGTACATTGGAATACCAAAGCTTGGAGGTAACAAAGGTGGGAATGAGAGTTGCAACAGCAGATGAGGTGACATGGGGTGAAGATAGATAATCTTGGTGAAAGCATGGAATGAACACATTGACACAGTATTGTTATCGATTCGCGAGTCCTGTTTGCTCTTTGTGAAGCTGAAGGAATCCTGCACTGTGTCAGTAAAGATCTGCTCAGGACTGGTTGTAGCAATTCACTTGACCATTTTGCCAATTCATGTAGTGCATAATAGATTATGATTTGGAGATGCCGGTGTTGGACTGGGGTGTACAAAGTTAAAAATCACACAACACCAGGTTATAGTCCAACAGGTTTAATTGGAAGCACACTAGCTTTCGGAGCAACGCTCCTTCATCAGGTGATAGTCACCTGATGAAGGAGTACCGCTCCTAAAGCCAGTGTGCTTCCAATTAAACCTGTTGGACTATAACCTGGTGTTGTGTAATTTTTAACATAATAGATTATGTTGCCATTGGATCCCCTCTAGACTAATATCTTTATTAGTTTCCACAAGAAACCTGTCTTCAATGGAATGATACCTAATCTCCAACACCTTGCAAATTTCCGATATGTAGATGATACATTTGCTGTATTTATTTCTGCAGCTATATGCAAGAACGTCTTTCCACACCTTAATGGGTTCCACCTGTGCTCAAATTCACCTTTGAAATGGAGCAGTCAAACAAGCTCTCTTTCCTCAATGTGTTCATTTGAGAAATCTGCTCATAGGTTCTCTACCACTGGTCAATAAGCATGTTGCAATTCCTGTAGTTCCACATGCTATAAGACTGGCCTTAGTGACAACCTTGTGAATAGGCCCAAGTCAGTAACTGACTGTACAAGCTTGATGCTGAAATCATTTGCATCAAAGCTATCCTGTGTAATAATGGCTGCTGCGATCAGGTCATTGTTCACTGTATGACACATAATATCATGAAACGGCCTCAGCTGCCACTTTTGATCCTAGCAAATGTCCGGTCTACCTCCAATTACTCTTGGAAGGCTACGTTGTCTCAGAAGTTTGTACAGCAAGTAAGCTCTTTGTGTTGTGCTGCTACTGTGCAATAGTAACACTAGTGAAATTCAGTATTCAGCACCTGACGGAATGTTCCTGTCAAGTCAAAAAAGATGTTCAGTCTACTACACACAAAAAGAATGTGGTATATGAATTTCAGAGCCAGTGTGATGCCAGCTGGATATGTTGTAGGTCTTAACAACCGATGGATCATTACTAAACAGCAAGTCGATTTATCCATGACAGGCAGAGGACTGACCATACTCAACCAAAATGCATGCAAAACTCAGAACATAGTGTCCAATGTTGGATGTGATTCCACCATTGGATAACATTTGCTAAATAATCCTGTGTTCATAGAATTACTCAAACAACCAATTTTAAATTAGCAGTCATAGAGTCATACAGTACAGAAGAGGACCTTCAGCCCATTGAGTCTGTACCACCAAAAATAAACTACTCCCTACCCGAGTCCCACTTTGCCACATTAGGCCCATAGTCTTGAATGTTATGACACTTCAAGTGTTCATCCAAGTACTTTTTAAAGGTATGAGGTTACTTGCATCAATTACCCTCCCAAATAGTGTATCACCCTCTAAACCTCCTGCCTTTCACTTCAAAGGTGTGCCTCCTTGTTTTTGACCCTTTGACTAAGGGGAATAGCTACTTTCTATCCAGCCTGTTCATACCCCTCATAACCTTATACATTAGGTCCCCCTCAACCTTTTTTGCTCCAAAGGAAAAAACCCAAGGTTATCTAGCTTCTTTTCATAGCTGAAATGCTCCATCTCAAGTAACAAGCTGGCAAATCTCCTCTGCACCCCCTTCACATCCTTCCTATTAGTGTGGTGACCAGAACTGCCCACAGTGCTCTAGCTGTGTCTGATCCAAAGTTCTGTACAGCTCCATCATGACCTGCTTTTATTTATTCTATGCCACAATAGATAAAGACGTGTCCCATGTGCCTTCTGAATGACCCTATTAACCTCTCCTGCCACCTTAAGGGTTCTGTAGATAAGAACCCCAAGATCCCTCTGTTCCTCTGAACCTCCTAAAGTCCTGCCATTCATTGAGTACCCCCTTGTCTTATTACTTCTTCTGAAGTGCGTCACCAGTCAGGCTCACGTATACTAGAAGTTACAAATATTCACACTAGGACTTTGTCCTTTGCAAACAGAAAGAACGTTTCCATGCTCCTGCCAGTCGACTTCCTTGGTTTGAATTTAAACAAAAGCTTGTGGTTAACGGCTCCTTGATACATTCTCCATAGCATCACTTTATGAATTAGAGTCCACTTGCCAACCAATGACCACCCTCTTCTTGTGCAGTAGAAATTGTTGTTTCCACTCAGATTTTGCATTCTTGCAAGTCTGTCCTGACAAGTACAAGTTCAAAAGCTTTGACAATATGTCTCTTTCCAGCAATACTCATGCTTTGTACTACCATGTAACAATTTCTCTTTAGTTTTTGTTAGGATGTGTTTTAGATTTCAGATTGTTTGGATGTGAATGCTTGGGGCTTCGTTACTTAGTGAATTATCTGCTGACAGATACCAAAAAATGTATTTGTAACATTTGCCAGTGAATTGCAGATTCAGAAGAACAGATAAACTAACTGTAGAAAATCAATACGTGCTGTCATCTTAATTTGAGTCATCTCAGTGTTGATGCAATGCATTTCAAAGATAAATTGAAAGGAGATTGTAAAGTGAGATAGGTTCAATTAATGATGCGGAAGATTGAGGGATTAAATTAAATTAAAGCCAGAAAATAATTATTTGTAGAACAGTGTTAAACAGCTTTTACGTTGCTGTTGTTTAGAGTACAGATTTCAGGGCCAATTATTAATAATGAAATGACTGAATACAGCTTACTCATTCAGTTTCTCATGGATTAGTAATTAGTGGGGTAAGTGGGATTCAATTTATAGGCATCAATCTCCAAGAATCTGAAGGTAAACAGCATGCACAATAGAAGCAGGCTAATGTTTATGAATCATGGGGAATAAATTGTCCAAATGATTAAAAATTTTTATATGTCCTTGGGATATGATACTGGCTGGGCCAGTATTTATTGCCTGTTCCTAGTTGCCCTTGAGAGGGTGGTGGTGAGCTGCCTTGAAATGCTGTAGTCCATGTGCTGTAAGTAGACCACAATGCTGTTAGGGAATTTCAGGGTTTTGACCCAGCAACAATGAAGGAATGGTGATATATTTCCAAGTCAGGCTGGTGTGTAACTCAGAGAAGAACCTGCTGATAATAGTGTTGCCATGTATCTACTGCCTTTAGGTGGTAGAGGCTATGGATTTGGAAGGTGCTGTAACGTGAGCGTTATTGCATTTCTTCAGTGCATCTTGTAGATGGTACACACTGCTGTCACTGTCCATTGATGATGAAAGGAGTGGATGTTGAACATGGTGGATGGTACACAATCAAGTGGGCTGTTTTGACCTGGATGGTTTTGAAATTCTTGAGTGTTGGAGGTGCATTCATCCAAGTAAGTGGGGAGTATTCCACCACACTCTAACTTGTGCCTTGTAGATGGTGGATAGGCTTTGAGGAGTCAAGAGATGAGTTGCACTCTGCAGAATCCCCAACCTTTGATCTACTCTTGTAGCCACTGTATTCGTATGGTCAATTAATTTCATTTTGTAGTCAGTGGTAGGCCCTAGGAAGTTGGTAGTGGGGAGTTCAGATTCAGTGATGGTAAGTAATGCCATTGAATATCACGGGGTGGTGGTTACCTTCTGTCTTGCTGTATATGGTCATTGCCTGTTATTTGAGTGGCGTGAGTGTTATTTGCCACTTGTCAGCCCAAGCCTAGATATTGTCCATTTTGAACATGGACTGCTTCAGTATCTGAGGAGTCGCAAATGGTGCTGAACATTGTGCAATTATCAGTGAGCATCCCCACTTCTGACCTTATGATGGAGGGAAGGTCATTGATGAAGCAGCTGAAGATGGTTGGGCCTCGGACACTACCTTGAGGAACTCCTGTGGAGATGTCCTGGAGCTGAGATGACCGACAACCAATGGCAACTATTTCTGTTTGTGACAGGTATAACTCTAACCAGCAACACATTTCCCCCAGTTCCAACTGTCTTCAGTTTTGCTAGGGCTCCTTGATGCTTTACTTGGTCGAATGTAACTTTGATGTCAAAGACATCCCCTCTGGAATTCAGATCTTTTATCTATATTTGAACGAAGGCTGCAATAAGGTCACAAGCTGAGTGGCCCTGACAGAACCCAAACTGGGTGTCAGTGAGCAGGCTATTTCTTCATAAGTGCTGCCCGATAGCGTTGTCAGCGACCCATCCCATCATTTTGGTGATCATCAAGAGAAGACTGATGCGGTGGCATTTGGCTGGGCTGGATTTTTCCTGCTTTTTGAGTACTGGACATTACTCATTGTTTTCCACATTGTTGGGTAGATGCCAGTGTTGTAGCTGTACTGGAAGAGCTTGGCTCGGAACCAAAACTGAAAGTGCTAGAGAAATTCAGCAGGTCTGGCAGCATCTATGGAGAGAAAAACAGAGTTAATGTTTGGAGTCCCTTTGTCACTGGGGAAGTGGCTAGTTTTGGAGCATGTATCTTGAGTATTATTGTCAGAATGTTATCAGGGACCATAGACTTTGCTTGATACAACGTGGGATGAATGAAATGGTTGAAGACTAGGGACTTCCAGAGGAGGCTGGTAATGTTTGTCCTTGTTGGCACTCTGGACACTGCCTCACCAATGCTGCTATGCCTGTACTTAATCCTGGCCACCAGATATAACTTCTCACCAACATCTTCATTTTGGACACCCTTGGATGACCCTGGTGGAGTTCAGCCACTATCTGGCAGCGGCCTTTGCTCGGGACAATCACTCTTGCTCCCATAATAATATTCCACCCTCTACTGTGAACTAGTCTCTCTAGGTCCAAAAAGATTTTAATTCTAGTTGTGACGGCCCTTTGGTTTCCTCCGTCACCACCAGCTGTTTCAGTTTTGCTAGAACTGGATCTTTCTGCGTACAAAGTCTGATGTTGTAAGCTGTGACCAGACAACTTAAAACCATTATGGACTCTTCTGTGGTGGTACCACTGGGCGTGTATCTGCCAATGAGAAGGAGCTCAATGCATCCACATTCACTACTCAGCCTCCCAAATGGTGTTCCAAGTTGTAATTATATGTTCTTAGTATTAAAGCCCACTGCTGAATTCGGCCTGAAGCTATGTTCTCTTTAATTAGACCAAGTAGAGGTGTGTGGTCCATAATTAACACAAATTTTCATGCATGAAGGTACTGATGGAACTTCCTCACTCCAACTACAACTGCCAATCCTTCTATCTGGGCATATTAATGCTTTGCATTAGCCAAAGTCCTGGATGCATATGTCATTGGGCAGTCCTCTCCACTAGGCCACCTATGAGCTAGTACCACCTTAATACTGTATGGGGAGGCATCATATATCAATAGTTGGGATCATTGTGGGCCAACACATTACAGGATGAGAGCTGGAAGCTTGAGCTTGTCAGTGTGACCATTTCCAAAGCAGACCCTTGTTTTTAAGGAGTTGATACAAAAAGGTGCCAGGATGGAGGCCATGTTATGATGAACTTCCCATAGTCAATTTACCAGTCCAAGACATGACCCAAGCTCCTTGACAGACATGGGGACCGAGCATCTTTGATCGCCCTCACTTTATTTTCCAATGGTGTAAACTCAGTCTTGTCAACTCTGCAGCCCAAATAGTTCACTTGTGGGGCATTTTTTCCCATCTTGGGTTGACACCTGCCTTGGGAAAATGCCTTAGGACTACCTCCACGTTCTCTAAGTGTTTCTTATTAGTTTTCCCTGTTATTTGGGCATCATCTAGATGAATGGCAACCTGTGGTAAACCTTGCAAAATGTTCTCCATCGTCTGTTGAAAAGTTGCACAGATGGATGAGACCCCAAATGGTAGTCTCGTATATTGGTACAAACCCTTATGGGTATTAATTGTAGCATACGTCTGGGAATCCTCATCTAACCACAATTGCAGGTACGCATGGCTCACATCCAGCTTTGTGAAGGACAGCCCCCTGTCATCTTTGTGTATAAATCCTCTAGGCGAAGGATTGGAAATTTATCCAGCTGCAAGAAGCAGATTACTATTTGTTTATAATGCCCACAAAGGTGGACCAACCCGTCTGGCTTCACAATTGGTGCTGCCCATTCCACAAACTGGATTGGTTTGATGATTCCTTCACTTTCCAGCCTCCTGATTTCTGGCTGTACTTTTGCCTGTAAGTCAAATGGCATTGGGCAAGCCTTGCAGAATCATGGAATTACTTCCTGATCAACATGCCAGGTGGCCTTCACTCCTTTAATAGTCCCTAGACCTTCCTGAAAAGCTTTCAGGTATTTAATTAGGACTTTACTTAGGCAGCCATTTTCTAATTGAAAAATGTTGAGCCAATTAAGGTGAGTCTCTCGCAAACAATTTCACCCCATCCAGCTTGGGCCAGAGTCTTTTACTACAATCAGTGGTAACAACCAGCTGCTTCTCATAAGAGACCGGAACCGAAGTTGGACCTTAATCTGTAAAGGTTCCCTGGCGTAGGTTCTCAGACTAGCCGAGGCCTTGCACAAACCAAGTTGGACTCCAGAGTGAATTTTATTTAAGACTGGTTCTGTAATCACTGATACAGCTGCACCAGTATCAACCTCCATTAGAACTGGATGACCATTTAACTGGATGTTTATTCTGATTGGTTCTGATTTGGATGTTAAACAATTTAACTGTTCCAAACCAGATTAGGTGAATTTCCCAGGGTGTGCAATCTCCTGAATACTGGTCTATGAGTTCTCTTCATTTTGTCTCGAGTCTGCATATTAGCAGTAACTACAATGGCTTGCTGGCCTGGATCATGAGGAAAATGTTAACCATTTGGCTGAGGCTTGGCTTTGGTTTGGGGTTTTGCTGTGGACTGACCGAGAATCCCTCTGTTCAGAATGTGTCCTGAGTGAGGCTATGCAATTGCCTTCATTCAAGTGGTGTTCCCCAAGTTCAGTTGACCTGGCAAGAGAATCAACTTCCATTGGAATACCCTGCAACTCATAGGCTCCACTTGCTGCATTTTCTAATGATAATATTAATTGTAGTGTCTGTTTGAAGTCCAGTTGGGCTTCAACTAGTAGGTGTGTTTGCATGGTCACATCATTAATCCCACATACCAAACGGTCTTTCAGCTGTAAGGTTTTAGAAAGGCAAATCAGAGCAGGACTTATACACTTAATGATGATAAAGTCCTGGGGAGTGTTGCTGAACAAAGAGACCTTGTAGTGCAGGTTCATCGTTCCTTGAAAGTGGAGTCACAGGTAGATAGGATAGTGGAGAACGCATTTAGTATGCTTTCCTTTATTGGTCAGAGTATTGAGTACAGGAGTTGGGAGGTCATGTTGCAGCTGTACAGGACATTGGTTAGGCCACTGTTGGAATATTGCGGGCAATTCTGGTCTCCTTCCTATCGGAAAGATGTTGTGAAACTTGAAAGGGTTCAGAAAAGATTTACAAGGATGTTGCCAGGGATGGAGGACTTGAGCTACAGGGAGAGGCTGAACAGGCTGGGGCTGTTTTCCCTGGAGCGTCAGAGGCTGAGGGGTGACATCATAGAGGTTTACAAAATTATGCGGGGCATGGATAGGATAAATAGACAAAGTCTTTTCTCTGGGGTGGCGGAGTCCAGAACTAGAGGTTTAGGGTGAGAGGGGGAAAATTTATAAGGGACCTAAGGAGCAACTTTTTCACATAGAGGGTGGTGTGTGTATGGAATGAGCTGCCAGAGGAATTGGTGGAGGCTGGTGCAATTACAACATTTAAAAGGCATCTGGGTAGATATATGAATAGGAAGGGTTTATGGGCCAAATGATGGCAGATGAGACGAGATTGGGTTGGGTTGGTCAGCATGGATGAGTTGGACTGAAGGGTCTGTTTCCGTGCTGTACATCTCTATGACTCTATTTCACTAAGAGTTAAATCAAAGTTACATGCATCTGCCAGTTGTCTTAACTTAGTCAAGATTCCCATTATGGATTCCCCAGTTCTCGAATTACGGTGTAAAAATTATAGCATCTCACAATTGGAGGAGGCTTGCGTTCGTAATAATTCTTAACCATGTCTGTCAATTCTTGAAAATAGGAGCAGGAGTAGGCCATTTTGCCCTTTGAGCCTGATCTGCCATTCAATATGATCATGGCTCATCATCCAACTTCGTCCTCTGTTCCCACTTTCTCCCCCATTCCCTTTGACCCCTTTAGCCTTAAGAACTACTTCAAATTCCATCTTGAAAGCATTCAATTCTTTGGGCTCATTGTAATGACTGTAACAAGGTCAGCCAGCTGGACCTCACAAAATATGAGTTCCCTGTTTGGGGCTGTTAATCTTGTCCGATCAGGGAGCCCTGGCTGACAGAGAAGGGCACTGTTTGTCACTGGCTACTCCAGTGTTTCCTTTCTTCCTGGTGGTAGAATATCAATAAAGATTTACATACTTGTTTCTTTGGAGATATAACTCACAATGAGTTCTAGTAACTTGTTTTTAAAACTGCAAACATCTTCTTACAGAGCATCCTTGGTTTAAAACTATATCTTTTTTCCATTTTTAGTTCACAGTCCAAGAAAAAAGCAAGCTATCTTTACAATGGGGCTGTGTAAGTTGTTGCTGTTCCCTTAGGTTTATGTCAGATGGTCTGTCCAGTTTCATTCCTATCTTTAGACTTTCTGGCATTTGATCCAGTTGAATGAATTGCTAGGCCATTTCAGTTGGCAGTTAGAGGCAATGATATTGCTGTGCGTCTGGAGTCACACGTAGGCCAGACCAGATAAGGATGGCAGTTTCCTTCCCTAAAATACATTAGTGAACAGTGATTACATTATTGCCATTAGTCTAGTTTTTAACCCTGAATTTTATTGAATTTAAAAATTCACCAGCCACGATGGTGTGATTCATACCCATGTCCCAGAACATTAGAATGGGGTTCTAGATTACTAGTCCAATTACCACTACACCACTGCATCCCAGTAACACTTTAATTTTTAAAAAATTGTCCTTTTTAACTTGCCTTTATGTTGATGCAAAAAATGTCTTTCCTGACACCATAACACCCACAAGGACCACTGTTAGCCTGTAATCACCTCCACCTTGTTCATTCTCATCCAATTCTCCACCTTATCCCATTCTTTCCTGTCACACTGTCCCTTTCCAGAGGATTTGCCCTGGATATTTTTGGTACCTATTTCAATACATTCAATTTAATATTGAATGTGTTGTCTGTCATCGTCGCAGAAGTACATTGAGTGGCTTCCTTCCTCTTTTGTTGTGTCCAATTAAATGTTAGTGGATCTTGGATATTTGGAAGTGGACACACATTTAATGTTGAGGGGTAGTATTTTCTTTGTTGTTACCTCAAGGTTCGCTCCTCTGCTGCAACAGCACAGTCTGTTGGTGGGAGATAATTCCACAGGCAGCAATCGCCTCCCATATGGGCATTTTTTATAAGTGAATCAGACAATAGGAAAGTAAATTTCTGTCTGCAAACAAATGGGTCTCCAGACAAATGGGTTTGTCATTCGACAATCACAATAGGTATATAATTTGTTCAATCAGATTACACTGATCCCCATGCTTTTTATACTGATGCAATAATCAGAAATTTAAATCACTTGAACCAAACCATGGTTGGATTTAAATATTTTTTAAAATTAAATAATGCATGAAATGTTCTTGAGTCAGGTCAGTGTCCTGCATTTAGAGCAGGCTAGGCTGGAATAGATTTCATATTTGGTGAACACAGTAACACTGGAACATTGAAGGAATTGGTGGAAATTTTAATCAGTAACCTTGACCCTGAGATGTGCTATGTCTCTGTCCATTGATATATTTATGAGTACAGCTTGCAGTATTGCTATTGCTTTATTGCTCTGTGATTTGTGGGAGTATCATCAAATGTCCACAATTCACGTGGAACATATAATTGTAGCTTTCTGCTTATTAAAATCTCTTGGTTGATTTATGTGTAAAGGACCCACAGAATACGTGAGTGATCTTGCATGTTGCCAGTGTTGAGTTTGTGATATGTGGTAGGGTGGTGGTAGTATTTATTCAATTTCACGGTTGGGTTGTATTGGTTTCTGCAAGGGGCTAACAACTAATGACAGGCTTTCACAACTGTGTCAGGTGTTGTGAACCGGAGTGTTACTGCAATTATTTCATTGTCTTTACAAGGAAAAATTCACCCTGGGCGGAGTCCTTTTTTTTGTTTTCCCCTGTTGGTGTAGCTCCTCCCGGTAGAACAGATAGTGATCCTTCGACCTCTGTCACATACACTGTCTTATTTCCTCTATGTGCATTACAGCAGGGAGTATCTCAGGATGACTTGAACTTCATCTATTTTTTTTGAACATCTCGTCCTCACTCTATGTCTATGACAGGCATGAGATTGGGAACTCAGTGTGCTGGGGAATTATGGGTCAGATTAATATCTTCAAGTCTGACATATATAACACTGAAATGGAAGGGTCTCATTTTGTATTATTCATTCAGGCGATGTGAGCTTCATTGGTTGGGGGCCAGCATTTATAACCCATCCCTAATTGTCCTTGAGAAAGTGATGAGTTGCCTTCCTGAACCACTGCAGTTCTTTTAGTTTAGGTACATCTTCAATGCTGTTATGGAGGTAGTTTCAAGATTTTGATCCAGTGACAGTGAAGGCACAGCGATATATTTCTGAGGTGGGATGGTGAGTGGCTTGGAGGAGAGCTTGCAGGTTGTGGCATTCCTATGCATCTGCTGCCCTTGTCCTTTTATGTGGTAGCAATCTAGGTTTGCAAGGTGCTGTCTGAGGATGTTTGGTGGATTTCTGTAATGCTCCTTGTAGACGGGACAGACCTGTTCGTCGATGTTGGATGTTTGTGGGTAGGATACCTATCAAGCGGATTGCTTTGTCCTGGATGGTATCAAGCTTCTTGAGTGCTGTTGGAGTTGCACTCATCCAGGCAAGAGGGGAGTATTCCATCACACTCCTGACTTGTGCCTTGTAGACAGGACCATATTTTGAGGGAGTCAGGAAGTGGGTTACTCACTGCAGGATTCCTAACCTGTTCTTGTAACCACTGTATTTATGTGACTAGTCCAATTCAGTTTTTGGTCGATGGTAAACCCTAGCATGTCTATAGTGGGGGATTCAGTGACAGTAACACCATTGAACATCAAGAGGAGTCATTAGATTGTCTGTAATTGGAGATTATCATGAATTGACATGAATATTACTTTCCACTTGTCAGCCCAGGCCTGGATATTGTGCAGATCTTGTTGCATTTTGCACATGGACTGCTTCAATATCTGAGGAGTTGTGAATGATACTGAACATTGCGCATTCATTAATGAACATTCCCACTTCTGACTTTATGATGGAGGGAAGATCATTGATGAAACAGCTGAAGATAGTAGGGCCTAGGACACTACCGTGAGGAACTCCTGCAGAGATGTCCTGGAGCTGAGATGACTGACCTGCAACAACCCCGACCATCTTCCTTTGTGCTAGGTATGACATCCCCTCTTGAATTCAGCTCTTTTGTCCATGTTTGAACTAAGGCCATAATGAGGTCAGGAGTTGAGTGGCCTTGGCGAAACTCAAACTGGGTGTCAATGTTGAGCAGGTGCTCCGTGACAGCACTGTTGATAACACCTTCCATCACTTTACTAATGATCAAGAGTAGACTGATGGGGCAGTAATTGGTTGGTTGACCTTGCACTTTATATACAGGACACATCTGGGCAATTTTTCACATTGCCAGGTAGATGACAGTGTTGTAACTGTACTGGAACAGCTTGGCTAGGGCAGTGGCAAGGTCTGGAGCACAAGTCTTCAGTACTATTGCAGGAATGTTGTCAGGGCCCATAGCCTTTGCAGTGTGCAATGTCTCCCACCATTTCTTGATATCATGTGAAGTGAATTGAATTGGCTGAAGACTGGTATCTGTAATGCAGGGGACCACTTGTGAAGGCTGAGATGGATCATCCACTCGGCATTTCTGACTGAGGATTGCTGAGAATGCTTCAGTCTTATCTTTTGCTTTGATGTGCTGGTCTCTGCCATCATTGAGGATGGAGATATTTGTGGAGCCTCCTCTTCCTCCAGTGAGTTGTTTAATTGTCCACAACCATTCATGACTGGATGCGGCAGGACGTAGATCTGATCCATTGGTTGTGGGATCGCTTAGCTCTGTCTATCACTTGCTGCTTGCACTGTTTGGCTTGCAAGTAGTCCTGTTTACTGGCTTTATCAGGTTGACATCTTATTTTCAGGAATGCCTGGTGCTGCTCCTGGCATGCCCTCCTGCCCTCTCCATTGAACCAGGGTTGATCCTCTGGCTCAATGGTAATAGTTGTCTGGGGAATATACCAGGCCACGAAGTTACAGATTGCACGTGAGTACAATTCTGCTGCTGTTAATGGCCCACAATACCTCATGGATGCCCAGTCTTGAGATGCTAGATCTTTTTGAAGTCTGTCCCATTTAGCACATTGATAGTGCCACACAGCACGATGGAGGGTATTCTCAATGTGAAGGTGGTACTTCGTCTCCATAATGACTGTGCAGTGGTCACTCTTATTGATACTGTCATGGACAGGCACATCTGCAGCTGACAGATTGGTAAGGATGAGGTCAGGTATGTTTTTCCCTCTTGTTGGTTCCCTCACCACCTGCCGCAGACCCAGTCTGGCAACTGCCTTTAGGACCTGACCAGCTCAATCAGTAGTGCTGCTGCCAAGCCGCTCTTGGTTGTGGACATTCACATGCCCCACCCAGAGAACATTTTGCACCTTTGCCACACTCAATGCTTCCTCCAAGTGTTGTTCAACATGAAGGAGTACTGATTAATCAGTCAAGGGAGGATGGTATGTGAAAATCAGCATGAGGTGTCCTTGCCCTATTTGACTTGGTGCCATGAGACTTCATGGGAACTAGAGTCAATGTTAAGGACTCCCAGAGAAACTCCCTTCCAACTGTATCACACTGTGCCATCACCTCAGCTTGGTCTGTCCTGCCAGTGGGACAGGACATATCCAGGGATAGTGATGGTGGTGTCTGGGACATTGTCTATGTGGTATGATTTTGTGAGTATGACCATGTCAGGCTGTTGCTTGATGAGTTTTGGGACAGCTCTCCCAATTTTGGCATGAGACCCCAGATGTTAGTAAGAAGGAATTTGCACGATCAACGAGGTCATATTTACAGTTGTTATATTAGGGGCCTAAGTCAGATGAGTTTTTGTGGTAATTGATAATGGTTTCACTATGAATTGCAGATTCCTTAAATTTAAATTCTACCATCTCCCATATTGAGATTGGAACCCAGGTGCTTCCTCTATTAACTCAATGTTTGAATGGTTAATCCAGTGACAATACCAGTGGGTCATCTCCATTTCAGATGCTTTAACTTAGTGACATGTATTTTCAAGGAGAAAGTGAGGTTTGCAGATGCTGGAGATCAAAGTTGAAACTTTATTGCTGGAACAGCACAGCAGGTCAGGCAGCATCCAGGGAACAGGAGATTCGACGTTTCGGGCACAGGCCCTTCTTCAGGAATGAGCAGAGAGTGTTCAGCAGGAGAAGATAAAAGGTAGGGAGGAGGGACTTGGAGGAGGGGCGTTGGAAATGTGATAGGTGGAAAGAGGTCAAGGTGAGGGTGATAGGTCGGAGTAGGATGGAGGTGGAGAGGTCATGAAGAAGACTGCAGGTCAGGAAGGCGGTGCCGGGCTGGAGGGATTCGGCTGAGACAAGGTGGGGGGAGGGGGGATGAAGAAACTGGTGAAGTCCAAGTTCATCCCCTGTGGTTGGAGGGTTCCCAGTCGGAAGATAAGACGCTCCTCCTCCGACCGTCGCGTTGTTGTGGTTTGGCGGTGGATGAGTCCAATGACCTGCATATCCTCGGTGGAGTGGGAGGGGGAGTTGAAATGCTGTGCTACAGGGTGGTTGGGTTGGTTCGTCCGGGTGGCCCAGAGGTGCTCTCTGAATCGCTCCGCAAGTAGGCGGCCTGTCTCCCCAATATAGAGGAGGCCACACCGGCTGCAGCGGATGCAGTAGATGATGTGGGTGGAGGTGCAGGTGAATCTGTGGCGGATATGGAAGTTTCTTTTGGGGCCTTGGAGAGAAGTGAGGGGGGAGGTGTGGGCGCAAGTGTTGCACCTCCTGCGGTTGCAAGGGAAGGTGCCGGGAGTGGAGGTTGGGTCGGTGGGGGGTGTGGATCTGACAATGGAGTCGCGGAGGGAGTAGTCTCTACGGAAAGCTGATAGGGGAGGGGAGGGAAATATATCCTTGGTGCTGGGGTCTGTTTGGAGGTGAGACGATGGGTCGTCCGGGGCAGTCAGGTTTGTGGATTTTGGGCAGGAGGTAGAAACGGGCGGTGCGGGGTTGTGGGACTATGAGGTTGGAGGCGGTGGATGGGAGGTCCCCTGAGGTGATGAGGTTATGGATGGTCTGGGAGATGATGGTTTGGTGGTGGGGGGTGGGGTCATGTAGGGTATGTGGAACAATCCATCTTCCGCAACTACACTGGCCCCACCCCCCATCTTTTCCTTCGCTACATTGATGACTGTATCGGCGCTACCTCGTGCTCCCACGAGGAGGTTGAACAGTTCATCCACTTCACCAACACCTTCCACCCCGACCTCAAATTCACCTGGACAGTCTCGGACTCCTCCCTCCCCTTCCTAGACCTTTCTGTTTCTATCTCAGGCGACCGAATCAACACGGACATCTACTACAAACCAACCGACTCCCACAGCTACCTGGACTACACCTCCTCCCATCCTGCCCCCTGTAAAAACGCCATCCCATTCTCCCAATTCCTTCGTCTCCGCCGCATCTGCTCCCAGGAGGACCAGTTCAAAATACGTACAACACAGATGACCTCCTTCTTCAAGGACCGCAATTTCCCCCCCGACGTGGTCAACGGTGCCCTCCACCGCATCTCCTCCACTTCCCGCTCCTCCGCCCTTGAGCCCCGCCCCTCCAACCGCCACCAGGACAGAACCCCACTGGTCCTCACCTACCACCCCACCAATCTCCATGTACAGCGCATCATCCGCCGTCACTTCCGCCACCTCCAAACAGACCCCAGCACCAAGGATATATTTCCCTCCCCTCCCCTATCAGCTTTCCGTAGAGACCACTCCCTCCGCGACTCCCTTGTCAGATCCACACCCCCCACCGACCCAACCTCCACTCCCGGCACCTTCCCTTGCAACCGCAGGAGGTGCAACACTTGCGCCCACACCTCCCCCCTCACTTCTCTCCAAGGCCCCAAAGGAAACTTCCATATCCGCCACAGATTCACCTGCACCTCCACCCACATCATCTACTGCATCCGCTGCAGCCGGTGTGGCCTCCTCTATATTGGGGAGACAGGCCGCCTACTTGCGGAGCGATTCAGAGAGCACCTCTGGGCCACCCGGACGAACCAACCCAACCACCCTGTAGCACAGCATTTCAACTCCCCCTCCCACTCCACCGAGGATATGCAGGTCATTGGACTCATCCACCGCCAAACCACAACAACGCGACGGTCGGAGGAGGAGCGTCTTATCTTCCGACTGGGAACCCTCCAACCACAGGGGATGAACTTGGATTCACCAGTTTCTTCATCCCCCCTCCCCCCACCTTGTCTCAGCCGAATCCCTCCAGCCCGGCACCGCCTTCCTGACCTGCAGTCTTCTTCTTGACCTCTCCGCCTCCATCCTATTCCGACCTATCACCCTCACCTTGACCTCTTTCCACCTATCACATTTCCAACGCCCCTCCTCCAAGTCCCTCCTCCCTACCTTTTATCTTCTCCTGCTGAACACTCTCTGCTCATTCCTGAAGAAGGGCCTGTTACCGAAACGTCGAATCTCCTGTTCCCTGGATGCTGCCTGACCTGCTGTGCTGTTCCAGCAATAAAGTTTCAACATGTATTTTCAAGATGTGTTTGATATCTTAATAACAGTGTTTTGAACAACTATCCAATATGGTTTCCTGCTTGAGTTGGATCTGATGGTACAGCCACAGTGCCAGTTTTCTTTTCTTCTGATACCAGGTTTCTGATGTAACTGCTTGTATGCTGTCTTATCAATGGTGCCAGGTGGCAGTGGTGACTTGTAACAAAAGGGTTGCATTTCCTCAAATCGACAGAGGTGTCTCACCAGAAGCTGTAATCACTTTCCAGGGAGCCATCAATGCTGACAGAAGTGCTGGACACTCAGAATATTTAAAGCAATGCAGAGTACTATATAAAAAGAAAGCATATACATCACAGTGCCATAAAGTCACAATCTCTTGGTGTCAGGTTTACATCCCAGAAATATTCTAGATTGTGCGCTCAAAGTCTGCTTCATGCAAAAGGACAGCTGCCTTGGAGCAGGCCATTCAGTCCCCTTGAGTCCATTTTGCCATTCCATCAGATCATGATCTGTATGTCAAATCCATTTACCTACCTTTGATTTGCATCCTTTGACATCCTTTCCCAGCAAATTTCAGTTGATCTTCAGCATCCACAATCTTCTTGGAAAGAGAATATTTCAGAATTATCTGTGCTTGATGAAATAGTTTTTTTTTCATAGACTTGATTAAATCCTGGTTATGAACTATACACTATCAACATGGAGTTGGTTTTGATAATAGGAAGAGGATCAAAGGCATGACAAAAAAAACAAGATGGATTGGAGACATAGTGGGATAAGCACATTGCCTCCTGCTGTCTGAACTCTGGAAACTGGACAAAAGTATTGTAAGATCAACCTGAAAACTGTTCAGTGTTCAGAATATGGGATGGAGGCTATGTAGGAGAGCCGTTTGAATTCTAAGGTCTATCCTGCTAATGACTTAAGTTGATCAAAGATTTCAATAACTAACAGTCCAGACAATAACAAACATAAAAATATAGAGAAAAAATATTTCTGTTTGTCAAAACAAAAGATGTAACATTAGTCTTCTGGGATTTAATTTTAAAGCTTCCTCATAATCCCACGTAAAAATTAGGCAAAATCATATAGGTGGTAATATGACCTACCTATTCTGTTAGTTTCGAAATAGATCAGGTGAACAAATAACTGACCGGTTTCCCTGCCCAACACCTTGTCCACAAAGGGAAGTTTGCTGGAATTTGTACACTGCTGCCTCACAGCACCAGGGGCCTGGGTTCAATTCCCGCCTCGGGCAACTGTGTAGAGTTTGCACGTTCTCCCCGTGTCTGCGTGGGTTTCCTCCGGGTGCTCCGGTTCATCCCACAGTCCAAAGATGTGCAGGTCAGGTGAATTGGCCATGCTAAATTGCTCGTAGTGGTAGGTGAAGGGGTAAATGTAGGGGAATGGGTCTGGGTGGGTTGCTCTTCAGAGGGTCGGTGTTGGGCCGAAGGGCCTGTTTCCACACTGTAAGTAATCTAATCAAAATGAAATGGTAATATATTGATTTTTGATGATCATCTGATTGCAGTTATATCCATTACTGAGATACTTCCTCTGGTAACTTGTAGCAACATTACAGGAGCCTTTGTGAAGATTTCCAACTTAAAAATAAACATACTTACAATGAGAAATATAAGAGAGGAAATCGCCATACATTTATGAACAAGGGTACTTTTTTGTGCAATCTGAAGCAAAGTTTTGTTTTTTTGTGAATTAAAGTTAGTTGACTACAAATTGTGTGAGGCACACTGATGTACACATCTTATCCACTGCCCATTTGTAATAGTATTTGCTGGGAGCACTAGTTTGCAAAATCTACTCATGTCATGTGAGAACTTTGAGGATGAGGAGGGCTAGAATTTGGGCAGCAGATGCCTTGTCTATTCACCTGGGTCTTGAGAAGCCTCATCCGTCAAAGAAAATGTTGCTAAAATGTGGAAACCAGCAGGAAATGGGACACCTGCACCCACCAACCCCACCGCCCCGTGGCTGAACACTTCAACTCCCCCTCCCACTCCATCAAGGACATGCAGGTCCTGGGCTTCCTCCATCGCCAAACCATTACCACTGATGCCTGGAGGAGAAATGCCTCATATTCCGCCTTGGAACCCTGCAACCACATGGGATCAATGTGGATTTCAACAGCTTCCTCATTTCCCCTCCCCCCACATTATCCCAGTCCCAAGCCTCCAACTCGGCCCTGCCCTCCAGACCTGTCCATCACTCCCCCCTATCACCTTCTCCCTCACCTTTATCCACCTAACACTTTCCCAGCAACCTCCCCCCAACCACCCCCCCTCCCATTTATCTCTCAGATCAGACCCACAAGCCTCATTCCTGATGAAGGGCTTATGCCCGAAACGTCGATTCTCCTGCTCCTCGCATGCTGCCTGACCTGCTGTGCTTTTCTAGCACCACACTCTCGACTCTGATCTCCAGCATCTACAGTCCTCACTTTCTCCTAGGAAATTGAGTTGCTCTATTTTATCTGCTGTCTTGTTCCTTTCCCACCAATCACAGAGGTCTAAAATCACATCACTGATACCCGTATGGTTAGTCACTAGATTCACATATTATATTAACACTTAGAAAATCAGGGTAGACTGGCTTTTTCAGGTCTGTGACACAGCAGACATCCTGGACTGATTTTATCAATCAGCATTTAAAACTGACAATGTATTCTCTCTTCACAGATTAACTTCCAGGATCTTGAGCGTGCAGACTGGTTAAACAAGGTAGGCACTGCTTCGTTAATGACTTTCTTTGAGTCTGAAATGTTTTCTGCCTTTTCAGTGGAAGGGTGTTCCTGCAAGCAGCCAGCACTGACTCCAACTCAGCCTGCAGCACATGCAGACAAATGTGTTGAATGCAGCCAGTGAAGACATGTTTTATTCAATTTAAATGTTCATTTTTTTGTTACATACATTTAATTAAACAATTAATAAAATGTTTCCTTTGTCCCATGACATTGTTCAATATCACATCGTGTTAATGCTTGCAATTTGCTTACAAATCTTGTGATTTCCAGAAATATTGTGAATGCTCACAATTCAGGAGGTTGAAGGAGAAGTCATAAGGAATCAGGGTAGGGCAGCCAGTACTTTAGTTCTTGTGCCTCAACAGCTTCCACAGCAGCTTGAGATCATCATGTGGGCAATTTACAGGAACATTTCCACATCCTACAACTACATGATTATTGGAACTCATTTCAAAGAAAAATGCAGCCCTTTGCTTTATCGATTTCTCCCTTTCTGCTCTCATGATAGTCACAAGTTGATGAATGCCATATGTTCTCTGGTCAGTCTTTCACTCCAGTTTGTGGTGTTGGGTTGGGTGTGTGCAGGGAAAGTGGCTTATTTATACCGAAAAATATATTTGTGTTTTTAACACATGGTTCCAAGCACTCTTTTCAACCTGGGAGACTAGAATTGTCCAAGGACATGATATGATATTTTACAATCACAACCTTACCTGGGGCGATTGGGATCAGGTGTATTCCTTGATTAACATCCCTCAACTTCAGCTAGAAGAGACCAGACTCCAGGACACATAACCTCTGCCCAAGGAATCCAACATGCCCTTCTGCCAAAGCAATAAAACTAGTCAAGGGGCTACTCACTTCCTGATAGCCTAAAGTTCTTTTTAGATAATTTGTAGTTTTTTCAGATAATACAAGCATCCAGGTAAAACTCAGTAAATATGAAGGGAATAGAATTTGAGTTCACTGAGGGTTTGATAAATAAGACTGGATGAAACAAATTGGGTTTTAACTATATTCACAAATTTAATATAAGAAAACTTACAATGTGGTGGTTATACAGAATATACATCACAACGCTAAATAAAACCCAAAAAGAGATAATAATGCGAATTTATGAGAGTCCAAAATTCAAACTTGTTACAGATTTTAAGATTTTTAAAAGTCAGTAAGGATATTCATTAAGCATCAAAGTGAGATTACCTTAATACCAAAGTGTGGGAAACTCATTAGTTTCAGAAAGAATCTCAAGCAGAGCTGACTGAATCTAATGAATCTCCAAAGTTTTCACATTATGTTGAGATATTTATAATGGAGTTTTTGGTATTGCGCAATTAAAAGGTGGAATAGTAGTATATCACTCTCAATTATTATTCCATATTAAGTGAGGTGGACCACCTATTTTATTAAAATTATCTATTCAATTTATGGGAATGCTATTTTGAATTTATTATTTAAAACTAGGGTTGAGTAATCTGTTTAGTCAAGATACCATGTCCAGCAAGATAATAAGACTTGCGGTCTCACATTTCCTTTATCTGATAGTGATTTTACTTATCAGAGTTAGCATTGCATCTTTAGGGCTTGTATTCAGTCTCTGTGTTTTTTTTGGGTGTGTCTAATTCTTAACTGCAACTTCAGACTGTTGCAAAGGAATTGATTATGCTGTGCTTGCAAGTTAGTTTCATCTTTGAAATAACTGCACAGAGAGTAGTATCCCATCACCAAGTCACCCTTTATTTGCATGTGCATAGTACATGGACTCTGACCAGCTAGATCAGAGCCAGCACCTTGTGTGAGGAGACTCTCTGACACTCCTGTTTCTTTTTTTTTCCTGTTTATAAAATTTTATTAAACAAATTACAAAAACAGTCTACAACAAACTGCTGCATACAAAAGACAGCAATTTTACGAGGGAGAGGAGCAGCAAAGCCAGGCCCCAAACCCTACCATTCAAACAGTTTACAGGGACATGAGGACAAACCTCAAATCCCAGTTTCACAAAGATATAAAGAGACAACAGCAATGACAGTTGTACATTAGACAATACTGTTACATACAAAAGTGCAGACAATACAGACCCAGCAAGCCCCCACCCCTCCCACCTTCCGACCGCTCTAAAGCACCCCCCCCCCCCTACCCACCTTCTGGTTCTCAGTCCACCCCATGCCCCTTCCAGTTCTCGGTCTGCCCTGACACACCTTTCGACCACCTATAGGACAGCCCGCCCCGGTACCCGCCCGGGGTGACAGCGGTCAGGACGGCCTACCCACCTTCCGGCTTCACTAACCACCCTCAGCACCTAACACTCCTGTTTCTATCTGTCAACCAGGGCTTCCTGACTGGCCCAGATTAACAGCTCCAATCAGGGAACTCATGTTCAGTGAGATCCACCTGGCCAACCTTGGTCCAATCACTACACTTATAAATGCTGTAATATTTCCTGAAAAGTAATTTTTAAACTAGAGTTCTTATATCTATCCAATTATATATATTTTAGGGCAGCATGGTGACTCAGTGGTGGAACCCAGGTTCAGTTCCATCCTTGAGTGATTGTGTGGAGTTTGCACATTCACCCAATGTCTGCGTGAGTTGCTGCTGGGTGCTCCGGTTTCATCCCACAGTTCAAAGATGTGCAGGTTAGGGTGGATTGGGCATACTAAATTGTCCCGCAGAGTCCAGGGATGTGCAAGCGAGGTGGATTGGCCATGCTAAATTGTCCGTAGTGTCCAGAGATATGCAGGTTATATGGATTGGTCCTGCTAAATGTGGTGTTATGGGGATAGGGTTGTGGGCTGGGTCTGGGTCTGGGTGGGATGCTCTTTTGAAGGGTGAGAAATAACTTGATGGGCCAAATGGCTTCTTTATGTGCTGTAAGTACTCTATGTTTTAAACCTTGTTCCTTGATAGTGAATGCCAGTGTGCATCAGACAACCATATCCACAGTAGGGAAAGGCAGCATTTGGTTTGTGCTGTTTCCCACAAGATATTTTCTTCAGGCTTAGTGCCAAAACCCCCTCCCTCTACTAACTGGAGTATATTTTTACCCACTCGCTATGTAGCATTGCTCTTTGGGTATCCAATGTGAGCTGAAATTGCTTTCTTCACTTCAGTACACAGGAGAATAAGTAGTGTATCAGACTTCATTCAGGCTAAAAATAGCAGACCCTTTATTGAATAGTAAGTGTGTAAATGAATAATATTGAATGCTACACTGATTACAAACTTCTATATTCTCCAAATAATATCAAAATAAAGGTAGTCTGCCAGTGCTAAAATATAGGATAAGACTGGCCTGCTCAGTTCCTGCCAGGTGACTTAGTTTAACATATGGGCTTTAATTCCTGACTAGTAAACTTGGGTTAAGCCTGATTAATTTGTTCAGGATTCTATCTGAAATTGCTCATAGTTCAAGTATTTAATGTCTACTTAGAAAGGAGATGACCAGGTGTCTTCCTTCCCATTTAGGGAGTAAACTAAATTTGGAGGGCAGGTTTCTATGGGACTGGTCTTGCAAGTTTCCGAACAACTACTTATGGAGCTATCTAAAGTTCTAAAAGAAGATATTTTTGACTGTCCTGTCAGTTAGGAAGAATGAACAGAATAAGCTTAAAGAAAGCAACAATAACTGACAAAACTATTATGACATCTGGGGCGAGGTGTAATTGTTAGATCCCAAATGTAACAAGCTAACGGAGATTCTTTATTGGTAGGTTCTACAGCAAGCATGGCCATTTGTTGGTCAGTACCTGGAGAAGCTGTTGGTGAACTCCATTGCTCCCATTATTCGGAATTCAAACAATCATCTGCAAACCTTTGCCTTCACAAAAGTCAGCTTTGGAGTGAAGGTAATTCTGTACCTGTGCAGGTGTTACTCTAACAATCGTTAATTTCCACAATGTTTTGGTATGGGTTTTTTTCTGTGTTTGATACAGTGCATCCCTCGGGTACATTTAAAGAACAATTGAATGTTAACCTTTTGCAGCACCTTCACCCAATTTTATCCTCGAGTGAAGTTGCTGATCCAGTTCCATGCAAACCCTTCTCATCTGAGTGTTGGCCATGAGTGCTGGTAGGCTATTTGACTGTAGAATCCAAACTTGTCCTCACTGACAACAACTCATTTCCCCTTCCAAGGTTGGGTCACGTGTGAAGAGAATGTTTTGAACTGTGCAACACGGTGAAATGATATATTGGTGGTTTGATATTCCTTACTAAACTACCTGCAAGATATATCTGCCTCCCAATTCCCTCGCATTATTGATAATAACAAATATCTACTGAGGTTCCAATCGAATGCAGCCTACAATATTAATGAATTTGTAGATTTCTAGAGACCTACCAGCATAATTTGGTCAATGATGAATGTGTCAACTCATTTGACTCATTTCTACTGAAAAGAAATGTCATACTGGGATATTTACACAAGAGAGGGCTCACTCTGGATGCTGTCCCCTCTAGTATCTTATCATGATGAATCATGGGTACTGATCACCCTTCTGTAACTTATGATGGTGGCCATCATTTGAGTGTGAATCTAAGCAATGAGTTTGTCAGGATCATGACAGCTGAAGCTAACCCTGTCATCTTTCGACATTTACACATGATTACATCTCAGCTGCAGTTACAGGATAGCATTCATCCCAGCCTAAAGAGCTTCCTCTAATACAGGGCATTGCAGTCAATTGTTAACGTAGAAATATAGAAAATAGATGCAGGTGTCGGCCATTCAGCCCTTCCAGTCTGCTCCATCATTCAGTATGATTCATGAGCAACACTGTATCTTGTTCCCACTTTCTCCCCATACCCTTTAATCCCTTAACTGAAGAACTATATCTGACTCATTCTTGAATACCTTCAGTATTTTGGCCTTAACCACTTTCTGTGGTCGAGAATTCCACAGGTTCACCACGGTCTGGGTGAAGACATTTCTCCATACTTCAGTCCTAAATGTCCTACCCTGTATCTTCAGACTGTTTTGGACTCCCTAGTCACCAGGTACCTCTTGGTTCCAGTGGGAAGCAACGAAGAATTGACTGAGAAATCTGTGACTTTCAGCTATTCCCTTGCTAAATGTGAGGACCCAGTGGGAGCTTTTACTGTCAGAAGCAGAAGCCTGTTTACTGTGGACCAAAAAAGCTGAAATAGGTTCCAAATATATTACAAAATGCGAATTGTTCAGGTCTGTGTTGCTGGAGATCTGATCATACCTCTGAATGTCTTTCAGCCTCTGAAGATTCATGGAGTACAGGTGCATACAGGTACAGACAAAAGGCAGGTCACACTTGACCTGCATATCAGGTAATTGACTCACCGTTTAATTCCACTTTCCTGCTTAAGCTCCAAGATGAAAGCTCCTTGCATATAGAAGTACATATTAGCTGTCATATTTGTAATTTATTTGCCTTTTCCTGCTTGATGCATTAATCTAGTGTATTTCCTTGACCTTTGATGTTGACACTTGGTTTTTCGATTGATTCACAACTGCTTTAAAAAAAACTGGGGTATATCAGTGAAATTATCTTAGCACATTTTTAAAAATTATTCCTAGGTCTCTGCCAGTGTCATTGGAGGAGTCAGGAAAGCTCTGTCCAACCTTCTGTTCATCACCTGTGTTTTTAAACCAGGGATTCACTGCCTGGGAAAGTGAGGCCCTGAACTGTGTTCTAGCTCTCTTTACTCTTGCTTGGCACCAAGCTGTGCCTCAGCTATACTGTGGGCTGTAAATAAAAGGGCATATGGAACTGCTTCACAGATGCTCTACTGTTAGCAGTTTTTAAATCTTGAAGAGTGCAGGAAAATAAACTGTAACTTTATAGTAAATCTAAAACTCCATCAATCGGAAACAGTTCATCTATGAGTACTTTGCAACTTGAATTTATCTGGGACCCTCAGATATGTAACTTGCATTAATTTTGGTTACTTTCATTGCCCAAAGTCATTACCACATTAATGCTTCAGTTACTTTATGACAAGTGCCTCAGCAGCATTTCACTTGATTAATCATTGCATAATATTTAAACATTATATAACCTAATAGGTATATTGTTGTTGACTGAATATTCCCATTATATGAGTGAAATAATCTTGACTGATGAGGCAGCTGTTGCATTGTTGATGACCAGTTGATGACCAGAATAGCAATGAACTGTGAATAGAAACTGGTGAAGGAAGGTGGATAATGAATGCAAGAGGCGCAGAGATCTTGTGAAAGCAACAGCTCAGTCAGTACTATTTGGAACTACTTGCTATTTTTTTTTCTTTAACTGGTAAGTATGTTATAAAGCTGCCATTAATTTGTCATAAAAAAAAAGGTAGTTCATCATTAAATTGCCTAGAGTGGTCACAGACTGAGCTTGTCTGCTGTCAGATGATATTTATTCTGACCTCATTCTGACTTAACCTAGGGCAGATGTAGTGATTGTAATGAGGTTAGCCAGATGGACTTTAGAATATGAGTTCCCTGATTGTGGCTGTTAATCTAGTTCAATCAGGGAGCCCTGGCCGACAGATATAAACAGGAGTGTCGCAGGTTCTGCTCATTCTGAGAGCTGGTTCTGAGAAAGTGGATTAGTGTCAAGGACTCTCCAACATAAATAAAGGTTGAAGTGGTGATGGGATACTGGCCTCTCTGGAGTTATCTTTGTAGGGCATTCAAAACTAATTGTCATCTTTTTAAGGTGTGAGGGGCAAGATTTAAAAGGGACCTGAGGGGCAACTTTTTCACACAGAGAGTGGTTCATATGTGGAATGAACTGCCAGAGGAAGTGGTAGATGCAAGTACTGTCACAACGTTTAAAAGACATTTGAATAGGAGCATAAATAGGAAAGGTTTGGTGGGCTATGGTAAAAACAATGACTGCAGATGCTGGAAACCAGATTCTGGATTAGTGGTGCTGGAAGAGCACAGCAGATCAGGCAGCATCCGAGGAGCAGTAAAATCGACGTTTCGGGCAAAAGCCCTAATGCAGGCAAGTGGGACTAGTTTAGTTTGGGAAACCTGGTTGGCATGGACTAGTTGAAGGGAAGCATCTGTTTCTGTGCTCTATGACTCTATGGTTGCACATTAATTCCCCATTTAGGAGTGCTAATGGATGCAGAATAATGGATTACTTCTCTGTATCCTCACTCACCAAGTGAAGCAGAAGGCATATGGGAACGGTGTGTAATGGATGACTGAAAATGAGGGTAGCAATGCTATGAGTAGTGGTTGTGGGAAGGATGTATGAGTAATTTGTGGGAGTCATTTAGGATGGAAGGGTGTGGTCTGCGATTGTTTTGGGGAAAGATAGAGAGACTGAGGTAGAAAATGAGAGCGATCGATTGAGAAATAGACAAAAAGTTCCTAGAGGATAAAAAATACATTCCCAGTGCAAAAATCAAGAAAATGCTCAAGCTATTTATTAAAATATTTTGGCATGCATTCTAGAGCTTTAATGAGGTTCTGGCATAAGTACTGTACAAGTGCAATGGCTGTTGGCGCAAAATCAAAGGCGGAAGAGAACTGAATGCAAAGCAAGGCTAGATTAATCAAATGTCTGCTCCAGCTTGTACAACTAAGTACAGTGTCTATCGTATAACAGCCAGGTGTGATTAAATGTATTTCATGTGATGTTGCTCTTCATATTTGGCTTAGAGTTTATCAGCTTAAAAGTCAATGTCTGCAGCTAGTATCGTGAACAGAATGAAACATTCTAGATGTCACTTCAGAAGTTTAAAGTTGTTCCACTTATTGAACATGATATGAAGGTGCTGATGTTGGACCAAGGTGGACAAAGTTAAAAATCACACGACACTTTGATCCTTTTCTTATAAATTCTGTATCCTATGTATCTGCTTCACTAGCTATCTGAAGAAGAAGCAGCGCTCTGAAAGCTTATATTTTCAAATAAACCTGTTGGACTATAACCTGGTGTCGTGTGATTTTTAACTTATTGAACAAACACTGTTGCACACATTACTCTGAGGGCAGTTCCTATTTCTAAGCACTTTCAACTGAGTTTATCCAGCTTCCTGGTCTTTTTTGCTATGGGTGGTTCAACAGCATTTCTCAGAACTCCTTGCAATGTGGCTTTTCAATATTAGCCAACGGATGTGCTGGGTTAGTCAGAACTGTTTCACATTTACTCCAAAGCAAAACATCCCCTTTGTCATCACAACAAAGCTTTCTGCATACCTGAAACAAGTCTTCCAAAATAAGCTATCTACTGCAAGTTCCATCATGGTAAGCAGTTACCAAGAGGGCAGAGAAATCCTTCAAGGACATCCTCACAGCCTTCCTGAAAAACTGCAATATCCCCAATAACATCTTCAGAGCTTTTTTGCCCAAGAGCACCTAAACTGGAGCAGCAGCATTCGCAAAGTGCCAAATGCATTGAGCATTTCCAAAAGGCCTAGATAGTGGACAAGCGCAAACACTTGGAAGGAGTATGCAAATCCTCAACCATCCCACCCACCACCTCTTCAAGTAATACATACCCCACTGTGGCAGGTTGTGCAGGTTCAACATGGGACTGTTTTGCCACCTCAGGACATACAACTCTGGAGTGAAAAAAAGTCTCGTTTGGTCTTGAGGGGCTGTCTAAGAAGAAGATTCTTGTTTGGTATTTTTCTTACTTTATCTCGAATAGGAACAACGGAGTAAGACATTAAGTCCCTCAAGCCTGCTCTGCAATTCTAGAGGAGAAAGTGAGGTCTGCAGATGCTGGAGATCAAAGTTGAAACTTTATTGCTGGAACAGCACAGCAGGTCAGGCAGCATCCAGGGAACAGGAGATTCGACGTTTCGGGCACAGGCCCTTCTTCACAGCACAGCAGGTCAGGCAGCATCCAGGGAACAGGAGATTCGACGTTTCGGGCACAGGCCCTTCTTCAGGAAGGGCCTGTGCCCGAAACGTCGAATCTCCTGTTCCCTGGATGCTGCCTGACCTGCTGTGCTGTTCCAGCAATAAAGTTTCAACTGCAATTCTAGATCATCACTGATCATCTACCTCAAAGCCATATACTCTCACTGACCCCATATCCCTTGATGTCATTAATAACTAAAAATCTATTAATCTATGACTTGAACTTACTTAATGGCTGAGCTTCCACTTCCCTCTTGGGTAGAGATTTCCAAAGATTCACCACCCTCTGAGTTTAGATATTCTTTCTCATTTCAGGCCAAAGTGGCTTGCCTTTTATCTTGAGATTGTGTCTCTTGGGTCTAGAGCCCAGAGACCAGAGAAATATCCTTTATGTCTATTATTTTAAGAATATTGTAAGTTTCTATGCGATTACCTCTCATGCATCTAAACTCAGAATATAGGTCCAATCTCCTCAATCTCTCCTCATAGAACAGTTCCACAATCTTAGGAATCAGTCTGGTGACCTTTGCTGCACTCCCTCTAATCATTCTTAGGCAAGGAGACCAGAACTGCACAAAAGACTCCACAACCATACCAGTGTTCCTTATAATTGAAGAAAGAGTTCTTTGCTTCTGGACTGAAAGTATGTTGTGATATAACATACTGCTTACTTTTGCTTGCTGCACCAGCATGCTAACTTTCAATGACTTCTGAAAACACACACACTCATTGAGCTGCCAACATGAGAATAACCTATTTATTACTACACTCTACATCCTGCCTATTAACCAATCTTCAGTCCAAACTAGTATATATTACTCCACAATCCCATTCACTTTTATTTTGTTTATTAACCTGTGTGGGACTTCATCAAAAGCGTTCTGAAAATTCAAATGCACCACATCCCTGGTTCCACTTTATCCAACTCTGCTAGGAACATCTTCAAAAAAACTCTAGTCAGGTTTGACAGACATGATTTCTCCTTCATAAACCCAAGTTGACTCTGTCCAGTCAGACAGTTCTTTTTCTAAATATTCAAAAATCTTTATAATAGGTTCTAGTATTTTCCCTGATGACATCAGGCTCACAAGGTCTATTGTCCCTGTTTTGTCTCTCTGACTTATTTTAAACAGTGGGGTTACATTTGAAATCTTATCTGCAGGCACTGTTCTAGAATGAGTAGAACTTTAGATGATCATCAATGCATCTACTATCTCTCTAGTCATCTCTTTCAACAGTGTAGGATGAAGGTCATTAGGTCATGAGGATTTGTCAACTTTTAGTCCTATTAATTTTTCTAATGCTATATTTGTCCTAATACTAATTTCTTTCAATTCCATGCTCTTGCTAGAACCTTGGACCTTAATTATTTAGGGAAACATCATGTGTCTTCCTCTATGAAGACAAACACAAAGCACTTACTTAGCTTCTCTGCCATTTCTCTTTCCTATTCTAAATTCTCCTGTCTCTGCCTATGATGGACCTATATTTATCTTTGCTAACTTTTTTTTCCTTTTTACGTACCTATGGAAGCTTTTTCAATGTTTTTGCTATTTTACAGTTGTATTCTATTCTATTTCTCATCATTTTCTTGATCCTCCTTTACTGAATTCTAAAATTCTATCAATACTCAGGCTCACAACATTTTTGGCAACTTTATAAATTTTCTCCTTTGATATAATGTTTATATTTATGTTTAATTTCCCATGTTAGCCATGGCTGCCTCACATTGCTTGTTGAATATTTTTGCCTTAAAACATCTTGTATGCTTTTTGAAAGTCAAGCATTAATTCATTTAATAGGCCATTGCCTAACTAGAATATATTTTTCCAATCCACCACTGTCAAATTCATCCTCTTACCTTCATAACTGCCCTTGTTTAGATTTAAAACTCCAGTTTCAAACTGAACTGCATCTTTTTCAAATTTAATGCAAAATTCTGTCATACTGTGGTCACTATTGCCTAAAAGTTCTTTTACAACAAGATTACTGATAATCCCTTTCCCGTTGCATTATAGTGGATCTAAAATAGCCTGTGCCCTAGTTCACTCCTCAACATATTGCTCAGAAAATAATCTCAAACGCATTGCAGGAATTCTTCCTCTACAGCATCAATACTCACTAGTTTTACTCAATCTATATTTAGATTGGAGTCACGTATAATAACTGTCCTCCCCTTGCTGCATTCACCTGTAATTTTGTAAGTATAACCATACCCTACATTACCACTATAGCTGGTGGTCTATAAACCATTCATTCCAATATTTGCTGTCCCTTGTGTTTCTTAGCTCCACTCAAATAGATTCTACATCCTGTTCTTTCAAATGGAGATCCTCAGTCACTGGTATACTGACCCATCCCTTATTAGCGCTCTACACCATCTCCTTTTCATTTTTGCCAATGGAGTGAGTGTTGCCAATGCCAAGATGGCTGGCAAAGATGAGTCGCACCTGCACGCGTGCAGATGGTGCTAGTGATGTCTCACTACCATGACCGTGCCTTTTTCACCAGGATGCATTTGCACTTGTGTGAATGGAAGTCCCTCCACCTTCCTGAATGTGGGGAGCATTGGCTTGGAGCTGAAGGGGTCCACAATCAAGGCTGACCCCCATTTCACCCCATTGTCTGCCCATTGCTCTGCCCATTGTCTGGATCAAATTTTATTTAATCATGTACAAGAGATATAGAGCGTTTAATTTGGAACCAATCAACTTATCCCTACATACCAGGAGAAAGCCTCAATTACAAGAGGTCTGTTGGCCCTCAGCTGTAAGTTCACCCAGTCTGTGGTTTGGTATATATTTGCCCAAGATTTATGAACTTTCTCCTCCCATTTCTTTCTTTTTTCTGGATTCCTGACCTCCTGCTTTGCCTGACTTAATTTGGTTACATTTTTTCCCAGAGTAAATTCTCTGCTTCTGTTGTACAGGGGGGCCTCCAATAGTACTTGGCAATTGTGGGTGAGAGTACATCCATGCCCCTTTCTACCCAAAGCAGTTTGGAGTGGGGGCACAGAGAGAAGGCACGGGTAAGGGACAAAGATTTGAGGAGAAGGCCATACCCTCAAACAGCGCAAATTCTGTGCATTGTTGCAGAATAAAAGTATTGGGAGTTCTCCATTGGGAACCACTAATAATATATAGATTGGCACTGATGTAGTGGGACGTTAACAGAGTGATACCCCCTTCCTCTATGTTGGCACTGTATTTATTGTGGGGAGCATTTGTGCCTATATGGGTGCCATCTAAGTCCCTCAGATGGCAAATTCCTGTGTGCTCTCCAGTCAATTCCTTTACTGGAAATTGCAGCATCTTTTGTGTGTGAACAAATTGCAGCTGGTTAATCTTGATGATGCCTTTTAGGTTGTCCTGGAAGGATTAATTTAGCAGCCATTTTGGTAGCAACAGGAAGAATACCCCAGTTTGTATGATCTGCAATCTAATGTATAGACCTTGCCTGAAAATCAGGCAGCAGTGGAGCGGAGGTGTGGCTCATTGGACATGTCTAGGTAGCAGTGGCAGATGCATAAGTGCTCTTGAGGTACCTTTGGATCTGCAGATTCTGTCTCTGCCTTAACTGGTCCTCCCTATCCAGAACATGTAGCCGTCTGGCAGTAGATACTGCATCTAAACCTGCCAACCCCCCCTGGGTGTCATTTGCATCTACATTTACTGCTTGAAATGCTACACCACGCAGAAAAAGGGATGGTTATGTAAAAATACAGCATTAGGGGAAAACAAGCTTCAAAATGTTCAAAGAACCTCCTTCAAAGTCTCCCAGAAACAAAAGTGGATTTGAAAATCTAGCCAAAGCAACAAGCTTTATGTGGACTTTCTGGGGCAGGCTTATATTAGGATTAAGTACCTCATTGGCTGGGCAGTGCTTTGGGATGCCCTAAAAGCAAATCTTTCTTTCTTTCTTTCCATAGAATTTCTTACATGTTTGACTGTATTTTTGCATTGATGTAATGTATCTCACAAGTAAAGTGAAAAAAATAAAATGTGTTTTTATAACTTGGTTTGGACAGTTTTTAAATTATCAAAATTAGAGGAAAAACTACAATGAATGTATTTTTCCATTTTCCTTAGTCCACCCACTCTCAACACCATCACTGCATGATAAGGCAGTTAGTGTCATACTCCTGGCTTCTGCCCTACACTGCTCTACAATTGGCCTGTGGCAACTGTGGAAACCCCTCAGAGCTTACCTTCAACAGCCCGGTTGAAGAAAATCTGCTCGCACTTATGAATTTTTGAAACGGCTACTCTGTGTTCAGGATTTTGAATCTAGAGATCTCTGATCAAACACAGCATTCAACTCCCTAACTGATGAATCCTCGATCACAACTGAATGGATTATCCAAACAATCCCAAACAAATGACACAGTTTTGTCCCCATGTTTTTGAAACCAGAATACTGTACACTTCCAGATTCTCTAAAATGGGGTTTCCTCTGTTGTCTTTTCCTCTGTAGTTACATTGGTGACTGTGAAATCAATGTTGAAGTGAAGAAGTATTTCTGCAAAGCTGGAGTGAATGGTATCCAGGTAGGTCATTTGATGGGAAATAGTAAAGCTCAGTACACCTTGCAAACCTGTACACATTTCATAGTACATTTATTGACACTTGAAAAGAAATTCTATTCTATTTAAAATGTCACCTTCAATGGCTCAGTGGGCACATACATCATCAGGCACAGTTCTAAGCCACACAGATTTGGATGGCTTGATCCCTGGCCTGTGCTCAAATCACTTGTAGAAGCTAGTGTAACAGTGAAGGCATGACTCCTGCCCTCAGTATCTCCACGCTAGAGAAAGGGCAAACTGGTCAAGATTCCCAGTCAAGGGACTGTAAATGGAAACTACGTGGGTGGAAGTATGAGGTTCCATCAGATTTGTTGGCAATGGCTTTAGCTCATCAAGCCTCATATGATAACACCTTGTAAATCTGCAACCTCTGTCACCTAGAAGGGCAAGGGCAGTAAAAGCATGGGAACATCAATATCTACTACTTGCCCTCCAAGCCACATAATGTCATTGGTATTTCTTCACAATTGCTGGATCAAAATCCTGGAACTCCCAAACAGCTCTCTGGGTTTACCTACACCACAAAGTAGTTCAAGAAGGCTCACCACAAGTTCTCCAGGTCAGTGAGTGATGGGCAATAATTGCCAGTGATGCCCACATCCTGTGAATGAACAAAAAGGATATCTATTTAACAATTCAATACATTTCTCCAATTATATTGAAGAGAGAATCATCAGAGCTGTTAAGACCCTGCATTGTTATTAGCTTTCAAATAAAGGAATAAACAGCATGAGGTTGAACTGGAAGGAGTCATGTAAGACTGTAAGTTGCGTAAACAAATATCAATATTGTAAGGTATAGAAGCCATTATTGAAGTGGATCAGCGGACACTGAACAAAGCAGGCCATTATTATATATTGACTTCTATAGTACTTTTAGCTGAACAGCTTTTTCTGGCGATTTCTCCTGGATTAAACTTTTCCATAACATCAGTGCTTGCCAGCACAGATTTGTCATAATCCCAAGGAGGTTGTAGTATAATCATGTGCTATGCAATACTCTGACAATGCATTTCCTTGTTGCAGTAATAAGTGACAATCCTGACCACTTAGTCATTCCAGCCAAAAATAAATAATGTGGGTGTGAGGAAATTATGAAATAAGGATAACTGGTTTTGAGAAATAAAATGAAAAGCTGTATTTCCTCATTAAGAATATTGAATACTTTAATTCACCTGTGGAACATAGGTGTCACTAACTAGCTGGCATTTATTGCCCATCCCTGATTGCCCCTTTAGGAAGTGGTGGTGTGCTACCTTCTTGAACTACTGCAGTACATGTGCTGTGGGTTGATCCACAATGCTGTTAGAGAATGAATTCCAGGATTTTTACCCAGTGACAGCAAAGGAACAGCGATATATTTCCATGTCAGGACGGTGGGTGGCTTGAAGGGGAACTTGCAGCTGGTGGAGTTCCCATGTATCTGCTGCGCTTGTCCTTCTAGATGGAAGTGGTCGTGGATTTGGAAGACTGTCTCAGGATCTGTGGTGAATTTCTGCAGTGCATCTTGTAGATGGTACACACTGCTGCAACTGAGTGTTGGTGGTGGAGGGTGTGGATGCTTGTGAAATACTGTTCATGTACCAGCAGCCAATCCACAGTCAGCAACATACAGCCAGCTTGCAAGATATGCCTATTAGCCAAGCACCAGCTGCTATTCACTCACCCAGCACCAGCTGGATTTCAGTAGTCAGTGGAGCTGACAGTCTGCTGCCTGGAGAAAAATGTTTTTGGTTCAAATGGCACAGTATTCTGTGGATTGCAAATAAGGTATCATGAACAAGGCCAATATTATCTAATGATGTCATCAGCAGCCAAACTGCAGACAGTCATCAAAAACCAATCTGACAGTTTGGAAAGGAAAATAGAATTAACCTTTCAGGTTAATGAACTTTCATCATACATTAACTATGTTTCTCTACCTGCACATACCTGCTGACCTGTTGAGTATTTCCAGCACTTTATATTTTTATTTCAGCCCTCCAGTATCTGCAGTATTTTGCTCTTTAACCAGCAGCTAATCTACAAATAGCCGCCAGCAGTTAATCCGCCGCAGCTGATCCGCAACCAACCACATGCAGCCAATCAGCAATCAGTCCCTATCAGGCAATCATTAGCCAACCAGCAGCTGCTATTCACTCACTCAGCATTAGCTGGGTTTCAGAAATCAGTAGAGCTGGCAGTCTGCTGCCTGGGGCAAAACTATCTGGGTTCAGATGGCTCAGGTTACAAAAGCATTGATGGACTGAAAGACTTTTGACTGGAAATGACAGCAAGTGGGTAACAGTACTGTGAATGGAAGGGGGAGAACTGGAACAGTTAACTTTGATAGCAAATTTCTAACTAAATACTGAAATGTGGTTGACACAACAGATCCATGTGAGGCAAGCTTAAGGAGAAAGCTACAGGTCTATAAGTAATCTTGTTATGAATTAACTAATGCAGGTTGTTCTGCTCTAACGTGTTTTATTAATATGAATTTGCTGTAACATGATTTAAAAATTGGGGACACTGGTTCTAAAGCGCAAACTTTTAAAATATGTATTGGTTATAACATAATTCTGGCCTTGTTAGGTTAAATGGTGCTGCTAATTTGATATTCTGACAACATGGGGTTGCATGAAAACAGAGCTATTGTGTTATAGCAAAACCCACTACTGTATGTAACACATTTCTCTTGAGGTGTTGCAGCATTTATTATTCAAGTGTCTATTCCTTCATTCACTGACTCTTTTTTTCACCATCTCTCCTACAGCTTCATGGGATGCTTCGTGTGATCCTTGAACCATTGATTGGACAGATGCCATTAGTCGGAGCAGTGACTTTGTTCTTTGTCCGCCGCCCAGTAAGTGTGTGTATGTAATATTATTGGTAGACTATTGATCTGGAATCTCAGCTAGTCTTCTTGGAATTTGGGTTTGCGTCCCACCATGGCAGATGGAGGAATTTGCATTTAGTAAAAATCTGAAATTGAGAGTCTAATGATGACGTGAATCCATTATTGATCATCAGAAAAACCCATCTCATTTGCTAATGTCCCTTAGGGAAGGAAACTGCCAATGTCACTTGGTCTGGCCTGCATGTGATTACAGCCCTACAGCATTGTGATTGACTCTTAACTCAATTAGGGATTGGCAATAAATGCTGGCTGAGCCAGTGATGCCCATGTCCCATGAGTGAATATATATTAAAAACAAAGAGATTAATACAGGAGAACTTAACTAAGGATTTAAGTCAATAATCTTGATTTGGGATTATTGTAGCTTTTTGCTAAATGATTTTGGCTGTATTCTAGACATGATTCAGAATGAGTTAAGTCTTATGCAATGTGTCTAACACATTTAGCTTATTATTTGCTGCTAAATCACTCCCATTATTAGGAGTTGTGGTGCAAGGTAGTGAAAGGAAGGGATGCTATGAGTATTCAGGTTGACTCTGAGTCAGTGAGTGCTATGACAGGCTGGCGATATAGCCTGGTGTGTCCCTGAGCACACAGTGTCCTTAATGCAGCATTACTGTGAGAGTTACCAGTACAGCCTGAGGTGGGGCATTGATGAGCAGAAGTGTCCTGTAAGTGAACCGGAGATGTGCCATGAGGGTTCTCACAGGCTGGCACATTGGATGCCAATGTCTGTGGATGTGGGGTGTCTGTAGCTGGTGACCATGGAGCGTGTCCTGAGATGTTGGTACCTCATGGTACAAGGAGGTTGTCCTGAGATGTTGGTACAAGGAGGTTGTTTGGAGCAAGCAGTGAGCTGAATTCACCAGGTACACACTCTGATTTCTATGGTGAGAATTCTTGGCATCTAGTTTGTTTAGTGAGTTTGGGAAGGCAGGAAGCTGAATATTAATGAGGTGAATTGTAACATTGATAAAGCATTTAACAAACTATAATCCTCCTTAAGTAGCAACTCTCTGCTGCCCAGCAGGAAACTCCCCCTGCTCCTTGGCAATTTCATAAAAGATGCTACAAGTTGCTCCTAAAATCGAAATCGGCCTCGCCAGACTTCTCACTAGATTCTACCACAAATTCGGCCATAGCCGACTTTGCTCAGATCCCTATAAGGTTCCACCCTGTGTTTGAGTCTTCAATCTGATACGGAAAGGGTCTGTGTTGATTTGACGAATCTGATGCACATGAAATTGAGGTGGTTTTAAATTCTGGAAGTGATTTAGACTTTTTGTGTCCTTTCAGGTACTTGACATAAACTGGACAGGACTTACCAACCTGTTGGATATTCCAGGACTGAGGTATTGATCGATCATAGGGGCAAAACAGAATTAATCTGTTCAGGATCAAAACTAATCCAAAGCATTTGGAAGATAATTCTAAGACCCACACAACTTACCTTCTGGAGTTTGGGATTTCTTTTTACCTTTTTTCCCCACAAATTTTACATCTCATATCCAAACAAAACTAACACACGTTAGAAAATGTAAGCAATAATTTCACAAATATGCAGTATTTTGAGAATTATGACTTGTTCAGAATTTAATATTTTGTTTAAAAGACAACGACCGCAGGATCCTACAGGGAATCCTGTCAATAGATAGTTTTGAAAGTAGCATGTTCGGAAACACTGCAAACAGCTAGAAATACCAGAGAGTTTCCCTGGAACAAAAATGGAAATTGCTGGAGAAACTCAGCAACTCTAGCAGTGTTTGTGGAGAGAAAACAGTTAACGTTTGAGTCCATAGTTCTGAAGAAATCATACTTAACTTGAAACGTTAACTCTGTTTCCTGATTTGCTGAGTTTCTCCAGAAATTTCTGGTTTTGTTTCAGATTTCCAGCATCTGCAGTTCTTTGTTTCAGGTGTACTCAAATAAAACATTTCAGTAAAAGTATTTGCTTTTCATAGGCCTGACCTTTAGATAGCTTTGTGCCTTTTAAGTTTATATCCATTATATTTTTTTATTCCTTTCTCCTCACTGTCTCGCCCTTATCTCTCTCCTGTCTTCTCTATCTTTTCTCCTTGGACAGCTCAAAGTCTGACACAGTACTTATGGACACCATTGCTTCTTTCCTGGTTTTGCCAAACCGAATCACCTGCCCTCTTGTTGGAGAACTCCGTGTGGCTGAGCTCCGTTCTCCCCTGCCTCGGGTATGTATCACACTGTATGATTTCACCAAATTACTGCCAATAAAATTGCTTCTTGTGTTGCGAATACCTAGTTTGTGGACTTAATATAACAAGTAATTAAGATTAGAACAGAAATAGATGATGGCTCTTAATTGATTATTTGATGCCTGGATATGTAAAGGAGCTATCATAGTGCAGTGGTAATGTCCCTACCTCTGAGCCAGGAGACCTGGTTTCAAGTCTCAAATGCTCCAGATGTGCACAATAACACCACCTGAACAGGTTGGTGTGTTTTTTTTGAACAGGGTAAAAGCTGGGACTGGGAGAGAGGTTGGCCTTTTATGGTCAGTAATCTGCACAAAGGAAGTCTGTCTCTTAGTTTGAATCTAATTAACAATGGTTCATGTGTTTTAATATATCACTTTTTTAGTTTAAGGAATTAAATTTTAATGATAGAGTATGGGATAAATGCAATTATAGCAATGAAAGACTGGTGCATATTTAAATGTTTGGGGTCATGTTTCTTTAAGAGGATAACAGCTAGGAAGTTCAGGGTTAGTGTTGGGCTTTAGTAATTGCAAAATTGCAACTGGTTGATTAGAACACCTAAACAAAAGGCAGTACATATTTGTTTGATAGAATTGTATTACACAGGATTGATTTTACATGTTGTACTTTACCCATGGAAGGTAAGATTTCAATTCACCTGACCTGCACATCTTTGACTGTGGGAGGAAACCGGAGCAAACCCAGAGGGAGAATGTGCAAACTCCACACAGACAATTGCTTGAGGTGGGAATTGAACCTGGGTCCCTGGTGCTGTGAGGCTGCAGCGCCAGGGACCCAGGTTCAATTCCTGCCTCAAGCAATTGTCTGTGTGGAGTTTGCACATTCTCCCTCTGGGTTTGCTCCGGTTTCCTCCCACAGTCAAAGATGTGCAGGTCAGGTGAATTGAAATCTTACCTTCCATGGGTAAAGTACAACATGTAAAACACATTTGGACAGGTACATTAGTAGGTAAAGTTTCTTACACAAGACTGAGTCCAGTGACCCTTCGTCAGAACTGGAGACGGGCCTCAGAAACATCCACCTTTTTTTTTCCTCAATCGAGGATACCCCACTATCCCCACAGCTCTCAGCTGCGTCTGACCTCTTTCTGTATTTCTAATCTCACCTTTCCCTTGCCTTCCCTCCCACAATGATAGAGTTCCCCGGTCCTCGCCTATCATCTCACTAGCCTCCACAACCAAAGGCTCATAAGCTGCCATTTCTTCCCCCACCAGCAGGATACTATCACCACACACACAATTTCCCTCCCCACCTTTGTCAGCCTTCCATAGGGACCACTCCCTCCAGGACACCCTGGTCCAGCCCTCCTCTGCTCCCATCACCTTCCCATACCCCCATAGCACTTTCCAATGCAATTGAGGAAAGGATAATATTTACACATTTACCTCCTCTGTACCTACATGATCCAAGGCCCTGACACACCCTACTGGGGAAGCAATGACTTAGCTGCACTTCACACAATCTAGTCTACTGTATTCGCTGCTCATGATGGGGGCACCCCTTACATCGGGCAGACAAAGCACTGACTGGGTGACGATTTTGCAAAGCTCCTATTCTACCATAAAAATGACCCTGCGCTTCCAGTTTTCTGCTACTTTAACACGCTGCCATGTTCCTTGGCCAACATCTGTCTCAGGCTAGCTGAAGTGCTCCAGTGAGGCTAAGTGCAAGCTGGAAGAACAGCATCTTATCTTCCACCTTACATCCTTCGGGACTCAACATTGAGTTTGACACATTCAGAATGTGATCACCCTCTGCCACCGCTAGGTCCCGTCCAATATGGGCTGCTCCCAGCACAGTCAACCCACTTTAAATCATTACACTTCTTGACAGCACTCAACCATGCTATTATCTCCCACGACTTACCAGCAATCTCTTTATTTGCCTATTCATTGAGTCATAGTCATACAGCACGGAAACAGACCCTTCCTTCAGTTCAACTCGTCCATGCCAACCAGGTTTCCCAAACTAAACTACTCACATTTGCCTGCATTTCATCCATATCCTTAATGTTTCCTAGTCATGTACCTGTTCAAATGTCTTTTAAATGTTGTGACTGTACCTGCATTTACCACTTCCTCTGACAGTTCATTCCATATACGCACCGTCCTCTGTGGAAAAAGTTGCCCCTCCGTTCCCTTTTAAATATGATTCCCCTACTTTTGAACTCCCCCACCCTAGGAAAAGAACTTTGCTATTCACCCTATCCATGCCCCTCATGATTTTATAAATCTCTTAGGTGACCCTCAACTTCCTACACTCCAGAGGAAAAGAAAGCCTATACTTATAACTCAAACCTTCCAGTTCAGTAACATCCTTGTAAATATTTTCTTCACCCTTTCCAATTTAATAATATCCTTTCTATAACAAGGCAACCTGAACTGTATGCAATTCCACACCCCCACCCCATTATTAGTATAAATTCCACCTTTCCCCAGCTATCTTCAGTTCTGACAATGGGTCACTGTACTGCAAACATTAACAGATGCTGCCAGACCTGCCCTGCTTCTCCACACTGTTTTTCAGATTTCCAGCATCTGCATTTCTATGTCTCTATTTTGGAATTGGAGCTGAATTAGTTTAAAAGCAATCAGTAAATCCGAGAAGTCAGTTTGAAGATAGCAAAGCAGACCGTGTCATCATGGAGGTTAACAATGTTCTCTTAGAGTCATACAGATGTACAGCATGGAGTTTCAATGGAGCTGCCTATTTGTTGGGAGAGGTGTTCACTTGCAGTTTGGAGCTGGGCAAATGCTAAAGCAGAACTAGTAGCTCCAAGCAGCACAAGTTTTGTTAGCAGACTCCAGGTAGTTTGGGCTCAGGAAAGGTCCCAGGGTGTGATTGCTCCATACCATAGAACGTGGCTCAGGCTAACTGGAAGCCATTGATTGTTCAGTACAGGTAAGAGAAGGAGTGCCAACCACCGTGCCACCTAATATACAGTGTATGTGGTTTTAAATTCTTGTCCTATCTGTTTAGTCATTATTATTTTTTATTTGTTTTGTTCAAGTTTGAATACTTAAGATTTTTGGGCATTTCAATTCAACTTTGAATTCCTGCTACTAATTTTTCTGACCCTTGTTCTTCCACATGTTGTTGTATTCTTACTGTCTATCAAGCCAGATCCCAACAAGGATCTAGTTTGTCTGGTATTCTTTTCACTGGGATCATAACTCCTGTGGTGGGATTGCTCCAAGATGGTGCTGCTTTGGTGTGCAAGCAGCAAAATCCCTCACCAACCAATTATAGCATTATAGTTATGGTTTGATTTGTTTGTGTGGATAGACATTTTTAACTTCACCACTTGAGTGCTAACCAGATGGGGCACATTGTAAGGTGTTTGTTCATTGATTTCGGTGGGATACAACGTCTGCCAACTAACTGCCTATATGGTGATGAAAATGGTCCTGACCCCACCAGTCTACTTTTGAACTGATGCTCCTCCAGATAGAACATTTTTCAATGCCACAAGTACCAGGAAACTAGAGTGGCATAATTTCTCTGGGAAGTATACTCTACTCTAGTGATAACAGTAGCAGAAAGGGTGAAAACTAGTGCTGCTGCCATATTATTTGACGAAGTCCTGTGTTATTGCTAACACCAAACAAATACCTCATGCCATGCAGAGTATGTGGCTTGTACTCAGTTAATTTTTATTTCTACACTCCACAGCATTTCTTTATTCCATGTGAAATAATCCAGTCCTTCAGAAAGGAAATCTTAAACTTGTCTATTTATCCCTAGGGAATAGTGCGGATCTATCTAATTGAAGCAGCAAGCCTGGAATCAAAGGACACCTACGTTAAGGGATTCATTAAAGGAAAGTCTGATCCATATGCAATTGTACGAGTGGGCACACAGGCATTCATGAGCAAGACTGTCAGTGAAACAGTGAATCCCAAGTGGAATGAAATGTATGAGGTGGGTGAATATGATTGCATGTCTCATAGTCATTTCAACCTTTTTAACCAGCAGCTTAAAATATGACTTCTGCAATTCCCAGGAAAACAGTTTTGTGATATACTGGCTGTAGAAGTTTAAAATCTGAAGCAGGACTCAAATTTGTGAATGTCAGGGAATTCTGGCATTTTCACCCTGAACCTACAAATGCAACTTAGCCTGGTCAATCTCGCAGAGCCCTCCTAACCAACACCTGCACGCTTGTCTCACATTTGAAAGAACTGTCCCACAGACTCAGTGACTGCCTGGCATTGTAAGGTGTGATTCCATGAGTATGACTGTGTCACAGGCACTACCATCACCAACTCTGGACAAACCCAGCAGAGATGATGGCATAGCGATACACAGTCATGAACGAGGTGCTCTCGGTGTTCACAACATTAATTCTGACACCTCCATGGTATTGGTTTGGACATTGGGTAGGAAACCTGCTGGTTACCACGCACCATCCTCCCTTGGCCGATGACTCTGTGCTCCTCCACATTGAACAGTAGTTTCAACAAGCACTGAGGGTGGCAAGGGCACAACATACACAGGGTAGGAGATTTCGATGTCCCTCATCAAGATTGGCTCGGCAGCAGCCCTACTGACTGAGCTGGCCGAGTCTGAAAGGGCATAACGAGACTGGGCCTGCGACAGGCAGTGAAGAAAAACAGGAGGAAAAAACCTACTTGACCTACACCTCAATTTTCCCAGCAGAGATGCGTTCATCTGTGACAATATCAATAGGAGTGACCATTGCACAGTCCACGTGGAAATGAAGTTCTGTTTCTACATTGAGGATACCTTCCATGTTGTGTGGCATTATCACTGAGCTAAATATGACAGACTTTGAACAGATCTAGCAACTAAAGAAGGCATCCATGAGGTGCTGTGGGCCACCATCAACAGCAGAATCATACTTGGCACAATTTTTGTAAACTTTTTACCAGGCATCTCCCTCACTCTACTGCTCCCATTAAGCCATGGGATCAAAATCGGAAATTGCTGGAGAAACTCAGCAGGTCTGGCAGCATCTGTCAAGAGAAATCTGAGTTAATGTTCTGAAGAAGGATCACTGGATCCAAAAACATTTACTCTGCCTCCTCTCCCCAGTTACTGGCAGTCCTGTTGAGTTTCTCCAGAATTTTTTTCTTTCCAATTCCAGCAGCTGCAGTTCTTTAATTTTAGCCAAGGGATCAACCCTGGCTCAATGGGGAGTGCGCGATGGCATGCCAAGAGCAGCACCGAGCACACCTAAAAATGAGGCGTCAACTTGTGAAGCTACCAAACTTGTATGGAAAAGGAGCATATTGTAGAGAGAACTAAGTATTCCACAACCGATGGATCAGATCTAAGCTCTGCAGCCCTGGCAAATCTAGTTGTAAATGGTGGCAGGCAAATAAACATTTCACTGGAGGAATAGGCTCCAAACATCTCCACTGTCAACAATGGTGGAGCACAGCACATCAGTGCAAATGATAAGGCTGAAGCATTTCTCACACTCTTCAGCCAGAAGTGTCGATCCATTTTGGCCTCCACCAGAGATCCCCATCATCACAGATGCCAGTCTTCAGCCAATTCGATTCAAGAAATGATTGGAGATGCTGGATACTACAAAGGCTATGGGTCCTGACAACATTCTGGCAACAGTACTGAAGACTTGTGCTCCAGAACTTGTCGCTCCCCTAGCCAAGCTGCTCCAGTACAATTACAATACTGGCATCTACCCAACAATGTGGAAAATTGTCCAGCCCTGCCTTGTCCACAAAACGTAGGGCAAATCCAATCCACCCAATTACCACCCCATCAGTCTACTCTCAATCATCAGTAAAGTGATGGAAAGGATCATCAACAGTGATATCAATCAGCATTTGCAAAGATATAATCTGCTCAGTTTTTGTTCTGTCAGGATCATTCTGACCTCATTATAGCCTTGGTTCAAATATGGACCAAAGAGCTGAATTCCAGATGGGAGGTGAGTGACTGCCCTTGACATCAAGACCACAGCATTTGAGTGAGTATGGCATCAAGGAGCCTAGCAAAACTTTAGTCAGTGAGGATTGCGGGAAATCCCTCTGCTGGTTGGAGTCCCATTTAGCACAAAGCAGGATAGTTTTTGTTGGAAGTTAATCATCATCTGAACCCTCAGATCTCTGCAGGCATTCCTCAAGGTAGTGTCCAATCTGCTTCATCAATGACTGCTCCTACATCAGAAAATGTAGATGTCAGTGGGGATGTTTGCTGATGATTGCACAATGTTTTGGAGCATTGTGACTTCTCTGACTTATTGAAACAGTTTGTGCCCACAGCAAGATCTGCACAATTTTTGTGCTTGGGCTGATAAGTGGCAAGTAACATTGCCTGGCACATGAGACAAAACTGACCATCTCCAATGAGAGAATCTAACCATTGTCCCTTGACATTCAATGGTTTTACCAACAGTAAATCTTCCACTATCAAAATCCTGAGAGTTACTATTGACAGAAACTAAACTGGACTGGCCGTATAAATTCTATGGCTGAAAAAGTAGGTCAGAGGCCAGGAGCCTGTGGTGAGTAATTGACCTCCTGACTCCCCAAAACCCATCTATTGAAAAGGCACATGTCAGGGGTGTGATAGAATTCTCCCCACTTGTCTGGGTGAATGCAACTCGAACACCACACAAGAAGCTTGACACAATTGAGAAAAAAGCAGCCTGCTTGACGGAACCTCGTGCATCACCTCCACCATCCTCTCTTTCACTACTGATACTTACTTAATAGTGGCAGTATGTACTATCTACAAGATGCACTGCAGAAATTCAAGGCTTCTTCCAAGCCCATGACCACTTCCAGAAAAGCAAGGGCAGCAGTACAAGGGAACACCACCACATCAAAGCCCCTCACCATCCTGGCTTGGAAACACAGAGGAACCTCCAATTATCCAAATTTCGGATTATCCAAAGAAGATTTCAAGGTCCCACAAAAGTGTTGTATCAAAGAAGTAAGTGTGTTTGATTTACCTGTACTGAAGAACATGTGAAAACGCTGGCAAAAACAAAGATTCAAGCATCAGCGACTGGACTTTTTTTTTAAGGTAAGGGTTGTTACACAGCCTTTTGCAAAAGTAAGTGTTTTACAGCACGGGGTATTCCTGTCACTTTACCGGGCCATTCACTAAAAACAAAATGGCCACGAACGTGAATGCAGGCACGAGACAGTGTTTCTGTCTTTCTATCGTGAGACTGAGTTCCCGGAAACTGACAAATCCTCTTGCGATTGTAGAAGCTGTTCAGGACCTTTGTTTGATGCTGGGATTTGATATACGGTATTAGTGATGCTGAGTCCTTCTCAGTTTAACCTGAAATTTGCAGACTGCAAGGATTGTTTAAATGACACACACTCATTAAAATTATAGATTTAAACTAATTCTCTAGTCGAGCACAGCTTTCGATCAGTATGGCTTCCCTTGTTTAAGGTAAAATCAATTATCTGAACGAAATAGTGCCCGCCCATCTCATTCAGATAATCGACGTTCCTCTGTATATTGCAGTTCCTTCACTTGCTGGATCGAAATCTTGGAGCTCTCTTCCTAACAGCATTATAGGTCTACCTACACCGTGGATTGCAGCATTTCTACTGAAGGCATACCACCACCTTCTTGAGGGCAACTAGGGAAGACAATAAATGCTGGCTAAGCCAACAATACCCACATCCCATGAATGATTTTCTTTAGACAAATGTTTCAGTGTTCACTTATCTTTGTTTTTAAAATGGCCGTCTCTCGAAGTTCTAAGTCTGTCTGTCCTCTTTCCCTGTCTCTCTGGGCCATAGACTACACAATACTTGAGATGTTTGGTGCTGAAAATGTGTTGCTGGAAAAGCGCAGCAGGTCAGGCAGCATCCAGGGAACAGGAGAATCGACGTTTCGGGCATAAGCCCTTCTTCAGGAATCTTCCTAACAGCATTTATAGGTCTACCTACACCAAGTGGATTGCAGCATTTCTACTGAAGGGCTTATGCCCGAAACGTCGATTCTCCTGTTCCCTGGATGCTGCCTGACCTGCTGCGCTTTTCCAGCAACACATTTTCAGCTCTGATCTCCAGCATCTGCAGACCTCACTTTCTCCTTGAGATGTTTGGTGACCTGTGTATTCTTTGTCACGAACAGTATGGGAGAAAGGAGCAATATTCCATCAAAGGTCATTATCTTTTTCCTCCGTATCTTAGCTAGCATCATATTCGAAATGGAGAATATTCTCCAATTTCAGCATAGTCTGGAACTGCGTAGACTCACACACCATTAACTCTATCTACACCCTTTTATTATTTTATAAACTTCCTTCAGGTCACCTCTCAACCTCCTACGCTTCAGTGAAAAAATTCCCAGCATTTCTTTATAATTCAAACCTTCCATACCCAGCAATAGCCTGGTAAATCTCTTCTGAATAACCTCTAGTTTAATAATATCCTTCTTATAACGGGTGACCGGAACTGGACACATTATTCCAGAAGAGGCCTCACCCATGTCCTGTACAATCTCAACATAATGTCCTAACTCATGTACGCAAAGGTCTGAGCAATGAAGGCAAATGTGCTAAATGCCTTTTTAACTACCCTGTCCATATGTGACATAAATTTTAAAGAATTATGTACCTGAAACAGTTACTTTTTTAACTGGTAAGTTTTTTTTTTAATCCGGACTGGAAGATTCAAGTCATGAAAATCTTTCAATAAAGTCGGAGTGCAAGAATGTGTGTTTCCTGTAGAACAAGAGTTGCCCCACTGGCATCAACCCTTTTGACCATAGCATATTGCACATCATGCAAAAGCAAATGATTTGCACTACATGATGAAATAAGGCATATTGAAATAAACCACAGCAATATTACAATTGTGGATATATAACTGCAAATAAACAAAAGCCACACATTTCATTTTTGGGAGGGGACATTACTGAAAAAGAATCATTTTCACGTTATGTTGCCAGCAATCAGTTCCAAAAATAAAATGTCAAGAGATCCAGAAGTACATGTGACTAGAAAGGCTATTCTATAATGAAAGAGGGAAGCAAAACTAAGTGTCACCCTAAAAAGAAATCAGCTTCTGCAATGTACTGGTACCATCTGTATGACATTGAAATTAATCGCATTATCTCTAATGCTGCTGAAATGCTTTTCCATCAGTCATGCTTGTCAGTGACTATTTCCCTATTTACTCACTTAAGAGGTTACACAACAATTCAACCTAGCTTTTCACTTAGGTGAGTGATGATGTGAAACAAGTTTTGAGACTCCCTTGTATGCATCACCAAATAACACTGCAGTCCCTCCTATCCACTATACATGATATACGCTGTCCACAGATAAAGGGTGGAGTATGAGCAGTGTGCATATAGATGCTCCAATGACATTATTGATCAGCAAAGCAGTTTTTGTAATTTGTGCATAGAATCCCCTCAGTTAATATTTCTTTCTCACCTGCTGTATTTGTCTTTAACTCAGCAACAGCCACAAACATCTCCTGCATATCCTTTGTTACTGTTGTCCAATTTTGCCCCAGTGAGCACATTGCTGATATCTAGCGCTAGATAGTGATATGACAGAATTATACTCTGCTTTGGAATTAAATCTTTTTTTTTCCATTTGCTAATTTTAGTGTATTATGATCACAAAGTGGGCAAAATCACCCATTGATTTTGAGAGAATGAAACAACTTCTGGGAGATGGAAAAACTAAATTTCTATGTTGTTGGAATTTATAGAAAAGGATAGTTTTGAATAGCAGTATATCCTGTGAGTTCTCTTTTCTGACCCTTGAGTTTCTACACTTCACAGGTGATTGTCCATGAAGTTCCTGGTCAACTGTTGGAAATTGAGATATTTGATAAAGACCCAGATCAGGACGATTTCCTGGGCAGGTGAGAGCACTAAACATCTGTGTACATGTATGAGTCAGTATTAATGGTCATGCATCTAGGACTGTATGAGCATATGTGCGTTCATTTGGCTTTATATTAATACTTTGTCTCCAAATACCACCTGTCACATCCCTCATTACTTGCCTCTGCAAGTGTGCATTTTAATCCTCAAACTGTTTACTGCCCCTGTAATCTAGCACCCCAATCATAAACAACAAATCTGTATCACAACCATGGAATGAATATAATGAAAACTCGGGATAATCTATGCTTCGCAATCAAGTCAGTCTTGCAGATCACCATCCAAGCAATGTCAAACCAAACAGGAATGTAACCTGTTGCGCATTGGGTTGTGCAATTCATGTTTATAAAGCAACATATCATCTATGCTATGGAAGAAATGCTAAATTTAAAATAAAACTTACAGGGGAAATTGATAAAGTATCACAAGATGGAGATACATGTGGCAATGTTTGTGTCCAGTGTTACTGTAACTAAAAATATTGTTGCAATACTCAATATATCAGAAGCAAACTCAACAAGGGTTGCCACTTAACGAGCTCAATATTAGGAAAATTAGCTCCATGAATAATATCAGGTTATGGTATAATAAAGAGTTATTTTGAGCCCTCTTAAAAAGAAACCATTTGACTTGGACACTAAATACTGCTACTTTTAAACTAAATTGAATGAGATTTGGTAAAATCTCAAACGAACACTCGAGCAATAATAAAATAAACAGGTTTTCCATTGCAGTATATCAACAGAAAACATGTAGAAAATAGTAACCTCTCCCTTTGTACTTTTACAGATCACTTCCCCATCATTTATCGTACACTCCTTTGCTTCCCCCCCCTTATTTGATTCTTGTTTTTTGTGAATGTTTAGAGGGGCCTTGATTGTTTCTTGTTCGAACACCAGTGTGCTTGGAATGGGTGTGAGAGGGTGATATGAGTATTTCTTTTGCTTTCAGAATGCAGCTGGACCTTGGGGAAGTAATGAAAAATCAAATAGTGGAAGAGGTAAGGAGTTGCGGAGATGCTGACATAACTGCTGGCCAAAGGGAAGAAGAATAAAAGGGCACTGTCTTCATGAAAAATCTAGACAAAACTAAAGAGTGCAAGTTATTTTTGGTGATGTTATCATATGAATGTATGACAAACTTCTACCATTTTAGAAGTGACCTTAACAAATTTAGAATAAATAGATTAACATCTCCATTAAAACAAAGAAATTTGACCGGAATGCATTAAACAGTCATGGGATGATGTCATTCTGTCATTTCTAGTCATATGCTGTTTGAGGAAGGATTGCATCATTTGTGGCATGTTTATATCACACATTAATTGCGTTTTGGGCTTGTGTTATGATACAACGGTGAACCCCTCTGTTAATTAAACCAAACACCCAGAAAAGCTCACCTTGCCTCATGATGGGCGGCACGGTGGCACAGTGGTCAGCACTGCTGCCTCACAGCGCCAGAGACCCAGGTTCAATTCCTGCCTCAGGCGACTGACTGTGTAGAGTTTGCACATTCTCCCCGTGTCTGCGTGGGTTTCCTCCGGGTACTCCGGTTTCCTCCCACAGTTACAAAGATGCAGGTTGAGTCTGTGATTAAGAAAGCGAATGCAATGTTGTCAATTATCTCCAGAGGGTTGGAATATAAAAGCACTGTTGTGCTACTGAGACTTTATAAAGCTCTGGTTAGGCCCCATTTGGAGTACTGTGTCCAGTTTTGGTCCCCACACCTCAGGAAGGACATACTGGCACTGGAGCGTTCCAGCGGAGATTCACACGGATGATCCCTGGAATGGTAGGTCTAACATATGAGGAACGGCTGAGGATCCTGGGATTGTATTCATTGGAGTTTAGAAGATTAAGGGGAGATCTAATAGAAACTTACAAGATAATACATGGCTTGGAAAGGGTGGACGCTAGGAAATTGTTTCCGTTAGGCGAGGAGACTAGGACCCGTGGACACAGCCTTAGAATTAGAGGGGGTAAATTCAGAACAGAAATGCGGAGACATTTCTTCAGCCAGAGAGTGGTGGGCCTGTGGAATTCATTGCCACAGAGTGCAGTGGAGGCCGGGACGCTAAATGTCTTCAAGGCAGAAATTGATAAATTCTTGATGTCACAAGGAATTAAGGGCTACGGGGAGAATGCGGGTAAGTGGAGTTGAAATGCCCATCAGCCATGATTGAATGGCGGAGTGGACTCGATGGGCCGAATGGCCTTACTTCCGCTTCTGTGTGTTATGGTCTTATGTGCAGGCCAGGTGAATTGGCCATGCTAAATTGCCCGTAGTGTTAGGTAAGGGGTAAATGTAGGGGTATGGGTGGGTTGCGCTTCAGCGGGTCGGTGTGGACTTGTTGGGCCGAAGGGCCTGTTTCCACACTGTAATGTAATCTAATCTAATCTAATCTAATGATCTGTGACTAAGAACTCCTAAATTCCATTATTTAAAGAAAATAGCATCAATTTACTTCCTAACTCTAAACGTGAACACTAAATAAAAACTATTCACAGATCTAAACCGTCCTTTCTCTTAACTGCTCACTATCTGCCTCCAACTCTATAACAATGCGCTGTTCCAATAAGACACTTACTAAAATTACATTAACTTAATTTCAAAACCACACAGTCTCTGTCTTCTTCTGTGTCTTCACTATTCTCCCTGGGTCATCTTTTTTTCATTGCATGTTTCACATGAAAAGGTACCTTTTGATAGAGAATGCTTTCTAACTTCTTTGAGAGAAAGATATTAGATGGACAATGAGCTCTCCAGGAGTTTCTCTCTCTACAGCAGTTGCTCTCTGACCAATTTTCAAAATGTCCACATTCTTATAGCCCCAACTTTGGATCGTCTCACTGGTTCGATGTTGACAAAACAATAAATTCAAACTTGATTGGGTTTTTATCCTGGGGCATAATTTAAACTAGTAGAATGTGAGGACTGCAGATGCTGGAGATCAGAGTCAAGAGTGTGGTGCTGGAAAAGCACAGCAGGTCAGGCAGCATCCGAGGAGCAGGAGAATCGACGTTTTGGGCATAAACCCTTAATCAGGAGTCATAGAGATGTACAGCACGGAAACAGACACTTCGGTCCAACTCGTCCATGCCGACCAGATATCCCAATTCAATCTAGTCCCATCTGCCAGCACTCAGCCCATATCCCTCTAAACCCTTCCTATTCATATACCCATCCAGATGCCTCTTAAATGTTGCAATTGTACCAGCCTCCACCACATCCTCTGGCAGCCCATTCCACATGCGCACCACCCTCTGCATGAAAAAGTTGCCCCTTAGGTCTCTTTTATATCTTTCCCCTCTCACCCTAAACCTATGCCCTCTAGTTCTGGACTCCCCCACCCCAGGGAAAAGACCTTGTCTATTTACCCTATCCATGCCTCTCATGATTTTATAAACCTCTATAAGGTCACCCCTCAGCCTCGAACGCTCCAGGGAAAACAGCCCCAGCCTATTCAACCTCTCCCTATAGCTCAAATCCTCCAATCCTGGCAACATCCTTGCCAATCTTTTCTGAACCCTTTCAGGTTTCACAACCTCCTTCCGATAGGAAGGAGACCAGAATTGCACGCAATATTCCAAAAGTTGCCAAATCAATGTCCTGTACAGCCGCAACATAACCTCTCAACTCTTGTACTCAATACTCTGACCAATAAAGGAAAGCATGCCAAATGCCTTCTTCACTTTCCTATCTACCTGTGACTCCACTTTCAAGGAGCTATGGACCTGAACTCCAAGGTCTCTTTGTTCAGCAACACTTCCTAGGACCTTACCATTAAGTGTATAAGTCCTAAGAGATTAGGTGAGTGGGCAAAGATGTGGGAAAGGGATAATGTGGGAAAAATTGAAATTGTCCATTTTGTCAAGAATAATAAAAAGGAAACATTATCTAAATGATGAGAAATTGCCGAGAGATCTGGATGTACTAATGCACTGATTGCAAAAGGTCAGTATGTAGGAACAAGTAATTAGGAAAGATAACAATGTTATCACTTATTGTGAGGTGAATTGAATGCAAAAGTAAAGAGATGATGCTTTAGTTATACACGGCACTGATTAGATCACATCTACAGTACTATGCAAAGAGTATTGGTCACTGTAATTTCAGAAAGGATGCAAATGCTTTGGAGGCATTTCAGAGAAGGTTTACCAGACTGATCCCTGGAATGGAAGGGTTGTGTTAGGAGGAAATGTTGGACAGGTTAAGCATGTATCCACTGCAATTTAAAACAGTAAAAGAAAACCTGATTAATCCTGAGGGATCTTAACAAATTAAATATAGAGAGGATGATTCCTCTTATGAGAGAAACTAGAACTAGGGTTTAAAATTCAGGGGTCACCCGTTTAAACAGTGCCATGCATCTTTGGAAATGTCTCTTTGAAAAGGTGGTGGAAGCTGAGTCCTTCAATAGTTTTAAGGTAGAAGTAGATAGATTCTTGTTAAATGAGAGGTTGAAAGTTATCTGGGTAAGTGGGAATGTAGATTTGAGGTTACAGCCATAATCTTATTGAAGGACAGAGCAGACCTGAGGGACTAAATGACCTGCTCGAACTCTTTGCTTGTAATTTACACCAAAGAAATGTGCTTTTGCCCTGAGATGAATGCTTTTGCTTGGAAATTGCTTTTAATTTAGAAGGAAACTTTTGTGGGGCAAAAACAGCAGTTCGACCAGTTGAAGCAAATGGTGTGGTTCTGTCTGTTAAGACCCCATTCAGGGCAGTTAAATCCAAATTAAAGCCCTCTTTATTTTGCCCCACTGATGTTGTTCAGCCATGAGAAGAATATTTAGGCTGAGAACTTCTTAAAAAGTTAATGATGACAAAACATTTCCAGGCATTAGGTCTCTGTCACTCATTTTTTCCAATTCCTCTGGCTCCATGCTTGCTGGTTAAGCCTATTGCTGACAAAGTCTCAAGCTCTTGCTAAACTTCTCGACCTCTCTTTTCTCCTTTCAGACCCCCCCTGAAATCCAGTTCTTTGATCAAGGCTTTGGTGACACGAACTTAGGAAAGCTAGAAGGGGGCATGAGAAAACTTTGGCGGGTAGGATTGAGGAAAACCCCAAGGCATTCTACATTTATGTGAGGAACAAGAGGATGGCCAGAGTGAAGGTTGGGCTGATCAGGGATAGTGGAGGGAACTTGTGCCTGGAGTCGGAGGAGGTAGAGGAAGTCCTTAATGAATACTTTGCTTCAGTTTTTACTACTGAGAGGGACCATGCTCGATATATGCACAAACAGGTTGATGTTAGGAAGGAGGAAGAAGGAAAATTTTGAAAATCCCCTGAGCCAGACGGGATATATCCTAGTTACTACAGGAAGTGAGGGAAGAGATTGCTGCGCATTTGGCAATGATTTTTGCATCCTTACTGTCCACTGGAGTAGTCCCAAATGATTGGAAGGTGGCAAGTGTTATTCCCTTTATCAAGAAAGGGAATAAGAATAATCCTGGGAATTACAGATCAGTCAGTCATACGGCAGTGGTAGGCAAATTATGGCAGAGGATTCTGAGAGACCGGATTTATGATTATTTGGAAAACCATAGTTTGATTAGAGATAGTCAGCATGGCTTTGTGAGGGGCAGGTCATACCTCACAAGCCTTACTGAATTCTTTGAGGATGTGACAAAACAAAAGTAGTGCATGTGATATATATGGATAAGGCGTTTGATAAGGTTCCCCATGGTAGGCTCATTCAGAAAGTAAGGAGGCATGGGATACAGGGAAATTTGGCTGTCTGGATACAGAATTGGCTGGCCCATAGAAGACAGAGGGTGACGGTAGATGGAAAGTATTCAGCCTGGAGCTTGGTGACCAGTGGTGTTCCACAGGGACATGTTCTGGGACCTCCTGCTTTTTGTGATTTTTGTAAATGACTTGGATGAGGAAGTGGAAGGGTGAGTTAGTAAATTTGCCAATGACACAAAAGTTGGTGGAGTTGTGGATAGTGTGGAGGGCTGTTGTAGGTTGGAACGGGACATTGACAGGATGCAGAGCTGGGCTGATAAGTGGCAGCTGGAGTTCAACCTGGAAAAGTGTGAAGTCATTCACTTTGGAAGGTCAAATATGAATGTAGATCACAGGGTTAAAGGCAGGATTCCTGCCAGTGTGGAGGAACAGAGGGATCTTGGGGTCCATATCTATAGATCCCTCAAAGTTGCCACCCAAGTTGTTAAGAAGGCGTATGGTGTATTGGCTTTCATTAGTAGGGGTATTGAGTTTAAGAGCTGTGAGGTTATGTTACAGTTCTATAAAGCCCTGGTTAGACCACAATTGGAATATTGTGTTCAGTTCTGGTCACCTCATTATAGGAAGAATATAGAAGTTTTAGAGAGGGTGCAGAGGAGATTTACCAGGATTCTGCCTGTACTGGAGGGCATGTCTTATGAAGAAAGGTTGAGTGAGTTAGGGGTTTTCTCATTGGAGCGAAAAAGGGTGAGAGGTGACTTGATAGAGGTGTACAAGATGATGAGAGGCATCGATAGAGTGGATAGCCAGAGACATTTTCCTAAGGCAGAAATGGCTGTCACAAGGGGGCATAATTTTAAGGTGATTGGAGGAAAGTTTAGGGTGATGTCAGAGGTTGGTTCTTTACACAGAGAGTGGTGGGTGAGTGGAATGCACTGCCAGCAGTAGTAGTAGAGTCAGATGCATTAGGGTCATTTAAGCGAATCTTGGGTAAGCACATGGATGATAGTAAAATGAAGGGATTGTAGGTCAGTCTGATCTTAGAGATGGATAAAAGGTCGGCACAACATCGAGGGCTGAAGGGCCTGTACTATGCTGTACTGTTCTATGTTCTGTCTACTAATATCTCCTTATGTGATTTGGTTTAATACTCCTGTGAAGTGCCTTGGGAGGTTTTACTGGAAGACATTATGTTAATACAAATTGTTTTTATCTCTGTAAGACTTTCAACAATGCAGATTGGGAACAGCTGTGAGGAGATTCATATTAAATTATTAAAGATGCGGTTACATTTAGACCTGATATGTGTGAACTATTTTGTTGTTCCTATTTGGCATTATTTCACTTTGTGGCCTGTCTTGTGATATTTGCCCTATGCCTGACCCTAATATTCTCTCTATGTGCAGTGGTTCACTCTGAAAGATGTTGAGAGAGGGAAAATTCGTCTGAAACTGGAGTGGCTGTCCCTGTACTCTGACCCAACGAAACTGGAACAGGTAATTCCAAAGATTAAAGCTTCCATTTGAGAAGCTCATCACTCACTTTTGAAATCACACCTTGGCTTACCATTCCTTTGAAGTTATGCATGATTTTCAACATATAGTCAACTCAAAATTCAAATTACTAGATTGAAATATTAGCTCAAAAAATAACTTTGAAATTATCAAGTGTATACACTAAAAGCATAACTAGCATCACCCTTGAGATGATCGTGTAACTCAGTGTTGCCTTGCCTTTGAGATGATAGTTAACTTTAATATTATCTTCACAAACAGTATCGGTATCACAACTATAATTATTATGGTGCAGAAGGAAGTGATTGGCCCATTGTGCCTGTACTGATTGTATTATCGAGTCCAGCTCTACGCCCTAGTGCCAATGACCTTTTTTTTCCTATATCTCTGCAAACCATTGCTCTCCAAAAAAATTATCCAATGCCCTCTTGAATGTCTCAGTTGAACTTGCCTTCAGCGTGTTGCAGGCAACGCATTCCATACCCTAACAACTTGAGTGAAAAAAGGTTTTGCACATCACTTTGAATACTGTGTGGTTATAACTGGAATATCACCAGTTAATCATTGACTGCAAATAATAGGAGATTTATGTTCTATTCAATGTTATATGTAAAATTATGGATGGTGAGAATGAATGAGCCCTGTAATTTATTCATAAACTTCGGTGATGTCCTAAGAGATCATAGATGAAACTGAGATTTAAAAAAAAAAATTTTCCTCCTCCTTTCTTGAAGGCTCGAATGCCTTGCCCAAGTGTCAGTTCCTTACATGAATGCCATCACACTATTCCACTGTAGAATACATCAATACCAAGTGTCCTCATTTGACCTCCCCACACACACTTTCCCGCATGGATCACTGAATAGCAAGCAGGAGCAAAGACCCTAGTTTATTCTCTACTTCCTACTTCTGGAAGGCATGGGGAAAATGTAGCACCCCAGACCACTATCCATGCTGAGATTAGCTAACTCAGCTCTGATCAAGGATTGAAGGTGGGACCTTGATCTATAAAGATCAGTTGGATACTACTTTTACCAGCTAAATCATCAGAGAGCACTTACTGTAGTTTTAAATGCCACCTGAGTTCTAACATAAATACAGCTTATGTCATTTTTCGAAACATATACCATACTTGCAATACAATTAAAGACTGCACTACAACCTGAGCTTCCACTTAACAGTTCCTGCAGAGTGGAGGAGAGCAAATAAGATAGCGAGTCGTTATGAGGTCAGAATGTCACAGCTCCAGCTTACTGCAGGTTCTGGTGGAGGGCTCGGGAAGAAACTATCCTTTCATGGTTATAACATATTAAAAATACTGGATAGGCAAAGACCAGCTGGTTCACCTATTCCTTCCCATCATAGTTGTAACTTGTGAACTTGTGGTTCATGATTAAGACATTTCCTATCCATTAAGTCCATAGAATCTCATAGGAAAGGTAAAACAAAAACAAGACCAATCAGGGTCAAAAAAAAAATCTGGGACATTCCTCTTTTACCTTCTTGGGCAATTAAAGCTAGTCCAGGAGACCATGTTGAACCTGGCTTGTATTATTTGGAGCCTGTCCCCTGTATGACATAATCTACACTGCAAGTCAGTAACTTGGTAAGTGTGTGGTCAGTGACACGTGCAAGAAGAAGATATCAAAGGACTACATCCCCTCAAAATTGTGGTCTACAAAATATACTAATTGTTTGTTATCTATAGGCACTGATGGTTAATAACTCCATCACTGTGCAGAACAGTGAGGAACCCTCTGCTGCTATCATGGTTGTCTACGTGGACCAAGCACAGGATCTCCCGGTATGTATAATTGTCACAGAATGTAGATCTCCAATCAGCAATAGATCCCATTTCACAGCTGTAGCTGAATTGTGAGAATATAACACCAACAGTGTCTTTCAACCTCAATCCTTCTGTTTGACTGTAATGCTGAATGTTGAATTTGGTAGGGGTATACTCATACTGCTTCAACCTGACAAAATTGGCATCTGTCCAGCGAGACACTCTTGGTGTTCAGCTTACTCTGTTGTATGGTTCACCAATGGTATGACTTCAAAAGGGTGATCAAAGGAAGTTTGAATAAATCCCCACTCTGCTTACAACTTCTATTTTATCTGTGATTTCAGCGGTTCCCTAGAAGTTGGTATTGGGATCATGTGCTTTTCCTGATTATATGCTATCAGGTGTCAGAGGACTGGAAATGCTACACTCTAGTCCCCAAAAGATATAAGCCCAGCAACTACAGACCAATCAGTTTAACTTGAGTGATGACAAAGCTTCTATAAGAATATTTCTGGACAAAATTAAAAGTCACATGAATAAATGCAGTTCAATTAAAGAAAGCCAGAAAAGATTTTTGAACAAAAAATCATGTTTAACTAATTTGATGGAGGTAACTTTGACCAGGTAATAGAAGGTTAACAAGTGCAATCCTGTTGATGTGGTGGACATGGACTTTCAAAAAGTATTTGATACAGTGCCACATAACAGACTTGGGAGCAAAGTTACAACTCTGAATAAAACAGACAATAGCAACATGTATTCAAAACTGACCGAGTGACAAGAAACAGTAGTGGTAATGGATGTTTTAGAGGAAGGTTTAGAGTGAAGTTTCCCGAGGGTCATTGTTGGGACCCTTGCTCCTGATAATGACCAAGACATTCATGAACAGGGCACAATTTCAAAGTTTGTAGATGATATGAAAAGTGGAAGCTTTATGAACAGTGAGGAAAACTTTAAAAAGATTTCAAGATGAGGGGACACATTTTTAAGGTGGGGGAGAAAGATTTAACACGGACTTGAGGGGCAAATTCTTTACACAAATGATGTATGTGGAATGAACTTCCTGAGGAAGTGGTGGATGTGGGTACAATTACAACATTTAAAAGACATTGAATAAGTAAATGAATAGGAAAGGTTTGGAGAGACATGGGCCAGGAGCAGGCAGGTGGGACTAGTTTAGTTTGGGATTATGTTTGTCATGGACTGGTTGGACCGAAGTGTCTGTTTCTGTGCTGTATGACTCTGTGACATCGATGATATGGACAAGTTGGTGGAATTGGCAGACAAATGGCAAATGTAGTGTAGTGGAGAGAAATGTGGAATTATTCATTTTAGAGTCGTAATGTTTTACAACAAAGAAAGAGGCTCTTCAGCCCATCGTGTCCATGCCAGTCATCAAGCATCTAATTCTATTTTCCAGCACTTGGCTCGAAGCCTTGTATGCTATAGTATTTCAAGGGTTAGTCTAAATAGCTCTTAAATGTTGTGATGATTCTTGCTTCTTGATCATTTCTTCCTAGTCATTTACCACACCACCAATGTTTGTGTGATCTATATATTTACTTATCAAATCTACTATGTTTGTATTCAGATCATTAATGTATATAACAAACAGCATGGGACCCACCACTGAACCCAGTGGTACAACACTGAACTCAAGATTCCAGTCACAAAAACAACCTTTGACCATCACCCTCTACCTCCTGCCACTAAGACAGTTTGGATCCAATCTGTGAAGGTTTTCTGGATCCCATGTGCTCTTACTTTCTCGACAAATCTCCCATGTGACACCTTGTCAAATCCTTACCGTAAGTCCATGCAGACTACATCAACTGAATTATCCTCATCTACACACCCAGTCATCCTTCAAAACTAAATCAAGCCTGTCAAACAATATTTCCCCCCGACAAAGTCATGCTGACTATCCTTGATTAATCTCTGCCTCTCCAAATGGAGGTTAATTCTGTCCCCAATTTTTTTCCAATAGTTTCCCTTCCCTTCACTGGCCTGTAATTTACCAGTTTATTCCTATTACCCTTCATGAATAATGGTACTTCATCAGCTGTCCTCCAGCCCTCTGGCACCTCTCCTATGGCCAGAGAGGATTTGACCCTGCAAGGGACCTTGCAATCTACTCCCCCACCTCCCACAACTGTCTGGAAAGATCTCATCTGGGCCTCAAGAATTTTCCAATTTTAAGCTTGATAAAGCCACTAATATCTCCTCCCTCTCTCAATTGTAGTTTGTATAAGTATTTCATTGACCTTCCTCCTCCCTGATTTCCATACCTACATCCTCCTCCTCTATAGTGAAGATAGAAACAAAGTACTCATTTAAAACCTCATCTGCCTCGTTCAGCTGCAGACAGAAATTGCCATTTTCGTCCCTAATGAGCCCTACTCTTTCCCTAATTGCCTATAACTCTTGCCATGTTTTATTTCAAAATGTCTTTGAATTTTCTTTTATTTTACCTGCCCAGGTTTTCTCACGTCACCTCTTCACTTTCCTAATTTCATTTTTAAGCAACTCCATTCACTTCCTACAAACCTCCAGAGTTTCTGGTGTTATGAGCCTTCTGGATCTACCATAAGCTTCCCTTTTGTTCCTTATCCAATCCTTTAGATTCCTTGACATCCAGGGTTTTCTGGGTCTGTTGATGTGGGAGATTTTAAAAAAGCTTTAATTCAAGTGTCTCCATCTGCCATGGGTTCTGGATTATTAGTTTAGGAATGCCATGGTTTTCCTGGAAATTTGTCAACATAACTATCCTCTCTTTCTATAATTGGTTGTAGGTTCATAGTATACTCCCAACAACATTATTGCTCCCATTTTGCTTTTAGATTCTACCCATATCGCCTCTATTCAGGGACCCTCTAGGATAACATCTTTCTTTATTGCCATAATGGATTTCTTGATCAATATTGTAACACCACTTCTTCCTTTACTCACTCCCTGTTTCATGTCAAGATTCTATACTTTAGAATGTTGAGCTACCAGTCCTGTCCCTCCCTCAACCATGTATCCTCATGTTAATCAGCACCATCAGCCCATATACACTGCTGCCTCACAGCGCCAAGGACCTGGGTTCAATTCCATCCTTAAGTGACTGTCTGTGTGGAGTGTGCACATTCTCCCTGTGTCTGCGTGGGTTTCCTCTGGTTTCCTCCCACAGTCCAAAGATGTATAAGTTAGGTAGATTGACCACGGGAAATGCAGGGTTACAGGGGTAGGGTGGGTGGGTGGGTCTGGGTGTGACGCTCTTTGGAGGGTCTGTGTGGAATTGATGGACTGAATGTCCTTCTTCCACACTTTAGAAATTCTATGATCAACCCGTATACCTTATTGACAAGACCCCTTGCATTAAAACAATGGCATGCAGCCTTGCCATGCTCCCTTGTGCCCTAATTTGGTGTTACATACTTTGACTCCCGTACTGACTTGTCTTCTCTCCTATATTTGTCTGTGCATCACCCGCTATTGTACTTCCACTCCATATTCCATTGCCCTGTCAAATTAGTTTAAACCCCGAACAAAACACAAACAACACTAGCAAGGATGTTGGTCCTGTTTCAGCTCAGGTGCAACTCAGCGGGCTTGAAAAGATCCCATCTTCCCTAGAAATGGATTCAATGATCCAGGAATCTAAAGCCCTCTCTCCTGCACCAACAATTCTTGTATAAGACACCAGTTAGACTAGTTCTTGTGTACAGTTCTGGATGCCACATTTTACAGAGGACAAGAAGGCTTTTAAGGAAGTGCAGAACTAGTGTACAAGAATGGTTCCAGAGATGAGGAACTTTTGTTATGAAGGAAGGTCAGACAGTAGGGCTGTTTTCCCTTGAGAAGAGAACATTGAGACAAGATCTGATAGTGGTGCTCAAAATCATTAGGAGGCTGGACAGACTAAATAGAGAGAAACTATTCCCAGTTCTAGAAAGGGCATAGATTTAAGCTAATTGGCAGAAGCAAACTGGAGTTGGATTCAACTGTGACTTTCAAAAGAGACAAATTATTATCTGAAAACAACAAATGTGCCGTGCTGCACAGAAAATGAGCGATTCACCTAGTACGGTATAGTGAGCTCATAGTTACTTGTTGGGCGAAATAGCAGCCTTCTGCTCTGTAACAACTCTATGATAATAACATGATGTGGAGCTGTCAGTGTTGGACTGGGAGTGGACAACGTCAGAAGTCACACAACAGGTTATAGTCCAACAGGTTTATTCAAAGTCACAAGCTTTCAAAGCGTAGCCCCTTCATCAGGTGAAGTGAAGAAAAGCACATAGGCACAGGATTTATAGGCAGAGAGATCAAAAGATCATACAAACGGTGTGAGTGGAGTGTCAATAGGTTGGATAATAAGTCTCTGCAGGTGATCAGAAGTATCAGATAGTGTTAGTAAAGTGCCAACAGCTGAATAGTAAGTGAAGGGGATGACCTATAACCCAATTAATTGAGGCAGCAGATAATTACAAATAATTAAAAATAAGATGGTGCTGGAGACAAACCAAACAGCTGGAATAACATGATAGGTATAAGAGAGGCATGTCTATTGACATTAGTGGTCTGGTAAATGGCAAAGAAGAAACCACATAGACTACAGGATGATTTCGATGGGCTGAACAGTAGCAGATGAACAGTGAATCCTGAACAGTGGGAAGTGGTGCATTTTGGTCGCGATAACAAGGCAAGGGAGTACCCAATGAATAGTAGAACACGAGAAAGTACAGAGGATTAGAGTGACCTTTGTGTTCATGTCCATAGATCCTTGAGGCAACAAGATAAGTAGATAAGGTGGCATATTGGATACTTATCCTTGAGTCGAAGCACTGAATACAAGAACAGAGAGATCATGATGGATCTGTCTAAGACATTAGTTAGGTCACAGCTGGAGTACACGTGCAGTTCTGGTTGCCACACCATCATAAGGTTGTGATTGCACTGGAGACGTTGCAGAGGGGAGTCATCAGGATGTTGCCTGGACTGGAATGATTCAGCTATGAAGAGAGAGACTAGATAGGTTGCAATTGTTTTCCTTAAAGCAGAAAGGGCTAAGTGGAGGCCTGATTGAGGTGTACAAAATTATAAGGGGCACAGATATGGTGAAACATTTTCCCTTAGTGGAGAGGTCAATAACCAGGATGCATAGATTTAAGGCAAGGGGAAAATTTAGAGGGGATTTAAGGAAGATTCTTTCAATCCAAATGGTAGTGCGTATTTGGGACTCTGAGATGGTGGAAGAGACAAGAATCATCACAACATTTAAGAGCTATTTAGATTAACCCTTGAAATACTATAGCATACAAGGCTTCGAGCCAAGTGCTGGAAAATAGAATTAGATGCTTGATGACTGGCATGGACACGATGGGCTGAAGAGCCTCTTTCTTTGTTGTAAAACATTACGACTCTAAAATGAATAATTCCACATTTCTCTCCACTACACTACATTTGCCATTTGTCTGCCAAATCCACCAACTTGTCCATATCATCGATGTCATAGAGTCATACAGCACAGAAACAGACACTTCGGTCCAACCAGTCCATGACAAACATAATCCCAAACTAAACTAGTCCCACCTGCCTGCTCCTGGCCCATGTCTCTCCAAACCTTTCCTATTCATTTACTTATTCAATGTCTTTTAAATGTTGTAATTGTACTCACATCCACCACTTCCTCAGGAAGTTCATTCCACATACATCATTTGTGTAAAGAATTTGCCCCTCAAGTCCGTGTTAAATCTTTCTCCCCTCACCTTAAAAATATGCCCCCTTGTCTTGAAATCCTTTTAAAGTTTTCCTCACTGTTCAAAAGCTTCCACTTTTCATATCATCTACAAACTTTGAAATTGTGCCCTGTTCATGAATGTCTTGGTCATTATCAGGAGCAAGGGTCCCAACAATGACCCTCGGGAAACTTCACTCTAAACCTTCCTTTGTTCTGTAAAACATCCATTACCACTACTGTTTCTTGTCACTCGGTCAGTTTTGAATACATGTTGCTATTGTCTGTTTTATTCAGAGTTGTAACTTTGCTCCCAAGTCTGTTATGTGGCACTGTATCAAATACTTTTTGAAAGTCCATGTCCACCACATAAACAGGATTGCACTTGTTAACCTTCTATTACCTGGTCAAAGTTACCTCCATCAAATTAGTTAAACATGATTTTTTGTTCAAAAATCTTTTCTGGCTTTCTTTAATTAACCTGCATTTGTTCATGTGACTTTTAATTTTGTCCAGAATTATTCTTGTAGAAGCTTTGCCACCACTCAAGTTAAACTGACTGGCCTGTAGTCGCTGGGCTTATATTTTTTTTGGGACAAGAGTGTTGCATTTCCAGTACTCCTCCATGTTGAATACAACTGGAAAGCACTGTGTGGCAGGTGCACTGAATGTACTCTTGGTAGGGGACTTCAATGTCCATCAAGAGTTGCTCAGCAGCAGGCACCACAAATGACTGAGCTGATCGAGCCTTAAAGGACATAGCTACTAGATTGGGTCAGCAACAGATGGTGAGGGAATCAACAAAGAGTAAGGACATCACCTCTTGCTCACCTGTCTACTTGTCACAACTGCAACATGTCCATGACCGTATTGGGAAGACGGACCCTCCCGTGCAGATTGACCACCGTGTAGTTTTTATAGTGACAGAGTTCTGGAAAAGAGTCATATTGGATTCAAAACTTTTAATTCTTTCTCTCATCACAGATGCTGCCAAATCTGCTGAGTTTCTCCAGCACTTTGTGTTTGTTGCTGCTTCCACTGTTTGGTATGCATGCAATACTCTAGGCTAAGTGACCTTACAATCAATAGATCAGACCAAAGCTCTGCAGTCCTGTCACAGCCAGTTGAGCATGTTCATAGACAATTAAACACCTCCCTGGAGGAACAGGCTCCACAAATGTCCTCATCCTCCACAATGGAGGAGGCCAGCACACAAGTGAAAAAGGTAGGGTTCAAATATTTGCATCCAGCTTCAGAGGACTCCAGCATCACAGTGTTCAGACAGTTTGATCCCCTGCATGTGTCATCAAGGAATAGCTGAAAGCTGAACCCTGCAAATCTACAGCGTTGAAAATATTCTGATATAATACTAAAGGAATTCTGTGCTCCAGAAGTACTGTGCCCATCGGCAATCTCTTCCAGTAGAGCTACAATAGCATGTACCTGACAATGTAGGTAAATTAAAAGGTAGGCAGGAGGGACTTGGGGGAGGGACGTTGGAAATGCAATAGGTGGAAAGAGGTCAAGGTGAGGGTGATAGGCCGGAGTGGGGTGGGGGCGGAGAGGTCAGGAAGAAGATTGCAGGTTAGGAAGGCGGTGCTGAGTTCGAGGGATTTGACTGAGACAAGGTGGGGGGAGGGGAAATGAGGAAACTGGAGAAATCTCTAGTCTCCATAAGGACCTCTACTTCAGATTTCTCCAGTTTCCTCATTTCCCCTCCCCCACCTCGTCTCAGTCAAATCCCTCGAACTCAGCACCGCCTTCCTAACCTGCAATCTTCTTCCTGACCTCTCCGCCCCCACCCCACTCCGGCCTATCACCCTCACCTTGACCTCCTTCCACCTATTGCATTTCCAACGCCCCTCCTCCCTACCTTTTATCTTAGCCTGCTGGACACACTTTCCTCATTCCTGAAGAAGGGCTTATGCCCGAAACGTCAATTCTCCTGTTCCTTGGATGCTGCCTGACCTGCTGCGCTTTTCCAGCAACACATTTTCAGCTCTGATCTCCAGCATCTGCAGTCCTCACTTTCTCCTCAATGTAGGTAAATTGCCCATCGGTGTCCTGTAACAAGTCAGGACAAATCCAATCCATCCAATTACGGTCCCTTAATTCTATTCTCAATAACCAGCGAAGTGTTTGAAAGGACTGTGAACAGTGCTGTCAAGTGGCAATTGCAAAGGAATAATTTGCTCGCTGAGACTCTGTTTGGGTTCTGCCAGGACTGCTCACCTCCACACCTCAATAGCATTTGTCCAAAAATGGACAAAAGAGCTGAATTCCATAAATAAGCTGAGAGTGAGTGCCCTTGACATCAAGGCTGCATTTAACTGTGTGCTATCAAGGAGCCAAAGTTAAACTGGAATCAGTCGGGATTTGGGAAATCTTTCCACTGGTTCAAGTCAAATCTGGCACATTGGAGATAGTTATGGTTGATGGAGGTCAATCATCTTAGCTCCAGGACATCTCTGCAAGAGTTTCTCAGAGTAGTGGTCCAGACCCAACCATCTTCAGCTGCTTCATCAGTAACCCTTACTGTAAAAAGGTCAGAGTGGGGATGTTCATCAATGATTTGCACAATGTTCTGCACCATATGTGACTCTTCAGATCCTGAAACGATCTATGCCCAAATGTCGCAAAACCTTGACAATGTCTGGTCAAGTTGTGGATGTGGCTAATGGCCCATTTATATTGTCCTCATCATCAGGGGAGGTCAAAATTGCTCAGAGGAAGCCTCAGAAATTATAACCTCATAGTTGCATTCCTAAACTCAAAAAATGAATTTTAAAAGTATGTCAACCCACCTCCTTGGTCCTTTCTAGACTTCAATCTGCTACCTAGCTAGGTCATCATCAGACCTGATATACAACCACTGAAAAAGCTGGTTTGAGTATGTATCCTCAGAAACTGGTGAAATTCATGGTAGTTCGAGTGGAATTTTAATTTCCTACCTTCTTGGTTTCCGTTCCTTCTATATTTCTGTCTGCTAATTATTTCTCTTTCGTGTCTCTCCTTTCTCATTCTTCCTCTTCCTCAGTTCTTGTATTTCCTGCTCCAGGAGTTGCTGTTTCATTATCTCTTCTTTTTATCCACAGCTAAAGCAAGGATCCAGGGAACCAAATGCACTGGTACAGGTCTCATTATTGGACAAAACCTTCGAAAGCAGGGTATGGATAAACACTACCAGGTCCATTGTTTAAAGTCAATAGAGTGCAGTGTAATTTTGAGTAAGGAAGAATTGCCACCATGTTCTCCATGATGGCCCTTTGCACAGCCCCATCATTGTCATTAGTTCCACATGCAGAATTTGCTCTCCTTCAGATTTTCTGCTTCTCTCATTCACATACTATTCAGTGTGGCGTACAGTCCATGGAGACTTACAGTAAAATACTGAAGTTTGTACGTAACTATCAGAATTAACTAAACATGATCTCCTTAGTGTTATTTTGGCTTCTCATGTAATATTTTTTGCGCATTTGAGTTTAAATGACTTTGGATACCAGAATTTCTTTTAAGAGGATTAAAAAGTCACATTGGAACATTTTTTAACAATGCATTTCTTGGAAACCACATTGTTCTGGATAATTGCTGATTTTGGTTGCTTGAACTCACGCAAATAAAATACCTGACTGCTTTTCTAACTATTTTATGTCTGTGAATAGTGTTTTACAAGCTTAGATACTTCTTTTTGGATTTTCAGTTGTGGGGAAGCCTTTTAAAAATAAACACCCCATCCAGCTGATGTCTGCAGTTTCTGCAGCACATTTGTGATAAACATATTGTGAAAGCAGATTGTGATCTTGAACAGAGACCAAAAGACATTGTGTTTCCTGAGCAAGCCGTATCTACCAATTTCGCAGAAACATCAGCCTATGTTTGGTGATAACTGTCTACACGTGGCACAATGCCAGACCAACAGGTGTAACCCAGAACTCTGTGGGAAGCTAGGCAAGTGATTGCTGGGCCCCTTGCTGAGATATTTTATTGATAGTCACAAGTGAGATGCCAGAAGACTGGAGGGTGGCTAACGTGGTGCCACTATTTAAGAAATGTGGTAAGGAATAGCCAAGGAACTGTAGACCGGTGAGCCTGACATCAGTGGTGGGCAAGTTGTTGGAGGGAATCCTGAGGGACAGGTTTTACATATATTTGGAAAGGCAAGGACTGATTCAGGATAGTCAGCATGGCTTTGTGTGTCAGAGGTCATGTCCCACAAACTTGATTAAGTTTTTTTGAAGAAGTAACAAAGAGGATTGATGAGGGCAGAGCAGTGGATGTAATCCACATGTACTTCAGTAAGGTGTTCGACAAGGTTCCCCATGGGAAACTGATTAGCAAGGTTAGATCTCATGGAATACAGGGAGAACTAGCCACTTGATACAGAACTGGCTTGAAGGTAGAAGACAGAGGGTGGTGGTGGAGTGTTGTTTTTCAGACTGGAGACCTGTGACCAGTGGAGTGCCACAAGGATCGGTGCTGGGTCCACTACTTTTCATCATTTATATAAATGTTTTGGGTGCGAACATAGGAGGTACAGTTAGTAAGTTTGCAGATGACACCAAAATTGGAGGTGTAGTGGACAGAGAAGAAGGTTACATCAGAGTACAACAGGATCTTGATCAGATGGGCCAATGGGCTGAGGAGTGGCAGATAGTTTAATTTAGATAAATGTGAGGTGCTGTATTTTGGGACAGCAAATCAGAACAGAACTTATACACTTAATGGTAAGGCCCTGTGGAGTTTTGCTGAATAAAGATACCTTGGAGTGCAGGTTCATATTTCCTTGAAAGTGGAGTCGCAGGTTAATAGGATAGTGAAGATGGCATTTGGTATGCTTTCCTTTATTGGTCAGAGCATTGGAGCTGGGAGTTCATGTTGCAGCTGTACAGGACATTGGTTAGGCCATTTTTGGAATATTGTGTGCAATTCTAGGCTCCTTCATAATGGAAGGATGTTATGAAACTTGAAAGGGTTCAGAAAAGATTTACAAGGATGTTGCCAGGGTTGGAGGATTTCAGCTATAGAGAGAGGCTGAATAGGCTGGGGCTGTTTTCCTGGAGCATCGAAGGCTGAGGTGTGACGTTATTGAGGTTTATAAAATCATTAGGGGCATGGACAGGATAAATAGACAAAGTCTCTTCCCTGGGGTGGGGGAGTCCAGAATTCGAGGGCATACGTTTAGGGTGAGAGGGGAAAGGTATAAAAGGGACCTAAGGGGCAATGCTTTCACACAGAGGGTAGTGTGTATCTGGAATGAGCTGCCAGAGGAAGTGGTGGAGGCTGATACAATTACAGCATTTAAAAGACATCTGGATGGTTATATGAATAGGAAGGGTTCAGAGGGATATGGGCCAGGTGCAGGCAAATGGGACTAGATTAGGTTAGGATATCTGGTTGGTATGGACAAGTTGGACCGAAGGGTCTGTTTCCGTGCTGTACTTCTCTATGACTCTGCGACTCTTTGTCACACTATCCTTTTTGCTTCATGAACTAAGACTTATTGGCCAAGTGTTTCTCCCAAACAATTTTCCCTTTTGTGTGTGTGTGCGTGAGTGAAAGAGATATATATAGAGAGAGTGTGTGTGCATGTGCGCGTGCGTGCACAGGTGGGTGTTGAGTTATTTACAGGGGTAAACATTTATATTTTCATATTACAAACTGAATATGTTAGCCAGTTCATCATTTTCATCAATATGGTTTTTCTTTTACTTTATAATAAATCAATATTCTTCTTTATTTTAAGTGTGATATAGAGAGATCATACCATTGGACATATTGGAAACTGGTTAAAACAAGGCACAGTGGTTAGCACTGCTGCCTCACAGCGCCAGAGACCGGGTTCAATTCCCACCTCAGGCAACTGTGTGTGGAGTTTGCACATTCTCCCCGTGGCTGCGTGGGTTTCCTCCGGGTGCTCCGGTTTCCTCCCACATTCCAAAAATGTGCAGGTTAGGTGAATTGGCCATGCTAAATTGCCCATAATAAATAGGTGTAAACGTAGGGGAATGGGTCTGGGTGGGTTGCTCTTCGGAGGGTCGGTGTGGACTTGTTGGGCCAAAGGGCCTGTTTCCACACTGTATGTAATCTTAAAATAAAAATTAAATGTGTGTTATGGTTCATGGATTAGTACGTCAAGAGAAGGACAATGCACTCCTTCTGACTTGGGTTGTAACATTAGATCTTCAGAGTTACATTTTTAAACTGACAAATTAAGTTGACAAATTTCTGCTTCTCCAATATGTCACATTATTTTCTCTTCCCACAGACGGTGTATAACACAAATGCCCCAGTTTGGGAGGATGCCTTTACATTTTTTGTTCAAAATCCAAATCAACAAGACCTTGATATACAGGTACCTTCCTTCACTTCTCCAGAGGGGTTTTGAAATGCTAATTTAAATGGTGTCTGTCACCTTTTATTTTCCTTAGAGGAACTCCTGAATTTTGCATTGTCTATGGATTTTGTGGTGAACTGCATCACCTGAAGCATTTTCAAACTTTTATGACCATCAATAACAAGAACTTATGTCGTGCTTTTAATATGTTAAAGTGTTCCAAAGCATTTCATAATTGCGCAATCGGACTAAAGTTAACACTGAGCCACATAGTTCCTGGGTAAGGTCGTGTGATGGTTATGTTACTTGACTAATAATCCAGAGACCTTGACTAATAATCCAGAGACACGAGATCCGTCATGGCAACTAGGAAATTTAAATTCAATTAATTAATTCCCTTGGAATTTAAAAAATATTGACTACAAAATTATTGGATTGTTGTAAAACCCTATCTTGGTAGGGCTGCTGTTTTCACTGCAGACCCACTGCCCTTTCAAATGACTGTAAGGTGCACCTGACCTCCCGGTCATCGTTCAATTTTAATTCTCCTTCCCACTCCCTTTCCGACATGACCATCCTTGGCCTCCTCCATTGCCACAACAAACCAAACCGCAAATTGGAGGAACAACACCATCTTCCGCCTGGGCAGCCTACAGACCGAGGACTCAACATTGAGTTCTCCAATTTCAAATAACCTCCCTTCCCATCCCCTGACTCCCTCCCTTCCATTCCTCTGATTAACCCTTCCTTCCAGTTACCAACTAGATTCACTCCTCTCATCGACCAACCAGATCATATCCTCAATGTTCACCTACCACCCAGCCTCTCTCCTCACCTAAAACCCCCCTCACCCATGCCCCTTTATCTGCAGCTCCCCCTCCCCCGCCTCCATTCCTGAAGGGTTATACCTGAAACATCGATTTCTCCACCTCCTGCCTTGCTGTGTTCTTACAGCCTCCTGCTTGTCCACTTTCAAATGACATAACCGGTTACTCTTTTTTTTCCCCAAAGAGGCAACAGTCCACTCCTTCTCAAGGGCAGTTAGGGATGGGCAACAATTGTTGGCCTAACCAGTGACTTCCACATCCTACAAACAATTATAAAATGGAACTTAAGACAGGTGACCAAAGGTTTTGCTTTGATGAGCAACTTTAATGAGGAGATAGTCTTGAATTAGCAAGGGAGAAGATTCCAAATCTTAACCCACCAGCATCAGTGACAAAAATCAGGTGATTGGTAATGCCACATTTGGAATACTGCACATAATTCTGGTTGCCTTGCTGTTGGAAAGAGACTGGAAAGTTTGAGTTATAAGGAGAAACTGAATAGGCTGAGCTGTTTTCCCTGGATCATAGGAGGCTGAAGGGTGAACATATAGAGGTTTATAAAATCATGAGGGACATGAATGGGATAAATAGACAAGGTCTTTTCCCTGGGGAGGGGGAGTCCAGAACGAGAGGGCATAGATTTAGGGTGAGAGGGGAAAGAAATAAAAGGGACCTGAGGGGCAATGTTTTCACGGAGAGGGTGATGTGTATATGGAATGAGCTGCCAGAAGAAGTGGTGGAGGTGAGTAAAATTACATTTAAAAAGGCATTTTGGCAGGTCAGCATGGACGAGTTGGGTTGAAGGGTCTGTTTCTGCATTGTGACTATGTTTGCATAGCCAGATGCATTTAATCATGTAATCTAAGACTTAGGACAGATAATGGGGAAATATGGTTGTGAGAATGTACAATAGACCACTGGAGTTAGGAGCAAGATTAGAGTGGTGCTGGAAAAGCACAGCAGGTCAGGCAGCATCCGAGCAGCAGGAAAATCGACATTTCGGCCAAAAGCCCTTTATCAGGAATGATGATCGGAAAAGCCCATTCCTGATGAAGGGCTTTTGCCCGAAACATTGATTTTTATGCTCCTTAGATGCTGCCTGACCTGCTGTGCTTTTCCAGCACCACTCTAATCTTGACTCTAATCTCCAGCATCTGCAGTACTCACTTTCGCCACTAGAGTTAGGAGTTGAAGCAGAGACAGTAGCCAGCAATTTCCTTGGATTCTCTGAATCCACTGTCAATACTTTTATTGGAGGTGCAGTGGAGATCCTATTTAGGTAAATAGGATTTTGTTAAACCAGTGGATTTCAATATTTACAAATAGATTAGATAGTTTAAGGAAAGGTGGGTAAATGTGAATTGGTGTGTTCGAACAACCTGTTTCTGTGTTCAAAGTTAAAAATCACAACACCAGGTTATAGTCCAACAGGTTTAATTGGAAGCACACTAGCTTTCGGAGCGACGCTCCTTCATCAGGTGGTAGTAGTGGGAGCGTCAATCCGAAACCTAGTGTGCTTCCAATTAAACCTGTTGGACTATAACCTGGTGTTGTGTGATTTTTAACTTTGTATACCCCAGTCCAACACCGGCATCTTCAAATCATGTTTCTGTGTTGTCATTTTTATTTTACTATACATAATGTTCTGGTCACCACATTATAGGAAGGATGTGGAAGCTTTGGAGTGGGTTCAGAGATTTACTGGGATGTTGCCTGGTATTGAGGGAAGGCCTTATGAGGAAAGGCTAATGGACTTGAGGCTGTTTTCATTAGACAGAAGAAGGTTGAAAGGTAACTTAGTTGAGACATATAAGATAATCACAGGGTTAGATAGGGTGGACAATGAGAGCTTCTTTGCTTGGATGGTGATGGCTAGCACGAGGGGACATAGCTTTAAATTGAGGGGTGATGGATATAGGACAGATGTGGTATGGAATGCCCTGCCTGAAACAGTAGTAGACTCGCCAACTTTAAGGGCATTTAAATGGTCATTGGATAAACATATGGATGAAAATGGAATAGCGTAGGTTAGACATGCTTCAGATTGGTTTCACAGGTTGGAACATCAGGGGCCAAAGGACCTGTACTGCGCTGTAATGTTCTATGCTTTATAATGGACAAGATGTGATGATCCTAAAACCGTCTTAAAGCAACATTGCTAACATTTAGGAAAGTAAAATAAGGAAGGGCAATAACTGAAAATGGGGTAAAGATAAAATAAGAGAAGTGAAGGATTATAAATCACAATCATTAATTACAAGTACATGTTTCAGTTAAATCTGTGCATGTTAATTTTTCTTCTAGGTTAAAGATGATGACCGTCAATTTAGTCTGGGGTCACTATCCATTTCTCTGTCACAGTTGCTGATGAACCCAGATATGAGCTTTAACCAGTGGTTCCCACTAGAACATTCTGGGCGCCACAGCCAAATCTACCTGAAAATCATAATGCGGGTGAGTAAATCCAACAAACAAGAGATTTTGGATCTTTTTAAAAGGACATTCTGAGGACTAAAAGAACTGAGTTGAAACCAACACCAGGAATAGTCAGGTGTCTTGAACAGAGTTCAAGGGACATTTTAGGTACACTTTGTCTTCACTAGCTGCCCAGTATCTGGTGCCAACTTAACTCTTATTCTCTAAATTCCACAAATTTTCAATCAGTTGAAGAGCTTAAAAGGTGGGGGATCCACTCTGCTGGATTACCACCAGGTACTCATGGTGGAAATCCACCTCTTTTTATGTTGGATTGTAACTGTCAATGTTCCCCTCCTTTAACCCACCAACTCTGTCCAGTGGCATTGTCAAGAATAACATTGTTATGTGAGTTAAAAATCACACAACACCAGGTTATAGTCCAACAGGTTTAATTGGAAGCACACTAGCTTTCAGAGCGCTGCTCCTTCATCAGGTGGTAGTAGTGGGAGCGTCAATCCGAAAGCTAGTGTGCTTCCAATTAAACCTGTTGGACTATAACCTGGTGTTGTGAGATTTTTAACTTTGTACATCCCAGTCCAACACCGGCATCTCCAATTCATTGTTACGTGAGGATAAGAAGACATGAAGCTGCACTTCAACACTGCTCAGTTTGTTCTTTTAGTTGTTGCAGTTTCTTTTTCAGTTTCTCACTTTCCCTCTGTCTGTTTTCTTCCTTGGTCTTCAGGTCATTATTCAGTCTGTTCTGTAACTGTTCCATGAACAGTTGAATGTAAAATGATTTTGGTATATTGGTAGGTTTTAAATCTTAAAGTAAATGATCTTTCTTTCTGGTCAGTGGTGGAAATATATGTTGCTTCATGTACAAAGAAACATCCTACTCTGCTCCATTCTGCGCTGTCACCAGGATGGCTGTCATTGTAAATCCAATAGTGTCTTATTGCCTGAAAAGGACATTATACAGTCAGATTACAGGATGTCAAAGTTGTACCAGTTTTGTATAAATGATTTAACACCTTCGCATTTCAGGAAAGTGCAAATTTTCTCAATCACGATTCGTTGCTTTCTCTGATTTTCCTTCTGTTCTGCACTTCCTCTTTCTCTCTGGGATTCAATGCAGCTTAATTTCCTCTGACAGCATATGATTTAATCTGTTCGCTTAAAATTATTGTATAGTCATCATTAACTCAAAGAAAGTGACAGATTGAGTATGTGTGAAAATGTGATGTTAAAAGCAAACTTTTTTCTAAAAGGTGAGAGGAGAGGAAATGTTGGGATTCAGGGGTATTTGGATGTCCTTGTACATGAATCACAGAAAGTTAACATGCAGGCAGAACAAGAAATTAGGAAGGAACATTGATTGTTTGTCTTTATTCTGAAGGGGCTAGAGAACAAGAGGAATGAAGTCTTCCTACAATTATACAGGGCTTTGAGACCACACCTGGAGTACTAAGCACAATTTTAGCCTTTCCTAAGGGATGATTTGTTGCCATGGAGGAGAGCAACAAACGTTCACAGGAAGGGTTCCTGAGACAAGAGGGCTACCCTATAAGGAATGATTAAGTAGGACAGGCCGATATTCTCTGGAGTGTAGAAGCATGAGGTGATCACAATGAAATGTATAAATGCATGGAGGGTTTGACAGGGTCAGTGCTGAGATGCAGTACCTCTGCTGACCCCTGCTGGAGGTTCACAGTCTCAGAATAAGGAGTCAGCCATTTCAGACTGAAATGAGGAGATTTTGTGACCCAAAGGGTACAGACGTTCAATCATTATGTACAAAACAGAGATCAATAGATTTTTGGACATTGAGGGTCAAGAAATAGGACGAGAAAGTGAACTTTATTTAGAAGATCAGCCGTGATTGTACTGAATGGCAGAGCAGGTTCAAGAGACTGAATTGCATGTGCCTTCTCCTATTATGATGTGTTAGATTTTAAATAAGAACCTTTTAAATGCTAGAAATAAATCACTTAGCATTGCTGAGCTTTATAATTGATGCAGCACAAATTAGTATCACACTATTCCCCTTCTTTACTGTGGCTGTGTGTTTGTTTCTTTGGCAGATCCTGATTTCTGACGCAGTTGATCTGGAGAAGCTGCCTAGAACTCGGAAATCCACACTGGAAAAAAACACAGGATCAGCCAAGTCTGACAAGATGAATATGACTGCAGCTAAGTTAGTGGAAGCTGGAGTAGGCAGCCTGATCCAAGCTCCTTTACCAACTGAGAGCAGTGCCCCAAGCAGTGTGGGGACTGAGGTACTTGGTCAATTACAGAACCATTTTATATTTTCATGTATGAAAGGATTCACTATTCCAATGATTATAGATTAAACTGAAAGTAGATCAATGAAAATAAGATTTTTCATTGTTTGATGCATAGGGATCAGTTAGCTCAGTTGGTTGGATAGTTGGTTTGCAATTCAGAGTGATACCAACAGCACAGGTGCAATTTCCATCTTAGCTGAGGTTAACATGAAGACCCCGTGTTCTGAACCTTGTCTGTTGTGAGCAATATGGTGACCCTCAGGTTACACTGTCAGTTCTCTCCCTCTCTGTAAGAAGGGAGCAGTCAATTGTCCCCTGGGGCTGTGCTGACATTCACATGACTTCAAAGAACAGGTTTGGCTGAAGCAAAAATGTATGAATGTAGAAAGAAAAATGATCAGGCTGAAATTGAAAAATAAAGACTGAGTGTAAGATTGAACAAAAGAGGGTAGGTGTTGGACTGTGGAGAGGAATTACAGTGAGTGATTCTAGGGATCAAATATGGGGATTGATTATAGAAATTGTTTACAATGTTTTTCATCCAATTTTTTGGTTCATTTCACCTTGCATCCAGGTCTTCCTATCCCTGGTCCAGGAGGCCCAGGTTCAACTCCCAACTACTCCAGAGGTGTGTAATAACATCTCTGACCAGGTTGAATAGAAAAATTGGTTAATAAAAGAACATTTTTTAAAAATTCAAACAACTGGTTTCTGCTGACATTGTGAAATTTTATATTATTGCCAAGAGATTTATTACTAAAACTGACGGAGAAATGCACTTTTTAAACTGAATGATTGTGCAGAAACAGAGTTTTGTTAGTGTAAATAGAAGGCCAGTCTGACACAAGTTTCTGGCCACTACTATCTAAATGGTGACAAACTAGAAACTGTGCAAAAACATAGAGATTTGAGAGTCGAGGTTCAAAAATTAATTCAAAACTAGTTGACAGGTACAAGAGCAATCAGAAATAGAGTTGAGGTACAAATCAATCATGATCCAGTGGAAGAGTACAGCAGGTTTCCGGGGATGAGTGGTCTGCACCTGTTCTTATGTTGCTAAAAGGTAGCAGTGTTAACTTCTTTTTCTTCTTTCAGGGAGTGATACGGATTCATCTGTTAGAAGCTGAGAACCTAATTGCAAAGGACAATTTCATGAAAGGGATGGTGAAAGGGAAATCTGATCCCTATGTCAAAGTGCGAGCAGGTGCCCAAAGCTTCCGGAGCAAAACAATTAAAGAAAACCTTAACCCCAAGTGGCATGAGATGTATGAGGTCAGTGTGTTTGGATACTGCCCTTTGAAACCAATAAGATAAAACTCTTAATCAGTAGAACCATGATGAGTGCCAGATGAATGAGCCTGGCTGACAAGTGGGCAGGTCCTTTATGTGGGTCACTTACTGACATGCTGACTTTTTCCGCTCAGTCTTGGTACTGTGTAAAAGTGGTGGATTATTTCATGCGTGGGTGCTATTATCTGGCCCTGTTAACTCTTCCTACCTAGTGTTTTTTAATCAGTTGTTACTCTTTTCCTCAGAAGGGTTATACCCAAAATGTTGACTTCTCCACTTCCTGATGCTGCCTGGCTTGCTAGAACATAGAACACAGAACATTACAATGCAGTACAGGTCCTTCTGCCCTCAATGTTGCGCTGACCCGTGAAACCAATCTGAAGCCCATCTAACCTACACTATTCCATTCGCATCCATATGTTTATCCAATTACTATTTAAATGCCCTTAAAGTTGGTCAGTCTATTACTGTTACAGGCAGGACGTTCCGTGCCCCTACTACTCTCTGAGTAAAGAAACTACCCCTGACATCTGTCCTATATCTATCACCCCTCAATTTAAAGCTATGTCCCCTCATGCTAGCTATCACCAACCGAGGAAAATGGCTCTCACTGTCCACCCTATCTAACCCTCTGATTTGCAGTGTTATCTGCAAATTTACTAACCCATCATTCTGTGCCCTCATCCAGATCATTTATAAAAATGACAAACAGCAGTGGACCCAAAACAGATCCTTGCGGTAAACCACTAGTAGCTGAACTCCAGGGTGAATATTTCTCCCATCAACCTGTCTTTTTTCAGCTAGTCAATTTCTGATCCAAACCACTAAATCACTCTCAATCCCATGCCTCCGTATTTTGTGCAATAGCCTACCGTGGGGAACGTTATCAAATGCCTTACTGAAACCCATACACACCACATCAATTGATTTACCCTCATCCACCTGTTTGGTCACTTTTTCAAAGAACTCAATTAAGGTTTGTGAGGCACAACCTACCCTTCACAAAACCGTGTTGACTATCCCTAATCAACTTATTCCTCTCTAGATGATTCTAAATCCCCTCTCTTATAACCCTTTCCAACACTTTACCCACAACTGAAGTAAGGCTCACTGGTCTATAATTTCCAGGGTTGTCTCTACTCCCCTTCTTGAACAAGGGAACAACATTTGCTATCCTCCAGTCTTCTGGCACTATTCCTGTTGACAATGATGACATAAAAATCAAAGCCAAAGGCTCAGCAATCTCCTCCCTGGCTTCCCAGAGAATATTAGGATAAATTCCAACTGGCTCAGGGGACTTACCTATTTTTACACTTTCCCGAATTGCTAACACCTCCTCCTTATGCACCTTAATCCCATCTAGTCTAGTAGCCTGTATCTCAGTATTCCCCTCGACCACATTGTCTTTTTCTAGTGTGAATACTGACAAAAAGTATTCATTCAGTGCTTCCTCTATCTTCTCTGACTCCATGCACAACTTCCCACTACTATGCTTGATTGGCCCTAACCTTATTCTCGTCATTATTTTATTCGCGATATAGCTATAGAAAGTCTTAGGGTTTTCCTTGATCTTATCCGCCAATGACCTCTCATGCCCCCCTCCTGGCTCTTCTTAGTTCTCTCTTTAGGTCCTTCCTGGCTAACTTGTAACTCTCAAGCGTCGTAACTGAGCCTTCACGTCTCATCCTAACATAAGCCTTCTGTGTTCTTCCAGCCTCCTGCTTGTCTACCTTGGATTCCAACATCAGCAGTTTTTTTTGTCTCTAACACTTTTCCAAAGGCATGTTCTGACCTGTGGTAACCTTTCTCCTCTTAGGTCATTGTAAATCACATTCCAGGTCAGGAGCTAGAGTTTGAGCTCTTCGATAAGGACATTGACAAAGATGATTTCCTTGGAAGGTATGTTGCTCCATCAGAAAATTCAGAAAAGGTTTGAGGACAATTTTAATACTACATTAGAGCAAAGTGCCTTCTATGGGAACACTGGTTCTTCAAATGTTTTGGTGAACACTCCCAGGACAGGGACAGTACGGGGACAGATGTAGAGTAAAGCTCCCTACACTGTCCTCATCAAACACTCCCAGGGCAAGGACATCACAGGGTTAGATACAGTGTAAAACACTCTCTGCACTGCTCTCTCAGTAAACAATACACTATAAATCTTTTCAAAACATTGTTTGAAGTTCTCTGCATGGTCATGGAAATTCCATTATACTTTTATTAATAAATGAGTTGCTTTCTAAGAATAGCCATACTCAATTGTATTCACGCACAATGTAAACGTTTTTTCGTTAGTGTTTGACTTAAGTTGTTCTCTGACATGCAGATTGAAGATCAGTTACAAGGACATCATGAACAGTAAAGTTATGGATGAGGTAGGAAAATCTTGTTAGTTCAAATCATATAATGGGGCAGACTTCCCATTCCTTCTAGCTAGGAATATTGAATCCCTCGACTGTAATGGCCCAGGGGATGGGAATACTTCATGGAGGTAGCCTTTCTGTTTTTTTGTTTTGTTTTAAATTAATGGATATAAATTGTGGACCATAGTGAGCTTCTACCTAACTGGAGTTTTTTTTCGCTGATATAGATTCTCACTCTTTCTGCATCGTGACACACTGCACTTAACTAAACTTAAAATACAGGTTGGAAAATGTCGTGGATCAGGGAATTTAACCAACTAAAACCAATTAATCTAACAGCACTGAGTGCTTGTCAGAACATCCTATCCATTAAGGTATTAACTTGCAGCGTTACTGACAGAGTGTGGGAAGAAGCCTGTTTTCTAGATAGGAAGGCAGTTGAAAATAGTCTCCACGCAAAATAAAAACTGAAAGAACTGCGGATGCTGTAAATCAGAAACAAAAATGAAACTTGTTGGAATAGCTCAACAGGGCTGGCAGCATCTGTGGATAGAAATCAGCGTTAACGTTTCAGGTCCAGTGACCCTTCTACTGAAAATAGTCTCCCTGGCTTGTCAAAATGCCAAGACAGGCAATTCAATCTGTTTATGATGTCTTTTCAAATGAAGCCATCTTACCTCAGTCTGATGCTGGTGAACTTTGTTTTAAGATCAGATGATTTTGTGACAGTCATGTTTTGATATTTTACTATAAGCTCCACAGTATAACAGACAAAAGTGCCCTGAAAACTAAACTTTTGCTGCCAAGTTTACAATAATGAAGTTTCATTATCGGCTCCAATGTCATGACTCACTGGGGTAGTGCACTGGAAATTAAGCCCGGCTATTCTTGGAGTTTTCACAAATGTCGAAAATTTTTTAAAACAAATGCACGACATTCTCCATCCTCTTCCATCGGGCAGAAGATGCAGAAGTTTGAAATCACATAACAACAGATTTAAGAACAGCTTATTTCCCTCTGTTATCAGACTTATGAACGATCAGAGTTGATCTTTCTTTGCACCTTCTCTGTAGCTGTAACACTTATATTCTGCATTCTGTTCTATTACCTTGATGTATTTATGTACGGTAGGATTTGTCTGGTTAGCACGTAAAACAATACTTTTCATTGTATCTCGGTATATATGATGATAATAAATCAAAATTTACCTGACTTTTCCACCCGGGGTCATAGAAAGCACAGACCAGGTTTCTATACTAAACAAGTATTACTATTTATACCAAGTAATTCGGCAGTAGCTAAAATCCCCTTTACATACACAGAGATAGATGCATTGACGAGGAAAAACACATAGACAGAGGAGAAAAAGTAGAAAGACAGTGCATAGTCTTTGTCCAAAAATTCAGTTGAGCTGGTTCTTGCTGATCCAAAGGTTTCTTCTTAGCTTTCTTTTTTCACATTGATCCACTGGTTTGTAATAGGCACAGGACGGTTGGTTCACTTGTAAAATGCCTCTGATATATAGATTAAAAGTCATAGCAGAGAGAACAGAGAGATAGTGCCTGAGCTTGTGGAGATCGGAACACTTCTCTTTATCTTGTTCCCAACCCCAAGCTGTTCAGTTACCTGAGAACCCAACCATACAGTTGTTTGCAAACAAAATGCCCTTGTCATCAGTAACTTGTCATTAGTCCATAGACCAATCAACGTCCTGTTGCCAACCAGAACTGTATCTGAATTCAAAACTACTTGGCTGTTGTTCCTCTGCAGCCATTTCAAATTCTGCTTGTTCAAACAGCTACTTATGATGCTTACCACGAGTGTCAGGTTACTTGCTTTTAAACCATGCAGCCATCCTTTCAAAACACTGGTTTTAAAAGTTTTTTTTTTCTCATTTCAGTCCAAAACTCTAAAAAGCTCAAAATAAAAAAGACCCTATCTTTGCAGCTACCAAACTGCCTGTTTCCTCTTTGTCCATCTATAGTGGTTCATGCTGAACGACGTCAAATCAGGAAAACTTCACCTCAAGTTAGAATGGTTGCCGCCAGGCATGGATGCACTTATCCTAGATCAGGTGAGATTAGTTTGAGTTTTCATTCTACTTGCTGTCTGGTTTGTTACTCTTGGTGAATTCCAAATAATTAGAATGAAGTTCTGCTCCTTCAGGTCGAATCTATGTTTTATGTTCTTTGCTGGTTGAGGAGAGAACAGATCATTTTCACTTTTCGAAGCTGAACATTGTTACTTTGAAACATGAAAGAAAAGACATGCACCTCCGTTATTAATGGGCCTGAACTGGATGATGCTGTATGTGCTGTCATCCATACTTTCTGGGAATATCCCTCTGGAGGGCCCTCTTGGTCTAGTGTAGGTGAGGATAGTTACCTTTTGGTATAATTAGAAGAGTCTCTTTGTGGTAAACGAGATACAGTTAATTGCACCTTTGCAACTGTTTAAATATGGCACATATATGATCATTATTTGAGAGAATGAAAAGAGGATGTGGTCTCTGGTTTGACTCCTTTAAGATCTTTCATTACCCTCCCCTCCTCTGGACACTGCAACCAGCCAGACTGAAAGGGAATCTAGATGAAGCATTTGCATTACGACTGGATTTTATTTTGTTAATGAGGAGTTTTAAGAAAAACACTTATCCCATAGTTCATTCAAATCCAAGAGCTGATATTTTGCTTTAAATGTTTATTTTCGTCAAATCCATCTCTTTTCAGGTGCTTCAGGCAAACAGGACCATCTTCACACAGAATGATTTGGAACCATCTGCTGCCATCTTGACCGTCTACCTGGACAGGGCACACGATCTTCCTGTAGGCCTCAGGCTTGTCAATTCTCAATAAAATTGGATATTTCTGTCCCAGCTATGCTTGCTGGTCACTTGATCCCTGCTGTAGTATGGGCGAGTCAGCATCTAGGCTTGTTAAACATGTGGTTGGAAAGGGAGGGATCCAATTTTATAAGCAGCATGGCTTGTGTATCAACTTGTAGAGGCAATCTTATCAAGGTGAGACCCAACAATTCCTCCAAATAGGATTTGTGTACAAATGCATATGCTCTCTTCTAATCTTGCTCAGCCTACTGACTGTGTCATTGTTAGTGTACAATATAGAATAAGACCATTGAGAGTTAAATTAAGTTGCTAGGACTTGTTCATTTCTAAGATTCTAACTATGTTTGTTACATCTTCATGCAGGTGAAGAAAGGGAAGAAGCAGCCCAGTCCAATGGTTCAGATCACTGTTAATGGCACTTCATTTAAAAGTCAGGTAAGAGAGTGACCCTGTCGCACAGGTTAGTTTGCTTTGGAACTTCTGCACTGCAAAAATTTCAGGTATCCAGGGAAAATGGTGTTCTTTGTAGTAATGCTGAACTTGTTCTGAATCAGTATCAAAGACATAGAAGGGAAGATTCTCCTATCTCCATGTTAATGTGTAATCCTTGACATTTAGCATAAAGTTTTCACTGCAAAGTATACCTGAAGTAATTGCTGGTGAATTAAATAACATGCTTCAAGAAACAGACATGAGGAGGATTGAGTGACAGATCAGCATCTGTTCTGATTCTGTACGCCAACTCAGCCATCAGATCAAGCAAACATTTGAACAGCAAAGAAACTCCTCAGCTGGGTATCATTGGACAATCTCTTAACCAGTTCACAGCAGTTTCAGTTCTGTGAAGATCGATGTTTTTGTTTAAAAGGTCAGAAAGTCATTTGGATCAGTGAACGAAAGACATTATTTCCAAGAAGGCAGGATACCTGTGGAGATAATAAAGTGTTTACAAAGTTGAACTTTTATGATGTACAGAGAAATCAGACCAGGAGCCCCTTGATTTTTGAGTTCAATTCAGAATCAGATTTAATTTCACCTTAACAGAAGTGTTTTACTTTGTGCAGTCTTCAAACTGTGAGAGCTTTATAGAAGTTCTCAAGCTGTCAGAACTGAAAGGAATACTGCAAATTAGAAATAAAAACAGTGCTGGAGAAACTCAGCAGGTCTGGCAGTATCTGTAAAGAGAAAAAGAGTTATGTTTCAAAGTCCAGTATGACTTCTTCAGAAGTACTTCAGTTCAGGTCATCAGAACAGAAAAGAAGTCTTCAAGCTATCAAAACAGGAAACTGTCAGTTAAATAAGGAATTGAAGAGTTAAGACAGAGATAGCATGTTGGAAATCAAGCCCTGCTATTCCCAGAGACATTATCCAAGTTTAAAAACAATTGTTATCAAAGTATTCAAAGTCCCCAGTTTACATGTCAGATAGACCCAGGCTAACAGAAAACCAGGTAAAACATTTGTGTACTTAACAAGAACGACTAGTTATCACAGATAAATCGATTCTAACCACTGATTAAACAACTATTAATTGTCAACATATAACTCTACTTGTTAAAACTCCAACCTCCTTCTAAACTGCATCCTGCACATACATAGACAGACAAAAATAAATTGGCATCATGGGTAGTGGGGAAGGGGGGGAAATAGGGTAACAATCCAATAGTAACAGTCCTCCTGATTCAATGGAGTGTTCTTTTTGTTTCCCACGTCCTTCAGTTCTTGAATCTTTTCCTTCAGGTTCTCTCGTTTCTTCACAGGGGCAGAGAACAATTGGTTCACAAATTATAAAGTCTCTAACTTATTGGTTAAAAGCAACCGCTTATAACAACTGGTAGGGAAAAAATATAAACTGGCTTTCTTCAGGCGAGAGACAGAGAGACCACTTACCCTTGTCTGAAGGCTTATGCCAGTGTCATTCATACCCTCAAGCTGGTCAGCTACCAAAGAGCCAATCAGAGTTATCAGGTTCATGGCCTTTGGCATCCACAACTGGTCACAATTCCATCAACTAATCAGCAACCTGTTGCCAGTCAATTCTCACTTTATACACAGCTGGGCCATCTACAAACACCTTCCCCACTGCTTGAACACTACGCACTGATTTTCAGTAATCTGTTTTCTTAAAAATGCAACAATTCCTTCCACAATCCTTTGTCATAAAACAGTCCTTTCCTAATTCAGTCAACAATCAAAAACAGTAAAATCTTTACAGTTTGAATAATTGTTCCTTTTGTGTAATAAACTTGTGTTATTTAAAGAACATCAGCAGCCTCAGGTGAGCATGTTCAGTGACTAACCAAAGTAATCAATTGCAAAAATAAAGCTATGATCTATCAAGCCAAGTATCACTCTGGGATCCCACTTGTAAGACCATAAGATACAGGAGCAAAATTAGGCCATTCAGTCCAGTAAGTCTGCTCTGCCATTTAATCATGGCTGGTATGTTTCTCAAATCCTTTCTCCTGCCTTATCCCTGTAACCTTTAATGCCCTTGTTAATCAAGAACCTTTCTATTTCTGTCTTAAATACACCTAAATATCCAGTATTACTGTCAGCTGGGATCATTACAACTAGTAGCATTTAACAGCGATAACGTGATGCTTTACTCTGTCTCTAATTCCATGCTATACCTGTTCTGAGAGTGTTTGGCACTATATGTTCCATTCCTGACAATGAGACTATCACATTATGATCAAAACATTAACCCTCTTTCCCCGAAAACCTATTTAAAGAGGGCAGAACGAATATCTTTTAAAGCAAAGTGCAGCTTGGCATATTCAAAAGAATGGAATGTTGAAGTGGTTTAGACTCAGTGTTTGAGATTGAGGGGTCATACTGATGAACATTTCTTTTCTTCATGCACAACTACAAACTGTTACTGGTGCCTTTCTCTTTTACAGGTTATTAATAGCACAGAACTACCCATTTGGGAGGAATCATTTTCATTCCTTGTAGGGAATCCAAACTTGGAGCGTATGGAGCTTCAGGTAAACTGCAAGAGTAGAGCATGACGTGCTTTTGTTAATTACATTTTACATCTTGAATATGTCACCTTAGCACATCAGCAAAATCATCTCAGTACATTACCGAATCTAACTCAGAGTGGATTCAACAGACGATTGAGTAAATTTAATGGATTTTGTTTTTATCAGATTTTAAAATCTGATTTAATATCTAGCTACAGTCCTTTTACTTGACTTCATGGTATTGGCTTGTGATATTGTCATTTTAAAAGGTATTTTCAAAATTGTTGCCTAGGTTAAAGATGACAGTCATGTCCTGGGGACTCTGACACTTCCACTCTGCCAACTGCTGACCAGCAAGAATCTGACCTTTGACAAATGGTTTAAGTTGGAAAATTCAGGACCCAATAGTCAAATCATGTTGAAAGTCATGCTGGGGGTAAGTGAATATGAAACTATTATTTATTGTTTGTTTAAAAATTTGTGTTGCTATGTGTACTTACGTGTATGTTTATATGTGCCTGCATACCTATGCATGTTAATCTGTGTATATGTATATGTGATTAAATTCAAAATGTAGAAATGCTTTATACATATAAACAGAGAAAACAGGAGTTGTATGACATTCAGTCTTTGGGGCTAACTCCGCCATTCAGTGTGATCATCGCCGAACATCCAACTCCATACCCTGTTCCCACTTTTTTCCCCATACTCTTTGATCCCAACATCTCTGAGAACTGGATGTAACTCCTTCTTGAAAACATTCAATAATATAGCTTCAGCCACTTTCTGTGGCATAGAATTCCACAGGCTTACCACTCTCTAGGCGAATACATTTCTCCTCATCTCAGAACTAAATGGCCGAGCAAATACACCTGAACTGTGACCCCTAGTTTTGGGATCCCCGGTCATGGGAAGCATCCTTCCTGCTTTATCTTGTCTAATCCGGTTAGAATTTTACAGGTTTCTATGAGATAGAGTCATAGAGATGTACAGCACGGAAACAGACCCTTCGGTCCAACTCGTCCATGCCGACCAGATATCCCAACCCAATCTAATCCCATTTGCCAGCACTTGGCTCATATTCCTTCAAACCCTTCCTATTTATATACCCATCTAGATGCCTTTTAAATGTTGCCATTGTACCAGCCTCCACCACTTCCTCTGGCAGCTCATTTCATACATGCACCACCCGCTCTGTAAAAAGGTTGCCCCTTGGATCCCATTTATATCTTTTCCCTCTCACCCTAAACCTAAGCCCTCGAGTTCTAGACTTCCCCACCCCAGGGAAAAGACCTTGATTATTTATCCTATCCGTGCCCCTCATGATTTTATAAACCTGTCTAAGATCACCCCTCAGCCTCCGACGCTCCAGGGAAACAGCCCCGGCCTATTCAGCCTCTCCCTATAGCTCAAATCCTCTAACCCTGGCAACATCCTTGTAAATCTTTTCTGAACCCTTTCAAGTTTCACAATATCCTTCCGATAGGAAGGAGATCAGAATTGCATGCAATATTCCAAAAGTGGCTTAATCAATGTCCTGTACAGCCGCAACATGACCTCCCAAACCCTGTACTCAATACTCTGACCAATTAGAAAAGCACACCAAACACCTTCACTATCCTATCTACCTGCGACTCCATGTTCAAGGAGCTACGAACCTGCATTCCAAGGTCTCTTTGTTCAGCAACAGTCCCCAGGACCTTACCATTAAGTGTATAAGTCCTGCTCAGATTTGCTTTCCCAAAATGCAGCACCTCATATTTATCTAAATTATACTCCACCTGTCACTCCTCAGCCCATTGGCTCATCTTATCAAGATCCTGTTGTAATCTGAGGTAACCCTCTTCGCTGTCCACTACACCTCCAATTTTGGTGTCATCTGCAAACTTACTTACTATACCTCCTGTGTTCACATCCAAATCATTTATATAAATAATGAAAAGTAGTGGACCCAGCACCAATCCTAGTGGCACTCCACTGGTCACAGGCCTCCAGTCTGAAAAACAACCCTCCATCACCACCCTCTGTCTTCTACCTTTGAGCCAGTTCTGTATCCAAATGGCTAGTTCTCCCTGCATTCCATGAGATCTAACCTTGCTAATCAGTCTCCCATGGGGAACTTGCCGAACGCCTTTCTGAAGTCTGTATAGATCATGTGCACCACTCTGCCCTCATCAATCCTCTTTGTTACTTCCTCAAAAAACTCAATCAAGTTTGAGAGACATGATTTCCCACACACAAAGCCATGTTGATTATCCCTAATCAGTCCTTGCCTTTCCAAATACATGTACATCCTGTCCTTCAGGATTCCCTCCAACAACTTGCCCACTACTGATGTCAAACTCACTGGTCTATAGTTCCCTGGCTTTTCCCTATCGCCTTTCTTAAACAGTGGCACCACGTTTGCCAACCTCCAGTTTTCTGGCACCTCAGCTGTGACTATCGATGATATAAATATCTTAGCAAGAGGCCCAGCAATCACCTCCCTAGCTTCCCACAGAGTTTCTAGGGTACACTTGATCAGGTCTTGGGGATTTATCCACTTTGATGTGTTTCAAGACATCCAGCACTTCCTCCTCTGTAATATGGACATTTTTCAAGACGTCACCATCTATTTCCCTACATTCTATACCTTCCATGTCCTTTTCCACATTAAACACTGATGCAAAATACTTGTTTAGTATCGCTCCCATCTCCTGCGGCTCCTCACAAAGGCTGCCTTGCTGATCTTTCAGGGGCCCTATTCTCTCCCTAGTTACCCTTTTGTCCTTAATGTATTTCCCTCTCATTCTTTAAACTCCATTTAATATAGTCCTAACTAATCCAGTCTCTCTTCATATATCAGTCCTGCCATCCCAGGAATCAATCTTGCTGCACTCCCTCCAAAGCCATAACATCTTTCCTCAGATAAGGAAGCCAAAACTGCACACAATACTCACCAAGGCCCTGTACAATTGCGGCAAGACATCCCTGCTCCTGCACTTGCTGTGAAAACCAGCATACCATTTGCCTTCTCCATGACCTGCCGCACCTGCATGTTTACTTTCAGCAACTGGTATACAAGGATACCCAGGTCTCATTTTACTTCCCATTTGTCCAGTCTGTAGCCATTCAGATCATAATCTGTTTTCCTGTTTTTGATACCAGAGTGGATAGCCTCACAATTATAGATATTATATTTCATCTGCTATGCATTTGTCCATACTGAGATGAATGGCCCTTACCACACAATGGAGCCTGATTCAAAGTCACCTGATCGTCCTTCCATACATGAGGCTGCTTTAACTGTTGTATTCCTTTGCATATCGGGCTGCTCAGACTGTTTTAATCATTAGTTCCAAGTCTTCTGTTCTTTGTGGCTCCAACTGTTTTGTTTATACATGTGATGCTCTTTTTATGTAATGGGTTTGCTGCAATTGTTCTTTTATTTATTGTCAATGTTCTGTCTTTTTTTTACTTTGCCACAGATCCTAGTTTCTGAGCATTCCAGGGAACTTTTCTCAATTCAGTCTGTGGCACAGGACCCAGCTAACTGTGAGGTGGAGAATGTGTCATTCTCGCCTTCAGTTAGTGACGAGAGTGAACTGAAACCTGTTTCGTCACTAGTGAATGATCCCAGTAACCATTCAGTTTCCGAGAACAGCAGCGTTCCAATCAGTGAATCGGTGTCATCTGAACTGGATCTGCGACAGAGAATGCATCGGTAGATGACAAGTTTTTAGTTTCATATCAAATGCAAATTATTCCATTGAGTATGTTGACTACACTAGCTTGCTAAGCATGGCAAAGATCAAGCGTTAAAGGTCAAATCATGCTGTAATGCCTTGTTGTCTAAATTGCAGTCACCACCATCCCCCCCCACAAGGAAAACCAGGGAGGAGATTGGAGTGTAGCTGGAGGCCTTTTAACATTGAATGGCTCATGTGACTGCTCAGAAACCAAGCTGCACAGTTGTTGTTCATCTTTTCATGTAACTACAGACACTGTCTTCTTCCTGTTTCAGTAAAATGGATATTTTAGAATCACCACAGATCAAGCTAACACTGCAGTACCACGTGCAGCAAGGAAAACTGCTACTTGTAGTGCATTCCTGCAGGTAAGGGTTTGAGAGGCAGTCTTTGTATTCTTTGTATTTTACTGCTGACTTACTACACTACACAGATCGATAAAATCTGTGGACTGCTTCATAGGTCCTATACTGACTTCATTTTATAGTCACTTAAGTCCTTTATTCACTTAATGAATGGAATACTAGGATATGCATTTTGAATTCTCTCTTTTCTTTCCTTTTTATCTTCTTTCCTATCAATATACATTTGTTGCTTTGTGGAGCGATTCCTGTAGATTTAGGAATATTATAGCTGTGTCACCTCTCTTTGGCTGCTGCAGTTAGTCATATATTTATTTCCAGTGGAAGAATTTTCAATATTGTAATATTGTTTCAGTTAATTATAGTAAATTGTCAAATTATTTTTGAGAACGTGCAGATGGTACTGAATTCCTATATTGAAAATTATGTCATCAATTATTGTCATCCTTTAAAGGGTGTTGATCCTTCTTCATTGACATACCACTTCAATCATTTAGAAGCACTTCATAAAACGTTTCCTAAATTTGTGCAAAATTTTCTCTCCTTTCCCAGAGTTGTTATTATTACTATTATTATTGTTATTATTGTTTAAATTGGAAATAATTGAAATAACATTGTGATATTGTCATTAAGTAAAATTTGTAGTATAGAATCAGATTCAGCTCAACTGGTTTATGTTTCAGCTGAGTCTCCTGTCACGGCCACTTCATCACCCTGTAAGACCATAAGATGTAGGAACAGGAGTAGGCCTGTCAGCATATTGAGTCTGCTCCTCCATTCAATATGATCGTGGCTGATAATCCTCAACTCCACTTTCCTGCCATATCCCCATATGCCATGATTCCTTTGCTGATTAAAAATCTGCAGCCCAGCCTTGAATATACTTAATGAACCAGCCTTTACAGGCAACAGTTGTAAAGAATTTCACAGATTCACTCCTCTCTGAGAGAAGAAATTCATCTTCATCTCTGCCTTGAGATGATGCCCTCTGGTCCTAAAGTCTCCAAAGTGGCAACAATCTTTCCACATTTCCCCTGTCAAGTTCACCCCTATTCATTTTATCATGATCTATCCTGATTTTAGCAAAAAACAATAAGTTTTGCCAGATCCCTTTGAGCTTGCAGAACTGAACATGAAAGTCTCACTCCATGTTTCCTCACATCCCCTCTAATCCTTCTATCAATCGTCCCTTCTCTTCTATCCATTGAAGGAAAGCATTCCACGTGCCTTCTTTACAACCTTATCTACCTGTCCTGCCATCCACAGGAACCTATGGATTTACACTCTCTCTGACTACCTTGATCTCTTTCAATACCTTCCCGTTTATTGTCTGTTCTCTTGCTTTGTTTACCTTCCCCCAAATGCATAACCTGACACTTATAGAATATAGAACATTACAGCACAGTACAGGCCCTTCGGCCCTCGATGTTACGCCGCCCTGTCATACTAATCTGAAGCCCATCCCACCTACACTATTCCATGTACGTCCATTTGCCTGTCCAATGACGACTTGAATGTACTTAAACTTGGCGAATTTACTACTATTGCAGGCAAAGCATTCCATACCCTTACTACTCTTTGAGTAAAGAAACTACCTCTGACATCTGTCTTATACCTATCTCCCCTCACTTTAAAGTTGTGCCCCCTCGTGTTTGCCGTCCCCATACTTGGAAAAAGGCTCTCCCTGTCCACCCTATCTAACCCTCTGATTATCTTGTATGTCTCTATTAAGTCACCTCTCAACCTTCTTCTCTCTCATGACAACAGCCTCAAGGCCCTCAACCTTTCCTCGTAAAACATTCCTTCCATACCAGGCAACATTCTAGTAAATCTCCTCTGCACCCTTTCCAAAGCTTCCACATCCTTCTTATAATGCGGTGACCAGGACTGTACATAGTACTCCAAGTGTGGCCATACCAGAGCTTTGTACAGCTGCAGCATAACCTCCTGGTTCCGGAACTCAATCCCTCTATTAATAAAGGCCAAACACTGTGTATGCTTTCTTAACAACCCTGTCAATCTGGGTGGCAACTTTCAGGGATCTGTGTACATGGACACCGAGATCTCTCTGCTCATCTGCACTCCCAAGAATCTTACCATTAGCCCAGTACTTTGCATTCCGATTACTCCGTCCAAAGTGTATCACCTCACACTTGTCTACATTAAACTCCATTTGCCGCCTCTCAGCCCAGCTCTGCATCCTATATATGTCTCTCTGCAACCTACTACATCCTTCGTCACTATCCACAACTCCACTGACCTTAGTGTCGTCCGCAAATTTACTAACCTACCCTTCTAAGCTCTCATCCAGGTCATTTATAAAAATGACGAACAGCAGTGGACCCAACACCAACCCTTGCGGTACGCCGCTAGTAACTGGACACCAAGATGAACATGTTCCATCAACTACGACCCTCTGTTTTCTTTCAGCAAGCCAATTACTGATCCAAACTGCTATGTCTCCCACAATCCCATTCCTCCGCATTTTGTATAATAGCCTACTGTGGGGAACCTTATCGAACGCCTTGCTGAAATCCATATAAACCACTCAACCGGTTCACTCTCATCTACCTGTTTGGTCACTTTGTCAAAAAACTCAATAAGATTTGTTAGGCATGACCTACCCTTCACAAAACCATGCTGACTGTCCCTGATCAGATTATTCTTTTCTAGATGGTTATAAATCCTATCTCTTATAACCTTTTCCAACACTTTACCAACAACTGAAGTGAGACTCACTGGTCTGTAATTACCAGGGTTGTCTCTACTACCCTTTTTGAACAAGGGAACCACATTTGCTATCCTCCAGTCCTCAGGCACTATTCCTGTAGACAATGATGATTTGAAGATCAATGCCAAAGGCTCGGCAATCTCTTCCCTTGCTTCCCAGAGGATCCTAGGATAGATCCCATCCGGCCCAGAGGACACTTCTCCAGTTTGAATTCCGTTTGCCAGTTTTCCACCGATGCAATCAAACCATTGATATTTTCCTGCAGACAACATCCATCCTCTTCACTATCAACTATCCAGCTAAATTTTGGGTCTTCTGTGAAGTTTCCCAATTATGCCTCTCACATTTGAGTCCCTTGGGTTTAATTTGCCTCCAAACTACTGACTTTCCCATTCTAATAGTTGTGACTACAAGTTACATTCACCTGTCAGCTAGGGAACAAAAAAAAGAACATGGATAGCAACCCACAAAAGTCACCACACTCACTGGCACTGGAAGAGTTAAAATTACAGAAGTCTCCTGCTGAAAATGATCTCTACAATACAATGAAATCTACACATGAAATATGTACAAAAGTTTTGCTGAATGTTGGTTGGTTGGTTGTTGCAGGAATCTGAAGCTTCATTCCAAGGAGATCCCTGATCCGTATGTCTCTCTAATTCTGCTTCCTGACAAAAATCGAGTGACAAAGAGGAAGACAAGTATAAAAAAGAAAACAATCAATCCAGAGTATAATGACATGTAAGGAGCGCACATTACTTGAGGAACTTATGGAGTGGGTGAGAGAATGTGAGCTTATCCACTTTGGGAGGAAAGACAGAAAGGCAGATTTTTATCTAAATGACAATAGGTTGAGAAAGGCAGGGGTACAGCGAGACTTGGGTGTCCTTGTACACCAGTTACTGAAAGTAAGCATGTCGGTACATCAAGCAGGGAAGAAGGCAAATGGGACGTTGGCCTTCATAACGAGTGTCACAGTCATAAAGCCTGGAAACAGACCCTTCCATCCAACTAGTCCATGCCAACCATGTTTCCAAACTAAAATCGTCCCACTTCTCTCCGTTTGGCCCATATCCCTCCAAACCTTTCCTATTCATGTACTTATCCAAATGTCTTTTGAATTTTGTAACTGTACCTGCATCCACCACCTCCTCTGCCAGTTCATTCCACAAATGAACCACTCTCTCGAAAAAATGTTGCCCCTCAAGTCCTTTCTAAAACTTTCTCCTCTCACCTTAAAAATATGCCCTCTAGTTTTGAACTCTCCCACCTGAGGGAAAAGACCCTTGCTATTCACCTTATCCATGTCCCTCATGATTTTATAAACCTCCATAAGGTGATCCCTCAACCTCCTACACTCAAGTGAAAGAAGTCCCATCCTATCCAGCCTCTTCCTATTACTCCATTCTAGGCAACATCCTTGCAAATCTTTTTTAAACCCTCTCCCATTTAATAATATCCTTCCTAGCAGGGTGACCAGAACTGCACACAGTTCTCCAGCAGAGGCCTCACCAGTATCCTGTAAAATCTCGACATGATGTCCCAATTCCTATACTCAATGAACTGAGCAGTGAAGGCAAGTGTGCTGAACACCTTCTTAACCAGCCTGTCTACCAGTGATGCAAATTTCAAAGGCTTAGGTACTTGAAGCCCTAGGTATCTCTGTTCTACAACACTACCCAGGGCTCTACCATTAATTGTATAAGTCCTGCCCTTGTTTGTTGTACTAAAATGCAATACCTCTCATTTATCCAAATTAAACTCCATCAACCCATTTCCTAATTGATCAAGATCTCTTTGTAATCTTAGTTAACATTCTTCACTGTCCACTATACCACCAATCTTGGTGTCATCTGCAAACTTATTAACCATGTCTCCTATATTCTCATCCAAATCATTTATATAAATGACAAACAAAAGTGGACCCAGCACCGATCCCTGTGGAACACCGCTGTTCACAGGCCTCCAGTCCAAAAAATAATCCTCCACCACCCACTGGATCTCCTACTGTCAAGCCAATTTTGTATCCAATTGGCAAGCTCACCCTAAATCACATGTTATCTAACTTTACTAATTAGGACCTTATCAAAGGCTTTACTGAAGTTCAGGAGCAAGGACGTGTTACCTGCAGTTATACAGGGCCTTGTTGAGTACTGTGTGCAGTTTTGGTCTCTTTATTTGAGGAAGGATGTTATAGCTATGGAGGGAGTGTAACAAGGGTTTACCAGTCTGATTGCTGGGCTGGCAGAATTGATAATATGAAGAGAGATTGGATTGATTAGGATTATATTCACTGGATTTTTGTTTGTGGGGGGGTGGAAGAATCTCATAGAAACCTATAAAATTCTAACAGGACAAGATGCAGGAAGGATGTTCCTGATAACCAGGGAGTCCAGAACCAGGGGTCACAGTTGAAGGATACAGGATAGGCCATTTAGGACTGAGATGAGGAAACATGTATTCACCCAGCCTGTCGAATTCTCTGCCACAAAAAAACAACTGAAACCAAAATGTTGAATGTTTTCTAAGAAGGAGTTGGATATAGTTCTGAGGGGACTAAAGGGATCAAAAGTTATCGGGAGAAAGTAGGAACTGGGTATTGAGTTGGATGGTCAGCTATGATCATATTGAATAATAGAGCAGATCCGAAGAGTTAAATAGCCTAATCCTATTCCTCTGTTTTCTATGTTTCTGTGGAGGAGAAGGAAGAGAAACTGAAGGAATAAGAAATCAAGGAAAAAGGAGGGAAGAGTAAATGAAAAACAGAGGGAAAGCGGGCCAAAACAATTATAGATTTATTAACAGGCTTGGAACTAAGAAAGGAAATACCCAATATACCGAAAGAGGCAGTGTTATTGTCAGGATACTTTGAAATAATAGTGGTAACATAATTGTAAATTTTTAATCATCCTGCTGTGTTGAACCTTTATTTCAACATAAAAATGAAGCCACCAAATTTGACCTTTGCACATGTTTACAACTTCCAAGAATGCGAGAGAAATGTATGACTTGAGGGAATTTTAGTAGAATAGTAGGCACATAACTTGTATTTTACTGTATTTTATAAACAATATTACAGCACTTCGAATAATCTGATTAGATTCCCTATTCAAGTTGCCTCCACAATCACAGTAAATTATTTTTAATTGGTTTGTGAAATGTTCTACACAACTCCTTTACATTCAAATCAGAAGAAATCTGTCCCTTTTACCCCATATCTGGAACACCCTCTTGAGGGAAAAAGTTGGTTTGGAGTCAGTTGAAATATTGGAAATGGGTATGAATTAAAATCTGTCAAGAAGAGGGAATCATAAGTTAGTAAGGCAATAAAAACATTTCAATTTATTTATTTTTCTCTCTCTGGAAAAGTTGTGGCAGGAAGCTGGTGTCCCTAAAATCAGGGATCAACAGTTAGTGTGGTAAGGAATACATATAGGGACTCTGGATGCATCTAGGCTGAATGGTCTTTACTTGTTCTGGACCTTGTGCTTTTTGTTCCCCCCCCATTAGATTTGAGTTTGAAATATCATTGGAGGAAGCACAGAAAAGAAAACTGGAGCTCACTGTGAAGAACAGTGTTTCCTTCATGTCCAGAGAGATTGGAAAGGTATTGTACACTTGTGCAATTTGCACAAAAATTGTAACTGTGTAACAATTCAACATAACTCATTCATAATTCCAATGCAAATTATTTAAAAATTATCACGATTCAATAGCCAGAAGCTGCATTAATCCTGAGGATTGTTATGACACTGGGATAGCAACTTAGATCATCTGAGACTAGATAGCGCTGAATTTGCAACACAGTGTATTTAAAACATTCAATGACCCTAAATTGCTTATTTGTCCCTAACTAGATTTCACAAATAATCAATTGCGGAACAAAGTTTATAACTTAAACAAAAATTAACAATTATTAATAATATAACTTTGCAGAACATAGATAACTATAAGGCAATCTAATTAATATATCTGATCTGAGGCCAATCTTCTTTGATCACCAACCCCCCCACCTCCCCCATTGTTATGGACTAGGCCAGACAACTCAAAACATTCTTAAACAGGCAGCCCAGACCATAACTTTGCAATTTGTTTCAGCAAGTGTACAGTGAAAATTACCCAGAGTAAGTCAGCAAGATTGACTACCAGGTTTAAAACAGACAAAACATTTATTCACAAAATTGCACAATGAAACACAAAGAACAGAATAAAGAACCCCTACAGAACTCAGTCGATCCAAACTAGACTGAAGTATGCTGTTCCGAATACACACAACAGTCCCAATAAGCAAACTCCCTTTAAAAACCAGTATGAATGGAACATGTGCTTACTGGTTGAAGTTAGAAGGAGAGAGAGAGTTACTGTTGAACTCTCAGCCAGCTGAAGACTGAACTAAAAACTGCTCTGCTCAGCTCAGCTGGAGAGCTGACCATTCCCCTTTCCTTATACAGGTCACTTCTAAAGCATGTACAGTTTGGCCTGAAGTCTCATCTGTTTACATATAAACAAAAGGCCTCTCAATACCCTTTAATCTCTGTACCAAACCAGACTGATCGGAGCCCAGCCTGGTTTATTACCCCTCTGGAAAAAATCAAGGACAGAGTCTCCTTGAGCCAAGGAACAGCTTTTAGAAAAGAAAAAGGACTAGCTTTGTGACAGCATGTACCAACAAACAGACACAATTAAGGGATAAATTAAAAACAAAAAAAGAATCCTAAGTTACCAGTCCGATTACCATTTCAACAATGGATACCAAGCCTGCATGAAATGCATAGGTTGTATTCTAGGCAAGTAGGATTGTATATTGCTTTAATTCTGAAATCACCAGTCAATGCAGACTGGTTCCACAGACCTCTGGAGACTTGTCCTTATTTCTTAGGGACTGGGGTTCTTTTCACTGTACCAGAGAGTGCAAAATAAAAAAAAACAGTCCTGCAGCTTCCAAAGAAACACTACCGCCTGCCCAAAAGCCCAGTCAAAACACAGTTCACCCTTTGGTTTCTGCTTATTTTTCAATATTTGCTGGGGTTGGCCGGCCAGCACTGGTCCTCTCTTGATTAACCAATTCAATATCTAACCCACTGCAGTCCCAGAGCATAACAACCTCTTGGTGCCAGTTCATCTATAGTTTTGTTCGAGCAACACTTAACTTGCATTACCTTTCCAGGCCGGTTTCTAACAGCAAACATCAGTCTTTTGTTCTCTCCTTTTATTTAAAAAACAAACTGCTGTTCAGAGTTCAATTCTCAACTCACAGTTCCAAACCAAAAATGAGAAAAATAAAAGAAAAAGAATGATAGTCTGATTAGGATTTTATAAGAACCTTGGGTAAATCATGAACTTGCAGGAGGACTCTCTCAGTATGAGAATGTTGGCAGGATTATGATCATTTCCCTCTTGTAACTACTTCTAACTAGCTATTATTCTTTGCCCTGTCAGCTTAATTTTACTAAATCTGCATTCCAACCAGGTCCTTTTTGCTTCTTTTCCAGCTCCATTTTGATCTGTCACCACTTGACTTGACTCAGGAGATAACACAGTGGTAAGTGAACAATCCATATTGTTCGAATATGAATTGGGCTAAGGAGTTGTATATCACTGTCAGTTAACAATTTTTATGCGATGTTTACCATATTTTAGCAGTAATTGATCTTTCCCAAGTTCACAGTGATATTTCCGCACCTTCTGATTTTTTTTTCTCCTTTTCCGTTTTCTTCAATAATGGTAATGGAGATTTTCCCTTAGCTGATGACTACAGAATGTAATATGGTCAATCTCCTCATAGTGAATACAGGGGTTCGGGATTCATGTTTTCAGAGAGTGAGCAGCAACAAGTTTTGCAACCCAGGATGATTAGCAGAAATTGTTAATGTGAAGTAAAAGAGCAGTAGAAGTTAAGAGGACATTGGTTAGGCCACTGTTGGAATATTGCATGCAATTCTGGTCTCCTTCCTATCGGAAAGATGTTGTGAAACTTGAAATGGTTCAGAAGAAATTTACAAGGATGTTGCCACGGTTGGAGGATTTGAGCTTTAGGGAGAGGTTGAACAGGCTGGGGCTGTTTTCCCAGGAGTGTCGGACGCTGAGGGGTGACCTTATAGAGGTTTACAAAATCATGAGGGGCAGGGGTAGGGTAAATAGGCAAAGTCTTTTCCCCGGGGTCAGGGAGTCCAGAACTAGAGGGCATAGGTTTAGGGTGAGAGGGGAAAGATATAAAAGAGACCTAAGGGGCAACTTTTTCATTCAGAGGGTGGTACGTGTGTGGAATGAGCTGCCAGAGGAAGTGGTGGAGGCTGGTACAATTACGTCATTTAAGAGGCATCTGGATGGGTATATGAATAGGAAGGGTTTGGAGGGATATGGGCCAAGTGCTGGCAGGTGGGACTAGATTGGGTTGGGATATCTGGTCGGCATGGACGAGTTGGACCAAATGATCTGTTTTCGTGCTGTACATCTCTATGACTCTAATGATTTTGGACCAGTACTGCCATTTCCACATGTTATTGTATTTTTTTAAAATGGTTTCCTTTGTGACAAATAAATAGTAATACTAGTGTTATCATCAGCTATGTCACTAAAAAGATGAAGACAGTATTAGGCTCAGCTATACTGTCATTAACAATATTTGTTGTTTAGGCAGGGGTCTGTCATGCAGTGGTAGTGATCCTAATTCTGGGCCAGAAGGTCCAGCTTCAACTCATAGCTGGCTGGAGGTCTGTTATAACATGTCCAAACAGGTTGATTAAAAAATGCATTAATTGCTTAAGTTAAAAATCACACAACACTAGGTTATAGGTCCAACAGGTTTATTTGGAAGTACTAGCCTTCAGAGTGCTGCTCCTTCATCAGGTAACTAGTGGGGCAGGCTAGTGGCCCCACTGCCACTCGATAAAAGAACAGCGTTCCGAAAGCTAGTGCTTCCAAATAAACCTGTTGGACCTATAACCTGGTGTTGTGTAATTTTTAACTTTGTCCATCCCAGTCCAACATCGGCACCACCTTATCATTAATTGTTTTGGGTGACATATGAAGGTAACACCATTTTTGTGACCCACTACAGGGTGGTCAGTGTCTTCAAATCTGTTCCACAGTGAGGTGTCAGTGCTAGAGACAGAAAACATTTTTTAAATTTATTTTTTCAAAAATACTAGATATTAAAATACATTTTCTCTTCATGTTACAGGTTCGATTTGAAGGAAGAATAGAGTGGTTCTGTGGCTTTATTAAACCCAATATTGAGTTTGTTTTTGTTTTATGACCAACTATTTTTAATGGCTTTATTTCAGTTGAAGTATTTTATACCACTTAAAGTATTATGTTACAATTTTTAATGACATTTTATATTCAATTACTATGTTATTTGTTTTAATTCATCAAGTAAGTTCCAGAGACTGCCTTCAGGGAATTGAGAAAGCCACATTGCTTATTCACCGTCTACAGCATTAGTCCCTTCTCGTGTTTGAAGTTTATCTAAACATCAGTATGATATCTGTGGGGAAAGAAAGGAGTGGGGTGGAGATGTTCTTGGAAACTGTGATGCTTTTCAATGACTAGAACAGATTTAGCTCAGACATAATGCAATGGAAATCTATTTATCCTAAGCGTCCTATGTGAAAGAAGTTCAAGAGGCATCAATGCAATTCTATCATTTAATGTAAAATTGGAGTCTGAATGAAAACTTTATAAGGATTGCTAGTATGAAAAATGTAACTTTCACACTGGAAAAGAAGGTGTACAGAAAATGGAACTCAGGCAGGACTGAATTTCATGTTATGATTGATAGAAGTTGTGTAATAGTTGATAGCAGTGTACTGTTCCAAGAGTGTGGAAAGCAGTCTTGTTCCCTAGCATAGACAACTTTCCAATACTTATTCAAGAAATTAATCCAAAATACTAAATTCTACATCATGGAACTTAAAGAACTATCCTGGGATTTACCATAATCTGTATGTTTCTTGTAGCATCCTACAGAACAATAGTGTAGGCTACAGCGTGGACACCAGTATTTCAGCAATAGCTCCTCACATACACAGCACATTACCATCCCCCTCTTCAGCAGTGCACCAACAGTGGTTATACCCCCTCCTGTCCTGTGCTACCCACACAAACCTGCCCCTTGCCCACCTTGGACAAAGTGAGGACAGCAGGTGCTGGAGATCAGAGTCGAAGAGTGTGGTGCTCAAAAAGCACAGCAGCTCAGGCAGCATCCAAGGAGCAGGAGAGTCGACGTTTCAGGCATAAGCCCTTCATTAGGAGTGATGAAGCCCTCGCTCACCCCACCCTGAGATATAATATTGGGCTTTGTTTAGTTTATAGACCAATTTCAGTTTAGAATGGGTTGTTATGCATTTAGACTGAACCAGGTTTGCTGAAGACAAGCAATGAACGAGCCTCTCGAAATAATAAGGTAGAAATTGCTTGTGTGCGTTTTGGGGCTCAAACCTACTGCAGCATTTGGACATTGGACCTCATTAACATTTTATTTGCCAGAGCACCAAAACTTTACAGGCAGCTCACACATTGCAGGTGAATATCAGGCCATCAATGCTGCCGAGAGTGTTCCCAAAGTATTCCATAGCAAAGATATTACTCTTACTCTGTCTGGATCCGTATATGTACCTTTTCCACCAGGGCTGCTCAGGAATTCTGAGTGGCATTGACTCAGCATTTGTTTTAGGTAGCTGCCAAGAAATCCTGAAAAACAGTCTACATAAATATTGTGCAATATGTCCTCTAACCTTTTTTCCCATAGTGCACTGCAGCTTTAAGTGTGTGGGCCTTTTTCAACTTCCTTGTGGCACAACACTTAAGGAACATCTTGCAAGGATGTTGCTCCCTACCAGTCCAAATTTATTACTGTTATCCTGTGTTTTTTCTGCCTAGACTTTCTATCCCAGTTAATACAAAGATATTGAAGGGTTTTAGTGACAACACATTTTAAAATAAAGGTTTCCCATGCTTTGGGTAGAAGCCAGTAGTGTGAACAGCTTTACAATATAGTAGAATTGTTCTGGGCTCTGTGAAGTTCCCAAGACAAATGTGCAATTGCAAATGAAACAGATGGAAATATATATGGGTAGTTTATAGTGCATATATAAACAGCAAAAAAGTTACTATGTTCACAATGCCCTTTAAAGGCAAGCCATGCACTGAGCAAAACTGAGATGAGGTGTGTCAAAACTGGGAAAACTTGCTCCACTGGAATATTTGTTGTGCAAGCAGCGGTCTAATTTTAGCAGAAAAGTGTGATTAAGCATGGAAATAACATGTTGAGAACATAGCAACAAGTACCATGTTAGAATGATGGAAGGCCACAGATGGAGCTATGAGTACTGCCGGACCCTGTTCATAGTTTGACTCCACGGTGAATAAAATTGAATTAACTTCAGAGATAAACATTGTGTACCGTATTAAGATACCTTCTATAACCAAATAGTCCATATTTTGGAGTTTTGCATAAATAGTATGCACAAATGTTTTATGGCTATATACCAGGGTTTTCAATTGAATCTTTTATGTCATTAGCTTTGAGAAAGCTTTTTGTATACATGTTGTTAAAATGTATTATGTATTCATGCAGCAAAATCAATCATGACCCAGTGTAACTTTACTCTGTACAGATTTCACTCTGATGCATCCAAGATTTTCACATCAGGTTTTCGATTGTTTAAAAGCTGCAATATGGTTTTCCTGAAGATTAACAATACAGCAACACAAACAGAAATTGCTGGAAAAACTCAGCTCATCTGGCAGCATCTGTTGAAAGAGAAATAGAGTTGATGTTTCAGGCCCAGTGATCCCCTTCATAATAGCAAGGAAACCACTAATGTTTTTCTTTCCTTTTGTCGACTATCCTTGTACAAGTCTATAGATTCCTTCGATCCATTGATTTTTCCTTAAATTCTAGGTCCATGATCAATTAATGAAATATCACTCCTGAAAACCAAGACTGATGATATCGTAAAGTAGACTGCCAAGTATTGATATCAGCATTTTGGAAACTATTTACAAAATGAACGAAGTATCACTGTGGAAAGGGAGGATCTTTCAATACAAAATACTTTACTAAGCAAGTTTTGGGAAGGGTTATTAAATAGCAAACATTCCAATCTGTGCAAATCCACAAGGAACCTGCAAAAAACCAAATTAGTCTTCTGATTGGAAAAGGTCCACTGAACTACTGTACTCAAGGATCCTGTATCTGATCAGCTGAAACAGACTTAAGTGGGACACTCTGGAATGTCCTGTGGCTGTGAAAGGTACTATTATAAATGAAAATTCTTTCCTCTAACATTCAGCCTGGGTCATGCTGTTCATATTTTGATTTTTTAAATTTGACAATCCCACAATTCGATAATCAGATCTGCAAGGATTCATCTTTAATTCTAATAGAAACTTACAATATTGTACGACTTTTGTATAATGATACATTATTTGGATTTTGTTCCTTTTGAGTATTTTGTTCCTTTTGAGTATTTGTATATAAAAATGGTTTAAAAGACTACATCGTAATATTTGATCAACAGTCAAGAGTAATCAATATATATTGAAAGACATGGTCAGGCAAGATAATGTCAACTATTGATAATCAATTTTAGTGTTCATACCTAAGGTTTCTTTTTTAAGGTGGAGTTAAACTTCAGGTGCAATGTTTGAAAGTTTACATCCAGACAGTCCTTAAAGTCCAGGTTTCTCTCTGGTTCAGTTAGTGCAATTTGATGATTTCATTCTGGTTCCTGATTTTTCTTTTAATTAGTTCATGGGATGTAGGTGGGGTTACTAGCTAGGCCATCATGTATTGCTCATCCTTCATCCTTTGAGGAGGTGGTGAGGTGCTTTCTTGAACCACTGCAGTCCTTGTGGAAATATAGTGCAGTTAGGGAGGGAGTTCCAGGATTTTGACCCAGCAACACTGAATGAATGGTGATATATTTCCAAGTCAGGATGGTGTATGGCTTGGAGGGGAACTTGCAGAGGGTGTATTTATTGCCCTTCTCCTTAAGCTTACTGCTCCTCTTCTTTGTATGTCAGTCAGGAAATGACGGGACTGGTCTAAGTAGTAAAAACCAACCAGCTATTTATAATTTACATTCTTCAATATCTAGAGCTTTCATTTCATATGAATTATGTAGCCATTATTTTGTTTGTTACATGATAAGTGTGATTGCTGTTGATATTTTCAACTAAAATTACATTTATTAAAGAAAAAACATAACTAGCATAAAACAAACTGCTACTTTTGCTAAATGTATAGTTCCACAATAGCACATTGTGATTTGAGCACTTGAATATGTAGCTCACTTAAATTGATAAAGTGGAATATTCCTGCATGTACATGTATTACTATATAATAAAGAGTGAAAATCCATATATAATCAACCTTTAGTTTATAGTTTTGATTATTTATTCCATCTTTGCCTGGGTATCTTGGCTCAGTGGCAGCACTCTTGTTATCAAAAACTTGTGTAATTAAGCCAGAGACTAAAGTACATAGTATTTTGCCTTTTCTAAAGTACAGAATTTAGGTTGCTATTTCAGGCAGGACTTGAAGAAATGAATCAACATGTAACCAATCTTTATGTAAATAATCCATTTGTTGCAAAGCAGCATGCAAACATCAGCTGCTTGCTAATTTACATGCTTGTACTACTTAAAGCAAGCCAGCAATGCTGAAAGATGAGATGCATTTCGGTTGAGCAGACATTAGAATGCACTGCAGAAGTAATTTGGACCGGAAAGACCAATGACATTACATGGAAGAAAGCAGGTTCTTACGGACTTTGACAGCCCTAGAGGTCTGAGTGCAGGAGATAAACAAAGCACAGGGAGGGAGACAAATTCTGAGAAGTCAGTGGGAGCTGACATCCATTGAGGTCAATGCTAGCAATGGACAAGTGGTTAAGGTCAGTGAATGCACCTTAAAGTGCCACATTCTGTCAACTGTACCACTAGCCTCACACTACACAATGCATCATACCCCCTTCATTTACCTATCAATAATTTCTATCAAGCAAGAATCATAATTTCACAGCTTCACCTCACACACTTAATATTGCTGCAAGCCTCTTAGGTATCTCACACTTTTAGCACTTGGTGCCAGCTCTTGAACCATGACAATGACCAGGCTCATCATATCTCATCCATTATGTATAGTAAAATAAAACAACACAGAAACAAATTGTTTAAACACAACAATTCACATTTATCCACCTTAAACTATCTAATCTATTTGTAAATATTGAAATCCACTGGTTTAACAAAATCCTATTTACCTAAATAGGATCTCCACTGCACCTCCAATAAAAGTATTGACAGTGGATTCAGAGAACCCAAGGAAATTGCAGGCTACTGTCTCTGCTTCAACTCCTAACTCTAGTGGCGAAAGTGAGTACTGCAGATGCTGGAGATTAGAGTGGTGCTGAAAAAGCACAGCAGGTCAGGCAGCATCCGAGGAGCAGGAAAATATTTTCTGATCATCATTCCTGATGAAAGGCTTTTGCCCGAAAAGTCGATTTTCCTGCTCCTCGGATGCTGCCTGACCTGCTGTGCTTTTCCAGCACCACTCTAATCTTGGTTCTAACTCCAGTGGTCTATTGTAACGATATTTCCCCATTATCTGTCCTAAGTCTTAGATTACATAATTAAATGCATCTGTCTATGCAATCATAGTCACAACGCAGAAACAGACCCTTCAATCCAACTCGTCCATGCTGACCAGGTTTGCTAAACCGAACTCGTCCCATAATCTCTATAAATCTTTCCTATCCGTGCACCTGCCCAAATGCCTTTTTAAATGTAATTTTACTCACCTCCACCACTTCTTCTGGCAGCTCGTTCCATATAAGCACCACCCTCTGTGTGAAAAAGTTGCCCCTCAGGTCCATTTTTAAATCTTTCCTGTCTCACCTTAAATCTATGCTCTTCATGGTTTTATCAACCTCTATAGTGTTGCCTGTCAGCCTCCTACCTGCCTGTCCAGCCGCTCCTTATAACTCAAACCTTGCAGATTTGATAACATCCTTGTAAATCTTTTCTGCACCCTCTCACAAGTTTAACAACATCCTTCCAATAGAAAGGCAACTGGAATTGAATGCAGCATTCCAAAAATGATCTAACCAATATCTGTACAGCTGCAACATAATGTCCCAACTCCAACACTCTGTTCTCACCAATGAAACCAAGCGTGACAAATGCCTTCTTCACCACCCTGTCTATCCGTGACACCACTTTCAAGAAACTATGTACCTGCACCCCTAGGTCTCTGTGTGACAACACTCCCCAGGGCCTTACGATTAAACTGACAAGTCCTGCCTTGGTTTTTCTTATCAAAGTGTAACACCTCACATTTACCTGAATTAAACTCCACTTGCCACTTCTTGGCTCACTGGCCCAGTTAATCAAGATCCCACTGTACTCTTAGATAACTTCCTCATCATCCACCAAAACATCAATTTTGGTGTCATCTGCAAATTTCTAAACATGCCTCCCATGTTCTCATTCAAATTTTATATAAATGATGGAACAGAAGTAGACTCAGCACCAATGCTTGTGGCACACTGCTGGTAACAGGCCTCTGGTATGAACAACTACCCTCCAGCACTACCCTCAGTCTCAAACCATCAAGCCAAATTTTGTATCCAATTGGCAGCTCTCCCTGGATCCAGTGGATTTAACCTTACTAATCAATCTACCATGCATAACCTTTTCAAAGGCCTTTCTAAAGTCCATGCAGACAATGTCTACTGTTGTGCCTTCATCTATTTTCTTGGTCACCTCTTCAAAAAACTCAATCAAATTTGTGAGATGAGAATTCCCACATACAAAGCCATGCTGATATTTCCGAATCAGCCTATGCACATCAAAATCCTGTCTCTCAGACTCTCCTCCAATAACTTACCCACCACTGATGTCAGGCTCACTGGTCTTTGCTCCCTGACCTTTCCTTACGGCCTTTCTTAAATAATACCATGACTTGGAGGTGCCAGTGTTGGACTTGGGTGGACAAAGTTCAAAATCACACAACACCAGGTTATAGTCCAATAGGTTTATTTGGAAGCACTAGCTTTCGGAGCGCTGCTCCTTCAGGAGGTCGTCCTTCAACAACCTGATGAAAGCGCAGCGCTCTGAAAGCTAGTGCTTCCAAATAAACCTGTTGGACTATAACCTAGTGTTGTGTGATTTTTAGTTTTAAATGATGCTGCAATATTAGCCACCCTCCAGTCTTCTGGCACTTAACCCGTGGCTGTCAATACAAATATCTCTGCAAGGGGCTCTGCAATTTCTTCCCTAGCTTCATACAATGTCCTGGCATACACTTGATCATATTTCACGGATAGTTCACTGGTTTGAATTTAACTGTTCTTCAGTGCATTCTTCGTAATAATACCTGAACCAATCTGCGTACTCTTCTCACACAGTATAAATTTTGTTCCTGTGAGATTTGGTAATTGCGGGTCAGGTAGCTGACTTGACTTGACAGCTGGCTTATGATACAGAGTGATGCCAACAATGTGAGTTCAATTCCCACAATGGCTGAGGTTACCATGAAGGTCACACCTTATCTTACAATTCTGGTCTGATAAGATAAAGTCAAAAAGTATGGTTCTTTTTCTGCAATATTCAAAAATAACATAACATTTTAAGAAATATTTGTTGAGATAAAGACTTCATGACAGCATTTGGAGAAGAGCAGGCAAGATCGAAGTACTGGCCAGAATATATCTCTCAACCAACATCATTAAAACATATTATCTTGTAAGTGTCATACTGTTGTCTATGGGACTGTGTGTGCAAATAGGCTGCTACATGACAACAGTTCAAAAGTACTTAATGGGCTGTAAACAACTTTGAAATGTTTTTAAAGGAACTATACAAATGCAAGTTCTTCTTCCTCAAGACAGAGAAATTTTCTATTCAGGGAATGTGGAGCAAAAGGACATAATCTTAGAGTTAGAACTAAGATATTAGGACTGAAATTTAAAACTCACACCCCAAAGTATTACCTAAAGTTGGATCAATTAAACTTTTCAAAATTAAGATCAATAGAATTTTGTGGGATAAGGTATCAAAGTCTTTGGAACAAAAGGAATTAAATGGAGTTGAGGTCAAGATCAGCCCTGATCTAATTAAATGTCACAATATACTTGAGGGGCTTAAATGGCTTACTTCTGTCCCTATGGTACTTTAACTGCACTGTCAGAAAATCACCCTTTAATGCAGTTTCATTTTTTTCATTGTTAGAAAGCTTATGGCTTCTGCAGTTGGAGGTTCCAATTGTTCACTCAATTGTTCCAAAATAAAGGTAAATTTACATTACATATGCCAGAACGTGGAATTCAGAAATGGCATTCCTCATGTCAAGGTTTTAGTCAGAGTGGTGCTGGAAAAGCACAGCAGGTCAGGCAGCATCCGAAGAGCAAGAAAATCGACATTTCGGGCAAAAGCCCTTCATCAGGAATAGATTCCTCATGTCAAGTTAACCCCAAAGTAGTGCTTGCAGGCTGTGCATCACAGCAAATTGTTGGCACCATGCTGATAATAGCGTAATTACAATTAGCAGAGAAAAGTGACTGTTATTGCATTAGTCTAGGTTGAATCCATGAGGGTAAGTAGTAGTATTCTAATCAATGTGCATCTAACTCTGCTTAAGCGTAATTCATTCTACACCTAGTATTGTGTCCAGTCCTTGTTCTCGATAATCAGTGGATAGGTTCAGAACTATTTTTGAATAACACATGGGTAAATACAGCAAGGCAAATAATTCTATGACACAGAAACAGTCTAAACAGACCAACAGGTCTAAGCCAGTGACAATGTTCAGCCCAAGCTTCCTTCACTTTACTTAATCTCAACATATTAACATCATTCTATAACTTTCTCCATCCTGTACTTATCTAGTTTCCCTTTAAATGTATTGATGAAATGCATAGCCTTTTACGTTTGCTTTGGATTATGGCTTAGCAGAACCTGTACCTAATGCACTTTTACACTAAGTGATCCATTAAATCACTAAAAGCATTGTCCTAAAACCAAATTAAAAGCAATTAGCAGCAAATTCCAATTTAATGGCTCTCTACATTAGAAATGTAGAGAGCCATTAATTGTAAAACTTGGTTCTTGCAGCGAATCAATGAATAATGAAGGCTGTTTCAGACTGGGCGTGCCCAGAGCAAAGAATTAAATGAGACCAAAGCTGTTGAGTTCAACTCACTGCACTCAAGCATCAAGTGGAGATCAGAAGTAAAATACAAGGTGAGTACAGTTCTTTGCATTAAAATATTGGATTCAAATTGCAAAACTGCTGATCAGGAAACAAAGTTCAGAATTAACCTTTCAGTATCTTGCTTAGCTCATCCTTGTTAAAAATAAATTTGTCATATTGACACTGTTACAAAAATAATAGCATTGAAATTTGGTCATGGACACCTATTTTTCAGAGGGCTATAAAGCCTGCAATATGGCAGGCAGCACATGCCCATTACAAGCTAGAATTGTGCTAACTGTCATTTTAGTAAATGCTAAAAGAGGGTATATCGTGCCTGGATCTGAAACCGAACGATGCAAGGTTTTACTGAACTTTTTCATGCATACAGCTGAAGGATATAAAACATCAAGGATTGATTGAGTAATTTCATTAAGTGAAACTGTAAATTAATTCAAACCTTCTTATGCATTCACATGTACTCTTAGACCCTGAGCCAAAAATATAATTGGCTAGATTATAGTTTATTTGTATTTTGACTTAAATTATATGACATGCTTTAAGTTAAGCTTCAATAGTAATCAACACCTATTAAGACCCTCTTCAAGCTTTAGGTGATTGACTGATAAATGGTAGCAAGTTAAAATTAGAGGCACAATGTTTGAATGTACAAAGCATTGGTGATTAGATGAATTAATGGCACCAATAGAGATAAACAGAATTAATCTAAAAGCCATTATAGAGAGACAAAAACTATGCAATCAATTTGGCAATTAAATATTGCAGGATATGGTAACACAATGGTTATCACTCCTGCCTCACAGTGCCAAGGACCTGGGTTCAATTGCAGCCTTGGGCAACCATCTGTGTACAATTTGCACATTCTCCCCGTGTCTGCGTGGGTTTCCTCTGGGATGCTCCAGTTTCCTCCCGGAGTCCAAAGATGTGCAGGTCAGGTGGATTGGCCATGCTAAACATTGCCATTATAGTGTCCAGAGATGTGTGGGTTAACCATGGTAAAAACCATGTGGGGTTATAGGAATAGGGTGTGGGTCTGAGTGGGATGCTGCCAGGAGGGTTGGTGCAGACCTGATGGGCTGAATGGCCTCTTTCTGCACTGTCGGGATTCTATGACTTGATGCTTTGAAAAGACTGTCAAATGGAAAAGCAGGGATCACTGATCACTGAGAATAACGTAAGAAAAATAATGAGAAGAATCTTGGCTCGAAGGAGGAAGCCGTTGAATCAGGATAGGTAGAGTTGGGAATAACAAGAGATGAGAAAACACTGGTGAGAATATTACAGGGTATGAGCCCCTGTAACAGTTACACTGTTGGACAAAACATTGATGAAGAAATAGGAGGAGTTTGTAACAAAGTAGCTTTATAAACCACAGGGAGTTTGATCTCATAGAATGGACAAATTAAAATTGACAGAAGTAGTTCCATAGAATGCATCTGAGCCAGTTTGCAAGCGCAACATATTATGGAGCCAATCAGGAAAGGGCTATTTTAAATGTTTCCTTGTGCCTTGAAACAGGGTTAAATTGTCATATTGAAGTTACAGCTGCTTTAAAATGATAAATTTCACAGAATTGTCATAATGCAGGAGGAAGCGATTCAGCTCATTGTGCTTACACTGGCTCTTCAAATGAGCATCATTATCTAGAGCCAATCTCCTGCCTTTTCCTTGTACCTCATTTCTATCTCCAAAGAACTATCTAATGGTCTCCTGAATGCCTCAATTGAACCTGCTTCCATCACACTTCCAAACTAGACAGGCAGGAGGCTGGAAGAACACAGCAGGCCAGGCAGCATCAGGAGGTGGAGAAGACAACATTTTGGGTGTAACACTTCTTCAGGACTGGGGATGGGTGTAAGGGGGAGCTGCAGATAAAGGGAGTGGTGGGGGGCAGGGTGGTGAAGTGGGGATAGGTGAAGACAGGTAGAGGGTGCGACCTGGTTGGTCAATAGGAGAGATGAATCTAGTTGGTGGCAGGAAGCAGTAGAGGGAGGGGGAGGGGCTGGAAAGGGAGTCAGGGGAAGGGGAGGGAGGTTATTTGAAATTGGAGAACTCCATGTTGAGTCCTCCGGGCTATACGCTGCCCAGATGGAAGATGAAGTGTTGTTCCTCCAATTTGTGGTTTGGTTTGTTGTGGCAACGGAGGAGGCAGAGGATGGTCATGTTGGAAAGGGGGTGGGAGGGGAATTAAAATGATTGGTGACTGGGAGGTCCGGTCGGCCCCTGCAGGCCCGGCTGAGATGCTCAGGGAACTGTTCCCTTGGTTTACTTTTGGTCTCCCTGTTGTAAAGAAGACCACATTGGGAGCACTGGATACAGTAAACTAGGATGGACGAGAGGCAGGTGAACCTCTGTCTCACCTGGAAGGACTGTTTAGGGCCCTGGTTGGAGGTGAGGGAGGTGGTGTGCCAGCAGGTAACTCAACATTGAGTTCTCAAATTTCAAAAAACCTCCCTCCCCAGTCCCTCCTCCTCCCTTCTACTGCTCCCTGCCACCAACCGGGTTAATTCCTCCCATTGACCAACCAGGTTGTACCCTCTACCTGTCTTCACCTATCCCCACTTCACCACCCCCTTTATCTGCAGCTCCCCCCACACGCATCCTCAGTCCTGAAGAAGGGTTACACCTGAAATATCAACTTCTCCACCTCCTGATGCTGCTTGGCTTGCTGTGTTCTTCCAGCCTCCTGCCTGTCTATTTTGATTCCAGCATCTGCAGTTTTTCTGTCTCCATCACACTTCCAGGCAGTGCATTCGTACCCTGACTACTCACTGTGAAAATGATTTTTTTCTCACCTCACCTTTGCTTCTTTTGCAAACGCTGAAAATCTATGCCCTCTTATTCTGCTCCTTTTATGAGTGGGTACAGCTTCTCCTATCTACATTATCCAGGCCACTCATCATTCGAAAACCTCTTGTAACTCTGCTCTGAGCTTACTTCTCCAAGGAGAACAGTCTCAACTTATTCAATCTATCCTCATCACTGAAGTTTTTTATTCCTGGAACTATGCTTGTAAATCACTTCTGCACACTCTCAAATGCATTCACATCTTTCCTATAACATGACACTGACAACTGTACACAATACTCCAGCTGAGGTCTAACAAGTGTCTTATACAAGTAAAGGACCACCTCCTTGCTTTTGTACTCCATTAGTTAAGCAGAGGACACCGTGTGCTTTCTTAATTGCTCTCTCCAGCTGTTTCCACAGATCTTCATTGAGCTGTGCACATATGCACCCAGGTCCCTCTACTTCTGGACCACCTATAGAATTGTACTCCCTATTTTATATTATCTTTCAATGTTTTTCCAACTAGAGTGTATCACGTCACACTTCTCTACATTGGACCTCATCTGTCATTTATCTGCCCACTGCACCAACTTATCAATGTCCTTTTGGAGTTCATATTTCTCAGTTTACAATTTCAAGTTTCATGCCATCTGCAAGCTTTCAAATTGTCCCCTGCATACCAAGATCCAGCTCATTAATGTATACTAGGAAAAGCAAGGGTCCTAATTCTGACTCCTGGGGAACTCTGCACTGAGTGCTGCTTAGCTAAAAAAGAGTGCTCTGGGTGAAAATAGTGAGTTAAGTCAGATGGGGAGTAGGTGAAGCTAAAAGATTGAGTGTGGGTGGATATAACTGGGGAGGGAGGGGAAAGGTATCTCAGAGGAAAGCAGCATCAGCCAATTTCATGGTAGCACAGGTGGCTCTGTTGCACAGAAGGGGAGGAAAATGATCAGCACGGCTATAGTGATAAGGGATTCAATAGTAAGGGATACAGACAGGCGCCTCTGTGGCCGCATTTGTGAATCAGAATGGGATGTTACTTCCTGGTGCCAGCATCGGGGACGTCATGGAGCTACGGCAGGACATTCTGGAGCGAGAGGGTGAATAGCCAGTGATTGGGGAACACATAGGTAAACAAAGAGATCTGGACCTTAAAGCTGAACATAGGAAGTTAGGTAGTAAATTAAAATGGAGGACCTCAAATGTAATAATCACAGGATTACTCCCAGTGTCATGTGCTAGCGAAAGCAGGTATAAGAGGATAGATCCAATTAATGCATCACTGGAGAAATGGTGTCACAAGAAGAAGCTTAGATTCTTGAGGCATTGGGACCATATCTGTGGAGGGTGGGACCTGACTGGTTGAACATGGATAGAGCTGAGATGAATATCCTCATGGGGCTTTTACTAATTTTGTTGGTGAGGTTTTAAACTAGCATGGCAGGGGATGGGAACAAAAAAGTAAGCTTAGATGGGTCAGATTCGGATCAGGAAACATGAGGTAGAGTATTATTTAGTGATGTCGTCACCGATGGTAAGGTCCTCGGGAGTGCTGCTGAACAAAGAGACCTTTGAGTGCAGGTTCATTGCTCCTTGAAAGTGGAGTTGCAGGTAGATTGGATAGTGAAGAAGGCATTTGGTATGCTTTCCTTTATTGTTCAGAGTATTGAGTACAGGAGTTGGGAGGTCATGTTGCGGCTGTATTGGACATTGGTTAGGCCACTGTTGGAATATTGCGTGCAATACCTGTCTCCTTCCGATTGTGAAACTTGAAAGGGTTCAGAAAAGATTTACAAGGATGTTGCCAGAATTGGAGGATTTGAGCTTTAGGGAGAGGCTGAATAGGCTGGGGCTGTTTTCCCTGGAGCTTCGGAGGCTGAGGGGTGACCTTATAGAGGTTTACAAAATTATGAGGGGCATGGATAGGATAAATAGGCAAAGTCTTTTCCCTGGGGTGGGGGAGTCCAGAACTAGAGGGCATACGTTTAGGGTGAGAGGGGAAAGATATAAAAGAGGCCTAAGGGGCAACTTTTTCACACAGAGGGTGGTACGTGTATGGAATGAGCTGCCAGAGGATGTGGTAGAGGCTGATACAATTGCAACATTTAAGAGGCATTTGGATGGGTATATGAATAGAAGGGTTTGGAGGGATATGGGCCAGATGCTGGCAGGTGGGACTAGATTGAGTTGGGATATCCGGTCGGCATGGAGGGGTTGGACCGAAGGGTCTGTTTCCGTGCTGTACATCTCTATGACTCTCTCTCTCTATGACTTGGAAAAACAAAAACAAACTAGGTTTAAAAGCATCCAAAGGAAATTGGGGTTGAGTTGTTTATACAAGGAGTATTACAAAGAAGACAGGTGAACTAAGGGCACAGACAGATACATGGCAGCACAATGTTGCTACAACAGAAACCTGGCTAAGGGAGGGTAAAATTGGCAGTTCAATATCCCAGAATGTGGAGTTTTCAGGCAGGATAGTGTGTGACCAAAAAAAGGAGGGAGATGGCAGTATTGGTTAAAGAATGAATTACAGTTGAGAGAAGGTACGATAGACTGTATGGGTTAACAAATGAGGTTTTACGGGTTGAATAAAACAAAGGGCAGTCACATGGCTAAGAATATACTACAGACCCCCAAGTAGTGACGGGCAGATGGAAGAACATGTATGTAGACAAAATTTTACCTGTCGGAAATAAGAGGCAATAACAGGAGGAGATATGTACTATCCGAATATCAATTGGGCTTCAAACAATATAAAGGGCACTGAGAGTGAAAAATTCAGATATTGTATCCAGCGATTTTTATTTTTAAACAATACGTGACAAGCCTATCGAGAATAGATGCAATTCTGGATTTATTTTGGGAAATGATCCTCAAGTGGGTGACTATTTCGGGGATAATGATCATAATTCGGTTAGATTTAGTATTACATTACATACCCTACAGTGGGGAAACAGGCCCTTTGGCCCAACAAGTCCACACCAACCTGCCGAAGCGTAACCCACCCATTTCCCTCTAACTAACACACCTAACCTCTGGGCAATTTAGCATGGCTAATTCACCTGACCTGCACATCTTTGGACTGTGGGAAGAAACCGGAGCATCCAGAGGAAACCCACGCAGACAAGGATATCTGAACACAGACAGTCGCCCGAGGCTGGAATCGAACCTGGGACCCTGGGGCAGCAGTGCTAACCACTGAGCCACCGTGCTGCCCTGAATTATTATGGAAAGGGACAGAGAAAAATCAGGAGTAACAGTTTCTAACTGGGGGAAGGCAAATTTTATAAAACTGCGAAGTGATTTGGCGGAAGTGGATTGGACAGCACTGCCAAAGGATAAATCAGTGGGAAACCAGTGGGAGGCGCTAAAAAGTGAGATCCTTATAGCATAAAGCAGATATGTCCCCTCCAAAAATAAGAAAGGTACTGCCAAATCTAGACCCCCATTGTTTTATGGAAAAATACAGGGGAAGATTAAACAGAAAAAGAAAGTTTATGATAGTCACTAAAAACTCAAAACTGCAGATAGCCTATAAGCATGTAGAAAGTACAGGGATCAAGTTAAAAGAGAAACAAGGAGATCAAAGAAAGAAAATGAAAAATATTAGAAAGTAAGATAAAGGAAAACCCAAAGATAGTTTGTCAGTATATAAAGAGGAAAAGGTTGGATCAGGAAAAAATGGGACCTAATCAGAGATGAAGAAGGAAACTTGTGTGAAGATGCAGAGGAAATGGTACGAATTTTAAATGAATTCTTTATTTTCACAAAGGAAAGGGATGATGCGGATATAGTAATCCAAGACGAGCAGTGTGAAATCCTGGACAAAATAATCATAACAAGAGAGGAAGTGTTAGAACATAGAACATAGAAGAATACAGCGCAGTACAGGCCCTTTGGCCCTCGATGTTGCGCCGATCCAAGCCCACATAACCTATACTAACCCACTATCCTCCATATGCCTATCCAATGCCCGCTTAAATGCCCATAAAGAGGGAGAGTCCACCACTGCTGCTGGCAGGGCATTCCATGAACTTACGACTCGCTGAGTGAAGAACCTACCCCTAACTTCAGTCCTATATCTACCCCCCTTAATTTAAAGCTATGTCCCCTTGTAATACCCGACTCCATACGCGGGAAAAGGTTCACACTGTCAACCCTATCTAACCCCCTAATCATCTTGTACACCTCAATCAAGTCACCCCTAAACCTTCTTTTCTCTAATGAAAACAGCCCCAAGTGTCTCAGTCTATCCTCATACGATCTTCCTTCCATACCAGGCAACATCCTGGTAAACCTCCTCTGCACCCGTTCCAGTGCCTCCACATCCTTCCTATAGTATGGCGACCAAAACTGCACACAATATTCCAGATGCGGCCGCACCAGAGTTTTATACAACTGCATCATGACCTCAGGACTCCGGAACTCAATTCCTCTACCAATAAAAGCCAGTACGCCATATGCCTTCCTCACCGCACTATTTACCTGGGTGGCAACTTTCAGAGATCTGTGTACATGGACACCAAGATCCCTCTGCTCATCCACACTACCAAGTATCCGACCATTAGCCCAGTACCCCATCTTTTTGTTATTCTTCCCAAAGTGAATCACCTCACATTTAGCTACATTGAATTCCATTTGCCACCTTTCTGCCCAGCTCTGCAGCTTCTCTATATCCTGCTGTAACCTGCCACATCCTTCCTCACTGTCAACAACTCCTCCGACTTTCGTATCATCCGCAAACTTGCTCACCCAACCTTCTAACCCCTCTTCCAGGTCATTTATAAGTTAGAGGAGTTAGAATCCTTGAAAGTGGATAAATCGTCAGGGCTAAATGGGTTGTTCCCTCGCACTTTGAAAGAGGTCAGGGAGGAGATAGCAGATACACTGAAGATTATTTTTCAATCTTCACAACACAGGTGAGGAACCAGAGGACTGGAGGAATGCAATTGTGGTTCCATTGTTTAAAAAGGGTACAAAGGAAATGCCAAACAATTACAGGCCGGTCAGTCTTACTTTGGTGGTGAGAAAATTGTTAGAATCTTCCGATAGATTGGATAAACTTTCACTTAGAAAAGGCACGGACTAGTCAGGGATAGTCATCATGGCTTTGTTAAGGAAAGATCATGCCTTACAAATTTGATTGAATTCTTTGAGGAAGTGATAAGAAGGATCAATGCGGGTAGTGCGGTTAATGTCATCTGTATGGATTTTAGTAAAGCATTTGACAAGGTCCCACATGGCAGACTGGTCAGTGATGATATGGAGATGCCGGTGTTGGACTGGGATGTACAAAGTTAAAAATCACACAACACCAGGTTATAGTCCAACAGGTTTAATTGGAAGCACTAGCTTTTGGAGTGCTGCTCCTTTATCAGATGGTTGTGATACAGGGTAATGTGAATGAACTGGATCTAAAGTTGGCTTAGTAAAAGGATAATGGTCAATGGCTGCCCTTGTGAACATAAAGCTGTTTCAAGTAGTCTGGAATTCATGCTGCCTAAGTTGGTGATGGAGGCAGAGGCCCTAAACTCTTGCAAAAAGTACATGGATCTACACCTGTAAGCTGCAGGGCTATGGGCCAGTGTGCAAGAAAATGGGATTAGAAAGGGCATCTGGATGTCTCTATGTTGGCACTGACAAGATGGGCGGAATGGCCCACTTCTGTGCTGTATCATTTCTGTTTTTCCACTACAAACATTCCACCAGTCTGAAAAATATCTCTTAACCATCAATCTGTGTCCTATCACTCTTAATTTTGAATCCATGATGCTTTTGTCATGACCTAGATCTTGCCTCACTAGTCTGTTGAGTGGCACTGTATCAAACACCTGCTGGAAATCCATGTAAACCATATCAGCAGCATGACCTTGATCGAACCTTTGGTTACCTCTTCAAAAACTCCAGGTGTAGATCCACGTACTTTTTGCAAGAGTTTAGGGCCTCTGCCTCCATCACCAACTTAGGCAGCGTGAATTCCAGACACCAACCACCCTCAGTGTACAAATGTTATTCCTCATGTCCCCTCTAACCCTCCTGCCACATAGATTCAAGCTATGACCCCTGGTTTTTGAATCTCTGCTAAGGGAAACAGGTTCCTCCTGTCTACTCTATCTCTAGTCCTCACGATTTTGTACACTTCAATCATGTTACCACTCAGCCTTCTCTGTTCAGGGAAAACAATCCCACCCTCTTTCATTGTAGCTACAGTCCTGGCCTCATTCTAGTAAATCTTCTCTGCATTGTCTCCACAGCCACAGCAATTACGTCCTCCTTGTAATGGGATGACCAGAACTGCAGACAACATCCAGTTGTGGCCTTAACAGTGTCTTATACAGTTTCATCACTATATCCCTACTCTTCTATTCTATACCTCTACCAAAGAAGGAGTGCATTCCATATGCCTTTGTTACAAGCTTATCCACCTGTCCTGCTACCTTTGGGATATGTGCACTCGCATGCCAAGGTCTCTGACTTCATCTATTCCTCTCAGTACATTCCTGTTTATTCTGTATTATCTTTTACTGCTTGACCTCCCTAAATGCATTACCTCACACTTATCACCATTGAACTCCACCTGCCACTCTCCTGCCCACTACACCAACCCATCTATATCATTTTGGAGCTTACAGCTATTCTCTGCATGATCTCCTTGTTAGAAATCCAAGCTGACTCTTCCTAATCAATCCAACTTCTTCCATGTGATTACTAATTTGACACCAAATAACTTCTAGAAACTTCTCCATCACTGAAGTTAACTTGAATTTCACAGTGAATTCAAAAGTAACAGACATGTGTCTGAAGCTAGAATATGACAGTGAACTAACAAGATAGGCATAAGGGGCAAATTTTCTCAGTAGATTTGGAAATTAGATTTCAGTTATGTTAATAGATAAGCAATGACAAACATTTAAAGAAATATTTGATAATTCTCAACAAATACAGATTCCTTTGATAAATAAAAAGTCCAGTGATCATAATATCTTTAGTTAGCCACAGACGAAGAGAAGTATTAGATTAAAAGAAGCTTATAATACTACCAAGAGTAACACAACAAAGATTGGGAGGATTTCAGAAAGTAGCAAAAGATGTCCAAAAGTTGATCAGAGGAAGTAAAAGGATGAGAGTAAACTAGGAAAAAGTACAGAAACTGATAGTTAATGTGTTCTAAAACTATAAACAAAAGAACAGAGTAACAAGTGTGTCTCTTTGATGCTGAGACAGGGGAAATAATAATAGAGAATATGGAAATGGCAGAGACATTAAAACAATATATAATAGCCCATAATTTGTTCTCTTATCCCAAATTTCTCTCAGAAAAACCATTAAGGTGGCTAGTGTTGGAAATGGACATAGCATAGTGACACTTGTTTTAAAAAAAAATTGCTGGGGGATGCTAATGCAGACTTTAATCTTGATTTGAACCAATTTCAACTTTTGAACATTTGATTCAGATGCTAGATATGAAGAGCAAGACAAACATTATTTTTCTAGCCTTGGCATCATGAAATACAAATCATTCTCACCCCAAATCCTCTCTTTCTTAACAGGAAAATTGACTGGGCAGAATGTCTGACCTGGAGAATGCAATGATTGCTATCATAAAAGTCTTTCACAAGTATACAGAATGCAAGAGAGATAAACTTAAGAAAACCCAGCTGAAGGCTCTTGTCAACAATGAGTTAAACCAATTTATTGAGGTAGAAGAAATTCTAAGCAATCACTCTGTATATGAAACATTTCTGTTATTTTGTGACACTCTGCTGGGATGAATGCTCATGTAAGGTACATCTGATATGTTGCTCCAAATAAGGACTTCAGTTTTTTGCATCTAATCTTTTTATTGCATTGATACATTTTTTAACAGTAATTGAAATTTTGTGCATTAGTTCCAGAGCTGGAGATACCGGAAAAATGTTCCAAATAGTACTTCTGTTGTCACGAGGTACCACACAGACTCTACAAAAGTAAACAAGCAGCAACAGTAGACTGTATGGCCCTTCAAGCCTGCTCTACCATTCAATAAAAATCACAAGATCTGCCTTAATGCCACTTTCCAGCCATGGTGGAATACTCTAGGGAAGGGTTTTGCGCATTCACAGCCTTCAGTGAAGAAATTTATTCTCACTTCAATTGTAAATGATCAAGTTCTTATCCTGAGACTGTGCTCCCCCCACTGCCCCCTCCACCCCAGATTGTACAGCCAGAGAAAATAATCTGTGTGTCAACTCTGTCAAGCCCCTTCCGAACCTTACATTTCAATATGACCACCCCTCATTCTTCTAAACTCCACGAGGTATAGGTCCAACCTGCTCAATCTCTCCTCAAAACTCAACTCTCTCATTCAAGTGAACTTCCACTATGCCTGCAAGGCAAGTATATCCTTGCTTCAATATGGAGACAAAGCTATACACAGTGCACCAAGTGTGATCTCATCAAAGTGCTGTATTAAGACTTTCTTATTCCTGTACTCCAATCTCCTTTCTATAAAAGGCAACATGCCATTCACCTTCCTAACTGCAGGTTGCCACTTCACACCGTTTTTGTTCCTTATACAAGGGCACCCTAACTCTCTCTGAACATTTAACAGATCCACACCTTTCAAATATGCACGACTGTTCTATTCATCCTAACAAAGTGAATAGCGGCACAACTTCCCATGTTATTTTCCATCTGCCACATTAATGCCAACTCACTTAAACTTGCCTATTTGCAGAATTCTTCCATGTTTTGGCAGTGATTGTTTTCAATGAGATTCAATGGGCGGTCCACCATGCCCCAGGTCAAACAACTTTTTCATCTTCAGCTCATTAATTATGCAACTGACCTCAATGGCACCTGACTCCAGAATCGTGTAGCAAGAGAGATGGAAGTGCTGGCCTTTGATGGCACTTGGCCACAGTCTCACCACTGGTGCCATATTTACATTCCAGCTTCACAGCATTTCATGAACGACCTATTACACTGTGACACTGCACCACTGTAACCCAACAAATGGCCCAGAAAGGGAAGCTGGCACTCTGTTTTGCAGATAGGGACTTGGAGATGCAGGTGAACAGGATGGTCAAGAGAAGGGCAATGCTTTTTCCCTTCACACTGCCTACGGATGCCACTCCACTGAACAGCTATGTCCAGCTGAAAGCAAGTTAATACCTAAATGCCAGCATTTCCTCTCTGTTACGTCACACTCTCAGGGTCACAATTACTCTCTCTAACTCTGCCATTGCACTCAGCTCTCACCAGGCTAATGGACTACAAAAGCTCTCACTATTATATGCAGCATGGTCACTCAATGGCTGTCACTAAACCCATCCTCCAAAACCTCAAACCCTTCCTATTCTCTGAGATTCCCACACACTCACTGGAGACACCTCACCACCTCTCCGGTCCCTGCACCACCTCTCCGGTCCCTCCCTAATGTTTTCCCATCCACATCCATCATACTCCTCCTCTCTTTATATGCTTGTGCAGAAAAGAAATATCTCCTAACTGGGTAGAGAGGGCAGAAACCAGTGGTGGATATTATATTTCTCATCCCATATGAGGGGAAAATGCTGCATTTGGCTGGAGAAGAAGGTGGGGTACCAGACATGAGCAACCAACAAAGTAAGCTTCATTGGGCTGTCCTGCACTGCTCTCTTGTTAACGCCAATGCTAACTCATTCTTGTCCTAAACAAGCCTTTGCCCATTTTTCACATCTAATTCCCTCTTCTCTTATGCAGGTACTATTGGGACCCAGTGAACCACCACACGATAGAAAGCAGCACTGCTAACCCTCACGCCCACCTCAACCTCTGAGGAAGAAGCCACTCAACCCCTGGAGATGTACCAGCAAGGCTTTCACCTGTTTTTCCCCCCCACCCCACCCACCCCCAGATCAGATACTGTTACCTTGGTGATTTCTCTTTCTCGATTAGATTTGGGAGCACGATCTGGTGAACACATCACTGCCCCATCTCCACAGGTGGGCAAGGAAGAAATGCCCAGGTTTCTGGCACTCAGAGGACTGCCAGAGACCAGACACTTCAGGCAGAAGTCTTGGCTATTAATGATTTTGTCAAAATGGACAGAGAGGCTCAGGCTACTTTGTCCACGACAATCAGGAACCTGGATGGAAGAATGGAGGAATCCAATGTTATCAGTACCATGGTGGCTCCAACATGCGTGTCTGTCCGCCATGCAGAGCTAGGTCCAGCACACTCAGTGTCTATTGGATACGCACACAGACCTGCACTCCTGCACTCCATCACTGTAGCCATAGGTGCTCAGTGTTAATGGCAAGGTGAGAAGGTGGAGAACCTTAACATCATTCTCGGTGCCTCCTTCCTCTCAGGGAAACAAGGTGGTGACAGCAGATAACCCTGGGGGAAGGAGGGGGGGGGGGAAGCAGACGCAAGACCTTCAGAAACTTCCTCTCAGGACACTCTCGAATGTCCAGCCCGCCACCTTCCCATTGCCTGTGACACTGAATCATGTAGAAATCTAAGCCTATAAAGGTGAGCCTGTATTTCATTAGGCCCAGGCACTTTAAACCCAAACACTCTTGACATTGACTGGTCAAGATTTCCAGAACAATAAGGTCAAGTACGGAGTACACTCCCTCTACCACAGCTACAGAAGTCAGGACTGTACTTCGACATAAAGCAAGGGAAAGGAAGAGAAAAGCTGACTGAGGTCATATCGGTGGCACAGGTAATAAATATTTTATTGTTAAATAACCTTGCAGTTTTGTTAATGTATGTTCACTTGCACTTTTAAAACGTCTATTCTCGTCCTTTTGTAGCCTTCCGAATGGGTGAAGTTGCTCCTGTTTGATGTAATGAGCAGCCTTTTCAGACTTTCCCAAGTTGCAATGACCAAGCATTGTTCATCTCTCTCAAGCAACTGACTCCCTTGGTTGCAGATTTCAGCAGACAACGAGAAGCTTTGTACCATCATGTTTTTACTGCAGCCAACGGGCTGAACTTCAACGTGAACAATACTAAGGCTAAAAGCAATATGCAAGGATTGTTTTGGGGCTCAGCCTGATTGTTCCATCCATAATGGCACACAACTTGAGTGAAAGTGCAGAATGAGTGATAACTGCACAGATCTCTGCAGGCAATGTTAAATTCTGCCTTTCAGCTTTTCAAGGGAGCACATTGTCATTGAAGAGTGGCCAGTGTGCAATGGAAGTACACATCTCCACTCTCCCTCCTAGTTCACTGGGCTGCTGAGAGAAGCTGAACAACACCCTCTCTCCGGTTAAACACCGTCCTGTAGGATGCTCAAATTCTTCAGGGCAATTTAACAGGCCAAGTGAATTCTGAAATATTGAAAGCAAAACGATGATGGAAGGGTGAAAAGAATTTGCCTCATGATTGCTACCAACCTACTGCCTCTCAGGAGGGAATGTATTCTACAACACTCGCATCTCGACTGAAGCCTTAAAAGCAATCTAGCCTCAGTGCCGTGCGACACTATTGCCCTGTTTCACTGACTGATCTTTTCTTGCAAACGGTGAAGAGGTTCAAATACTTTAAGGTGGGATCAGCCAAAGATACCACGCATACAATCAATCAAATGGGTATGGAAACATTTATTCAGCAACAGAAAAGTTCGAGGAGTACAGAAATAATCAGGTTCCCATGTACTGTGGGCTGCAGGGACTGCATGCCATATGAAAAATGACAATGTCTCATTCATGCTGGAAGTTGGTTTTATTTTTTTTTTTTTATTTTTTTTTTCTTTTTTATATATATTTTTTTTTTTTTCTTTCTTTCCTGTTCTTTTTTTCTTATTAACCCCCACACTACCACCTAAGTGCGGTAGTGCTTATTTTATCCCCAGCACCCATGGTGTGTGTGTGCAGGTGTGAGACACAGTGAAAGACACAAAGTGCACCAATCTTTATTCAATTTCCACCACCAGGAAGATAGGAAAACACCCGGGTGGCCAGTGACAAGCACTGCCCTTCACAGCAAGGGACAGTGCTGTGTGATCAAAACAGTGAAGGGGTGGGTAGGGACTAAATCAAAATAGAGTTGGAGGGAGAAATGATGCACTCCACTCCCTGCGGCGCCCACCTCTCCCTGAACAACTCCAGGGTGTTGGTGGACACCGCGTGCTCCTTCTCCAAGGACACCCGGGCTCTAACGTAACCGCGGAAGAGGGGCAGGCAGTCGGCCCTAACGACCCCCTCCACGGCCCGCTGCCTGGACCTGTTGATGGCCAGTTTGGCCAGGCCCAGGAGCAGACCCACGAGGAGGTCTTCAGACCTGCCCTCCTTCCTCCGTACCGGGTGCCCAAAGATCAGGAGCGTGGGACTGAAGTGCAGCCAAAAACAGAGGAGAAGGTTTTTCAGGAAATCAAAAAGGGAGTGCAAACGCCCACACCCAATATATACATGGTCCACGGACTCCACAGCGCCACAGAACAAGCAGTTGGGCTGGGAGTCCGTGAACCACCGCAATCTGCGGTTGCAGGGGACTGCTGCGTGCAGCACCCTCCACCCCAGATCCCCGAGAGAAAGGGGGAGGACTCCCGCGTAGAGAGCCCTCCAGTGGGGATCCCCACCGCCCGGTGGCAAATGGGCACGCCAAGGCGTGTCCGGACGGTGGATGAGGGAGAAGAGGTGGATGGTGTGCAGCAGCAGTCGATACAGGGCCTTTCTCTCCACCTCCCTAAACGAAACAAAGTTAAAATTTCGGAGGCGGCTCAGGTTGTGGGGCACAGGCTCCCGCGGGAAGTACGGGACCTTGGGGCCAATTTGAAATTCCGTCCGGGCTGGGGTGAGCGCGGACGGGATCCCACCGCACACCTGAGCGTCCTCCAACTGGTGCACTACGTCGGGTCCGAGCACCGCCGTTTTGAGGCGTCGGATGGCGGTGGCCACGTACTGGACGTCTACCGCTGCCCTGCCTGCTATGTCCTGCGGCAGCGTCCAGCCCAGGCCCCCGGCACCCAGCACGTCCCCGACCCTGGTCACCCTCGCCGCCGCGGCCCTCCCCTCCGACAGCCACTCGAACCCGCGAGTACGGAGGTGCGGATTCCTGAGCAACGGCTCCCTGACGACAGCCGCTACTCCAGCCGGAGGGTAGGCGCGACGCGATTCGACCATGTTCCAGACAGTGATCAGGTCCTGGTAAAAGACAGGCAGCGTCTTGAGGGCGACCTCCAAACCGTCACGGTCGACGAACAGGAGCTGCGTGTCGTAGTTGAGGTTACGCACCTGGCGGAAAAAATACGTCGCCAGGGCGCACCACCTAGGAGGAGGCTCGACGTAAAGGTATCGCCGCAAGGTCTGAAGGCGGAAGGTCGCGACCTGGGTGCGGACGCACACCAGCGACTGACCGCCCTCCTCAATAGGGAGACTCAGAACCTGCGCGGCGACCCAGTGCATCTTTTTGTCCCAGAAGAAATCGACCAACGTTCTCTGGATGTCAGCGACAAAGCCAGGAGGAGGGACCAAAGTGACCAGCCGGTACCACAGCATGGCGGCCACCAGCTGGTTTATGACCAGCACTCGACTCCTGTAAGATAGCACTCGGAGCAGTCCTGTCCAGCGGCCTAGGCGAGCCGAGACTTTGGCCTCCAGCTCCTGCCAGTTGGCCGGCCAGGATTCCTCGGCCGGGCCGAGGTAGACCCCCAGGTAGAGGAGATGGGTGGTGCTCCAGCTGAAGGAAGTTGGTTTTAATAGACTCTGTCTCACCTTGCACACTTAATGGTGCATCACTCTATCATGGTCTCCAGGATGTCCCCCTCAGTCAATTTTCCTCTTCAGAGGATTGCTCTCAATGCCCAATTTCTTCTGCATCCAGCATCTCCACCCCACTTTTGTCTGCTCCAGTTGTGAATATTAATGATGCAAACATTCTTTGTGGGCTAAAATGCAAGGCACACTGGAGTGGTCTTGGCATCAAGATCTCATCTTCATGATATAGGAACCTGTGAGTTTTCCAATGCTTACACACCATGGCAGCTTATAGGATACCTGGTGGACAACACTGGAATTTGGCGTAGATGGTCAGAGTTAAACTGGATATTGATGGAGTGGAAGGCTTTTCCATCGATGACTGCTGCAGGATAGTGATAGAGCTGAGGTCTCAAAGCCTGCAGTCTATAGTGCCTGGCTGCTGGGGGAAGCCAGCGATATTAGACAGTGCCAGTGCCTGAGTTGTTTCACTCACCTCACTGTGGAGAAAGGATATAAACTGGTGTAATCTGGAGAAACTGCAACACCGCCAGCCCAGATCCATTTTGGACCATGACCTGGGAGATGCCCCAAATGTCTCCAGTTGTTCCTTGGAACAAGCCGCTGACATAACATTTCAGGGCAGATGTAATCTTAATGGGCACTGGGATGGGATGGGATGGTTCTTCTGAGTGGACATTCTGTTCCAGCAGATGATCCAGTTCAGTGATGATGACCTGGGGTATTCTTAGTCCTCATCTTTGCTTGGTTCCTGAGAATGCAAGTGACGGTGATAATGAAGCCAGTAGATTCAAGGGTTTGGTTCACTGTCCTGTCTCCTTGGATGATCTGCACATGCTGCGTTTCCCTCTGGAGACTGTACAGCAGTTGCTGGAGGCTGTTGTTCGTGTTGGGCTCAGTCACACCATTGTAATTGTGCTCTTCCCTGTCAAGGACTCCTCCAATCGTAGATCCTATCTCAGATGAACAAGCGGATAAAAAATGGTGACTGTCTAAATTGGAGCATATCCGTAATGGTACCCTTGATCCTTCACATCAAGCAAAATGAAACAATATGGAAAGCCCTGGTGAAATAACTCCACAGAGGCTGGTATCCCATCATCAAGTTACCCTTTATTCACACATGGGAAGTCCTTGACACTGACGCAAGCTCCCTCAGAGCCAGCTCTCTGCGTGCCAGAATGTCTGACACTCTGGTTTTAATCTGTCAGCCAGGGCTCCCTGATTGGGCTGTTAATATGGTTCAATAAGGGAACTCATATTCCTTGACGTCCACCTAACTGACCTTGTTATAATCACTACATCCCTCTCCCTCAGAGTCTGAGGTCATCGGCCATGTCTTTCTTGACCATCTCTTCCTGGGGCATCTTAATATTGGGTCAGGTTCCTCCAACTTTGCTTCGGATATAGACGGTGTTTAACACACATTAGTTCGCTTCTTGTGCCCAGAGCATTTTGGAAGAAATTCATCCTCTTCAGGCGACAAATGTGTTGGGGCTGGGAGATCTACCGTGTCCATCTCCGATTCCAAGATCTCTTCAATGCTTGACAGAGAGGGAGAACACACAGGTTCTAACAGCCTTTCCGAATCTTCTGAGGTAGGCAGGTTTTGCTCCTGCATGTTTGCGAATTTGCAGCTTTCATGTGGCCCACATGCTTATTCAGAACCATCTCATCTATCCAAACTTTATATGTCACTGGACCTGACCTCATGTCAACCACGCCTCTCACCCATGTAGGGCCATTCCCATGGTTTCTACGCCAAACTTCACCCCTTGCAGGAAACTGTCTCTCTCGCTTAGAGGAGTCTTGTATCCAGCATTGGTGTTCCTGATGGCATTTCACCCCCTGCCCTAGGAGCAGGAGGATCAGATTTAACCTGGTGCGAAGTCTTCTCCCCATAAGCAACTCTGCTGGAGCTATCCCTGTATTTGCATAAGGGGTGGTCTGATAATCAAATAGGATCCTGGACAGTTTGGTATGTAGTGAAGGTATAGGCCATTTCTTTCAGCCTGCCTTCAAAGTTGGGACTACACTTTCTGCCAGACCATTGGATGATATGGAGCAGTAGTTTTTTTGATGAATACCATTTGACTTTATGAAATAGAGTCATTCCTTCTATAACACGATAGTCACGTTCCCATGTGACCCTGCGCTACACAAAAATTGTGCAATACAAATAATACATAAGTGTTAGTAATCTAATCGCATTATAACCAAACACGTTTTACAAGTTCACGTTTTAGAAACAGTGTTCCCTATTCACCAGTTGCACTACAGCCAACCTGCATTAATGAAAGACACGTTATAGCAGAACTGACTGTACTCAAATTGCCTGCTAGTAAACGGAGGCCTATTATCTGTGACCAACACTTCTGGGAGTCTGTGTATTACAAAACATGCATGCAATTTTTCTATTGTTGTCCCTGTGTATGACTCTATGCATGTCCAGCTGCTTTGAACTGGCATCCACAATGACTAAGAACATTGAGCCCATAAAAGGGTCGGCATAGTCGATGTGTAATCGAGTCCAGGGTTTACCTGGCCATTCCCACGAATGTGGGGCTCTGCTGCCAGGAATTTTTGTCCTTGCTGGCGATCTGGGCACTGCCTCACCAGCATGCATCCAATCCTGGTCACCAGACATAGCTTCTCACCGACATCCTTTGGAAACTCCTGGTGGAGTTCAGCCAGTATCTGGCAGCAAACTTTGCTTGGTACAGTCATTCTTAATCCCCATAATAATATGGGGATTATCCCCTACTGTGAACTGGTGTCCAAAACGTTTTCAATTCGGGTTGTGACGGTTCTTTGGTTTCCCCCATTACCAACAGTTGTTTCAGTTTTGCCAGGGCTGGATTGTTCTGCGTACAAAATCTGATATTGTCAGCTGTGACTATAAGTGTGTCCAGAAAATTTAAAACCATTATGGACTCTTCCAGTGGCAGTACCACTACTGGTGTATCTGCCAAAGAGAGGGGGTTCATGCATCCACATTCGCTACTCAGCCTCCCAGACAGTGTTCCAACTTGTAGTTATGTGCAGAGTTCAACCTGAAGCTATGGGTGGCTCTGCCGTATTCTCCTTAAGTAGATCTAGCAGGGGTTTGTGGTCTGTTATTATTACAAATTTACATCTGTAAAGGTATTGGTGAAACTTCCTAACTCCAAATATGACCGCTGAACATGCTTCTCTATCTGGGCGTATTCATGCTTTGCATTAGCCCAAGTCCTGGATGCATATGCTATTGGGCATTCCTCTCCACTGGGCCTCCTATGATCTAATACCACTTTGATGCTGTATAGGAAGGCATTGCACGTCAATACCAGATTTCACTTGGGATCATAAATGTGCCAATGCCTGAGAGGATGATAGCTGTTTCTTCACTTCCCTGAAGACAATGGCTTGGCTATGCAACCATTTCAAAAGCTGACCCTTTTTTAGGAATTGGGGTGCCTGGAACAGACATTTTTCCCTTCTAAGGCATCCCCATGTGGGAGAAACATCTAAGAACCATGTCCAAGTTCTCTAAGTGCTCATTATTGGTCTTCCCTGTTCTTAGCACATCGTTTAGATTAACAGCAACCTGGGGTAGACCTTGTAAAAGGTTTTCCATTTTCTGCTGAAAGGTGGTGCAGGCTGACAATATCCCAAATAATACAGTCTCGTATATTGGTACAAACCTCATCTAGCCGCAATTGCAACTACGCATGGCTCATGTCCAGTATTCATGAAGGATAGCCCCTCAGTCAGCCTTGCGTCTAAATCCTTTGTACAGGGGATTGGTTATTTATCCAGCTGCAAAAAGCAGTTTACTGTTTGTTTAAAATCCCCACAAAAGCGAACCATCCAAGTAGGCTTCACTGTCAGAAAGACAAGTGCTGCCCATTCCACAAACTGGACTGGTTTGATGATTCCTTCGCTTTGCAGCCTCCTGATATCTGTTTCTACTTTTGGTGGGCCTTGCAGCATCATGGAATTGCTTCCTGGTCAATATGTAAGGTGGCCTCGGCTCCTTTGATAGTCCCTAAACCTTCCTGATAAACTTCCAGGTATTTAATAAGGACTTCAGTCAGGCAGTCATTTTCAAATCAAGGTGAATATTTCTCAACCAATTTCGACCCATCAGGCTTGAGCCCGAGCCATTTACCACAATCAGTGGCAAAGAGACCCGAACTGAAGTTGTACCCTTAATCTCTAAAGGTTCTCAGTCTAAACGAGGCCTTGTGCAAACTTAAGGGTTGGCGTCCAGAGCGAATTCTGTTAAAGATTTGTTCTTCAGTCACTGATACGATTGTGCTAATATCATCCTCCATTTAACCAGATATTTATTTTGATTGGTTCTGATTTGGATGTTGTTAAGCAAGTTCACTGTCCCACATCGGATGTAGGTTGACGTTCCAGGGTGTTGACTCTCCTAGATACCACCCTATGTGTTCTCTTAATCAATTTTGGTCTAGTGGGTCTCCTTTGCTGTCTCAAGTCCGCATGTAGACAGGCAGGAGGTTAGATGAACACAGCAAGCCAGGTAGCATCAGGTGGGGAAGTCACATTTTGGGTATAACCCTTCTTCAGAGGGGAAACAAAACCAACTCTCTCCTCAAGTCCGCATACCGGCAGCAACTATGATGCCTTGCTGGCCAGGATCCTGAAGAAAATCTTAACCTTCTGGCCAAACCTTGGGTTTGTTTTGGGGTTTTGCTGAGGGCTGACCTAGAGTCCCTCTGTTCAGGATATGTCCTGAGTGAGGCTGTGCAATTGCCTTCACTCAAATGGTGTTCTCCAAGCTCAGTTGCACTGGAGAAGGTGTCTGCTTCCCTCTAAATACTCTGCAACTCATATGCTCCATTTACTGCATTTTCCAAGGATAAAACCAGTTGTAAGGCCTGTTTGAAGTCCAGTTAGGCTTCAGCTAGTAGGTGCTTTTGCACAGTAACATCATTAATCCCACATACCAAATGGTCTCTCAGCATCTCATTAAGGGTTAAACCAAAGTCACATGTCTGTGACAGTCATCAAAACCTAATCAAAAATCATGATATGGATTCCCCTGATTCTTAAATTGCTGAGAAAAACAATAGCATTTCAGAATGAGGTGCAGCTTGGGGTTGTAATATTCCTTAACTAAATCCATAAACTCAAAGGGTTTTAGTACCTCAGGGAAAGTTAGGCTCCTAATAACTGAAAAAGCTGCGGGTCCACAAACTGTCAGAATTACTTGTTGCTTTTCATCTGCCTCAATGGCATTTCCCATGAAAAAGAAATGTATTCTTTCCATGTACCATGCCCAGTCTTCAGCAGGATTGAACAAGTCAAGTTTCCCAAATAATGGCACGATGCCAGAAACACTCACCTCAATTCAAGATGACTGTTACAAGTGAATTTCTTCAGGAGCGTGCTTTGCTCTGGTCACCACTGAAATAACTCCACAGAGGCCAGTATCCCGTCACCAAGTCACCCTTTAGTTACATGTGGAGAGTCCTTGACACTGATCCAGCTCCCTCAGAGCCAGCTCTGACTGAACAGAACCCCTAATATTCCTGTTTTTTTTTTGCTAACCCTCACACTACCGCCTAACTGCGGTAGCGCTTACTTTTTTTTCCCCAGCACCCATGGTGCGTGTGTGTGCAGGTGTGAGACACAGTGAGAGACACAAGGTGCACAAATCTTTATTCAATTTCCACCACCAGGAAGATAGGAAAACACCCGGGTGGCCAGTGACAAGCAGTGCCCTTCACAAAAAAGGGCAATGCGATGTGGACACTCCTGTTTCTTTTTTATTATGCTGACACTCCTGTTCTTTTTTTTCCCACACTACCGCCTAACTGCGGTAGTGCTTATTCTTTTCCCCAGCACCCATGGTGTGTGTGTGTGTGTGTGTGTGCAGGTGTGAGACACAGTGAAAGACACAAAGTGCACAAATCTTTATTCAATTTCCACCACCAGGAAGATAGGAAAACACCCGAGTGGCCAGTGACAAGCACTGCCCTTCACATAAAAGGACAATGCTGTGTGGATACTCCTGTTTCTTTTTTTTCTTTTTTTTAAACCCCCACACTACCGCCTAACTGCGGTAGTGCTTATTTTTTCCCCAGCACCCATGGTGTGTGTGTGCAGGTGTGAGACACAGTGAGAGACACAAGTTATACAAATCTTTATTCAAGTTCCACCACCAGGAAGATAGGAAAACACCTGAGTGGCCAGTGACAAGCACTGCCCTTCACATAAAAGGACAATGCTGTGTGGACACTCCTGTTTCTTTTTTTTAAGATTTTTCTTTCTTTTTTTTAAACTTTTTTTCTTTTTTTTGTGCAGGTGTGAGACACAGTGAAAGACACAAAGTGCACAAATCTTTATTCAAATTCCACCACCAGGAAGATAGGAAAACACCTGGGTGGCCAGTGACAAACACTGCCCTTCACATCAAAGGGCAGTGTGATCAAAAACAGTGAAGGGGAGACACTCCTGTTTCTATCTGTCAGCCAGGACTCCCTGATTGTACCAGATTAACAGCCCCAGTTAGTGAACTCCTATTCTACGAGGTCCACCTGGCTGATGTCATTACAATCATTCCACCTGACAGTATGCTTTGGCAGCTTCACAAGGCCAGTGTCATGCCTCAATATTCTGAGCTACATCACCTTATACAGATGTATATCAACAGATACAAAGTGCTCATGCTACACTAATGCAGTGAAATTTAGGCACTTCTTATTCACTCATGGGACATGGACATCGCTTTGGCTAGCATTTGTTACCTATCGCGAGTTACTTGAGAAGTTGGTGGTCAACTGCCTTCTCCAAGTGCTGCAGTCCACGCAACAAAGGTATATCCACAATGCAGTTAGGAAGGGAATTCCAGGATTTTGTCCCAACAACACTGAAGACATGGCAATATATTTCCAAGTCATGATGATGAGTAGCTTGGAGGGGAACTTGAAGGTGGTGGTATTCCTATGTATCTACTGCTCTTTGACCTTCTTGATGGAAGTAATTTGTAAGATGCTATCTGATTATCTTTGGTGAATGTCTACACTGCATCTTTGTAGATAATACACACTGCTGCTACTGAGCATCAGTGGTGGAGGGAGTGGATGTTTATGGATGTGGTACCAGTAAATAGGTTGCTTGTCCTGGATGGTGTCAAGCTTCTTGAGTGTTATTGGACTTGCACCAATCTAGGCAAGTGGGGAGTTTTACATCACATTCCTGACTTGTGTCTTTTAGATGGTTTACAGGTTTTGGGATGTCAGGAGGTGAGTTACTGCATGATCCCTTCTTAAAGCATTCAGGTCAGAGTGAAAGTTGGATTAGAGAAAATCATGTGGAGCCTGGAGAAGCATGAGTGTTCTTACTCAACAGCAGTCACAATTGCCCTTCCCAGAACTTACCCAAGGGCCACAGCCAGTCAAGCAGGTGGCCTGATGTTTTTGCTCAGGTGAGCTTCCTGCAGCTGTGTGACCACTGCCAACAGCTTGTGTCAATGCACTAATGCCCAGCAAATTTCCATCAACTCCTGGGCTTTTTTCTTCAGGTAGATTCTAACTGTGTTTGGATATAAAATCAGGCCCACATCAAAATTGAGCCCAGAGTCACTCTATTTAGCAGCCCAACCAAGAATATGTGAACTACTCCTTTTGTATTTTACTGAGACTGAACATGAGTTCAGGACTGGATTGAATATGAGAACCCCAAGATATTGTAATCAATCATTCCACTTATTTGTTTATGCTTATTTGTTTAAACAATGTTTATTTTTATCTTCCAATCAATCTTGCAAAGAACATAAAAGACCAAGCGACCTTGGATACACTCATGCTGGACTTGGATGAAAATGGTGATATGGAAATTGATTTTCAAGAATTTGTCACTTTTGTTGCTATGATTACCTCAGCATGTCACAGCTTCTTTGCACCTCAAGAGTGAATTTTGGAACCAAGAGCGAACATTGGAACTAAGAGCGAACTCTGGATGTGTACATTGCTTTCTGAAATGAGTTGAAAAACCTCAACTAAATAAAGCGAACAACTTTTCAAGTAGAATAGAAACATAATTATCAGATCAGAATAAGAAGTGCTATAGAGATGTCTAGGACGGCTAAAAATATTTTAATCCTTTACTTGCATTCTGTCTGTTTCCATGTTGTATGACGCTATGATCCTGAAAAGTCCAACTGAATATACATATATGCTTTGAAAAAAAGAGTATTCTAAATCAGATGTCAGCTGTAAATGCAGTGCTTCAGAAATGTCCACTTTATAACTCCCATTAAATGTAGTTGTCTGCTTTAAGATAACTGCACCAGTATTATTGATTGTTTGGAAAATTTGAACTCACAAAAAGAATGTTACCCAAATGGAAATTTTATTGATTGAATAAAGAGAGCAGTGAAATAAAGGGCCCTGACTGTGATATGTCAGAGCTCCCCTGGCAGCAGATAGTATTCTGAAAGCCTAACTTGTAATATCCTTCAGAGCATCAGTATGATAACAGAATGCTTTATTCTCTAAATATTAGAGGAAAACCCATTACTTGGCACGAGGTACCCAATCTTCTTGATTTCATGATCATAGCAGGCTTCAGTCAATTACTACATAATAGTTTGAATACACTTTAGACATGAAGGGTAAAACAAAGAGAGTTTATGAAAACACAGGGGAAACAATTATACTTCACATACTAGTGAGCCCTATTACCACTTGTTCCAAGTTTATCAAGTTTTGGATTTTGAGCAGTTTGACATTCATAGCAAATTTCATTCAAGTTAAAAAATTAAGAGCTAATGATATTTTATTTTAAAATTTGCATTCACTGAGCTATTAAAAAATGCACAGCCTCTGCAACAATGCACCCATTTCTACAGCACACCAACATGCAGTTTTCAGTATCATTACAATTTATCACTATATTATTGTACATCAAATTGTCTCTGAAGGTTCAAAGGGTTTCAAAATTCTAGGGATTATTGATTACCTGTACTGATATTATAATTAATTTGGCAGCAAAATTCACTAACCTTGCTTAGATTTAGTGATGACTATAAGTTCCAGCTTCACAAAACCAGTATCCAAACAGTTGTCATTTTCAATTAGGTTCCTTAAGAGTCGACAACATTACCGGTGCAACTTTCCAAAATTCTTACAACAGACAACGTAAGTTACTATCTCAAACAGGAATCTCAATTCTAACTTTAAAGAGTGGAGCCACCGATAGAAAAGCTCAGTGAAAACAAATGAGATGGGATTTTTTACATTGGAGCATTGACTACAAAAACAAAAGTGAATTTGAATTTGTAAGTGATGTTAGTCAGACCGCTGTTGTTTACAGGTTTGGACGTCCAATTATAGAAAGAAAATCAGATTAATGGAAATAATCTAGCAAAGATTCAGTAGAATGATAACAGAAAAAAAATTAAAATTATAACACAAGGCTTAAAAAAATGCACACTTTTCATTAAAACACTAACTGGGCATCTAATGGAGGTTTTCAAAATGATCAAAGGATTTGAGGCTGTAATTAGTGAAAGATTTTTCACTGGTTAGTGCTTGGTAACAAGAGGATATAAAGTTATTATTGGAAGATAGAATGCTTTGTGATGCAACTGTTTATTTTGAGAAGACATCAATATATTCATGCAAGCATTACTCATGCATCAGATTTTACAACAAATACGATCCTAAAAAACTATTTTGTAACTAATAGTAACATCCCATAGCTAATTTTGCAGAAGTATATCAAACAGCTAACAATGCTGTAGGAAGTATTTGAGTTCCAATCTATTTTTGCCTTAAGTGTAAACCATTTCAGGAATTTTATTCCTTTCCAATGTTCTGTTTTCGTATAACTGTCTGTTGCTGGCCTGTGCTACTCTTCAAAGACTTCCTCTCTAACAAGGGCACAATTTGTATCACTGAACAAAAACATAAATATAAAAATTACAATGACAGTAATATAGACTTCCATACATATGCTCACATTACTTACGTAAGAAATAGAGAGTGTATAAATAACTTTGTTACAACACAGTGCCAACATCAAAGTAAGTTTGCCAGATTTGCTACGGCCAGTGAGCAAAACTACACAGTCTCCAGCTTTGTCAAATCTAGCTGCTGGTTAGCATTGAAACTGGCTATGGGAGATGTGCACATTTGGAATCAAAGGAATTAACAAAGTTCAGAAAGCTGTTAAGAATGGATAAGATTAATACTATATCTTACAAAATGGAAAGCAAGCAGTAGATTTTTAACGTTCTCATAAATATCTATTCTCGGATACTCCACTATAATTGGAGATCAATGCTACATTTTACATACGTGAAACCGCCTACAGGCTTAAATATGATGCAAAAGAAACTGTACACAAGGCAAGGAGTGGCACAGCATGTGATTAGCTGCACTAAACCCGATGCCAATAATTGGGTATAACAACAGCACTACCCAATTCAATGGTTTTAAAAAAAATACTAGTTGATCCCCTGTGGTAAGCTCAAGGAACGACAGTCAAGATCATTTTTCAGATCAAGGAGGATTAGAGACTGGGTAGGAAAACAATTGAAGTGGCAGGAAAAAAGAAAGGAGGGCTGAGGCATTGTGGGAAAAAACTAGAGGGGAGAGAAGGAGTGAGGGCAAAGAGAGAAAGTGAAAGGGAAAGTGAGCCTGGGGATAGGGGCAGGAGGAATGGGATAAGGAAGACGGGTAGAAGTGGCAGGGACAGAATGAGAGAGGTAAAGGAATTTGTGGGAGGGGCTAATGAGGAAGGCAGAAAGGAGAGGAAGGTGCTACAGGAAGTAAGGATGGGGAGGTTGAGCATGCAAAAGGAAATGGAACTGGTGAAGGGAAGAAAAGGGAGGAGAGAAGACAGGTCAGAGACAAGAGAAAGGAGGGTTGAATGACAAATTTAATTGCCTAGTGATAACTGTTTCAGATTTGATATAAACATACCAATCTTTACATTTTGGGTTTTAGCTGCATGGAAACATGAGCTTTTAGATTCAGATTTAGATCATTTCAAGTTGAATGGTGCTCTCCCCTCCAAAATGGGAGAACAAAGAGCAAGAAGGAGGTAAATGTAATAAAGTAATGCAGAAATTCTTACCTCTTACCCTGAGGGGATGGCTTCCGAACACAAGTTTGGTGAGCACTAGCAGTAACCACCTTTTCCAGTTTAGGATCAATTGGGGTTGAAGGTACTGCAAAATCTGAAATAAACAATATTCAGCTTGAAGTAAATGCTAATCAATAAACCCATGTACCTTACTTAAATGAGGGTCCTGATTGATCCAAAACAAGTATCCAACATAGAAAATAAAACATATTCATGCAATTCCACCATTACCCCCTGTCTTCCTTCCCACAACAGCGATAGGGTTCCCCTTGTCCTTACCTACCATCCTACCAGCATTCACATCCAGAAGGTCATCAACTGCCTTTCTGCCACCTCCAGCGAGATGCCACCACCAGACACATGTATTCCATTCCCTTCCCTTCCCCAGTCCGCAGAGACTGTTCCTCCAGGACACCCTGGTCCACTCTTCCCTCCACACCTCCTCTCTCTCTCTGTCTTCCCACCCCACCACTCACCCCCCACCACACACACACACAAAACAGCCCTACAGCACCTTCCCCTGCAAACGCCCAAGGCGTAAATCTGTCCTGTCCATTTTCCTCCTCCCTCCTCAGTATCCAAGGACCCAAACATACCTTCCAGGTGAAGCAGCACTTTACCTGTACTTCTCACAATCTCATCTACTGCATTTGCTGTTCACAAAGCGGTCTCCTCTACATTGGGGAAACAAAGCGTAGACTGGATGACAGCTTTGCAGAACCCCTACTTTCTGCCTGCAAACATGACCCTGAGCTTCCAGTCGCCTGCCACCCTGTTCCCTGGCCAATACCTCTGTCTCAGGCGTGCTGCAGTGTTCTGGTGAAGCTCAGCGTAAGCTGGAAGAACAATCTCATTTTTTGCTTGGGGACCCTGCAGCCCTCTGGACTCAATATAATATTGAGTTCAATAATTTTAGGGCTTGAACTCTCCGATGTCCTAACTCCCTACCACACACACCAGGCCTAGTTATCACACAGTGTGCCATGGCAGACTCTCTCTTGTTAGCCACTAACAGTCTCCATTAACAGCTGTTCACCTTCCTAGCCAGATTGTTATCCACTCCTTTATCTATCCAACTGTTCTCTCTCTATGGGCTCTATCCCCACCCATTGATTACTCCTTATTCCCATCTTCTGCAGATAAACCAACATTTTCCCAGCTACCATCAGTTCTGAGGAAGGGCCATCTTATATATCAATTAAATTTACAGACTAGGAACTTCCACAGTGGTTCTTCCAAACTCCTGCAGACATTTCACTGTAAGATCGGCAAAAGCATAGAGAAAAGGGCAGATACCATTTTCACAATATCCAATCATCTATGAGAATTACAATGGAAGATCAAGGAAATCCTCCCAGAAATTCTATTCCATGGAGTCTTGCATTAAAGCATTTCACAATTCATGCAACTGTTTACTTTTGAAGTGCAGTGACTGCATTATATATGCAAATCAATAAACACATCATTATCAAATAAAAATAGAAAATGCTACAAATACTCAGCAGGACGGGTGGAACCTGGACAGAGAGAAACAGACTTAATGTTTCAGGTTATTGAGCTTTTATCAGGACTCATTGATCATTTAAGAAAGGTCACTGACCTAAAATGTTTTCGCTTGTTTTTGCTCAGCCTGACCTGCTGAGTACTACGGACATTTTTTTGTTTTAATTTCAGATTTCCAGCATCTGCAGTTCTTTTTTATTTTAAAAGCTGTGTTAACATGATAATGCTGTACCAAGTATTTGGTTAAACATGAGTGGAGGACAGGCACTATCATTTGAGAAAAGTACATGGTGAGGCAGTCACTATATATTGCTATATCTATATTAACATTGCAGGCAGTGTCTGGCAGTTTCATGAGCTAGAAAATGTTATGTAGTTTAGTCGAGCACATTAGTAGCAAAACAAATTAATTTGTCAGGACAAAAGTGAAAATTTACCTGTATCCTGGGAATTCAGCATTTTCTCAACAGTGTTATTGGAAGGCGAGGATGGCACATCTCGGTCCCTGTTGTCAACTGAAGAGTGAAAGAAAAATCAAGTTTTATAGAAGATCAGCTTTCTCAAGTGTAACATTTTGGAGCTTTATTTGAAATTACCTGGTTCCATCACTTCAGAAACTCGGACATCAAACCACTCAAGGCCAGATCTTTCAACATCAGGCACCAGATGTAAAGGTGACTCTGGGAACAGAAGTGCAAACCGACGACTGTATGGAGAGTTATAACTAGAAGTTGTTTGATGAGGTGCTGTATGCTCCATTTCAAACACTGGAAAAGTAAAAAGACAAAACTATTTGTCTATAGAAACAGGAGTAAGCCACTCAGCCCCTTGAGCTTGCTCAATCTAAATCATTTGAGATCATGTACCTCACTGCCATTTTCTCATGCTATCTCCATATTCCTGTATGTCAGTAGTATCTCAAAATTCATCAATGTGTCTTGGAAAAAACTCAATGACTGAATTTACACTGCCCTCTGGGATACAGAATTGCAGAGATTCACTATCGTCTGAGTGAAAAAATTATTCCTCAATTGAGTCCAAAGTGGCTTACCCTTATTCTGAGTCTATGTTCTGGTTCTAGAGCATTCCCCCACCCCCACCTTGCACCTTTGCTCCTCCTACCAAAGTAGATAACTTCACACTTATCCACATATATCCCATCTGTAATGTTCCTGCCCACGAACTCAATCTGTCAAAATCCCCATGAAGCCTCTTTCCTCTTTGCACCTCATTTTATTCCATCCTCAAATTCGGAACTATTGCATTTTATCCTCTTAAAAGGCGATCTTATTGAAACATACACATTTCTTAGGGTACTTGACATGGTAGATGCAGAGAGGTTGTTTATTTTGTGGGAGAGACTCGGACTGGAAGGCATAATCTCAGAATAATACATCACTTATTTAAGACAGAGAATAAGGAGGAATTTCTTCTCTCAGGTCGCAGTGAATTTGTGTAGTTGTTTTTTGTAGAGGCTGCAGAGATTAGGTCGTTAAGTATATTCAAGGCTGAGAAAAACAGATTATTTTTATCAGGAAGGGAATCATGGATTATGGAAAAAGGCAGGAAAGTGAAGTTGAGGATTACCAGATCAACAATGATCTCAATGAATGGAGAGCAGACTTGGGCTGAATGGCCTACTTCTGCGCCTAGGTCTTAGGGTCCTCACATCCAGATAGTTTCCTATCAACCTGTTCAGAGATGTTATTACAAACCTCTGGAGCAGGTGGCACTTGAACATAGGCCTGCTGACTCAGAGGTAGGGCCACTACTGCTGCACCACAAGAGCCCTAGGTCCCCACATTCAAATCATCAATATAGATTGTGAGAAATTGCGGCTCGAAGCACAGTGCCTTGCTTTACTCCAATAATGACAGCTGTCAACCTGCGAACAGCCCATTTATTTCAACTCTCTGTTTTCACTTATAAATCCTCAACCCATGCCAGTATATCACTTTATTTTTTTAAATATGGGATGTTGGTATTGTTGGCTGTTGGCCCATCTCAAATTGCCAGAAGGCATTAAAGAATTACCCATTTTGCTGGAGTCTGTATTCATGCTGGCCAGTTTAGGTAAGGATGGCAGATTTGCTTCCCTAAAGGACATTAGTGAACCAGATGTTTTTTTTACGACAATTGATAATGGTTTACGTAGTCATCATTAGACTTCCAATTTCAGATTTTACTGAATTCAACTTTCACCATCTGTGATGAGATTCAAACCAGGGTCACCAAAACATTACCAGGATTTCTGTATTAATACTCCAGTGACCACCATACCATCACCTCCCCTCGGTTACACCCCTATTCTGTGTGATCTTATTTGGTTAACTAATCTGTGTAGGACTTTATGAAAAGCCTTCTGAAAATCCAAGTGCACCACATCCACTGGTTTCTCCCTTTGTCAAACATGACTTCCCTTTCATAAATAATATTGATTATATCTAATCAGACTTTCTAACTGTCCATCCTTTATCAGTTCCGATTCGGAGATGCCGGTGTTGGACTGGGGTGTACAAAGTTAAAAATCACATAACACCAGGTTATAGTCAACAGGCTGATGAAGGAGCGTCGCTCCGAAAGCTAGTGTGCTTCCAATTAAACCTGTTGGACTATAACCTGGTGTTGTGTGATTTTTAACTTTATCACTTCCACTATTTTCCCTACTATTGACATCAGTCTAAAATGTTATAATTCCCTGTATTCTCTCTCTCTCACTTTTAAAACAGTGGGGTTACATTTGCAACCTTACAATCAGCAGGCATTGTTCCAAAATATACAGAATTTAAAAAAAAAATCATAGGAACACAGGACTCAAGAGCAAGATTAAACCATTTGGCCCCTCCAGCCTGGTTGACCATTTCATAAAATCATGGCTGATCTGTTGTGGTCTCATTTGCACTTTACTGACTGCACCGGAAATCCACTGACCCCCTTGTCTATCAAAAATCGCCACAGCCTTGAACAAACTTAGCCTCCACTATCTTCTGGGAAAGAGAATTCCATACACTCTGTAATAAAAAGAATTCATGTCTTCAAGGTCGATCTCTTATTGTTAAATTATGTTCCCTCATTTTACTCTCCTCCATCTTACATGTTTCAATAGGATCACTTCTTGTTTTACAAAACTCCAATGGTTACATAACCTGCTCAACCTTATTTCATAAGATAACATTGTCATAACAGAAATGAGTTGAGTGAACCTGCTCTGAATTGCTTTTTAAAAGCAATCTTTTCCTCAAAAATGGAGACCGAATTGTACACAGTATTTCAGATGTGGCTTCACCAATGCTCTATAACAGCTGCAGTAAAACTTGTCTATTTTTATATTGCTTTCTACTGCAACAAACACAACCTTCCAATTACCTAACAAATTATTTGCTAGACCTTTGTTCTGTTACAACCAAGGTTGGAGGAGTTCACAATATCTCTCTCATCACTATTCTACTGGTCACAACATTGTCAGTCACTGAGTAAAACAAACATATACTTCATATGAAGTTCAGAATAAAAAGATCCATCAACCAGGTGTCTTCAAAGATTCACAAAGATACAAAGCCAATTTAACACAGTGTGAAATGTGAAAGTGTAAATATTTACTCTATTAAATAGCCTAACACAGATAAAAACACACACCAGTTAAATAAAATAAAGAAACCTTCTCTACAGAGATTAATTTTGGAGAAAGAAAAACTTCTGCCAGATACTTGTTAATTCTCAGAAAACAAGGTATGATATGTTCCTGACAACTTTCAAACTGGTGTCACCGCACATGTCACGCCACTGGGATCCTCTCAGAAGTAAAACATTCAGAAGATGCTAAGAGGAAACCTTCCAGAGGCTATCAGGGACAATAGCTGTTTGTTTTTCAGCTTTTCATGGGATTCTCAAGAGGGCTTCTCAGAAAGGTGGCAAAGGCTGAACTGAGGGGCCACAAGGTACATCACAACTGAATTCCAAACAATCTCAATATAATTTGAACTGCAGACATACATAAATTCAGACATGTGACTTCCATTAAGCAGTTTTCAAACAAAGTGCCCCACAGTGCCTTTCCAGTGAAAGTGAAAGAAAACTGGCGGCATGGTGGCTCAGTGGTTAGCACTGCTGCCTCACAGCGTCAGTAACCCGGGTTCAATTCCCGCCTTGGGTGACTGTCTGTGTGGAGTCTGCACATTCTCCCTGTGTTTGCATGGGTTTCCTCCGGGTGCTCCGGTTTTCTCCCACAGTCCAAAGATGTGTTGGTCAGGTGAACTGGCCATGGGAAATTGCCCATAGCGTTAGGTGCATTAGTCAGAGGCAAATATAGGGGAGAGGAGTGGGTCTTGGTGGATGTGGACTTGTTAGGCCGAAAGGCCTGTTTCCATACTGTAGGGAACCTAATCTAATCTAAAAAATAGGAGCAAGTATCTTCTCAGACATAGATCCTCAAAACATAGTAGTAATGGAAGCACCTTCATGACAATGCTAAGCTTATGTGATTCATGTATCAGGGAATATAGAACCCAATGAATTCTGAAGATTCTCTCCATTTAAAAAGCATACTGTGTTTCTATTCCTCCTGAGAAAATGGACAAGTTCACAGGTACCCATGTTATACGACATCTGCCAATTTTTCTCCCCACCACTCACTTAAATTGTCTATCACTTTGTAGACTCTCTAGTGTCACTCATATTAATTGTAAATAATTGAGAATCTGGCACTAATCGATGAGGCACTCCAGTCATGGCAGCTTGCCAACACGAGAAAGACCCATTTATCCCTATTCTCTGCTTATGAGCCAACCAATTCTTTTTATCCTTGCAAATATATTACCTGCACATATGGTTCATCACTATGCACGACGGTTCACATATCTTGTGCAGGTAGCAGAACCACAGATTGCCAATGCATCCACAACATCAACAAGCACGTCTTTCAACATTTTGGGACGTAAATCATCAGAGTCGCATGGTATTGTTAAGCTTCAATCCCATGAATTTATCCAGACTACTTTTTTTTTAAACAAATAATTTCTTTCAGTTCCTCATCCTCACTAACTGCATTTAGTTCAATGCAAGAGACCTAACAGGGAAGGCAGATGAACTCAGGGCATGGGTAGGAACATGGGACTGGGATGTCATAGCAATTACAGAGACATGGTTCAGGGATGGACAGGACTGGTAACTTAATGTTCCAGAATATAAATGCTGCAGGAAGGATAGAAAGGGAGGCAAGAGAGGAGGGGGAGTGACATTTTTGATAAGGGATAACATCACGGCTGTACTTAGGGAGGATATTCTTGGGAATGCATCCAGGGTAGTTATTTGGATGGAACTCAGAAATAAGAATGGGATGATCACCTTATTGGGATTGTACTATGGACTCCCCAGTAGTCAGTAGGAAATTGAGATACAAATTTGAAAGGAGATCTCAGTTATCTGTAAGAATAATAGGGTGGTTATGGTAGGGGATTTTAACGTTCCAAACATGGACAGGCATTGTCACAGTTTTAAGAGTTGAGATGGAGAGGAATTTGTTATGCGTGTACAAGAAAATTTTCTGATACCGTATTTTTGTTGGACCAACTAGAAAAGATGGTTTCTCCTCTTGGGAAATAACGCAGGGCAAGTGACTGAGATGTCAGTGGGGGAGCACTTTGGGGCCAGCGACCATAATTCTATTAGTTTTTAAATAGTGATAGAAAAAAGGATAGATAGCATCTAAAAGTTAAAGTTCTAAATTGGAGGAAGGTCAAGTTTGATGGCATTAGGCAAGAACTTTCAAACATTTATTGGGTATGGATGTTCACAGGTAAAGGCCTGGCTGGAAAATGGGAAGCCTTCAGAAATGAAATAACGAGAGTCCAAAGACAGTATACTCCTGTTAGGGTTAACGATAAGGCTGGTAGATATAGGGAATGCTGGATGACTAGAGAAATTGACCTTTTGATCAAGAAAAAGAAGGAAGCATATGTCAGGTATAGACAGCAGAGATCGACTGAATCCTTCGAAGAGTCATAGAGACGTACAGCACAGGAACAGACCCTTCGGTCCAACTTGTCCATGCAGACCAGACATCCCAACCCAATCTAGTCCAGGCAGTAAGAGGGAAACCAGGAGGGCAAAAAGGGAGCATGAGATAGCTTTGGCAAATAGGATTAAAGAGAATCCAAAGGAATTTTATAAATACATTAAGAACAAAAGGGTAACTAGGGAGAGAATTGGGCCCCTCAAAGATCAGCAAGGCAGCCTATGTGTGGAACCGCACGAATATTTTGCATCAGTGTTTACTGTGAAGAAGGACATATAGGATACAGAACGTGGGGAAATACATGGTGACATCTTAACTCTGTGGGAAGCAAAGGAAGTGATTGCTGGGCCTCTTGCTGAGATGTTTGGATCATCAATAGTCACAGGTGAGATGCCGGAAGACTCGAAGTTGGCTAACATGGTCCCACTATTTAAGAAAGGTGGTAATGAAAAGCCAGGGAACTATAGACTAGTGAGCCTGACATTGGTGCTGGGGAAGTTGTTGGAGAGAATCCTGAGGAATAGGATTTACATTTGGAAAGGCAAGAACAAATTAGGGAGAGTCAACATGGCTTTGTGTGTGTGAAATCATCTCACTAATTTGACTTGAGTTTTTTGAAGAAGTAACGAAGAGGATCAATGAGGGCATACTAGTGGGCGTGATCTATATAGACTTCAGTAAGGTGTTCAACAAGGTTCGTCATGGGAGACTGGTTAGCAAGGTTAGCTCTCAAGGAGAATGAGCCATTTGGATATAGAACTGGCTTGAAGGTAGAAAAGAGAGGCTGCTGGTGGTGGTGGTGGAGGGTTGTTGCTTTTCAGACTGGAGGGTGTGACCAGTGGTGTGCCACAAGGATTGGTGGCTGGGTCCATTACATCATTTCTATAAGTGGTTTAGATGTGAGCATAGGAAGTATAATTTGTAAGTTTGCAGATAGAACATCGAACATTACAGTGCAGTACAGGCCCTTCGGCCCTCGATGTTACGCCGCCCTGTCATACTAATCTGAAGCCCATCCCACCTACACTATTCCATGTACGTCCATTTGCCTGTCCAAAGGCGACTTAAATGCACTTAAACTTGGCGAATCTACTACCGATGCAGGCAAAGCATTCCATACCCTTACTACTCTCTGAGTAAAGAAACTACCTCTGACATCTGTCTTATAACTATCTCCCCTCACTTTAAAGTTGTGTCCCCTCGTGTTTGCTGTCCCCATACTTGGAGAAAGGCTCTCCCTGTCCACCCTATCTAACCCTCTGATTATCTTGTATATCTCTATTAAGTCACCACTCAACCTTCTTCTCTTTAATGAGAACAGCCTCAAGGCCCTCAGCCTTTCCTCGTAAGACGTTCCTTCCATACCAGGCAACATCCTAGTAAATCTCCTCTGCACCCTTTCCAAAGCTTCCACATCCTTCTTATAATGCGGTGACCAGAACTGTACGCAATACTCCAAGTGTGGCCATACCAGAGCTTTGTACAGCTGCAGCATAACATCCTGGTTCCGGAACTCAATCCCTCTATTAATAAAGGCCAAAACACTGTATGCTTTCTTAACAACCCTGTCAATCTGGGTGGCAACTTTCAAGGATCTGTGTACATGGACACCGAGATCTCTCTGCTCATCTGCACTCCCAAGAATCTTACCATTAGCCCAGTACTTTGCATTCCGATTACTCCGTCCAAAGTGTATCACCTCACACTTGTCTACATTAAACTCCATTTGCCGCCTCTCAGCCCAGCTCTGCATCCTATATATGTCTCTCTGCAACCTACTACATCCTTCGTCACTATCCACAACTCCACTGACCTTAGTGTCGTCCGCAAATTTACTAACCCACCCTTCCAAGCCCTCATCCAGGTCATTTATAAAAATGACGAACAGCAGTGGACCCAACACCGACCCTTGCGGTACGCCGCTAGTAACTGGACACCAAGATGAACATGTTCCATCAACTACGACCCTCTGTTTTCTTTCAGCAAGCCAATTACTGATCCAAACTGCTATGTCTCCCACAATCCCATTCCTCCGCATTTTGTATAATAGCCTACTGTGGGGAACCTTATCGAACGCCTTGCTGAAATCCACATCAACCAGTTTACTCTCATCTACCTGTTTGGTCACTTTGTCAAAAAACTCAATAAGATTTGTTAGGCATGACCTACCCTTCGCAAAACCATGCTGACTGTCCCTGATCAGATTATTCTTTTCTAGATGATTATAAATCCTATCTCTTATAACCTTTTCCAACACTTTACCAACAACTGAAGTGAGACTCACTGGTCTGTAATTACCAGGGTTGTCTCTACTACCCTTTTTGAACAAGGGAACCCCATTTGCTATCCTCCAGTCCTCAGGCACTATTCCTGTAGACAATGATGATTTGAAGATCAATGCCAACGGCTCAGCAATCTCTTCCCTCGCTTCCCAGAGGATCCTAGGATAGATCCCATCCGGCCCAGGGGACTTGTCTATTTTCACACTCTGCAGTATTTCTAATACCTCTTCCTTGTGAACCTCAATCTCTTCTAGTCTAGATGCAAGTATTTCTGTATCTTCCTCACCAACATTTTCATTTTCTATAGTGAACACTGTCGAAAAATATTCATTTAGTGCTTCCTCTATCTCCTCTGACTCCACACACAACTTCCCACTATTATCCTTGATTGGCCCTAATTTAACTCTCATCATTCTTTTATTCCTGACATTGTGGGCGGCACGGTGGCACAGTGGTTAGCACTGCTGCCTCACAGCGCCTGAGACCTGGGTTCAATTCCCGCCTCAGGCGACTGACTGTGTGGAGTTTGCATATTCTCCCCGTGTCTGCGTGGGTTTCCTCCGGGTGCTCCGGTTTCCTCCCACAGTCCAAAGATGTGCAGGTCAGGTGAATTGACCATGTTAAATTGCCCGTAGTGTTAGGTAATGGGTAAATGTAGGGGTATGGGTGGGTTGCGCTTCAGCGGGTCAGTGTGGACTTGTTGGGCCGAAGGGCATGTTTCCACACTGTAATGTAATCCAATCTAATCTAACCTATGGAAAGCTTTGGGGTTAACCCTGATCCTATCCACCAACAACTTCTTATGTCCCCTCCTGGCTCTTCTGAGCTCTCTTTTTAGGTCTTTCCTGACTTCCTTGTAACCCTCAAGCGCCCTAACTGAGTTTTCACATTTTGTCCTAACATAAGCCTTCTTCTTCTTCTTGACCAGGGATTCCACTTCCTTAGTAAACCACGGCTCACGCGTTCTATATCTTCCTCCCTGCCTGACACCAAAATTGGAGGTGTAGTGGACAGAGAAGAAGGTTACCTCAGAGTACAACTGGATCTTGATCAGATGGGTCAATGGGTCAAGCAGTGGCAGACGGAGTTTAATTTAGATAAATGCTAGGTACTGCATTTGGAAAAGCAAATCAGGGCAGAACTTATACACTGATTACTAAGAGTGTTGCTGAACAAAGAGACCTTGGAGTGCAGGTTCACAGTTCCTTGAAAGTGGAGTCTCAGGTCGATAGGATAGTGAAGAAGACATTTAGTATGCTTTATTTTACTGGTCAGAACAGAGAGTATAAGAGGTGAGGGATCATGTTGCAGCTGTACAGGATATTGGTTAGACCACTTTTAGAATATTGTGTGCAATCCTGGTCTCCCTGCTTTAGGAAGGATGTTGTGAAATTTGAAAGGGTTCAGAAAAGATTTACAAGGATGTTGTCAGAGTTGGAGGATTTGAGTTGTGGGGGGAGGTTGAATAGACTGGGGCTGTTTTCCCTGGAACATCAAAGCCTGATAAAGGTTTATAAAAGTTTATAAAATCATGAGGGACATGGATAGGGTAAACAGACAAGGTCTTTTCCGTGGGTTGGGGGAGTCCAAAACTAGAGGGTGACAGAGGAAAGATTTAAAAGGGATCTAAGGGACAACTTTTTCATGCAAAAGGTGGTGTGTGTATGGAATGAACTGCCAGAGGAAATGGTGGAGGCTAGTACAATTACAACATTTAAAAGGCTTCTAGATGAGTATATGAATAGGAAGGATTTAGAGGGATATAGGTCAAATGCTGGCAAATGGGACTAAATTAATTTAGGACATCTGGTCATTCTGGACGACTTAGAACATAGAACATAGAACATAGAAGAATACAGCGCAGTACAGGCCCTTCGGCCCTCGATGTTGCGCCGATCCAAGCCCACCTAACCTACACTAGCCCACTATCCTCCATATGCCTATCCAATGCCCGCTTAAATGCCCATAATGAGGGAGAGTCCACCACTGCTACTGGCAGGGCATTCCATGAACTCACGACTCGCTGAGTAAAGAACCTACCCCTAACATCTGTCCTATACCTACCCCCCCTTAATTTAAAGCTATGCCCCCTTGTAATAGCTGACTCCATACGTGGAAAAAGATTCTCACTGTCGACCCTATCTAAACCCCTAATCATCTTGTACACCTCTATCAAGTCACCCCAAACCTCCTTTTCTCCAATGAAAACAACCCCAAGTGCCTCAGCCTTTCCTCATACGATCTTTCTACCATACCAGGCAACATCCTGGTAAACCTCCTCTGCACCCGTTCCAGTGCCTCCACATCCTTCCTATAGTATGGCGACCAAAACTGCACACAATACTCCAGATGCGGCCACACCAGAGTCTTATACAACTGCAACATGACCTCAGTACTCCGGAACTCAATTCCTCTACCAATAAAAGCCAGTACGCCATATGCCTTCTTCACCGCACTATTTACCTGGGTGGCAACTTTCAAAGATCTGTGTACATGGACACCAAGAGCCCTCTGCTCAATCACACTACCAAGTATCCGACCATTAGCCCAGTACCCCATCTTTTTATTACTCTTACCAAAGTGAATCACCTCACACTTAGCTACATTGAACTCCATTTGCCAACTTTCTGCCCAGTTCTGCAGCTTATCTATATCCCCCTGTAACCTGCCACATCCTTCCTCACTGTCTATAACTCCTCCGACTTTCGTATCATCCGCAAACTTGCTCACCCAACCTTCTAACCCCTCCTCCAGGTCATTTATAAAAATGACAAACAGCAATGGTCCCAAAACAGATCCTTGCGGAACACCGCTAGTGACGGCACTCCAAGATGAACCTTTGCCATCAACTACTACCCTCTGTCTTCTTCCAGCCAGCCAACTCCTAATCCAAACCTCCAACTCACCCTCAATGCCATACCTCTGTATTTTTTGCAGTAGTCTACCATGGGGAACCTTATCAAACGCCTTACTAAAATCCATATACACCACATCTACCGCTTTCCCCTCGTCCACCTCCTTAGTCACCTTCTCAAAGAATTCAATAAGGTTTGTGAGGCATGACCTGCCCTTCACAAAACCATGCTGACTATCCTTGATCACATTATTCCTATCCAGATGTTCATAAATCCTATCCCTTACAATTCTCTCTAAGATTTTGCCCACAACAGAAGTGAGACTCACCGGCCTATAGTTACTAGGGTTATCCCTACTCCCCTTCTTGAACAAGGGAACCACATTTGCTAGCCTCCAATCTTCTGGCACTACTCCTATAGACAACGAGGACATAAAAATCAAGGCCAATGGCTCTGCAATCTCCTCCCTTGCTTCCCAGAGAATCCTAGGATAAATGCCATCAGGCCCAGGGGACTTATCTATTTTCACCCTTTCCAGAATTTCCAACACCTCTTCTCTACATACCTCAAAGCCATCCATTCTACTTAATTGTGACTCAGTACTCACATTGACAACAATGTCCTGTTCCTGATTGAATACTGACGAAAAGTATTCATTCAGTGTCTCCCCAATCTCTTCAGCCTCCACACGCAACATCCCACTACTATCCTTGACTGGACCTATTTCTACCCTAGTCATTCTTTTATTCCTTTTGACCGAAGGGTTTGTTCCTGTGCTGTATATCTCTACAACTCTATGTTAGACCAAGGAGAGCCAATGGATGTTAGGCTGGGTCTGTTTTCCCTGGAGCGTCGGAAGCTAAGGGGTGACCTTATAGAGGTTTAGAAAATTATGAGGAGCATAGAGTCATAGAGATGTACAGCATGGAAACAGACCCTTCGGTCCAACCTGTCCATGCTGACCAGATACCCCAACCCAATCTCGTCCCACCTGCCAGCACCCGGCCCATATCCCTCCAAACCCTTCCTTTTCATATACCCATCCAAATGCCTCTTAAATGTTGCAATTGTACCAGCCTCCACCACATCCTCTGGCAGCTCATTCCATACACGTACCACCCTCTGCGTGAAAAGGTTGCCCCTTAGGTCTCTTTTATATCTTTCCCCTCTCACCCTAAACCTATGCCCTCCAGTTCTGGACTCCCCGACCGCAGGGAAAAGACTTTGTCTATTTATCCTATCCATGCCCCTCATAATTTTGTAAACCTCTATAAGGTCACTCCTCAGCCTCCGACGCTCCAGGGAAAACAGCCCCAGCCTGTTCAGCCTCTCCCTATAGCTCAAATCCTCCAGCCCTGGCAACATCTTTTCAAATCGTTTCTGAACCCTTTCAAGTTTCACAACATTGTTCCGATAGGAAGGAGACCAGAACTGTATGCAATATTCCAACAGTGGTCTAACCAATGTCCTGTACAGCTGCAACATGACCTCCCAACTCCTGTAGTCAATACTCTGACAAATAAAGGAAAGCATACCAAACGCCTTCTTCACTATCCTATCTATCTGCAACTCCACTTTCAAGGAGCTATGAACCTGTATGGTTAGGATAAATAGGCAAAGTCATTTCCATGGGGTCGGGGAGTCCAGAACTAGAGGACATAGGTTAGAGGCAAGATGCTAGCATGGACAGAAGCATGGCTGTCTGGCAGAAAGCAGACAGTGGTGATAAAAGGGTCCTTCTCAGGATAGTGGCCTGGTGCTCCACAAGTGTTGTTCCCCAAGGTTCAGTGTTGGGACCACAACTTTTCACTTTATACATTAAGTACAAAGATCTGGATGAAGGAACTGAGGGCACTCTGCCTAAGTTTGCAGATGATACAAAGATAGGTAGAGGCACAGGTAGCATTGAGGAGGCGGGGAGGCTGCAGAAAGGTGTGGACAGGTTAGGAGAGTGGGCAAAGTAGTGGCAGATGGAGTACAACGTGAGGTCATGAACTTTGATAGGAAGAATAGAGGCATGGACTATTTTCTAAATAGGGAGAAAATTCACAAGTCTGAAGTGCAAAGAGACCAGTCCAGGATTCTCTCAAGGTAAACTTGCAGGTTGAGTCAGTAGTTAGGAAGGGGAATGCAACGATGGCATTTATTTTGAGAGGACTTGAATATAAAAGCAGGGATGTACTTCTGAGGCTCTGGTCAGACTACATTTGGAGTATTGAGTGCAGTTTTGCTCCCTATATCTCAGGAAAGATGCACTGGCTGGGAGCGTGTTTGGAGGAGGTTCATGAGAATGGTCCCAGGAATGAAAAGCTTAACATATGGGGAACGTTTGAGGAGTCTGGGTCTATACTCGATGGAATTCAGAAGAATGAGTGGCTGTCTAATTGAAACACACAGAATACTGAACGGCCTGGACAAAGTAGATGTTGGGGAGATGTTTCCATTGGTAGGAGAGACTAGGACCCGAGGGGACAGCCTTAGAGTAAAGGGAAGACCTTCTACAGCAGAGACAAGGAGAAACTTCTTCAGCCAGAGAGTGGTGAATCTATGGAATTCACTGTCACAGAAGGCTGTCGAGGCCAGGTGATTAAATATATTTAAGATGGAGATAGATAAATTCTTGATTGTCAAGGGCATCAAGGGTTGCGGGGAGAAAGTGGGAGAATGGGGGTGAAAAACTTATCAGCCATGATTGAATTGCAGAGCAGACTCAATGGGCTAATTTCTGCTCCTATGTCTTATGGACAAGCTGGACTGAAGGGTCTATTTCTGTGCTGTATACTTCTATGACTCTTGTCCTTTGGATACATTTTATTTCTGTGAGACTTCTTGCATGTTTCAGAGTAAAGATATACACAAAGTAACTAGTTAGCTTCTGTCATTTCCCCATTTCCCATTGTTTATTTTCCTGTCCTTACTTATAATGGAACCACATTTGTCTTTCCTATTGTTTTGTATAAAGAAACTTTTAAGATCCATGTTCATGATCCCTGCTCGTTTCTATTCTCTTTATTTCTATTCTATTCTCTCTTAATTGGTTTCTTGGTCCTCTTTTATTAAATTTTCAAAGGCTCCCAAACTTCAGGCTTAGGACTTTCTTGACAACTTTATAAACTTCCTTTTTTGATCTAAATGAAACTTTAATTTCCTTTCTTTCATTGATAGTTGACTTACTTTACTAGGTTTTAATTTTGCTTTATAGGGATGTACGTTTGCTATTAGCCTTCTTCAAAATCATTAAATACTAACTATTTCCCACCTGCCATTGTTTTTCTTCAACCTATTTTCCCAATTCGATCATGGTCAATTTGCGCCTCATACTTTCAGTTTCCTTTGTTTAGATTTAAACACTAGTTCCAGATTGAAGCACATCATTTGCAAATTTTATGTAAAATTCTTTTATATCATAGTCACTCTTCCCTAAAGGTTCTTTTGCAATAAGATTAATTAGTTACTTTTCATTATGTAATACTACACATAAAGTCATCTGTCCCTTGCTAGTTCCTCAAAATAGTGATCTAGAAAATCATCTCAGAAATTCCAGGAATTCATCCTCCACAGCATCAATGCTCATTAGATTTACAGCCTTTATGTATATTGGCCACCCATGATTAGTACATTCCCCTTGCTGCATGCATCTGTAATTTCATGATGTATACCACACCTGAAATTAACACAACTGTTTGGCAGCCTATAAACAACTCCAAGATTTGTTCACCAGGTCTCTTTAGAGCACTCAAAATAATGTTAACTATAAACATAAATCTTATTTTTAAAAACAAGTAGCAAACACTGGTTAATATCTAAGCTATGATCTGAAATCAGAACTATGACCCCTTAATTTCAAACACAGACACACTCATAACAAAAAGGCTACTCTCTGCCAAGATGTTTACAGCAAATTGAGAGAACCACCTTTACTGGCCAAGGGTCTGGAAACAAAGGAAAGAATGGGATGCCTTCTCACAACCCACTGGGTTCCCTGCAGGCAAAATTGAATTACTGACAGGCACAGACTGATAGTAGCACTTCAGTTCTAAATGCAACCAACTGGACCTGAGTCCAGTCCAGTTTCCCAAGTTTAACAAAGTAATCAGAAATACTAGTATGAATGTGAAAATGTAACCAATTTCCTAGGAACTTCTACTGAGATTTATTTCATTAGATGTGAGCAAGGCAGCATTTGTTGCCCATTCCTAATCAACTTTTAAAAGGTGGCAGTGAGCTGCTTTCTTCAACCAATCTCATGTAGGTACATTCCATGCCATTAGAAAGAGTGTTCCAGGACTTTGAGCCAGTGACAGTGAAGGAACAACAATGTCAAGAGTAGATAGCAGAATTGGTGATTTGCCAGATTAGCAAAATATAGGAGCATGTGTAGGCCATTCTGCTTTTCAAGCCTGCTGCGTCATTCAGTATGATCATATGTGATCATACAACTCAACAGCGTGTTCCCGCTTTCTCACCATATCCTATGATCTCTTCAATCTGAAGAACTATATCTCATTCCATCTTGAAAATATTCAATGATTCAGCCTCAAACACAGAGAATTTCTTAGGCGCACCACTTTCTGGGTGAAAAAAACTACTCCACATCTCAATCCCAAAAAGCCTATCCTTTATCTGTGACTCCTGATTCTCGACTCCCTGGTTACTGAGAACATCATTTCTGCATCGACCCTGCCTTCATCATGGTAGAATTTTGGAGGTTTCTTAGAGATGCTCTCAGTCTTCTGAACTCTAGTGAATATGGTCCTATTTGATTTGATCTCTCCCCGTATGTATGTCAGTCCCACTATCCCAGGAATCAGTCTTCTTTGCACTCTCTCATCAGCAAGAACATCCTTCCTCAGATAAAGAGACCAAAACTGCAGTTCTGTGCCCTCTACAGTTGCAGAAAGATATCCCTGTTTCTATAGTAAAATCCTCTCACTATGGAAGTCAATATATCATTTGTCTTCTTCATTGCCTGCTGCATCTGCCTGCTTATCTTCAGTGACTGGTCTACGTGACCTCCCAGATCTCTACCTTTCCCAATCTATCATCATTCAGATAATAATCTGTCTGCTTGTTTTTACTACCAAAATGGAAAACCTCACAATTACACACAGTACAGAACATCTCCGAGTTTCCCCGGTACTTATAAATACTGTGGCTGCTTTCCCTTGTCCTGCACTGAGTTCCGAATTACATACAATTTGGCTTGCAAAGACTCCAGAATGGAACTCATTCGCATACTGGGACTGCCTATACATTTTATCTTCCATGCCACCCACTTGTCCAAATCACACTGAAGCTTTACTGCGCCCGTCTCACGGCATACCTTCTCACCCAGTTTTGTGTCATCTGCAAACTTGGAGATATTACATTTTGTTTCTTCATCTAAATCATGAATAAAAATTGTAAATAGCTGGGGTCCAAGCACTGAATATTGCTGTACCTCACTAGTCACTACCACTCAGAAAAAGACCCATTTATTCCTAAACCCAAAGAGAAAATGCTGGAAAATCTCAGCAGGTCTGGCAGCATCTGTAAGGCGAGAAAACAGCTGACGTTTCGAGTCTAACTGACCCTTTGTCAAAGCTAAAAAAAAGGGAGAAATAGGGAGGTATTTATACGAGGCTGAGAGAAGGTGAGTCATTGCTCCAGAAGCAAAAGGTAGCAATAAAGAGATGATAATGACAGTGCACAGAGGGATTATAGGGAGATTAGGAGCTGGGAATGACCAAGGCTGAAGTCAGTGCTATGTGACAAAATATGTGGGGGATGGGGGGGGGGAGGGGTGCAGAGGAAAAAGGTGATGAGAGAGTGGGGAGCAAGACAAAGAGAGACAATCAAGAAATAAGAGGTACAGAACCTTTTTCTCTCCTCTTCCCCTTTGCTACCCTTCTCCCCTGTTTTCCATTTTGCCTCTGCTTTACCCCGACCCCCCTTCCCCCATATTTTGTCACATAGCACTGGCTTCAGCCTTGGTCATTCCCAGCTCCAAATCTCCCTCCTTTAGCTCACTCTTCTCCTGATGCTGACTGACTCTGGGTCCTCCTTTAGCTCACTGTTGTCCTGAAGCTGACTGACTCTGGGTCCCCCTTTAGCTCACTGTTCTCCTGATGCCGACTGACATGGACCCTGAGTCCTACTTTAGCTCTTGTTCTGCTGATACTGACTGACTCTGGGTCCTCATTTAGCTCACTGTTCTACTGATACTTACTGACTCTGGGTCCTCCTTTAGCTCACTGTTCTCCTGATACTGACTGACTCTGGGCCCTCCTTTAGCTCACTGTTCTACTGATACTGACTGACTCTGGGTCCTCCTTTAGCTCACTGTTCTCCTGATGCTGACTGACTCTGGGTCCTCCTTTAGCTCACTGTTCTACTGATACTGACTGACTTTAGGTCCTCCTATAACTCACTGTTCTACTGATCCTGACTGACTCTGGGTCCTCCTTTAGCTCACTGTTTGACTGATCCTGACAGACTCTGGGTCCTCCTTTATCTTACTATTCTACTGATACTGACTGACTCTGGGTCCTCCTTTAGCTCACTCTTCTACTGATGCTGACTGACTCTGGGTCCTCCTTTAGCTCACTGTTCTCCTGATGCCGACTGACACTGACCCTGAGTCCTCCTTTAGCTCTTGTTCTCCTGATACTGACTGACTCTGACTCAGGGTCCTCCTTTAGCTCACTGTTCTCCTGATACTGACTGACTCTGACTGTGGGTCCTCCTTTAGCTCACTGTTCTACTGATACTGACTGACTCTGGGTCCTCCTGTAGCTCACTGTTCTACTGATGCTGACTGACTCTGGTTCCACGTTTAGCTCACTGTTCTACTGATACTGACTGACTCTGGGTCCTCCTTTAGCTCACTGTTCTGCTGATACTGACTGATTCTGGATTCTTTTGTAGCTCACTTTTCTCCTGATACTGACTGATTCTGGGGCCTCCTTTAGCTCACTGTTCTGCTGATACTGACTGATTCTGGGTCCTCCTTTAGCTCACTCTTCTCCTGATGCTGACTGATTCTGGGTCCTCCTTTAGCTCACTGTTCTCCTGATGCTGACTGACTCTGGGTCCTCCTTTAACTCACTGTTCTACTGATACTGACTGACTCTGACTCTGGGTCCTCCTTTAACTCACTGTTCTACTGATGCAGACTGACTCTGACTCTGGGTCCTCCTTTAGCTCACTGTTCTACTGATACTGACTGACTCTGGGTCCTCCTTTAGCTCACTGTTCTACTGATACTGACTGACTCTGGGTCCTCCTTTAGCTCACTGTTCTACTGATACTGACTGACTCTGGGTCCTCCTTTAACTCACTGTTCTACTGATACTGACTGACTCTGACTCTGGGTCCTCCTTTAACTCACTGTTCTACTGATGCTGACTGACTCTGACTCTGGGTCCTCCTTTAGCTCACTGTTCTACTGATACTGACTGACTCTGGATTATCTTGTAGCTCACCTTTCTCCTGATGCTGACTGATTCGATGGCCTTCTTTAGCTCACTGTTCTGCTGATGCTGACTGACTCTGGGTCCCCCTTTAGCTCACTGTTCTACTGATGCTGACTGACTCTGGGTCCTCCTTTAGCTCACTGCTCTACTGATGCTGACTGACTCTGGCTCCTCCTTTAGCTCACTTTTCTCCTGATACTGACTGACTCTGGGTCCTCCTTAAGCTCACTGTTCTCCTGATACTGACTGACACTGGGTCCTCCTTTAGCTCACTGTTCTACTCATACTGACTGACTCTGGATTCTCTTGGAGCTCACTGTTCTGCTGATGCTGACTGATTCTGGGTCCTCTTTTAGCTCACTGTTCTCCTGATGCTGACTGACACTGACCCTGAGTCCTCCTTTAGCTCCTGTTCTCCTGATACTGACTGACTCTGGTTCCACGTTTAGCTCACTGTTCTACTGATACTGACTGACTCTGGGTCCTCCTTTAGCTCACTGTTCTACTGATACTGACTGACTCTGGATTCTCTTGTAGCTCACTTTTCTCCTGATACTGACTGATTCTGGGGCCTCCTTTAGCTCACTGTTCTGCTGATGCTGACTGACTCTGGGTCCTCCTTTAGCTCACTCTTCTCCTGATGCTGACTGATTCTGGGTCCTCCTTTAGCTCACTGTTCTCCTGATGCTGACTGACTCTGCTTCCTCCTTTAACTCACTGTTCTACTGATGCTGACTGACTCTGGGTCCTCCTTTAGCTCACTCTTCCCCTGATGCTGACTGATTCTGGGTCTTCCTTTCGCTCACTGTTCTCCTGATGCTGACTGACACTGACCCTGAGTCCTCCTTTAGCTCACTGTTCTCCTGATACTGACTGATTCTGGGGCCTCCTTTAGCTCACTGTTCTACTGATACTGACTGACTCTGGGCCCTCCTTTAGCTCACTGTTCTACTGATACTGACTGACTCTGGGTCCTCCTTTAGCTCACTGTTCTCCTGATGCTGACTGACTCTGGGTCCTCCTTTAGCTCACTGTTCTACTGATACTGACTGACTTTAGGTCCTCCTATAACTCACTGTTCTACTGATCCTGACTGACTCTGGGTCCTCCTTTAGCTCACTGTTTGACTGATCCTGACAGACTCTGGGTCCTCCTTTATCTTACTATTCTACTGATACTGACTGACTCTGGGTCCTCCTTTAGCTCACTCTTCTACTGATGCTGACTGACTCTGGGTCCTCCTTTAGCTCACTGTTCTCCTGATGCCGACTGACACTGACCCTGAGTCCTCCTTTAGCTCTTGTTCTCCTGATACTGACTGACTCTGACTCAGGGTCCTCCTTTAGCTCACTGTTCTACTGATACTGACTGACTCTGGGTCCTCCTGTAGCTCACTGTTCTACTGATGCTGACTGACTCTGGTTCCACGTTTAGCTCACTGTTCTACTGATACTGACTGACTCTGGGTCCTCCTTTAGCTCACTGTTCTGCTGATACTGACTGATTCTGGATTCTTTTGTAGCTCACTTTTCTCCTGATACTGACTGATTCTGGGGCCTCCTTTAGCTCACTGTTCTGCTGATACTGACTGATTCTGGGTCCTCCTTTAGCTCACTCTTCTCCTGATGCTGACTGATTCTGGGTCCTCCTTTAGCTCACTGTTCTCCTGATGCTGACTGACTCTGGGTCCTCCTTTAACTCACGGTTCTACTGATACTGACTGACTCTGACTCTGGGTCCTCCTTTAACTCACTGTTCTACTGATGCAGACTGACTCTGACTCTGGGTCCTCCTTTAGCTCACTGTTCTACTGATACTGACTGACTCTGGGTCCTCCTTTAGCTCACTGTTCTACTGATACTGACTGACTCTGGGTCCTCCTTTAGCTCACTGTTCTACTGATACTGACTGACTCTGGGTCCTCCTTTAACTCACTGTTCTACTGATACTGACTGACTCTGACTCTGGGTCCTCCTTTAACTCACTGTTCTACTGATGCTGACTGACTCTGACTCTGGGTCCTCCTTTAGCTCACTGTTCTACTGATACTGACTGACTCTGGATTATCTTGTAGCTCACTTTTCTCCTGATGCTGACTGATTCGATGGCCTTCTTTAGCTCACTGTTCTGCTGATGCTGACTGACTCTGGGTCCCCCTTTAGCTCACTGTTCTACTGATGCTGACTGACTCTGGGTCCTCCTTTAGCTCACTGCTCTACTGATGCTGACTGACTCTGGCTCCTCCTTTAGCTCACTTTTCTCCTGATACTGACTGACTCTGGGTCCTCCTTAAGCTCACTGTTCTCCTGATACTGACTGACACTGGGTCCTCCTTTAGCTCACTGTTCTACTCATACTGACTGACTCTGGATTCTCTTGGAGCTCACTGTTCTGCTGATGCTGACTGATTCTGGGTCCTCTTTTAGCTCACTGTTCTCCTGATGCTGACTGACACTGACCCTGAGTCCTCCTTTAGCTCCTGTTCTCCTGATACTGACTGACTCTGGTTCCACGTTTAGCTCACTGTTCTACTGATACTGACTGACTCTGGGTCCTCCTTTAGCTCACTGTTCTACTGATACTGACTGACTCTGGATTCTCTTGTAGCTCACTTTTCTCCTGATACTGACTGATTCTGGGGCCTCCTTTAGCTCACTGTTCTGCTGATGCTGACTGACTCTGGGTCCTCCTTTAGCTCACTCTTCTCCTGATGCTGACTGATTCTGGGTCCTCCTTTAGCTCACTGTTCTCCTGATGCTGACTGACTCTGGTTCCTCCTTTAACTCACTGTTCTACTGATGCTGACTGACTCTGGGTCCTCCTTTAGCTCACTCTTCTCCTGATGCTGACTGATTCTGGGTCTTCCTTTAACTCACTGTTCTCCTGATACTGACTGATTCTGGGGCCTCCTTTAGCTCACTGTTCTACTGATACTGACTGACTCTGGGTCCTCCTTTAGCTCACTGTTCTACTGATACTGACTGACTCTGGATTCTCTTGTAGCTCACTTTTCTCCTGATACTGACTGATTCTGGGTCCTCTTTTAGCTCACTGTTCTACTGATGCTGACTGACTCTGGGTCCTCCTTTAGCTCACTGTTCTACTGATGCTGACTGACTCTGACTCTGGGTCCTCCTATAACTCACTGTTCTACTGATACTGACTGACACTGGGTCCTCCTTTAGCTCACTGTTCTCCTGATACTGACTGACACTGGGTCCTCCTTTAGCTCACTGTTCTCCTGATACTGACTGACACTGGGTCCTCCTTTATCTCACTGTTATACTGATGCTGACTGACACTGGATTCTCTTGTAGATCACTTTTCTCCTGATAATGACTGATTCTGCGGCCTCCATTAGCTCACTGTTCTACTGATACTGACTGACTCTGGGTCCTCCTTTAGCTCACTGTTCTGCTGATGCTGACTGACTCTGGGTCCTCCTTTAGCTCACTCTTCTCCTGATGCTGACTGATTCTGGGTCCTCCTTTAGCTCACTGTTCTCCTGATGCTGACTGACTCTGGGTCCTCCTTTAACTCACTGTTCTACTGATGCTGACTGACTCTGACTCTGGGTCCTCCTTTAACTTACTGTTCTACTGATGCTGACTGACTCTGGGTCCTCCTTTAGCTCACTGTTCTACTGATACTGACTGACTCTGGGTCCTCCTTTAGCTCACGTTTCTCCTGATACTGACTGATTCTGGGTCCTCTTTTAGCTCACTGTTCTACTGATGCTGACTGGCTCTGGGTCCTCCTTTAGCTCACTGTTCTACTGATACTGACTGATTCTGGGTCCTCCTTTAGCTCACTGTTCTACTGATGCTGACTGACTCTGGGTCCTCCTTTAACTCACTGTTCTACTGATGCTGACTGACTCTGACTCTGGCTCCTCCTTTAACTCACTGTTCTACTGATGCTGACTGACTCTGGGTCCTCCTTTAGCTCACTGTTCTACTGATACTGACTGACTCTGGATTCTCTTGTCGCTCACTTTTCTCCTGATACTGACTGATTCTGGGTCCTCTTTTAGCTCACTGTTCTACTGATGCTGACTGGCTCTGGGTCCTCCTTTAGCTCACTGTTCTACTGATGCTGACTGACTCTGGGTCCTCCTTTAGCTCACTGTTCTACTGATACTGACTGACTCTGGATTCTCTTGTAGCTCACTTTTCTCCTGATACTGACTGATTCTGGGTCCTCTTTTAGCTCACTGTTCTACTGATGCTGACTGACTCTGGGTCCTCCTTTAGCTCACTCTTCTCCTGATGCTGACTGATTCTGGGTCCTCCTTTAGCTCACTGTTCTCCTGATGCTGACTGACTCTGGGTCCTCCTTTAACTCACTGTTCTACTGATACTGACTGACTCTGACTCTGGGTCCTCCTTTAGCTCACTGTTCTACTGATACTGACTGACTCTGACTCTGGGTCCTCCTTTAGCTCACTGTTCTACTGATACTGACTGACTCTGGGTCCTCCTTTAGCTCACTGTTCTACTGATACTGACTGACTCTGGGTCCTCCTTTAGCTCACTGTTCTACTGATACTGACTGACTCTGGGTCCTCCTTTAACTCACTGTTCTACTGATACTGACTGACTCTGACTCTGGGTCCTCCTTTAACTCACTGTTCTACTGATGCTGACTGACTCTGACTCTGGGTCCTCCTTTAGCTCACTGTTCTACTGATACTGACTGACTCTGGATTATCTTGTAGCTCACTTTTCTCCTGATGCTGACTGATTCGATGGCCTTCTTTAGCTCACTGTTCTGCTGATGCTGACTGACTCTGGGTCCCCCTTTAGCTCACTGTTCTACTGATGCTGACTGACTCTGGGTCCTCCTTTAGCTCACTGCTCTACTGATGCTGACTGACTCTGGCTCCTCCTTTAGCTCACTTTTCTCCTGATACTGACTGACTCTGGGTCCTCCTTTAGCTCACTGTTCTCCTGATACTGACTGACACTGGGTCCTCCTTTAGCTCACTGTTCTACTCATACTGACTGACTCTGGATTCTCTTGTAGCTCACTGTTCTGCTGATGCTGACTGATTCTGGGTCCTCCTTTAGCTCACTGTTCTACTGATACTGACTGACTCTGGGTCCTCCTTTAACTCACTGTTCTACTGATACTGACTGACTCTGACTCTGGGTCCTCCTTTAACTCACTGTTCTACTGATGCTGACTGACTCTGACTCTGGGTCCTCCTTTAGCTCACTGTTCTACTGATACTGACTGACTCTGGATTATCTTGTAGCTCACTTTTCTCCTGATGCTGACTGATTCTATGGCCTTCTTTAGCTCACTGTTCTGCTGATGCTGACTGACTCTGGGTCCCCCTTTAGCTCACTGTTCTACTGATGCTGACTGACTCTGGGTCCTCCTTTAGCTCACTGCTCTACTGATGCTGACTGACTCTGGCTCCTCCTTTAGCTCACTTTTCTCCTGATACTGACTGACTCTGGGTCCTCCTTTAGCTCACTGTTCTCCTGATAATGACTGACACTGGGTCCTCCTTTAGCTCACTGTTCTACTCATACTGACTGACTCTGGATTCTCTTGTAGCTCACTGTTCTGCTGATGCTGACTGATTCTGGGTCCTCTTTTAGCTCACTGTTCTCCTGATGCTGACTGACACTGACCCTGAGTCCTCCTTTAGCTCCTGTTCTCCTGATACTGACTGACTCTGGTTCCACGTTTAGCTCACTGTTCTACTGATACTGACTGACTCTGGGTCCTCCTTTAGCTCACTGTTCTACTGATACTGACTGACTCTGGATTCTCTTGTAGCTCACTTTTCTCCTGATACTGACTGATTCTGGGGCCTCCTTGAGCTCACTGTTCTGCTGATGCTGACTGACTCTGGGTCCTCCTTTAGCTCACTCTTCTCCTGATGCTGACTGATTCTGGGTCCTCCTTTAGCTCACTGTTCTCCTGATGCTGACTGACTCTGGTTCCTCCTTTAACTCACTGTTCTACTGATGCTGACTGACTCTGGGTCCTCCTTTAGCTCACTCTTCTCCTGATGCTGACTGATTCTGGGTCTTCCTTTCGCTCACTGTTCTCCTGATGCTGACTGACACTGACCCTGAGTCCTCCTTTAGCTCACTGTTCTCCTGATGCTGACTGACTCTGGGTCCTCCTTTAGCTCACTGTTCTCCTGATACTGACTGATTCTGGGGCCTCCTTTAGCTTACTGTTCTACTGATACTGACTGACTCTGGGTCCTCCTTTAGCTCACTGTTCTACTGATACTGACTGACTCTGGATTCTCTTGTAGCTAACTTTTCTCCTGATACTGACTGATTCTGGGGCCTCTTTTAGCTCACTGTTCTACTGATGCTGACTGACTCTGGGTCCTCCTTTAGCTCACTCTTCTCCTGATGCTGACTGACTCTGGGTCCTCCTTTAGCTCACTGCTCTACTGATACTGACTGACTCTGGATTCACTTGTAGCTCACTTTTCTCCTGATACTGACTGATTCTGGGGCCTCTTTTACCTCACTGTTCTACTGATGCTGACTGACTCTGGGTCCTCCTTTAGCTCACTCTTCTCCTGATGCTGACTGATTCTGGGTCCTCCTTTAGCTCACTGTTCTCCTGATGCTGACTGACTCTGGGTCCTCCTTTAACTCACTGTGCTACTGATGCTGACTGACTCTGACTCTGGGTCCTCCTATAACTCACTGTTTTACTGATACTGACTGACACTGGTTCCTCCTTTAGCTCACTGTTCTCCTGATACTGACTGACACTGGGTCCTCCTTTAGCTCACTGTTCTCCTGATACTGACTGACACTGGGTCCTCCTTTATCTCACTGTTCTGCTGATGCTGACTGACACTGGATTCTCTTGTAGATCACTTTTCTCCTGATAATGACTGATTCTGCAGCCTCCTTTAGCTCACTGTTCTACTGATACTGACTGACTCTGGGTCCTCCTTTAGCTCACTGTTCTGCTGATGCTGACTGACTCTGGGTCCTCCTTTAGCTCACTCTTCTCCTGATGCTGACTGATTCTGGGTCCTCCTTTAGCTCACTGTTCTCCTGATGCTGACTGACTCGGGGTCCTCCTTTAACTCACTGTTCTACTGATGCTGACTGACTCTGACTCTGGGTCCTCCTTTAACTCACTGTTCTACTGATGCTGACTGACTCTGGGTCCTCCTTTAGCTCACTGTTCTACTGATACTGACTGACTCTGGGTCCTCCTTTAGCTCACTGTTCTACTGATGCTGACTGACTCTGGGTCCTCCTTTAACTCACTGTTCTACTGATGCTGACTGACTCTGGGTCCTCCTTCAGCTCACTGTTCTACTGATACTGACTGACTCTGGATTCTCTTGTAGCTCACTTTTCTCCTGATACTGACTGATTCTGGGTCCTCTTTTAGCTCACTGTTCTACTGATGCTGACTGGCTCTGGGTCCTCCTTTAGCTCACTGTTCTACTGATGCTGACTGACTCTGGGTCCTCCTTTAGCTCACTGTTCTCCTGATGCTGACTGACTCTGGGTCCTCCTTTAGCTCACTGTTCTACTGATACTGACTGACTTTAGGTCCTCCTATAACTCACTGTTCTACTGATCCTGACTGACTCTGGGTCCTCCTTTAGCTCACTCTTCTCCTGATGCTGACTGATTCTGGGTCCTCCTTTAGCTCACTGTTCTCCTGATGCTGACTGACTCTGGTTCCTCCTTTAACTCACTGTTCTACTGATGCTGACTGACTCTGGGTCCTCCTTTAGCTCACTCTTCTCCTGATGCTGACTGATTCTGGGTCTTCCTTTCGCTCACTGTTCTCCTGATGCTGACTGACACTGACCCTGAGTCCTCCTTTAGCTCACTGTTCTCCTGATGCTGACTGACTCTGGGTCCTCCTTTAGCTCACTGTTCTCCTGATACTGACTGATTCTGGGGCCTCCTTTAGCTTACTGTTCTACTGATACTGACTGACTCTGGGTCCTCCTTTAGCTCACTGTTCTACTGATACTGACTGACTCTGGATTCTCTTGTAGCTAACTTTTCTCCTGATACTGACTGATTCTGGGGCCTCTTTTAGCTCACTGTTCTACTGATGCTGACTGACTCTGGGTCCTCCTTTAGCTCACTCTTCTCCTGATGCTGACTGACTCTGGGTCCTCCTTTAGCTCACTGCTCTACTGATACTGACTGACTCTGGATTCACTTGTAGCTCACTTTTCTCCTGATACTGACTGATTCTGGGGCCTCTTTTACCTCACTGTTCTACTGATGCTGACTGACTCTGGGTCCTCCTTTAGCTCACTCTTCTCCTGATGCTGACTGATTCTGGGTCCTCCTTTAGCTCACTGTTCTCCTGATGCTGACTGACTCTGGGTCCTCCTTTAACTCACTGTGCTACTGATGCTGACTGACTCTGACTCTGGGTCCTCCTATAACTCACTGTTTTACTGATACTGACTGACACTGGTTCCTCCTTTAGCTCACTGTTCTCCTGATACTGACTGACACTGGGTCCTCCTTTAGCTCACTGTTCTCCTGATACTGACTGACACTGGGTCCTCCTTTATCTCACTGTTCTGCTGATGCTGACTGACACTGGATTCTCTTGTAGATCACTTTTCTCCTGATAATGACTGATTCTGCAGCCTCCTTTAGCTCACTGTTCTACTGATACTGACTGACTCTGGGTCCTCCTTTAGCTCACTGTTCTGCTGATGCTGACTGACTCTGGGTCCTCCTTTAGCTCACTCTTCTCCTGATGCTGACTGATTCTGGGTCCTCCTTTAGCTCACTGTTCTCCTGATGCTGACTGACTCTGGGTCCTCCTTTAACTCACTGTTCTACTGATGCTGACTGACTCTGACTCTGGGTCCTCCTTTAACTCACTGTTCTACTGATGCTGACTGACTCTGGGTCCTCCTTTAGCTCACTGTTCTACTGATACTGACTGACTCTGGGTCCTCCTTTAGCTCACTGTTCTACTGATGCTGACTGACTCTGGGTCCTCCTTTAACTCACTGTTCTACTGATGCTGACTGACTCTGGGTCCTCCTTCAGCTCACTGTTCTACTGATACTGACTGACTCTGGATTCTCTTGTAGCTCACTTTTCTCCTGATACTGACTGATTCTGGGTCCTCTTTTAGCTCACTGTTCTACTGATGCTGACTGGCTCTGGGTCCTCCTTTAGCTCACTGTTCTACTGATGCTGACTGACTCTGGGTCCTCCTTTAGCTCACTGTTGTACTGATACTGACTGACTCTGGATTCTCTTGTAGCTCACTTTTCTCCTGATACTGACTGATTCTGGGTCCTCTTTTAGCTCACTGTTCTACTGATGCTGACTGACTCTGGGTCCTCCTTTAGCTCACTCTTCTCCCGATGCTGACTGATTCTGGGTCCTCCTTTAGCTCACTGTGCTACTGATGCTGACTAACTCTGGGTCCTCCTTTAGCTCACTGTTCTCCTGATACTGACTGACACTGGTCCTCCTTTATCTCACTGTTCTACTGATGCTGACTGACACTGGATTCTCTTGTAGATCACTTTTCTCCTGATAATGACTGATTCTGCGGCCTCCTTTTGCTCACTGTTCTACTGATACTGACTGACTCTGGGTCCTCCTTTAGCTAACTGTTCTCCTGATAGTGACTGACTCTGGGTCCTCCTTTAGCTCACTGTTCTACTGATACTGACTGATTCTGGGTCCTCCTTTAGCTCACTGTTCTCCTGATGCTGACTGATTCTGGGTCCTCCTTTAGCTCACTGTTCTCCTGATACTGACTGACACTGGGTCCTCCTTTAGCTCACTCTTCTCCTGATACTGACTGACACTGGGTCCTCTTTTAGCTCACTGTTCTACTGATGCTGACTGACTCTGGTTCCACTTAAAGCTCACTGTTCTACTGATGCTGACTGACTCTGGGTCCGCCTTTAGCTCACTGTTCTACTGATACTGACTGACTCTGGATTCTCTTGTAGCTCACTTTTCTCCTGATACTGACTGATTCTATGGCCTTCTTTAGCTCACTGTTCTGTTGATGCTGACTGACTCTGGGTCCTCCTTTAGCTCACTCTTCTCCTGATGCTGACTGATTCTGGGTCCTCCTTTAGCTTACTGTTCTCCTGATGCTGACTGATTCTGGGTCCTCCTTTAGCTCACTGTTTTCCTGATGCTGACTGACTCTGGGTCCTCCTTTAACTCACTGTTCTACTGATGCTGACTGACTGACTCTGGGTCCTCCTTTAACTCACTGTTCTACTGATACTGACTGACACTGGGTCCTCCTTTAGCTCACTGTTCTCCTGATACCGACTGACACTGGGTCCTCCTTTAGCTCACTGTTCTCCTGATACTGACTGACACTGGGTCCTCCTTTATCTCACTGTTCTACTGATGCTGACTGACACTGGATTCTCTTGTAGATCACTTTTCTCCTGATAATGACTGATTCTGCGGCCTCCTTTAGCTCACTGTTCTACTGATACTGACTGACTCTGGGTCCTCCTTTAGCTCACTGTTCTGCTGATGCTGACTGACTCTGGGTCCTCCTTTAGCTCACTCTTCTCCTGATGCTGACTGATTCTGGGTCCTCCTTTAGCTCACTGTTCTCCTGATGCTGACTGACTCTGGGTCCTCCTTTAACTCACTGTTCTACTGATGCTGACTGACTCTGGGTCCTCCTTTAGCTCACTGTTCTACTGATACTGACTGACTCTGGTTCCTCCTTTAGCTCACTGTTCTACTGATGCTGACTGACTCTGGGTCCTCCTTTAACTCACTGTTCTACTGATGCTGACTGACTCTGACTCTGGCTCCTCCTTTAACTCACTGTTCTACTGATGCTGACTGACTCTGGGTCCTCCTTTAGCTCACTGTTCTACTGATACTGACTGACTCTGGATTCTCTTGTAGCTCACTTTTCTCCTGATACTGACTGATTCTGGGTCCTCTTTTAGCTCACTGTTCTACTGATGCTGACTGGCTCTGGGTCCTCCTTTAGCTCACTCTTCTCCCGATGCTGACTGATTCTGGGTCCTCCTTTAGCTCACTGTGCTACTGATGCTGACTAACTCTGGGTCCTCCTTTAGCTCACTGTTCTCCTGATACTGACTGACACTGGGTCCTCCTTTAGCTCACTGTTCTCCTGATACTGACTGACACTGGTCCTCCTTTATCTCACTGTTCTACTGATGCTGACTGACACTGGATTCTCTTGTAGATCACTGTTCTCCTGATAATGACTGATTCGGCGGCCTCCTTTAGCTCACTGTTCTCCTGATACTGACTGACACTGGGTCCTCCTTTAGCTCACTCTTCTCCTGATACTGACTGACACTGGGTCCTCCTTTAGCTCACTGTTCTACTGATGCTGACTGACTCTGGTTCCACTTAAAGCTCACTGTTCTTCTGATGCTGACTGACTCTGGGTCCTCCTTTAGCTCACTGTTCTACTGATACTGACTGACTCTGGATTCTCTTGTAGCTCACTTTTCTCCTGATACTGACTGATTCTATGGCCTTCTTTAGCTCACTGTTCTGTTGATGCTGACTGACTCTGGGTCCTCCTTTAGCTCACTCTTCTCCTGATGCTGACTGATTCTGGGTCCTCCTTTCGCTTACTGTTCTCCTGATGCTGACTGATTCTGGGTCCTCCTTTAGCTCACTGTTCTCCTGATGCTGACTGACTCTGGGTCCTCCTTTAACTCACTGTTCTACTGATGCTGACTGACTGACTCTGGGTCCTCCTTTAACTCACTGTTCTACTGATGCTGACTGACTCTGGCTCCTCCTTTAGCTCACTTTTCTCCTGATACTGACTGACTCTGGGTCCTCCTTTAGCTCCCTGTTCTCCTGATGCTGACTGACACTGACGCTGAGTCCTCCTTTAGCTCCTGTTCTCCTGATACTGACTGACTCTGACTCTGGGTCCCCCCTTAGCTCACTGTTCTACTGATGCTGACTGACTGTGGGTCCTCCTTTAGCTCACTGTTCTGCTGATGGTGACTGACTCTGGCTCTGGGTCCTCCTTTAGCTCACGGTTCTGCTGATGCTGACTGACTCTGACTCTCGGTCCTCCTTTAACTTACTATTCTACTGATGCTGACTGACTCTGGGTCCTCCTTTAGCTCACTGTTCTACTGATGCTGACTGACTCTGGGTCCTCCTTTAGCTCACTGTTCTACTGATACTGACTGACTCTGGATTCTCTTGTAGATCACTTTTCTCCTGATACTGACTGATTAGGGGGCCTCCTTTAGCTCACTCTTCTCCTAATGCTGACTGATTCTGGGTCTTCCTTTCGGTCACAGTCCTACTGATGCTGACTGACACTGACCCTGAGTCCTCCTTTAGCTCACTGTTCTCCTGATGCTGACTGACTCTGGGTCTTCCTTTCGCTCACTGTTCTCCTGATGCTGACTGACACTGACCCTGAGTCCTCCTTTAGCTCACTGTTCTCCTGATGCTGACTGACTCTGGGTCCTCCTTTAGCTCACTGTTCTCCTGATACTGACTGATTCTGGGGCCTCCTTTAGCTCACTGTTCTACTGATACTGACTGACTCTGGGTCCTCCTTTAGCTCACTGTTCTACTGATACTGACTGACTCTGGATTCTCTTGTAGCTCACTTTTCTCCTGATACTGACTGATTCTGGGGCCTCCTTTAGCTCACTCTTCTCCTGATGCTGACTGATTCTGGGTCTTCCTTTCGGTCACTGACCTACTGATGCTGACTGACACTGACCCTGAGTCCTCCTTTAGCTCACTGTTCTCCTGATGCTGACTGACTCTGGGTCTTCCTTTCGCTCACTGTTCTCCTGATGCTGACTGACACTGACCCTGAGTCCTCCTTTAGCTCACTATTCTCCTGATGCTGACTGACTCTGGGTCCTCCTTTAACTCACTTTTCTCCTGATACTGACTGATTCTGGGGCCTCCTTTAGCTCACTGTTCTGCTGATGCTGACTGACTCTGGGTCCTCCTTTAGCTCATTCTTCTCCTGATGCCGACTGATTCTGGGTCCTCCTTTAACTCACTGTTCTCCTGATACTGACTGACTCTGGGTCCTCCTTTAGCTCACTATTCTCCTGATGCTGACTGACTCTGGGTCCTCCTTTAGCTCACTTTTCTCCTGATACTGACTGATTCTGGGTCTTCCTTTAGCTCACTGTTCTGCTGATGCTGACTGACTCTGGGTCCTCCTTTAGCTCACTCTTCTCCTGATGCTGACTGATTCTGGGTCCTCCTTTAGCTCACTGTTCTCGTGATGCTGACTGACTCTGGTTCCTCCTTTAACTCACTGTTCTACTGATGCTGACTGACTCTGGGTCCTCCTTTAGCTCACTCTTCTCCTGATGCTGACTGATTCTGGGTCTTCCTTTCGCTCACTGTTCTCCTGATGCTGACTGACACTGACCCTGAGTCCTCCTTTAGCTCACTGTTCTCCTGATGCTGACTGACTCTGGGTCCTCCTTTAGCTCACTGTTCTCCTGATACTGACTGATTCTGGGGCCTCCTTTAGCTCACTGTTCTACTGATACTGACTGACTCTGGATTCTCTTGTAGCTCACTTTTCTCCTGATACTGACTGATTCTGGGTCCTCTTTTAGCTCACTGTTCTACTGATGCTGACTGACTCTGGGTCCTCCTTTAGCTCACTGTTCTACTGATGCTGACTGACTCTGGGTCCTCCTTTAGCTCACTGTTCTACTGATACTGACTGACTCTGGATTCACTTGTAGCTCACTTTTCTCCTGATCCTGACTGATTCTGGGGCCTCTTTTAGCTCACTGTTCTACTGATGCTGACTGACTCTGGGTCCTCCTTTAGCTCACTCTTCTCCTGATGCTGACTGATTCTGGGTCCTCCTTTAGCTCACTGTTCTCCTGATGCTGACTGACTCTGGGTCCTCCTTTAACTCACTGTGCTACTGATGCTGACTGACTCTGACTCTGGGTCCTCCTATAACTCACTGTTCTACTGATACTGACTGACACTGGGTCCTCCTTTAGCTCACTGTTCTCCTGATTCTGACTGACACTGGGTCCTCCTTTAGCTCACTGTTCTCCTGATACTGACTGACACTGGGTCCTCCTTTATCTCACTGTTCTACTGATGCTGACTGACACTGGATTCTCTTGTAGATCACTTTTCTCCTGATAATGACTGATTCTGCGGCCTCCTTTAGCTCACTGTTCTACTGATACTGACTGACTCTGGGTCCTCCTTTAGCTCACTGTTCTGCTGATGCTGACTGACTCTGGGTCCTCCTTTAGCTCACTGTTCTCCTGATACTGACTGACACTGGGTCCTCCTTTATCTCACTGTTCTACTGATGCTGACTGACACTGGATTCTCTTGTAGATCACTTTTCTCCTGATAATGACTGATTCTGCGGCCTCCTTTAGCTCACTGTTCTACTGATACTGACTGACTCTGGGTCCTCCTTTAGCTCACTGTTCTGCTGATGCTGACTGACTCTGGGTCCTCCTTTAGCTCACTCTTCTCCTGATGCTGACTGATTCTGGGTCCTCCTTTAGCTCACTGTTCTCCTGATGCTGACTGACTCTGGGTCCTCCTTTAACTCACTGTTCTACTGATGCTGACTGACTCTGGGTCCTCCTTTAGCTCACTGTTCTACTGATACTGACTGACTCTGGGTCCTCCTTTAGCTCACTGTTCTACTGATGCTGACTGACTCTGGGTCCTCCTTTAACTCACTGTTCTACTGATGCTGACTGACTCTGACTCTGGCTCCTCCTTTAACTCACTGTTCTACTGATGCTGACTGACTCTGGGTCCTCCTTTAGCTCACTGTTCTACTGATACTGACTGACTCTGGATTCTCTTGTAGCTCACTTTTCTCCTGATACTGACTGATTCTGGGTCCTCTTTTAGCTCACTGTTCTACTGATGCTGACTGGCTCTGGGTCCTCCTTTAGCTCACTCTTCTCCCGATGCTGACTGATTCTGGGTCCTCCTTTAGCTCACTGTGCTACTGATGCTGACTAACTCTGGGTCCTCCTTTAGCTCACTGTTCTCCTGATACTGACTGACACTGGGTCCTCCTTTAGCTCACTGTTCTCCTGATACTGACTGACACTGGTCCTCCTTTATCTCACTGTTCTACTGATGCTGACTGACACTGGATTCTCTTGTAGATCACTGTTCTCCTGATAATGACTGATTCGGCGGCCTCCTTTAGCTCACTGTTCTCCTGATACTGACTGACACTGGGTCCTCCTTTAGCTCACTCTTCTCCTGATACTGACTGACACTGGGTCCTCCTTTAGCTCACTGTTCTACTGATGCTGACTGACTCTGGGTCCTCCTTTAGCTCACTGTTCTCCTGATACTGACTGACTCTGGATTCTCTTGTAGCTCACTTTTCTCCTGATACTGACTGATTCTATGGCCTTCTTTAGCTCACTGTTCTGTTGATGCTGACTGACTCTGGGTCCTCCTTTAGCTCACTCTTCTCCTGATGCTGACTGATTCTGGGTCCTCCTTTCGCTTACTGTTCTCCTGATGCTGACTGATTCTGGGTCCTCCTTTAGCTCACTGTTCTCCTGATGCTGACTGACTCTGGGTCCTCCTTTAACTCACTGTTCTACTGATGCTGACTGACTGACTCTGGGTCCTCCTTTAACTCACTGTTCTACTGATGCTGACTGACTCTGGCTCCTCCTTTAGCTCACTTTTCTCCTGATACTGACTGACTCTGGGTCCTCCTTTAGCTCCCTGTTCTCCTGATGCTGACTGACACTGACGCTGAGTCCTCCTTTAGCTCCTGTTCTCCTGATACTGACTGACTCTGACTCTGGGTCCCCCCTTAGCTCACTGTTCTACTGATGCTGACTGACTGTGGGTCCTCCTTTAGCTCACTGTTCTGCTGATGGTGACTGACTCTGGCTCTGGGTCCTCCTTTAGCTCACGGTTCTCCTGATGCTGACTGACTCTGACTCTCGGTCCTCCTTTAACTTACTATTCTACTGATGCTGACTGACTCTGGGTCCTCCTTTAGCTCACTGTTCTACTGATGCTGACTGACTCTGGGTCCTCCTTTAGCTCACTGTTCTACTGATACTGACTGACTCTGGATTCTCTTGTAGATCACTTTTCTCCTGATACTGACTGATTAGGGGGCCTCCTTTAGCTCACTCTTCTCCTAATGCTGACTGATTCTGGGTCTTCCTTTCGGTCACTGTCCTACTGATGCTGACTGACACTGACCCTGAGTCCTCCTTTAGCTCACTGTTCTCCTGATGCTGACTGACTCTGGGTCTTCCTTTCGCTCACTGTTCTCCTGATGCTGACTGACACTGACCCTGAGTCCTCCTTTAGCTCACTATTCTCCTGATGCTGACTGACTCTGGGTCCTCCTTTAGCTCACTTTTCTCCTGATACTGACTGATTCTGGGGCCTCCTTTAGCTCACTGTTCTGCTGATGCTGACTGACTCTGGGTCCTCCTTTAGCTCATTCTTCTCCTGATGCCGACTGATTCTGGGTCCTCCTTTAATTCACTGTTCTCCTGATACTGACTGACTCTGGGTCCTCCTTTAGCTCACTATTCTCCTGATGCTGACTGACTCTGGGTCCTCCTTTAGCTCACTTTTCTCCTGATACTGACTGATTCTGGGTCTTCCTTTAGCTCACTGTTCTGCTGATGCTGACTGACTCTGGGTCCTCCTTTAGCTCACTCTTCTCCTGATGCTGACTGATTCTGGGTCCTCCTTTAGCTCACTGTTCTCGTGATGCTGACTGACTCTGGTTCCTCCTTTAACTCACTGTTCTACTGATGCTGACTGACTCTGGGTCCTCCTTTAGCTCACTCTTCTCCTGATGCTGACTGATTCTGGGTCTTCCTTTCGCTCACTGTTCTCCTGATGCTGACTGACACTGACCCTGAGTCCTCCTTTAGCTCACTGTTCTCCTGATGCTGACTGACTCTGGGTCCTCCTTTAGCTCACTGTTCTCCTGATACTGACTGATTCTGGGGCCTCCTTTAGCTCACTGTTCTACTGATACTGACTGACTCTGGGTCCTCCTTTAGCTCACTGTTCTACTGATACTGACTGACTCTGGATTCTCTTGTAGCTCACTTTTCTCCTGATACTGACTGATTCTGGGTCCTCTTTTAGCTCACTGTTCTACTGATGCTGACTGACTCTGGGTCCTCCTTTAGCTCACTGTTCTACTGATGCTGACTGACTCTGGGTCCTCCTTTAGCTCACTGTTCTACTGATACTGACTGACTCTGGATTCACTTGTAGCTCACTTTTCTCCTGATCCTGACTGATTCTGGGGCCTCTTTTAGCTCACTGTTCTACTGATGCTGACTGACTCTGGGTCCTCCTTTAGCTCACTCTTCTCCTGATGCTGACTGATTCTGGGTCCTCCTTTAGCTCACTGTTCTCCTGATGCTGACTGACTCTGGGTCCTCCTTTAACTCACTGTGCTACTGATGCTGACTGACTCTGACTCTGGGTCCTCCTATAACTCACTGTTCTACTGATACTGACTGACACTGGGTCCTCCTTTAGCTCACTGTTCTCCTGATACTGACTGACACTGGGTCCTCCTTTAGCTCACTGTTCTCCTGATACTGACTGACACTGGGTCCTCCTTTATCTCACTGTTCTACTGATGCTGACTGACACTGGATTCTCTTGTAGATCACTTTTCTCCTGATAATGACTGATTCTGCGGCCTCCTTTAGCTCACTGTTCTACTGATACTGACTGACTCTGGGTCCTCCTTTAGCTCACTGTTCTGCTGATGCTGACTGACTCTGGGTCCTCCTTTAGCTCACTCTTCTCCTGATGCTGACTGATTCTGGGTCCTCCTTTAGCTCACTGTTCTCCTGATGCTGACTGACTCTGGGTCCTCCTTTAACTCACTGTTCTACTGATGCTGACTGACACTGGATTCTCTTGTAGATCACTTTTCTCCTGATAATGACTGATTCTGCGGCCTCCTTTAGCTCACTGTTCTACTGATAGTGACTGACTCTGGGTCCTCCTTTAGCTCACTGTTCTACTGATACTGACTGATTCTGGGTCCTCCTTTAGCTCACTGTTCTCCTGATGCTGACTGATTCTGGGTCCTCCTTTAGCTCACTGTTCTCCTGATACTGACTGACACTGGGTCCTCCTTTAGCTCACTCTTCTCCTGATACTGACTGACACTGGGTCCTCCTTTAGCTCACTGTTCTACTGATGCTGACTGACTCTGGTTCCACTTAAAGCTCACTGTTCTACTGATGCTGACTGACTCTGGGTCCTCCTTTAGCTCACTGTTCTACTGATACTGACTGACTCTGGATTCTCTTGTAGCTCACTTTTCTCCTGATACTGACTGATTCTATGGCCTTCTTTAGCTCACTGTTCTGTTGATGCTGACTGACTCTGGGTCCTCCTTTAGCTCACTCTTCTCCTGATGCTGACTGATTCTGTGTCCTCCTTTAGCTTACTGTTCTCCTGATGCTGACTGATTCTGGGTCCTCCTTTAGCTCACTGTTCTCCTGATGCTGACTGACTCTGGGTCCTCCTTTAACTCACTGTTCTACTTATGCTGACTGACTGACTCTGGGTCCTCCTTTAACTCACTGTTCTACTGATGCTGACTGACTCTGGCTCCTCCTTTAGCTCACTTTTCTCCTGATACTGACTGACTCTGGGTCCTCCTTTAGCTCCCTGTTCTCCTGATGCTGACTGACACTGACGCTGAGTCCTCCTTTAGCTCCTGTTCTCCTGATACTGACTGACTCTGACTCTGGGTCCCCCCTTAGCTCACTGTTCTACTGATGCCGACTGACTGTGGGTCCTCCTTTAGCTCACTGTTCTGCTGATGGTGACTGACTCTGGCTCTGGGTCCTCCTTTAGCTCACGGTTCTGCTGATGCTGACTGACTCTGACTCTCGGTCCTCCTTTAACTTACTATTCTACTGATGCTGACTGACTCTGGGTCCTCCTTTAGCTCACTGTTCTGCTGATGCTGACTGACTCTGGGTCCTCCTTTAGCTCACTGTTCTACTGATACTGACTGACTCTGGATTCTCTTGTAGCTCACTTTTCTCCTGATACTGACTGATTAGGGGGCCTCCTTTAGCTCACTCTTCTCCTGATGCTGACTGATTCTGGGTCTTCCTTTCGGTCACTGTCCTACTGATGCTGACTGACACTGACCCTGAGTCCTCCTTTAGCTCACTGTTCTCCTGATGCTGACTGACTCTGGGTCTTCCTTTCGCTCACTGTTCTCCTGATGCTGACTGACACTGACCCTGAGTCCTCCTTTAGCTCACTGTTCTCCTGATGCTGACTGACTCTGGGTCCTCCTTTAGCTCACTGTTCTCCTGATACTGACTGATTCTGGGGCCTCCTTTAGCTCACTGTTCTACTGATACTGACTGACTCTGGGTCCTCCTTTAGCTCACTGTTCTACTGATACTGACTGACTCTGGATTCTCTTGTAGCTCACTTTTCTCCTGATACTGACTGATTCTGGGGCCTCCTTTAGCTCACTCTTCTCCTGATGCTGACTGATTCTGGGTCTTCCTTTCGGTCACTGACCTACTGATGCTGACTGACACTGACCCTGAGTCCTCCTTTCGCTCACTGTTCTCCTGAAGCTGACTGACTCTGGGTCCTCCTTTCGCTCACTGTTCTCCTGATGCTGACTGACTCTGGGTCTTCCTTTCGCTCACTGTTCTCCTGATGCTGACTGACACTGACCCTGAGTCCTCCTTTAGCTCACTATTCTCCTGATGCTGACTGACTCTGGGTCCTCCTTTAGCTCACTTTTCTCCTGATACTGACTGATTCTGGGGCCTCCTTTAGCTCACTGTTCTGCTGATGCTGACTGACTCTGGGTCCTCCTTTAGCTCATTCTTCTCCTGATGCCGACTGATTCTGGGTCCTCCTTTAACTCACTGTTCTCCTGATACTGACTGACTCTGGGTCCTCCTTTAGCTCACTATTCTCCTGATGCTGACTGACTCTGGGTCCTCCTTTAGCTCACTTTTCTCCTGATACTGACTGACACTGGGTCCTCCGTTAGCTCACTGTTCTGCTGATGCTGACTGTCTCTGGGTCCTCCTTTAGCTCACTCTTCTCCTGATGCTGACTGATTCTGGGTCCTCCTTTAGCTCACTGTTCTACTGATACTGACTGACTCTGGATTCTCTTGTAGCTCACTTTTCTCCTGATACTGACTGATTCTGGGGCCTCCTTTAGCTCACTCTTCTCCTGATGCTGACTGATTCTGGGTCTTCCTTTCGGTCACTGACCTACTGATGCTGACTGACACTGACCCTGAGTCCTCCTTTCGCTCACTGTTCTCCTGAAGCTGACTGACTCTGGGTCCTCCTTTCGCTCACTGTTCTCCTGATGCTGACTGACTCTGGGTCTTCCTTTCGCTCACTGTTCTCCTGATGCTGACTGACACTGACCCTGAGTCCTCCTTTAGCTCACTATTCTCCTGATGCTGACTGACTCTGGGTCCTCCTTTAGCTCACTTTTCTCCTGATACTGACTGATTCTGGGGCCTCCTTTAGCTCACTGTTCTGCTGATGCTGACTGACTCTGGGTCCTCCTTTAGCTCATTCTTCTCCTGATGCCGACTGATTCTGGGTCCTCCTTTAACTCACTGTTCTCCTGATACTGACTGACTCTGGGTCCTCCTTTAGCTCACTATTCTCCTGATGCTGACTGACTCTGGGTCCTCCTTTAGCTCACTTTTCTCCTGATACTGACTGACACTGGGTCCTCCGTTAGCTCACTGTTCTGCTGATGCTGACTGTCTCTGGGTCCTCCTTTAGCTCACTCTTCTCCTGATGCTGACTGATTCTGGGTCCTCCTTTAGCTCACTGTTCTCCTGATGCTGACTGACTCTGGTTCCTCCTTTAACTCACTGTTCTACTGATGCTGACTGACTCTGGGTCCTCCTTTAGCTCACTCTTCTCCTGATGCTGACTGATTCTGGGTCTTCCTTTCGCTCACTGTTCTCCTGATGCTGACTGACACTGACCCTGAGTCCTCCTTTAGCTCACTGTTCTCCTGATGCTGACTGACTCTGGGTCCTCCTTTAGCTCACTGTTCTCCTGATACTGACTGATTCTGGGGCCTCCTTTAGCTCACTGTTCTACTGATACTGACTGACTCTGGGTCCTCCTTTAGCTCACTGTTCTACTGATACTGACTGACTCTGGATTCTCTTGTAGCTCACTTTTCTCCTGATACTGACTGATTCTGGGTCCTCTTTTAGCTCACTGTTCTACTGATGCTGACTGACTCTGGGTCCTCCTTTAGCTCACTGTTCTACTGATGCTGACTGACTCTGGGTCCTCCTTTAGCTCACTGTTCTCCTGATACTGACTGACTCTGGATTCACTTGTAGCTCACTTTTCTCCTGATACTGACTGATTCTGGGGCCTCTTTTAGCTCACTGTTCTACTGATGCTGACTGACTCTGGGTCCTCCTTTAGCTCACTCTTCTCCTGATGCTGACTGATTCTGGGTCCTCCTTTAGCTCACTGTTCTCCTGATGCTGACTGACTCTGGGTCCTCCTTTAACTCACTGTGCTACTGATGCTGACTGACTCTGACTCTGGGTCCTCCTATAACTCACTGTTCTACTGATACTGACTGACACTGGGTCCTCCTTTAGCTCACTGTTCTCCTGATACTGACTGAAACTGGGTCCTCCTTTAGCTCACTGTTCTCCTGATACTGACTGACACTGGGTCCTCCTTTATCTCACTGTTCTACTGATGCTGACTGACACTGGATTCTCTTGTAGATCACTTTTCTCCTGATAATGACTGATTCTGCGGCCTCCTTTAGCTCACTGTTCTACTGATACTGACTGACTCTGGGTCCTCCTTTAGATCACTGTTCTGCTGATGCTGACTGACTCTGGGTCCTCCTTTAGCTCACTCTTCTCCTGATGCTGACTGATTCTGGGTCCTCCTTTAGCTCACTGTTCTCCTGATGCTGACTGACTCTGGGTCCTCCTTTAACTCACTGTTCTACTGATGCTGACTGACACTGGATTCTCTTGTAGATCACTTTTCTCCTGATAATGACTGATTCTGCGGCCTCCTTTAGCTCACTGTTCTACTGATAGTGACTGACTCTGGGTCCTCCTTTAGCTCACTGTTCTACTGATACTGACTGATTCTGGGTCCTCCTTTAGCTCACTGTTCTCCTGATGCTGACTGATTCTGGGTCCTCCTTTAGCTCACTGTTCTCCTGATACTGACTGACACTGGGTCCTCCTTTAGCTCACTCTTCTCCTGATACTGACTGACACTGGGTCCTCCTTTAGCTCACTGTTCTACTGATGCTGACTGACTCTGGTTCCACTTAAAGCTCACTGTTCTACTGATGCTGACTGACTCTGGGTCCTCCTTTAGCTCACTGTTCTACTGATACTGACTGACTCTGGATTCTCTTGTAGCTCACTTTTCTCCTGATACTGACTGATTCTATGGCCTTCTTTAGCTCACTGTTCTGTTGATGCTGACTGACTCTGGGTCCTCCTTTAGCTCACTCTTCTCCTGATGCTGACTGATTCTGGGTCCTCCTTTAGCTTACTGTTCTCCTGATGCTGACTGATTCTGGGTCCTCCTTTAGCTCACTGTTCTCCTGATGCTGACTGACTCTGGGTCCTCCTTTAACTCACTGTTCTACTTATGCTGACTGACTGACTCTGGGTCCTCCTTTAACTCACTGTTCTACTGATGCTGACTGACTCTGGCTCCTCCTTTAGCTCACTTTTCTCCTGATACTGACTGACTCTGGGTCCTCCTTTAGCTCCCTGTTCTCCTGATGCTGACTGACACTGACGCTGAGTCCTCCTTTAGCTCCTGTTCTCCTGATACTGACTGACTCTGACTCTGGGTCCCCCCTTAGCTCACTGTTCTACTGATGCCGACTGACTGTGGGTCCTCCTTTAGCTCACTGTTCTGCTGATGGTGACTGACTCTGGCTCTGGGTCCTCCTTTAGCTCACGGTTCTGCTGATGCTGACTGACTCTGACTCTCGGTCCTCCTTTAACTTACTATTCTACTGATGCTGACTGACTCTGGGTCCTCCTTTAGCTCACTGTTCTGCTGATGCTGACTGACTCTGGGTCCTCCTTTAGCTCACTGTTCTACTGATACTGACTGACTCTGGATTCTCTTGTAGCTCACTTTTCTCCTGATACTGACTGATTAGGGGGCCTCCTTTAGCTCACTCTTCTCCTGATGCTGACTGATTCTGGGTCTTCCTTTCGGTCACTGTCCTACTGATGCTGACTGACACTGACCCTGAGTCCTCCTTTAGCTCACTGTTCTCCTGATGCTGACTGACTCTGGGTCTTCCTTTCGCTCACTGTTCTCCTGATGCTGACTGACACTGACCCTGAGTCCTCCTTTAGCTCACTGTTCTCCTGATGCTGACTGACTCTGGGTCCTCCTTTAGCTCACTGTTCTCCTGATACTGACTGATTCTGGGGCCTCCTTTAGCTCACTGTTCTACTGATACTGACTGACTCTGGGTCCTCCTTTAGCTCACTGTTCTACTGATACTGACTGACTCTGGATTCTCTTGTAGCTCACTTTTCTCCTGATACTGACTGATTCTGGGGCCTCCTTTAGCTCACTCTTCTCCTGATGCTGACTGATTCTGGGTCTTCCTTTCGGTCACTGACCTACTGATGCTGACTGACACTGACCCTGAGTCCTCCTTTCGCTCACTGTTCTCCTGAAGCTGACTGACTCTGGGTCCTCCTTTCGCTCACTGTTCTCCTGATGCTGACTGACTCTGGGTCTTCCTTTCGCTCACTGTTCTCCTGATGCTGACTGACACTGACCCTGAGTCCTCCTTTAGCTCACTATTCTCCTGATGCTGACTGACTCTGGGTCCTCCTTTAGCTCACTTTTCTCCTGATACTGACTGATTCTGGGGCCTCCTTTAGCTCACTGTTCTGCTGATGCTGACTGACTCTGGGTCCTCCTTTAGCTCATTCTTCTCCTGATGCCGACTGATTCTGGGTCCTCCTTTAACTCACTGTTCTCCTGATACTGACTGACTCTGGGTCCTCCTTTAGCTCACTATTCTCCTGATGCTGACTGACTCTGGGTCCTCCTTTAGCTCACTTTTCTCCTGATACTGACTGATTCTGGGGCCTCCGTTAGCTCACTGTTCTGCTGATGCTGACTGTCTCTGGGTCCTCCTTTAGCTCACTCTTCTCCTGATGCTGACTGATTCTGGGTCCTCCTTTAGCTCACTGTTCTCCTGATGCTGACTGACTCTGGTTCCTCCTTTAACTCACTGTTCTACTGATGCTGACTGACTCTGGGTCCTCCTTTAGCTCACTCTTCTCCTGATGCTGACTGATTCTGGGTCTTCCTTTCGCTCACTGTTCTCCTGATGCTGACTGACACTGACCCTGAGTCCTCCTTTAGCTCACTGTTCTCCTGATGCTGACTGACTCTGGGTCCTCCTTTAGCTCACTGTTCTCCTGATACTGACTGATTCTGGGGCCTCCTTTAGCTCACTGTTCTACTGATACTGACTGACTCTGGGTCCTCCTTTAGCTCACTGTTCTACTGATACTGACTGACTCTGGATTCTCTTGTAGCTCACTTTTCTCCTGATACTGACTGATTCTGGGTCCTCTTTTAGCTCACTGTTCTACTGATGCTGACTGACTCTGGGTCCTCCTTTAGCTCACTGTTCTACTGATGCTGACTGACTCTGGGTCCTCCTTTAGCTCACTGTTCTCCTGATACTGACTGACTCTGGATTCACTTGTAGCTCACTTTTCTCCTGATACTGACTGATTCTGGGGCCTCTTTTAGCTCACTGTTCTACTGATGCTGACTGACTCTGGGTCCTCCTTTAGCTCACTCTTCTCCTGATGCTGACTGATTCTGGGTCCTCCTTTAGCTCACTGTTCTCCTGATGCTGACTGACTCTGGGTCCTCCTTTAACTCACTGTGCTACTGATGCTGACTGACTCTGACTCTGGGTCCTCCTATAACTCACTGTTCTACTGATACTGACTGACACTGGGTCCTCCTTTAGCTCACTGTTCTCCTGATACTGACTGAAACTGGGTCCTCCTTTAGCTCACTGTTCTCCTGATACTGACTGACACTGGGTCCTCCTTTATCTCACTGTTCTACTGATGCTGACTGACACTGGATTCTCTTGTAGATCACTTTTCTCCTGATAATGACTGATTCTGCGGCCTCCTTTAGCTCACTGTTCTACTGATACTGACTGACTCTGGGTCCTCCTTTAGATCACTGTTCTGCTGATGCTGACTGACTCTGGGTCCTCCTTTAGCTCACTCTTCTCCTGATGCTGACTGATTCTGGGTCCTCCTTTAGCTCACTGTTCTCCTGATGCTGACTGACTCTGGGTCCTCCTTTAACTCACTGTTCTACTGATGCTGACTGACACTGGATTCTCTTGTAGATCACTTTTCTCCTGATAATGACAAATTCTGCGGCCTCCTTTAGCTCACTGTTCTACTGATAGTGACTGACTCTGGGTCCTCCTTTAGCTCACTGTTCTACTGATACTGACTGATTCTGGGTCCTCCTTTAGCTCACTGTTCTCCTGATGCTGACTGATTCTGGGTCCTCCTTTAGCTCACTGTTCTCCTGATACTGACTGACACTGGGTCCTCCTTTAGCTCACTCTTCTCCTGATACTGACTGACACTGGGTCCTCCTTGAGCTCACTGTTCTACTGATGCTGACTGACTCTGGTTCCACTTAAAGCTCACTGTTCTCCTGATGCTGACTGACTCTGGGTCCTCCTTTAGCTCACTGTTCTACTGATACTGACTGACTCTGGATTCTCTTGTAGCTCACTTTTCTCCTGATACTGACTGATTCTATGGCCTTCTTTAGCTCACTGTTCTGTTGATGCTGACTGACTCTGGGTCCTCCTTTAGCTCACTGTTCTCCTGATGCTGACTGACTCTGGGTCCTCCTTTAACTCACTGTTCTACTGATGCTGACTGACTCTGGGTCCTCCTTTAGCTCACTGTTCTACTGATACTGACTGACTCTGGGTCCTCCTTTAGCTCACTGTTCTACTGATGCTGACTGACTCTGGGTCCTCCTTTAACTCACTGTTCTACTGATGCTGACTGACTCTGACTCTGGCTCCTCCTTTAACTCACTGTTCTACTGATGCTGACTGACTCTGGGTCCTCCTTTAGCTCACTGTTCTACTGATACTGACTGACTCTGGATTCTCTTGTAGCTGACTTTTCTCCTGATACTGACTGATTCTGGGTCCTCTTTTAGCTCACTGTTCTACTGATGCTGACTGGCTCTGGGTCCTCCTTTAGCTCACTGTTCTACTGATGCTGACTGACTCTGGGTCCTCCTTTAGCTCACTGTTGTACTGATACTGACTGACTCTGGATTCTCTTGTAGCTCACTTTTCTCCTGATACTGACTGATTCTGGGTCCTCTTTTAGCTCACTGTTCTACTGATGCTGACTGACTCTGGGTCCTCCTTTAGCTCACTCTTCTCCCGATGCTGACTGATTCTGGGTCCTCCTTTAGCTCACTGTGCTACTGATGCTGACTAACTCTGGGTCCTCCTTTAGCTCACTGTTCTCCTGATACTGACTGACACTGGGTCCTCCTTTAGCTCACTGTTCTCCTGATACTGACTGACACTGGTCCTCCTTTATCTCACTGTTCTACTGATGCTGACTGACACTGGATTCTCTTGTAGATCACTTTTCTCCTGATAATGACTGATTCTGCGGCCTCCTTTAGCTCACTGTTCTACTGATACTGACTGACTCTGGGTCCTCCTTTAGCTAACTGTTCTCCTGATAGTGACTGACTCTGGGTCCTCCTTTAGCTCACTGTTCTACTGATACTGACTGATTCTGGGTCCTCCTTTAGCTCACTGTTCTCCTGATGCTGACTGATTCTGGGTCCTCCTTTAGCTCACTGTTCTCCTGATACTGACTGACACTGGGTCCTCCTTTAGCTCACTCTTCTCCTGATACTGACTGACACTGGGTCCTCCTTTCGCTCACTGTTCTACTGATGCTGACTGACTCTGGTTCCACTTAAAGCTCACTGTTCTACTGATGCTGACTGACTCTGGGTCCTCCTTTAGCTCACTGTTCTACTGATACTGACTGACTCTGGATTCTCTTGTAGCTCACTTTTCTCCTGATACTGACTGATTCTATGGCCTTCTTTAGCTCACTGTTCTGTTGATGCTGACTGACTCTGGGTCCTCCTTTAGCTCACTCTTCTCCTGATGCTGACTGATTCTGGGTCCTCCTTTAGCTCACTGTTCTCCTGATGCTGACTGACTCTGGGTCCTCCTTTAACTCACTGTTCTACTGATGCTGACTGACTGACTCTGGGTCCTCCTTTAACTCACTGTTCTACTGATGCTGACTGACTCTGGCTCCTCCTTTAGCTCACGTTTCTCCTGATACTGACTGACTCTGGGTCCTCCTTTAGCTCCCTGTTCTCCTGATGCTGACTGACACTGACGCTGAGTCCTCCTTTAGCTCCTGTTCTCCTGATACTGACTGACTCTGACTCTGGGTCCCCCCTTAGCTCACTGTTCTACTGATGCTGACTGACTGTGGGTCCTCCTTTAGCTCACTGTTCTGCTGATGGTGACTGACTCTGGCTCTGGGTCCTCCTTTAGCTCACGGTTCTGCTGATGCTGACTGACTCTGACTCTCGGTCCTCCTTTAACTTACTATTCTACTGATGCTGACTGACTCTGGGTCCTCCTTTAGCTCACTGTTCTACTGATGCTGACTGACTCTGGGTCCTCCTTTAGCTCACTGTTCAACTGATACTGACTGACTCTGGATTCTCTTGTAGATCACTTTTCTCCTGATACTGACTGATTAGGGGGCCTCCTTTAGCTCACTCTTCTCCTGATGCTGACTGATTCTGGGTCTTCCTTTCGGTCACTGTCCTACTGATGCTGACTGACACTGACCCTGAGTCCTCCTTTAGCTCACTGTTCTCCTGATGCTGACTGACTCTGGGTCTTCCTTTCGCTCACTGTTCTCCTGATGCTGACTGACACAGACCCTGAGTCCTCCTTTAGCTCACTGTTCTCCTGATGCTGACTGACTCTGGGTCCTCCTTTAGCTCACTGTTCTCCTGATACTGACTGATTCTGGGGCCTCCTTTAGCTCACTGTTCTACTGATACTGACTGACTCTGGGTCCTCCTTTAGCTCACTGTTCTACTGATACTGACTGACTCTGGATTCTCTTGTAGCTCACTTTTCTCCTGATACTGACTGATTCTGGGGCCTCCTTTAGCTCACTCTTCTCCTGATGCTGACTGATTCTGGGTCTTCCTTTCGGTCACTGACCTACTGATGCTGACTGACACTGACCCTGAGTCCTCCTTTAGCTCACTGTTCTCCTGATGCTGACAGACTCTGGGTCTTCCTTTCGCTCACTGTTCTCCTGATGCTGACTGACACTGACCCTGAGTCCTCCTTTAGCTCACTATTCTCCTGATGCTGACTGACTCTGGGTCCTCCTTTAGCTCACTTTTCTCCTGATACTGACTGATTCTGGGGCCTCCTTTAGCTCACTGTTCTGCTGATGCTGACTGACTCTGGGTCCTCCTTTAGCTCACTCTTCTCCTGATGCTGACTGATTCTGGGTCCTCCTTTAGCTCACTGTTCTCCTGATGCTGACTGACTCTGGTTCCTCCTTTAACTCACTGTTCTACTGATGCTGACTGACTCTGGGTCCTCCTTTAGCTCACTCTTCTCCTGATGCTGACTGATTCTGGGTCTTCCTTTCGCTCACTGGTCTCCTGATGCTGACTGACACTGACCCTGAGTCCTCCTTTAGCTCACTGTTCTCCTGATGCTGACTGACTCTGGGTCCTCCTTTAGCTCACTGTTCTCCTGATACTGACTGATTCTGGGGCCTCCTTTAGCTCACTGTTCTACTGATACTGACTGACTCTGGGTCCTCCTTTAGCTCACTGTTCTACTGATACTGACTGACTCTGGATTCTCTTGTAGCTCACTTTTCTCCTGATACTGACTGATTCTGGGTCCTCTTTTAGCTCACTGTTCTACTGATGCTGACTGACTCTGGGTCCTCCTTTAGCTCACTGTTCTACTGATGCTGACTGACTCTGGGTCCTCCTTTAGCTCACTGTTCTACTGATACTGACTGACTCTGGATTCACTTGTAGCTCACTTTTCTCCTGATACTGACTGATTCTGGGGCCTCTTTTAGCTCACTGTTCTACTGATGCTGACTGACTCTGGGTCCTCCTTTAGCTCACTCTTCTCCTGATGCTGACTGATTCTGGGTCCTCCTTTAGCTCACTGTTCTCCTGATGCTGACTGACTCTGGGTCCTCCTTTAACTCACTGTGCTACTGATGCTGACTGACTCTGGGTCCTCCTTTAGCTCACTCTTCTCCTGATGCTGACTGATTCTGGGTCCTCCTTTAGCTCACTGTTCTCCTGATGCTGACTGACTCTGGGTCCTCCTTTAACTCACTGTTCTACTGATGCTGACTGACACTGGATTCTCTTGTAGATCACTTTTCTCCTGATAATGACTGATTCTGCGGCCTCCTTTAGCTCACTGTTCTACTGATAGTGACTGACTCTGGGTCCTCCTTTAGCTCACTGTTCTACTGATACTGACTGATTCTGGGTCCTCCTTTAGCTCACTGTTCTCCTGATGCTGACTGATTCTGGGTCCTCCTTTAGCTCACTGTTCTCCTGATACTGACTGACACTGGGTCCTCCTTTAGCTCACTCTTCTCCTGATACTGACTGACACTGGGTCCTCCTTTAGCTCACTGTTCTACTGATGCTGACTGACTCTGGTTCCACTTAAAGCTCACTGTTCTACTGATGCTGACTGACTCTGGGTCCTCCTTTAGCTCACTGTTCTACTGATACTGACTGACTCTGGATTCTCTTGTAGCTCACTTTTCTCCTGATACTGACTGTTTCTATGGCCTTCTTTAGCTCACTGTTCTGTTGATGCTGACTGACTCTGGGTCCTCCTTTAGCTCACTCTTCTCCTGATGCTGACTGATTCTGGGTCCTCCTTTAGCTTACTGTTCTCCTGATGCTGACTGATTCTGGGTCCTCCTTTAGCTCACTGTTCTCCTGATGCTGACTGACTCTGGGTCCTCCTTTAACTCACTGTTCTACTGATGCTGACTGACTGACTCTGGGTCCTCCTTTAACTCACTGTTCTACTGATGCTGACTGACTCTGGCTCCTCCTTTAGCTCACTTTTCTCCTGATACTGACTGACTCTGGGTCCTCCTTTAGCTCCCTGTTCTCCTGATGCTGACTGACACTGACGCTGAGTCCTCCTTTAGCTCCTGTTCTCCTGATACTGACTGACTCTGACTCTGGGTCCCCCCTTAGCTCACTGTTCTACTGATACTGACTGAGTCTGGGTCCTCCTTTAGCTCACTGTTCTACTGATACTGACTGACTCTGGGTCCTCCTTTAGCTCACTGTTCTACTGATACTGACTGACTCTGGGTCCTCCTTTAGCTCACTGTTCTACTGATACTGACTGACTCTGGGTCCTCCTTTAACTCACTGTTCTACTGATACTCACTGACTCTGACTCTGGGTCCTCCTTTAACTCACTGTTCTACTGATGCTGACTGACTCTGACTCTGGGTCCTCCTTTAGCTCACTGTTCTACTGATACTGACTGACTCTGGATTATCTTGTAGCTCACTTTTCTCCTGATGCTGACTGATTCTATGGCCTTCTTTAGCTCACTGTTCTGCTGATGCTGACTGACTCTGGGGCCCCCTTTAGCTCACTGTTCTACTGATGCTGACTGACTCTGGGTCCTCCTTTAGCTCACTGCTCTACTGATGCTGACTGACTCTGGCTCCTCCTTTAGCTCACTTTTCTCCTGATACTGACTGACTCTGGGTCCTCCTTTAGCTCACTGTTCTCCTGATACTGACTGACACTGGGTCCTCCTTTAGCTCACTGTTCTACTCATACTGACTGACTCTGGATTCTCTTGTAGCTCACTGTTCTGCTGATGCTGACTGATTCTGGGTCCTCCTTTAGCTCACTGTTCTACTGATACTGACTGACTCTGGGTCCTCCTTTAACTCACTGTTCTACTGATACTGACTGACTCTGGGTCCTCCTTTAGCTCACTGTTCTACTGATACTGACTGACTCTGGGTCCTCCTTTAACTCACTGTTCTACTGATACTGACTGACTCTGACTCTGACTCTGGGTCCTCCTTTAACTCACTGTTCTACTGATGCTGACTGACTCTGACTCTGGGTCCTCCTTTAGCTCACTGTTCTACTGATACTGACTGACTCTGGATTATCTTGTAGCTCACTTTTCTCCTGATGCTGACTGATTCTATGGCCTTCTTTAGCTCACTGTTCTGCTGATGCTGACTGACTCTGGGTCCCCCTTTAGCTCACTGTTCTACTGATGCTGACTGACACTGGGTCCTCCTTTAGCTCACTGTTCTACTCATACTGACTGACTCTGGATTCTCTTGTAGCTCAATGTTCTGCTGATGCTGACTGATTCTGGGTCCTCTTTTAGCTCACTGTTCTCCTGATGCTGACTGACACTGACCCTGAGTCCTCCTTTAGCTCCTGTTCTCCTGATACTGACTGACTCTGGTTCCACGTTTAGCTCACTGTTCTACTGATACTGACTGACTCTGGGTCCTCCTTTAGCTCACTGTTCTACTGATACTGACTGACTCTGGATTCTCTTGTAGCTCACTTTTCTCCTGATACTGACTGATTCTGGGGCCTCCTTGAGCTCACTGTTCTGCTGATGCTGACTGACTCTGGGTCCTCCTTTAGCTCACTCTTCTCCTGATGCTGACTGATTCTGGGTCCTCCTTTAGCTCACTGTTCTCCTGATGCTGACTGACTCTGGTTCCTCCTTTAACTCACTGTTCTACTGATGCTGACTGACTCTGGGTCCTCCTTTAGCTCACTCTTCTCCTGATGCTGACTGATTCTGGGTCCTCCTTTAGCTCACTGTTCTCCTGACACTGACTGACACTGACCCTGAGTCCTCCTTTAGCTCACTGTTCTCCTGATGCTGACTGACTCTGGGTCCTCCTTTCGCTCACTGTTCTCCTGATACTGACTGATTCTGGGGCCTCCTTTAGCTCACTGTTCTACTGATACTGACTGACTCTGGGTCCTCCTTTAGCTCACTGTTCTACTGATACTGACTGACTCTGGATTCTCTTGTAGCTCACTTTTCTCCTGATACTGACTGATTCTGGGTCCTCTTTTAGCTCACTGTTCTACTGATGCTGACTGACTCTGGGTCCTCCTTTAGCTCACTGTTCTACTGATGCTGACTGACTCTGGGTCCTCCTTTAGCTCACTGTTCTACTGATACTGACTAACTCTGGATTCACTTGTAGCTCACTTTTCTCCTGATACTGACTGATTCTGGGTCCTCCTTTAGCTCACTCTTCTCCTGATGCTGACTGATTCTGGGTCCTCCTTTAGCTCACTGTTCTGATGCTGACAGACTCTGGGTCCTCCTTTAACTCACTGTGCTACTGATGCTGACTGACTCTGACTCTGGGTCCTCCTATAACTCACTGTTCTACTGATACTGACTGACACTGGGTCCTCCTTTAGCTCACTGTTCTCCTGATACTGACTGACACTGGGTCCTCCCTTAGCTCACTGTTCTCCTGATACTGACTGACACTGGGTCCTCCTTTATCTCACTGTTCTACTGATGCTGACTGACACTGGATTCTCTTGTAGATCACTTTTCTCCTGATAATGACTGATTCTGCGGCCTCCTTTAGCTCACTGTTCTACTGATACTGACTGACTCTGGGTCCTCCTTTAGCTCACTGTTCTGCTGATGCTGACTGACTGTGGGTCCTCCTTTAGCTCACTCTTCTCCTGATACTGACTGACACTGGGTCCTCCTTTAGCTCACTGTTCTCCTGATACTGACTGACACTGGGTCCTCCTTTATCTCACTGTTCTACTGATGCTGACTGACACTGGATTCTCTTGTAGATCACTTTTCTCCTGATAATGACTGATTCTGCGGCCTCCTTTAGCTCACTGTTCTACTGATACTGACTGACTCTGGGTCCTCCTTTAGCTCACTGTTCTGCTGATGCTGACTGACTCTGGGTCCTCCTTTAGCTCACTCTTCTCCTGATGCTGACTGATTCTGGGTCCTCCTTTAGCTCACTGTTCTCCTGATGCTGACTGACTCTGGGTCCTCCTTTAACTCACTGTTCTACTGATGCTGACTGACTCTGACTCTGGGTCCTCCTTTAACTCACTGTTCTACTGATGCTGACTGACTCTGGGTCCTCCTTTAGCTCACTGTTCTACTGATACTGACTGACTCTGGGTCCTCCTTTAGCTCACTGTTCTACTGATGCTGACTGACTCTGGGTCCTCCTTTAACTCACTGTTCTACTGATGCTGACTCACTCTGGGTCCTCCTTTAGCTCACTGTTCTACTGATACTGACTGACTCTGGATTCTCTTGTAGCTCACTTTTCTCCTGATACTGACTGATTCTGGGTCCTCTTTTAGCTCACTGTTCTACTGATGCTGACTGGCTCTGGGTCCTCCTTTAGCTCACTGTTCTACTGATGCTGACTGACTCTGGGTCCTCCTTTAGCTCACTGTTGTACTGATACTGACTGACTCTGGATTCTCTTGTAGCTCACTTTTCTCCTGATACTGACTGATTCTGGGTCCTCTTTTAGCTCACTGTTCTACTGATGCTGACTGACTCTGGGTCCTCCTTTAGCTCACTCTTCTCCCGATGCTGACTGATTCTGGGTCCTCCTTTAGCTCACTGTGCTACTGATGCTGACTAACTCTGGGTCCTCCTTTAGCTCACTGTTCTCCTGATACTGACTGACACTGGGTCCTCCTTTAGCTCACTGTTCTCCTGATACTGACTGACACTGGTCCTCCTTTATCTCACTGTTCTACTGATGCTGACTGACACTGGATTCTCTTGTAGATCACTTTTCTCCTGATAATGACTGATTCTGTGGCCTCCTTTAGCTCACTGTTCTACTGATACTGACTGACTCTGGGTCCTCCTTTAGCTAACTGTTCTCCTGATAGTGACTGACTCTGGGTCCTCCTTTAGCTCACTGTTCTACTGATACTGACTGATTCTGGGTCCTCCTTTAGCTCACTGTTCTCCTGATGCTGACTGATTCTGGGTCCTCCTTTAGCTCACTGTTCTCCTGATACTGACTGACACTGGGTCCTCCTTTAGCTCACTCTTCTCCTGATACTGACTGACACTGGGTCCTCCTTTAGCTCACTGTTCTACTGATGCTGACTGACTCTGGTTCCACTTAAAGCTCACTGTTCTACTGATGCTGACTGACTCTGGGTCCTCCTTTAGCTCACTGTTCTACTGATACTGACTGACTCTGGATTCTCTTGTAGCTCACTTTTCTCCTGATACTGACTGATTCTATGGCCTTCTTTAGCTCACTGTTCTGTTGATGCTGACTGACTCTGGGTCCTCCTTTAGCTCACTCTTCTCCTGATGCTGACTGATTCTGGGTCCTCCTTTAGCTTACTGTTCTCCTGATGCTGACTGATTCTGGGTCCTCCTTTAGCTCACTGTTCTCCTGATGCTGACTGACTCTGGGTCCTCCTTTAGCTCACTGTTCTATTGATGCTGACTGATTCTGGGTCCTCCTCTAGCTCACTCTTCTACTGATGCTGACTGACTCTGGGTCCTCCTTTCGCTCACTGTTCTCCTGATGCTGACTGACTCTGGGTCCTCCATTAGCTCACTGTTCTCCTGATACTGACTGATTCTGCGGCCTCCTTTAGCTCACTGTTCTACTGATACTGACTGACTCTGGGTCCTCCTTTAGCTCACTGTTCTACTGATGATGACTGACTCTGGTTCCACTTAAAGCTCACTGTTCTACTGATACTGACTGACTCGGGGTCCTCCTTTAGCTCACTGTTCTCCTGACACTGACTGACTCTGGGTCCTCCTTTAGCTCACTGTTCTACTGATACTGCCTAATTCTGGGTCTTCCTTTAGCTCACTGTTCTACTGTTACTGACTGACTCTGGGTCCTCCTTTAGCTCACTGTTCTCCTGATACTGACTGATTCTGGGTCTTCCTTTAGCTCACTGTTCTCCTGATGCTGACTGACTCTGGGTCCTCCTTCAGCTCACTCTTCTCCTGATGCTGACTGATTCTGGGTCCTCCTTTAGCTCACTGTTCTCCTGATGCTGACTGACTCTGGGTCCTCCTTTAACTCACTGTTCTACTGATGCTGACTGACTCTGACTCTGGGTCCTCCTTTAACTCACTGTTCTACTGATGCTGACTGACTCTGGGTCCTCCTTTAGCTCACTGTTCTACTGATGCTGACTGACTCTGGGTCCTCCTTTAGCTCACTGTTCTCCTGATACTGACTGACTCTGGGTCCTCCTTTAGCTCACTGTTCTCCTGATACTGACTGACACTGGGTCCTCCTTTAGCTCACTGTTCTGCTGATGGTGACTGGCTCTGGGTCCTCCTTTAGCTCACTGTTCTCCTGATACTGACTGACACTGGGTCCTCCTTTAGCTCACTGTTCTACTGATGCTGACTGACTCTGGTTCCACTTAAAGCTCACTGTTCTACTGATACTGACTGACTCTGGGTCCTCCTTGAGCTCACTGTTCTACTGATACTGACTGATTCTGGGTCCTCCTTTAGCTCACTGTTCTCCTGATGCTGACTGATTCTGCGGCCTCCTTTAGCTCACTGTTCTCCTGATACTGACTGATTCTGGGTCTTCCTTTCGGTCACTGTCCTACTGATGCTGACTGACACTGACCCTGAGTCCTCCTTTAGCTCACTGTTCTCCTGATGCTGACTGACACTGACCCTGAGTCCTCCTTTAGCTCCTGTTCTCTTGTTACTGACTGACTCGGACTCTGGGTCCTCCTTTAGCTCACTGTTCTATTGATGCTGACTGATTCTGGGTCCTCCTCTCGCTCACTCTTCTACTGATGCTGACTGACTCTGGGTCCTCCTTTCGCTCACTGTTCTTCTGATGCTGACTGACTCTGGGTCCTCCTTTAGCTCACTGTTCTCCTGATACTGACTGATTCTGGGGCCTCCTTTAGCTCACTGTTCTACTGATACTGACTGACTCAGGGTCCTCCTTTAGCTCAATGTTCTACTGATACTGACTGACTCTGGGTCCTCCTTTAGCTCACTGTTCTACTGATGATGACTGACTCTGGTTCCACTTAAAGCTCACTGTTCTACTGATACTGACTGACTCGGGGTCCTCCTTTAGCTCACTGTTCTCCTGACACTGACTGACTCTGGGTTCTCCTTTAGCTCACTCTTCTCTGATGCTGACTGATTCTGGGTCCTCCTTTAGCTCACTGTTCTCCTGATGCTGACTGACTCTGGGTCCTCCTTGAACTCACTGTTCTACTGATGCTGACTGACTCTGACTCTGGGTTCCCCCTTTAACTCACTGTTCTACTGATGCTGACTGACTCTGGGTCCTCCTTTAGCTCACTGTTCTACTGATACTGACTGACTCTGGGTCCTCCTTTAGCTCACTGTTCTCCTGATACTGACTGACTCTGGGTCCTCCTTTAGCTCACTGTTCTCCTGATACTGACTGACACTGGGTCCTCCTTTAGCTCACTGTTCTGCTGATGGTGACTGGCTCTGGGTCCTCCTTTAGCTCACTGTTCTCCTGATACTGACTGACACTGGGTCCTCCTTTAGCTCACTGTTCTACTGATGCTGACTGACTCTGGTTCCACTTAAAGCTCACTGTTCTACTGATACTGACTGACTCTGGGTCCTCCTTGAGCTCACTGTTCTACTGATACTGACTGATTCTGGGTCCTCCTTTAGCTCACTGTTCTCCTGATGCTGACTGATTCTGCGGCCTCCTTTAGCTCACTGTTCTCCTGATACTGACTGATTCTGGGTCTTCCTTTCGGTCACTGTCCGACTGATGCTGACTGACACTGACCCTGAGTCCTCCTTTAGCTCACTGTTCTCCTGATGCTGACTGACACTGACCCTGAGTCCTCCTTTAGCTCCTGTTCTCTTGTTACTGACTGACTCTGGTTCCACTTAAAGCTCACTGTTCTACTGATACTGACTGACTCGGGGTCCTCCTTTAGCTCACTGTTCTCCTGACACTGACTGACTCTGGGTTCTCCTTTAGCTCACTGTTCTACTGATACTGACTGATTCTGGGTCCTCCTTTAGCTCACTGTTCTGCTGATGCTGACTGACTCTGGGTCCTCCTTTAGCTCACTCTTCTCTGATGCTGACTGATTCTGGGTCCTCCTTTAGCTCACTGTTCTCCTGATGCTGACTGACTCTGGGTCCTCCTTGAACTCACTGTTCTACTGATGCTGACTGACTCTGACTCTGGGTTCCCCCTTTAACTCACTGTTCTACTGATGCTGACTGACTCTGGGTCCTCCTTTAGCTCACTGTTCTACTGATACTGACTGACTCTGGGTCCTCCTTTAGCTCACTGTTCTACTGATGCTGACTGACTCTCGGTCCTCCTTTAACTCACTGTTCTACTGATGCTGACTGACTCTGACTCTGGCTCCTCCTTTAACTCACTGTTCCACTGATGCTGACTGACTCTGGGTCCTCCTTTAGCTCACTGTTCTACTGATACTGACTGACTCTGGATTCTCTTGTAGCTCACTTTTCTCCTGATACTGACTGATTCTGGGTCCTCTTTTAGCTCACTGTTCTACTGATGCTGACTGGCTCTGGGTCCTCCTTTAGCTCACTGTTCTACTGATGCTGACTGACTCTGGGTCCTCCTTTAGCTCACTGTTGTACTGATACTGACTGACTCTGGATTCTCTTGTAGCTCACTTTTCTCCTGATACTGACTGATTCTGGGTCCTCTTTTAGCTCACTGTTCTACTGATGCTGACTGACTCTGGGTCCTCCTTTAGCTCACTCTTCTCCCGATGCTGACTGATTCTGGGTCCTCCTTTAGCTCACTGTGCTACTGATGCTGACTAACTCTGGGTCCTCCTTTAGCTCACTGTTCTCCTGATACTGACTGACACTGGGTCCTCCGTTAGCTCACTGTTCTCCTGATACTGACTGACACTGGTCCTCCTTTATCTCACTGTTCTACTGATGCTGACTGACACTGGATTCTCTTGTAGATCACTTTTCTCCTGATAATGACTGATTCTGCGGCCTCCTTTAGCTCACTGTTCTACTGATACTGACTGACTCTGGGTCCTCCTTTAGCTAACTGTTCTCCTGATAGTGACTGACTCTGGGTCCTCCTTTAGCTCACTGTTCTACTGATACTGACTGATTCTGGGTCCTCCTTTAGCTCACTGTTCTCCTGATGCTGACTGATTCTGGGTCCTCCTTTAGCTCACTGTTCTCCTGATACTGACTGACACTGGGTCCTCCTTTAGCTCACTCTTCTCCTGATACTGACTGACACTGGGTCCTCCTTTAGCTCACTGTTCTACTGATGCTGACTGACTCTGGTTCCACTTAAAGCTCACTGTTCTACTGATGCTGACTGACTCTGGGTCCTCCTTTAGCTCACTGTTCTACTGATACTGACTGACTCTGGATTCTCTTGTAGCTCACTTTTCTCCTGATACTGACTGATTCTATGGCCTTCTTTAGCTCACTGTTCTGTTGATGCTGACTGACTCTGGGTCCTCCTTTAGCTCACTGTTCTACTGATACTGACTGACTCTGGATTCTCTTGTAGCTCACTTTTCTCCTGATACTGACTGATTCTATGGCCTTCTTTAGCTCACTGTTCTGTTGATGCTGACTGACTCTGGGTCCTCCTTTAGCTCACTCTTCTCCTGATGCTGACTGATTCTGGGTCCTCCTTTAGCTCACTGTTCTCCTGATGCTGACTGACTCTGGGTCCTCCTTTAACTCACTGTTCTACTGATGCTGACTGACTGACTCTGGGTCCTCCTTTAACTCACTGTTCTACTGATGCTGACTGACTCTGGCTCCTCCTTTAGCTCACTTTTCTCCTGATACTGACTGACACTGACGCTGAGTCCTCCTTTAGCTCCTGTTCTCCTGATACTGACTGACTCTGACTCTGGGTCCCCCCTTAGCTCACTGTTCTACTGATGCTGACTGACTGTGGGTCCTCCTTTAGCTCACTGTTCTGCTGATGGTGACTGACTCTGGCCCTGGGTCCTCCTTTAGCTCACGGTTCTGCTGATGCTGACTGACTCTGACTCTCGGTCCTCCTTTAACTTACTATTCTACTGATGCTGACTGACTCTGGGTCCTCCTTTAGCTCACTGTTCTACTGATGCTGACTGACTCTGGGTCCTCCTTTAGCTCACTGTTCTACTGATACTGACTGACTCTGGATTCTCTTGTAGATCACTTTTCTCCTGATACTGACTGATTAGGGGGCCTCCTTTAGCTCACTCTTCTCCTGATGCTGACTGATTCTGGGTCTTCCTTTCGGTCACTGTCCTACTGATGCTGACTGACACTGACCCTGAGTCCTCCTTTAGCTCACTGTTCTCCTGATGCTGACTGACTCTGGGTCTTCCTTTCGCTCACTGTTCTCCTGATGCTGACTGACACTGACCCTGAGTCCTCCTTTAGCTCACTGTTCTCCTGATGCTGACTGACTCTGGGTCCTCCTTTAGCTCACTGTTCTCCTGATACTGACTGATTCTGGGGCCTCCTTTAGCTCACTGTTCTCCTGATGCTGACTGACTCTGACTCTGGGTCCTCCTATAACTCACTGTTCTACTGATACTGACTGACACTGGGTTCTCCTTTAGCTCACTGTTCTACTGATGCTTACTGACTCTGGGTCCTCCTTTAGCTCACTGTTCTCCTGATACTGACTGACTCTGGGTCCTCCTTTAGCTCACTGTTCTCCTGATACTGACTGACACTGGGTCCTCCTTTAGCTCACTTTTCTCCTGATACTGACTGACACTGGGTCCTCCTTTAGCTCACTCTTCTCCTGATACTGACTGACACTGGGTCCTCCTTTAGCTCACTGTTCTACTGATGCTGACTGACTCTGGTTCCACTTAAAGCTCACTGTTCTACTGATACTGACTGACTCTGGGTCCTCCTTGAGCTCACTGTTCTACTGATACTGACTGATTCTGGGTCCTCCTTTAGCTCACTGTTCTCCTGATGCTGACTGATTCTGCGGCCTCCTTTAGCTCACTGTTCTCCTGATACTGACTGATTCTGGGTCTTCCTTTCGGTCACTGTCCTACTGATGCTGACTGACACTGACCCTGAGTCCTCCTTTAGCTCACTGTTCTCCTGATGCTGACTGACTCTGGGTCTTCCTTTCGCTCACTGTTCTCCTGATGCTGACTGACACTGACCCTGAGTCCTCCTTTAGCTCCTGTTCTCTTGTTACTGACTGACTCGGACTCTGGGTCCTCCTTTAGCTCACTGTTCTCCTGATGCTGACTGACTCTGGGTCCTCCTTTAGCTCACTGTTCTCCTGATACTGACTGATTCTGGGGCCTCCTTTAGCTCACTGTTCTCCTGATACTGACTGATTCTGGGGCCTCCTTTAGCTCACTGTTCTACTGATGCTGACTGACTCTGGGTCCTCCTTTCGCTCACTGTTCTCCTGATGCTGACTGACTCTGGGTCCTCCTTTCGCTCACTGTTCTCCTGATGCTGACTGACTCTGGGTCCTCCTTTAGCTCACTGTTCTCCTGATACTGACTGATTCTGGGGCCTCCTTTAGCTCACTGTTCTACTGATACTGATTGACTCAGGGTCCTCCTTTAGCTCACTCTTCTACTGATACTGACTGACTCTGGGTCCTCCTTTAGCTCACTGTTCTACTGATGATGACTGACTCTGGTTCCACTTAAAGCTCACTGTTCTACTGATACTGACTGACTCGGGGTCCTCCTTTAGCTCACTGTTCTCCTGACACTGACTGACTCTGGGTCCTCCTTTAGCTCACTGTTCTACTGATACTGACTGATTCTGGGTCTTCCTTTAGCTCACTGTTCTACTGTTACTGACTGACTCTGGGTCCTCCTTTCGCTCACTGTTCTCCTGATGCTGACTGACTCTGGGTCCTCCTTTAGCTCACTGTTCTCCTGATGCTGACTGACTCTGGGTCCTCCTTCAGCTCACTGTTCTACTGATGCTGACTGACTCTGGTTCCACTTAAAGCTCACTGTTCTACTGATGCTGACTGACTCTGGTTCCACTTAAAGCTCACTGTTCTACTGATGCTGACTGACTCTGGGTCCTCCTTTAGCTCACTGTTCCACTGATACTGACTGATTCTGGGTCCTCCTTTAGCTCACTGTTCTCCTGATAGTGACTGACTCTGGGTCCTCCTTTAGCTCACTGTTCTACTGATACTGACTGACTCTGGATTCTCTTGTAGCTCACATTTTTTCCTGATACTGACTGATTCTGGGTCCTCCTTTAGCTCACTGTTCTGCTGATGCTGACTGACTCTGGGTCCTCCTTTAGCTCACTCTTCTCCTGATGCTGACTGATTCTGGGTCCTCCTTGAGCTCACTGTTCTCCTGATGCTGACTGATTCTGGGTCCTCCTTTAGCTCACTGTTCTCCTGATGCTGACTGACTCTGGGTCCTCCTTTAACTCACTGTTCTACTGATGCTGACTGACTCTGGCTCCTCCTTTAGCTCACTCTTCTCCTGATGCCGACTGATTCTGGGTCTTCCTTTCGGTCACTGTCCTACTGATGCTGACTGACACTGACCCTGAGTCCTCCTTTAGCTCACTGTTCTCCTGATGCTGACTGACTCTGGGTCCTCCTTTAGCTCACTGTTCTACTGATGCTGACTGACTCTGGGTCCTCCTTTAGCTCACTGTTGTACTGATACTGACTGACTCTGGATTCTCTTGTAGCTCACTTTTCTCCTGATACTGACTGACTCTGGGTCCTCCTTTAGCTCACTGTTCTCCTGATGCTGACTGACTCTGGGTCCTCCTTCAGCTCACTGTTCTACTGATGCTGACTGACTCTGGTTCCACTTAAAGCTCACTGTTCTACTGATGCTGACTGACTCTGGTTCCACTTAAAGCTCACTGTTCTCCTGATGCTGACTGACTCTGGGTCCTCCTTTAGCTCACTGTTCTCCTGATACTGACTGATTCTGGGGCCTCCTTTAGCTCACTGTTCTACTGATACTGATTGACTCAGGGTCCTCCTTTAGCTCACTCTTCTACTGATACTGACTGACTCTGGGTCCTCCTTTAGCTCACTGTTCTACTGATGATGACTGACTCTGGTTCCACTTAAAGCTCACTGTTCTACTGATACTGACTGACTCGGGGTCCTCCTTTAGCTCACTGTTCTCCTGACACTGACTGACTCTGGGTCCTCCTTTAGCTCACTGTTCTACTGATACTGACTGATTCTGGGTCTTCCTTTAGCTCACTGTTCTACTGTTACTGACTGACTCTGGGTCCTCCTTTCGCTCACTGTTCTCCTGATGCTGACTGACTCTGGGTCCTCCTTTAGCTCACTGTTCTCCTGATGCTGACTGACTCTGGGTCCTCCTTCAGCTCACTGTTCTACTGATGCTGACTGACTCTGGTTCCACTTAAAGCTCACTGTTCTACTGATGCTGACTGACTCTGGTTCCACTTAAAGCTCACTGTTCTACTGATGCTGACTGACTCTGGGTCCTCCTTTAGCTCACTGTTCCACTGATACTGACTGATTCTGGGTCCTCCTTTAGCTCACTGTTCTCCTGATAGTGACTGACTCTGGGTCCTCCTTTAGCTCACTGTTCTACTGATACTGACTGACTCTGGATTCTCTTGTAGCTCACATTTTTTCCTGATACTGACTGATTCTGGGTCCTCCTTTAGCTCACTGTTCTGCTGATGCTGACTGACTCTGGGTCCTCCTTTAGCTCACTCTTCTCCTGATGCTGACTGATTCTGGGTCCTCCTTGAGCTCACTGTTCTCCTGATGCTGACTGATTCTGGGTCCTCCTTTAGCTCACTGTTCTCCTGATGCTGACTGACTCTGGGTCCTCCTTTAACTCACTGTTCTACTGATGCTGACTGACTCTGGCTCCTCCTTTAGCTCACTCTTCTCCTGATGCCGACTGATTCTGGGTCTTCCTTTCGGTCACTGTCCTACTGATGCTGACTGACACTGACCCTGAGTCCTCCTTTAGCTCACTGTTCTCCTGATGCTGACTGACTCTGGGTCCTCCTTTAGCTCACTGTTCTACTGATACTGACTGACTCTGGATTCTCTTGTAGCTCACTTTTCTCCTGATACTGACTGATTCTGGGGCCTCCTTTAGCTCACTGTTCTGCTGATGCTGACTGACTCTGGGTCCTCCTTTAGCTCACTCTTCTACTGATGCCGACTGATTCTGGGTCCTCCTTTAACTCACTGTTCTCCTGATGCTGACTGACTCTGGGTCCTCCTTTAACTCACTGTTCTCCTGATGCTGACTGACTCTGACTCTGGGTCCTCCTATAACTCACTGTTCTACTGATACTGACTGACACTGGGTTCTCCTTTAGCTCACTGTTCTACTGATGCTTACTGACTCTGGGTCCTCCTTTAGCTCACTGTTCTCCTGATACTGACTGACTCTGGGTCCTCCTTTAGCTCACTGTTCTCCTGATACTGACTGACACTGGGTCCTCCTTTACCTCACTTTTCTCCTGATACTGACTGACACTGGGTCCTCCTTTAGCTCACTCTTCTCCTGATACTGACTGACACTGGGTCCTCCTTTAGCTCACTGTTCTACTGATGCTGACTGACTCTGGTTCCACTTAAAGCTCACTGTTCTACTGATACTGACTGACTCTGGGTCCTCCTTGAGCTCACTGTTCTACTGATACTGACTGACTCTGGGTCCTCCTTTAGCTCACTGTTCTCCTGATGCTGACTGATTCTGCGGCCTCCTTTAGCTCACTGTTCTCCTGATACTGACTGATTCTGGGTCTTCCTTTCGGTCACTGTCCGACTGATGCTGACTGACACTGACCCTGAGTCCTCCTTTAGCTCACTGTTCTCCTGATGCTGACTGACTCTGGGTCTTCCTTTCGCTCACTGTTCTCCTGATGCTGACTGACACTGACCCTGAGTCCTCCTTTAGCTCCTGTTCTCTTGTTACTGACTGACTCGGACTCTGGGTCCTCCTTTAGCTCACTGTTCTCCTGATGCTGACTGACTCTGGGTCCTCCTTTAGCTCACTGTTCTCCTGATACTGACTGATTCTGGGGCCTCCTTTAGCTCACTGTTCTCCTGATACTGACTGATTCTGGGGCCTCCTTTAGCTCACTGTTCTACTGATGCTGACTGACTCTGGGTCCTCCTTTCGCTCACTGTTCTCCTGATGCTGACTGACTCTGGGTCCTCCTTTCGCTCACTGTTCTCCTGATGCTGACTGACTCTGGGTCCTCCTTTAGCTCACTGTTCTCCTGATACTGACTGATTCTGGGGCCTCCTTTAGCTCACTGTTCTACTGATACTGATTGACTCAGGGTCCTCCTTTAGCTCAATGTTCTACTGATACTGACTGACTCTGGGTCCTCCTTTAGCTCACTGTTCTACTGATGATGACTGACTCTGGTTCCACTTAAAGCTCACTGTTCTACTGATACTGACTGACTCGGGGTCCTCCTTTAGCTCACTGTTCTCCTGACACTGACTGACTCTGGGTCCTCCTTTAGCTCACTGTTCTCCTGATGCTGACTGATTCTGGGTCTTCCTTTAGCTCACTGTTCTACTGTTACTGACTGACTCTGGGTCCTCCTTTCGCTCACTGTTCTCCTGATGCTGACTGACTCTGGGTCCTCCTTTAGCTCACTGTTCTCCTGATGCTGACTGACTCTGGGTCCTCCTTCAGCTCACTGTTCTACTGATGCTGACTGACTCTGGTTCCACTTAAAGCTCACTGTTCTACTGATGCTGACTGACTCTGGTTCCACTTAAAGCTCACTGTTCTACTGATGCTGACTGACTCTGGGTCCTCCTTTAGCTCACTGTTCCACTGATACTGACTGATTCTGGGTCCTCCTTTAGCTCACTGTTCTCCTGATAGTGACTGACTCTGGGTCCTCCTTTAGCTCACTGTTCTACTGATACTGACTGACTCTGGATTCTCTTGTAGCTCACATTTTTTCCTGATACTGACTGATTCTGGGTCCTCCTTTAGCTCACTGTTCTGCTGATGCTGACTGACTCTGGGTCCTCCTTTAGCTCACTCTTCTCCTGATGCTGACTGATTCTGGGTCCTCCTTGAGCTCACTGTTCTCCTGATGCTGACTGATTCTGGGTCCTCCTTTAGCTCACTGTTCTCCTGATGCTGACTGACTCTGGGTCCTCCTTTAACTCACTGTTCTACTGATGCTGACTGACTCTGGCTCCTCCTTTAGCTCACTCTTCTCCTGATGCCGACTGATTCTGGGTCTTCCTTTCGGTCACTGTCCTACTGATGCTGACTGACACTGACCCTGAGTCCTCCTTTAGCTCACTGTTCTCCTGATGCTGACTGACTCTGGGTCCTCCTTTAGCTCACTGTTCTACTGATACTGACTGACTCTGGATTCTCTTGTAGCTCACTTTTCTCCTGATACTGACTGATTCTGGGGCCTCCTTTAGCTCACTGTTCTGCTGATGCTGACTGACTCTGGGTCCTCCTTTAGCTCACTCTTCTACTGATGCTGACTGACTCTGACTCTGGGTCCTCCCTTAGCTCACTGTTCTACTGATGCTGATTGACTCTGGGTCCTCCTTTAGCTCACTGTTCTCCTGATGCTGACTGACTCTGGGTCCTCCTTTAGCTCACTGTTCTACTGATACTGACTGACTCTGGATTCTCTTGTAGCTCACTTTTCTCCTGATACTGACTGATTCTGGGGCCTCCTTTAGCTCACTGTTCTCCTGATGCTGACTGACTCTGGGTCTTCCTTTCGCTCACTGTTCTCCTGATGCTGACTGACACTGACCCTAAGTCCTCCTTTAGCTCCTGTTCTCTTGATACTGACTGACTCTGACTCTGGGTCCTCCTTTAGCTCACTGTTCTATTGATGCTGACTGACTCTGGGTCCTCCTTTAACTCACTGTTCTCCTGATGCTGACTGACTCTGACTCTGTGTCCTCCTTTAGCTCACTCTTCTACTGATACTGAATGACTCTGGGTCCTCCTTTAGCGCACTGTTCTACTGATGCTGACTGACTCTGGTTCCACTTTTAGCTCACTGTTCTATTGATACTGACTGACTCTGGGTCCTCCTTTAGCTCACTGTTCTACTGATACTGACTGACTCTGGATTCTCTTGTAGCTCACTTTTCTCCTGATACTGACTGACTCTGGGTCCTCCTTTAGCTCACTGTTCTCCTGGTGCTGACTGATTCTGGGGCCTCCTTTAGCTCAGTGTTCTACTGATACTGACTGACTCTGGTTCCACTTTTAGCTCACTGTTCTACTGATGCTGACTGACTCTGGGTCCACCTTTAGCTCACTGTTCTACTGATGCTGACTGACTCTGGGTCCTCCTTTAGCTCACGGTTCTGCTGATGCTGACTGACTCTGACTCTGGGTCCTCGTTTAGCTCACTGTTCTACTGATGCTGACTGACTGGATCCTCCTTTAGCTTACTATTCTACTGATACTGACTGACTCTGGGTCCTCCTTTCGCTCACTGTTCTGATGCTGTTTGACTCTGGGTCCTCCTTTAGCTCACTGTTCTCCTGATGCTGACTGACTCTGGGTCCTCCTTTAGCTCACTTTTCTCCTGATGCTGACTGACTCTGGGTCCTCCTTTAGCTCACTGTTCTCCTGATGCTGACTGACTCTGGGTCCTCCTTTAGCCCTCTGTTCTCCTGATGCTGACTGGCTCTGACTCTGGGTCCTCCTTTAGCTCACTGTTCTACTGATATGTCACATAGCTTTGATGTTAAAGCCTCTCTGTCACTATCTTTGATACAAGAAACTATCTGTCCATATTATAATTGGTAAGTCACAGGTGCCCTCCGCGTAGACCTGGCAGATTTCAGATTACAGTCAGTTCCATGAAGATCTTTGAGGATAACCTCTTCCAGAAAACAAGGTTCTTTCATCACCATCTACCACTCATTGAGAATGCGGAGATGTCACCCTGACTAGTGACCATAGCGTTTTTCAGTTGGCTGCAACTAATTCACCTTGCGAAGCAGATGTGTGACACTGACTCAGGTTCCACATCTTTGGATTCAACGCTCAGTATATCAGCAAAAAAAACTGCCCAGATAAGCGTTTTCTCACCATTCTAACTTTCTGCAAACTCAAGACTTCCAGTCGGTAGCTGAAAGCTTGTAAGGGAGCTGCTATTTTGGAAATTGATGATGAAAGGATTTGGAAGGTTCATTTAGATGAAGGGGAAATCTACTGATGTCTTGTTGGAATGAGTTGCTCTCCATGTAGAGATCTGTCAGTCATTCTATCTCAACACATCTTTCAACTACCATGCTATTTGGGTGACTTTTAACAGTGGACCCACAGCCAATATGATTCGTGCTTCCACAGGCATTGAAACACAGTGTGCCCATCAAGAGTTCATCCCAATCTTCTTTCCAGGCTATTAGTCTGTCACCTTTCCATGTTTGATGAAGCACACTTCTCCTTGACATAGAGACCATCACAATCTTGCCTTTGGAGGTTTGATTGTAGAGAACCTTGATATTGAAGTATTTGCAGGCACTCCATCATGGAAACCAAAAATATATCAATTCAACTCCCCAAAAATCTAATGTTTGTTGGTGAGTCCACCATTTGCAGTGGATCTCTGATCTCATCCTTCCTCCAGCCCATGAAGAATGAGATGAGCCCATGTACTTTACGCTTCCTCAAGGTCCACAGCAATAAGGCCAACAAGTTTCATTGAGACGACTCCACCTAGTGTTGTTGCAGCCCTCTTGATGTTTGAAGTTGAACCATCCTCTCCTCTTTTACTATCAAAATGTACCAACCCACCAGCCCTGGTCATCTGCCACATTTTAGACTCATGCCACTGACAAGATTTGCATCACAAAGCTCTCTCTTGAATCGTGAGTCCAGTCTTGCAATGAGTATTTTTAATGAATATAACCTGTCTTCCCCCTCAGCAACCTTCTGAGACTGCGAAGTCGGGTGCGATGTTCACAGATTCATCTTTGTGTCAGACAGAGGCGTGGCTCTGTGGTTAGCACTGCTGTCTCAAAGTGCCAGGGACTCTGGTTCGGTTCCCAGCTTGGGCGACTGTGTGGAGTTTGCATGTTCTTCCTGTGTCTGCGTGGGTTTCCTCCGGGTGCTCTGGTTTCCTCCCACAATCCAAAGATGTGCAGATCGGGTGAATTGACCGTGCTAAATTGCCCATTGTGTTAGGTAGGGGAATGGGTCTGGGTAGTCTTCGGACGGTCAGTGTGGACTTGTTGGGCTGAAGGGCCTGTTTCCATACTGTAGGGAATCTAATCAAAAGCATCTTGAGTGATGCTGTCCTCCAGATGTGCATTGGGCTTCATTCACTCGATGGTCCCCTATCTATCATATAGACTGATCCTGCCCCGGTTTGTCAGCCCTGTTCAGCGGCGAACTGCTTCAGGAAAGCCACATTACCACTAAACTTAGGAGACTGAAGAATCCCAAAGGAATTCAGTAGCAAAGAAAGTAATGCAGGAACATATCTTCCAGTTCCTACACCACAAACCACATGCTCTTGTTACATCTTTGAACCTATCTATCACCAATGCACATTCCTTTTCTGTGAAAGAATTATAGACACTGAGAGGACATTCACTAATGTATAAATTCCCCTATTCAATAGCAGGGTTATTGTGACTTAACATTGACTCTGTCAGGTCAATCAACTGTCAAGTCAGAAATCCAAGGCCCTCCTAGGACTATAGCCAACACTCACTTCAATTGATATTGGCGATCTGATCTACTTCCACGCTGTTGTGTTGTGTCATAGGCCTGCCAGTGCTACTTGGTTGTTTTTGTCGATAACAGCTGGTGTGATATTCACAGGTTCATCAGTTCCCAGCCGCATAGCACAGCATAATGAATCAAGAGATCTGAATATTTCAAGGTCCCTTTCTTTCTTATACATTGGCCGAGCTATGTATCTCTGTATCCTCAGCCCCAGTGTCAGAAGTGTTAGCTATTAGATCAACCACGCCTACTCCTGCGATAAATCGCATGGTCCTGTCTCAGTCTCTACCTTTGGGACAAATTCCTGATTTTCATGCCTCCCTCCCCATGTTTGGAGATGATATCTGATCCAGGCCACAGTCTTTATTTGTTACTCCAGTCTTGCAACCCCAGATCATTTTCTTGATCCTGTAGCACTTGTCAGTGTATCACTCGCCATGTTCCCTTGATACCTGTTTTAAACGTTCCACTTGACAGAGAAGACCCTCAAACCTCAGAATGCCTAAAGTTCTGAAGAAGGGTCACTAGATCCAAAACGTTAATTCTGCTTTCCACAGACGCAGCCAGATCTGCTGAATTTTTCCAGCAATTTCTGTTTTTGTTTCAGATTTCTAGCATCTAACATCTATTTTTATCCTATGGATTGAAGAGTAGCTAAAGTAATCACTTTAATTAAAGAAGGAAGGCAGAGAGAAGACAGCTAATGATTGGTAATAGGAAAATGTTAGAGTCCATTATAAAATATGTAATAGAGCAGTTTGAAGATAGTAACGAGATTGGACAGAGTCAGTACAGATTTACAAAAGAGACGTCATGCTTTACAAATCTGATTGAACGTTTTGAGGATGTCCCTCGTAAAGTTGATAAAGGGGACCAAGTGGATGGGGTTTCATTGGATTTTCAAAAGGCTATCAATAGGGTCCCATATAAGAGATTTGCATGCAGAATTAAAGTGTGCAAGATAAGGGGGTAGTGTACTAAGAACTGGTTGGCAGTCAGGAAACAAAGTAGGAATAATCGGGTAAAAGCAAATTACTGCAGATGCTTGAATCTGAAACCAAAAGAGAAAATGCTGGAAAATCTCAGCGAGTCTGGTGGCATCTGTAAGGAGAGAAAAGAGCTGACGTTTCGAGTCTAACTGACCCTTTGTCAAAGCTAAAAAAGGGGGAGAAATAAGGAGGTATTTATACTTGGCTGAGAGAAGGTGAGTCATGGCTCCAGAAGCAAAGGTAGCAATAAAGAGATGATAATGACAGTGCACAGAGGGATTATAGGGAGATTAGGAGCTGGGAATGGCCAAGGCTGAAGCCAGTGCTATGTGACAAAATATGGGGGAGGGGGGGAAGGGGTGAAGCAGAAGCAAAGTGGAAAACAGGGGAGAAGGGTAGCAAAGGGGAAGAGGAGAGAAAAAGGTTCGGGACCTCTTATTTCTTGATTGTCTCTCTTTCTCTTGCTCCCCACTCTCTCATCACCTTTTTCCTCTCTTCTTCCCCCTTTGCTACGCTTCTCCCCTGTTTTCCATTTTGCCTCTGCTTCACCCCTCCCCCCCCCATCCCCCACATATTCAGAGTCAGTCAGCAGCAACAGAACAGTGAGCTTAAGGAGGACCCAGAGTCAGTCAGCATCAGTAGAACAGTGAGCTAAAGGAGGACCCAGAGTCAGTCAGCATCAGGAGAACAGTGAGCTAAAGGAGGACGCAGAGTCAGTCAGTATCAGTAGAACAGTGAGCTAAAGGAGGACCCAGAGGCAGTCAGTATCAGTAGAACAGTGAGCTAAAGGAAGACCCAGAGTCAGTCAGCATCAGTAGAATAGTAAGCTAAAGGAGGACCCAGAGTCAGTCAGTATCAGTAGAACAGTGAGCTAAAGGAGGACCCAGAGTCAGTCAGCATCAGAAGAGTGAGCTAAAGGAGGACCCAGAGTCAGTCAGTATCAGCAGAACAGTGAGCTAAAAGTGGAACCAGAGTCAGTCAACATCAGCAGAACAGTGAGCTAAAGGAGGACCCAGAGTCAGAGTCTGTCACCATCAGTAGAACAGTGAGCTAAAGGAGGACCCAGAGTCAGAGTCAGAGTCAGAGTCAGTCAGCAGCAGCAGAACAGTGAGCTAAAGGAGGACCCAGAGTCAGTCAGCATCAGGAGAACAGTGAGCTAAAGGAGGACCCAGAGTCAGTCAGCATCAGGAGAACATTGAGCTAAAGGAGGACCCAGAGTCAGTCAGCATCAGTAGAACAGTGAGCTAAAGGAGGTCCCAGAGTCAGTCAGCATCAGTAGAAGAGTGAGCTAAAGGAGGACCCAGAGTCAGTCAGCATCAGTAGAACAGTGAGCTAAAGGAGGACCCAGAGTCAATCAGTATCAGTAGAATAGTAAGCTAAAGGAGGACCCAGAGTCAGTCAGCAGCAGCAGAACAGTGAGCTAAAGGAGGACCCAGAGTCAGTCAGCATCAGGAGAACAGTGAGATAAAGGAGGACCCAGAGTCAGTCAGCAGCAGCAGAACAGTGAGCTAAAGGAGGACCCAGAATCAGTCAGTATCAGGAGAAAAGTGATCTACAAGCGAATCCAGAGTCAGACAGTATCAGTAGAACAGTGAGCTAAAGGAGGACCCAGAGTCAGACTCAGTCAGCATCAGCAGAACAGTGAGCAAAAGGAGGCCCCAGAATCAGTCAGTATCAGGAGAGAAGTGAGCTACAAGAGAATCCAGAGTCAGTCAGTATCAGTAGAACAGTGAGCTAAAAGTGGAACCAGAGTCAGTCAGCATCAGTAGAACAGTGAGCTAAAGGAGGACCCAGAGTCAGTCAGTATCAGTAGAACAGTGAGCTAAAAGTGGAACCAGAGTCAGTCAGCATCAGTAGAACAGTGAGCTAAAGGAGGACCCAGAGTCAGTCAGTATCAGGAGAACAGTGAGCGAAAGGAGGACCCAGAGTCAGTCAGTATCAGTAGAACAGTGAGCTAAAGGAGGACCAAGAGTCAGTCAGTATCAGGAGAACAGTGAGCTAAAGGAGGACCCAGAGTCAGTCAGCATCAGTAGAACAGTGAGCTAAAGGAGGACTCGGGGTCAGTGTCAGTCGGCATCAGGAGAACAGTGAGCTAAAGGAGGACCCAGAGTCAGTCAGCATCAGTAGAACAGTGAGCTAAAGGAGGACCCAGTGTCAGTCAGTATCAGGAGAACAGTGAGCTAAAGGAGGACCCAGAGTCAGTCAGTATCAGGAAAACAGTGAGCTAAAGGAGGACCCAGAGTCAGTCAGCATCAGGAGAACAGTGAGCTAAAGGAGGACCCAGAGTCAGAGTCAGTCAGTATCAGGAGAACAAGAGCTAAAGGAGGACTCAGGGTCAGTGTCAGTTGGCATCAGGAGAACAGTGAGCTAATGGAGGACCCAGAGTCAGAGTCAGTCAGCATCAGGAGAACAAGAGCTTAAGGAGGACTCAGGGTCAGTGTCAGTCGGCATCAGGAGAACAGTAAGCTAAAGGAGGACCCAGAGTCAGTCAGTATCAGTAGAACAGTGAGCTAAAAGTGGAACCAGAGTCAGTCAGCATCAGTAGAACAGTGAGCTAAAGGAGGACCCAGAGTCAGTCAGTATCAGGAGAACAGTGAGCGAAAGGAGGACCCAGAGTCAGTCAGTATCAGTAGAACAGTGAGCTAAAGGAGGACCAAGAGTCAGTCAGTATCAGGAGAACAGTGAGCTAAAGGAGGACCCAGAGTCAGTCAGTATCAGCAGAACAATGAGCTAAAAGTGGAACCAGAGTCAGTCAGCATCAGTAGAACAGTGAGCTAAAGGAGGACCCAGAGTCAGTCAGTATCAGGAGAACAGTGAGCGAAAGGAGGACCCAGAGTCAGTCAGTATCAGTAGAACAGTGAGCTAAAGGAGGACCAAGAGTCAGTCAGTATCAGGAGAACAGTGAGCTAAAGGAGGACCCAGAGTCAGTCAGTATCAGCAGAACAATGAGCTAAAGGAGGACTCGGGGTCAGTGTCAGTCGGCATCAGGAGAACAGTGAGCTAAAGGAGGACCCAGAGTCAGTCAGCATCAGTAGAACAGTGAGCTAAAGGAGGACCCAGTGTCAGTCAGTATCAGGAGAACAGTGAGCTAAAGGAGGACCCAGAGTCAGTCAGTATCAGGAAAACAGTGAGCTAAAGGAGGACCCAGAGTCAGTCAGCATCAGGAGAACAGTGAGCTAAAGGAGGACCCAGAGTCAGAGTCAGTCAGTATCAGGAGAACAAGAGCTAAAGGAGGACTCAGGGTCAGTGTCAGTTGGCATCAGGAGAACAGTGAGCTAATGGAGGACCCAGAGTCAGAGTCAGTCAGCATCAGGAGAACAAGAGCTTAAGGAGGACTCAGGGTCAGTGTCAGTCGGCATCAGTAGCACAGTGAGTTAAAGGAGGACCCAGAGTCAGTCAGCATCAGGAGAACAGTAAGCTAAAGGAGGACCCAGAGTCAGTCAGTATCAGGAGAACAGTGAGCTAAAGGAGGACCCAGAGTCAGTCAGTATCAGTGGAACAGTGAGCTTAAGGAGGACCCAGAGTCAGTCAGTATCAGGAGAACAGTGAGCTAAAGGAGGACCCAGAGTCAGAATCAGTCAGTATCAGGAGAACAAGAGCTAAAGGAGGACCCAGAGTCAGTCAGCTTCTGGAGAACAGTGAGCTAAAGGAAGACCCAGAGTCAGTCAGCATCAGGACAACAGTGAGCTAAAGGAGGACCCAGAGTCAGTCAGCATCAGTAGAACAGTGAGCTAAAGGAGGCCCCAGAATCAGTCAGCATCAGGAGAACAGTGAGCTAATGGAGGACCCAGAGTCAGTCAGTATCAGTAGAACAGTGAGCTAAAGGAGGCCCCAGAATCAGTCAGTATCAGGAGAAACGTGAGCTACAAGAGAATCCAGAGTCAGTCAGTATCAGGAGAACAATGAGCTAAAGGAGGACCCAGAGTCAGTCAGCATCAGTAGAACAGTGAGCTAAAGGAGGACCCAGAGTCAGTCAGCATCAGGAGAACAGTGAGCTAAAGGAGGACCCAGAGTCAGTCAGCATCAGTAGAACAGTGAGCTAAAGGAGGACCCAGAGTCTGTCAGCATCAGGAGAACAGTGAGCTAAAGGGGGACCCAGAGTCAGTCAGTATCGGTAGAACAGTGAGCTAAAGGGGGACCCAGAGTCAGTCAGCATCAGGAGAACAGTGAGCTAAAGGGGGACCCAGAGTCAGTCAGTATCAGTAGAACAGTGAGCTAAAGGAGGACCCAGAGTCAGTCAGCATCAGTAGAACAGTGGGCTAAAGGAGGACCCAGAGTCAGTCAGTATCAGTAGAACAGTGAGCTAAAGGGGGACCCAGAGTCAGTCAGCATCAGGAGAACAGTGAGCTAAAGGAGGACCCAGAGTCAATCAGTATCAGTAGAATAGTAAGCTAAAGGAGGACCCAGAGTCAGTCAGCAGCAGCAGAACAGTGAGCTAAAGGAGGACCCAGAGTCAGTCAGTATCAGGAGAACAGTGAGCTAAAGGAGGACCCAGAGTCAGTCAGTATCAGGAGAACAGTGAGCTGAAGGAGGACCCAGAGTCAGTCAGCATCAGCAGAACAGTGAGCTAAGGGAGGACCCAGAGTCAGTCAGTATCAGCAGAACAGTGAGCTAAAGGAGGACCCAGAATCAGTCAGTAGCAGGAGAAAAGTGATCTACAAGAGAATCCAGAGTCAGACAGTATCAGTAGAACAGTGAGCTAAAGGAGGACCCAGAGTCAGTCAGTATCAGTAGAACAGTGAGCTAAAGGAGGACCCAGAGTCAGTCAGTATCAGGAGAACAGTGAGCGAAAGGAGGACCCAGAGTCAGTCAGTATCAGTAGAACAGTGAGCTAAAGGAGGACCCAGAGTCAGTCAGTATCAGTAGAACAGTGAGCTAAAGGAGGACCCAGAGTCAGTCAGTATCAGGAGAACAGTGAGCTAAAGGAGGACCCAGAGTCAGTCAGTATCAGTAGAAGAGTGAGCTAAAGGGGGACCCAGAGTCAGTCAGTATCAGGAGAACAGTGAGCTAAAGGAGGACCCAGAGTCAGTCAGTATCAGTAGAAGAGTGAGCTAAAGGGGGACCCAGAGTCAGTCAGTATCAGTAGAACAGTGAGCTTAAGGGGGACCCAGAGTCAGTCTGCATCAGGAGAACAGTGAGCTAAGGGAGGACCCAGAGTCAGTCAGCATCAGTAGAAGAGTGAGCTAAGGGAGGGCCCAGAGTCAGTCAGCATCAGTCGAAGAATGAGCTAAGGGAAGACCCAGAGTCAGTTAGCATCAGCAGAACAGTGAGCTAAAAGTGGAACCAGAGTCAGTCAGCATCAGCAGAAAAGTGAGCTACAAGAGAATCCAGAGTCAGTCAGCATCAGGAGAACAGTGAGCTAAAGGAGGACCCAGAGTCAGTCAGCATCAGTAGAACAGTGAGCTAAAGGAGGACCCAGAGTCAGTCAGTATCAGGAGAACAGTGAGCTAAAGGAGGACCCAGAGTCAGTCAGTATCAGTAGAACAGTGAGCTAAAGGAGGACCCAGGGTCAGTCAGCATCAGTAGAACAGTGAGCTAAAGGAGGACCCAGAGTCAGTCAGTATCAGGAGAACAGTGAGCTAAAGGGGGACCCAGAGTCATGCAGTATCAGTAGAACAGTGAGCGAAAGGAGGACACAGAGTCAGTTAGTGCGAGTGGTTGTCGTGGCCAGCTCCCAAGCTATGCAGTTGTCTTTAGTTTGGCGGCTATTTGAGTCCGAGACACAGTTGAAACGGAAAGTTCTCTCTCTTTCCTTCTGGCCTTGTAACCTGTAAGCTGCGTGTGTTATTTTTACTCTTTGTGCTAAGGGATGTGTTTATTGTGGCTGTTGCAAGTATTTTCCAAACAGCATAATTAAGTCAGGTTTGGATAGGATAAGTTATCCGGTATTCTAATTTCTGTTCTTTGTGTTTCGTTTTGTAATTTTGTAAATAAATTCTGTTAGTTTAAATCTTGGCAGTTGAACCAGCTAATTCACTCCGATATTATCCACTATACACTTCGCTGAAAAAATAGCGAAGTTACCTGCTTAAAACTGATGGTAGGGTTGCAGCCTGGTCCATAACAGATCGGGGGCTCTTTGCTGGATTTAAACAGTGATTGTTCGGAGTTGGTGTCTTTTATTTTGGGTGTTGATTTGGTTGGTTTAAACAGCATTTGGATAGCAATGGCTGTTTCAGTCACCTAAGAGGTTCTGGAGGTGGACAAACCTTGGCGTTTTACAAAAGGCAAATCAGACCAAGCTGCGGGAACTAGTAGACAAGCCAAAGTTGAAGTTACCTCCTAATGTGAAGAAAGATGAGACGGTTTCAACTGTAACTCAGCATTTAAATTTGCTGGAAGTACCATCAGGATCTGTAGAAATGGCAAGAATTCAATTGCAAATGAAACTGCTTGAGTTATAAGTGAGAGATAAGGAAAGGACAGCAGAAATGAAACAGTTTGAGTTCCAATTTAAATCAGAAGAGAAAGAAAAAGAACAAAGGGCTTTAGCAGAAGAGAAAGAAAAAGTGTTTGAACTTCAGAAAATGACACTTGCAAAGAAAACTAGGAGAAAGTGAGGACTGCAGATGCTGGAGATCAGAGTCGAGAGTGTGGTGCTGGAAAAGCACACAGGTCAGGCAGCATCCGAGGAGCAGGAGCATTCCTGGTGAAGGGCTTATGCTCGAAACACTGATTCACCTGCTCCTCAGATGCTGCCTGACCTGCTGTGTTTTTGCAGCACCACACTCTCGACTTAGAAGGGAAAGTCAGCTTAAAAGGCTGGAGATGAAGGCTGAAGATAAGCTCGGTGAGTAAGTTGGGCAATCTGATGTGGAAGAGCAGAGAGTTAAAATAGCAAGGTTAGCAGCTCATGCTTGTGAGCTGGTCCATAAAACATAGTTTAGCTTCCCGAATCAATTTCAATCCATGAGGGATAGAAGTTGGGGAAAAGAGAAATCCTCATGTGGATAGAGGAAGGTAGATCTCGGTGAAGATCCTAAGAGTAACTTACTACAGGGTAAAAAGGAAACCTTGAAGGGGACAAAGAAGGTAAAAAGCTCCAGTGTTTTCATTGTAATAAAGTAGGCTACAGGAAATCACAGTGTTGGTGGACTACGAAGAAGCCAGACGTGGGAAAGCAGGATAAGCCTGGAAGTTTTTTTGGAGTGGTAACAGAAAGCACAGTGGAAGCTGGAAAGCTGCCTCAGAGTGTACAAGCTGATCAGAGGTTGGTTAAGGAGGAAGTGCTAGATCTGCTTCAAAAGTATACCCACAAAGGTGAAGTTTATTCACATAGGCCAGGAGCAGCAGGTAAGGAGCTTACAATATTAAGGGACATAGGATCCTCTCAGTCTGTGATGCTGAAGGATGAAGAGATATGTACTTCTGAAGGATTACTGCCAGGAAAAGGTACTGCTAAAGGGGATTCGCGGTGAGACAAAAAATGCTCAATTATGTAAAGTGAGGCCACAGTGTCCAGAAAAGACTTGAGAATTTGTGGTAGGAGTACTGGACAAACTCTCAGCTCCAGGAATACAATTTGTCATTGCAAATGATACAGCTGATTCACTGGTAGGTGTGTCGCCTACCGTAGTCAAAAAGCCAGTGGAGATGCAGGTAACTGAAGAAATGCAGATAAGGAGGCTTACGTGGCACTAGCAGAGACTGTGTTAGATCAGATAGTTGAGACAAACCGGGAGCAAATAAATAATCCTGCAAATATTTTTACCTCTGCAAAACCCATTGAGTTGCAGCAGAAAGATGAAAATGTAAAACAGTTGTGTCAAAAGGCAGATACACAGAAGGAATGTGAATATAACCCTGCATTATTACCTGAAAATGATGTCTTAATGAGGAAATGGAGACCATCACACATTCAAGCAGATCAGAAATGAGCAGAAATTCATCAAATCATATTGTCAGTGGGGTATAGAAGAGAGGTGATGCAAGTGGCCCATGAACTACCACTTGGAAGTCATTTAGGAGTGAGGAAAAACTCAAGCTAAAAGCATTTTTACTGGCCTGGACTGCACACGGATGTAGTTGAATTTTGCCAGATGTATCATACATGTCAGGTAATTGGAAAACCACAGGCAGTAGTAAAACCCCCACCTTTAATACCTATTCCTGCATTTGAGGAACCTTTTACAAGCATCTTAATTAATTGCGTAGGTCCCCCACCTCAAACAAAAACTGGGAATCAGTATTTGTTAACAATAATGGATGTATCAACGAGATTTCCAGAGGCCATTCCATTACACATTATTACAGCAAAAAGGAATTACATAAATTATTTACTAGATACGGACTATCAATAGAGATACAGTTAGATCAATGGTCAAACTTTACACCCAAACTATTCAAGGAAGTTATGGATGACTTCGGCATAACACAATTCAAATCTACTGCTTACCATCCAGAATCACAGGGAGCACTAGAAAGACAGCATCAAACACTAAAGACCATGTTGAGGGCTGATAGTCAGACTATCCAGATGATTGGGATAAGGGAATCCCGGTTGTACTTTTTGCGATCAGAGATGCACCAAATGAATCGACCAAATTCAGTCCATTTGAATTAAATCGTGGGCATGAAGTGAGAGGACCATTAAAATTGATTAAGGAGAAGTTAGTCAGTCAGAATTCAGAGACTACACATTCAGACTATGTGTCAAATTTTACAGAATAATTCAATAGAGCTGGGGAGTTGGCTAGACAGTGCTTAGAAGTATCACAGCATGCAACGAAACAGAAAGTGGACAAGAGTTCACAATTTTGCTGTGGTTCTGTTCGCCGAGCTGGAAGTTTTGTTGCAAACGTTTCGTCCCCTGTCTAGGTGACATCCTCAGTGCTTGGGAGCCTCCTGTGAAGCGCTTCTGTGGTGTTTCCTCCGGCATTTATAGTGGCCTGTCCCTGCCGCTTCTGGTTGTCAGTTTCAGCTGTCCGCTGTAGTGGCCGGTATATTGGGTCCAGGTCTATGTGTTTGTTGATGGAGTTTGTGGATGAGTGCCAAGCTTCTAGGAATTCCCTGGCTGTTCTTTGTTTCGCTTGCCCTATAATGGTAGTGTTGTCCCAGTCAAATTCATGTTGCTTGTCGTCTGCGTGTGTGGCGAACAGAACCACAGCAACGAGCACCCGAACTACAAATCTTCTCACAAACTTTGAGTTCACAATTTTGTCACTGGGGATAAGGTATTGGTGGTATTTCCAGTAATAGGTGAACCTTTAAAAGCAAGGTTTAGTGGACCATATCAAATTGAGAGGAAATTGAGTGAGGTGAACTACTTGATAGGGACTCCAGACAGAAAGAAATCGCACAGCGTGTGTCATGTGAATATGCTCAAAAGGTATTTTGACAAGGAAGGAAAGCAAGAGGAGAAGGCGTTGATGATTATTACACAGAAAGAAGAATCAAGTTCAGAGGATTCTGAATTGGACATTCCTCAAATTAAATTGGACAATGAGGAAGTTGTCAAACATCAGGATAAGTCATTAAGTTACCTTCCCTTGAAGAATCAAAATGACCTGAACGAGTTATTTCTATCACATTGGGAGATTTGCGGAAATAAACTGGGAAGTACAAACCTAATTGTTCATGATGTAGATCTAGGAGATGGTGTTCCAATTAAGCAACATCCTTATAGGCATGACCCTCTAAAGTTGGCACAGGTTCAGAAGGAGATAAAACATATGCTCCAAGACGACATAATCGAAGTGAGGTACAGTGTCTGGAGCTCAGTCATAGTAATGGTGCCAAAGTCAGATGGTACCCAGAGGTTATGTGTGGACTATTGCAAAGTCAACGCAGTTACAAAGACTGATGCATATCCTATTCCGTGGTTGGAAGACTGTGTTGAAAAGGTGGGACAAGCAACTTATATTTCTAAGTTGGACTTGCTCAGAGGGTACTGGCAGGTACCTTTGTCAGAAAGAGCAAAAGCAATTTCAGCTTTCATAATGCCAAATGGATTGTATCCTTTTAAAGTCATGCCATTTGGTATGAAAAACGCTCCAGCCACATTTTGGAGACTAACCAATAAGGTCATCGCCAGATTACCCAACTGTGTTGTATACATTGATGACCTGGTGATTTTTAGTCACCCATGGAAGGAACATTTACTGCAGTTATCGAACTTGTTTGATCGACTTTGGGAGGCAGGCTTGGTGGTAAACCTGGCTAAAAGTGAATTTGCCAAAGCCCAAGTCACCTTCCTGGGCCACGTTATTAGACATGGACAAATGGCCCCACGGGATGTGAAAATGAAAGTAATTGGGGAGTTTCCCAATTGACAAAAAGAGCAGTATTACGGTTCCTGGGATTGAATGGATTTTATCGCAAGTGCCAAATTTTAGCAGTGAAGTTGCTCCACTCACTGAATTGCTAAAAAAAAACAAGAAGTTTCAGTAGACAGCAGACTGTCAGAAGGCATTGACAGCCTAAAGACTGTGTTAACCACTGCCCCAGTATTAGCCACTCCTAATTTCACAAAGCCATTCAAGGTGGCTATCGATGCGAGTGATGTGGGTGTCGGTGCTGTGCTCCTGCAGGAAATCAACGAGAAGATAGAAAGACCTATTGGGGTATTTTTCCAGGAAATTGAACGTTCGTCAGAAATATTTGACAGTTGAGAAAGAGACTTTAAGCTTGGTGTTAACACTACAACATTTCAGTGTTTATATAACCAGTAACAAATATGAGATAATCGTATACACTGATCATAACTCACTGAAGTTTGTGGAGAAATTTAAGGACAAAAATGCCAGACTGTTTAGATGGAGCTTGTTATTACAGCCATCCAATTTGAAAATTGTGCATGTGGCAGGTCAAGAGAACGTGATTGCCGATGCATTGTCAAGACTTGAATGAGAACTGATGCGTTTGGTGGTGGGAGTACCACAGACTGAATCCGAATGTGGTTGTGCATGTTTGCATGTCTATAGTCAGTGTTACGTATATGTGTGTTTTAGGGGACTAACCAATTTTGTTTGGGTTTTAAAAATGAAGCCATCTTTGGATATTGATGGTTCATGTTTTTAGGGGGGAGGTGTCACAATGCTGGTCTTTTTGCAAGGTTACTGTGCCCTTGAGATTTTTTCAGAGAGGTTCTAACAACCCAAGGTTCCATTATGTCCGAAGTTTGAATGGTTCATTGGGGCCTTTTTGTTTACCCCTAACAGATAGTGCTTTAGGCCAAAAGCTTTCAGGTTGTTTTTAAAAAAAACTGGTGTAGTCAAGGGGGTGTGGCCAGCTCTCAAGTTGTGTAGTTGTATTCAGTTTGGGGGTTAGTTGAGTCAGAGTCACAGTTGAAACTGGAAGTTCTCTCTCCGACTGCCCTTCTGATGTGACCTATAAGCTGTTCGTGTCATTTTTACTCTTTGTGCTAAGGGATGTCTTTATTGGGACTTTCGGAATTTCGCAAGTATTTTTGGAACTGCATAATTAAGTCAGGTTTGGATAGGATAAGTTATCCAGTATTCTATTTTCTGTTCTTTGTGTTTCATTTCGTAATTTTTAAAATAAATTCTGTTTGTTTAAAACTTGGCAGTCGAACCAACTAATTCACTCCGGGAATATTCACTATACAATTAGCTAAAGCAAACAGCAAAGTTACAGTCTGGGTTACCTGCTTAAAAATGTTTTGAGGGGTCGGGCCTCATCCATAACAGTTGACAATTTGGAATTGGTTGTTATTCTACGTCAGCGGAAGCTAGATAGCTTTTTGGCGAGTATCTGTCAAGAAATTCAAAACAGGGAGACAAAAAAAACAAGTAACAGATAACTATATGTCATTTAGTTTAACATCTGTTGTCAGGAAATTGTTAGTATCTATTATGAAGGATTGAAAATAACTCAATAATGTGCCACATAAAGCTTTATAAGCTAAGGGCACATGGTGTTGGGGTTTGTAAACTAGCATGGATGGACAAACTCATAACTATATAATGACTAACTAACATTATTGACTAAGTAATGAAAGAAAGAGTTAGGATAAAGGAGGACATTTTAGGACAGGGACCTATAACTAATGAGGTGCCACAGGGATCAGTGCCAGGATCACAATTATTTACGACAAATATTAACGACCTGGATGAGGAAAGTGAATGTATGTTATCTAAGTTAGTGGATGACAAAAAGTAGGTGGATGGGCTAGTGACAAGAATGACACACAGAATCTACAGAGGGATACAGACAGGGTAAGTGAGTGGACAAAAACTTGGCAGATGGAATATAATGTGGGGAAATATGTGCTGATATGCTTTGGAAAGAATAACAGAAGAGCTGATTATTATTTAAATGGAGAAAGACTGCAGAAAGCTGCAGCACAGAGAGATTTGGGGAACGTGTGCATTCATCACAAATAGCTAGCATAAAGGTTCAGTAGGTAAAAGGGAAGGCAAATGGAATGTTGGCCTTTATTTCAAAGGAAATGGAGTATAAAAGTAGGGAAATCTTGCTAAAAATATATAAGACACTAGTCAGACTGCACCTGGAATACTGTGAACAGTTTTGGTCCCTTATGTAAGGAAAGATATACTGATATTGGAGGCAGTCCAGAGAAGGTTCACCACATTGATTCTGGGTATGGAGTAATTTTTTTTTATGAGTTCAGGTTAAGTAGCTTGAACCTGTCCCCATGGGGCTTTAGAGAATGAGACGAGACCTTCTCGAAACACACACAATTCTTAAGGGCCTTAACAGGGTAGATGCACAGAGGTTGCTTTTCCATAAAGGAGCATCTAGGATGGTTTAATCTCACAGTAAGGGTGGTCCATTTAGGACAGAGATAAAGAGGAATTTCTTCTCTCAGAGGGTAGTGAATCTGTGGAATTATTTACTGCAGAGGGTTGTCAAGGCTGGCTCATTAAGAATACTGAAGGCTGAGATTGATAGTATCAGTAATAAAATCAAGGGTTATGGGGGAAAAAGCAGGAAAATGGAATTGAGGATGATCAGATCAGCCACAATCACACTGAATTGACGGAGCAGACACAATGGGCCTACTGGCTTACTTCTGCTCCTACGTCTTATATCCTATTTCTAAAGTTTAAAATAGAAGAAGAAATGATGGTAAGGTTAATAAAATATACAAAAAAGGGAAAAAAAATAACTGAATAAATAATTTTGACAGTTAAGTTAAAAGACACATTAAGGATCGCACAACAGACAATATGTCACAGTTGCAGCATGCAAGAGCTCTTGGATGCTAACGTGATCTAGGGCAAATACATCTGCAATAAATGTTTACAGCTTGGGCAGCTTTAGCTCAGAGTTTATGAGCTGGAGGCCAAACTATAAACCCTGTGATGTATCAGAAAGGGGAAAATTACCTGGATATTTTACAGCAGGAGGCAGTCACACCCCTTAAGATAGGGCCTTCTGATTCGGTTAGGGAAAGAATGTGAGTGCATGTGAGGCAGGTAAGGGGGTTCAGAGGACAGGAACCTCAGACTTTGCTATTGTCCAACAGGCTTGAGGTTCTTTCTGCTTGTTTGGATGAGAGTGAAGGCTGCAGTGTGACTGAGCATGGTATCATAGTATAGGATGCCATTCACATGGGGAATAAAAAGGAATATAGTAGTAGTAGTATGTCGTATACTGGGGGAGACTGACTCTGTTCTGTGAACCAAGAATGTGAGTCTAGACAGCTACGTTGACTACCTGGTGCCAGGGTTCAGGATATTTGCTCAGAGCTAGAGAGGAACTTGGGACTGAGAGGGGGATGATCTAGTTGTCATGATCAATGTAGGCACCAATAACAAAGACAGGACAAGAGGTTCTACTTCTCTTTAGGGTAATAAGTACTGGATTATTACCTGAACCACGTGCCAATTGGCAGAGGGCACATAAGATTAATGAAATGAATAAGCTCAAAAACTGTTGTGGGAGAAGTGGATTCTGAATGTGGGGCACTGCATCAGTCCTGGGGAAACAATCAGGACGAGATACTACAAAGATAACAAAAAGACAAAAAAGGGTCTGTATCTGAATATGCATTACATTCATAACAAAGTAAATGAATTGATAGCACACACTGAAGCAAATAATTGTGATCTGAAAGTCATTACAGAAATGTGACTACATGATGATAAGGATTGAGTCCTGAATGTTGAGGACTTTGTGATATTCAAGCAGAACAGGAAACTAGGTAAACGAAGAAGAGCAGCACTGTTAATCAAGGATGGCATTGGTGCAATTAGACATGACCTCTGTTCAGGAGATCAGTCTGACTGGAGATAAGGAATAGTAGGGGGAAGAAGTCACTTGAAGGGATGGTCTACAGGCCACCCAACAGTAATTGCAATGTATGAAAAATTATACAATAAGAAATACTGTCATAAAGGATAGCAATAATCATGGATAATATTCATCTACATATAAACTGGAAAAGTCAGATTGGCAATAGCAGCCTGGGGAAGGAGTTCATAGAATGCTTTTGAGATGGCACATTTTGGGACAAAACAGAGAATACATTATACTAAATTTGGTACTGTGTAACATGACAAAATTAATTACATCAGAGTAGTGGCACCTCAGCAATGATGAGAACATGACTGAATTTTACATTCAGTTTGTAAGGGAGAAATGTGAGCCTAAGACAAGTATTTTAAACTTAAATAAAGGCAACTATGTGGGCATGAAAGCTGAACTGATGCGGGATACAAGTCTAAGGGATAGATGAACAGAAATATGTTACAGAAATTTAAGGGTATATTTCAGAATACTCAACGTAAGCATACTTCTTCTTTAAAGAACAACTCTAAGAGGAGGACCCACCATCTGTGGTTAACTTAAAAAAAGTTAGAAGAAATCAAATTTAAGGAAAAAACATATAACTGTGCAAAGATGAGTGGTAGGTCAAATGATAGGACAGAATATACAGAACTGCACAGAATGACTAAAAAGTTGATTGGAGGGAATTTGAGTAGTAGACAAAGCTAGACAGAAATGTAAAAATGGAGAGCGAGCAATGTTCCTTTTAATTATTTCTCAGTCATAGAGATGTATACCACGGGAACAGAACCTTCAGTCCAACTCGTCCATGCTGACCAGATATCCTAACCTAATCTAGTCCCATTTACCAGCACTTGGCCCATATCCTTCTAAATCCTTCCTATTCATATACCCATCCAGATAACTTTTAAGTGCTGTAATTGTACCAGCTTCCACCACTTCCTCTGGCAGCTCATTCCATACATTCACCACCCTTTGTGTGAAAAGGTTGCCCCTTAGGTCTCTTTTATATCTTTCCCCTCTCACCCCTAACCTATGCCCTCTAGTTCTGGACTCCCCGATCCCAGGGAAAAGACTTTGTCCATTCACTCTATCCATGCCCTTCATGATTTTACAAACCTCTATAAGGTCACGCCTCAGCCTCCAACGCTTGAGGGAAAACAGCCCCAGCCTATCCAGCCTATAGCTCAAATCCTCCAACCCTGGCAACATCCTTGTAAATCTTTTCTGAACCCTTTCAAGTTTCACAACATCCTTCCATTATGAAGGAGCCCAGAACTGCACACAATATTCCAAAAGTGGACTCACCAATGTCCTGTACAGCCGCAACATGACCTCCCAACTCCTACACTCAATGCTTTGATCAATTAAGGAAAGCATACCAAACACCTTCTTCACTATCCTATCTACCTGCAACTCTACTTTCAAGTAACTATGAACCTGAGCTCCAAAGTCTCTTTGTTTAGCAACACTCCCTAGGACCTCACCATTAAGTGTATAAGTCCTGCTAAGATTTGCTTTTCCAAAATGCAGCACCTCACATTTATCTGAATTAAACTCCATCTGCCACTTCTCAGCCCATTGGCCCATCCAATCAAAATCCCGTTGTAATCTGAGGTAAACTTCTTCGCTGTCCACTATACCTCCAATTTTGGTGTCATCAGCAAACTTACTAATCATACCTCCTATGTTCACATCCAAATCTTTTATATAAATGACGAAAAGCAGTGACCCCAGCACCGATCCTTGTGGCACATCACTGGGTTCTCCTGCTGCACAAATGTGCATGGCAACAGTTTCCAATATGTCAGCATATTGAATGGCAGGCACGAAACCTCCTATTTGCTGTGTTTCTAGGGAACATTGATAAAAAAGAGTTTCCACAGGTGCTAAAAATGAGAAAAGAAGTAAATAAGTGTAAAGGAGGGCCCTCTTATGGCTCAGTGGTAGTGGTTGGAGAATACCGAGATACAGGTTACTAGACTAGATGTGATTGAGGTTCACAAGGAGGAGGTGTTAGCAATTCTGGAAAGTGTGAAAATAGATAAGTCCCCTGGGCCGGATGGGATTTATCCATGAACTCTCTGGGAAGCAAGGGAGAAGATTGCAGAGCCTTTGGCTTTGATCTTTCTGTCATCCTTGTCTGCAGGAATAGTGCCAGAAGACTAAAGGATAGCAAATATTGTCCCCTTGTTCAAGAAGGGGAGTAGAGACAACCCTGGTAATTATAGACCAGTGAGCCTTACTTCGGTTGTGGGTAAAGTGTTGGAAAAGATTATAAGAGATTTATAAACATCTAGAAAGGAATAAGTTGATTAGGGATAGTCAACACGGTTTTGTGAAGGGTAGGTCGTGCCTCTCAAACCTTATTGAGTTCTTTGAGAAGTTGACCAAACAGGTGCATGAGGGTAAAGTGGTTGATGTGGCGTCTATAGATTTCAGTAAGGTGTTTGGTAAGGTTCCTCACGGTAGACTATTGCACAAAATACGGAGACATGGGATTGAGAGTGATTTAGCGGTTTGGATCAGAAATTGACTAGCTGAAAGAAGACAGAAGATGGTGGTTAATGGGAAATGTTCATCCAGAAGTTCAGTTATTAGTGGTGTACCACAAGGATCTGTTTTGGGTCCACAGCTGTTTGTCATTTTTGTAAATGACCTGGATGGGTGCATAGAAGGATGGATTAGTAAATTTGCAGGTGACACTAAGGTTGATGGGGTTGTGGATAGTACCGAAGGATGTTGCAGGTAACACAGGGACATAGATAGGCTGCAGAGCTGGGCTGAGAGGTGGAAAATGGAGTTTAATGTGGAAATGTGTGAGGTGATTCCCTTTGGAAGGAGCAACAGGAATAGAGTACTGGGCTGACAGTAAGGTTCTTGGTAGTGTAGATAGCAGAAAGATCTCAGTGTCCATGTACAGAGGAATCTCGATAATCTGAACAAATTGGGCGGGCACTATTTCGTTTGGATAATTGATTATTCGGTTAATTGATTCGATGCCTTTCCTCTGGGGCTCTGAGTTTTCTGTTAAGTCCGCTCCCTGTCCAGCACACGAGGCAGCAACACATCGTGGTCGAGCACCTACCCCCCCAACCAAGTCCGACACCCCTTAACCCCGTCAAACACCGTCCCGCTTGCCCGCTAGCCCATCCTACACTGCCCCCCCAATCCTGTCCTACACCGTCCGACACCGCCCCCCCCGTCCAGCACACGAGGCAGCAACACATCGTGGTCGAGCACCTACCCCCCAACCAAGTCCGACACCCCTTAACCCCGTCAAACACCATCCCGCCCGCCCACACTCCCATCCTCCCGCCTGCCCGCTATCCCATCCTACACCGCCACCCCAATCCCGTCCTACACCGCCCCCCCAATCCCGTCCTACACCACCACCCCAATCCCTTCCGACACCGCCCCCTCAATCCTGTCCAACCCCATCCAACACCGCGCTCCCCAATCCCGTCCAACCCCATCCGACACCACCCCCCCCAATCCCGTCCAACCCGTACGACACCGCCCCCCCCCCCACCCATCCGGTCCAACCCCTTCCTACACCCCCCCCCAATCCTGTCCAACCCCGTCCTACACCGCCCCCAATCCCGTCCAACCCGTCCTACACCGCCCCCCCAAATCCCGTCCAACCCCGTCCTACAGCGCCACCCCAATCCCATCCAACACCGCCCCCCCAATCCCGTCCAACCCCATCCTACACCGCCCCCCCAATCCCGTCCAACTCCGTCCGACACCGCGCCCTGAATCGCGTCCTACACCACGCCCCCAATCCCGTCCAACACCGCCCCCAATCCCATCCGACACCACCTCCCAATCCCTTCCAACCCCGTCCTACACCGCCCCCCCATCCTATCCAACCCCGTCCGACCCAACCCCGTCCAACACCACCCTCCCCATCCCCCCCAACCCCGTCCGACACCGCCCCCCCCAATCCCGTCCAACCCCATCCAACACCGCCCTCCCCAATCCCATCCAACCCCGTCCGACACCGCGCCCCCCCAAATCCCGTCCAACACTGCCCCCCCATCCCGTCCAACACCGTCCTACACTGCCCCCCCAATCCCCCCAAACCCCGTCCTACACCACCCTCCCCAATCCTGTCCAACCCCGTCCCCCCAATCCTGTCCAAACCCCTCCATCGTGTCCAACCCCCCCAATCCTGTCCAACCCCGTCCTACACCGCCCTCCCCAATCCTGTCCAACACCGTCCTACACCGCCCTCCCCAATCCTGTCCGACCCCGTCCTACACCGCACTCCCAAATCCAGTCCAACCCCGTCCTACACTGCTCTCCCCAATCCTGTCCAACCCCGTCCTACACCGCCCTCCCCAATCCCGTCCAACCCCGTCCTACGCTGCCCCCCAAATCCTGTTCTACACCGCCCCCCAAATCCCGTCCAACCCCATCCTACACCGCCCTCCCCAATCCTGTCCAACCCCGTCCTACACCGCCCTCCCCAATCCCGTCCAACCCTGTCCTACACCGCCCTCCCCAATCATGTCCAACCCCGTCCAACACCTTCCCCCCAATCCCGTCCAACACCCCCATCGTATCCAACCCCCCAATCCTGTCCAACCCCGTCCTACACCGCCCTCCCCAATCCTGTCCAACCCCGTCCTACACCGCCCTCCCCAATCCTGTCCAACCCTGTCCGACACCGCCCCCCCCAATCCTGTCCAACCCCGTCCAACACCGCCCCCCCAATCCTGTCCAACCCTGTCCTACACCGCCCTCCCCAATCCTGTCCAACCCCATCCTACACCGCCCTCCCCAATCCTGTCCAACCCTGTCCGACACCGCCCTCCCCAATCCTGTCCAACCCCATCCTACACCGCCCTCCCCAATCCTGTCCAACCCCGTCCTACACCGCTGCCCTAATCCTGTCCAACCCCGTCCTACACCGCTCTCCCCAATCCTGTCCAACCCTGTCCTACACCGCCACCCCAATCCTGTCCAACCCCGTCCGACACCGCCCCCCCAATCCTGTCCAACCCTGTCCTACACCGCCCTCCCCAATCCTGTCCAACCCCATCCTACACCGCCCTCCCCAATCCTGTCCAACCCTGTCCTACACCACCGCCCTAATCCTGTCCAACCCCGTCCTACACCGCCCTCCCCAATCCTGTCCAACCCCGTCCTACACCAACCCCGTCCTACACCACCCTCCCCAATCCTGTCCAACCCCGTCCTACACCGCCCCCCCAAATCCCGTCCGACACCACCCCCCCAATCCTGTCCAACCCCGTCCGACACCGCCCCCCAATCCCGTCCGACACCGCCCCCCCAATCCCGTCCTACACCATCCGACACCGCCCCCTCAATCCCATCCAACCCCGTCCTACACCGCCCCCCCAATCCCGTCCAACCCCGTCCTACCATGCCCCCCCCAATCCCGTCCAACCCTGTCCGACACCGCCCCCCCCAATCCCGTCCAACCCCGTCCTACACCGCCCCCAATCCCGTCCGACACCACCCCCCAATCCTGTCCAACCCCATCCGACACCGCACTCCCAATCCTGACCAACCCCGTCCGACACCGACCCCCCATCCCGTCCACCACCCCCCAATCCTGTCCCACCCCATCCGACACCGCCTCCCCAATCCTGACCAACCCCGTCCGACACCGCCCCCCCCAATCCTGACCAACCCCATCCGACACCGCCCCCCCAATCCTGACCAACCCCGTCCGACACCGACCCCCCATCCCGTCCACCACCCCCCAATCCTGTCCAACCCCGTCCTACACCGCCCTCCCCAATCCTGTCCAACCCCGTCCTACACCAACCCCGTCCTACACCGCCCCCCCAAATCCCGTCCGACACCACCCCCCCAATCCTGTCCAACCCCGTCCGACACCGCCCCCCAATCCCGTCCGACACCGCCCCCCCAATCCCGTCCTACACCATCCGACACCGCCCCCTCAATCCCATCCAACCCCGTCCTACACCGCCCCCCCAATCCCGTCCAACCCCGTCCTACCATGCCCCCCCCAATCCCGTCCAACCCTGTCCGACACCGCCCCCCACAATCCCGTCCAACCCCGTCCTACACCGCCCCCAATCCCGTCCGACACCACCCCCAATCCTGTCCAACCCCATCCGACACCGCACTCCCAATCCTGACCAACCCCGTCCGACACCGACCCCCCATCCCGTCCACCACCCCCCAATCCTGTCCAACCCCATCCGACACCGCCTCCCCAATCCTGACCAACCCCATCCGACACCGCCCCCCCAATCCTGACCAACCCCGTCCGACACCGACCCCCCATCCCGTCCACCACCCCCCAATCCTGTCCAACCCCATCCGACACCGCCTCCCCAATCCTGACCAACCCCATCCGACACCGCCCCCCCAATCCTGACCAACCCCGTCCGACACCGACCCCCCATCCCGTCCACCACCCCCCAATCCTGTCCAACCCCATCCGACACCGCCTCCCCAATCCTGACCAACCCCATCCGACACCGCCCCCCCAATCCTGACCAACCCCGTCCTACACCGCCCCCCCAATCCCGTCCAACCCCGTCCTACACCGCCCTCCCCAATCCTGTCCAACCCCGTCCTACACCGCCCTCCCCAATCCCGTCCAACCCCGTCCTACACCGCCCCCCCAATCCCGTCCAACCCTGTCCTACACCACCCTCCCCAATCCCGTCCAACCCTGTCCTACACCGCCCTCCCCAATCATGTCCAACCCCGTCCAACACCTTCCCCCCAATCCCGTCCAACACCCCCATCGTGTCCAACCCCCCAATCCTGTCCAACCCCGTCCTACACCGCCCTCCCCAATCCTGTCCAACCCCGTCCTACACCGCCCTCCCCAATCCTGTCCAACCCTGTCCGACACCGCCCCCCCCAATCCTGTCCAACCCCGTCCGACACCGCCCCCCCAATCCTGTCCAACCCTGTCCTACACCGCCCTCCCCAATCCTGTCCAACCCCATCCTACACCGCCCTCCCCAATCCTGTCCAACCCCGTCCGACACCGCCCCCCCAATCCTGTCCAACCCTGTCCTACACCGCCCTCCCCAATCCTGTCCAACCCCATCCTACACCGCCCTCCCCAATCCTGTCCAACCCTGTCCTACACCACCGCCCTAATCCTGTCCAACCCCGTCCTACACCGCCCTCCCCAATCCTGTCCAACCCCGTCCTACACCAACCCCGTCCTACACCACCCTCCCCAATCCTGTCCAACCCCGTCCTACACCGCCCCCCCAAATCCCGTCCGACACCACCCCCCCAATCCTGTCCAACCCCGTCCGACACCGCCCCCCAATCCCGTCCGACACCGCCCCCCCAATCCCGTCCTACACCATCCGACACCGCCCCCTCAATCCCATCCAACCCCGTCCTACACCGCCCCCCCAATCCCGTCCAACCCCGTCCTACCATGCCCCCCCCAATCCCGTCCAACCCTGTCCGACACCGCCCCCCCCAATCCCGTCCAACCCCGTCCTACACCGCCCCCAATCCCGTCCGACACCACCCCCCAATCCTGTCCAACCCCATCCGACACCGCACTCCCAATCCTGACCAACCCCGTCCGACACCGACCCCCCATCCCGTCCACCACCCCCCAATCCTGTCCCACCCCATCCGACACCGCCTCCCCAATCCTGACCAACCCCGTCCGACACCGCCCCCCCAATCCTGACCAACCCCATCCGACACCGCCCCCCCAATCCTGACCAACCCCGTCCGACACCGACCCCCCATCCCGTCCACCACCCCCCAATCCTGTCCAACCCCGTCCTACACCGCCCTCCCCAATCCTGTCCAACCCCGTCCTACACCAACTCCGTCCTACACCGCCCCCCCAAATCCCGTCCGACACCACCCCCCCAATCCTGTCCAATCCCGTCCGACACCGCCCCCCAATCCCGTCCGACACCGCCCCCCCAATCCCGTCCTACACCGTCCGACACCGCCCCCTCAATCCCATCCAACCCCGTCCCACACCGCCCCCCCAATCCCGTCCAACCCCGTCCTACCATGCCCACCCCAATCCCGTCCAACCCTGTCCGACACCGCCCCCCACAATCCCGTCCAACCCCGTCCTACACCGCCCCCAATCCTGTCCGACACCACCCCCAATCCTGTCCAACCCCATCCGACACCGCACTCCCAATCCTGACCAACCCCGTCCGACACCGACCCCCCATCCCGTCCACCACCCCCCAATCCTGTCCAACCCCATCCGACACCGCCTCCCCAATCCTGACCAACCCCATCCGACACCGCCCCCCCAATCCTGACCAACCCCGTCCGACACCGACCCCCCATCCCGTCCACCACCCCCCAATCCTGTCCAACCCCATCCGACACCGCCTCCCCAATCCTGACCAACCCCATCCGACACCGCCCCCCCAATCCTGACCAACCCCGTCCTACACCGCCCTCCCCAATCCCGTCCAACCCCGTCCTACACCGCCCTCCCCAATCCTGACCAACCCCGTCCTACACCGCCCCCCCAATCCCGTCCAACCCCGTCCTACACCGCCCTCCCCAATCCCGTCCAACCCCGTCCTACACCGCCCCCCAAATCCCGTCCAGCCCGGCCTACACCGCCCTCCCCAATCCCGTCCAACCCTGTCCTACACCACCCTCCCCAATCCCGTCCAACCCTGTCCTACACCGCCCTCCCCAATCATGTCCAACCCCGTCCAACACCTTCCCCCCAATCCCGTCCAACACCCCCATCGTGTCCAACACCCCAATCCTGTCCAACCCCGTCCGACACCGCCCCCCCCAATCCTGTCCAACCCCGTCCGACACCGCCCCCCCAATCCTGTCCAACCCTGTCCTACACCGCCCTCCCCAATCCTGTCCAACCCCATCCTACACCGCCCTCCCCAATCCTGTCCAACCCCGTCCGACACCGCCCCCCCAATCCTGTCCAACCCTGTCCTACACCGCCCTCCCCAATCCTGTCCAACCCCATCCTACACCGCCCTCCCCAATCCGGTCCAACCCCGTCCTACACCGCCCTCCCCAATCCCGTCCAACCCTGTCCTACACCGCCCTCCCCAATCATGTCCAACCCCGTCCAACACCTTCCCCCCAATCCCGTCCAACACCCCCATCGTGTACAACCCCCCAATCCTGTCCAACCCCGTCCTACACCGCCCTCCCCAATCCTGTCCAACCCCGTCCTACACCGCCCTCCCCAATCCTGTCCAACCCTGTCCGACACCGCCCCCCCCAATCCTGTCCAACCCCGTCCGACACCGCCCCCCCAATCCTGTCCAACCCTGTCCTACACCGCCCTCCCCAATCCTGTCCAACCCCATCCTACACCGCCCTCCCCAATCCTGTCCAACCCCGTCCGACACCGCCCCCCCAATCCTGTCCAACCCTGTCCTACACCGCCCTCCCCAATCCTGTCCAACCCCATCCTACACCGCCCTCCCCAATCCTGTCCAACCCCATCCTACACCGCTGCCCTAATCCTGTCCAACCCCGTCCTACACCGCTCTCCCCAATCCTGTCCAACCCTGTCCTACACCGCCACCCCAATCCTGTCCAACCCCGTCCGACACCGCCCCCCCAATCCTGTCCAACCCTGTCCTACACCGCCCTCCCCAATCCTGTCCAACCCCATCCTACACCGCCCTCCCCAATCCTGTCCAACCCTGTCCTACACCACCGCCCTAATCCTGTCCAACCCCGTCCTACACCGCCCTCCCCAATCCTGTCCAACCCCGTCCTACACCAACCCCGTCCTACACCACCCTCCCCAATCCTGTCCAACCCCGTCCTACACCGCCCCCCCAAATCCCGTCCGACACCACCCCCCCAATCCTGTCCAACCCCGTCCGACACCGCCCCCCAATCCCGTCCGACACCGCCCCCCCAATCCCGTCCTACACCATCCGACACCGCCCCCTCAATCCCATCCAACCCCGTCCTACACCGCCCCCCCAATCCCGTCCAACCCCGTCCTACCATGCCCCCCCCAATCCCGTCCAACCCTGTCCGACACCGCCCCCCCCAATCCCGTCCAACCCCGTCCTACACCGCCCCCAATCCCGTCCGACACCACCCCCCAATCCTGTCCAACCCCATCCGACACCGCACTCCCAATCCTGACCAACCCCGTCCGACACCGACCCCCCATCCCGTCCACCACCCCCCAATCCTGTCCCACCCCATCCGACACCGCCTCCCCAATCCTGACCAACCCCGTCCGACACCGCCCCCCCCAATCCTGACCAACCCCGTCCGACACCGCCCCCCCAATCCTGACCAACCCCGTCCGACACCGACCCCCCATCCCGTCCACCACCCCCCAATCCTGTCCAACCCCGTCCTACACCGCCCTCCCCAATCCTGTCCAACCCCGTCCTACACCAACCCCGTCCTACACCGCCCCCCCAAATCCCGTCCGACACCACCCCCCCAATCCTGTCCAACCCCGTCCGACACCGCCCCCCAATCCCGTCCGACACCGCCCCCCCAATCCCGTCCTACACCATCCGACACCGCCCCCTCAATCCCATCCAACCCCGTCCTACACCGCCCCCCCAATCCCGTCCAACCCCGTCCTACCATGCCCCACCCAATCCCGTCCAACCCTGTCCGACACCGCCCCCCACAATCCCGTCCAACCCCGTCCTACACCGCCCCCAATCCCGTCCGACACCACCCCCAATCCTGTCCAACCCCATCCGACACCGCACTCCCAATCCTGACCAACCCCGTCCGACACCGACCCCCCATCCCGTCCACCACCCCCCAATCCTGTCCAACCCCATCCGACACCGCCTCCCCAATCCTGACCAACCCCATCCGACACCGCCCCCCCCAATCCTGACCAACCCCGTCCGACACCGACCCCCCATCCCGTCCACCACCCCCCAATCCTGTCCAACCCCATCCGACACCGCCTCCCCAATCCTGACCAACCCCATCCGACACCGCCCCCCCCAATCCTGACCAACCCCGTCCGACACCAACCCCACATCCCATCCAACCCCGTCCAACTGCGACACCCATCCCGTCCGACACCGACCCCCCCATCCCGTCCAACACCACCCCCCAATCCTGTCCAACCCTGTCCAACACCACCCACCCAATCCCGTCCAACCATGTCCGACACCGCCCCCCCCCCAATCCCGTCCAACCCTGTCTGACACCGCCCCCAATCTCGTCCAACCCCATCAAACACCATCCCCGCCCGCCCACACTCACACCCTCCCCCCATCCCGTCCAACCCCCGTCCGACACCGCCCCCTTGCCCGACATCGCCCCTCACCCACCCACCACCCATCCCCTTCCGACACCCCCCCTGCCCGCCTCCCACCCCTGTCTGACACTGCAACCCCCTGCCTGACCCCCACCCCCATCCACCCCACCCCTCATCCGTCCTCCCAGCCCCATCCAACACTTACCCCCGCCCACTCCCCCAACCGCCTCCAAAATCACCCCCCACCCACCCCCAAAACCCATCCAATGCCGCCCCCCCAAACCTGTCCAACACCGACCCTTCACCCCCCACTCCCTAAACCCATCCACCACTGGTCCCTTCCACCCTATCCCCCGCCCCCATCCATCCCCGCCACCTCTCCGGGGCAGCCGGACTGGACACCAACAAGACTGCTACTGCCTTTTGGGGGGTGAGTCTCCAAATAGTGTGCACGCGCGCGGACACATGCAACTTTTTGACAGTTTCCCCTTTGTCCTGTCCAGGACAATGTTGGAGAGATTATCTGGGGAAGGGGGGGGTTTAGTGCACACCCCTCTGTAGAACTCCAGAGAAAGTGTGTGGGTGGAGAGAGAGAGAGAGAGTGGAAACGGTGCCTGGGCTCCCATCGATGTCCAGGACTGTTCTCGGCAGCATTTCAGTAAGCAGAGTTCACTTTTAATCACTGTAAACAAAAGACGCTATCAGTGTTGGAAACATGTCTTTGATGTAATGTTTCTATTGGGACCTCGAGATCTCCTTTGGATAATCCGATATTCGGATAATCAAGGTTCCTCTGTACATAGATCCCTGAAAGTTGCCACCCAGGCTAATAGCGTTATTAAGAAGTGTGTTAGCTTTTATTGGTAGAGGGGTTGAGTTTTAGAGCCATGAGTGTGGCTGCACTTGGAGTATTGCGTACAGTTCAGGTCGCCGCATTATAGGAAGGACATGGAAGCACTGGAAAGGGTGCAGAGGAGATTTACTAGGATGTTGCCTGATATGGAGGGAAGGTCTTATGAGGAAAGGTTGAGGGACTTGAGCCTGTTTTCGTTAGACAGAAGAAGGTGGAGAGGTGATTTAATTGAGACATATAAGATAATCAGAGGGTTAGATAGGTTGAACAGTGATAGCCTTTTTCCTCGGATGGTGATGTCTAGCATGAGGGCATAGCTTTAAATTGAGGGGTGATAGATATAGGACAGATGTCAGAGGTCGTTTCTTTACTCAGAGTAGTGGGGTGTGTAATGCACTGCCAGCAACAGTAGTAGACTTGCCACCTATAAGGGCATTTAAATGGTCATTGGATAAACATTGGATGAAAACAGAATAATGTAGGTTAGATGGGCTTCAGATTGGTTTCACAGGTTGGTGAAACATCGAGGGCCGAAGGGCCTGTACTGCACTGTAATGTTCTATGTCCCTACCCCTGGACTGAAGACCCAGGGTTCATCTCTGAACAGATTGGTTAGAAAAATAGGTTTAAAGGAGAAGAGTGTCAGCCCTCTGGAGTAAGAAATGGGCACTTCACAGATAATAAGAATATGATAGATAAAATGAACAAATACTTTGCTTCTGTCTTCATTATTGTCATGACCACAGATCAGAACCCTGCAGTACTTAGGGCATTTTTAAACTTTCAATTCCAAGATGTGCCTTTTTTTATAAAATAGGGCTACTGTGGTCAAAAAAAGACTGCAAATATAAATTCCACATTGTCTGCCAAAGTCCGGTGTGGGACTATGAAATGTCACACCTGTCAAATGTCCAAGTAACTTCAAACAGACAGAGAGAGACATAAGAGCAAGATATAACAAGGAGGTTGAATATTCTTCCCTCCCCAACCCCCACAGCCACAGGTCACCTCTTACAGACATTTTATTTTGCCTTTGCCAATACCGTGTGCTCTATGTGTACCTGTGGAAGAAGGTGTGCTAATGAATGGAAGCATACATAGAGTAATAGGGTGTTATGGACTAGGCCAGACCACTCAAAAAATCTTTAAACAGCCTAGACCATAACTTTGCTATTTGTTAAAAAATTATGGAATTAAACACAAAGAACAGAAAATAGAACACGTGATAACTTATCCTAACGAAATCCGATTTAATGGTGCTTTTCTGATAACACACACATCTCTTAGCACCAACAGTGAAACATGGCACAGGCAACTCACAGTTCAAAATCAGAAGGGTAGACGACGAGAGAGTATCCAGCCTTTCTTCACACACACAACTGCTGAACTGAAGCAAAAAAAACCTCAGCTCCCAGGACTGGCCGCTCCCCTTTTATTATTTCGAAAACATGAAAGCCTTTGGCTAAACATCTGTTTAGGAGGAAACAAAAAAGGCCCAATAATCCATTCATCTCTGCACCAATTCAGCCGTTTCGGAGCCTGGGCTGTTTCATGACCCCTCTGAAAAAAATCAAGGACACAGTAACTTTGAGAAAAAGGACCAGCTTTGTGACAAGGGTCGGGGAATAGGTTTAAGTGGGTTTCGGAGTGTCGGTGTGGACTTGTTGGGTCAAATGGCCTATTTCTTTATGCACGCCCAGACTCTCAGCCACACCGCACGCTGCCCTCGAAGCGGCTGCGGGGGTGACGAGACTGTCACACACCTCCTTCTGGAATGTGCCTACGCAGAGGAAGTCTGGAGAGGAATGCAGTGGTGTTTGTCGAGGTTCGTCCCGAGCAGTGCCGTGACGCGGGACTCCGTGCTCTACGGTCTGTTCCCCGGGACGCACACCGAGACGAACATCAACTGTGCCTGGAGGATCATCAACTCGGTGAAGGACGCTCTCTGGGTGGTCCGAAACCTGCTGATCTTCCAGCTGAAGGAGTTGACCCCGACTGAGTGCTGCAGACTGGCACATTCCATGGTCCAGGACTACGTGTTGAGGGACGCGCTGAAGCTTGGGGCAGTTGCTGCCAAGGCGCGGTGGGGAAAGACCACTGTGTAAAGTCTGCCTGCCTAACGAAGAACAGGGGGCCCATGCAGTCATTTGGGCTCTGCTGACGCCTCAGCTAATTATATAGGCATATGATCAAAAAATGTACAGACCTGTATAAAAATGATAAGTTTTGATCTCTGTATGTACATGTTTACATATGTATGGCATGACCAACTGTACAGACCATCAAATTATTTTATGAATAAAGTATATTTTTGAAATAAAAAAAAATTCTACACTGTAGGGATTCTGTGATTCTACATGCACACTAGCCTAGGTTCAAGTACAAGTGGGTGGCACAGTGGTTAGCACTGCTGCCTCGCAGTGCCAGGGAGCCGGGTTCAATTCCAGTCTTGAGTGACTGCCTGCGTGGAGTTTGCATATTCTCCCCGTGTCTGCGTGGGTTTCCTCCGGGTGCTCCGGTTTCCTCCCACAGTCCAAAAATGTGCGGGTCAGGTGAATCGGCCATGCTAAAGTTGCCCGTAGTGCTAGGTGCACAAGTAGGGAGTAAGTGAATGAGTCTGGGTGGGTTACTCTTAGGAGGGTCGGTGTGGACTTGTTGGGCCAAAGGGCCTGTTTTTGCACTGTAAGGAATCTAATCAAGTATGCTGCATAGGTCACTGTTAAAGAATTAAAGATTAGTCCCTCCTGCGTTACTGGTAACAGGACAGGAATCTCTCGCTCGGAGTGCTGGTAGCCAAGTAACCAGCAGGCCAGTCAGAAAGAAACAGGGCAAGTGTGATTCACTTGCTCGGTGCTGCCAGCCAACCAATGTCAATAGAAACAGGACAATAAGACTAAAATTAACCTGGAAAAGCCAAGAATCCTGAAACTGACTGTTTAACTATCAGTGTTCCACTATTTTTCACAAACATTCAGAGGGACTGACTCATATCTTTAAAATTTTTTTTGAAGAAATTATTTTGGACTCACTTCTTGTTCCTAATCTGTGTGCACGGGTGTTGCATAAATCTTTCCGTTTGTGTTTAGTAACTCATAAACTAACTCTTTCATCAACGCAAGAAAGCCTTGATAATTTGGTAGTTTTCAGATCATACATTTATTTGATTTGTGAGAAAGGTGTCCACAAGGGAGTGATTTTGGATGTAGGTTTGCTCGCTGAGCTGAAAGGTTCATTTCTAGACATTCCGTTACCTTACCAGGTAACATCTTCAGTGGGCCTCAGGCGAAGCACTGCTGAAAATTCCTGCTTTCTATTTATATGTTTGGGGTTTTTTTGGGTTGTGATGTCATTTCCTGTGGTGAAGTCACTTCCTGTTCTTTTTCTCAGGGGGTGGTAGATGGGGTCTAACTCGATGTATTTGTTGATAGAGTTCCAGTTGGAATGCCATGCTCCTAAAAATTCTCGTGCGTGTCTCTAGCTGGCTTGTCCTAGGATGGAGGTGTTGTCCCAGTCGAAGTGGTGTCCTTCCTCATCTGTATGTGAGGATACTAGTGAGAGAGGGTCACGTCTTTTTGTGGCTAGTTGGTGTTCATGTATCCTCGTGGCTAGTTTTCTGCCTGGTTGTCCAATGTGGTCTTTGTTACAGTCCTTACAAGGTATTTTGCAAATGACATTAGTTTTGTTTGTTGTCTGTATAGGGTCTTTCAAGTTCATTAGCTGCTGTTTTAGTGTGTTGGTGGGTTTATGGGCTACCATGATGCCAAGGGATCTGAGTAGTCTGGCAGTCATTTCCGAGATGTCTTTGATGTAGGGGAGAGTGGCTAGGGTTTCTGGACGTGTTTTGTCTGCTTGTTTGGGTTCGTTGCTGAGAAATCGGCAGACTGTGTTCATTGGGTACCCATTCTTTTTGAATACACGGTATAGGTGATTTTCCTCTGCTCTGCGTAGTTCCTCTGTGCTGCAGTGTGTGTTGGCTCATTGAAATAATGTTCTGATGCAGCTTCGTTTGTGGATGTTGGGATGATTGCTTCTGTAGTTCAATACTTGGTCTGTATGTGTTGTTTTCCTGTAGATGCTGGTTTGAAGGTCCCCATTGGCTGTTCGCTCTACTGTGACATCTAGGAATGGCAGTTTGTTGTTGTTTTCCTCCTCTTTCGTGAATCTTATGCCAGTAAGGGTATTATTGATGCTCTTGAAGGTTTCCTCTAATTTGTTTCATTTAGAGGTGTAGTGGACAGCGAAGAGGGTTACCTCAGATTACAACAGAATCTTGACCACATGGCCAATGGGCTGAGAAGTGGCAGATGGAGTTTCAATTCTGATAAATGCGAGGTGCTGCATTTTGGGAAAGCAAATCTTAGCAGGACTTATACACTTAATGGTAAGGTCCTTGGGAGTGTTGCTGAACAAAGAGACCTTGGAGTACAGGTTCATAGCTCCTTGAAAGTGGAGTCGCAGGTAGATAGGATAGTGAAGAAGGCGTTTGGTATGCTTTCCTTTATTGGTCAGAGTATTGAGTACAGGGGTTGGGAGGTCATGCCGCGGCTGTACAGGACATTGGTTAGGCCACTGTTGGAATATTGCGTGCAATTCTGGTCTCCTTCCTATTGGAAAGATGTTGTGAAACTTGAAAGGGTTTAGAAAAGATCTACAAGGATATTGCCAGGGATGGAGGATTTGAGCTATAGGGAGAGGCTGAATAGGCTGGGGCTGTTTTCCCTGGAGCGTCGGAGGCTGAGGGGTGACCTTATAGAGGTTTACAAAGTTATGAGGGGCATGGATTGGGTAAATAGGCAAAGTCTTTTCCCTGGGGTCGGGAGTCCAGAACTAGAGGGCATAGGTTTAGGGTGAGAGGGGAAAGATATAAAAGAGACCTAAGGGGCAACGTTTTCACACAAAGGGTGGTACATGTGTGTAATGAGCTGCCAGAGGAAGTGGTGGAGGCTGGTACAATTGCAACATTTAAAAGGCATCTGGATGAGTATATGAATAGGAAGGGTTTGGAGGGATATGGGCCGGGTGCTGGCAGGTGGGATTAGCTTGGGTTGGGATATCTGGTTGACATGGACGGGTTGGACCGAAGGGTCTGTTTCCATGCTGTACATCTCTATGACTCTATGATGACAAAGGTGTCATCCACGTAGTGGACTCAAAGTTTGGGTTGGATGAGTGGCAGAGCTGTTTGTTCAAGTCTCTGCATTACTGCCTCTGCTAAGAACCCTGATATCGGAGATCCCATGGGTGTTCCGTTGGTTTGTCTGTAGGTTTTGTTGTTGAAGGTGAAGTGTGTGGTAAGACATAGGTCCACTAGCTTGATGATACTGTCCTTGTTGATGAAGTTAATGGTGTTTGGTGTATATGTCTTTGGGTCTTCTAATAGTGTAGTCAGTGTTTCCTTGGCCAGGTTAATGTTGATTGATGTAAACAGGGCTGTTACATCAAAGGAGACCATTATTTCATCCTCTTCTATCTTAGTGTTTTTGATGGTCTTCAGGAATTTTTGGGTGTAGTCTGTAAATGAACCTTCAAGCTCAGCGAGCAAACCTACATCCAAAGCCTCAACCTGAGTTACAAATCTTCTCAAAACTCACTAAGGGAGTGATCTTTTTAAAGTAACCTTGCTGGGGACCAACCGAGGCAGGTGAATAAAGCCAGTTCATCCCTCCTAACCCACGAACTTAATCCTTTAGGGAATTTGCCTCGAACCATAATAAGTTGGGAAACCTTGGTTGGGGTCTGACTGTATCACTGTAGAGAATACAAAAAGTATTTCAGCATTGGCTGTAAACCAGAGAAAAGAAAGAGGTACTTGGTGAAATTCTAATCACCTAGGAAGCAGTACTGAGAAACTGATGGAACTGTAGGCTGACAGGTCTCCAGGTCCTGATGGATTTCATCCAAGGGTCTTAAAGAGATTAATGACGTAGTAAATGCATTCACTAGATTCTGGAAAAGTTCCATTAGACTTGTGACAATACTATGGCTTTAAGAGGTATATCTTGTCCTGTGTTTTTTTTTAAAATGATGAAAGGTTGAGAGAGAAGTGACTAGCAGTCTACTCAGAGCCACTAGAGTTGGGCTGCATGGTAGCTCAGTGGTTAGCACTACTGCCTCACAGCACCAACAACCTAAGTTCAAATCCATCCTTGGGTGACTGTGCAAACCCCACACACATTCTCCATCGGTTTCCTCCAGGTGCTAGAGTTTCCTCCCACAGTCCAAAGACATGCAGGTTACATGGATTGACCAAGCTAAATTGCCCATGGTGTGCAGACTAGGTGGACCAGCCATGCGAAATGCAGGGCTACAGGGGTAGGTAAGTTCTGAATGAGATGTCTTTAGGAGGGTTGGTGTGGACTCAATGGGCCAAATTACCTGTTTCCACACTGTAGGGATTCTATGAGTAAACAGTTTGAGAGGCCTTGGCTTTTTTAAGTTGAATGTTGGAATGATAGAAACAGCCTGAATGGGTGGGGTGAAGCTCCCACAGAAGCAGGATTTTTAGTTCTACTTTTTCCAGTAGGAGTTGCTGGGTCTTGAAGCTGGGTTTGGAGTATATCTCTCCCTACTACTCTCTCTCTCTCTCTCAAGTTTTCTCTTTATTTTTCTTCCTCCTAGACTGAAGAATTGCCTGAGACAATTTATTTTATTGATTTTTTGCTTTTATGGGATATTAGTATATTGGAACAGTTACTGTTTATTAGTTAAATAATCTATTATTCTGTTAAGTTTCCCAATAGGTTAATTATTCCAATTTCTTCTTTCTTTTGTTGCATTTTAACTATTGTGTTTGAATAAATGTATTTTGTTTAAATCTGGTAGTTTAACCAATCAAATTACACTCAGAACACAATGCCTGACACTTGCCTTTAAAATAAGAAAAAGTTAGGATCTAGGCTATCTTCTTAACATAATTTGAGGGCTTGGTCTGGTCCATAACAGATTGGAAAGTAACAAATATAACCCCTCTATTCGAGAAGGGAGGAAGGCAGAAAAGAGGAAATGATAGTCCAATTAACTTGATACTTGTCTTGGAGAAATTGTTAGAATTGATCATTGAGGAGGTTATGGCTGAGCACAAAAAAACTCAGGGTAATTGGGAAGAATCAGCATGGTTTCTGAAAGCGAAATCATGTTGTACCATTTTATTGGAAATTTTTAAAAGGGGAAACATGTACTGTGGATAGATGGGAACCTGTAATTGGATTTCCAGAAGGCATTTAACAAAATACCACATAAAAAGTTAATGTCTAAAGTAAGAGCATATTAGGTAGGTGGTACCATTGTATCATGAATAGAATAATGGCTGGCTTACAAAAATAGTACTGTACATACTCATGGATCTTTGATTGCTAGAATGTGATAAGAGGAGTTCTGCAAGGGATCTTTGCTTGGGCCTCAGCTTTTTACATTTTTTATCAATTATTCAGATAAGGAAATTGAAGGTTTGGGAGCTAAATTTTCAGATGACACAAAGATGGGTACTAAAGTATACTGTGAAGAGGACATTAGAAAGATGCAGACATATACAGGTAGGTTGAGAGTGTGGACAACGATTTGGCAGATGGAGTATAATGTAGCAAAATGTGAAGTTGTTAACTTTGGCAAGAAGAGTAAGAAAGTAGATATTACTTAAATGGAGAATACTTCAGAATTCTGAAATAGAGAGATCAGTATATTCCAGCATGTAAGTCACTACAGATTTGTATGCAGGTACAGCAAGTAATTAAGGCGGCTAATAGAGTGCCATAATTCATTTTAAGAGGAATTGAACATGAAAGTAAGGATGTTATGCTTTAGTTATAGAGGACATGTGTGCGACTGCATCTCAAATCCTACTTGCAGTTTTGGTCTTATTTAAGGAAAGATGCAAATGCATCGGAGGTGGTTCACTAGATTTGATACCTAGAAAGAGCAATTTGTTTTACGAGGGAAGTGTTGAAAACAAGTCTAGCCTATTCAAAGAGTTTAGAAGCTTGATGTATTCAAGATCCCAAATGATAACGTGGATATGGAGAAAATGGTGCTCCTTGTTGGTGAGTCCAGAACAGGGACAGTTGTCAGAGAGTTGTGCAACTTTGGAATGCTTTACCTCAGCAAGTGGTGGAGGTGGGGGTCATCAAATATTGAGACCAGGCAGGTGGATTCTATTTGGTTAAGATCATTACCATGGGGTTGCATTAGAATTAGTAATAGGTAAAAACAATGACTGCAGATGCTGGAAACCAGATTCTGGATTAGTGGTGCTGGAAGAGCACAGCAGTTCAGGCAGCATCCAAGGAGCAGTAAAATCGAGGTTTCGGGTTCCTGATGAAGGGGCTTTGCCCGAAACGTCGATTTTACTGCTCCTCGGATGCTGCCTGCTGTGCTCTTCCAGCACCACTAATCCAGAATTAGAATTAGTAATGCCCAATCAGAATCTACCTGCCAGTCCGAGACTTAAGAGCGAGGTTTAACTGCTCTTGCTGTACCTCCAATTATGGCCTGACCAATCCGCATTCTCTTTTCTTCCCCAGATCATTTTCTTTGTGACCTACTTCAGATGTGTGCGAGATGAAAAGTTTCAACTTCTAGTCTCCTTTTAGCAATATTTTAGTTCTTTACTACCAAGTATTTATGAATATTTTAAGGTGAAAGTAGATAAATTCTTGTTAAGCAAGGGAATTAAAGTTTCAGTGTCATTGGGAATATGAACTTCAGGACATAAATAGATCAGCCATGATCTTAAAGAATGAAAGATGTGATGGGGCTGAATGGCCTACTTCATGTTTTGCATGAATCCAGAGTTTATTCTTAGTTTCACATGGCAAAGTAGAACCATCAATGAAGTAGTGAGCAAAGTTAAGTTTAAGCAAAGTGGAAACTATGTTATGATAGTAATGCTCAAATGAATTGACTGTCTCAATCTTTCTCAATCACTACTTTATCTGATGTGTGGCTACCACATTCCACTCCCACTGTTACAATATTGTAATATTGTGAATTAAGAAGTAATCTCAAATTGAGATAAACTCAATTTACTTTGAATAGGTGCATGAAAATGTCCTGCCACTGCCACCATGAAAGTAGGTTGCAATTACTTGACATATATACATAATCACAATATCAAAACTATAGAATTCAAAGAGATCATGTGGTCACACTTGCAAAGGAACCTTTCCAGCCACCAGAGGTCATTAATCTATAGTAATGTTCTTTAGAAGGTAAACCTATGAATTGGGAAAGGTCATAAACACTTGAATGGAATCATGAAGCTTAATTGGGGCACTCAACGTTGTCAAATGTGAACAACAAATAAATTCAAGCAATTAAATTACGTTTTGCTATCAGATTATGAAGTTCGACAACATTAGTTTTTAAAATACTAAAAACTGACTAGTTTTCCTTCCTTACGTTTTTACGGAATTGTTGTACATTTAAAAAATGACGACCCCTTGACAGCAGCACAAAAACATCACAAAGCCTCTGCAGCCCGCGCGGAAAACGGTACGTTGCAGCGCATGCCCAAAGCCTCGAAGCAAGGGTGACTACGTTGCTCAAAGAACTGCGAAATGAACCGACCGGAAGTAATATCAACGGTCAGCCTTGCATCAGGCAAGAGAAGTAACCATTTGCTAATATTAATTATATCGATTTCAAGGTGGAAATAAAGTTAAACCATTTCGTAAAGAATAAAGTGAACATAAGATAAATGATGGAAATACTGGCGAAATAGTTGCATCTAATAACCAGAAAATGGAAAACACGTCTTCGAGATTTGGTAGTTGGTTCTAAGGTTATATATTTAATTGAGTTTACTCTTCCAGGTCACACTTCTGGCTCCATTTTTCATCAGTAGTTAATCTAAACATTTAGTGCCAAAGTGGAAATTATGGACGACCACAAGGTTAAGTTTTATATTTGTAACACATGCTTTGCAAAAACAATCAGAACTTGCATTTATACAACATTTGATTGCATAAATATAACTAATGCCAAAAGAGAAAGGAAACCACCCTATCTGCTTTCAGTTGAATAATTACTGCCGACATCAATTGATTTAATAAACATCAAGCCCATTTTTGTATTCAGGTGTGTGCTCTGCCAGACAAACATTGATTTATTATTTGTCCAGCATACCTTGTTTGTGTGGTACCAGTAATTGGGATGCTTTTTGGAAAATCTTCCAGAATTGCCATTTCATGGTAATGTTGCTGGATGGCACAGCCATCTTCAAAAAATAAGCCTCCAGCAACATCTGCCAAAACAAGATATTGGGCGGAATTTTACCAGAAATTGGCTGTCATTTTTGCCCAGTTTCCCTATGAGCCAAAGCAAATTAACTTGTGCCACTTTCCCTCGCTTGCCTCGTTAACTATGCAACATATCCCTCTGGTGCCAATCTGTCATATTCTCCCCCCTTGCCACAGTTAGAAATACAGGTGGATCTGCTGGGACATCTGGCACAAGCACCATCATTGACACTCAGTCATGTGTCCCGGTCAAGCACTGGCAGCCCACAACTGCCCTCCACAGTTCATATTATTTGCCCTGAACTTATCAGACAGAGGTTAATTGATAGTTGAAAAATGTCGTGCTGGAAAAACATAGCAGGCCAGGCAGCATCCGAGGAGCAGGAGAATCGACGTTTCGGGCATAAGCCCTTCTTCATTCCTGAAGAAGGGCTTATGCCCGAAACATTGATTCTCCTGCTCCTCGGAATGCTGCCTGGCCTGCTGTATTTTTCTAGCACGACATTTTTCAACTCTGATACTCCAGCATCTGCAGTCCTCACTTTCTCTTAGAGGTTAATTGATACTCCACTTTGCTGACAGGGACCTTGTGATCCTGCTTGTTGGAGGAGCAGGGTGGGTTTTTACAAAAAAAAAATCATTTGTGGGATGTGGGCATCACTGGCTGGCCAGCATTTATTGCCTGTCCCTAGTTGCCCTTGAGAAGATGGTGTGAGCTGTCTTCTTGAACTGGTGCAGTTCACCTGCTGTGGGTTGACCCACCATGCTGTTAGGGAGGGAATTCCAGGATTTTGACCCAGCATGCACTTCCTACCAATGGAGCATGCCCCAAGATGTTAGTGACCGCTGGAAATCTGTATGAATAAGTAGCATGCTTAGGGTTGCCAGGTTACTGCTCTGACTTTCACGTAGAATCATAGAGATGTACAGCATGGAAACAGACCCTTCAGTCCAACTTGTCCATGCCGACCGGATATCCTAACCTAATCTGGTCCCATTTGCCAGCATTTGGCCCATATCTCTCTAAACCCTTTCTATTCATATACCCATCTAGATGCCTTTTAAATGCTGTAATTGTACCAGCCTCCATCATTTCCTCTGTGTTCGTAAATCTGTCTAACTCAGCCTTGAACCTAACTCTACAGTCAGTGTCTCAGTCTTCACTGCTGTCCAGTGAAGAGAATTCCAAAATTTCCCTTCATCTCTTTTTGAAGTGGACCACCTTTTATTTTGAAACTATCCCCATTTCTAGATTTCCTTGAAGGTGACAAATCCTTTCAGAATCCTTTCAGCACCTAAAGCCCCCCAGATTATTACAGATTTTAATAAGATCACCTCTCATTCTTCTAACATTGGGAATAGTCTCCGTCTAGGTTCTATGCTGAGGGTGGAAGAATGAGAAGCTGCATATCAATGAGGTCAGGTGCTTTCATAATGAGATGTTAATATATGCCAATCCATGTAAATCAGCCTTTCATCGCTCACTAATGAGAATCTCATCTCACCGTTCAACTCAAGGTTGAAAAATGGGACTTTTTACTCTGAAAGGCAGGATGCCTCTCACTGCAGATCTCACGTGATTCCCCCACTTTTCTCACCAATGCCCACTTCATTTTGGGGCTGGAAGATTCTGCCTGTTAATTCTTTGGATATGACAATATACGCACAGCCAGGAGGACATGTCACCAGTCTCTGGTTTCTCCTTTCCTCTAATAACATCAGCTTAAGGATTCCAGGCAGCAACCCAGAAGCCAATAATCCTCAGGGCAATAAGGCACAATAGTTTCACATAACGTTTGGATGAGAGATTCAGAACCCCCTATTCCAGGACAAACAGGAAAATGTAATGGGTCCCAAAGCCAACAGGAATATCGTAAAACTGAGTTCTGCTGCATCTTCCAACTGTCCCACCTCACATCCTGAGAAGAAAATGACTTCCCTCATTTTTTAAACACTCATTTGTGAATTGTCTATTAGGATTTTCAAAGGAGACACTTTTTTTGTCACATTGAACTAAACTTTCCCTTTCAAATGCCTTCTATTTTTGTTCTTTCACCATATCTTTACTTTAAGAAGTATAATTTCAAATAAATAATTAATTTAAAATGTATTGTTTGAAGTTAAAATAAATTAATTGTTATTAATTGAAAACTGTCTCAGCCTTTATTGTGATACTTGAAATATTTCAGACAAGGTCTTTGAATCACCAGTTCATCTACAGATATACTGCTGAATGTTTTTCTCTTCAAATTATTTCATTATGCACAGCAGTTTAAAATGTAATGTATAAGATGTCCAAAGATTCAAGTATTTTATGAAAAAATAATGTAAGTTGAGGATTGTTTCAGTCCTCACTTCCTTTTTAAGCTTTTCCATATCAAGCAACAAATGGGACCTGCTCCAAAAGCTCTTCCACTGCTGCTCCAAAGCAGGTAGCAGTAAGGTTGAAGATTCAGCACATTTTTCCTGATATCTTGTGAGGAAATAACTAGATGATGCTTGCTAGATTAGAAACACAACATTGGGAGTCACAAGTATATATGCATATCCCACCACTCTAAGATTTCATATTAATGGATCATCACATCGTAAAGATCACTTGCAGTATTTTAAAATCAGATCTTTTATCTAAGAAATAATCAAATCATTGTATTTTAATCATTTTTATTTCCTTATAGAAATAAATTATAATTGTTCCATTCACATTTTAATTATTTAAGTTCACAGAATTTCTGCTCTTGTTCTAAAAAGGCTGCATTTCACGACCTATGCACATTGTTAGTAAGACTTCATTTAACATTTTGAACAAAAATGAAAAGAAGTTTCTATCATCTTCATTGATACTCATGACAGGCTAAGAAAAAATGAAAATCCATTCTAATGTTTTGCAAAATGCAGGCCTATTTAAATAAGAGGAATATTGTCTCTTTAAAATGATGCTTTTCTTCATTTGTTACAGTTTAGGTGAACACTTATTTTACTGCATCTCTATTTTCACTACAACAAATTTGCAACAAAATAAAACAAGATTAAACACAGCATTACCTGACTTTACAGCACTTTTACAAACAATTCCTCCACTATATCATAAATAACTTTTACATTCACCTTGAACTGAAACTGCAATCACATTACTCCATTTAAACAATACTGTAAACAAACAATTTATATACCTGGGTCTTCACATCTAAATATCTGGGACTAATAAACAGAAACAAAAATGGCATCACTAAAATATAAGCCATTTTGGCTTTACTATACTTTTATATTTCTTAGTTGAAGGGGTCTGTGGTCATCTTGTGTATGCGAACTATTAGTCCATCCTTCAGATTTAGGCCAACAAGCTTCTGCTTGGTGGACCAAGTGGATTTGATTTCCGCTTGTACTTTTATTTACATTATAACTGTCATAAGACTATAGGTTTTCTGCAACAAAATAATCTATTAATATATTTCTATAAGTCTCTTTTAAAATAAAATAATGCGTCTCTATTTCTACATGTCCACTAGAAAGAAGCTATATTAAAAATTTGTGCCTGCACTTTTTTAAATTCACTAAGGATATATTTTCATATTTTAATTTTCTTTTGGTATGTATACATTCAAAATCATAAAATGGAAATTACTTGTTTGATAGCTGTGTTTCTCCAGGAAATCAGACAAAAACAGTGCTCTAAAGATGTTACATAATGATACAAGATTCTAAAATTGTGAATTGAAGTATCTGAAGAAATGAGTTTTAACAGCAGAATAGAGTTTTTTTTTGTTATTGCCAGGTGCCCTCAACAGCCTGCAACCAGCACAGTTTCAATATGGTCTTAATTGTTATGATGACACTTCAGATTTAAAATGTCTTGGAGGACTTGGGTTTTGAAAGATTGTGGAAAAACAGCTTTATTTTGAATTTTATGGAAATGCGTGACGTGGTTTATTTCAAAGAGGTAACTGAAAGCTCATTGGACATTGGAAATCACATGAGTAGTGATAACTTGTACTGCTGTAGACTCCTGCTAAGGTTGTTTGAACAGTGACTGGATGGAGGATGCTTTGATATATGGAATTAGTTGGGAAACAAAAGCCTATGGGGAAAGGCTGCCCCTTAGTCATTCCTATTTTGAAAAATACCCTGTTTTGATTTCAAAGTAAAATCGATTGGTTCTTCTGGAAGTATGATTGCAAGAACTTCTCAATATTGTATTTCCTGAGCAAATTGCATCTGCTACGACTTCAGAGACAATGATGCATGATTAGTGATTTGACCACATATATCAGAACATTCTATGCCTTGGCAATTATGCCTTCAAGAATGGCCCTAATGACCAGAAAGTGTTATTCTTTATTTCAGTGAACCTTTGCAGAGAAAAAGCAAATTTTCTCTTTTCCTGAAGAACACTGGTTGATAGATATTTTTATTTAAAACCTGATATAGATAAGATTTTTAATTTGCTATATCAATATCATAATATATTATGTTGTGACCTGTGGCATAGTGGGAATAGACCGTCAGTGCACTCCACCAGTCTCTGTTGTAACATAATATATAATCCTTTGAGAATTGTAGTGGTGTTTTAGTCCATGACTTGGGTTTCTCTACCTCTATGATACGTTATGAACTAGAGATAAGTCTGTTATGTTCTTCCTGAAAACACCATCTTTTTTCCACCCAGACATTACCTTTCTCCTTCAGCTGAAAACTTTTTGACTTTAGTGTCAAGAGGTATGTGGTGATCTTCAAGTATATTGATAATCTCTGCTGATTGTAGATGGTCTTACCTAGCATTAGACATAGACTTGCTCACCACTTGCCCTCAACAGCTTATTCTTTTTGATGAACTAGTGTTACTTTCATGGCACTTACATATATATCAGTTTTGATACTAGATTTAAATTTGCATTTTTAATCCTTTCTCATCGAATGAATTTCTGACATTTCTTCCCTAACACGAAAGAATAAATGAAAATAATTATGTATTGCTATGCTATTGCACTTTAAGCTTCCCATCTTGTTAAAAGTACTGATTTAAGAAACAGTTAATTAACTTACCTTATGATTATTTAGAAGTGAAATTATCTGACAATATATAAGCAATTTAAAACATGACTACAGAATGTCCTTTGAAGAATGTGGCAGCAGATGCTTCCGGTGGGAACAATTTAAAAATGAACTTGCAAGTTAGGAAACGTTTTATGTACTCAGAACTGAACTTCACAGGGTATGATTTTGCAGGTTTTGTTTAATATTTGTATTTTTCTAATTAGTTCTGAAGCTTTATATAATCACAGCATTCTAAGCTAATTCTTTCATCCTGCACACTTCAGCATAATAACAAATATTAACTAAATTTTGTTTATCATATCAATGCCATACAATTGTTCATCATTCATTTTAGTACCCCTCAAAGTTCACAACAGGGATATTACTGCCAGCAGGCTGATGAGGGTTTCAGATGACAGAAACCTCTCAATGTCTATTGGTAAGGGATTCTTAGAAAACATTTTCAGAATTATCTTTTCACTAGCCATGTAGTATATTAGTAGCGATTTTAATTTGTACAGTATATTGCACTGCAAGTTGCTTTATTAATTAGAAAGATAACATTTAGTGACCAAGGTACATGTAAACAATGTTGATAGACAATAGATCTTTCATGCAGGGACATGAAACATACCTTGAAGTGTAGAAATAACATGAAACAGCACTGGTGATCACACCATAATTGTAATGCAGTACATATAACAAATCTAATTATTCTTACCATCTATACATCAATTGTTTCAAATTATATGCTGGTTAGAGATTAAGATCTTTCAAAAGGTCGATTTTTGTCAGGCATTGTATCACAAAACTGAAAATTTTTAAAAATGCATAAAATTACATTTCTTTCAAGAGTTCAAACTTTTGCTCGGGTCAATCTAATCACTTGCAAAAACAAAATCAAAATTAAAATTATACTTCAACTTCTTTTTGAAAGGTCTTAATGGAGTTCTTAAAAGGACAATTTGTTGCCTTCAATTTGTTTTATTCTTCAACGATGTTCCAGGACGCAGTGTTGGTGTTTGTTTGAAAACCTCTCTACTTTGGCTCTTCCCTGAGTCAATTCCAGCTTCATCCTTTTCTGTCAATGTTGGGATTAAAACCTAAGAATAAACAAAAGATGTGAATTTATATCATGCCTTCAGAAAATAATGGCTCAGATCACTATTTTAGGAGGAAGATGTGAGGTGGATGGAGAGGAATTTGCATGTAGGGAAGTTGTAGTGATTGTAATGAGGTTAGCCAGGTGGACCTCAGAAAATGAGTTCCCTGATTGGGGATGTTAACCCGGTCCAATCAGACAGCCCTGGCTGACAGATATAAACAGGAATGTCCTGCACACACACACACCATGGGTGCTGGGGATAAAATAAGCACTACCGCACTTAGGTGGTAGTGTGGGGGTTAAATTTAAAAAAAAAAGGAAAAAAAAAAGAAAGAAAAAAAATATATATAATTCAGAGGAAGGGCAGTGCTTGTCACTGGCCACCTGGGTGTTTGCCTATTGTGAGTGTATGTGTAAGGACTCTCCTTGAAAGAAAAAAAAAAAAAATAAACAGGAATGTCCTGCACACACACACACCATGGGTGCTGGGGATAAAATAAGCACTACCGCACTTAGGTGGTAGTGTGGGGGTTAATAAAAAAAAAAAAAAAAATGGAGTGTCACTGCCCTTTGATGTGAAGGGCAGTGTTTGTCACTAAAAAAAAAGAACAGGAGTGTTACACAGCATTGCCCTTTGATGTGAAGGGCAGTGTTTATCACTGGCCACCCAGGTGTTTTCCTTTCTTCCTGGTGGTGGAATAAAAAAAAAATAAACAGGAATGCCCTGCACACACACACACCATGGGTGCTGGGGATAAAATAAGCACTACCGCACTTAGGTGGTAGTGTGGGGGTTAATAAAAAAAAAAATAAAAAAGAAAAAAAAGAAAAAAAAACAGGAATGTCACATAGCATTGCCTTTTGTGTACGGCACTGCTTGTCACTGGCCACTCGGGTGTTTTCCTATCTTCCTGGTGGTGGAAATTGAATAAAGATTCGTGCACTTTATGTCTCTCACTGTGTCTCACACCTGCACACACACACCATGGGTGCTGGGGAAAAAAGAAAAAAAAGAAAAAAAAATATAAACAGGAGTGTAAAAAAAAATAAACAGGAGTGTCACACAACATTGCCTTTTGTGTAGGGCACTGCTTGTCACTGGCCACTCGGGTGCTTCCTTTCTTCCTGGTGGTGGAAATTGAATAAAGATTTGTACACCTGCACACACACAACATGGGTGCTGGGGAAAAAATAAGCACTACCGCAGTTAGGCGGTAGTGTGGGGGTAAGGAAAAAAAAAGGGGAAAAAATAAACAGGAGTGTCAGAGATTTTGTTCAACTGAAGAGCTGGCTCTGAGGGAGCTGGATCTCCACATGTAAATAAAGGGTGACTTGGTGGCAGGATACCGGCATCTGGAGTTATTTCAGTGGCGATGAGAATAAAGCATGTTACAGAAGAAATTCTGATGGAGGTGGACACCCTCGGCAGGCCCCTGAACTTGGGGGACACCACTTGAGTGAAGGCAGTTCCACGGCCTCATTCAGGACATATCTTGAACATCGGGACTCTAGATCAGCCCACAGCAAAATCCCAAAACAAAGCCGAGCCTTGGCCAAATGGTTAACATTTTCTTCAGCATCCTGACTGGCAAACCATTGTGCTTGCTGCCAGTTTACGTACTCAAGACAGCAAAAGTGTCCCACTTGACCTAAACTGAGTAAGAGATCTCATAGGGTGATATCCAGGAGGTACACACCCTGGAAAGCCCACCTACATTTGGTTTGGAACAGTGGCTCTGATTTGGATGTTGCTAAGTAATTTCAATCAAAATAAATGTCTAGTTAAACGGTCACCCAGTTCTAATGGAGAAAGTGAGGACTGCAGATGCTGAAGATCAGAGTCGAGAGTGTGATGCTGGAAAAGCACATGCCTGAAACGTCGATTCTCCTGCTCCCTGGATGCTGCCTGACCTGCTGTGCTTTTCCAGCACCACATTTTCGACTCTGATCTCCAGCATTTGTAGTCCTCACTTTCTCCTAGTTGATTTCAACCTGACTGCGAAGCCTCTTCCAAGGATGCCTACCTTGAAGAAGTTCTCCTCCTCTCTCTACAAGGATCTCAGTGAGTCTCTTTCACTGCACTCTCCAGGTCATCTCCTCTGCCCTGAAACTCTTCAGCCATGGTTCCAGATTAGATTAGGTTAGATTCCCTGTAAGTCCACACCGACCCTCCAAAGAGTAACCCACCCAGACCCACTTCCCCTCTGATTAATGCACCGAACACTATGGGCAATTTAGCATGGTCAATTCACCTGCTCTGCACATTTTTGTGATGTGGGAGGAAACCAGAGCACCCGGAGGAAACCCATGCAGACATGGGGAGAATGTGCAAACTCCACACAGACAGTTGACCGAGGCTGGAATCGAACCTGGGACCCAATGCTGTGAGGCAGCAGTGCTAACCACTGAGCCACCGTGCCGCCCTAGTGGAGGTTGATACCGACACAGCTTTATCAGTTATCGCAGAACCAGTCTTTCACAAAATTTGCTCTGGATTCCAACCCTTAAGTTTGCATAAGGCCTCGTCTAAACTGAGAAGCTACATGGGGCAACCTTGACTGATTAAGGGTATAACTTTGGTTCCGGTCTCTTAGGAGAAGCAGCTCATTCAGCTCCCACTGATTGTACTAAAAGGCTACCTGATACTGGCTTAACTCCACCAGGGTCATCCGGGGTCTCCAAAATAAAGATAGGTCTGGTGGCCGGGTTTGGATGTAGACATAGCTGCATTGGTGGGGCAGTGCCCAGAGTGCTAACAAGGACAAAAATTACAGCCAGCTGCACCCCCACATTCATGGGAATGGCTGGGTAAACTCTGGACTTGTCACATGTCAACTATGTAGGTCCTTTCATGGATTCAATGTTCTTAACTCAAAGTGGCTGGATGTGCAGAGTTCATTCATCAAACACGGGGATGATAAGAAAACTGCATGCATCTTTTACAATACATGGACTCCTGGAAGTGTTGGTCACAGATAATGGGCCATTGTTTACCAGCAGGAAATTTGAGTATTTCCTAAAGTTAAATGGTGTTCGACATATACCAAAGCTCCACATCATCCATCATCCAGCGGTCTGGCAGAAAGACCAGTCCAAACTTTGAAGGCAGGCTAAATACTAAAGTTTCAATAACTGCAGTATCTGTCCTGGTTCTATTTGAAAATAGGACCAGCCCTTATACTACTACAGGGATAGCTTCAGCAGAGTTGCTAATGGGGAGAAGACTCCATGCCAGGTTAAATTGGATCTTCCCAGACCTGAGGGAGGGAGGGAAAGGGAATGAAATGGCATTCGGAACACCAATGCCGGAAACAAGACTCCACTAAGTGAGAGAGACAGTTACTTCAGGGGACAAGTTTGGTATAGGAACCACGGGAATGGCCCTGCACAGGTAAGAGGTATGGAAGATGCAATGTCAGGTCCAGTGACGAATAAAGTTCGAATAGGTGCAACAGTCCTAAACAAGCATGTGGATGATATGAAAGCTGCAAACACTCAAATGCTGTCAGAACAAGACATGCCCGGCTCCTTGACGGTGTTTCCAACTGTTCTGGAACCTGTGGGTTTTCCCTCTCTGTGAACATAGAAACATAGAAGATAGGAGCTGGAAGAGGCCATTCGGCCCTTCAAGCCTGCTCCACCATTCATCATGATCATGGCTGATCATCTAACTCAATAGCCTAATCCTGATTTCTTCCCATAACCTTTGATCCCATTCACCCCAAGTGCTAAATCTAGCTGTCTCTTGAATACATTCAGTATTTTGGCATCAAATACTTCCTGTTGGTGATGAATTCCACAGGCTCACCACTCTTTGGGTGAAAAAATGTCTCCTCATCTCCGTCGTAAATGGTCCATCCTAAATCCTCAGACTGTGACCCCTGATTCTGGATGCACTCACCATTCAGGAACATCCTCCCTGCTTCTACCCTGTCTAGACCTGTTAAAATTTTATAAGTCTCTATGAGATCCCCCCTCTACCTCAGAATCTGAATTGGACACGGCAGATGTCACAATCTTAATGCCTTTACCACTTGAAGAGGAGAATGAATTTCTTCTGAGATTCCGGGCACAAGAGGCAAGCTACTGCGTGTTACATACGCCAGTCTCAGAGGCAGAGTTGGAGGAACCTGACCCAGTGCTAAAACACCCCAACAGCAGCTACAAAAAAAAACTGGCCAATGTCCTCAGACTTGGGGGGGTGGGGGGTATATAGCAATTGTAACAAGATCAACCAGGTGGGTCACAGATCAGTTGTCTGACAGGGGCCGTTAATCTAGTCCAATCAGGGAGCTCTGGCTGACAGATATAAACAGGAGTGTGGGCGGCACGGTGGCACAGTGGTTAGCACTGCTGCCTCACAGCGCCTGAGACCCGGGTTCAATTCCCGCCTCAGGCGACTGACTGTGTGGAGTTTGCACATTCTCCCCGTGTCTGCGTGGGTTTCCTCCGGCTGCTCCGGTTTCCTCCCACAATCCAAAGATGTGCAGGTCAGGTGAATTGGCCATGCTAAATTGCCCGTAGTGTTAGGTAATGGATAAAATGTAGGGATATGGGTGGCGGGTCGGTGTGGACTTGTTGGGCCGAAGGGCCTGTTTCCACACTGTAATGTAATCTAATCTAATAATGTAATCTAATCTAATCTAATTTAAAAAATTAAATAAAAAAAAAATAAAAATAAAAAAAAAACAGGAGTGTCCATTTCCAACCGGGCGGTGGGGATCCCCAGTGGAGGGCTCTCTACGCGGGAGTCCTCCCCCTTTCTCTCGGGGATCTGGAGTGGAGGGTGCTGCACGCAGCAGTCCCCTGCAACCGCAGATTGCGGTGGTTCATGGACTCCCAGCCCAACTGCTTGTTCTGTGGCGCTGTGGAGTCCGTGGACCATGTATATATTGGGTGTGGGCGTTTGCACTCCCTTTTTGATTTTTAAAAAAACCTTCTCCTCTGTTTTTGGCTGCACTTCAGTCCCACGCTCCTGATCTTTGGGCACCCGGTACGGAGGAGGGAGGGCAGGTCTGAAGACCTCCTCGTGGGTCTGCTCCTGGGCCTGGCCAAACTGGCCATCAACAGTTCCAGGCAGCGGGCCGTGGAGGGGGTCGTTAGGGCCGACTGCCTGCCCCTCTTCCGCGGTTACGTTAGAGCCCGGGTGTCCTTGGAGAAGGAGCACGCGGTGTCGACCAACACCCTGGAGTTGTTCAGGGAGAGGTGGGCGCCGCAGGGAGTGGAGTGCATCATTTCTCCCTCCAATTCTGTTTTGATTTAGTCCCTACCCTCCCCTTCACTGTTTTGATCACACAGCACTGCCCTTTGATGTGAAGGGCAGTGCTTGTCACTGGCCACCCGGGTGTTTTCCTATCTTCCTGGTGGTGGAAATTGAATAAAGATTCGTGCACTTTGTGTCTTTCACTGTGTCTCACACCTGCGCACACACACCATGGGTGCTGGGGAAAAAAAATAATAAGCACTACCGCACTTAGGTGGTAGTGTGGGGGTTAAAAGAAAAAAAGTTAAAAAAAGAAAAAAAAAATAGCAGTGTCCCCCTCACTGTTTTGATCACACAGCACTGCCCTTTGATGTGAAGGGCAGTGTTTGTCAAAAAGATAAACAGGAGTGTCCATTTGCCACCGGGCGGTGGGGATCCCCAGTGGAGGGCTCTCTACGTGGGAGTCCTCCCCCTTTCTCTCGGGGATCTGGGGTGGAGGGTGCTGCACGCAGCAATCCCCTGCAACTGCAGATTGCGGTGGTTCATGGACTTCCAGCCCAACTGCTTGTTCTGTGGCGCTGTGGAGTCCATGGACCATGTATATATTGGGTGTGGGCGTTTGCACTCCCTTTTTGATTTTTAAAAAAACCTTCTCCTCTGTTTTTGGCCGCACTTCAGTCCCACGCTCCTGATCTTTGGGCACCCGGTACGGAGGAGGGAGGGCAGGTCTGAAGACCTCCTCGTGGGTCTGCTCCTGGGCCTGGCCAAACTGGCCATCAACAGGTCCAGGCAGCGGGCTGTGGAGGGGGTCATTAGGGCCGACTGCCTGCCCCTCTTCCGCGGTTACGTTAGGGCCCGGGTGTCCTTGGAGAAGGAGCACGCGGTGTCGACCAATACCCTGGAGTTGTTCAGGGAGAGGTGGGCGCCGCAGGGAGTGGAGTGCATCATTTCTCCCTCCAATTCTATTTTGATTTAGTCCCTACCCTCCCCTTCACTGTTTTGATCACACAGCACTGCCCTTTGATGTGAAGGGCAGTGTTTGTCACTGGCCACCTGGGTGTTTTCCAATCTTCCTGGTGGTGGAATTTGAATAATGATTTGTGCACTTTGTGTCTTTCATTGTGTCTCACACCTGCACACACACACACCATGGGTGCTGGGAAAAAAATAAGCACTACCGCACTTAGGTGGTAGTGTGGGGGTTAAAAAAAACAAAAACAAAAAAAAAACAGGAGTGTCGGAGGTTCTGTTCACTCTGAGAGCTAGCTCTGGATCAGTGGCAAGGACTCTCCACATGTAAATAAAGGGTGACATGGTGATGGGAGACCAGCCTCTGCGGAGTTATTTCAAAAGGGAAGACTGAGGCTGTGGTTGTCAGGATTTAATATTTTAAAAAGATCCTCCTTGTCCCTGGCTTCAGGAGCCAAGCAGTGACTTTGGAAAAGAAATGCAGGGGACACAGGCACAATGTTTGTAAGGTGGGCCTATGACATGGCCAGGGTTGGGCAGGGGGTGAAGGATATTTTATAGTATCAAGTTAGTTGAATTTAGGGTGCAGGTTGGCATATATAGATAACAGGATTTTCCAAATAGGGTGACGTGAGGCCATTGAAAACTAAGACCTTGAAATGAACCTTTTGGGAGATGAGTGGAGATAAGTGAAGAGTTGGGTTATAGATTTCAAGATCCATTGAAATTTTGTGGTAACTGATGAGAATAGCATATTTAAGAAATTGACTGTTCAGGTGACAACTGGATGAAAGCTTTGTGTGGCTGACATTAAGTAATAAGCTAAGCGGGGAATGTTCTGGAGGCAAAATTGGGTATTTCTGAGTACAAAACTTCAGCCCCAAGCCAAAGCGAGGATTAAAGAGAAGACTGAAGCATTTGCTGATGATAATGATTCTAGATATCAAGAATTTAAGTTTTGAGGAGGGCTGAAGTTGGGCTTTGTTTTTTGGAATTTTCAAGGTTACATGAAGGAAATTAGCAAAGTTTAGTATTTCGAGTTAAAAAGCAGAGGATAAAATTAAAATGGTGAAATTGGAATGAGAAGGGATGTCAGGTAGAGATTTTCCATTAGTTATAAACTTGTAAATTAAGTCACCACAGAATATCATAAGTGAACAATATAAATGATTTCAAGAGTCAATGAAATGTGTTTCTAGAGAGAAAAAATATTGAAAAATGTAGTGAGGATGTGGAACTGGATCAAAAGAGAGGCTTGAGGGAATGATTGCCTTCATGTTTGTGAAAATTCTTATTCAAAGCAGAAATAAAGAACTAATACCTTTCCTGGTCTCAAGACACTCGTACAAAAATGCGGCAACCAATTTACACAAGCAAGGTCCCACAACAGCAACTGAATAATGACCAGATTGATTGTTTTGTTCAGTGAATGTTTGTGAAAGGATGAGTAGTGGCCAGGATGCCTGGGAAAGCCATGCTGCTCCTCTTCAAAATAGTGGCATTTGAAAGAGTGGACAGGGTCTGGATTTAACATAACTTAAATATTTCAGACAACTTTGTGAATATTTTTGAAGTCCTGTGTTGATGGGAGTGCTTCATGAGCTGTCAGCTGGTGATGTTCTTTGAAGAGAATGTTTTCCTTACAGACATCAGGAGCCTCAAAATGTACACACACAGGAAGCCACTCAAGCTGTGTTAGGAACAATTGCCATGACTTCCTGGAGGTGGATATCCATCATGTTTGTGTGGTGACTCCTGAATCAAGTTGAGCAGTATTATTCTGCCACAGTGTAAACCAGGCAAGTGAAAAAGTATGTACTGTGTTGGCTCTGCTGTCCCAGGGAGTACTTGCAAATCTCCATTTGAGATCCAGTTTGATCATGATCTTCATTCCAGTGTTCTGGAGGTGTTGCCAGCAAGTCAACATATGGCTAAGGGTGATGCCAAGGTAATTTGGCACTGGGATATGGGTTAGTGGTCAGTACAGAACTGAACATAGCATTCTTCCTGTCATTCAAGTTGTTCAGGTGGAAGGCTGAAATGGTAATCCTTGCAGTGTCTGAAGTCTCCATTTTCTAGAGGAGGCTAAAGTGTTCCTTACTGGCACAAACTTTATATCCTACAAATTGATGACAGCCTTATCTCTTGATGGTGACCTGGGTGACTGCAAACATCATGCATCACAAATTGATAGCTGACCAGTGGTGAAGTCACAGGTTTCCACCTTCCATGGAAAATGTGGACAAATCTCAGTTGCTGGAGGACAGGCCATTTCTCTATAAGTGCACCATGAGAAACAGCTCAAATTGTGAATGTGGCCATCCAATTCAGACTATCACTGACTGAAGTCCTGCCCTGAGAGATGCATTCCTGGTCACATCACAACAATTCACACTGCATCAGCTGAAGCCATTGAATGGACTATTAACCTTGAAACCAAACTATAACTGCTTCCCCACCTGCAAAAAAAATCTGCATAAAACAAAATCTGAAATATGCTGATGAGAAATGATTGGGTGATCAAAAAGGTAAATTTAAAAGGATCTTAAAGGAGTAAAGAGAGGTGGTGAGCAGAGAGGGTTAGAGAGAGAATTCAGAATTCAGAGTGGATTATAAGGTTTAACAATGGGAAGGGCAAGCCCATATAAGGATTTAAACACTAGCATTAGAATTTTAAACATGAGGCAGTGTGGGACTGGGACACAATGTGAATCACTAAGGAGAAGGGAGATAGGTGAGCAGATTTGATGTGGAACACAATACTAAGTGGATCAGAATCAAGCCATTTTTATTTGACAAGAAATGGCATTTGAAAATCATCTCACTGGATTAATAAACACTATTCTGTTTATCAGGAATCAGTATTAAAATCCAGAACAGACTGATAGTATATTTTTTGTGAACTGTAAGGACTGTATGTGAAATCATTTTAGCTATTTTCAACATGTGCATATGGGTCTCAGCACTTGTTTGCTTTTACCAGAAATCATACCAGTCTACAGGCTGGCGTGTGAAATAGCAGTATAAAACTGGTGCAACTGAGGCTTCTTTTCTGAGATCAGAATTCACATTCATTGAGAAAGCAAAGTAAACTTGAACTGTATCTGGCCCACTAGATTGACATTATTCATCCTAATGAGCATAACTTCACTGTTTTTCCAAATAAATGAACCTGAAGTATGACTCACCTGATTCATGAGCATCAACATACATTTATTTTTGAATGGAACTGCTGTAAAAGAAAGTCATATTACTAAGTATAACGAAGGAAGATGTTAAAGGTGTTCTTCTCAATATTTATGGGCTAATTTTCATACAGGATGCACACTAAGCAGAGCAATCACACTGTCCACCCAATGAATGTCAGAACCATTTTCATGTTCAGGCCTTATTGACTGAGATTGGCAAACTGTCAATGCTAAACAAGAACTAGTAGATAATTTGTTAATTATCCAAAGATCAAGCTGCTCCTTTAATCAGTCAAGAGTTTGGGAATAAAAGGGCACCCATGTCACCATCAGTAGGAGTAAAGGTTTTATGAGGCTGAAAGAACAACAAAAAATTAATTCCATAGATATATTGGGAGTTTTTTCTGAGCAGCTTACAGCAATTCCTTTAAGGATTACTGGTTAGGTGGCTCAAAGCTCAGTACCAATTGGCAGAGTGTGCATGCAAATTAAGTCAATTCAAATTTTTAATAAATGTGCCACCTGATTTCAGGCAGGAAACTGAGTATGTAATTGAAATTTTACTCAAGAATCAAGTTTGGCAGGGCTCTGGTAGCCAGTGGGTGATAGGTTTTAAAGTTCACCATGGTGAGTTTAGTGGCATGGAGGCATTTAGTCAATGAGTAGAGTTGTAATAGTGCACCCATCACTTTCCCACTTCTGAGGCAGGGTCACTGGACCCAAAATATTAACTCTGCTTTCTCTCCACAGATGCTGCCAGACCTGCTGAGCTTTTCCAGCAATTTTTATTTTGTACCTTCCCATTTTTGTCCAAGTTAAATCTGTAATGGGGAAGGTCACAGGGTGTAGGTTTGCTCGCTGAGCTGTAGGTTTGATATCCAGACGTTTCATTACCTGGCTAGGTAACATCATCAGTGGCGACCTCCAAGTGAAGCGAAGCTGTTGTCTCCTGCTTTCTACTTATATGTTTTTTTGTCCTGGATGGGGTTCCTGGGGTTTCTGGTGATGTCATTTCCTGTTCGTTTTCTGAGGGGTTGATAGATGGTATCTAGATCTATGTGTTTGTTTATGGCGTTGTGGTTGGAGTGCCAGGCCTCTCGGAATTCTCTGGCATGTCTTTGCTTAGCCTGTCCCAGAATAGATGTGTTGTGCCAATCGAAATGGTTTTTTTCCCACTGTGTGTAGGGCTAAGAGGGAGAGAGGGTCGTGTCTTTTTGTGGCTAGCTAGTGTTTGTGTATCCTGGTGGCTAACTTTCTTCCTGTTTGTCCTACGTAGTGTTTGTAGCAGTCCTTGCATGGAATTTTGTAGACGATGTTGGTTTTATCCATGGGTTGTACTGGGTCTTTTAAGTTTGTTAGTTTTTGTTTGAGAGTGTTGGTGGGTTTGTGTGCTACTAGGATTCCGAGGGGTCTTAGTAGTCTAGCTGTCATTTCTGAAACTTCTTTAATGTATGGCAAGGTGGTTAGGGTTTCTGGCTGTGTTTGGTCTGCTTGTTGTGGTTTGTTCTTGAGGAATCTGCAGACTGTATTTTTTGAGTATGCGTTCTTCTTGAATACGTTGTATAGGTGGTTCTCCTCTGTTTCCCGAAGTTCGTCTGTGCTGCAGTGTGTGGTGGCTCGTTGGAATAGTGTTCTGATACAGCTTCGGTTGTGTGTGTTGGGATGGTTGCTGGTGTAGTTAAGTATTTGGTCAGTGTTTGTCGGTTTTCTGTATACGCAGGTTTGAGGTTCTCCGTTGTCCTTTCTTTCGACTGTGACATCCAGGAATGCGAGTTTGTTGTCGGTTTCTTCCTCCTTGATGAACTTTATGCCTGTGAGGGTGTTGTTGATGATGTTAAATGTCTCTTCTACCTTGTTTCGTTTTGTGATGACAAAGGTGTCATCTACATAGCGGACCCAGATTTTTGGTTTGATGGTTGGTAGGGCTGTTTGTTCTAGTCTTTGCATTACTGCTTCTGCTATGAATCCTGATAGCGGAGATCTCATGGGTGTGCCGTTGGTTTGTTTGTAGATTATGTTATTGAAGGTGAAGTGGGTGGTGAGGCACAGGTCCACTAGCTTCATGATATTTTCGTTGGTAATGTGATTGATGGTGGTTGGGGTGTGTGTGATGGTCTCTTCTAAAAGTGTGGTAAGTGTTTCCTTTGCCAGGTCGATGTTGATGGAGGTGAACAGTGCTGTTACGTCGAAAAAAAAACTAACAAACTTAAAAAAGACCCAGTACAACCCATGGACAAAACCAACGTCGTCTACAAAATTCCATGCAAGGACTGCCACAAACACTACATAGGACAAACAGGAAGAAAGTTAGCCACCAGGATACACGAACACCAGCTAGCTATAAAAAGACACGACCCTCTCTCCCTCGTAGCCCTACACACGGAGGGAAAAAAACCCACCATTTCGACTGGGACAACACATCTATCCTGGGACAGGCTAAGCAAAGACATGCCAGATAATTCCTAGAGGCCTGGCACTCCAACTACAACGCCATAAACAAACACATAGATCTAGATACCATCTATCAACCCCTCAGAAAACGAACAGGAAATGACATCACTACAAACCCCAGGAACCCCATCCAGGACTAAAAACATATAAATAGAAAGCAGGAGACAACAGCTTCGCTTCACTTGGAGGTCGCCACTGATGATGTTACCTAGCCAGGTAATGAAACATCTGGATATCAAACCTACAGCTCAGTGAGCAAACCTACACCCTAAACCTCAACCTGAGCTACAAACCTTCACAAACCGGGAAGGTCACAGTTGGCCTTCCCATCCCACTGCAAAATGAGGCAGCTAATTGGCCCCTGCTACCAAATTCCCCACCACCACCAACCCATCTCTCGTCACTCATGGTCAGGTCCCTTCATGAACCTGAATCTCTGATGGGTTCATTACTAATAGTAGCTAACTGGTATTGTCATTTATTGAGGCTAACCATAAAATTGTGAATTAAATAATGTAACAAAAGAATGCAAAACAGGTAATAAGAATCTACGTCTGACAAAATTAACCCCTATTAACAAGGTCATTCAATGAGGAGCATAGTTCTCTCGATACCAACTGCCTTGAATTACCCAAAGCAAATTATTATTGAAGTGTGAATATAACAAGCAAAGATCGACAAGCTATTCGACAGTGGGAAGAACCAGAATCAAGCGTGATTCTGTCTCTCAGGATGTCTACATGTTCCCTTTCCATGTTACTGGATAGCAGATAGCAGTGAGAACCTTGACTGATGATCCCTTCTGTTACTAGGACTGAGGTCAATTGAAGGTCCGTCTTCTGACCAAAGCTAGCACTCTGAGGTCAACCAGCACAGACTGGGGTCAGACCAGACTTCCCAAGCTGTATATTATGATTGTATAATAACTGTAATAACTGAGCCCACCATGGAATGGAGACTTGAAGCTCTGCCTCAAAAACTTGGAATAGGCACACATTTGTGCGTTGCTGAAGGAAAGAAAAACAAACTAACTGTGTGGGAACCTTTTCCTTGTTCAAGAATAGTGCATCAACTACCGTAATTGTAAATCACACAGCGGCCTACTCCATATTTTTTGATCCAGTAGGAAAGGATGACTATGTGACCAGAATGACAAAAACGTTAAAATTACATTAAATGAATACTAGTTTTACCTTTTTGAAGTTGTGTTATCCTTTGTTTTGTTGCTCTCTGTATTCATACTGAGTGCCTTCCAAACTGTAGATTTAGACATTTCATCAGAGATATTAATTTCAGATGGATCACACCTATAATCAAAGTTGAGGTGCCATAATCAAGAAAGAGATTATCAAGATTTTAAGAAAATTCTAACAGATTAATACATAATCAACTCAACTGTATCATTTCCAATTCCAGTCACATAATAAAGGCAGTCAGAGAATTGTTTTCAGCTCAGAGAATGGGCAAGTGAGCCGAAGATTTGTTTAGAGCCACTGCTGCTATAACTCCTGAACAGTGGTGTTTACTATGAGTTGTGGTGCTGTTTCATTTTCACTACTGAGGAAAATCTCCCCTCCCAACTTCAATTTACAAGACACAATATGCTGTGGGGCATGCATCCAAATCTGAATACTACTACTTATATTAAATTGTTGAGTTTTTGTAAAACAAAAACGAATATGGTTTTAATTACATTTCATAAGTTTAACCCAGCAGTCAGCATGTCTGCATGACTGAAATATACTTTTTCACATAATAAAACCATGATTATCACTTCAGTAGGACACCAATCATTTTACATCTCAGCAGAATGAAGATTCTCAAATATTGTGTTAGTAATTCATATCTGGAATTTTGTCCATTTGTTTAATTATTTAACAAGCAAAACGAGTGTAATGTGGAGAAACTTGTACTGCGTGCACTAGTTCAGTATTTGCCCTTTTTTTGCGCTTATTTCAAAATTGCTTCTTGCATTAGCAGTATTAAGGGAGGTTCTGTGGCCAGGTGCAGTCTATATGACCAGTGTTCTTGCCACTGGAACTTATATTTACCCTTTTTACCACTAGCACACTGGCTGCTGCATGTACTATCTTTACATATACTGTAGCAATTTACCAAGCTTAATGCAGTAGCATTTTTTAATCCTATGAAATTTCGCACCAAGAAGGCCAAGAGCAGCAATGTCTTGGGGACAGGAACATCTCCAAGTTCCCATTCAAGGCACACCATCCTGACTTGACATTATGACTGTTGCTTCATCATCAGTAGGAGAAATTCCTGGTATTTCCTACTTTCAGTAGAACAGTAGCAGTGGAGGAGGAGTTCCATGACCACTTTCTTATAACAACAAGTAAGCCCTCACTATTGAGGCCAAGATCATCCCAAATAAACTGAAACATAGCACAATGACTGGTCATGCAGAATACACTGTTAGGCTACAGACTGTGAAATTTATTTTATTTTGGCATGTGCTGTATTGTTGTTCCGCTACATAAAAACTTTGAAACATAGAAAATGTAACTATTCCACAACAATGGAAGTTCCATTCAAGTAGTGATACTTCCATGCTTATTTAAATTACTCAGCTGAAAATACTTTCAAAACATAATGAATTCTGTACCAAAGCGTTACACTAAAATTATAATTTCAGAAGCACAACCAAATTATATCTTCCCTGTGCGAGTGTAAAATCTTTCACTACATACCTCATGAAGAATTCTGTACTGGAAATGTGATTTGCTGCTTTCTATTTTAAAAACATACTCATCTGCTCCAGGACTTGTTGGATATTCATGTTGGATCTGGTAATAAATGTTATTAAATATGCAACAAGAAGCACTGTTGCAGTTTTAAACTTGGGACATCAATATTTTATTCACTAAAAGGCAGGAACTCAGGAAATAAACAGTCTTTTAGGATTTCCCATATGCTCAGCTTGTCAACCAAAACAAAGAAACATAGATTCTACATGCTGTACAGCAATATTAGCAGTGTTTTGCAGATTTCAGTTTTTAAATCCATGGTTAACAGGTGAACAACTGGTGCATTCACTATATTGCAAGTATATACAAATTGTGCGCTCTTTGCAATGCATTTTACTTTGCATAAGTTCCATTCAAGAAAATAGCGCAAATCTTCAAGTCACTGACATTTTAAATAATTTTTCTTTTATACATCTTTAATATACATGTCTGGAATATCATTGCAACAGATAATTAGCTTTAGTGCACAAAAAGGCCACACGTATCTTTCTCCATTAGAGAGGGACAACTGGCTATATGTAGCTTGAAAAGCACCTGAAAAAAAGCATGGGGCAAGTCGAGGAGAAACGCTTCCATTAACTACTAATTGTAACACATATCCAAAGGATTGAGACAATGCTGGCCTGGATGATACTTTTCTTGCGCAGTAACTGGATGTTGCTGATGGCACGCATTGCATTTTTTGTAATACTGCTGGTAACGACAGTGCATTCAATACATTCTTGCATTGTTTTACCATAATTATAGAATTAGCCGCCAGAGTATGAAGCTGCAAGATATGAAATATTTTTTGAACATACTGGTTTGGAGTCATGCCTCAACATAATTGTACAACATTGTGAACTCGTCGTAAAAATCTTTGGACAACAGGTCATTAATTTTTCTGGTACACTTATAATTAATCAAACTTGCTGTTTTGGTAGTTTGGCATTACAGTGTACCGACATTAATGGCAATGACAAATATCACTTTACTTGGTAGACAAGTTAACTATAAATAGGAAACACTCAGAAACTGGCAATATACTTACGGATATACTCTATATTTATAGAGAATATCAAATCTGATCCATTTACACAGACTGGTATTTTTAGAATTTAAAAAATTACTTATTACTTAGTTAATGCAATTTATATTTCATTTTCATATGTGATATCATCTGGGTAAGAAATGGCTGGAAATGTTCAAGACAAACAACATTAAAAACATCGCTATGGCAACTATTGAAGCTCTACTAAGTAACCGTGAAGTATTAGAAACACTATTGACTAGATTACCTATAAATATTACTCTTTACTGGGCTTTGAAGCAGTTTTCTACTTTCCATTGGTAGGTGCACACCACCGTCCCCTGGTTCCAGCATTTTCTCTGATTCCTAGATTAGAGAGAGATACAAACACTGTTATAGACTGAAAAAAAACCCGACCAATAACGGGTTGTTGTTCTGCTAAACCAAATCCACAATTTTATAAAAATGATGATTAATACTGATCCTAGGATATTATTGTACTATAGTGCCAAATCATTACACAGATATCGCAATTAAGAAGTGGGTTTTTTTCTGTATGAGGGAGGTGGCTCTGAGAACCTTGTCATGACTGAAGTCCATATCTTTTCAGCATATTCTATTATTTATGTAACTTCAAATACTGGGAAATGCCAAATTGTTCTTAGTTTTGAAAAAGATCACAAATTCCATGCGCTAAAATATATTTTTGCCAGTTTTATTCAGAATTTTCTACATCATACAAAAATGAATTGTGTATTTAATCCTAATTAAGCACAGACTAGGATGATTTATAAACTACTTCATCATGTTTCAGACATTTTAACTTTTTAGTTCATCAAAATAATTTGTGAATTAACTCTATTTAAGTAATGCCAAAAAAGTAAATCAACCCACAAAATGTGTGATGCATGGCTTAGTATAGTTTCCTTATTTTTCAAGGAGAGACACAAAATTGTGTGGAGAAAGTGAGGTTTGTTTACAATTGTTACTCGTATTCTCATTTGTTGTTTGTAAAATAAAGCAACTTAATGATTTGAGTCAGACCCGGTTTCACCGAGCGTTTATCAGCTTGTCTACTGAAAAACATGGAATATGCAAAAATCTTAACGATCATTTCCAAACTATGTAATCTGAGAATTGTGATTTGCAGTGTCCAAAAGACATATCAATCTAATTCAGATCACAAGTTAATTACATTTAGTTAATTTGTCAATAGAGCCATTGAAAGGTTACAGCACAGAAAGAAACCATTTAGCCCGTTTTGTGCTTGTGCTAGCCGAATAAACTCTAATCTGAAATTTAGAAAGCCAGATAATTATATAAATGTATATAATGAAATTGAACAGACTATATGCAAGATTACAAAGATTCTATTTTGAGATTGTTAATTCAGTGCTTGCCTTTAAATTATTGAATTGAACTGGGGTGTCAAACATGGATAGACTTCAAAGAAGCATGCTTTTGAAACAGATGTCAGAAGCCTTAAAGAAGAATGAACTTCAGGAATGCATTACAAGTGTTTCAGGTGTGACTGTAAATATCAATGCGTGACAAATTGTTCGAACCAGAATAAGAAGGCTTTCAAAATGACATATGACACGGAAGGTTCAAAAGGAGAAAAGAGTGATACTGAAGAGTGATCACACTGAAGAATTTGTGCTGGTCACAAAAGGCTTTAGCCCAGTAAGGAATGTTGTAGCTACAGATGCACTCAATTTCATTGTGTAAGTTAGTGGATGGACTTCAAGTGTGTGGAGTGGCTTGGTTAAAATGTTACGTAGGTTCTTTGAATAATAAGTATTGCAAGAAATGTCCACAGCAAATACCTGGTTCTGCTAAGGTCTCCCTTGGATATATAAACTGCCACTGATCCTTTTCATAATACTGGCCAAAGGGACTTAATGATATTAACTGGTAAAGGATGAACTATTCATATAAGTTCTCAACAGAACAGACAAAATGTTGAGTTAGAAGAAATAGTTCATTACATTGCTATCTAAGATAACAGGCTACATTAGCGTCAGACTGGTTAGCTGTATTATGCTTAGCAAACGACAGTAGTATCTCCTAACAGATACTTAGCTAATAAAAGTTACATGCTTGTTAACAGTAAGAGATATGATAAACAGATGGGAACAACTGCAATGGACAACTAGTGCCAATTAAAAACCAAAAGAATTGTAGAAGCTGGAAATCAGAAACAAAAACAGAAATTGCTGGAAAAATTAAACAGGTCTGGCAGCACTTGTGGAGAGAAATTAGAGTTAACTTTTCGAGTCCAATTGACTAGCTTCTCCCAGACACAATCACATATTTCTCAGTAGGCAGAGATATACAAGGTTTCAAAGTTAAACCTTTCAGGCCTACAACATCTCCTCTAAGATATTTTCCGTTGTTTAACCAATTATACAACTGCTTTAACAAGTATATCAAGGTTGATAATTCTTCCAGCCAGTGCATATGTTGGACTCAGAGCACTGATGTGAGTTTTGAGGACGGTGGATTCAAACTTTGATCATTACTGGAGTGAATTCTGAATAATCTTCTCATGATGTTCATCATTAGGTTCATCCCACTGCAGTAGTAAAGGGCTACAGTTTGTGCAGTGATAAGGCTTTTGCAATTTCTGTGCACAGTTCTCTCCAATGTGTTGACAAGATATAAACGTTGTTGATCTGCCAATTGTTGTATCACTATCATTTTTATTGAGATCTCTTATCTACACTTGTTGCTGTGGGCCCAGTTTGGCAACTGTTCAGTGCAGTAATATTTATTATACTAAGTAGCTAGCTGCTGTAAATAATGCTGTCCTTTACAGTGAGCATTCTTATAGTCTTTGAGATTCATCGGAGTCAACTTTTTTGGAAGTATGGGAAGCTAAGGTTTCAACCTTCTTCCACAGTGGATGTTCTGAACTGATAGTTCAGCAAAGCTGTACACAGGCAGTCTCCAGGTTGTGAATGGGGTAAAAGCAATGACTGCAGATGCTGGAAACCAGATTCTGGATTAGTGGTGCTGGAAGAGCACAGCAGTTCAGGCAGCATCCAAGGAGCTTCGAAATCGACGTTTCAGGCAAAAGCCCTTCATCAGGAATATTGTTTTTAACCCTACTGTGAATCCTCTTGCAAGGATGCCTGCCTTGAAGAAGTTTTCCTCCTCTCTCTACAGGTTGTGAATGGGTTCCGTTCTTGAGTCTGTTTGGAGGTTGATTTGTACACAAGTTGGAACACAATGCAGAACAGTTTAAAGTAGCCATTCGTAAGTACAGGAAATTTTTGTATGTCATATCTTTAAAACTACATCCCTATATGGGATCGTGTCCATAAGTAGGAGCATTTATAAACTGGACGTTTGTAAATCAAGGACCCCTTGTAGGAATCAATGTTCTCATCAAAGATCCAAATCAGGGATCTTGTGAACATAAAATAATTCACTTAGTACTGTAACAAATGCATTAGTGGTGGTATGCATTTTAAAAATCTCAATCTACTAAGAGTAATAATTAACAGCAATGAGACAAGAGCATCATAAATGTATCGAACATAAATGGGTCAGTTCCCATTTGTTCTCATGATCTAGTATGGACGTTATTAGAAATTAATGGCTCTCTATGTGTATGTCTGTGTATAGCACTTACAATGAGCTTTGAGATCTTCTATTTCTTTTGCAATCCGAGCTCTGGACTCTGAATTTTGGTAATACCTAAATATCCCTGATGTACCTTATCAGGTCAAAGTGAAGGTGGAACGATCAGTCTGTCATCAAATCCAATAAGTCATCTATAATAGTGAAGTGTTATCGATGTTTGAAGGAAAGCTTCATAGTCAAGCCATTGGGCTTTTTCTCAGCTAACCATTGACACAGTAACTGATGAATGGTGACACATTCTGGGTCATTTTTTTGCTCCTGTTTGATGTGATTTAGTCTTTGCTCTATGAATTAAATTCACAGACAAAGTCTTAATTGGCCTTGTAAAGTTGTCCATAGTAGCTCTGGAGAAGGCATTTTCTGACTTTTGCAGCTTCCCTTGAAATCTCTGTATTGAGAAGGCATCTTTGCAACTCCTTTCCATCTAAAAGGGATACCAGTGGGTTATGGTCAGTTTCTATGACAACATTGAGACCTAGAATGTAATCTGAGAATCTCTCATATGCCCAGGTGACTGAGAGAGTCTCTTTCTCAATAACTACATATTATGTTTCAGTATCAGACAATGCTCTGAATGGATAATGTCCTGGTTTCCTGTGTCCTTTTGCTTGTTCCTAAAAGAGCACTGCATTATACCTGTGGCTAAAAGTATCTGCAGTAATAATAATTGGGAACAATGGATTAAATTGGGAACAATGGATTATACTGGGTCAGGAGGTCTGTGGAAGTCAGCATGTCTTTGATTCTTTGAAAGCATCTATTTGACTCATGACATTTTTAGTCTCAAGGGTTCAACTGTGATTGCCAAATGAAGCAAGAAATTTGACAGATGATTATCCATGCCTAATTATCTTTGTTAATTATGTACTGGTTATGGATTAGGAAACTCCTCAAGAGCTGTCCCTCTTCTGTTCTTATATTGGTTTTATCTGTGATGTGTCTGGAAGTTTTTTTTTAAACTCGTGAGACACGAGTGTTCCTGGCTGGCCAGCATTTATTGCCCATCTTTAGTTGCCCTTCAGAAGGTGGTGATGAATTGCCTTCTTGAGCCCCCACAGTCCATGTGCTGTAAGTTAACCCACAATGTTGTTATGGAGGGAATTCCAGGATTTTGACCCAGTGACCATGAAGGAATGGCGATATGTTTCCAAGTCAGGATGGTGAGTTACTTGAAGGGGAACTTGCAGGTAGTAGTGTTCCTGTGTAGATTATAATTTTACATTTTTCAACTGAAGGTGTTTTGTTGGATAACACAGTGACACTTGATCCTCTGTCATGCCTGGTTCAGATGGGTCACCTAATTTCTGTGGTGTTTCACTGGAAGGAGGAATGTCACCATCTAAATATGCATGTTCTAATGGAAATATGTCTTGTGAATCACAATTTTTTATTATTGCTTTACAGTGGTTTTGTGGTTTATTTATTGTTCCTAAGCATTGTTCCTGCATATTTTTTGAAAACATCCCACTGTCTTGCAAAAGTGACATTCTTGTGATAGAGCTGCACATTCATTTTGTGTGGTGTTTTTGCTCCACATCTTGGGCAATGACTTCTGGCATCAAAAGATTTGAGCACATCTTTCATTGGTTCATCTTGTGATTGATTAGAGCGTTTTGTAACTTATGAAGGTGAGAGATGTGGTTTTTTTGTATCTCAGCTTCTAAAACAAGCTGGATAGCCTTTTCTGACATGAGACCTTCTTTTAATTATAAAAGCTCTGAAAGATGAATTAGAAATTTTGACAACAATTCTATTTCTAATTAGTTCTAGTTGTAATGCTCCATATTCAAAAGATACATACAATATGTACAGATCATTGATGAAGCTGTCAACAGGCTCTCCTAGAAACTGTATTCTTTCATTGAATCTTGCTCTCCATAATATGATTGCGTCTTAAAGTGAAAGAATTGACAAATACTTTAAAGTCAAATGGATCAGTATCTATTTCAAGTTTTTGTCCATTAATAGTCTGCTAATGGTTCCACAGAATAAGGCAGTATGTTAATTTGTTCTGCTTGTGATTTGGTGTGTGGACCTGAAGCAATTCTGTATCTCATGAATTGTTTCTTCCATGTTGACCAATTCTCTGTCAGGTAACATTGCATCTGCCATTTCTGTGTTTAAAATAAATTGTTTACTTTAATTGTAAAAATCGTTAAGAATTTATATAATTTCTACTGTATCTTCAGCTTTTTATCTTTAAGTTTGAACTATGGCTTCAAGCTGGTATAAATCTTTTTTAAAATAGCAATTAAATTTTAATTACTGATAAACTGGATTAAATCTTCCAACGAAGCTTTAAATTGTAATTGATTGTTATTTTAAGAAAAATTTAAGAATTTTCAGGTGTAAATAAAACTTTGTTTAAGTTTCAAAATTATTATTTTCAATAAAATCATCTTCTGCATTTGACTTTTATATTCTAATAAGAACAATTGTACTGCTGGTTTAAATAATTTATTGAAGAATAACCTCATTTTAGAAGAATTGTCCTGAATTTTTAATGTTGAAAAGATGCTTGTTGGATAAATAAGATGATTTATGCCCTCTTTCAGTTTCCAGAATTTTACCATAAAATTAAGCATTTTCATCTTTCTACTGAGACTTACTTCTGGAGTCCAATATGATGTACATTTTTCCTGGGTCATGACTCGGATTTTCCTGTTCAGCTTTAGTAAGACTCCTTCTGGTCTTCACAGACTTTGAAGTATATTTTATTCCTAATTCTGGCTGACTTATTCTTGTACAGAAGGCTTTTCCAGCTGTGATCTGCTACTGCTGCAAGAGCTGACTGGACCTGTGTTGTGAGGGGTTGCAGATGTCAGATGCTAATATCCATGAATGAGAGCTGCATGCAGATGCTGCCCATGGATATTGCCCTGAGATGCTGTTTGGTCCTGAGCAACATGAAGGCAATACACTGAAATCGCTGAGTACCTGCTGATTTCCGTGTTGAGATTATTTGACATCTAGCTTGATTAATGTGTTTGGTAAAATAGGAAGGTGAATATTAATGAGGCGAGTTGTAGTTTTAATAAGGCATTTAACAAGCAATATTCCCTCTTAACTAGCAACTTGCCGCTGCCTAGTGAGAAACTTGCCTCATTCTTGGCAGATGCATAAAAGTTGGAGCAAGATACTCCCAATATTGAGACAAGCCTCGCTAGACTTCTCATTCGATTTTGCTACAAATCTCATCATAGCCCACATCGCTCAGATGCCTGTGAGACTGCGCCCAAGGCTACCCATTGGATGCAAAAAAGCAATGGAGTTTAATTCAGGAAATTTTAAACAAGTTGACAAAAATAGCATATTGACGACTTGTATCAAGTTACCTGTAACATATTTGGTAAATTACTAGTTGAGTGTAGTATTATGCAAATGCATGATTTTGCATGTAACTGTATAGTTGAAAAGATTATCAAAATATGAAACTTTTTTTACATTAATTGAACATCAACAGCCGACTTGGTGAAGGGAAAGACAGTCTAGGGTAGTACTTAGAGGAGAAAGTGAGGTCTGCAGATGCTGGAGATCAGAGCTGGAAATGTGTTGCTGGAAAAGCACAGCAGGTCAGGCAGCATCCAGGGAACAGGAGAATCGACGTTTCGGGCATAAGCCCTTCTTCAGGAATGGGGAAAGTTTGTCCAGCAGGCTAAGATAAAAGGTAGGGAGGAGGGACTTGGGAGAGGGGCGTCGGAAATGTGATAGGTGGAAAGAGGTCAAGGTGAGGGTGATAGGTCAGACTGGGGTGGGGGCGGAGAGGTCGGGAAGAAGATCTCAGGTTAGGAAGGCGGTGCTGAATTTGATGGATTTGACTGAGACAGGGTGGGGGGAGGGGAAATGAGGAACCTGGTGAAATCCGAGTTCATCCCTTGTGGTTAGAGGGTTCCTAGCCAGAAGATGAGGCGTTCTTCCTCCAACCGTCGTTTTGTTGTAGTCTGATGATGGAGGAGTCCAAAGACCTGCATATCCTTGGTGGAGTGGGAGGGGGAATTGAAATGTTGAGCTACAGGGTGGTTGGGTTGGTTGGTCCGGGTGTCCCAGAGGTGTTCTCTGAAACGCTCCGCAAGTAGCCGGCCTGTCTCCCCAATATAGAGGAGGCCACATCGAGTGCAGAGGATGCAATAGATGATATGTGTGGAGGTGCAGGTGAATCTGTGGCGGATATGGAAGTTTCCTTTGGGGCCTTGGAGGGAGGTGAGGGGGGAGGTGTGGGCGCAAGTCTTGCACCTCCTGCGGTTGCAGGGGAAGGTGCCGGGAGTGGAGGTTGGGTTGGTGGGGGGTGTGGATCTGACGAGGGAGTCACGGAGGGAGTGGTCTTTACGGAATGCTGATAGGGGAGGGGAGGGAAATATATCCTTGGTGGTGGGGTCCGTTTGGAGGTAGCGGAAATGACGTCAGATGATGCGCTGTACATGGAGATTGGTGGGGTGGTAGGTGAGGACCAGTGGGGTTCTGTCCTGATGGCGGTTGGAGGGGCGGGGTTCAAGGGCGGAGGAGCGGGAAGTGGAAGAGATGCGGTGGAGGGCATCATCGACCACGTCGGGGGGGGGGGAAATTGCGGTCCTTGAAGAAGGAGGCCATCTGGGTTGTGCATTTTTGGAACTGGTCCTCCTGGGAGCAGATGCGGCGGAGTCGAAGGAATTCCAGTCTGACCTATCACCCTCACCTTGACCTCTTTCCACCTATCACATTTCCGACGCCCCTCTCCCAAGTCCCTCCTCCCTACCTTTTATCTTAGCCTGCTGGACAAACTTTCCCCATTCCTGAAGAAGGGCTTATGCCCGAAACATCGATTCTCCTGTTCCCTGGATGCTGCCTGACCTGCTGCGCTTTTCCAGCAACACATTTCCAGCTAGGGTAGTACTTATGCAATCTATGTACCAATATACATGCCACAAATGTTCCTGATGGCTTGAAGACCCCAAGCAAAATCTCTAGTTATAAACTTTCACTAAAACATCAAAATAAATTTCTCATATATAAGTATTATTTTCTTCTGAGATGGGAGAGCACATTGAAGGAATTAAAGCATTGACTTTCTCTCCCTTTAATCGCACTCTAGTTCCGCATATTCATTCCCTGTTGTAATCCAATGTGATAATCAAATCTTACCCCATCCTCTTTGACTTTTTTGGCATCGTCCAGTTTTTTCTTCTTACTTTCAGGCATTAGATCATCAAGCCAGCTTAGCTCACGCTTCAGAAAGCAAAGGTCCATCAATTTTCTAACAAAAACTAGAGCTAATACCTGCAATATATCATCAGAGATCAGGTTAAGAAATATTGAGGGCATGCACATAGCAGTTGAAAAAGGTTCATTGTTAACAATTAAATTTAATACATATACTAAAACAAAAGTACACAATTCCTTTCTCACAAGGCAGACCTTCACTTTTGTCATTTTTCCCCAGTTGTTAAAAGGAGAAATGCAGTTTACTGCTTTGCCACATAATGCTACATAGAAGTGGCATATATAATGGGTATCACAATCCTTGTTACATTATCTGTTGCTCAATTGGATCAGTATTCCAGCACACACAAAATCTAGTTACCACAGAAGACCAATGTTAATATTTACATTAGTATTTTTCATCAATAAAATTCATAAATACCAGTAATTATAAACAATAAACAGTATTAAAATTCAATGTTAGCATATACTAATATCTGAGGTTGAAAGACCTAATGACATAAGAGAAATTCTTCATTCTTTTTGTAATTCTTTTGCATTTTTCGTTCAAATGTACAGAAATACAGAATTCTGCAAGTATTTATGGGAGATTGTTCACTCCAATATACAATGACCAACCATCCTGCTAGCTAGGCACAAATTAGTGAGCAAGAGGCACTTAATATGTGAAAAAAATGCATTTTTCACAAATCCAGCAGTGAAACAAGAAAGTTGTCCAGAATATATGGTAGAAAACTAAAATGCCCCACAAACTCTTAAATGCATGTAGGTGTGCCAAATTAGCCTGTTTGGAGTCAGGAAATAGTGTATTAAGTAAAATTACATTCAATGCAGGAAGAGATCGCATGAATGAGGAGTTGTGCGTCCACCATATTTGGTTTGAAGTGATGCTGTGAGGCCTTAAGTGAAAGGTTAACAATTATTTTTAATATGAGATCCTAAACAAAGTTGCAGCTATGAAGAAATATATACAAGATCAGCAACATTCAGAAGACTCAATAAAGAAACAGAAATAGGCCATTCAGCCCTGAGCTTGTTCTGCCATTCAATTAGATCATGACTGATCTATGACCTAATTCCATATACCCGTCTTTGCCCCATTTTCCTTATCATTCTTTGGATATAAATCTAAGATATAAAGCTTACAAGTAATCTAGCATAATTTGTTAGTTGTGGAAGAGAGATCCAAACTTCTACTACCATTTCTGTGTTGGGGTGTTTACTAAGGTGTTTATTAATGTCACTCCTGAAAGATCAGACTCTAAGTTTTAGACTGTGCCACTTAGTTCTGGACTCCCTTATCTACCCTATCTATTCAGTTTTAAAAACTTCAATCAATTGATCCATTTATCTTTTAAATTCCAGACAATACAGCCATAGTTTGTGTAACCTCTGAGAATATAACTCTGGGAATCCAGGTATCATTCTGATAATTCCACATTGCACTCTCTTCCTAGGACAGAGTGGACTAGTTGTACCGAAAGGTCTGTTTCCAAGCTATATGACTCTCTGACTCTCCCTAATGTATGGTACCCAGAACTGCTCATAAGATTTTAGGTATGGTTTTATGAGATATTTGCATAGGTACAACATACTTTTACCCTTTAATGTACTCTAGGTCTCTAGCTCAAAAGGCCAGCATTCCTTTAGATTTTAAAAATTATTTTCTGTACCTGTTCATGGTATCCTTAGCATTCTGTAAGGGCATGAAAAGGATGGACTTCATGGTTGGACAAGTAGTTCAATATAGTAGTGAACATCTTGTGTTAAAGGGGAGCCATTATTGTCCATCCCTGAAAATGTTCTAGAAAGATTAAGTTTGGAAGGGCTCCAGTTGAAACAGATAGAGGAAAGAAACTCCCAAGAGTGGATCCATGCTCCCTCAGGTAGTTTGAGGAGACTTTGATAAGAAACGAGGCAACAAGAAAGAATATGGAGCCATCCTGTTTGATTGGTACTTGTTACTTAATGATCTTATGATTTTGCTGCATGACTAATGTGTTATATATCTAGTCTTATTCTCTAACTAAACTCTATATATTCATCATAATGGTTGCTGTCAACCCTGCAAATTGAATCCCTACAGTAGGTGATCGAAAGATACAAATACTAAAGGAATTTATCAGTGATCTTGAGGAGCAGACACAAGGTAGGTCTTAGAGCATGGGTGACCAAAGAGTAATGTTAATGGCTAAAGAAGGGAAGCCTGATACAAGGGGAAGGTCCAGCATGTTGAAGGAACCTGCTGCTTTTGTTTATGATTTGCAACAAAGGATACCACTTTTCAAATTAAGGATGACCTGTTAGTATTAATGTGTCATCCTTGCACTGCATGCTGATTATAATAGTATTGTTAAAGTATGAAAATGTTAAATTAGATTCTGTTAATAACATAATGGGTGCTATGACGAAAGAAAGTGTGACACAACCAGTGGCTACTTAGGGGAACTGCGAAGGAGACCTCAATGGTGCGGAAATTGCACAAAGGATCTTCTTAATGCTGGCACTCATGATAAAATCAAAAGACCATGAGCTGTAGTAGCAGACGTAAATCATTCAGCCCATTAAGTCTGCTCTGCCATTCAAAGAAATCATGGCTGATTTGATCATCATTTGATAATCCTCAAAACCACTTTCCTGCATTTTCATTTAATGATTAAATGCTGTCTGTCTCAGTCTTGAATATGTTTAATGAGCCAGCCTTGATAGCCCCCTGCCGTAAAGGATTCTACAGATTCACTACCTTCTGAGGGAAGAAATTCTTCCTTATCTCTGTCTTAAATGAACAGCTCTATATTCTGAGATTATGTCTGGTACTACACTTTAGAAAGGATATTCTGCTTCGAGACTGTTCCAGAAGGTGAAACAACCTCTCTGCATCAACCCTATCAAGTTCCCTCAGAATCTTCTACAATTCATACAGTCCTAGAATCACACAGCACAAAATGAGACTCTTCAGTCCAACCAGTCCATGCCAAACATAATCCCAAACTAATCTAGTCCCACCTGCCTGCTCCTGGCCCATATCCCTCTAAACCTTTCCTGTACATGTATCTAATTCTGCTACTACATCTACAGTTAAACATTGTAATTGTACCCGTATTCACCACTTCCTCAGGAAGTTCATTCCATACGTGAATCACCCTCTGTGTAAAACATTTGCCTCTCATGTCTTTTTAAAATCTCTCTCACCTTAAAAATGTGCCCCCCCGTCTTGAAATCCCCCATCTGAGGGAAAAGACAACTAGGATTAACTCTCTCATTATTTTATAAACTTCTATCAAGTCACCTTTAAAAATCCTATGCTTATGATTTTGCTGCATGACTAATGTGTTATATATCTAGTCTTATTCTCTAACTAAATTCTATATACTCATCATAATGGTTGCTGTCAACTCTGCAAATTGAATCCCTACAGTAGGTGATCGAAAGATACAAATGTTAAAGGAATTTATCAGTGATCTTGAGGAACAGCCTATCCAGCTTTTCCTTATAATGAAAACGTTCCATACCGAGCAACATCCTGGTGAATCTCTTCTGAACCCTCTCCAGCTTAATAATATCCTTCCTGTAACTGGACGGCCAGAATTGCACACAGTACTCCAGAAGAGGCCTCATCAATGTCCTGTACAACCTCAACATGACATCCCCAACTCCTATACTCAAAGGTCTGAGCAAAGAAGGCAAGTGTGCCAGATGCCTTTTTTAAACACCCTGTTTATATGTGAAAGAATTATGTACCTGAACCCCAAGGTCACTCTGTCCTACAATATTACCATTACTTGTATAAGCCCTACCCTGTTTGTTGTACCAAAATGCAATACCTCGCATTTCTCCAGATTGAACTCCATCTGCCATTTTTCAACCCATTGACCCATTTGATCAAGATCCCTTTGTAATCTTAGAAAACCTTCTTCACTGTCTCCTATGCTACCAATTTTGGTGTCGTCCATAAACCTACTAACCATGCCTTCTATATTCTCATTCAAATCATTTATGAAAATGACAAACAAAAGAGGACCCAGGACTGATCCCTGTGGAACATCACTTGTCACAGGCCTCCAGTCCGAAATGCAACCCTCCACCACCACTCTCTGTCTCCTGCCATTAAGCCAATTATGTATCTAATTGGCAAGCTCACCCTGAATCTCATGTAACCTAATTTGACTAATTAGTCCATCATGCAGAACCTTGTCAAAGGTTTTACTAAACTCCAAATAAACAACATCTACTGCACTGCCATCATCAATCTTAATGGTAACTTCGTCAAAAAACTCAATCAAGTTTGTGAGACACGATTTTCCTTGCACAAAACCATGCTGACTATCCATAACAATTTTTGTCTCTCTAAATACCCATAAATCCTATTTTTTATAATCACCTCCAATAATTCACCCATAGCTGAAGTCAGACTCACAAGTGTATAGTTCCCTGGTTTCTCCTTACAACCTTTCTTAAACAAACATACAACATTAGGCACCCTCTAGTCATCAGGCATTTCACGTAGTTACAGATTATGCAAATATTCTGCAAGGGGGTCTCACAATTTCCTCCCTTACTTCCCACAATGTTCTGGTTTCAATAAAGTCTCCTCTCATTCTGCTAAACTCCAATGAATACAGGCCCAACCTACTCAACCTCTCCCCCAAAAACATTCCTCCATACCCAGGATCAGCCTAGTGAACCTTCTCTGGACTGCCTCCAATCCTACTATATATTTCCTTAGTTAAGGGGGCTAAAACTGTTCACAGTATTCAAGGCATAATCTAAGTAATACTTTGTATAGTTTTAGCATGATTTCCTATTTTCATATCCCATTCCCTTAGAAATAAAGCACTTCCCAATCACCTACTAAACTCGTACGATATATTTTTGCAATTTATGCACAAGGACCCCCAAATCTCTCCATATTGCAGTTTTCTGCAGTCTTCCTACATTTAAATAATATTTAGTTCCTGTAAACTTCCTGCCAAAACACATAACCTCACATTTCCCCATATTACACTTTTGCCCCACTTTAGTCTGTCTGCATCCCTCCATAGACTTTGCCATCCTCACCACCTTCCTTCTTGTCATCCACAAACTTGGCTATAGTATATTTCCTGATCTGAGTCATTAATATATATTATAAATAATTGTGGTTTCATTGATCCCTGTGGCACTCCACTAGTAACAGGTTTCCAACCTGAAATTGCCTCCCACTCCTGCCTTATTCCAACTTTCTGCCTTGTATTAGTTAGCTAGTCTTCTATCCATGTTAATATACTACCCACAACACCTTGGGCTTTTATCTTATGAGTAGCCTTACAGTGATACCTTAGCAAATGCCTTTTGGAAATTCAAATATACTGCATCTTTTGGTTTCCCTTTATCTATCCCTGCTTTGTTACGTCTTTAAAGAATTTTGGTTAAATTGGTCAGGCATGATTTCCCCGTCAAGAAGCCATGCAGACTGTTCTTGATAGTATAATGTATTACCAAGTGTTCTGCTTTTACATTGTTTATAATAGACTAATATTTTTCCAATGGCAGATTTTAAGCTAAGTGGACATTTTTGTCTCTTTCTTTTTTGGATAAAGGTGCCACATTAACAGTTTTCCAATTCTCTGGGGCTTTTCCAGAATCTCGGGATAGGATTACTACCAGGTCATCCACTATCTATACAGCTACAGCCCCATTCATTCCCCTCATGTTCTTTTTTGTCTGATGATAGATTTTCTATTTATTTTCTTTTCCCCTTTAGCCCTTTGATGATTTAATATTTTTGGAATGCTATTACTGCCTTCTACCATGGAATGCTATTAGTGTCTTCTTTATTCAACTCCTCTGCCATTTTTTGGTTTCCCATTATTATTTTTCCAGCCTCGTTCTCTCAGGGGCCTCTGTCTATTTTGGCCCCTCTCTTCCCTTTTTATACATTTAAAGATGTTCTTGCTGTCTGTTTTTATATCACATGCCAGTTTACCCTCAAAGTTTATTATCTTCCTTTTTTGTTGTCATCTTTTGTTGGCTTTTAAAACTTTACTAATCCTCTGGCTTACCGTTAATCTTTGCTGCATTGTATATTTTTCTTTCAATTTATCTTGAACTTTCTTGGTTATTCATCATTGGTTTACCCCTTTCCTAGAATCCTTTATCCCTGGAATATATCTTTGTTGTGAATCATAAACTTTTTTTTAAACACCTACCATTGTTGATAAACTGTCTTTTCTGCTCAACCCCTTTTCCTAATCCACTCCAGATGTCTGTGTCCTCATTTCTTTATAAATATCCTTTTTAAAGTTTAGCACAGTTGTTCCTAACCCAAGCTTCTCACTCTCAAACTAAATGCTAAAATATACCATGTTATGGCCACTGTTTTCTCAGTGATCTTTTACTCTGAGATCATTTATTAAAACTTCTTAAGTAGACATTACTTGATCCAAAATAGCCTGACCCCTGGTTGGATCCACAGCATATTGTTCTAGAAAACTGTCCTGAATACACCCTGTCAATTTTTGCTCATGGCTATCTTTGCCAACTTGACTTTCCCAATCTATGAATCTGGTCACCCTGCTATAGAAAAGGTATTATTAAATTGGAGATGTTTCAGAAAAGATGGACCAGAATGTTGCCAAGACTGCATGGTTTGAGATACAAGAGGTGGCTGGATAGGCTGGGTATCTTTTCACTGGAGTATAAGAAGTTGAGGGGTGACCTTATAGAGGTTTATAAAATCATGAGGGACAAAGACAAGGTGAAAAACAAAGATGTTTTCCCTAGAGTGGGGGAGTTCCAAACTAGAAGGCATATTTTTAAGGTGAGAGGAAATAGATTCAAAAGGGACCTAAGATACAAACCTTTCACACAGAGAATGGTTCATGTGTGGAATGAACTGCCAGAGGGAGAGGTAGATGAAGGTACAGTTAAAACATTTAAAAGACATTTTGACGGGTACATGAATAGAAAAGGTTTGGAGGGCTATGGGCCAAACGCAGGAAAATGGGATTAATTGAGTTTGGGAAATTTGGATGGCACAGACAAACTGGACTGAAGGGTCTGTTTCCATGCTGTATGGCTCTATGACTATTAAATTCATCCAACATGAATATACTGCCTTTTTTACATGCCCTCATTATCACCTGATTTATTCTCTGTTTGAAAGTATCCTACCATTAGAGGGCCTATAGACTACATTCACCAATGTCTTCTTCCCCTCATTATCTCTTATCTGCACCCATATGGATTCTACATCTTCTGATCCAAGATCATTTCTTGCTATTGTACTTATTATGTCTCATTCTAACAACGCTACCCCACCAACATTTCCTTCTTATTTGTCCTTTCAAAAAATGATGTTGACTTCAATGCACTTGAGACAAGTATCAATGAAAGAACAGAGAACTTATTGCAGTACAGTAATCTGTGCTGAACAGATCAGTGGTCTCAGTTACAGAATGTAGCTTGCAGGCAAGACATCATTGCAAGTGCACAGAAATGGCAGGTGTGCCATAACAGTCCCAGCGTGCATCACAGGAACAGATGATGCATTTAAAAGCTACAAAATATGAGTGCAGAACAGCTTATTCCTGGTATAGATAAAGATTCCTCCAGATCACTGGTAAGTGGAATTAAAGGCCATTGAAAAATCTGGAAATGTGCAAGGGTTGTCAATTACCAGTTTATCCTTAAAGCAGATATTTGCCTAATGTCATGCATAATACAGGCATTTCATATTAAGAATTTCAGTCAATGTTTTTGAAAATTGGACACAAGCTGTTAAAATGGCTGCCACAAATCATGCAACCTTTGGCACTTAGACCAGACAGTATCAAGTCTCAGGAAAATGCCTAATTAAATGTAGACATAGTGAGGGTACCTGTGGAATTCACATGTTATTGTTTAAGAATGGGTCAAAACACAGACTATGAAGTTGACAGACTCCCTGCCTCAATGTTTCATACTGAACAAAAGGGAACGTTGAAACTTCTGAACCCTACTCAGTCTTGTTTGGATGGGGAGGCCATTATGATTGGTCGCTGTCACCTTCCCATTGCATCACAATGCCTCCCCATCCAATCCGGACTGGGTAGGCCTCAGAAGGGCTAATACACAACAGGGGATGTGGATTCAACTTGAACTTGTAAAAGGCCACTTGATAAGAAGGCTGATCTTTCAGATGGAAAAAAAAATGGCAAATTGCTGTTTGCAGGTAGATCCAGCAATCCATCAGTTGTTAGCCAGTCTGAGAACTAGACTTTGAAATGAGCTGCTAGAGTACTTAGTCTGATACAGTTTCAAAGTTAACCTAAAAACCAACCTCCGAGATAATCAACTCCAAGAAACCTCACAACCTGCTGTAACCTTTTATTTTACAAGACTCTCTTTTCAACTTTAAAGCATCAAATCCATTCAAGAAATCACAGGTCTGCCAAGTGGGAGACCAGAGATCAAATATCAATAACTGTAATCTGTAACTATTCAGGTGTGTATGTCTGTGCAAATGGCCATGCATGATACAGAATGTGCCATAGCATTAACTTGCAGCAAGTGCAAGAGTATAAATAACCTTTAGTTTTAAACTTAAGATCGGTTGCTGCTGGATTATTTAGTTGCAATACACACTCTAAAGTTAAGAAAAAGCACATTACTTTCCATACAAAACATACTTATTAAGGTTAGTAAGCAGCACATAAACACTGTCTGTGACAAAAGGAATAGTACATGAGCTAGTTCAAGTTACTCTAGTTTACAATACATGAGAAGAAAGTGGAGCACATGGATCATATTTACTGCAAGTACTATTAGGCAAATCAAAAAAAAGTCACTCAAATCTTGAAATAAGTCTTTTAATATATGCAGTAGAAATCCAAAACACACGAAATATGTCAAGACAATACAAACATGACAGGGTTAAAGGGGAAAATTACACAAAGCAGGAGATGCTCATGAACAAATCTGACCTGGTCTGCTAAAAAAATCTTTCAGCTTCTTTCTTAGGATAAATCATCATGCTTTATGACATAGCAGTCTCTATTGTTGCATGGCTGATTTTGTGATGATAATTGCTGCATCCTGTGGCCTATGGCTTATTGTTGCTACTCAGATATTGTTACAGTGAAACCTTTATCCTTGGAGAGATGTGTGCTACATGTCACACACGAAATGGACTGGAAATCTTCTCTATTGCAAAGGCACTCATAATTGGTCAAAATGTCTGATACCTTGCTGGAGTTCCCTCCTCTGAATTTTACTCATTATAGTTCTGCTCTATCAAGGAAAGCATACAAATGTAATGAACCATGGTTGCACTATAATCGGCTGAAATGTACAAGTCAAGTGCTCCTTGGAAAAGGTCAACAGAATGATTTTTTTAGTCAATGATTCCATGTTCATCGAGTAACAACGCTTCCTCTCAATTAAAGTGCAAAATTATGTACAAGCACACAAGCATCCACATGTAAAGTTTATGATTCTATGTCTCCTAGGAAAATTGAAATACACTTGTGTGTTGCTGCTCATTGTCAAGGTTTATAGGTATATGCATGGTGAAATGGAGCAATTGTCACTTGTTTTATTAAATTAGTTAATACATCAGTATTTGATGTAAACAAATGAAAGGCTCTGTGGCACACTAGTTGAGTGTGATGTAGAGTTCCCCTGTGGCTGATAGTATAGTACAGACGTTGGACTGTGTCTACATGTCTATTCTTTGAAGATGGTACATCTTAGTGGCAGCCTTTCACTGAGCCATGGTCTGCATGGGCTTTCATCTGCTGAGATTTAGGGAGCCTATGATCGCACAGTTTATCCACTTACGTGGAATATTGGCAGTGGTAATCTCTTATGCCCACAGTTCCCTCTATTTGCTTACCTATATGATAATTTGATCTCCACCCATGTAATTAAACATTTCAAACAAAAACTTCTTTCTCTACTGAGATTATTATTTTCTGTAGATCCAAAGAAAGAACTGGTACTTGTATTACGCCGCTCATGACCTCAGAATATCCCAAAGCATTTGACAAACAATCGATTACTTTTGAAGCAGAAATGTAGGAAACACAGCAACTAATTAGCGCACAGTAAATTCTCATAAACAGCAATTTAATCATGACCAGGGCATCTGTTTTTATTAAATATTAAAATATTGTTGATTGAGGGTTAATTATTTCCTAATGACTAGGGATAATGTCCAGTTCTCTATGAGAGAGCAGACAAGATCTCTGTTTAATGTGCCATCTGAAAACATTACTACTAACAGCGCAGCACTCCCTTAGTACTGCACTGGAGCATCAGCTTCGATTTTTATGCTCATAAATTTTATATTGTACATGATAAGTGGAAGATCGAAAGTGAGGGCTTTAATTTGCATGACTCGTTTTAGCTCTAGAAAAGTTAAAAACAGCATTATGTTGGCAACATTCATAAACTATTGTAAGAGCTTCACTGGAAGTTCTGAAAATGCATTAAAAAGAAATCAAAATTGCCTGGTTGATGCTTGCTTTATTTAGATATATCAACCTAAATGCACATAATGGAGCAACATTATGTTCAGAGTTCCCAATCTCCTTGAACAATTCAGAAAAGTGAAGAAGGGGAAAATTTACAGAACCTGTAGCAAGCTCATTTTTATGTATTTCCTGATAGGAGGTTAAAGGGCAACGTTGCCCACTGTTGGGCAGAAGCCGATATGTATCTCAAAGAGACCTAAAGGAAGGTAGGAAGAGGAAAATAACTTTAAAATCAAATAAACAGTGCAAAAAAAACCAAAATTTTACCATCATAGGAAAGACAATTGCCGCAGGTGAGGCTTTGATGACCCACAGCAGGACCAGACAGGTGAGCTGTATGAGTGTAAAAAGGTGAACTTTGCGCAGAGGCACATGACGCAGGTAGATAAAATCTGGTTGGTGCTTGGCTGGCATCGCAAATAGTTGCAGACGATCAAAGAACTGGAAAAAGCAAGATTTAATAATTAAAAGGGTTGGTAACTTTCAAAAGATCAGGCTCATCCATAGTATTCATTACAAAATTATATTGTGTTAAATTTGTGAAACCATTATCAGCCAAAGGAAAGATTTTTGAATTAAGATAATAAAGTAAGCAACAAACATCTTCAGGTGTAATGCAGTTTGCATCTTTCCAAAATTGTTGTGTGAGGGGAGGAGAAAAAGAAGTTAATATAAATGGGTACTAAAATATGTGTCACTCAATTTTGGGAATATATTATACTGAAACACGTTTGATACCTGAAAAAAAAGTCCAGTTTGTCTGCTTGCCTTTTTGCTTCTAAATGAAACCAACCGGTAATTTACTCTTTTACACAGTAGAAGTAAATTCATAATGCCTTTTCTAACAATGCTGAATATAATGTATGAAGAAAATGAGACTTTGTTTAATTTTCTATTTGAAATGATGTCTCTAAATTTGCTAAATTATGCAAAGCATATTAACAATTGAAATTCTACAATTATGAAACTCAACATTAAATAGCACAAAATTGTTTACTTGTTTGACAAAGCAGTTAAAATATTTGGGTTCCAGAGAAAATAATGAATATACAGTATATTTTCTTCATAGTATTAAATACTACTGTATTACAAATTTCATATGGCGAGTATAATTCTGCTACATGTTGCAGTGGAAAGTCTGTTTTCTGAATGTACTCCTCACCTGAATTCCTTTCAGTGATGAGACCCCCATGTAAAGAAAGACTCCATAAAGCACTGGCATCGGAATGAACTGTGAATACAAAGTGATTGCAAGTGTCACAAATGAAACTGGCACATATTGCTGGTCCACTCAATCAATGTTTCTCCTGATGTGACTTTCCCCTCTACTGTACAAAATGATTTTACAAACAGTATTGGTTACTGGTAATTCAATGCCAAGACTAATTTGTAACTATAGTAATTTTTTACAGCTTAAAAGGAAGCCATAGCTTGCTGCACATGACAACATATGTGACAACTATTCATAGAATCCCAAAACTGTGGAAGCAGGCCATTGGCCCACCAAATCCATACTGACCCTATGAGGAGCATCTTATCCAGACTTACACTGCCACCCTATGCCTGTAAAGCTGCATTTCCCACGCATCTCTGGACACTATGGGTAATTTAACATGGCCATCCACTTAACCTGCAAATCTTTGGACTGTGGGAGGAAACCGGAGGACCCGGAAGTAGCCCACACAGACCATAAGACATGGGAGCAGAGATCAGGCCATTCAGCACAGGGAGAATGTGCAAACTCCATACAGACAGTCACCCGAAGCTGGAATCGAACCCAGGTCCGTAGTGCTGTGAGGCAGCAGTGCTAACCACTGATCCTCCATGCGATCTCTGTTGGTGTGCAATAAATTCAAACTGATTTTTCCATTCTCTCTTCCAGCAAAATGTGTTCCCCTTCACTCAGCAACTTTCCTAATAGTACATTCAAGGGAAAGATAATGGCATAGTAATGTCACTCGACTTGTAATCCAGAGGCCCAGGCTAATGTTCCAGGGGCATGGATACAAATGTCACTGCTGCAGCTGGTGGAATTTAAAGTTAAATCATAAATCTGGAGTTGAACATTGAAACTATCATTGATAGGTTGTTCAGGGTTTCAGAAGGATAGAGAGAAAGGAAAAGGAGGTGTTGTAGCTTTGTTAGTAAAGGATACATCAGTGCTGTAGTGAGAAATAATTTTGGCACTGGAGATCAAGACAAATAGGTAGAAATAAGAAATAGCAAAAGAAACAAGTCCCTAGTAGGCATAATCTATACGTCCCCTCAGTAGATCCACAGTAGAACACAGTATAAACCAGGAAATAATGGAGGCTTGTACAAAAGTTAGAAATAATTGTGACTGATTTTAATATGCTTAATTAAATTGGGAAGTATTGTCTCGATGGAAAGCTCAGAGTGTATTAGAGATTGATTCTTGGAACAAAGATCTAGAATTGTTTAATGAGATGGGATTAATTAATGATCTCATAGTAAAGGATCTTCTAGGAACAGTGATCACAGCAGACTGGAAAGGGCAATAAATTTGATCCCACATTAGTGTTCTGATATTAAACAGATATATGAGGACAGATTTGGACCTAGTGGATCTGGTAGAAAGACTAAAAGGTAGGATAGTTGATGAATAGTGGCAGACACTGCCATTCAGTTGCTCCCAATGAAATTATATTCCAGCTGGGAAGAAAGATTGTAAGGGTGATAAAGCATCCACGTCTAAGCAAGGAAGTTAAAGATACCATAAAGGCAAAAACCAAGGCATACCATATTGCAAAGGTCAGGCTAGAGGCGGGAGGATTTGGAATCTTTTAAAGACCAACAAAGGCCTACTAAAAACGTAATAAAAATAATGATGGTTAATTATGAAAGATAACTAATGCAAAACATAAAAATGGACAGCAAATGTTTCTGTAAGTACATAAAAAGAGAATAGCTGAAGTGAATGTTGAATGTAAACTCAATAGGCTGAAGTGTCTCATCTACTGACCCATCTACAAACAGCCTCCCTTGCTGTTTCAACAAAGCAGCACTGTAAACATGACTTACAACGAGTTTTTTCAAAAGTGCAGCATTCCTTTCACAATCCTTGGTTTAAAATAGTCCTTTTCCTTTTTCAGTCCACAATGAATAATACTGAAAGATAAAGCAATGCAGTCTTTGTATAAGGATTTGATTAGCTGACTTGATCAGTGTTCTGGGACCGGAGAATATGACTACAAGTGAGTCAGCTAAAGGGCAGGATCACAGAAGCCTTGGCCTTTGTAATTGTCCAACAGGTTTGAGGATTTTTTAGTTTGTCTGAGGTGAGAATGAAGGCTGCAGGATGGATGAGCAAACTGAGCATGCCGCAGTGGTACAAGAAGCCATTCAACAGGAGTGAGTAAGGAGAAATGTTGTGTAGTAGGGGATGGTATAGCGAGGGAGATTGATTCTCTGCAGCAAAGAACCTGAGTCCAGATGGCTGTGTCGCTTGTCTGGTCTCAAGGATTGGCATATCTGTTCAGGGTTGGAGAGGAACTTGCAGTGTTATAGAGGTCTACAGCTCAGTAAAAAAGGCCCTTTGGCCAATCATGTCTAGTCAAAAACAAGTACCCAACTGTTCTAAGTCCATTTTCCAATTCCTGGCCCATAGCCTTGTTTGCTTCAGGATCACAAGTGCATGTCTAAATATTTCCTAAAGGTTATGAGAGTTTCTCCCTCTATCACGCTTACAGATAGTGAGTTCCAGATCTACAACACCGTCAGGGTGAAAGACATTTTCTTCATATTCCCCTCTAAACCTCTTGCCCCTTATCATAGACCTATGTACCCCATCATTGATCCCTCCACCATTGGGAAAAAATTCATTCTTTCTAACTTACCTATGCCCCTCATAATTTTGTTCATCTCAATCATGTCCTTCCCCTCAGTCTCCTCTGCTCCAAGGAAAACTCCAACCCCAGTCTGTCTAAACTCTCTTCATAACTGAAACTCTCCAGCCCAGGCAACATCCTGGTAAGTCTACCCTGCTCCCTCTCCAGTGCCAACACATCCCTCCTATCATGTGGATTCCAGAACTGCACACAATGCTCTAGCTGTGGCCTAAACAATATTTGTATATAGTTCCGGCATAGCCTCCCTCTGCTTAAACTCTATGCTTTGGCTAATAAGAGCAAATATCCATAATGCTTTCTTAACCAGTTTCTTAACAATTTAAGGGACCAGTGGATATGCACACCAAGGTACCTCCGACCCTCAGTGATTCTGAGGGCTCAACGTGTACTTCCATGACTTGTTTGTCCTGCCCAAGTTCATTGCCTCATGCTGATTGGGACTGAATTCCATTTGCCACTGACCAGCCATCTATATCCTAATGTCAGCTAAAGTTATCCTCCTCACTATTTACGATCCTATCAATTTCCATATCATCCACAAAATCACTGATCAATGCTCCTACCATCAAGTCTAAATTATTTATATATACCACAAACAGCAAGAGCCCCAACACTGATGCCTGTGAAACCCCACTGGACACAAAAACACACCTTGACCATCACTCTCTGCTTCCTGCCACTCCACCAATTCTGGATCAATTAGCCAAATTTCTTTGAATCCCATGGGCTTTACCTTCACTACCAGTCTCTCATGTGGGACCTTATTAAAAACAAACATTGCTGAAGTCCAAGTAGACATCAAATGGATTGTCCTCAGATACACACCCAGTCACCTCTGAAAAATTCAATCAAGTTGGTCAGACATGATCTCCCATTAACAAAACAATGCTAATTGTTCTTGATTGATCCCCATCTCTCCAAATACAGATTAATTCCATCCCTCAGAATTGCTTCCAATACCTTCCCCATCACTGACGTTAAACCGAATGGCTTGAAGTTTCCTGGCTTATCCCTTCCTCCCTTCTTGCATGATCTTAGCACATTGACTGTCTTCCAGTCCTCTGGCACCTCTCCTGTGATGAGAGAGGAATTGTAAATCAGTGTGCCTTGCTCATCAGCCTGGGTTACATTTCATGAGGTCCAGTTGGCGGATCCAGTCGTCATGGTCTATGTAGGCACCAATGACATTGGTGGGAAACTAAGAAGCAGGGCCTCAAAGGTCATAATCTCTGGATTATTACCTGAACCGCATGCAAATTTCTTTATGGAAAATCAGATTAAAGAAATGAATGCTTGGCTCAAAACTGGTGAGAGAGGTGGATTCCAGTTCATAGAGGACTGGCATCAATACTGGGGAAAGTGCAATCTGTATTAATTGGATCATGTCCACCTAAACTGTATTGGTGATTTTGCTGAAGTATAATTAGGGATGGAGGAAGAATTTTAAATTAAGCAGTGGAGATAGGGGGAAGCAACTCCACAGAGGCCAATATCCTGTGACCAAGTCACCCTCTGTTTATCATGGAGAGTCCTTGACATTGATCCACTTCTGCAGAGCCAGGGCTCAGACTGAACAGAACCTGTGATACTCCAGTTTATATTTGTCAGCCAGGTCTCCCTGATTGGACCAGATTAACAGCCTCAATCAGGGAACTCATATTTTATGAGATCCACCCGACTGACCTTGTTAGACTCATTACATCCCTCTCCCTCTGAGTCCGAGTACATAGACTAGTTCTTTGTTTTTGTAACTCCTTCTGGGCATTTTAGCACTGGGTCAGGTCCCTCCAACTCTGCCTCTGATACGGGCAGCGCGTAACACATAATAGTTCACCTCTTGCATCCAGAGTGTTTCCTGAAGGCTATGGCTTGGCTACACGACCATTTCCAAGGCTAGCCGATTTTTAAGAGTTGATGCAAAGTTGCCAGGATGAAGACCAAGTTATGTATGGACCTTCTGTAATTGTTCACCAGCCCAAGGAAAGACTTAAGCTCTAGTACATATGTGGGAGACCTTTGATCGTCCTCACTTTATCTTCCAAAGGGTGTAACCTGTCTTGTCGATTCTGTAGCCCAAATAGGTCACTTAGGGTGCCTGGAACACATATCTTTCCCTTCTAAGGCATACACCCATCTGGGAGAAACATCTAAGGACTATTTCCAAGTTCTTTAAGTGCTCCTTATTGATCTTCCCTGTGATTAGCACATCACCTTGATATATGGCGACCAGGGCTAAACCTTGTAAAATGTTCTCCATCGTCCACTGGAAAATGGCACAGGCTGAAGATACCCCAAATGGCAGTCTTTGTTTATTGGTACAAATCCTTATGGATATTAATTGTAGCATACTTCTGGGAATCCTCATCTAACTGCAATTACAGGTACGCATGGCTCATGCCAAGCTTCGTGAAGGACAGCAACCCCTTCCAGCTTTGTGTATCAATCCTCTATGTGAGAGATTGGGTATTTATCCAACTGTGAAAAGCAGTTTACCATTCACAAAGGCAAACCGACCCAATGGGGCTTAACAATCGGTGCTGCCTGTTTCATAAACTGGACTGGTTTGACAATTCCTTCACTTTCCAGCCTGGTGATTGCTGCCTCTACTTTTGCCTGTAAGTCAAATGGCACTGGACGGGTCTTGCAGAATCATGGAATTACTTCCTGGTCAACATGCAAGGTGGCCTTGGCTCCTTTGATAGTCCCTAGACCTTCCTGAAAAACCTCTGGTTATTTAATTAGGACTTCACTCGGGCAGTCATTTTCTACTTGAAAAATGTTGAGCCGATCATGTGGAATCTGTCTCAAACAATTCTGTCCCATCCAGCTTGGGCCTGAGCCTTTTACTACAATCAGTGGGAACCAAACCAGCTGCTTCTGATAAGAAGCCAGAACCAAAGTTGTACCCTTAATCTGTAAAGGTTCCCCGATATCGGTTCTCAGTGTAGCTGAGGTCTTACACAAACCTAAGGGTTGGAGTCCAGAGTGAATTTTGTTAATGACTAGTTCTGCGATCACTGATACAGCTGCACCGGTATCAATCTCCATTAGAATTAGGTGACCATTTACCCAGACATTTATTTGATTGATTCTGTTTGGATGTTGCTAAGCAATTTAACTGTTCCAAACCAGATGTAGGTGGACTTCCCAGGACGTGCACTCTCCTGGATACTGACCTATGAGTTGTCTTACTCAATTCAGGCCCTAGTGGACTCTTTTGTTGTCTCAAGTCCTTATACCGGCAGCAACTACAATGGCTTACCAACTCAGATCCTGAAGAAAAATTTAACTGGCCAATGCCTGGCTTGTTTTGGGGTTTTGCTGTGGGCTGACCTCGAGTCCCTCTGTTCAGGATATGTCCTGAATGAGGCTATGCAATTGCCATCCCTCATGTGGTGTTCCCCAAGCTCAGTTGGAGTGTCGAGGATGTCCACTTCCACCAGAATACCCTATAACTCATATGCTCCACTTGCCACATTGTCCAATGATAAAGACAAATGTAGTGCATGTTTAAAGTCCACTTGGACTTTAGCTAGTAGGTGCTTTTGCATAATAACATAATTAATCCGACATACCAAATGGGCTCTCAGCATCTCAATAAGGGTTAAACCAAAGTCACATGCCTCTGCCAGTCATTCAAACTTGGTCAAAATCCCAACATGGATTCCCCAGTTCTCAAATTGCCAAAAAAAAAGCATCTCAGAATTAGAGGAGGCTTAACTAAGTCCATCAACTCTGGAAAGGTTTAAATATCTGGTGCCTCAGGGAAAGTTAGGCTCCTAATAACCAAGAAAGCTGTTGAGGAAGTTTGAAAGCCACAAATTTTTACTTCTTTATCATGACATACTGGAACTCAAGGGTTAAAATTCCACTACTAAAAGAAAGACAGAGGGTAGTGGTGGAGGGTTGTTTTTCGGACTGGAGGCCTGTGACCAGTGGAGTGCCACAAGGATCAGTGCTGGATCCAGTACTTTTCATTTATATAAAAGATTTGGATGTGAGTATTAGAGGTATAGTTAGTAAGTTTGCAGGTGACACCAAAATTGGAGGTGTAGTGGACAGCGAAGATGGTTACCTCAGATTACAACGGGATCTTGATCAGATGGGCCAATGGGCTGAGAAGTGGCAGATGGAGTTTAATTTAGATAAATGTGAGGTGCTGCATTTTGGGAAAGCAAATCTGAGCAGGACTTAATGGTAAGGTCCTGGGGAGTGTTGCTGAACAAAGAGACCTTCAGGTACATATTCATAGCTCCTTGAAAGTGGAGCCGCAGGTAGATAGGATAGTGAAGAAGACATTTGGTATGCTTTCCTATATTGGGTGGAGTATTGAGTACAGGAGTTGGGAGGTCATGTTGTGGCTGTACAGGACATTGGTTAGGCCACTGTTGGAATATTGCATGCAATTCTGGTCTCCTTCCTATCAGAAAGATGTTGTGAAACGTGAAAGGTGTTCAGAAAAGATTGAAAAGGATGTTGCCAGGGTTGGAGGATTTGAGCTATAGGGAGAGGCTGAACAGGCTGGGGCTGTTTTCGGAGGCCGAGGGGTACCCTATCGAGGTTTATAAAATCATGAGGGACACGGATAGTATAAACAGAGAGAGTCTTTTCCCTGGGATGGGGGACTCCAGAACTAGAGGGCATAGATTTAGGGGTGAGAGGGGAAAGATATAAAAGAGACCTAAGGGGCAACTTTTCATGCAGAGGGTGGTCTGTGTATGGAATGAGCTGCCAGAGGAAGTGGTGGAGGCTAGTACAGTTGCAACATTTAAAAGGCATCTGGATGGGTATATGAATAAGAAGGGTTTGGAGGGATATGGGCCAGGTGCTAGCAGGTGGGTCTAGATTGGGATGGCATGGACGGGTTGGACCGAAGGGTCTGTTTCCGTGCTGTACATCTCTATGACTCTATGACTCACTGCAGTATCGATTGTATGCTTGTCCTCTTACAGAATGAGATGGGGCATCACAGCAGGGGGGCTGGCTGACTCCAAGAGAACAGAATCCTCTGGAGCCATACATGTGGATTTCACTTGCAGCCTCAGGCAAAGGTGTTTGTCCTCCCTGGACAAGGCTGATAGCCTTGTCCGTAACCTTATTGACTGCATCCTGTTCCCATTATCATGCTTCCCCTACCTATTAACATGGGCATGTGAATTCAACAATGAGAACAAAGCAAAGTCCTTCTGTCTAAATCCCTATCCATCAACATATGATTATGAAGATTACAATAACCAATCCCTGTAAACCATTCGCTAGTTGTCACAGGAAATCGGCAATCACCGGGCATTGTAAATTTGTTATTACCTGTCTTAGACCAATGTAACGGCAATCAACCATGTGATTTGTTGACCTCTGTATTATTCCTATAAAATATCCTGCCTTTGTGTGTAGGGCAGAGATTCGTTGAGAAGTGCCACCACAAGTAAACTACAAGACTCCTTTGGTGTCACTGAGAATCTCTCGCCAATTGTCTGATAATAAGCATCTACCGTTGTACTAAAACTTGTGTCATCCAGATTTGCGGAAAAATTACTTCAACAAACTGTCAGGAGAATTACTCATTGCTTTTCATCTGCACCAATGTCATTTGCCCAGGAAAAAATGACATATTCTTTCCATGTACTGGGCCCAGACTTCAACAGCAGTATCAAATGAGTCAAACTTCTTAAATAATAGTTTGATGCCAGAAATGTTTGCCCCAACTCAAAGGTGACTGTTGTAAATGAATTTCTTCAAGACCGTGCTTTTCTCTCGTTGCCACCGAAATAACTCCACAGAGGCCAGTATCCCACCATTGAGTCACCCTTTATTTACACGTGACACTGATCCAGCTCCCTCAGAGCCAGCTCTCAGAACAAACAGAACCTCTGACATCCTGTTCATATCTATCAGCCAGGACTCCCAGATTGGACCAGATTAACAGCACCAATCAGGGAACTTAGATTGTATGAGGTCCACCTGGTTGACCTCATTATAATCAGTACACAAGGGATACAATATGAGGAGATGTGGTAATTCGAACAGCAGTGACAAGACCAAAGAGAATGGTATTAAGTAAGATATCAAACAGGCTGTGACAGGAAGGAATAGAAAGTATAAAGTTAATAACCAACATACAAGAACAGAATTTAACATAATGGATAAAACTAAAGGCTTTGCGTCATCTGACTGCACACAGCATTCAAAACAAAACAGATCTAGTGGCCATTACAGAGACCTGGCTACAGGATGACATAGATTGGGTCCTGAAACATAAAGATTACATGACATTTAGGAATGACAGGAAATTAAGAGAAGGCAGAAAGGTGGCTCTATTACTTAATGATGGTATTAGCACATTAGAGAGGGATGACCTAAGTTCAGGAAAAAAAGGGTGAGGTGATACACTTTGGAAGGAGTAACAGGAGTACAGAGTACTGGGCTAATTGTAAGATTCTTAGTAGTGTGGATGAGCAGAGAGATCTCGGTGTCTGCGTGCATCAATCCCTGAAAGTTGCCACCCAGGTTGATAAGGTTGTTAAGAAGGCATATGGTGTGTTAGCTTTTAGTGGTAGAGGGATTGGGTTTAAGAGCCATGAGGTCATATTGCAGCTGTACAAAACTCTGGTGTGGCCACACTTGGAGTATTGTGTATAGTTCTGGTTGCCGCATTATAAGAAGGACGTGGAAGCATTGGAAAGGGTGCAGAGGAGATTTACCAGGATGTTGCCTGATATGGAGGGAAGGTCTTATGACTTGAGGCTGTTTTCATTGGAGAGGAGAAGGTTGAGAGGTGACTTGAGACATACAAGATAATCAGAGGGTTAGATAGGGTGGACAGTGAGAGCCTTTTTCCTCAGATGGTGATGGCTAGCGTGAGGGGACATAGCTTTAAATTGAGGGGTGATAGATATAGGACAGATGTCAGAGGTAAGTTCTTTACTTAGAGAGTAGTAAGGGCGTGGAACGCACTGCCTGCAACAGTAGTACACTCACTAACTTTAAGGGCACTTGAATGGTCATTGGATAAACATATGGATAAAAATGGAATAGTGTAGGTTAGATGGGCTTCAGATTGGTTTCACGGGTCAGCACAACATTGAGGGCTGAAGGGCCTGTACTATGCTGTAATGTTCTGTGATATTTATTAAAGCAAACAAGTAACAGGTTATCTGGATTTGCATACAAAGCCAATATGAAAGATTTGGGCCCTCTTGTGGCAGGGTGGTAGTGTCCTTACCCCTGGACTGAGATGCCTGTGTTCATGTCCCACCTGCTCCAGAGGTGTGTCATAACATCTCTGAACAGATTGATTAGAAAATAAGTGAAAGAGAAAAGCAAATATGAATGGTCTGAGGGCCATCTTGTGATGCAGAGATAGTGTCCCTACACCTGAGCTCAGAACCTTGGCCCAAGTCCCACCTGCTCCAGAGGTGTTTAACAACATCTGTGAACAGGCTAACTTAGAAAAAAAGGTTAAATAATTTTTTAAAAATGTTTGAGGGCCTTCTTGTGGTGCAGTGGTAGTGTCCTTAGCATGGATAGGGAAGCCTAAGCTCAAGTCTCACCTGCTCTGGAGGTGTGTAATAACTTCTCTGAACAAGGTGATTAGAAAAATAGGTTAAATTTTAAAAAATGAAAGGTCTGAGGGCCCTCTTGTGGTGGTGGTAGTGTCCCTATTGCTGGATTGAGAGACCTGAGTTCAAATCTCACCTGCTCCAGGAGGTGTATAATAACATCTCTGACCAGGACAAAAAGAGGAATCGAGGAAAACAAAACAACAGGTTTGGTGGTGGTGGTGGGGCAGGCTCTGTGGTGCTGTAGTGGTGTCTCTGTCCCTGGACCAAGAGACCTGAGTTCACATCCCACATGCTCCAGAGGTGTACAACAACATCACTGGACAGGTTGATTAGAAAAATAGATTAAATAAAATAATAATAATATGAAAGGTTTGTGTTTGTAATGGTTAAATAAGTGATCTACTAACCATTACAAACATAAACCTTTCACATTTTAGATTGGTTTACTGCAACAGAAATCAATTTGGCTGTACATCGTGTTTAGACAGAAATGTGCTTTATGCTGTATAACATGTTCCACACACATTAAACTATTCATATTGACATTCATGTTTATTATACTATTTTCAGTGTTAGTTACATCAGCTTAACCAAACTTAAATTAAAATAGGTGACAGAAACTCACCATAACATTTCAATTCATTAAGCTCTATGATTCTGTCAGACCAAAGACATATACTAACATGAAGCTTCTACAAAAGAGATCACATTTCAATCCCAGTCAAGCTGTAGATACCAAAGCCAGTAGAAAAAGGTGAAACACATTTAATTTATTACGAAAGTAATAAGGAACTTTATGATTCAAACAGGAATTTTTAAAAAATAAAACTTATTTATAAATCTGGCCATTTTGTTGACAGCTCTTGGGAGTAGGGTTTCCTCCCCAATTTAGGTAGAAGACATTCATCTTACACTGGATTTTTAATTTTGCATTATCATCTTCAAACGGTAGCATCTACTGATTTTTGGTTCACACTCGCATTCAATTGTTAATATCTCTGGCCTATCGAGTCTGCTCGACCATTCTCAGAAATCACGACTGATTTGATTATCCTTAACTCCATTTTACTCCCTTTTCCTCATAACCCTTAATTCCCATGATGATTAAAAGTCTATCAATCCAAACCTTGAGATACTTAATGAGTCAGCCCTTAACAGCTGTCTCCGGTAAATAATTCCACAGATTCAGTACCCTCAGAGTAGAAATTCCTTCTCATCTGTGTTTTAAATGGGTGGCCCCTTACTAGGAGATTATATCCTCTGGTCTGAGACTCTCTCACAAGGGAAAAAAAACCCTTCTGTGTCTACCCTGGCAAGTTCTCCAAGAATCTTACGTGCTTCAATTAAGGTCACCTCTCATTCTTCTAAACTCCAATGATATAGACCCAAAATATTCAGCCTCTCCTCATAAGACAGTCTCTCCATGCCCAGAATCAATCTAGTGAACCATCTCTTGACTGTCTCCAATTGCATTTTCTCCTTTCTTAGATAAGAGTCTAAAACTGTTTACAGTATGCTAGGTGTGGACTGACTAGTGCCTTATATATTTTTAGCAAAACTTTCCTACTTTTGTATTCCATTCTCTTTTGAAATAAAGATCAACAGTCCATTTGCCTTCTCTATTATCCACTGAACTTTTAGATAATTTTAATCAACCTGTTCAGATATGCTATGACAATTGTTTGAGCCACTGGAACTTGAAGCTCAACCTTCTGGCCAAGGACTGCATCACAAGACCCTCTCCTGCTAAACTTGTATGCTACCTTCTTGTGATTCATGCACAAGGACCCTCAAATCCCTTTGTGATACAGCTTTCTGCAGTTTTTCTCCATTTAAGTAATATTCTGCTCTTCTATTCTCTCTGACAAAGTACATCACCTCATATTTCCCACATTATATTCCACCTGCCAAGTTTTAGCCCACTCACTTAACCTGTCTATGTCCCCCCCCCCCCCCCCCCCCGTAGACTCTTTGTGTCATCCTCTTCAATTACCTTTGCACCTTTTATCATATCATCTGCAAACTAGGCAATAGTACATTCACTCCTGTCATCCAAGTCATTAACATATATTGTAAATAATTGTGGTCAAGCACCGATTAAAAATTCTGATCCATGTGTAATATTCATCAAATCAAAGAGTACAGCAATGGAAGGTAGCATTAAATTTAGTCAGCATGCTAATACTAAAGATTTGATAAATACTTATACTTTGATCAAACATATAAGAGCATGTTATTGAAAAAGGTGAGGTTCCTAACTGTAAGGGAGTAAGACCTGTCTCCAGCAACTGCTGTGAAATCACTGAAGATGGTAATATAAGGCTCCCAAAGTGATCATAAATAATTGTAATTTACATCTCAGCTATGACTCAGCGGTAACACTCTCACTTCTGTCAGAAGATAATGGGTTCAAGTCTCACTTCAGAGAGGAGCTTAAAAGTCTAGGCTGGCATTTCATTGTAGGAGAAAGGAAGCAAGTTGCATTTGTCGGAGGTGTTCGACTCTCAGCTAGGACAGTAAATCAAAGTCCTGGCTTGCTCTCTGATATGAATACAGTAGATCGGAACACACAATTTAAAAGAAGAGCAGAGTTCTCCTCCCTGGTGTCCCTGGCCAATATTAATATTTCAATAAACCTCACTAAAATAGAATATCTGGTAACTATCTTCTTTGTTGATTGTGGAGCCTTGTAGCATGCAAGGGGAGGCGGTGGTGTAGCAGTCTTGGACTTGTAATCCAGAACCCCAGATTAATGCTTTGGGGACATGAGTTCAAATTGCATAAGGCAGATGATGAAATCTGAATCCAGTAACAGTCTGGAATTGAAGGCGAGCCTAATGGTGACCACATAACCACTGCTGATTGTTACAAAACCCATCTGGTTTACCCAAGTCCTTTTGGGAAGGAAATCTGTCATTCCTTACCTGGTGTGGCCTACATATGACTTCAGACCACAGCAATGTGATTGACTCTAAAAACCACCCTCTGAAACAGCCCAGCAAGCCACTCAGTCATAGAGCAATTAGGGATGAGTAATAAGTGTTGGCGTAGACAGTGATATCCACAACCCATGAACAAACAAAAAAAAGCCGATAGTTGCACTTCCTCATAAGATTGTGGCTAATCTTTATAAATACTGCACTAGTTATAATAAAAAGAAGTGCTGTTCAAATTCTTCTTCATCAGGACTTGCAATGTTAACTCTGTTTCTCTCTCCACAGATGATGAAAGACCTGCTGAGTTTCTACAGCACTTTCTGTTTTTATTTCAGATTTCCAACATCCGTGGTATTTTGTTTTCATTTGTTATAAAATGCTTTGGCACAGTCTGCAGTAGTGAAAGGAGCAACACAGATGCAAATATATTTTTCTAAAAGTGAATTTAAAAATAGGCTTCACCAAAATAAAATACCACAAATGAGACAAATACCACAATGGCCAAATGGAATACTCTAAGTTTGGATGTGGAAGCTGAGAGTAAATGCCTGTAAATCAAGTCATTGGGCAAAATCTTCCATTTTCATTGGGTGTCTCAATAACTTTTTAGCAAGTGACTGTAACTGTTGAAGGCAAGGCCTGCTGTATCTTTCTCCAATCAGGGTCTAGATTAGAGTGGTGCTGGAAAAGCACAGCAGGTCAGGCAGCAGCCGAGGAGCAGGAAAATCGACGTTTCGGGCAAAAGCCCTTCATCAGGAATAGAGGCAGGGTGCCTGCAGAGTGGAGAGATAAAAAGTTCTCCAATCAGTTTGCTTGGATGGTGGTAGCATTTGTCTGAAACCAAGTTCCTGGGGAGAGAGGACTCATCAACCAAGAGCTGCTGAGCAAACAGAAGGAAGCAGATCTCACACTTGGTAGCGCCACTGAGGTGGCTTTCAGTGACCACACCTATGCCCGGTCCTTCAATTGTGCACAAATGAATGCAGATCAATCTCCCATCCCCGCTAATTAAGGACCTCAAGTGATGATGGAGTTGGCAAAAAGCGCTTGGGCCTTTGCACCAGAATTTAATGCACAGAATCACAGATTTGTTATGTTGCAGAAGGAGGTCATTCAGCCCATCATGTTTGCATTAGCTGTCTGAGCATTTTAACTTAGTATCAATCTCTTATATTTTCCCCATAACCCTCATGGTCCTTCTTGAAATATAACACAGGAAGAAAACTGGTGACAAGTATAAAGTTTTGTGAGATCCACTGAAGCAATCCACAGATTTGTCAAAAAAAATCATGGTCCTAACTGCAGATCTTGGAGGCATTTTGATAAAAAGAAGAAAGGAAATCAAAATATGCTATCACTGCACTTTGGCAGGTACCTGTCAATAGAAAAAGAATTCACCCAAGAAGAGTTGAACAGTTCAGAAGAAGGTCGCATGGGCTCCACCCTGAAGGAACACTGTAATGCATACCCTACAGGGAGGGAAACGTTTTGAGTTGGGGTGTTTATTTTAAATGTAAAGAAGTGAGACAGTGCTAAACTGTTTCATGGTACATCATGCTACACAGGCCCTTCCCACTTAAAAAACAAATGAAATAGCAAGAACCATATGGTGAAAATACAGAAAGCAGGAACTCCTACACAGAGAGTTTCTAATATTTTGTTTGAGCTAACAAAATTGAAGCAGATATACTAGCTTTCCTGAGTATTGTGAGGTGAGAAACTTTTAATTTCCTAAGGAGTCTGGTACAGCCAGAGAAACTGGGTTCCAACACTTACAATGAAATCATAGGAATCCTACAGAACCATTTTTCACCAAAACCATCGGTGATTGCTGAAAAGGATCAGATTCCACAAACACAACCAGCATGATGGTGAATCTACCTCCCAGGCTAGTCACAATTTTAAAGAAGTTAGCAGAATTTCACAAATTGGAATACAAATGATGTTATCAAAGATAAACTGGTGTGTGGTTTAAGATGTGAAGCAATCCAGAAGACATTACTGACAGAAAAGGAACCTAGACTTAAAGAAGGACTGGAAATGGCAGTCTCAATGGAACTAGTGGCCAATGAAGCTCAACAGCTAAGCTCAAGCATGAGAGTTCATAAAATAGCAGATGAGATTCAAAACTGCCAATGGTGGGGAAAAACAAATCATGCGACAGCAAATTGCTGGTAGAAAGAAGCTGTATGTAGAAACTGCACCAAAAAAGGGCACATTGAACAGATGTGTTTAAGGAAGAAACATGAGCAACTCATAGCAAAAATACAGAAACTGAAGAGCAGGAAGAAAATCTACACAGGACAAGAAGGGCATGAGAAAAGCCCAGAGTCTCAGTCCAAAGACGATCTGTTATTAAAGATATTATCCATCGTTGATGACACCAATTGATGCTGGATCACTCCCTTAATGAATGGCAAACCAGTAAGAATGGAGTTGGCACATGAAGCAGCGGTTTCATTGATATCTGAAAGCGTGATCAGAAGCAACTATGTCACATTCAGTGTTCCCTCTAATTTTCTGGGGCCCACTGGAACCTGGAGTAATCTGTGCAGGATATTGCATTCCATTGAGCAGAAGTCATATTGCAATTTTTTTTCAGTTTGTTTATTAAGTATTAAAAGTGTGCATTCATATTATTTTACAGTTACAGGTAATCTATCTGCATACAACAATTTTTTTTTTGCAGTGTTAACTATTAAAAGTGTGCAGTTATATTGTTTACAACTACGGGTATTCTACCTGCTAAAATAAACAAAACTGCTTCACTCAGAAGTCTGGGGATATGTTTACTGGTGTACAACACATACTACGTGACCAAAAGAAGACACTATTAATTTATTCACTCCTTTGTTGACAGCTTTTCACACCTATCTTTATTTACTGCGCAATGATTGTATACTATATTTAGGTTTATATTTTATCCAGATCAAAAGTATGACTTAATTTGCATCAAGTTGTCTAAGTGGACCATTTCTACTCTCTTTCTGAATTTACACTTAATCAAGTTCATGAAGCTAAATCCATGCATACAGTCAGCACTGGATGCTTGAAATGTTGCACAAATGTCCAGAAGAATAGACATTACTTGGGACTGATTGTCTTTCAAAACATATTCCACTAAATCATTTATTATCTAAATGGAAGCTATCTTGACTTTTTCCACAACCATAGATTGGAAATCAGTGTGTCATTGTGGCCAAACTTTTGTCATAATATGGTATAAAATGAAATATTTTGATTACAGTTGCATAATACTGTCTTTTTAAAAATCATATTTGATTGTCCTGGCGAATGCAGCCTGATTAAATGCATTTCACTCATGTAATTCCTCTTCTGGAAATCTGCTTTCCAGGTGGCTATATAGCAGTTGAATAAATCGAAGGATTAAAGCAGGGTTCACATCACTATAGAGAGCAGTGAGAACTTTCTTAACTTCCTCACTCCAATAAACGTGTTCAGTTTATTGATCTTGGCCTTTGCAAATTGCATAACTTCGATCATTGTCAAACAGATTCTCTGCAAGAATTTGCACAGTAATGCCAGTTCACCAAGGACACTATTCAGAGCTGGCAATGCAAGGTGATAATGTGGCATTATGAGCATTTTCAGGCAATACAGTATTTGTTTATTGGATTGTTGCACTTAGTTCACTTGCCCTATGCAGTACTTGATCAAGACATTGTAGTTTCGCATCAATATGCACCCTGCAAGGTGTCTTGACAATCACATCACTTCATTCACAGGTCAAAATGCGACTCTACATTACACTCAAACTTTGGAAAAATCTTCAAATTGCCTTTTCTTCACAATTGATCTGCTGAACATCGTATATACTGTTATTAGAAGCATTTCAATACCTTGCATAATTGACATCTGCATCTGAACATCATTTATTCCAAGCTCTTCTGTGATCAATGCAATACTGTTGCAACAAACAATGTTCCAAGGTTGCAGCTACTCTAATTTTCTTTCCCAGCAGAACAGAAGGTCCTTTTGATGTAACCACCATCTTCTGTAAATCAAGGTTACTGTTCACATAAAATTGTTTGATTATTGTCACAATGGAGAGAAACACTGTTGTCAGCAGTCAGTTTCAATATTCCTGCAAAGACTGTCGTGTAAGCATGTTCAGAACCTGGTCAAAACTTGATGTACAAAATCAACATTTTTTGTACTGAAATGACTGTACTTTAATCCGACAATCAATGAATGATGACAAGTGTGGAAGTACAGGTAAATCTCTGTCGGATGTGGAAGGATCCTTTGGGGCCTTGGATGGAAGTGAGGAGGGAGGTGTGGGCGCAGGTTTTGCACTTTGTGCGGTGGCAGGGGAAGGTGCAGGGAGTGGAGGGTGGGTTGGTGGGAGCGTGAACCTAACAAGGGAGTCGCAGAGGGAATGGTCTCTGTGGAAAGCAGATAGGGGCAGGGAGGGAAATATATTTGGGTGGGGTCTGTTTGTAGGTGGTGGAAATGGCGGGGGATGATGCGATGCATCTGGAGATTGGTGGGGTGGAAAGTGAGGACCAGGGCATTCTGTCGGTGTTGTGGTTGCAGGGGTGGGGTTTGAGGGTGGAGGACCGGGAAGTGGAAGAGATGTACTGGAGGACATTGTCGACCACGTGGGAGGGGAAATTACGGTCCTTGAAGAAGGAGGCCATCTGGGATGTTCTATGGTGAAATTGGTCCTCCTGGGAGCAGATGCGGTGGAAGCAGAAGAATTGGGAATAAAGGGATAGTGTTTTACAAGAGGCAGGGTGGGAGGAGGTGTACTACAGGTAGCTGTGGAAGTCGGTGGGTCTGTAGTAGATGTCCGTGTTGAGTCTGTTGCTGGAAATGGAGATGGAGAGGTCGAGGAAGGAGAGGGAAGATGTCTGGGATGGTCCAGGTGAACTTGAGGAGAAAGTGAGGACTGCAGATGCTGGAGATCAGAGCTGAAAATTGTTGCTGGAAAAGCGCAGCAGGTCAGGCAGCATCCAAGGAACAGGAGAATCGACGTTTCGGGCATAAGCCCTTCTTCAGGAATGAGGAAAGTGTGTCCAGCAGGCTAAGGTAAAAGGTAGGGAGGAGGGACTTGGGGGAGGGGTGTTGGAAATGCGATAGGTGGAAGGAGGTCAAGGTGAGGGTGATAGGCCGGAGTGGGGGTGGGGGCGGAGAGGTTAGGAAGAATATTGCAGGTTAGGAAGGCGGTGCTGAGTTCGAGGGATTTGACTGAGACAAGGTGGGGGGAGGGGAAATGAGGAAACTGGAGAAATCTGAGTTCATTCCTTGTGGTTGGAGGGTTCCTAGGCGGAAGATGAGGCGCTCTTCCTCCAACCGTCGTGTTGCTATGGTCTGGCGATGGAGGAGTCTAAGGACCTGCATGTCCTTGGTGGAGTGGGAGGGGGAGTTGAAGTGTTGAGCCACGGGGTGGTTGGGAAGGTTGGTCCGGATGTCCCAGAGGTGTTCTCTGAAATGTTCCGCAAGTAGGCGGCCTGTCTCCCCAATATAGAGGAGGGTGCATCGGGTGCAGGATGCAATAGATGATGTGTGTGGAGGTGCAGGTGAATTTGTTTCAGAGAACACCTCTGGGACACCCGGACCAACCAACCCAACCACCCCGTGGCTCAACACTTCAACTCCCCCTCCCACTCCACCAAGGACATGCAGATCCTTGGACTCCTCCATCGCCAGACCATAGCAACACGACGGTTGGAGGAAGAGCGCCTCATCTTCCGCCTAGGAACCCTCCAACCACAAGGGATGAACTCAGATTTCTCCAGTTTCCTCATTTCCACTCCCCCCACCTTGTCTCAGTCAAATCCCTCGAACTCAGCACCGCCTTCCTAACCTGCAATATTCTTCCTGACCTCTCCGTCCCCACCCCACTCCGGCCTATCACCCTCACCTTGACCTCCTTCCACCTATCGCATTTCCAACGCCCCTCCCCCAAGTCCATCCTCCCTACCTTTTATCTTAGCCTGCTGGACACACTTTCCTCATTCCTGAAGAAGGGCTTATGTCTGAAACGTCGATTCTCCTGTTCCTTGGATGCTGCCTGACCTGCTGCGCTTTTCCAGCAACACATTTTCAGCAGGTGAACTTGAGGTCAGGGTGGAAGATGTTGGTGAAGTTGATGAACTGTTCAACTTCCTCGCGGGAGGCACCCATACAGTCATCGATGTAGCAGAGGAAAGGGTGGGGAATGGTGCCGGTGTAACTGCGGAAAATGGACTGTTCCACGTACCCGACAAACAGGCAGGTGAAGATTGGGGACAATATTTGATCCTCATTAACACTCAACACTGGACCCTCCAAGAGTGCGTACTCAGCTCCCTACTGTACTCACTGTATACCCATGACTGCATTGCCAAATACCAGACTAATGCCATTTACAAGTTCGCTGATGACACCACCATAGTCAGTCGAATCCCAGATGGCAATAAAATAGACTATAGAAGGGAGGTGGAAGACCTAGAAAAATGGTGCACTGAGAACAACCTTGCTCTCAATGCCAACAAAACCAGGGAACTCATTATTGACTTTCAGCGGGATGTTACTCATGCTCCCCTACACATTAGTAGCACAGAGGCGGAATGAGTGGAGATTGTCAAGCTCCTGGGAGTGGTCATCCACAACAAGCTTTCTTGGACTATTCATGTAGACTCTTCATGGGGTTACAAAGGCCCAACAAAATCTTTTCTTCCTCAGGCAGCTGAGAAAATTTGGCATGACAGTGAATACCCTTGCCAACTTTTATAGGTGCACTATCAAGAGCATTCTGTCTGGATGTATCACTACCTGGTATGGTAACTGTACCATTCAAGATCAGAGACGGTTACAGAGAGTGGTGAACTCGGCCCAGACAATCACTAAGGCCAACCTCCCGTCTATAGAATCCATCTACCAGGCCCGCTGTCAAGGAAAGGCCGCCAGCATTCTCAAAGATCCATCCCACCCTGGCAATGTTTTTCTACAACCTCTACCATTGGGGAGAAGGTACAGAAGCCTGAACACATACACCAGCCGGTTTCAAAATAGTTTCTACCCGACTGTTGTTAGAATACTGAATGGACTCACAAACTCTTAACATTCACTTGTACCTGTGTTTTTGTTTTTGCTGCTGTTTACCTATTATTTGCTATCTATGCTACTTAACTCTGTGATCTGCCTGTATTGCTTGCAAGACAAAGCTTTTCACTATGTCTCGGTACGCGTGACAATAAATTCAATTCAATTCAGCACAGCCGGGGCCCGTGTGGATGGCAATGGCTACCCGTTTTGTCTAAAGGAAGTGGGATGATTCAAAGGAGTAACTGTTGAGTGTGAGGACCAGTTCAGCCGATTGAATGAGTGTGTCAGTGGAAGGGTACTGGTTGAGTCAGCAGGAGAGGAAGGAACAGAAGGCTTGGAGGTATTTCAGGACTGAATGCCCATGGTAAAGATGAGGTGTTGGGGGCCAGGGAAACGTAAGTCATGGAGGAAGTGGAGTGTGTGGGTGGTGTCCCGAACATATGTAGGGAGATACTGGACCAAGGGGGACAGGACAGTGTCAAGGGACCCTCCTACCATACGGGATCAATGTAGATTTCACCAGTTTCTTCATTTCCCCTAACCCCACCTTATCCCAGATCCAACCTTTCAACTCAGCACCACCCTCTTGAACTGTCCTACCTGTCCATTTTCCTTCCCACCTATCTGCTCCATCTCCTCTCTGACCTATCACCATCATCCCCACCTCCATCTACCTTGCACTCTCAGCTACTTTCCCCCCAGCCCCACCCCCTCTCCCATTTATCTCTCAGCCCCCTTGGGCAACCCCCTCATTCCTGATTAAGAGCTTATGCTCAAATGTCGATTCTCCTGCTCCTCAGATGTTGCCTGACCTGCTGTGCTTTTCCAGCACCACACTTTTCAACATTCATCTTTACTGCAAATATGACTTTATCAAGGAGAATTTTCGCCATATCTGGATCATCCATTTGATGATAAGTGAAAATCTCACTGATTCCTATGTTCTATTTCTGTATTGAAGATGGCATCTTGGTTCTGATAACCTAGGCAAGCAAATCCATTTAGAAATGTGCACAGAATTTCTTTTTTGAAGATGAAATAACTGCACAGAAGCCAGTATCCCATCACCAAGCCATCTTTATTTACACATGCACAGTACATCGACTCTGACCAGCTTGCGCGGAGCCAGTCCCTAGAGTGAACAGAACCCCAACACTCCTGTTTATATCTGTCAGCCAGAGCTCCCTGATTGACCAGGTCAACAGCCTCAATCAAGGATCTCATAGTCAGTGAGATCCAGCTGGTCCTGCTCCAATCACTACAGAAGACTCATTTGCCTCTCTTTTGGACATACTTTAAACTTCGCAAAGAAAACAAAGCTTTAAAAATAGGAAAGTAAAATCTAATTTGCTATTTATGTCATGTGCTACTTCCTTCTGGAATGGCCAACTGCTTCCTGGACCTCGTGCCGGAGGTCACTGCTAAGAAGACTGCAAACTCCCCAGGACTCCCAAACCATTATTCCTGCAGCTTTCAACTCAAATCCCTGACTGGAGGTGATGTCACCTTGTTGAAGCTGGCTCCCTTCCCAGAGCCTGCTTCAACAATCTCAAAATTTTACAATTTGTCTGGAGTGGAAGTGGTTGCGTGGCCCAGCAATGAGTTCCAAAGGCCTGGGCTTTGTTCTGGTGGTTGGAGATTCGTAGGATTCATTGGCCATCCATACACAGCAGTCAGGGATATGCTGCGTGGAGGGCTGGAGGATTCCTTCATTGGCCATCCAGTGCATGGATGATCAAGAGGCATTTGTGGGTTTTTGTTTTCCCAGTGCACAGCCAGGTACATGCTCAGCTGATTGAGAACATTGGGCACACTGGGTCACAATCCTCAAAAATTATGATAAGAATGTACACAGGTGAAGCGGTGCTTTTAAGGGTGTATCAACGTGAGCATTCAGCTGTACAGTCAGTCTGAAGACTTGTCCTTGCACGTTGTCAAAGGAAATTTCCCAGGTTTATTGTGGGGAAAAAGGTTGGAGAAAATCGGTCAACTGGGCTGGAGTAAATTGCTTGTCAGAACCTGAGACTGATTCATCACAATTTCTAATGAAACATGCCATTGTTTTCAGTGGGGATCTGGGAAGCATGGAATAAAAATCTCTGCGACATTGAAAATCAAAGATAAGAATCAAACAAAATGTTGCAAGGCTTGATCAGTGCCTTATGCAAAGGGTAAGGCAGAATTAGAGAGACTGGTCAAGACAGGAGTCGTTGAACATATAAATGAGGGTGATTAGGCCATGCCTTCATACCAGAGATGAAGAAAGATGCAACAGACACAGCTCAGTGTTTTCAAGGTCACTACTAATCTGGTACTGTGTGCTGAGCAGTATTATAGAGTCATAGAGTCATAGAGACGTGCAGCATGGAAACAGACCCTTCGGTCCAACCCGTCTATGCTGACCAGATATCCCAACCCAATCTAGTCCCACTTGCCAGCACCCGGCCCATATCCGTCCAAACCCTTCCTATTCACATACTCATCCAAATGCCTCTTAAATGTTGCAATTGTACCAGCCTCCACCACTTTCTTTGGCAGCTCATTCCATACATGCACGACCCTCTGTGTGAAAAAGTTGCCCCTTATTGTTTGCCTTTAATCAATGACCTATTTGCTGGAATAGCTGGAGGTCAGCTTTTCAGTTAAATTGATCTGAGTCAAGCCTATCTCCAGATGAATGTAGATTCTGAATCACAGAAATACCTGACAATTTTAGCACATAAAAGATCTATTCAAATACAAGAGAATTCCTTTTGGAAGCACAGCTGCACCTGGTTTATTCCAAAGTGTCATGGATCAGATTCTAAATGGATTGGAAGGAGTCCAACGTTACCTCAAAGATAATTTAGTCATGGGGAGAAACAAAAAGAGCATCTCCACAATTTAGATACAACTCTGCAGAGATTTGAAGATTATGGATTAAGAGTGAGGAAAGACAAATGTGAAATTTTTAAATCTTCCACTGAATATTTACACTATGTCATTTATGCTAAGGGACTACACAAGTCACCTTCAAAAGTAAAAGTCACAACTGAGGCACCAGGATCTAAAAATGTAAACCAACCATAATCAATTTTGGGCTTGCTAAATTACTGTGGCAGGTTTGTCCCAAATCTTACAACCATTCTCAAGTTGTTGCAAAATATATGATGCCAAAACAAGAATTTGAAATTGGAAGATCAATGTGAAACAGCCTTTACACAAGCTAAAGAAATTTCATTAAAGTTAAAGTTCTGACTCATTTTGACCCAAAGTTATCATCGCAACTAGCATGTGATACATCACCATATGGAGTAGGAGCAGTCGTTTCTCACATATTACCCAATGTGGAAGAGAAGCCAATAGCGTTTGCTGCAAAAATCATTAAACAAAGCAGAAATGGACTATACACAGATAGAGAAAGAAGCTCTCGGAGTCATTTTTGACATTAGATAATTCCACCAATAACTGTGTGGCCAGGAATTTACCCTATTAACAGACCACAGACCATTGACCACAACATTTGGGCCTCATTACAGGGTTACCTTCTCTAGCATCAAGCCAAATGCAGAGGTGGGCATTGTTGCTATTAACCATTACATACAATTAAATATTTGCAATCAGATTTACTTGGCGATGCTGATGGGTAGTCGAGATTACCTTTGCTAAATGAATCGACTACAAACAGTCCTTATGTACACATTTTCTACTTCAAACAAGTAGAGAATACTCCAGTAATGGCAGGACAAGTTAAGAAGTATACTGGAAATGATTAATTACTGTCAAAAGTGATAGACATGGTACTTTGTAGCAAGATCATAGGAATAACCCATATGGTCACATGGAAGCTAGAACTGTCCTTACCAGTGGGATGTCTCCTATTGCGGGTCATTATTCCAACACAGCTAATGAAGTATGTGTTAAATCAGCTCCACAATAAGTCAGTGTGGCATTGTGAGAAGGAGATAACTAGGCTATTTTTGGTGGCCAGGACTCAATACTGAAATTGAGAAGACAGGAACACGTGCAGTGTGGGCAAGAGCTTACAACCTATTTCCATTAGCACCATTATGCCCATGGGAATGGTCAGAAAGGTCACAACAAAATAATTTGTATTCACTACACTGTACCTTTTGAAGGGTGAATGTTTCTCATAGTGGTTAATGCACATACGAAATGGTCCAAAGTTGCCATTAAGATGACATCATCTTCAGAGAAAACCATTGGAAGACAGGGAGAGATCTTGAAGAGGCTTGGTTATCCAGAATAGCTTGTTAGCTATAGTGATCCACAGCTTATAGTACGTAAAATGTCTAAAGCAGAATAAAATTCAATATATCCAGTCAGGTCCTTATCATCTAGTTACAAAATGGTTTGCCAGAAAGGTTTGTCCAAATACAAACCTTTCTGTATTTGGAGGATCCCAAGGCGGAAGATGAGGCATTCTTCCTCCAGTTGGGGGTGGCTTGGATTTGGCGGTGGAGGAGGCCCAGGACTTTAGGTCCTTGGCGGAGTGGGAGGGGGAGTTGAAGTGGTCGGCCATGGGGCGGTGGGTTGTTTGATGTGTGTGTCCCAGAAATGTTCCCTGAAATGTTCTGCGAGTTGGCGTCCTGTCTCCCAATACAGAGGAGGCCACGCCAAGACCAATGGATGCAGTAGATGAGGTGGGGTCGTGGTTGAGGGGGCAGTAGGAGGAGGTGTCAGCGAGTTGACATCTAGGTTCGGTGAGGTCGAGGTCAGTGTCCGCTGGTTTGATGGTGAGGCTGGGGTTGGAGCGGAGGGAGTGGTGAGAGATTGGAGTGGGTGAGGAAGGTGGACAAGTTGATGTGGTCAATGTCACAACTGGAGTTGGAGATAAAGGGTCGAGGGAGGGTAAGAGGACAGCGTTGTGTACAAGAGGGTGGAGTATGTTGGAGGTGGGAGAAGGGGTCTTTGGAGGGTGGGTGGGAGTCGCGATTGAAAGAGTAAGCACAAAGGTGGAGGTGATGGGAGAAAAGTTCAATGTCACAATGCATACGGAATTCATTGATCCGGGAGGGTACTGGGATGAAGGTGAGACTGATGACTGATCGTTCATCCTCAGCAAGAGGGAGGTCTAGGAAGGATGGTAAAAAAACACAGCAAGGCTGGGGCCTGGTGTAGAACTGGAGACTGTCTCTGGAGTGCAGGCGATCATGTGATTGTGAGTGACATCATAGGTGAGATCACCGGAGGAAGTGACATGAACAGTGGTGGTCATGAGGGCAAAAGTGGTGTGTGTTCGGGGCAACTGCAGGGGCAGAAGTGATGTCCTAAGCGGCGTTCGTTGAAGTGGTGCTATCGGCAGTGGCCACGCGGGTGGCATGGTCGTCGGCAGTGTTCCAGTGAAGGGTGGAAGTGGGGGGTAGAAGTGGCATAAGCGGCGGCAACCACGGGGGCAGAGGTGACATCCTTGGCGGCACTTGTGGAGGCATCAGTGGCATTCACAGAGGCCGTAGTTCTGGCGGCGATTGCGGAGACAGAGTTACCGGCAGCGATGGCAGACGCGGTAGTTCTGGCGGCGATCGCGGAGGCAGAGTTACCGGCAGCGATGGCAGACGCGGTAGTTCTGGCAGTGATCGCGGAGGCAGAGTTCCCAGCAACGATGGCAGATGCGGTAGATCTGGCAGTGATCGTGGACGCAGAGTTACCGGCAACGATTGCAGATGCAGCAGATCCGGCAGTGATCCCGGAGGCAGAGTTACCGGCAACGATTGCAGATGCGGTAGTTCTGGCAGTGATCGTGGTGGCAGAGTTACTGGCAACAATGGCAGATGCGGTAGTTCTGGCAGTGATCATGGAGGCGGACTTACTTGCGGTGTCCGCGGAGACCCTAGCTCTAGCAGTGATGGCAGAGGTGGAGGTACAGGCAGTGTTTGCAGAAGCGGTATGGTCAGTGGTGGCCGCAGTGAGCTTGGCAGTGGATAACAGTGTCCGATCAGTTCCAGAGGTCAAGGGAAGGGTCTGGAATTGTTGAGGAATCCCGGATTTGCAGGTAAGTACATGAGAGTTTGGTTTACTTACATTCCTTAATGTCCGATAAGTTGTAGAAAAAGCATTTGTTGAGTGTGTGGATCCTTCTCAGGATGAAGAATAGCAGAGGTCCATGGCAGGTCTGGGACAGTGTGGCACTGAGATGGGGCAGGGCTGACTGCAAGGAGAGTAGGTGACGGTGCATGGCTGCGAGCATGGAGCAGAGGATCCGGAGGGAGAACCATTTCTGGAGGCTTTCGATTTGCTGTAGGTAGAGGTTGTCCTGGTCAGATCCAAATTGTGATGCTCTGAACGTAGTCTGGAGTCCATGGGGGATGAGTTGATTGCGTAGGCAGATGATGAGGAAGGAGATGTGGCTGTAGTAGCGGGTCTGCTTCAGGACGTGGTTGAAGAGCTTCAGGGCAGAGGAGATGACCTGGGAGTGTGGTGTGAGAGAGAGACTCACTGAGATCCTTGTGGAGGGAAGAGGAGAACTTCTTCAAGGTCAGCATCCTTGGAACAGGCTTCGCAGTGAGGTTTTCAGCAACTAGGAGAAAGTGAGGACTGCAAATGCTGGAGAGTCAGAGTTGAAAAGTGTGGTGCTGGAAAAGCATAGCAGGCCAGGCAGCATCCGAGGAGCAGGAGAGTCGACATTTCGGGCAAAAACCCTTCATCAAGAACGTGGAGGGGCAAGGGGGGTGAGAGTGATGCTGGGGGTACTGACTCTGTGCTGGCTGGGCCACAGTCGATGTGTTACTGTTGGTTTCTGCTTTTTTTTTGGGGGGGGGGTGCGGAACCTGATTCCTGAACTGGTTGAATTATTTTATTTTATTTTATTAAACAAATTACAAAACAGTTTACAAAAAACGTTGACAGCTGTACACAAAAGACAGCAGTTTTACAAAGGAGAGGAGCAGCAAAGCTAGGCCCCGAACGCTACCGTTCAACCATTTTACAGGGAGAGGAGGACAAACCTCAAATCCCAGTTCCACATGTGACAAGACAGTGACAATGACTGGTTGAATTATTTAGTCAGTTTATTAACTGGTACTCATTTAGTGAGGACTGATTGTTAAACTCCTGATGCACACAATGTGTTTCAGGTGTAACTCAGTTCTCATTAGGGGACTGTTGTTTCACTGGCTGGTTACAGCCTGTGTGTTACTCTTTTCTCTTTCACTTTTAAGAAAAGGACAAATGTTAATTTTAATGGCAGGGCTTAGCCCTTGGACTCTAGTTTTCTTTCGTACGTGTCTTCACTGTTTTTGGTGTTTGGACTGAGCTTTTGTGGAAGACATACATTTTACCAGATGAGCTGTTCCTGTGGGGAGGCCTAGCCCTGGGACTCGGCCTCTAAAGATTGAACATCTGTATGTGTGCTGGGAGGTGAGCAGTTGCTGTATCCTGGAGTTTGGGATAAGAGCTTTCCTTCAGCCAAACCCCTGTGAGTTAACTGCACCTTTACAATATATTGTGTTCCTGTCAGTGGACCTGGTTCTCCAAGGATGGGACAGGACTCCATGGAGCTTGAATACCTGTGTGCTGTGGGGTGTGCATTTGCTGCCTTCAGGAGTGGACTCTGCCCTCGGTTGTGGACTCTGCCCTCGGTTGTGGACTCTGCCCTCGGTTGTGGACTCTGCCCTCGGTTGTGGACTCTGCCCTCGGTTGTGGACTCTGCCCTCGGTTGTGGACTCTGCCCTCGGTTGTGGACTCTGCCCTCGGTTGTGGACTCTGCCCTCGGTTGTGGACTCTGCCCTCGGTTGTGGACTCTGTTTTTAGCAATGGACTCTGCAGTTTGGAGTGGACTCCATTTCTGACAATGCACATTGTATACTGGAGTGGACTCTGTTCCTGGGAATGGACTCTACATTTTGAAGAGAACTGTCTATGCTAATGGACTCTATGTACCAGAAAGGACTCTGTTTGTTGATGATTATCTGTCATGTGGTTTGTTGGGGTTATCACCTGTACTGTCTTGTGTGTCCCTGGGTCTAGTAGGCCGTAATGTGAGCTGGGAGGCTCATGGGTCGTCCTGAAAGCTGTCACCCTGATAGCCAGACGGTGAGTAGGCCATTCTGTGAACCTGAAGGTTGGTAGGCTATCCTGAAAGCTGGAGGGTGGGTAGGCCGCCCTAAGAGCCAGAAGGTGGGTAGGCTGCTCTGAGCGCTGTCGTCCCGAGAAGGGGTGATTGGGATGGGCTGTCCTAGAGGTGGTCGAAAAGTGTCAGAGCAGCCGAGAGCCAGAAGGCGTGTAGGGGCAGGCTGAGATCCGGAAGGCTTGTGGGCTACCCTGCACGCTGTCGTCCCTGGGGAAGGGGACGGGCTGTCCTAGAGGTGGCCGGAAGGTGTGTCAGGGCAGTTCACAGGCCGGATGGTGCATCTGGGTGGGTGAGAGCCCAATGGTATGTAGGGGCAGATCGAGAGCCGGAAGGCGAGTAGGCCGTCCTCAGCGTTGTCACCCTGGGCAGATACCGGGGCGGGCTGTCCTAGAGTTGGTCGAAAGGTGTGTCAGGGCGGACCGAGAACCGGAAGGGTCATTGGGTGGACCGAGAGCCGGAAGGCGCATAGGGGCGGGCTGCCTTAGAGTGGCTGGAAGGTGGGAGGGATGGAGGGTGGGGGAGCTTGCTGGGTTTCTAGGGGTCTGTATTATATGCACTGTTTCTTATGTAATTAGACTGTCTTGTATGTACATTGCTGGAAAAGAGCAGCAGGTCAGGCAGCATCCAAGGAGCAGGAGAATCGACGTTTCGAGCCTGAAAAAGGGCTTATGCCCGAAATGCTGATTCTCCTGCTCCTTGGATGCTGCCTGACCTGCTGTGCTTTTCCAGCAACACACTTTTCAGCTCTGATCTCCAGCATCTGCAGTCTTCACTTTCTTCTTGTATGTACAAATGTCATTGTTACTGTTTGTAATGGTTGAAACAGATTTGAGGTTAGTCCTCATTTCCCTGTAAACTGGCTGAACAGCGGGGTTTGGGGCCTGTCTTTGCTGCTCCTCTTCCTTGTAAAATTGTTGTTTCCCTGTATACAGCTGTTAATGTTAACTGTTTTTTGTAAACTGTGAATTGTTTAATAAAATAAATCAGGAGATAAAATAAGCACTACCACAGTTAGGCAGTAGCGTAGGGAATAGAAAATAACAAATATATATAACCATGAGATTTAGAATCTCCTCAGTTTAGGGGACTGAGTGTGTTACTGCTGCTGTTGGTTTCTTTTTTTTTGGGGGGGAAAACCTAATTCCTAAACTGGCTGATCTATACAGCCAGTTTGTTACCTGGCATTCCTTTTCTATTGAGGACTGATTTTTAAACTGGCTGATTTAAACAGTCAATGTGTTTCCAGTGTAATTCAGCCTTCATTAGGGAACTGTTGTTTCACTGGCTGGTTACAGCCTGTATGTTACTCTTTTTTTTTCTTTGAGAAAAGGACTAAGTTGATTTTTGTAGCAGGGCTCAGACCTTGCACTCTGGTTTTCTTTGTTTTTTTTAATGTATTTTCACTTTTTTGGTGTTTGGACTGAGCTCTTGTGAGAAAATACATCTTTCCATATAAGTGGTTCCTGTGGGTAGGCCTGGCCCTTTGTTGGTGACTATGCCTCTCTCAAGACTGAACACCTGTGTGTGTGTGTGTGCTGGGAGGTGAGCAATTGCTGTGTCCTGGAGTGGACTTTGCCTTTGGGAGTGAACTAAACCAGTGAGTTAACTGCATCTTTACAATGTACTGTATTCCTGTGAGTGGACCTGGTTCTCTATGGATGAGCAAGGACTCTATGGAAACTGAACACCTGTGGGGTGTGCATTTGCTGCCTTCAGGAGTGGACTCTGCCCTGGGTTGTGGACTGTTTTTTGGCAACGGACTCTGTAGTTTGGAGTGGACCCCGTTTCTAACAATGCACTTTGTATACTGGAATGGACTTTACCATAAACAGTTCTCTTCAAAATGTAATGAACTCTGTACCAGGAAGGACTGTTTGTTTGTTGATAATTGACTCTGCCATGTTGCTTGTTGGGTTTATCACCTCCACTGTCTTGTGTCCCTGGGTCTGACAGGCCTTCGTGTGAGCTGGGAGGCTTATAGGTCATACTGAAAGCGGTCACCCTGTCATCCTGGGGGGGGTGGGGAAACAGGACGGGCTGTCCTAGAGGTGGCTGGCAGGTGTCAGGGTGGACCAAGAGCCGGAAGGGACTTGGGGCAGACCGAGAGCTGGAAGGGGCATGGGGCAGGCTGCTTTAAAGTGGCCAGAAGGTGGGAGGGACAAGTGGGTTGCTGGGGGAGTCTGTATTCTATACACTGTTTTTGTTATGTAATTGGACTGTCTTATATGTATTTGTTACTAGTTTGTAATGACTGAAGTGGAATTTGAGGTTTGTCCTCCTTTCCTGAAAACTGGTTGAATGGTGGGGTTTGGAGCCTTGCTTTGCCGCTTCTCTCCCTTGTAAATTTGCTGTTCCTCTGTACAGAGGAACCTTGATTATCCAAGTATCGAATTATCTGAAGGCGATCTCGAGGTCCCAATAGAAACATTACATCAAAGACATGTTTCCAACACTGATCGCGTCTTTTGTTTAGTGATTAAAAGTGAACTCCGCTTACTGAAATGTTGCCGAGAACAGTCCTGGACATCGATGGGAGCCCAGACACCATCTCCAAATGACTGACCTCCCGCGCTCTCACTCACTCTCTCGGCCCACATACATTCCCTGGAGTTCTACACAGGGGTGTACCCTAAACCCCCCTTCCCCAGATAATCTCTCAACACTGTCCTGTACAGGGTAAAGGTGAAACCTGTCAAAAGGTTGCAGTAAAAAGTTGTGTGTGGGGCTGTGCGCGCGCCATTTGGACACTCACCCAACCCCAAAACAAAGGCAGCAGCAGCCTTGGTGTCCAGAGAGGGGTTAGGGGCGAGCATAGGGGGCAGTGTTGGATGGGGTTGGGGAGGCAGTGATGAAAGGGGCTGGGGGCAGACCCTGTTGGGCAGGAGGGGTGGGTGAGGGGGGTGATATTGGACAGGGTTGAGGTGGGGGCAGGTGGTTGTGGATGACTGGGTGGTGTTGGAGGAAGGACAGGGGCAAGGATGGGGCAGATGGCGGGCAGTGTTGGGTGGGGTTGAGGAGCGTGCAGGCAGGGTCGGGGTCTCGCGTGCAGTGTGCTGCTGCCTCATGTGCTGGACGGGGAGCGGACTTAACAGAAAACTCCGAGCCCCAGAGGAAAGGCATTGAATCAATTAATTGAATAATCAATTATCCAAATGAAATAGTGCCCGCCCATCTCATTTGGATAATCCAGGTTCCTCTGTATACAGTTGTTAATGTTAACTGTATTGTTTAATGAAATGTTTTAAAAAAAAAACAGGAGATTTAAAATCCCCTCAGTTTAGGGGACTCGCTCTGTGCTGGCTGGGCCACAGTTCGTGTATTACTTCTGCCATTGGTGCTTTTTTTCATGCAAATGTTTTTTTTTTTGCACCATAAGCAAGGTACAATCGATGTTGTGAATTGATGTTAATGCAGATAGGACTTGAACCTGTGACTCCCAGTCCAGGAGTAGGGTCACTACCAGTGTTCCACAAGAGGGCCCTACTGCTGCTGATGGTTTACTGCTTTTCTCGTTGGGTAGATCCTGATTCCTGAACTGGCTGATTTACAAGGCCTGATTTGTTAATTGATTTTCTTTTATTGAGGACTGATTTTTAAACTCTCTGATCTACACAGTCAATGTGTTTCAGGTGTAACGGTTCTCATTAGGGAACTGTTGTTTCACTGGCTGGTTACAACCTGTTACTTTTTTTCTCTTGTCCTTTGAGAAAAGGACTATGTTGATTTTTGTGGCAGGGCTTAGCCCTTGCACTTTGGTTTTCTTTGTTTTCCTTTTTTGGTGTTTGGACTGAGCTCTTGTGAGAAAATACATCTTTCCAGATGAGCTGTTCCTGTGGGTAGGCCTGGCCCTTTGTGGGTGACTAGGCCTCTGTAAAGACTGAACACCTGTGTGTGCTGGGAGATGAGCAATTGTTGCATCCTGGAGTGGACCAAACCCCTGCAAGTTAACTGCCCCTTTACAATGTACTGTGTTCCTGTGAGTTGGCCTGGTTCTCTATGGATAAACCAGGCCTCTATGGAGACTGAACACCCTGTGTGTGTTCTATAGGGTGTGTATTCACTGCCTTCAGGAGTGGACTCTGCTTACTGGTGTGGACTTTGCCTTCGGTTGTGTACTTTATGTACTCTGACAATGCACTCTGCCTACTGGAGTGGACTCTGTTCCTGGGAATGGCCTCTACATTCTGAAGAGAACTGTTTATAGTAATGAACTCTGTACCAGAAAGGACTCTTTGTTTGTTTGTTGGTAATTGATTCTGTCTTAGTGCAGGTGATAACCCCAACAAGCAACGCCTTGTGTCTCCCTGGGTCTTGCAGGCCTTACTGTGAGCTGGGAGGCTCATAAGTTGCCCTGAAAGCTGTCCCCCTGAGAGTCGGAGGGTGGGTAGGCTGTCCTGTGAACCTGAAGATGGGTAGGTTGTCCCAAAAGCAAGAAGGTGGGATGGCCACTCCGATGCCAGTTGCCCCGAGAGCCAGAAGGTGGGTAGGCTGTTCTGAGCGCTGTCGTCCCGAGAAGGGGTGATTGGGATGGGCTGTCCTAGAGGTGGTCGGAAGGTGTGTCAGAGCAGCCGAGAGCCAGAAGGTGCGTAGGGGCAGGCCGAGATCCGGAAGGCTTGTGGGCTGCCCTGCACGCTGTCATCCCTGGGGAAGGGGACGGGCTGTCCTAGAGGTGGCCAAAAAGTGTGTCCGGGCAGTCTACAGGCCGGATGGCCCGACGATACGTAGGGGCAGATCGAGAGCCAGAGGTCGGTAGACTGTCCTCAGTGCTGTAACCCCAGGCAGGTACCAGGGCGGGCTGTCCTAGAGGTGGCCGGAAGATGTCGGGGCAGGCTGAGTGCCGGAAGGGGCCTAAGGGCAGGCTGCCTTTGAGCGACCAGAAGGTGGGAGGGTCGGGTGGTTTGCTGAGTTGCCAAGGGCGTCTGACATATGCACTGTTTTATTGTTCGGTTTATCGAACTGTCTGTATGTGATTGTGTTGATCCTTTTTTTTCTTTTTTTTTCCTTCTCGTCCCAGATTCCCTGTGAACTGATTTGTACAGTGGAGTTTGGGGGTCTGGTTTTATCACCCCTTTTTTCCCTGTAAATTGCTGTTTATTGTATACAGCTGTTAATGTTAACTGTGGAGTTATTTCACAGGGAAATGCCTACATTTCGAAGCTACGTGTCTGTTTTTATGTCCTATAATAAGTCAAAACATACCTGTTTCCTCCCATAGATAATTTGTCATAATGCTGAAAAGCATATTCTATCTTACTACAAATTTCTAATTCCTTTTTGTTTTCCTGAGGAAAGGGTATTGCAATAAAATTTTGTTCACATTCAGCTGGACAGTGTGCCTTTCTTAATTCATACTAGACACAAATCTGCAACACTAGTGAGGTTTTTATAGTTTCTAATTGGTGAAAGTTGAGGATAATATAGACATCAGAGGATTAGAAGGCTTAAGACTCTGACCACAAGGCAAGAAAAGGGGAATGTAAAAATGAGCAAGTTTCAGTGAAGATGGAAAAAGGTTTTCCTCCTGTGCTAGATTACTGCACATTTGAACTACGAACAAGAGTTGGCAGCACAACAGTGAAATGTAAGTTATCTGAAGAATTTGAAAATGTCTCTGTTTGGCAATTTAGTTGTGCATTAATTCAATGCAATATGAAGAAATAAATATCTCAAAGTTATGCTGGGATGAACAGTTTCCCCTTTTACCTGCAGCTACAGCAAGGCCTTCTGGCCGATACCATGACTGTTTAGACATTTCTATTAGGATGGGTTCAAACATGACCAACAAGTAAATCATCCTCCAGCTCTCGCTCGTGCTCTCGCTCTCTCTCCCTCTCTCTCTTTTCTGCACCCCCCACTCCCCGGTGCCTAACTCATTACCTAACCTCAACCATGGCTGGGAGATGCAAATATATTCCACCCATGGTATACAGGGATATATCACACAATATTGCCTCCACACTGATATTTGTATGAAGAGTATATGATGAATATCTCATTAGTCTGCACTATTAAGGGTGAAAGGTGGTTATAAACATTACAATATCAGATTTCAAAAACTAATTGCAATGTAACTAAATCCTAAATTTGAGGTCACCTCATTAATTTTCTTATAGATGACATTTCATAGACATTAAGACAATCAGAATTTAGTTTAGAATCCAATTAATAATCTGTTTTGCATTCCACAATCTAAGCCAAATTAATCCTTAAAATTAGTATTCTCTGTTGGAATCTTACAATTGCAAGAAGTTACCTAATATTCCACTGTTGGCTTACCTTTAAGAAACCAGTCATAAAGACCGAGCACCCCATAAGGACAAAGATCATGAGGCCAGTGACCCGCTGTTCTCTAATGCCCAGGAACTTTGGCTGTTCACCAGGAGCTGAACATTCTGATTCCAGCTTCAAACTGTTCACATGAGAGATAGAGAGAACAGTTGCAGCTACAAACCAGGGGAGTCCCATAACTGAACATACACCCAACATTACTGCCACCATCAGGAGGTCAAGGTGATAGCCACATCCTTTCTGTGGGGAGAAAGAACTTATTACTTGAAGTCTCTAAGTTCTGGCTGGTTAATTTAGTACTTAATTCAAAGTCAAATATTAGCACAAGGTTACAAACCAAAACAGTTAACTTAATCATATGTCGACCATGCTGCAGTTTATGCAGCGGATCGATCTTAAGTCTGAACATAAGATGCAAAGTACAAGTTAATTACAGGTTAAAGTAACTATAGACTACTGTGTAACTGTATGTAACATAATGGTGCATTTTACCAATGGGCAAATAACCTGTTCCACCCATTGCCTTAAAGTTAGCTGGCATCTCATTAACCAGAATTCCAGCTGTCCTGCAGCAATAAGGTCAGGATGGAACCTCGCTCCTCCATCAGGAAGTTCGACCCTAGATAGCCACCGGCCAATCTGCACAGTTGGTCGCTACGTAATCCTAGCAATAGCAGAAGAGAATAGTGATTGCTGCTGGGACTACAAAATGCTGCTGGAGAAGAAATGTCATCTTCCAAGTTTGAGGTAATTCTGAGGATTTTGGGCTGACACAGCTTGGAGACCCCAGGGATAGAATGTTAGCTTAAAGATGCCAGTGGAAAGGAATGGGATGCTATGTTGGAAGTGGCATTATGTTGCCTTAATAGGTTCAGTGGACACCTGCTCAAACAGGAGGTGCCCCACTTCCCTCCCTGCCTGACAGCAGCCTGCACAGTGAAAACTATCAGCCCTCGTCCAACATCCAAATATTAAGGCAGAAGCAGAATGAAACTTTTGAGTAGTAGTTAATCTATCATTTAGGGGCCTCAATTGGCCTACAGGTGACTAGGCAGCTTGATGCCTTACTCTTTACCACAATATGGGGAACAGGTCAAAAGTAAGTGGGAAGGCAGTGGACTTCAAGACCCTCCTGTATCTTCAAATATGCTAGCGGGTGTCATCAAACTCAGTTCGATGTTACTCTTAATATCCATTTTCAACAAAAACTTGGGTGATTTTTAAGAATTAACAGGAATTCATACCTTCAGCTTGTGTTCCTTCCTGTTTATAATGACAGCAGTGATCTGTTGGTCCATGAAAATAAGAATAGTACACAGCAGAGCTGGTATAATGGCAGCAATAACTGTCCACCAGGGATTTGGACCTATGGGGTTTATTAACCACCCACGATCATCTCTTGTTGGCTGCAATAAGCACATACAACACAAGCAATTTAAAAACAGTTTCTCAGAAAACTGACATCAGTGCAATCCTGTATCCTCTCACGAGCAACGTATTCCAAGGACATCATACTTTAATGATCTGGTTACTTTTGCTCATTAAACTAGATGCTACAGTGATTCTCACATAATAGATGCCCATATTAAAATTTACAATCTTAAATGTAATTGAATTGCAATTATTCTTCTGTTGAACTTAGTGGCTCTCATTGTAATCTTCATTTTTTTTTTTGCTTTTGCATTATTTACAATAATTAATATGTTCAAAATACAAAATATTTTCAATGGTGATCTTCACAGTCACATCAAATAGTGGAGCAGACATAAAGGGCTGAATGGCCTACTCGTGCTCTTATTTTCTATGTGCAAATAATATCAGACATTTGTTTTCATAATTTCAGAGGATGATGTCTCCAAAACCCCTCAGACACTGGTACAGTGTTCACCTGCAACCTCCACTAGCACACAGACATTCACCTTGGTTAGTACGCTATGTAGAGAAGGCTCAGGATCGCAACCTAGTGAGCACATCATGGACATGGGCCTATAGCTGGTGGAGAAAGCAGTGCCCAAGGTTTCTGACACTTGGGGACTACTGGAGTCCATGCACATACTGACCCCAATGCAGGTGACATGCCTCCATAAAATAACCAGTTGCCCTGCCTGTGTAACATCAGGTAGTAATGACAAAGGGCCTCCATATACCGTGAGTTTTTGTTATTCATTCATGGGACATGGGCTCTGTTGGCAAGGCAGGCATTTACTGTCCATCTGTAATTCTCCTGTAGGAGATGATTAGCTGCTTTCTTGAACTGCTGCAGTCCTTGGGATATAGGCACATCCATCTTGAGAAATTTCCAGGATTTTGACCCAGTGACTGTGAAGGAACAGTGATATAATTCCAAATTAGGTTGGTGTGAGATTGGAGGGGAACCTGTGAGCCGTCAGGTTTCTGTACATTTACTGCCTTTGTCCTTCTAGATGGTCAAGGCCACTGGTTTGGAAGTTACTATAGAAGGGACCTTAGTGAGTTGCTGCAGTGAATTTTGCTGCTACAATGCAAAGGAAGTAAATGGGGTGCTGATCAAACTGGCTGCTTCATTTTGTATGGTGTCAGGCCTCTTGGTTGTCTTGGAGGTACACCCATCTAAGCAAGTGGAGGCTGTTCCAAAACACTGTTGTCTTGTGCTTATAGATGGTGCACAGGCACTGGGGACACAGGTGGTGAGTTACTCAATGCAGAGTTCAAAGCCTCTGAACTGTTCTTGTAACCAGTGTTTGTATGACTGGTCCAGTTCAGTTTATGGTCAATGCTAACCCACAGGGTGTTAATAGTGGGGGTTCAGCAAAAGTAATGCCATTGAATGTCAAGAGATGAGGAGTACACTATCTCTTGGTTATTTCCTAGCTTTTGCGTGGTGCAAATATTACTTGCCACTTCGCAACTCCAGCCTAGGTGTTGTCCAGGTCTTACTGCATTTGAACATAGACTGCTTCAGTATCTGAGGAGTCGCAAATGGTGCTGAACATTATTGATGATTGTACAATCATTCTCATGTCTAACCTTATGATGGAGGGGAGGTCATTGATGAAGCAATTGAAGATGATTGGGCCTTGGATGCTACGCTGTGGAACTCCTGCTGAGCCGAGATGATTGACCTCCAAAAATCGCACCACAATTCAAGTGAAAGATTGAGGAGCCCATCCAAGTTCTGTTGACTGTTATGGCTCTGGCAGACCCAGCCCCAGAAGGACACTCACTACCAGTTATGCAATCCGGGTGCAAAGCATCAGTGGTGAGGTAAGAGGGGAATGAGGCAGCTCAAACATATTCCAGATACTTCCTTCATTTTAAGAGATAGGGAGCGGTAGACACCCATAGCGAGGAGGAGGAGTGTCAGCCAGACACCTTGGGAGCTTCATCTCAGTATACTCCAGAGACCAAAAGACATAGGAATAGAAATAGGACATTCAGCCCACTGACTCTGCTCAGCCATTCACTGAAATCATTGCTAATCTGAAAATCCTCAACCTCACCTTCCTGCCTTTTCCCCATGACCCTTGATTCTCTTACTGATTAAAATTCTGTTTATCTCAGCCTTGAATAGTTAATGAGACAGCTTCAACAGTCCACTGCGGTAAAGAATTCCACAGATTTACAACTCTCCGAGACAAAATTCCTCTTCAACTCTTCTTAAATGTGTGAACCCATACTTGGAGATCAGCACTCTGGGTCTCAATTCCACAAGGGGAAGCAGCCTTTCTGAATGGACCCTGTCAAGTCCCTTAATAATCTCATACATTTCAATAAGGTCACCTCTCATTCTTCTATATTCCATGTACATGTACATGTACATGTACAGGCCCAATCTACTCAGCCTCTCTTCATAAGACTTCCATACCCAGTGTGACGATGCAGTCACTTTAAAAAAGTTATTTTGTCCTTGGTTTATTTTTGGAGAGAGATCATAAAGGCAGAGGTAACTAAGAGTCTAGTTTAACAATGGAAGGGGAGCGGCCTGTTCTCTCAGTTTAGGTTTTTTTTCTAGTTTGTTTCAGCTGTAGCAGTCACAAGATATGAGAGTCCAGGGGAGTTGCAACCTTCAGTAAAGGATTCCTGACTGACTTTCTCTGAAATCTCTCTCTGGATGCTGTTCCCTCCTGCCTGTAAGAATCTGTGTTTCAATTTCTCTTTTGCCAAAAGGTGTTTTGTTATTCATTCATGGGACATGGGCTCTGTTGGCAAGGCAGGTATTTACTGTCCATCTGTAATTCTCCTGTAGGAGATGATTAGCTGCTTTCTTGAACTGCTGCAGTCCTTGGGATATAGGCACATCCATCTTGAGAAATTTCCAGGATTTTGACCCAGTGACTGTGAAGGAACAGTGATATAATTCCAAATTAGGTTGGTGTGAGATTGGAGGGGAACCTGTGAGCCGTCAGGTTTCTGTACATTTACTGCCTTTGTCCTTCTAGATGGTCAAGGCCACTGGTTTGGAAGTTACTATAGAAGGGACCTTAGTGAGTTGCTGCAGTGAATTTTGCTGCTACAATGCAAAGGAAGTAAATGGGGTGCTGATCAAACTGGCTGCTTCATTTTGTATGGTGTCAGGCCTCTTGGTTGTCTTGGAGGTACACCCATCTAAGCAAGTGGAGGCTGTTCCAAAAGGTGTGTTTATGGGATGTTACTGTATTGGAACAGTTAATTAGTAATAGCTACTGTATCGGGTTAGTTAAGTTTTCCAATAGTCAAGTTATTCTAAATTCTGTTTTCTTTTGTTCATGTTTCAACTGTAGTGTTTAAATAATTTCTGTTTGCTTAAAGCCGAGTGGTTTGACCAGCTGCATCACTCCTGGAATATCCACTCACATCTGTCTTTACAATAAGAAAAAGTTAGTGTCTAGGCTACCTTCTTAAAATATTTTGAGGGGGGTCTGGCCTGGTCCATAGCACCAGGATCAACCTAGTGAACCTTCTCAGGGCTGCCTATAATGCCAGTATATCTTTCCTTAGATAAGGAAATCCAAACTGTCACATCTGTGGTCTGATTAGTGTTTTGTATAGTTTTAGAAAAACCTTCTGGCTTTTACACTCTATTCCCTTTGAAATAAAGGTCAACATTCCATTTGTCTTCCCTCTGATCCACTGAACTTGAATATGAGCTTTTTGCAATTCATGGACAAGTCCCTGCATTCCATAGATTTCTGCTGCCTCTCAATTTAAATTCTATTCAGCTCCTGTAGTCTTTCTGCCCAAGTGCATAACCTTGCATTTCCCCTTGTTAAGCATCTGCCAAGCTTTTTCAGATCACATGGGTGTTCAATTACATGTAGCTAGTATGCACTTTTATAACTCAATATTCATTTGAACTGTGGCAATGTTTGCTTTAGTTGCATTACTCTGCTTGTGTTGACATTTTCCATTGGGATAGCTTTGACCAGGTATACACATTAGTGATGATGAGAGACAAAGTCATTCTCATGTCCCAGTGAAGCAGAGAGCTAGCATTTGGGGGTTGCAGTCAAAGCTCTCAAAATTGATTTCATGGACAGTGACCTTGTCCAATGAGATGAGAATAAGGTTCCTGGGCCTGGGATTGCAACACTGCAGATACCACAAAGACAATTTATGAGAGAAATTGTGAAACATGGTTGGTTGGGTAAGAAGGGAAGTGTTTGTGTTTGTCAAGCCCATAGTAGTGAAAAAACAGATACTGAGGATGTTCAGCAATTGCAATGGCACAGTCAAGGAGCTTAATGTTCTCCAGTACTGCAAGAACATTCAGGGAATAAGGCAAGTGGTGACATTAGGCAGGGTGCAGAAGAAATGGAGAGTATGGTCGTCTGGCTCTTCTTTGCTTGAGACAAGGCTCATAATCATACCTTTTTCCAGGAGCCTGAGGTTGTGGGAGTATGCAGTGTTGTGCAGCTACAGTAATGTGATATGAGCACAAAGGTTAAGTTTGTGCACACATTTTAACACCAAGAGCACAGTAATTAAACACTAAAATTAATAAAATACCCTCTTATTTAAAATTGTAGCACAAAATGAAACCGCTGTCATGAGGCAAAATTCCTCTTCAACTCTGTCTTAATTAGAAAATTGATTCTGGGTAATCCAAGATGGAGGACAGGAAAAATTTCTGGCTGTAACAGCTGCTCCTTTATTGAGGTATTTTAGGTGCTGGAGGTAATTTCCTCGAATTCCAGGAGCAGCAATTACTGTTTTATATGCTGTTGCATTGTTTTGGAACCTTGGGGGGAAAAAAAAATCAAAACAACAGCAGTTTTAAAAGGGAGAAGAACAGACAAAGGAAGCACATGGCGAGGTCAGTGCAGGAGAGAGAGAGAGAAACTGACACAGCAGTGAACCTGCACAGTTACTGCCCTTGCTGTTTGAATTCATGTATCACTGGACATTGGAGTGCATCTGGGAAAATTAACTAACAAACAGTGAAATTCACAACTGATCTTGGACGAACTGTTGGGCGAAGGTCACATCACAGAAGCAGATAAGTGTATTGTTTTTAAGTGGTACCTACAGAAAGTCTGCAGCAGTGAGTAGAGTGGGTTCTTTGTTTTTTTGAGATATGTCTCTTGATTAAACTTAAAATATAAGCCATAACTATTAATTTAACTTGGGGCAGTGTTTTGTAGAGGAATAAGACAGTGTTATTTTCTGGGTCTGTAGATTGTGAAGGAGCAAAAATGGCCTTTAGTAGAGTGATATGCGCTTCTTGTCAGATGTGGGAGTTTAAAGAGAGTTCAAGGGTTATTGCGGATCATATATGCAATAAATGCTGTTGGTTGCAAATCTTATCAGATGGAATGGATCAGTTGGAGAGACAGTTAGAAGCAATGAGGAATTTGCAACAGCAACAGTATGTGATGGATGGCAGTTATAGGAAGGGGGGAAAAGTCTCAGATACAGTGACATAGGTTAACTCCAGGAAAGGTAAGAGAGGTAGGCAGTTAGTGCAGGAGCCTTCTGTGGGTATACCCATTTCAAACAAGTATGCTGTTTTGGAAAATGTAGGGGGTGATGGATTCTCAGAGGAATGTTGCACGAACAGCCAATTTCTGGTATTGAGACTGGCAATGAGAGGTACGTTGGGTTCCAAGAGATCAACTGTGTTAGGGGGCTCTCTAGTCCGAGGTACAGATGGATGTTTCTGTGGCCAGCAGCGAAAAAGCAGAAGGGTATGTTGCTTCCCTGGTGGCAGGATCAAGGATGTCTCACAGGGGAAGAGAGGTCAGCAAGAGGTCATTGTCCACATTGGAACTAACGATATAGGAAGGAAAAAGGTTGAGATTCTGAAGGGAGATTTGAGAGTTAGGCAGGAATTTAAAAAGGAGGTCCTCAAGGGTAGTAATATCTGGATTACTCCCAGTGCTACGAGCTAGTGAGGGCAGGAATAGGAGGATAGAGCAGATGAATGCATGGCTGAGGAGCTGGTATATGGGGGAAGGATTCACCTTTTTGGACATTTGGAATCTCTTTTGGGGTAGGAGTGACCTGTACAAGAAGGATGGATTGCACCTAAATTGGAAGGGGACGAATATACTGGCAAGGAAATTTGCTAGAACTGCTCAGGAGGATTTAAACTAGTAAGGTGGGGGTGGGGGTGGAATCCAGAGAGAGATAGTGAGGAAAGAGATCAATCTGAGACTGGTACAGTTGAGAACAGAAGCGAGTCAAACAGTCAGGGCAGGTAGGACTAATAAATTAAACTGCGTTTATTTCAATGCAAGGGGCCTAACAGGGAAGGCAGATGAACTCAGGGCATGGTTAGGAACATGGGACTGAGATATCATAGCAATTACAGAGACATAGCTCAGGGATGGGCAGAACTGGCAGCTTAATGTTCCAGGATACAAATGTTACAGGAAGGATAGAAAGGGAGGCAAGAGAGGAGGGGGAGTGGCGTTTTTGATAAAGGATAGCATTACAGCTGTATTGAGGGAGGATATTCCTAGAAATACATCCAGGGAAGTGATTTCGGTGGAACTGAGAAACAAGAAAGGGATGATCACCTTATTGGGATTGTATTATAGCCCCGCCTAATAGTCAGAGGGAAATTGAGAAACAAACTTGTAAGGAGGTCTCCGCTATCTGTAAGAATAATAGGGTGGTTATGGTTAGGGATTTTAACTGGGACTGCCATAGTGTTAAGGGTTTAGATGGAGCGGAATTTGTTAAGTGTGAACAAGAAAATTTTCTGATTCAGTGTGTGGATGTACCTACTAGAGCAGGTGCAAAACTTGACTTTTGGAAAATAAGGCAGGGCAAGTGGCCGAGATGTCATTGGGGGAGCACTTTGGGGCCTGCGACCATAATTCTATTAGATTTAAAATAGTGATGGAAAAGGATAGACCAGATCTAAAAGTTGAAGTTCTAAATTGGAGGAAGGCTAATTTTGACGATATTAGGCAAGAACGTTCAAAAACTGATTGGGGGCAGATGTTCGCAGGTAAAGGGACGGCTGGAAAATGGGAATCCTTCATAAATGTGATAACGAGATTCCAGAGAAAGTATATTCCTGTTGGGGAGAAAGGAAAGGCTGGTAGGAAAAGGGAATGCTGGATGACTAAAGAAATTGAGGGTTTGGTTAAGAAAAAGAAGGAAGCATATGTAAGGTATAGACAGGATAGATCGAGTGAATCCTTAGAGTATAAAGGCAGTAGGAATATACTTAAGAGGGAAAACAGGACGGGCAAAAAGGGGATGTAAGATAGCTTTGGCAAATTGAGTTAAGGAGAACCCAAAGGGTTTTTACAAATACATTAAGGACAACTGGGGAGAGAATTGGGCCCCTCAAAGATCAGCAAGGCAGCCTTTGTGTGGAGACGCAGAAAATAGCGGAGATACAAAACAAGTATTTTGCACTTTTTTGAAGAAGCAACAAAGAGGAATGATGAGGGCAGAGCTATAGATGTGATCTATATGGTCTTCACTAAGGCATTTGACAAGGTTCCCCATGGGAGACTGGTTAGCAAGGTTAGATCTCACGGAATACAGGGAGAACTAGCCATTTGGATACAGAACTGGCTCAAAGGTGGAAGACAGAGGGTGGTGGTGGAGGGTTGTTTTTCAGACTGGAGGCCTGTGACCAGTGGAGTATCACAAGGATCGGTGCTGGGCCCTCTACTTTTTGTCATTTATATAAATGATTTTGCGAGCATAAGAGGTACAGTTAGTAAGTTTGCAGATGACACCAAAATTGGAGGTGTAGTGGACAGCAAAGAAGGTTACCTCCGATTACAACAGGATCTTGACCAGATGGGCCAATGGGCTAAGAAGTGGCAGATGGAGTTTAATTAAGATAAATTTTGGGAAAGCAAATCTTAGCAGGACTTATAGACTTTAACGGTAGGTTCTTGGGAGTGTTGCTGAACAAAGAGACCTTGGAGTGCAGGTTCATAGCTCCTTGAAAGTGGAATCACAGGTAGATAGGATAGTGAAGAAGGCGTTTGGTATGCTTTCTTTTTGGTCAGAGTATTGAGTACAGGAGTTGGGACGTCATGTTGCAGCTGTACTGGACATTGGTTAGGCCACTGTTGGAATATTGCATGCAATTCTGGTCTCCTTATTGGAAAGGTGCTGTGAAACTTGAAAGGGTTCAGAAAAGATTTACGAGGATGTTGGCTGGGTTGGAGAATTTGAGCTATGGGGAGAGGCTGGATAGGCTGGGGCTGTTTTCCCTGGAGCGTCGGAGGCTAAGGGGTGACCTTTATAGAGGTTTACAAAATTATGAGGGGCATGGATAGGATAAATAGACAAAGTCTTTTCCTTGGGATTGGGGAGTCCAGAACTAGAGGACATAGGTTTAGGGTGAGAGGGGAAAGATATAAAAGGGACCGAAGGGGCAACTTTTTCACACAGTGGGTGGTACGTGTATGGAATGAGCTGCCAGAGGAAGTGGTGGAGGCTGGTACAATTGCAACATTTAAGAGGCATTTGGATGGGTATATGAATAGGAAGGGTTTGGAGGGATATGGACCGAGTGCTGGCAGGTGGGACTAGATTGGGTTGGGATATCTGGTCAGCATGGGTGGGTTGGACCGAAGGGTTTGTTTCCATGCTGTACATCTCTATGACTATGACTCTAAATATGTGGCCCCTTACTCCGAGATTTGCACTCTGGATCTCAATTCTCCCACAAGGGGAAGCAACCTTTCTGAATGGACCCTGTCAAGTCCCCTAATAATCTTGTATATTTCAATAAAGTCACCTCTCATTCTTGTATATTCCAACACGTACAGGCCCAATCTATTCAGCCTCTCTTCATAGGACAGTCCTTCTATACCCAGTGTGATGATGCAGTCACTTTAAAAAGGTTATTTTCTCCTTTTTGTTTGAAGAGAGGTCGTAAAGGCAGAAGTGGCGATGAGGCTAGTTAACAAGCAATAACCTCTAGCCAGCTGGTTTCCAAACAAACAACCCATGAAAGAAAACATTCATAGGCAGCTCAATCACCTTAAAATTGGTTTGCTAGAAATCTGTCATGAGTCTATTTGGCATGTCAGACCATTGCCTTAGCTTTTCCTGTCTGTGAATAATCCCTGCCCTATTTCAGGATCCTTACTTTCCCCTTAAATGGAAGAGACCTCTTATTCCTGCAACCGTACCCCTACCAAGGACACTGCTCTTCAATCTCTTCAGTGAGGATTTTGTGGGGGTAGCATACCATGATGATACAGGGCACTCTCTCTGATGTAAAGCCTGAGTGCTTTGCAGCAGTCCTTTTGTTGCTTTGTAGGTGTATGTGCATCATTGTACCTTTCCTTGGCATTAGTCCAAGGATTCCTTACTGGCGTCCTCAGCCAGATATTGAGAGGGTATCCTTTGCCTCATAGCAACCAGCCTTTAATGTGGTGAGGAGCATAAAAAAAACTTCAATCACCTAAGACGCATTCTGCATTGTACATCTGTCAATTGAAGATGGTTTCTGACCAGTGCTCATTGTCAACATGGTCACTGTTGCCTTGAATATTGCACTTCTGGAGTTATTTTTAATCAACCTGCTCTGAGATCTTTTGACACACCTCTGGAACATCACTGAAAGACTGATCTGTAACACTAGCTATCTGTTTCAAGCAATCAGGATTCTTTTAAAGGGTTCCAGTAAAAGAGCAGCTTAATTAAGAACCAGTTGAAACTGCTTCCTCATTAAGTGACTCAAGTAAACGTTATGTAATAAGAGCATAAAGAATTAGCTAATAAGTGTCTCTTCAAAAGAATGCTGGAGTTCCCCTTCAAACACTCCATGTTGATTTCGTTCCCCTCCCTCTCCTTACCTTTCCCTCATGTTTGATGGTCTGCATTGCCCTTAACGGGCTTTGCATGTAAATTAATCAATTGGAGAACACCAGTGATTTACTAGTGGTGGTTTCAGGTGAAAAAATGCTACAGGTGATTTGGTGATGGGGGGAACAAATGTTCAGTTGTGTGTAAGACCACGACTGGATATATAAAAAATGAAGATGTGTGCTGGAGATAGGACTGTTATGCTACAGTGGTAATGTCCTTACCTCTGGACTAGAAGGCCCATGATTTGAGTTCCACTTGCTCCAAAGGTGTGTAATAACACATTTGAACAGGTTGATTAATATAACGAATAAGTAGAGTGCAAGTGGGGGGCTGTTGTGGTGCAGTGATATTATTCCTACCTTTGGGCTGAAAGGCTTGGGTTCAAGTTCCACCTGCTCTAGAAATGTGGAACAATATGTCTGAGAAGGTTGCTTACAAAACATTATAGAAACATCAGAACAGAGGACTTAGGATGAAGTAGGATGAGTCCATTCACCCCTTGGAGCCTGTTCTGCCATTCAGTAAGATCATAACCATATCCAGTGGGTGTAATTTTTAAAAAGGGGCTCTCCTGGAGCAGGAGTAAAATAACATCTAGAATATGGTGACCATAACTTGGTATATTTTAGTATTCAGTTTGAGAGTGAGAAGCTTGGGTTAGAAAAAACTGCTAAAATTACATAAGGATAATTGTAAAGGAATAAGGGTAGACTGGGAATATTTTTTAGCAGAAAAGACAGTTGATCAACATGGCAGACATTGGGGTGGCACGGTGGCTTAGTGGTTAGCACTGCTGCTTCACAGCACTAGGGTCCCAGGTTTGATTCCAGACTCGGGTGAGTGTCTGTCTGTGTGGAGTTTGCACGTTCTCCCTGTGTCTGTGTGGGTTTCCTCCGGGTGCTCCGGTTTCCTCCCACAGTCCAAAGATGTGCAGGTCAGGTGAATTGGCCATGATAAATTGCCCATAGTGCTAGATGCATTAGTCAGAGGGAAATGGGTCTGGGTGGGTTACTGTTCAGAGGGTCGGTGTGGACAGGGTGTGTAGGGAATCTAATCTTTAAAAAAAAAAAGATCTTTCATGACTCACAATAAAGATATATCCCAGGGATTAAGAAGGGTTCTAGGAAAGGGGATAAACCAACCATGGTTATCCAGGGAAGTAAAGGATAGTATCAAATTGAAAGAAAAAGATACAATATAGCAAAGAATTGTGGTTAGCCAGAGGATTGGGAAAGTTTTATAAAAGCCAACAAAGATAACCAAAACTATAATAAAGACAGAGAAAATTAAACTTTAAAATAAGCTAGCAAGTAATATAAAAACAGTCAGCAAGTGCTCCTTTAAATAAATAAAAAGGAAGAGAGATGCCAAAAGGAATTACGGACCCTTTGAGAATGAGGCTGGGAAATCGTAACGGGAAAGCAGGAAATGGCAGAAGAGTTGAATCAATACTTGGCATTAGTCTTCAAAGGAGTCAACACTAATAACATTCCATAAATACTATATAATTAAGAGGCAGGATGGAGGACAAATACGTAATGCCAAAGAAAAAATGTACCACGGAAACTAATGGGCCTAAAGGCCAATAGATCCATTGTACCTGATAGGTTGTTTCCTAGCATCCTAAAGGAAGTAGCTACAGAGATGGTGGATGCACTGGTAGTAAACTTCCAACTCCCAAAGGACTGAAAAAACTGTTAATGTAACACCCTTATTCAAAATGTGAGCCAAAGAAAACAGGTAACTGTGGGCCAGATGGTTAAAATCTATCATTGGGAAATTTTTAGAATTGATTATAAAGGATAACAGAGCATTTAGAAATATATAATAATAATCATGCAGTCAGAGGTATGGCTGATAAATACATTAGAATTCTTTTGAGAAAGTAACAAGAAGGAGAGACAAGGGATTACCAGGAGATGTAAGATATCTGGATTTCCAAAAGGTGTTTGATAAGGTACCCCATGTAAGGCTATTTACTAAGATAAGAGCCCATGGTGTTGTGGGTAGTATATTGGCATGATAGAGGATTAGCTAAAAGTAATAGAATACAGAGATGGGATAAGGGGTCTATTTATTAATGGCTTGTATTAAGGAAGTGAATGTATGATTGCCTAGTTTGTGGCTGGCACAAAAATGGATGGGACATCAACTGGTGAGGATGTCACAAAGTCTAAAAAGAGATATAGGCAGGTTCAGAGAGTAGGTAAAATCTTAGCAGATGGCACATAATTTGTGAAAATGTGAGGGTATGCACTTTGCCAGGAAGAATAGAAGAGCTGAATATTATATAAATAGAAAAAAAAACTACAGAAAGTTGGTGCACAGGGGATCTGGAGGTCTTCGTGCATAAACCACAAAAATCTAACATCCAAATTCAGCAGGTAACAGGGAAGGCAAATTGAATGTTGACCTTTATTTCCAATGGATTGAAGTATAAAAGTCATGAGGTTTTGCTAAAACTATACAAGGCACTAGCCAGACTACAACTGGAATACTGTGAACAGTATTGGTCCTATTACCTAAGGAAAGGTAGACTGGCACTGCAGCAGTGCAGAGAAGGTTCATTAGCTTACTTCCAGGTATGAAAGGATTTTTATCCATTTAAAACTGAGATGAAGAGGAATTTGTACTGAGGGGAGTGAGTCTGTGGAATTCCTAACCACGGAGGGCTGTCATGGATGGGATATTAAGTATATTCAAGGCTGAGATTGACAAATCCTTAATCAGTAAGGGAATCGAGGGTTATGGGCAAATGGCAGGAAATTGGATTTGAGAATGATCAGATCAGCTATGGTCTTCTTAGATGACAAAGCAGTCTCAATGGATTGAATGGCCTACGTCTTATGGTCATATCTGTCATCATTCTCAGGTTTGCTCTGCAAGCTTGCTTCATGATAGTAATGTTCCCCACCTGGCCTTCTCCCTAAACAGCATGCACATCATGGTAAGATCTATCCTGAGGACTCTTTGTGATCAAACGTTCAGATGCATAGAGACAGCGTGCATTGGCTGGGATCCTCAAAGCATGTCAGTGCATCTTCCCGTTCACAGAGAGGTTGCAGCAAAACCATTCTAATCTTGCCTTGGCATGATAGAGCTGTCAGCAAACCCTACTGGCCCCATCCCTCTTTATCTCCACCCTTACCCTTGTCATGGCTGCATCCCTTGTGACAGTTGGCCTGTACCAATGGGGCACCTTACAGATTTAATGCTGCATCCAAAATCATGAGATGGTAATGAGCTTACAAAGTACTGTGAGGGCTCTTGCAATGCAGTGGTAGTCTCCCTACCTCTGAGCCAGGAGACCCAGGTTCAAGTCTCCACCTGCTCCAAAGGTATTTAATAACATCTCTGAAAAGGTTGATTAGAAAATATCTACAATGCACTGTGGCTCTATGATTTCATGGGATCTCTCTTAACGTGAAACTATGCGTTCTGAGGATATGTTGTATATTTGTGAATTGAACTCAGCTGAGCAGGATACTTCAGCCACTGGACTCCAGATTCATTTGATGTCCCTTCAGTCAGCTACAAAACCTAACTCCACCCCAAAACTCCTTCTCTGACTTTTGAAGGTCTGAAAGTGATTTTAGACACATACTTCAAATCAGGGAGATTTATTTTTATCATTAGAATTAATATGTTCAGCTCTCCTCTTGTCACATACCAAGGTTTTCTCATTCTTTATTTCCCTGAATGCCTTATAATTCCTGTTGCCCATCATCTTGGAACCTTGTCCTGATTCTGCCAATCCCACCAATTTCTCAACTTCCCTGAATTCATAATGATCCAAGTTCTAATGCCCCTCCTGGCCGTCTATCCTCCCATCATTAAAGTCATCTGCACCATCAAAATCCACGACTGCCCCAGCTCCTCTTAAGACCATACCTTCCCCAACATTGACTCATTAACTTCCACTTTGCCAGATTCAACTCCCCATATGACTGTGAATGTACCATCTGCTATCCAATACTGTGAGACACCTCCCTGTGACTCTCCCTTTCTAGACATGGCCCAAATGCCTCTGGGCAAGTCAGAAACTGTTATGAGGTCTACTCTTCCTGGAAAGATAGTTCCCCGTCCACTGATGGCCAATGATCCACCATCCCCTTTGCCATTTGAGATTTGATATGACCCTCAGCCAAAGACAGCCTCATCTCCTTTGCTTTTGGGCTTGAAACTAGCACAGAGACGCAACCAGCCTCCTCTCCTTTGAGGCTTTGACTGTACTTGGAGACATTGTAGTGTAACACAATGTTGCCACCATTTAAAGTTAAAAATAATACAACACCAGGTTATAGTTCAACAGGTTTATTTGTAAGTACTAGCTTTCGGAGCGCTGCTCCTTCACCACCTGAAGGATGAAGCAGCAAGTACTTACCCTGTAATCTAGGAAGAAGTGAAAGGTCACTTATTATACTTCAGGTATTTGAAGAGATGGTTTTTTCAACTGGGTAGAACTTATTGGGAAAGGGTATTTAAATCCAGCGAGTTGTGCTTTAAATAAAATGCTAATACATGCAGGTAAGATTCTTGACACCTGCACAGTCAACCCTCCTTTTGAGGTCGACGAACTTAACTGCATAACTTGATCCCACCAGTGAGAACCTAAATGTCTGACACTCACTCGACTAAATTCACCTGCCTGCCATTCTCCTTACCTGCTCTATGACTCTCAAAATTCCACCCTAGGTATTGTTTTGCAAGCTGTAAGGTTCCTAATATCAGCCGAACAACAAGCAACGTAGCTGGTAATCAATAATGTTTATGACAAACAATTGGACAGGGTTAAGTGAGAGGCATTTTATGGATGAAGAGATATCATTCCAGTTCGGTTGACTGGTTCTAAAGTTCAGAAAATACTATACATTACACGTGCATATACTACTTAATAGTATTCTCTGTTTAAAAAAAAAACTACACATACCCTGTTCAGGGTTTGTGTAAAGATTTGTAGCTTGGGTGCCAGTTCCAGTTGTTGTAGGTATGCTCACTGAGCTGGGAAGTTGGTTTGCAGATGTTTTGTCCCCTGCCTAGGTGACATCCTCAGTACTGTGGAACCTCCTGTGAAGTGCTGCTGTACTCTGTTGGTTGGAATTTATTTGGTTTCATTCTCACTGCTTCTGGTTGCCGGTTCCAGTTGTTTGTTGCAGTGGTCGGTATGTTGGGTCTAGGTCAACATGATTATTGATGGAGTCCGTGGATGAGTGCCAGCCTTCTAGAAATTCTCTGGCTGTCGTCTGTTTGGCTTGTCCTATTATTGTTGTGTTGCCCAGTCAAATTTGTGGTCCTTGATGTCTGTGTGTGTGTGTGTATAGCTACTAGGGACGGCCAGATATATGAACAGATCAATGGGACACCTATGGGCTCACCCACCTATGGGATCATAGCAGGAGCAGTGATGCAAAGACTAGAACAAACAGCCCTCCCACAAATCCAACCCAAACTCTGAATGAGATATGTGGATGACACTTTTTGAAATTATGAAAAGAATTGAAATCAAGAGCGCACACCAGATTATCAACGTCATGCTCATGGGTCAAATTTATGAGGAGGAAGTTAACAACCAACTCCCATTCCTAGATGTGATGGTAGAAAGAACACAGAATAGTGTACAGAAAGGCCACACACACACGGACCAGATCCTGAATTATAACAACAGCCAACCAAACACACACAAGAGAAGCTGCATTAGGACCCTGCTCAAAAGGGCTACAACACACTGCAGCACTCCTGACCTGTGAAGAGAGGAAGAAGAATACCTTTATAAAGTCTTTGCCAAGAGCGATATCCCCTCAACTTCAGCCGCAGATGCTTGTCAAACAAACAGCGTGACAAGGACATGCCACGATCCAACACACCAACCTTATATAAAAGACATCTCAGAACTGACAGCCAAACCTCTCCGCCCATTTGGATTCATGACAACCCATAAATCGTCCCCATCACGTGCAGGTCAAATGTGGTGTACAAGATTCCATGCAGGGATGCACAAAACACTATATAGGACAAACAGGCAGACAACTAGTGATCCACATTCATGAACACCAACTAACCACTGAACGCCATGACCAACTATCCTTAGCAGCTATACATACAGATGACAAGAAGCACAAATTTGACTCCATCAATAAACACGTTGACCTGGACCCATTACGCCGGTTACTGAAACAAGCAACTGGAAGCAGCAGAAAAGAAACCAAATAAATTTCAGAAGACATAGTACAGCAAATTCACAGGAGGCTCCACAGCACTGACTATGTCACCTAGACAGGGGATGAAATGTCTGCAAAACAACTTCCCAGCTCAGTGAACATACCTACAACAACTATCTCCAGTTTCTCCTCTCATAAATTTTTAGGCAATTGAATAATCACCACATTATGAGAGAAGAAGCATAATCTAAACTGTTCTCCTTCTTTCTGAGCACCAGTTCATGCCTCATTGTCATACAATGTGATCTACTTTAAATAGGTTCAATTTATTGTCTTTAATCTTTAACATCTCTAAGATTGTGCTGTTATTTTTAAATAATATGTAACAATATATAAAATTCAACTACAATCCTACCTTAAAGACACTAGGAACTTGAAGCTTAGGTGATGGAATTCCCAGGGCATAGTCAATAAGAACCATGGATAAGATAGTCAGGAAAACTGCAAAATCACTTATCATTGATCGTACCTGCCAGGAAAATTAATGGAACAGGGTAATGCCTCTGTTAGAAAAATAAATGCAAAAGTGTGGTGTGTTCATTCACTGAGAACACCAAGTGTCATTCCTAGCTTCTTGTGAAATAAAGAATGTACAAAGGAAGGATGCAGAGGGTTGGAGAGTAAATGTAGGCTACAGAATACCTTTGCCAAAATGAAACTGGATCCAAAAGAACAAATATTTTATACTAATAGGTTCAACTCTCCAGATAGGGATCATCTATATTGAACAAAACCTTCTGATATACGTCAGCAGCACCAGCAGGAGCAGATTGCTACATACCCTCATACAGCTGAACATTAAAGCTGGAAAACTAGATCAAAGTTTAAAGCTGTATTTCCTACAAATGCAAACCTGCAAAATATTAGGAAAACATTTATTTTCAAAGAACAAAGCTGGAGAAACAGATTGCACATACCTTTGTTGGAAAATAGTGACTTGTTTTAAATTGTTTGAGGAATCCTGACAGGGCAAATGTAGAAAAGAATAGTATAACAGACCAGAAGAGAACATCTGGGGTGTATGGCCCGTGGTGACCACATGAAGGACCAACAAATTCACCTTGAAATGTCCTACAGTCCTGGATGTGAAAAGCAGCAAACAGATCATATTAAAAAATTTGCATTGTACTAGCTTTCTGGAGAGCCATGGTAATAGGCTTCTTCAGTGGATAGTATCCTCTGTTTACCATTCGATCAATCTCTATTATGTCACCACGAATGGGAAAAAGGACCAAATTGGGACAACCATCCTTTTCAGACATTTTGTCATATGCTGAGACCACTGTCAGAGGTATACCTGCACAATTGTTACCCATCTCACTGATCAACCAGCCAGATATGACGCTGACCAATTTATTTTTCCTAATACTAAGGATTTAAATCATTGAGTTTTGCACACTGCCACATCAAAAATTCAGTTAACAGTTTGTGTAGATTGAGTTTAACTCATTTAAAAATATAAAAATATTGATTTGTTCTAGATACATATGAACTAGATGAGCTATGAGCAGAAGTTGGCCATTCAGCCCATCAAGTCCACTCTGCCATTCAATGAGATCATGGCTGATCTGATGATCTCAACTCCACATTCCTGCCTTTTCCCCATGTGCCTTGATTCCTTCACTGATAATCTGTCCATCTCACTCTTAAATATATTTAATGACCCAGCCTCTACAGCCCTCTCAGGTAAAGAATTTCACAGATTCATTATCCTCAGAAAAGAAATTCCTTCTCATCTCTGTCTTAAATGTACATATTCCAAATATATTTGGATTATTTGATAAAGTAATTTCAAAGCTTATTCATTGGTATTTCATTCAGAGATGCAAAGAAAACACCAACAGAATAAAACAGATTATATTTAACGTGCCCTGGATTTCTGGCCCACAGGATTTAGTATAATCTCAAACATTGATTTGTTTGGTCTACTGCTTGCTTACTAGATTGTCTTTGATTCTTACACCGTAGGGAGAAAAATATTGAGCCTGCATAAGCTGTTCTACTCAAGAGATATGATAACTCGAGCTTAGCAAACAGCCATGATCTCTGACTCCTTCCTTCCCTTCCTCGACATTTCTGTTTCTATTTCTGGGGATAGGGTGGCTACAAACTCCCACAGTTACCAGGACTGTACAGCCTCACACCCTGCTTCCTGTAAAGACGCTATTCCATTCTCCCAGTTCCTCCATCTCCATCGCATCTTTTCTGATGATGTCAACTTTGATAAGGGGGTCTCTGAAATGTCCACCTTCTTCCGCAACCAAGGGTTCCCCAGCACTGTAATTGACAAGTCCCTCAGCCTGGTCTGACACATCTCCCACACTTCGGCCCTCGCTCCCTCTCTTTCCTCCCACAACAGCAATAGAGACCCCTTGTCCTCGCTTACCACCCCACCAAGATCCACAGCCAGAGGATCAGTAGCTGCAATTTCTGCTACCTCCAACAGGAGGCCACCACCAGACACACATTCCCCACCCCTCCCTTGTCAGCCTTCCGCAGGGATTGTTCAGTCTCGGACAACCTGGTCCACTCTTCCTTCATCCCCCACAGCCCCACAGTACCTTCCCCTTTAATTGCAAAAGGTGTAACACCTGCCCGTTTACTTCTTCCCTCCTCACTAACCAAGGTCCCAAACACACTTTCCAGGTGAAACAGCACTTTACCTGTACTTCACTCAATCTAGTCTACTGCATTTGTCGCTGACTACGTGGTCTCCTCTACATTGGGGAAATAAAGCCCACACCTACATCTGTCTGCAAAAATGACCCTGAGCTTTCAGTTGTCTACCATTTCAACACACCATGTTTCCTGGCCAACATCTCTGTATCAGGCTTGCTGAGTGCTCCACTGAAACTCAGCACAATCTGGAAGAATAGTGCCTCATTCTCTGCTTGGGAACCTACAGCCTTCTAGACTAAATATTAAGTTCAACAATTCTAAGGTTTGAGCACTTTCCTCCTGCTTTCCGCCACCCCCACACACTAGGCCTTGTCATCACATGGGCTGCTACCACACATAACCCAATGTCAGCTAAGTAGTCCCGTCAGCAGCTATTCAATGCCCCAAACTGACCCTTAACTGCTCCTTTGTCTGTCCAACTGTTTTCCCTCTCTTTGGGCTCAATCATCACCCATCGTTTACTCTCCCCGCTACCCCACCCTATCTTCTGCAAATAAAAAAGTATCCTTTTCCTTGCTACCATCAGTTCTGAAGAAGGGTCTTTTGGATCTGAAATGTTAACTCTGATCTCTTTGCATAATGCTGCCAGACCTGCTGAGATTTTCCAGCAACTTCTGTTTATGTTACACAGATGTTAGTTTGGCTTGAATGTTGGGAGATAATATATTGGGCGATAACCTAACCCATACTAGAAAGGGGCTTCAAGTAAAAGTCCCACACAAATCCTGAGGCATGTCAGAATGGAAGAGTATGGTGCTGGAAAAGAACAGCATCCGAGGAACAGGAGAATCGACGTTTTAAGCATAAGCTTTTCATCAGGAGTGAGGGGGGCGGGCCAAGGGGGCTGAAAGATAAATGAGAGGGGGGATGGGGCTGGGGGGGAAGGTAGCTGGGAAGGCAGGTAAATGAAGGTGGGGGTAAAGGTGATAGGGTGGAGTGGATAGATGGGAAGGAAGATGGGCAGATAGGACAGTTGAAGAGGGCGGTGCTGAGTTGGAAGGTTGGATCTGGGATAAGGTGGGGGGAGGGGAACTGAGGAAAGTGGTGAAATCCACATTGATGCCCTGGGTTTGGGGGGTCCCAAGGCGGAAGATGAGGCGTTCTTCCTCCAGGTGTCGGGTGGCTAGAGTTTGACGGTGGAGGATGCCCAGGACTTGCATGTCCTTGGCGGAGTGGGGGTGGGGAGAGTTCAAATGTTTGGCCACAGGGCGGTGGGATTGCTTTGTGAGTGTCTCAGATGTTCTCTGAAATATTCTGCAAGTTGGCGTCCTGTATCCCCTATGTAGAGGAGACCACATCGAGAGCTATAGACACAGTAGATGACGTGTGTGGAAGTGCAGGTAAATCTCTGGATGTGGAAGGATCCTTTGGGGCCTTGGACGGAGGTGAGGGAGGAGGTATGGGTGGAGGTTTTGCATTTCTTGTGATGGCAGGGGAAGGTGCCAGAGTGGAGGGTGGGTTGGTGGGGGTCGTGGACCTAACAAGGGAATCACGGAGGGAATGGTCTCTCCGGAATGCAGGAAGGGAAATATATCCCTGGTGATTGGGTCTGTTTGGAGGTGGCAGAAATGGTGGAGAATGATGTATTGTATCCAGAGGCTGGTGGAGTGGAAGGTGAGGACTGGAGGGTTCTGTTCTTGTTGCGATTGGAGAGGTGGGGTTCAAGGGCGGAGGTGCAGGGAGTGGAGGAGTTATGCGGGAGGGCATTGTCGACCACGTGGGAGGGGAAATTGCCGTCTTTGAAGAAGAAGAATATAGAAGGGATGTTCTATGGTGGAATCGGTCCTCCTGGGAGCAGATGTAATGGAGGCAGAGGAATTGGGAATAAGAGAGAGTGTTTTTGCAGGGGTCAGGGTGGGAGGAGGTGTTGTCCAGGTAGCTGTGGGAGTCGGTGGGTTTGTAGTAATATCCGTGTTGAGTCGGTCGCCAGAACTGGAGATGGAGAGTTCCAGGAAGGGGAGGGAGATGTCACAGATGGTCCAGGTGAACTTGAGGCCGGGGTGGAAGGTGGTTGTGAAGTTGATGAACTGTTCAACCTCCTCATGGGAGCACGAGGCGGTGCCAGTACAGTTATTGATGTAGCGGAGGAAAAGGTGGGAAATGGTGCCGGTGTAGCTGCGGAAGATGAACTGTTCCATGTACCCAACAAAGAGGCAGGCATAGCTGGGGCCAATGTAGGTGTCCATGGTTAGCCTTTCATCGAGAGGATGTGGGAGGATTGGAAGGAGAAATTGTTGAGGATGAGTACTAATTCAGCCAATCGAATGAGTGTGTCAGTGGAAGGGTATTGGTTGGGTCGGCGGGAGAGGAAGAAAGGCAGGTCTTGGTGGATGCATGTGTACGGGGACTGTATGTCTGTGGTGAAGATGAGGCTTTAGGGCCGGGGAACTGAAAGTCATTGGAGGAGGAGGAGGGCGTGGGTGATGTCCCAAACATATGTGGGGAGATCCTGGACCAAGGCGGGCAGGACGGTGTCAAGGTATGCAGAGACAACTTTGGTGGGGCAGAGCAGATTGAGACAATGGGTCAACGGGGAAGTCAGGTTTGTGAATCTTCGGTAGGAGGTAGAACCGGGCGGTGTGGTGTTCTTGGACTATAAAGTTAAGGCTGTGGGTGGGAGGTCCCCGGAGATGATGGTTTTGTGATGGGAGGTGAGGTTGTGGTCAAGAGGGCAGTAGCAGGAGGTGCCTGCGTGTTGGCACCTGGCTGCAGTGGTGTAAAGGTTGGTGCGCCAAACTGCCACAGCGCCACCCCCCCCCCGCCTTGTCAGAGAGTCACAGAGATGTACAGCACGGAAACAGACCCTTTGGTCCAACCTGTCCATGCCGACCAGATATCCCAACCCAATCTAGTCCCACCTGCCAGCACCCGGCCCATATCCCTCTAAACTCTTCCTATTCATATACCCATCCAGCTGCCTCTTAAATGTTGCAATTGTACCAGCCTCCGCCACTTCCTCTAGCAGCTCATTCCATACACGTACCACTCTCTGTGTGAAAAAGTTGCCCCTTACATCCCTTTTATTCCTTTTCCCCCGTCACCCTAAATCTATACCCTCTAGTTCTGGACTCCTCCACCCCAGGGAAAAGACTTTGTCTATTTATCCTATCCATGCCCCTCACGATTTTATAAACCTCCACAAGGTCATCCCTCAGCCTCCAAGGCTCCAGGGAAAACAGCCCCAGCCTGTTCAGCCTCTCCTTCTAGCTCAAATCCTCCAACTCTGGCAACATCCTTTGTAAATCTTTTCTGAACCCTTTCAAGTTTCACAACACATATTTTTGATAGGAAGGAAACCAGAATTGCAAGCAGTATTCTAACAATGGCCTAACCAATGTCCTGTGCAGCTGCAACACAACCCCCACCCCCTGTACTCAGTACTCTGACCAATAAAGCAAAGCATACCAAACGCCGCCTTCACTGTCCTATCTACCTGCGACTCCACCTTCAAGGAGCTATGAACCTGCACAAAGGTCTCTTTGTTCAGTAACACTCTATAGGACCTTACTATTAAGTGTACAAGTCCTAGGAAAAAGTGAGGACTGCAGATGCTGGAGATCAGAGCTTAAAAATGTGTTGCTGGAAAAGCGCAGCAGGTCAGGCAGCATCAAAGGAGAAGGAGAATCGACGTTTCGGGCATAAGCTTATTCAGATTCCTGAAGAAGGGCTTATGCCCGAAACTTCGATTCTCCTTCTCCTTTGATGCTGCCTGACCTGCTGCGCTTTTCCAGCAACACATTTTTTAAGCAGTGTACAAGTCCTGCCAAGATTTGCTTTCCCAAAATGCAGCACCTCACATTTATCTGAATTAAACTCCATCTGCCACTTCTCAGCCCATTGGCCCATCTGGTCAAGATCCTATTGTAATCTGAGGCAACCTTCTTCGCTGTCCACTACACCTCCAATTTTGGTGTCATCTGCAAACTTACTAACTATACCTCTTATACTCACATCCAAATAATTTATACAAATGATGAAATGTAGTGGACCCAGTACCAATCCTTGTGGCACTCCACTCGTCACAGACTTCCAGTCTGAAAAGCAACTCCACCACCACCCTCTGTCTTCTTCCTTTGAGCCAGTTCTGTATCCAAATGGCTAGTTCTCCCTGTATTCCATGAGATCTAACCTTGCTAACCAGTCTCCCATGGGGAACCTTGTTGAACGCCTTACTGAAGTCCATATAAATCACATCTACCACTCTGCCCTCATCAATCCTCTTTGTTACTTCTTCAAAAAACACAATCAAGTTTGTGAGACATGATTTCCCACGCACAAAGCCTTGTTGACTATCCCTAATCAGTCCTTGCCTTTCCAAATACATGTACATCCTGTCCGTCAGGATTGCCTCCAACAACTTGCCCACCACTGAGGTCAGGCTCACTGCTCTATAGTTCCCTGGCTAGTCCTCGCCACACTTATTAAACAGTGGCACCATGTTAGCCAACCTCCAGTCTTCCGGCACCTCACCTGTGACTATCGATGATACAAATATCTCAGCAAGAGGCCCAGCTATCACTTCCCTAGCTTCCCCAAGAGTTCTAGGGTATACCTGACCAGGTCCTGTGGATTTATCCACTTTTATGCGTTTTAAGATGTTGTCTGCTGGTTTAATGGTGAGATTGGGGTTGGAGCAGAGGGAGTGGAGGGCTGTGCATTGCGAAGGTGAGAGGTTGGAGTGGATGGGGGGGGGGGGGGGGTGGTCAGGTTGAGGCGGTCAATGTCACAATGGCAGTTGGAAATGAAGAAATAGAGGGCAGCTAACAGACCACCATGGGGTGTCCAGGTGAATGGGCTGTGTTGGAGGCAGGAGAAGGGGTCTTCGGAAGGTGGGCAGGAGTCCTGATGAAAAAAGTAAGCATAGAGGTGGAGGTGGCGAAAGAAAAGTTCAATGTCGCAACTGTGTTGAATTCATTGATCCGGAAGCGTGGGGGTATGAAGGTGAGGCTTTTGCTGAGAACTGATCGTTCACTCTCAGTGAGGGGGAGTTTGGGAGAATAGTGAAAATTTGGCAGGACCTCGGGTGGGGCTGGATCTGGGAGTGGGGGCAGAGACTGTATCTGGAGTGGGTGTGGTTCTGGGATCGTGGATGATGTCACCAATGGAAGTGACTCTCACCATAGGGGTCAGGGGGCAGCAGCGGTGCCTTCGGTGGCATCCACGGGGGAGGAAGTGACGTAACACGTGACATTCGCAATATCGTTGGCAGTGTTCTGGTGAGTGATGTCGGTGGTGGCGGAATGGCAAATCAAATATGATTAATCTACATTAGAGTGTTTTACCTATAAGCCAAAATCATTATGAAACAAAGATATTTTTCAGGAAATTAAATCTTCAAAAGATTTGAACAATGGTACATAAATTTATAATGAATAAATTAAACTGTAAATTTCAATATAACGTGCATGAAATACCAACAGGTGGAAACCCGGAATAAACAAAACAGTGAGAATCAATTGAACAAAAGTAAAAATTAGCGAGGATACACAAAATACGTTTTGCTTCATTATTTGCAAGAGCGATTGATATTTCAAAAAAAGAGAAATCCTGAATTGATTAAAGAAGTGAGATGAAATAAATATGAAAGGAAATCAAAAGATAAAGGAATTGAGCTAAAGCACAACAAAATGCTAGGACCTAATGGAATCCTGAAGTAAAGTGGGAAGAAATAACAGAGACCTGAGAATGTATAATTGTGGGTTTTATTGCAGGCCAGAGTACTTGAAGACGTGGCTAACCTAATACCCATTTCAAGAGTAGCAAGTCGAAGCTAACCCAGGTAATTACCATACAATCTTAAAAAAACAAAACTTTTCTTTTTCTCTTTTCTTGTATGTTTGCTCTGAAAAGGACAGCCCTGGTATATTTTCTGAAGGGTTCTTGTTCTGTGCCAATCTGTATCAACACTTTAGTCTCCTGGGAAACCTGATAAGAAAGCACAATAACCTGGTCAGGTTGGATTAGTTCACACTTGACACCCTATCTGTCTAATCTAACTGGTTCCTATAGAAAAGCTGCAAGAGGACTCTTGTGGTACGGTCGCAGTGTCCTGACCTCTGACCCAGGAGGCCTGGGTTCAAGTTTCATCTGCTCCAGAGGTGTGCAATAACATCTCTGTTCCAAACTTAGTACACATGAAGCAAAGGAAAAAAAAATGGTTGCAATGGCAGAGATCTTGAGGCTTATTCAGCTCATAACTTCCCCAAAGTTATTGCAGCAACGTATGGAGGATGCTGAATGAAGAATTAAAGTTACGTTTTCTGATTTCATTTACAAATTCAACTCAAAAAACACTTTGCACAATTATTTATCGTAGTATTCCGTACAGTTTGCATATTTTAGTTTTAGTTTTTACAAATATTTTTACATTATCCAAACTCGCTACTACTCAGATTTCATTAAAGTGCTTCAAAAGAATACACTTCCTTCCTGTTAATATTGCTTGCACAGATATCAATATGTAGCGTATAAACACAGTCCTCTGGAGACTTTATTACCAACACAAATGCAAAGCAAGTATTTCCTCTGTAATTAATCGTCTGCTATAATATTACAGCAATGTAGGAGCAAATTACTGCAAATGCAAATGAAGTCATCTAGGCTCAAAACGTTAGCTGCTCTCTCTCCATGGATGCTGTCTGACCCGCTGTGATCTTCAGCATTTGTTGTTTTCAATATGACAGCAATGCCCAGCGTGAAAACCTATTTGAGAATGTGAATCTGGACCCTTGTGCTGCTTATGATCAGAAGTTTGTTATTTTTCCACTGCAGTTGGCCTAATTAATAGACTGTCCACAACCCTCTATTAACCGTAATTCTGAGTCAGATTCATTTCCCAAATAAATAACTAATTGAAAAATCAATTTTTAAAAATACTTACACTGACAGTTAGATTTGCCCAAGGAACTGATGATCTTGTAATATTGTGCTTTTCCCAGTACGCTAGAGTTCTGTTGTCAGGATTACGAGGCTCTGTACATATACAGCTAAGGGGAATAGAAACAGAAAATTAAGCTCCATTTATATTGAAATTAGATGAGCATGCACCTGTTCATTTTGAACCAATTTTTTCTAAGGTATTAGCACAGAAATAATTAAAATGCATTTCACCTGATAAGTGCTTTGTTATTTTAAACAAATGTAGTTGATCTACATACTTCAAATAGTCATAAATTATTTGCCTTAATTACGTCCCTTTGACTGTGACTCTCCTCCTCATTTTTGCACAAACTGCTCAGACAGAATGGCAAAAAGAACATTGTCAGATATAATGTGTATTACCTTATCGCCCATGATCAGCGTATTTTGTTCTGAAATTGATGCATGTTTTCAGTCCGTCTGAGTGTATCCTGATTAAATAAGTCCTGGAGCAAGCTTTTGAGAGTTTAAAAATAAAGTTATTTATTCCCTCACACCCGGATTTATAATGCAATGTCTCACACATTTGTTCTCCTGCACATACATAACGATAGTACACTTTTACAATTCATGTTTTACTCAGGCTCTGGTTTACAATCTCCAATCTCTCTCATGCCAACGTGTAGTTTCGGTGCTTTGAAGTTGAAGCAAGGGTCTTGTAAAGCAATGGATTCTCAGCAGGCCATGAGGTTTCTTGCAGTTGAATTTCTCAGGAGGTTGGTTCTCAGATGAAATTTGATTGGACCAGGTTCAGGGTGAGAGTCCTTCTTAACTGGTATCTCCCACTTCCAAGGTCTTGCTGTTAACTACCTCACTCACTTTAATGCCTTGTAGCTACTTCAACAGATGTCTGGTGATCTGTCTGTAAACGGCTTCAGTTCATTTTAGAAGTAGATAACAAGTCTCCCTCATTGTTTGCCTTCTTACAATTTAAAAGCCCTTTTCTAACTAAGGGAGTGGTGGTTATGTTGATTACATATTCTGTCTTGTGGGTCAACACTCCTTGGGATTCAAGTTCAGAAGTCACATGACACCAGGTTATAGTCAACAGGTTTATTTGAAATAACAAGCTTTTGGAGTGCTGCTCCTCTATCAGGTTATGCTCCAGAACTATTACTCCATCCTCATTCTGTTTCCTTTGGGATGAGTTTTTCTCCAATCTGCGCCATGTCTTTTGGCACACAACTGCCCATAGCTCAGTAGTCAGCTTCTGCTGCACTGCATTTTGGCACCCAACTAGGTGAGACATCTTCGTCACTCTTTGTCTGCTGGTTTGAGAACTTTTGAATCCTGAAAGCAGTAGGTGTCTATTAACCAGATTTCTGACTTAGCTCTTAATTCATCATAAATTCTGAGTACCTTGGTTTGGCCTGGCCTCTTTAAATTGAATTGGCTTGATTATACCCGTTTAGCTTTTACTGGTTCTATTTTCTTTTCACCTGTATATAGGTTCTCTTGACTGCTGTAAAGCCCTTTCGCTTTTATTTTTTTCTCTCTGATCCTGAATCACACTATCGCTCTAAGATGTTATAGACTTTCTCAGCTCCTTGTAACTGAGCATTCCCTACACTGAGGAGACAGTGAGGTGTGCAGATGCTGGAGATCAGAGTTGAGTGTGTGTTGCTGGAAGAGCACAGCAGATCAGGCAGCACCCGAGGAACAGGAAAATCGACATTTCTGGCTGGAGCCCTTCATCAGGAATCCCTACAATGGATCTACTCTTTCCATCGGTAAGCTCAGAAAATCCTGACCATTACTACACCAATGACCAACTTATTTTACAGGTGAATTTTTTACTTAGGGAACACTTAAACCTTCCTCCATAAGGTCAAGAGTGGGGATGTGCAATCATCAGTGAACAATGTTCAGCACCATTCGTGAATCCTCAGATACTGAAGCTGTCTATTTCCAAATTCAGCAAGACTTGGACAAATATTCAGCTTGGGTTGAAAAGTGGCAAGTAACATTTGTGGCACACAAATGCCAGGTAATGACCATCTCCAACAAAGAGAATCTAATCAGTGCCCCTTGACATTCAATGGTATTACCATTGCTATATCCCCCACTATCAACATCTTGGAGTTTGTCTATGTGAATTTTAAGGCTGTACACAAAGGCAGTTTTTGGACACCCCTATTTGTACTAATGCTCTTAACCCTTCATTCATGGATGCAGTCATTTTAAGGGTGTGCACCCACCTGTCAAATGAATTTGAGGAGTGTCTGAGTGGGATTTGTTTCAGAATTGTTGGCAATACAAGTTCATAGACACTTAGGATCGCAGCCTTCACCTGTTCCTAACTAGCAGAACTCTCGGCAGGTAACATAGAATAAATCTCATGTGCATTTCCTACTCGCAGAGCATGTATCTTAAGTGTCCAAGGTTCTGCTGGTCATTTTAACTGACTAGACAGTTTCACAAAGGCTGTGAAGAAGATTTCCACATCCTCTTCAAACTTGGGGACGAGTCAGGAAAATGTTAGGAAATTAAAGTTCTTTTTGGGCTAAGGTGATTTAAATTACCACTGGGTAAAGTCAATTCAAGCTGCCCCAATCTGTCTCAGTTCCCTTCTCTGCCTGTAATTCTTGCTCAAGCTGGAAAGTATGTTCCTCCACTCCTTTCTCTCCTGGAATTCTCTCTCTTTCTCTTTGATCTCCCCTTTCCTGTCTTATTCTTTTGCCTGAAACTCTACACTCCATGCTGCCAGGCAAATTTGAGTTACTTCATCTGTTTTAGATTCTGTATGCTCCACCTAATCAAATTCATGGTGAGGCCAAGATGCTCAGCTAGCTTTTTTAGTATCTTGAGGGCTTCTGTGCTTTATTGTGTATATTTAGTCCTACCTGCTTAGTTATAGCCTTCAGCTGTTCTATGTTAATGCTAATTTTAGTCAATTAATTGTTCATGTTGCACAAGTGCTTTTATATTATACCTTCTTTGGTTAGTATCCACAAAGATTATTGCTGTAATTTTTTTTGTTTTTGATTCAAACCTTTGGCTATCTCACTTTTCCCTGCTACTTCCAACTTTCTCTTAAAGTCAGAGTTGGCTCATTTACAATGAATTTATTCCAGCCTACAAGTCTGTCATGGACTGAATGTATGTGCTCCCTTACTGCCTATGTTTTGTGATTCTGTCTGCATCTCTGCTTACTGGGTATTGCCACCAATTACTAGGGTTGCTGGAAAATACTTGCAGCTACATTGATGGCTTCTGGGTGGAACTGCCTATGTTTCGTCAGGAAGAGGGGTGTGTGTGTGTGTGTGTGTGTGTGTGTGTGTGTGCGTGTGTGTGTGTGCGTGCGCCCTATGAAATGATTCCAATAGTGAGCTTTGATGAGTTTAAAAATGAACCGGGTTTTTATTCTCACGCACTTGCTCGGGATTTAAAGAGCAAACACACACCCCATTACAGTCTGAGTTTCCTGTCTAACAGAACTATAGCTCCTTGTATAGTTTTACTGCTCTTAAGTCAAAGTGAAGGTCTTGTGAAGCAGGTTTCTGGTAATTGACCTTTTGGAGATCGGTTCTCAGAGTAACTTTAACCGAAACAAGTTAGAGGAGTCCTCAATTCTATCTGCATCTCTGCTTACTGGGTATTGCTACTAATTACCAGGGCTGCTGGAAAATACTTGCAGCTACATTGATGGCTTTTCAGGTGGAACTGTCTGCAAACATCTTCCAGCTAATTTTAAAAGTAGACAGCATCATGACTCACTCATGTGATTTCTTAATATGTCAATCATTTTCTGAAAAAGTGAGTAGTATTTGAGTAAATTACATATCTCATAGAACACAGAAAATTACAGTGCAGTACAGGCCCCTCAGCCCTCGATGTTGTGCTGCTCTGTGAAACCAATCTGAATCCCATCTCACCTAAACTATTCCATTCTCGTCCATATGTCTATCCAATAACTATTTAAATGCCCTTAAAGTTGGCGAGTCTATTACTGTTGCAGGCAGTGCGTTCCACATCCCTACTACTCCCTGAGTAAAGAACTTACCTCTGACATCTGTCCTATATCTATCATCCCTCAATTTAAAGCTGTGCCCCCTCATGCTAGCCATCACCATCCTCGGAAAAAGGCTCTCACTGTCCACCCTATCTAGCCCTCTGATTATCTTATATGTCTCAATTAAGTCACCTCTCCACCTTCTTCTCTCTGATGAAAACAGCGTCAAGTCCCTCAGCCTTTCCTCGTAAGACCTTCCTTCCATACCAGGCAACATCCAAATAAATTTCCTCTGAACACTTTCCAAAGCTTCCACATCCTTCCTATAATGCGATGACCAGAACTGTACGCAGTACTCCAAGTGCGGCCACACCAGAGTTTTGTACAGCTGTAGCATGACCTTATGGGTCCGAAACTCAATCCCTCCACCACTAAAAGCTAACAAACTGTATGCCTTCTTAACAACCCTATCAACCTGGGTGACAACTTCCAAGGATCTATGTACCTGGACACCGAGATCCCTCTGCTCATCTACACTACCAAGAATCTTACCATCAGCCCAGTATTTGCATTCCTGTTACTCCTTCCAAAGTGAATCACCTCACACTTTTCCGCACTAAACTCCTTTTGCCACCTCTCGGCCCAATTATTTATGTTCCTCTGTTACCTGCAACATCCTTCGGCACTATCCACAACTCCGTCCACCTTAGTGTCATCTGCAAATTTACTAATCCGTCCTTCTATGCACTCATCCAGGTCATTTATAAAAATGTCAAACAGCAGTGGACCCAAAACAGATCCTTGTGGTACACCACTAGCAGCTGAACACCAGGATGAACATTTCCCATCAACCACTACCCTCTGTCTTCTTTCAGCTAGTCAATTTCTGATCCAAACCGCTAAATCAACTTCAATCCCATGCCTCTGTATTTTGTGCAATAGCCTATCATGAGGAACCTTATCAAACACCTTACTGAAATCCATACACACCACATTAACTGCTTTACCCTCATCCACTTGTTTGGTCACCTTCTCAAAGAACTCAATAAGGTTTGAGAGGCACAACCCACCCTTCACAAAACCGTGTTGACTATCCCTAATCAACTTATTCCTTTCTTGATGATTATAAATCCTATCTCTTATAACCCTCTCCAACACTTTACCCACAACTGAAGTAAGGTTCACTGGTCTATAATTAACAGGGTTGTCTCTACTCCCCTTCTTGAACATTTGCTATCCTCCAGTCTTCTGGTACTATTCCTGTAGACAATGGCGACATAAAGATCAAAGCCAAAGGCTCGGCAATCTCCTCCCTGGCTTCCCAGACAATCCAAGGATAAATTCCATCTGGCCCAGGGGACTTACCTGTTTTTACACTTTCCAGAATTGCTAACACCTCCTCCTTTTGAACCTCAATCCCATCTAGTTTAGTAGCCTGTATCTTAATATTCTCCTCGACCACATTATCTTTTTCTAGTGTGAATACCGATGAAAAGTATTGATTTAGCGCTTCTCCTATCTCCTCTGACTCCACGCACAACTTCCCACCAGTATCCTTGATTGGCCCTAATCTTACTCTAGTCATTCTTTTATTTCTGATATACCTATAGAAAGCCTTAGGGTTCTTCTTGATCCTATCTGCCAACAACTTCTCATATCCCTTCCTGGCTCTTCTTAGGTCTCTCTTTAGGTCGTTCCTGGCCAACTTGTAACTTCAAAGTTTGTGAGAAGATTTGTAGCTCGGGTGCTCGTTGCTGTGGTTCTGTTCGCCGAGCTGGAAATTTTTGTTGCAAACGTTTCGTCCCCTGTCTAGGTGACATCCTCAATGCTTGGGAGCCTCCTGTGAAGCGCTTCTTGTAACTCTCAAGCACCCTAACTGAGCCATCACTTCTCATCCTAACATAAGCCGCCTCCTTCCTCTTGACAAGAGATTCAATATCCTTAGTAAACCATGGCTCCCGCACTCAACAACTTCCTCCCTGCCTGACCAGTACATACTTATCAAGGATCCGTAGTAGCTGTTCCTTGAATAAGCTCCACATTTCAATTGTGTCCATCCCTTGTAGTTTTCTTCCCCATTCTATGCATCCTAAATCCTGCCTAATTGCATCGTAATTGCTTTTTCCTCAACCATAACTCTTGCCCTGCAGTATATACCTATCCCCTTCCAACACTAAAGTAAACATAACCGAATTGTGATCACTATCACTAATAGATTATGGGTTTTAAGGCAGTCAGTGTCTTTGTTTCTGAATGACCCATTCAATTGACAGCTTTTTGATTGGTTTCAGGGAAAGCACTGGTTCACATCAGTCTGGGTGCTTCTCTCTGTCCTCTCAAGATGGGGGGAGCGATTCCAATCGATAAAAGAAGTTAGGTGATCTTGGGCAGCCATCCTTTCCATCCTATATGTACAGTTTTGAAATGTAAAATAAGTTTCAAGTCCAGAATAGGACTGAGCATGACAGTATTCCATATTACATCAGGGTTAAGTTCATCCACTGCAAAAAACAAATCAGTCATTTATATGGAAAATGGACTGTATTTTCGGCTTAACAGTAGCATGCTGTTAGTGGCAAATGAACACTCATAATGCTTCGTATGTTTCTCAGACATTTGAGATACCTTGCCACTCCAGAATAATCAGAGATATACTGGCACTTTTCAGGACTGAAAGTGATGGCTTTAGACGCATACACAGTGAAACAACCTCCAAATTCTTACTGGCCCAAAACCTCCAATCAGTGTTGGAACCGCTGCCTCTGACACTGACCAAGCAGAAAACTCTGCATTTAACTGGATACTTAAAAACTTCAACTTCTGACGCAGCATTCAGAAGAACTGTCTGGGTGCAGAAATCATGCAGAAAGCAATGAAAAGAATCAAGGCAGCTGGCACACCCCCTCTGTATGGCACTAGCTGCTTACAATAAGGCAACTTTAGATGTTTAGAGTGAACATAAGTGAATGGATGCACATCTGTGTGGATGAATGACTGAATGATAGATGGTTTGAGTGGATAGGTGGCTTGAAGGGAGAGCTAGGTAGAGGGGCAAGTGAGTTGGACTGTTAATGCTGCAGGAGGGGAAAATGTTGGCAAGAAATATAAATGACAATGCTTACAAGTACTGAGTAAGTTGGTCCAAATTTGTGTGCATGTTGAAAGAATAAATTTCTCCCAAATGGATCAGCTTTTCCAGGGCTTCATAGATGAAGATTATGCAGATGAGAGAAGCAAATGCTTCCTCAGTGAAACGAGTTATATAACAAACAAGAGAGCTTGCATCAGTGGCAACAAGCAAGATACACAGGAAAGATGTCCAAAGTCCAATATTCGCTCTCAAGGACAGGTAGGATAAATTGTAGTCCCTACAAAAAGGAAAGAGATAATCCAATTAAAAGAAATGCAAAATTAAGTCAAATAAGAGGAACATTCTGAATTCTAATGGTCATCTCGACATCAATGTCAGTTTACTAACTCAAGCTGTGCTAATCTTCCCTGCTGTAGAAGTGCATACAAAGCAAGTATGGTAGCTTTGCTAGAATAGGGGAGTGGGAGAAGATGCATTTAAATTGGGCAGACAACATAGTACAAATGTCTACAAAGTTTAGATCTGCAGTTTTAAACATTTATGTTAGGGTAGCAAATCTGTCAAGTCAGATAGAGTGCGGCTCAACAGGTTTTGCTCTAATATGATGAATGCTAATACATATTCTATCTTGCAGAAATTGATATATCTAACCAGTTTCCTTGTTTTAAGACTGAATGTTTTAGGATATTTTGTATTGGAGGTGAAATATCAGTAATGAGGAGTGGAGCACTTTGTGATCTCTTCTTTGGAACCCAATCAAATACTTCTATGGCAAGGGTGAAATTTGCATTCAAGGCACCCTAATCTCTCAAAATAGGCTCTTACTTCAGCAGTCATCCTTAGGATTCTCCTATTGATTTTCCTTATTCCATTTTAAGAAGTATGAACTGGAACTCAGCTCAGATGGGATCCTTCTAGTCAACACAGAGACTGTCATCTCCTTGGCCTAAGGTGAATTTGTATCTAGGTAGTATAAGATTTGGACCGAAGGTTGGTGCCCATCATAATTAGTCAGACCTAACTAGGAAAGATGCTGAGGCATCTGCATTCTGAACAGTAATTAGTACAGCCTGTTAATGATTTACACAAGGTACTTAAGACATCACCATCTTCATCGGAGGCTAAGCAGGAAGTCCTTCCCATATGACCTCTGATATCACATAAGGTGAAGTTACTCCCATTCCAAACCTTTCAAAACTTCTCATACTACACCTCTTAAGTCTTTGTCCCAATTATTTTGCTGATATTCATTTTTGTAATCATATTTGAATACTACCTCATCTATTCCACACTTTTCCCATATCATTGACTATATCTCCACTAGAATAAAAATGTTAACTTGTGCTTCAGGTTTGTTGTCTAATCTTGAAGCAACCCTTTAGAATTTTTCTTCTCCATAATTCCCCATCTTATGTCAAATTTGGGGGTCCATTGTTTTGTTTAAATCTTCATGGCAGAAAAAAGTCTTCTAAATTCAATTCTTCATTTCTAAAGTTATTAGCTGTATCTGTTTCGTTCTTTAAACTTTTTTTTCAGTAAAGGAATTTCTTTCTTGTTTCGGACTCTCTCTATGACTTTTTTTATTCTTATTTTTTACAGTGGGCTTGTTCTGCGTTGAAATTCTTCAATCATTTTAAAAGTTTTACTTAACTTCTGAAAGATCAACCTTCTTTTTCTCTGTGCTTCCAGCAGTATTTTAAATGGTCATCTTTATAAGAATTGTATTCTAAACTGGGATATGTCTCGCTGACCTGTTTCTGCCTCATGTTTCTGTTGGGATTTAAATTTTGGGTAACCATTTAGCTTGAGTATTCTGCACCACTTCCTAAACTTTTTTTCTTTTTTCATTAAGCCTGTGTATGTTCTATAACTAATCCTTAAACTTCAGCTCACTGGCTGAAACCTAGCATCAGGTCCTTCTGGTAAGAAAAGATTTTGTGCTTTCTGTGCTTCTCTCTTCAAATCTATTGTTAGTTCTTCTTGGGGGGAAAAGAAATGATTGAACCTATTTTAAGTTGGCTCCACTACAGCAGGTAGTGGAATTTGCTAGGTAATAAATCTATAAATCTATATTCTCAGTAATAGTGCTCATGAGACTATTATCAATTGTTACAAAACCTCATCTGCTTCAGTAATGTCCTTATTGTGAAAGAAATCTGACACCTTTACTGAATTTAGCTAACATGTGACTCCAAACCCAAATGCAGTTGACTCTGAAATGGCTCATCAAGTCACTCCGTTTCAAAGGCATTTAGGGATAAGCAACAAATTCTGGTCTTGCCAGCAACATCTCCAAGTTGTGGATGAAAATAAATCACAACCCCCATATAATCTCCATGTCAACCCATGCTGCTATGGCACTTTAAAGCTCCTATTCCCTCCACCAGCAACCATGGATCTTTGCTAATTTGTTTTTGTTCCCCCCCCCCCCCCCCCACCCTCCATGGCCCTTGATTAGCGTTCCTTCTGATTTTCTTTCTGATGCATGGACCTCTGAAATCTGTGCGTGACAGCAACTTCTAGAACTTTAAGTCACTGCTGTGATTGGCATGCTGACACTGATCCCCATGCATGGAACTTTAGATCAGCACAGTTTCAAGGGAATGTTGCCCTTGATAGTCCTTATGCCAACCTATGCTCTAGTACCCAAACCTATGGTCTTTTATAGCCTGTCTGCCAACCTATGCCCTCCACCCACATGGCTCTTTATATTCTCTATGCCAATAGTGCCAATTCATGCATCATCTCCACTCCACCACCCTTTGCCATTACACTTATCATGCAAACCCACCCAGTATTCAACATGAGGACACCTCAGGATACATACTGAGACAAGATAAAATAAAACTTTTAAGCATGTTTTGAGAATTCACTATGTTTAAAAAAAAATACTCATTGATAAACACCCATTCACTATGCTTATCTTCCTTTCATCTCTTAGGAAAACAAATATTTGAATTCATAATCCTATCTCAAATGGTCTATAATCACTTAAAGCTGTCAATCAAACTATGAACCAAGAGACCCCGGCTATGATAATGAAAACTAAGTCATGCAGTGCTAATCCTGTAATCATAGCCCTCTCACTTGCTAAAATATTTAAAAATATTTTAAAGTGGTAGGAACTTTAAATGCCTTGACAGCTTAACAGCTCTGTTATCAGTTCCTGGTTACAGCTCAAATGTGTTTATGGACTGTTTACGTATATCTGTTTCAACTATTCACAATCCCAAAGGGTACCTGACCTCCCTCAAAAGTGTCCTGCAACCATATCCATAAAAGTATCTTACCTCTTCAAAAGGCTACACAATTAATTCAAGCAAATCTGCATAGTTTAGACCAAGCCTAATCTGCATGCCATCTTTTCCAGTCCTGGCTGATGAAAAACATAAATGACTGGAGGCAGCTGCTGTTTGATATTGGCAGTTGCTGCCATGAACCTGATATACAATATGGAATCTCTCCATACTCTCCTTGCCCCTGCAAAAATGTTAGCTGCCATGTTGAAAGGCAGAGCTTTGAGAGCCACTTTCACAATGACATGAAAGCTCTCCATATCATAAAAGTTCAGCCTGTGTATTGATGAGTACAATGTGGGGAACTAATGGGAAAGGCACAGAGTGTGACAATATAATGAAACCAAATATATACAGGTAAAATGACAAGAGCTGAAGCATGGTTGTATCTGCTAATAATTATGTTTCTGCACCTAGTTGGCTTAACAAGTTTTCCTTCCAACACTAAAAATTACAACAAAACTTTGAAAAACAATCTGAACTGTACAGAAGAAAAATGTGGTGTTCAAATTGTTTGATTAATTTAAACAGATTACTGATGTCAGGATTTGTTTCTTTGAGCCAAAGCTTTTCAAAATGAAGTTTCAGGCTCTGGAATTTTGAGGTTTGTAAGACAATCCAATTTCTGTACTATTCCAAATTGAGAGCTGGCTTACTGGCACGCTATTTTATTAAATGTTTCTAAACAAAAATATGTTCAACAATGTTAGTACAGTTTTGATTTGGGTAGCTGGTGTGGTCTTCCAGACATTGGCACATGTGGATGTTCTAATATTTGAAGGGGTCTCTTGGAACTTGTCAATGGTTACATAGGCTTTTTCACTCAGAGGAATACTGGTTCAAGTAATACGCACCCTGCATTGCTTTGCAGCTTTATAAATGCCTCCAAACAGTAACTTACTTGCAGAATTTGAATAAAATCTTTTCAAACACCAGCACAGGACCTGTACTGCCCAGAATAGTAAGAGGTTGGCCAGCAAAGAGAGAATATGCTATTCCTGTCATGGAAGCCCCAAACAGAGACTCAATTGCACTCTGAAAAAGATGAAAAATATATGTAACCATGACCGAAACAGATAAATTCATTGAAGGAAGTAGGACAAGTCAAAAATACTAAGTCCAAACTGACATCCTGGGCTTTATAAATACCTGGATGCATACATCATATTCGCAAGAAAATTATACTAACTTTTCACTGGTTTACCCCAGTTAGAGCATTGTATCCAGTTCTGGGCGTTGTACTGTAGGAAGCTGTCAAAACTTTGGAGATGGTGCAAAGGATATTTACGAGAACAGTACCCAATATTTGGTAACTCAGTTATGTGGAGAGGTTAAAGTATATGGGAGCAGAGAAGGTTGAAGGGAGATTTAATAGAGGCATTCAAAATTCTGAGGGTGATTTGATAGAATAAATAAGGAAAAAACTTTCAGAAGGATTAGTAACCAAAGAAAACATAATTAAGATGACAGGCAAGACATAAAATACAGGAAGGGAGTGAAGAAAATAGATTTTAAGAAAGTTATAACCTGCAATGATTTGAAAGGTGGTGGAAGCAGACTTAATAGTAACTTTTTCTAGAGGGGATTGAACATGCACAGTGGAACTACATGTTGGGGTCCAAAAAGTGAAGTAATCATATAGGTGAATTATGTTAATAAGATAACTTTTATTTTTTCCTATTTTTAACTAGCAAAATGACAATTTAACTAAAGATTTACCTCTTTTGGGAACCATGAGGCACCCATGCAAAAAGTGAATTATGGTATTTGAATCACATGATAATTGACTTCCATTGTACTTGAAAATAAGAAATTTGCAAGGCTATGGAAAGAAAGTGTGAGAAACTAATTAGACAGCTCTTTTAAAAAGTCTGTGCAGATTTGGGGTGAATGACCTCTTTCTATTCAGTAAAATTAGAGGACTGGTTATAAAGAGATTATTGTACAAGTAGGATATAACCAAGCAGCCATTTAAAAAAAAATAATATCTGACAGTCAACTACTTGCTGCATAAGATCACAAGAGATAGTAGCAGAAACAATGTCCCCAAGCAGAAAATAAGATGCTGTTTTTTCAGCTTTCTCTGAACTCTGCTGGAGCACTGCAGCACACCTGAGACAGAGATGTTGGTCAGGGAACAGGGTGGTATGTTAAAGTGGCAGACGACTGGAAGTGCAGGGTCTTGTTTGAGGGCAGAACGTAGATGTTCTGTGAAGCAGTCACCCAGTCTATGCTTCATTTCTCCAATGTAGAGAAGACCACATTGTAAGCAGTAAATGCAGTAGACTAGACTGTGAGAAGTGCAGGAGAAAGTGAGGTCTGCAGATGCTGGAGATCAAAGTTGAAACTTTGATCTCCAGGCAATCTCATCTACTGCATTTGCTGTTCACAAAGTAATCTCCTCTACATTTGGAAAACAAAGCATAGCTTGGGTGACTGCTTCACAGAACATCTACGTTCTGTCCTGCAAAAAAGACTGAGCTTCCAGTTGCCTGCCACTTCAACACACCACCCTGTTCCCTGGCCAATACCTCTGTCTCAGGCGTGCCGCAGTGTTCTGGTGAAGCTCAGCATAAGCTGGAAGAGCAACCTCATGTTTTGCTTGGGGACCCTGCAGCCCTCTGGACTCAATATAATATTGAGTTCAATAATTTTAGGGCTTGAACTCTCTGATGTCCTAACCCCCTACCACACACACCAGGCCTAGTTATCACAGTGTGCCATGGCAGACTATCTCTTGTTAGCCACTAAGTCTCCATTAACAGTTGTTCACCTTCCTAGCCAGATCGTTATGCACTCCTTTATCTATCCAACTGTTCTCTCCCTATGGGCTCTATCCCCACCTATCATTTACTCATTACCCCCTCCCCTCACACCTTCTGCACATACACTGAAAATTTTCTAGCTACCATCAGTTCTGTGGAAGGGTGACCAGACACAAAACATTAACTCTAATTTCTCTTCACAGATGCTGCCAGACCTGCTGAACTTTTCCAGCAATTTCTGTTTTTGCTTCCCATTTGTTACTGTAACTGAATAAGTCAAACTCCATTGTTAATCTAGATTTTAGCAGGGCTTTAGAGATTGTATTTTATTATTCCACTGATTTTTCTGTGGAAGCAATAAACCAGTGACCTCAACCTCTGTCTTAACTTTTATAAGCTTTCCTCATCTCCTGTAATGATGTGCACAGTCTCAGAATTTGACAAGTTGTTTAAAGTTTAAGAATTTCAAGAATATGACATTTCAAGAATATGATCATTGGTTAAACAATACATAGCAGCGCTGCTAATGCACATCATTACTTTGAATTAATTCAAGTCTCATAATCACTGTTAGTAATACATTTAGCATTCGCGTGCATAGAATCATAGAATAGCTACTGTACAGGAGGCCATTCAGTCCATTGTGTATCTGCCAGATCTTTGCAAGAACATAGTTATTCCTATCATTCTTGGCCAATCCCCACCACTACCTTTTACTCAGCTCTACAACATTTACTTTTTAGGTGCATATCCAATTCTCTTTTGAAAGCCTCAATTGAATCTGCCTCCACCATACTCACAGGCAGTGCATTTCAGATTCTGGACACTTTTTTAAAAAATTCATTTGCAGGAGGAGGGCTAGGCAGCATTTTCCTATTTGCCCAGAGGGCAATTGAGAGTCAACCATATTGCTGCGGGTCTGGAGTCGCATATCGGCCAGACCAGGTGAGGATGGTAGTTTCCTTCCCTGAAAGACATTAGTGAACCATATGGATTTTTCTGACAATTGACAAGGGATTCATGGTCATTATTATATTCTTCATTCTAGATTGTTATTTGAATTGAAATTTCACCACCTACCGTGGCAGGATTTGAACCCAGGTCCCCACAACATTTTCTGGATCTCTGGGTTAACAATCCAGCAATAATACCACTTGGCCATCACCTCCCTGATGTAGAGTCATACAGTCATACAGCATGGCTAAAGATACTTTGGTCCGAATAGTTCACGCCGACCATGCCCCCAAATTAAACTAGTCCCACCTGCCTGTGTTTGCCCTATATTCCTCTAAAACCTTCCTATTCATGTACTTATCTAAATCTCTTTTAAATGTTGTAACTCTATCTGCATCCGCCACTTCCTCTGGCAGTTCATTCCACACACTAGCTACTCCCTGTGCAAAAAAAGCTGCCCCCTTGTGTCCTTTGTAAATCTTTCTCTTCTCACCTTAAAAATATACTCCCTAATTTTGAACTCCCCCCACCCCAGGGAAAAGACCCTTGTCATTCACCTTATCTGTGCCCATCATGATTTTAGAAACCACGGTAAGCTCACCCCTCAACCTCCTATGCTCCAATGTAAAAGTTCCCAACCTAGGTTTTTCCTCATGTCACCACTGTTTCTTTAGACAATCCCCTTAAACTGGCATCCTCTGGTTCTTGGTTCTTGACTCTTCCGCCAATGGGAACAGTTTTTCTGCATCTAGTCTGGGTAGACCACCGTGCCCCCCTCCCCCCTCACCATGAATTTTAAAACCTCTACCAAATCTCCTCTCAACCATCTTCTAGAACAATCCCAACTTCTCCAATCTATTCACAAAACTCAAATTGGGAAGATAACAGCCTAGTGGTATCATCACTGGACTGTTAATCCAGAGATCCAGGTAATGTTCTGGGATTCCGGGTTTGAATCTTCAAATTTGAATTCAATAAGAAAATCTGGAAATAAGAGTCTAATGATTGTTGGAAAAACCCAACTGGTTCACTAATGTCTTTTAGGGAAGGAAAGTGCTGTCTTGCCTGGTCTGGCCTACATGTGACTCCCAACCCACAGCAATGTGGTTGACTCTTAACTGCTCTCTGGGCAAGTAGGGATGGGCATTTAATGCTGGCCTAGCCATTGACATCCTAAGCCTGTTAATGAATTAAAAAAAAACAGATTCTCATACATCTTTTTTGTACCCCTCTCTACAGCTTTCAAATTCTCCCAAAAATGGGGTCATAACATGCCATGATATCTCAGATTAGGCCAAAGCAATGTTTTTTAAAAATCATTTGTAAAGTTTATAAAGAACTGAAGACAGGAAATAAGAGAGAAATCCATTTAGCTACATCTCTCTACCTGCCACATTTACATTCTTCACAGAATCCCGTCAGTGTGGAAACAGGCCATTTGGCCCAACAAGTCCATACTGACCCACCAAACAGCATCCCACCCAGACCCATTCCCCTACCCTATTACTTTACATTTACCCCTGACTAATATACCTAGCCTACACATCCCAGAACACTATGGGGCAATTTCCCATGGCCAATTCACCTAATTTGCACATTTTTGGACTATGGGATGAAACCAGAGCATCCAGAGGAAACCCACGCAGACACTGGGATAATGTGCAAACTCCACACAGTCAGTCACCTGAGGCTGGAATCAAACCTTGGACCCTGGCGCTGTGAGGCAATAGTGCTCACCACTCAGCCACCTTGTAGAATGTTTGTTTTTTTTATTGGTTGGATGGATTGCACGTCCATAAGATATCTGTACAACCTTTCTATCAATCTACTTGGATAGAAAGAAAATCAAACCGGTTCAATTGTCAGTATATAATTCTTCATGCCTGATTTTCCTTTCTGTGCTCTGCCCAGACAATGCATTATATCCAGTGTATTAAGACATAAGTCTACTTTATTGCAGATGACACATTTAATGATCTAGTGACAAGATCAACATATAATCAAGATTTCTTTTTTAAAATCACACTAAACACTTGTACAGATTTGCTTTTTCTTAAGTAATCACTGTTGTTGAAAGTTCTCCAATTATTTACACATCTCAAATTTTCAAAAGTTGAATTTCTATATGTCGACTTAAAAAAATGAAAACAAGTTCTCTTGTGTGTTGCCTGAGGCATTATTATTTTTCTGTAAAGTATGAGCGATCTAAATGCACCAACATCCTCAATGATCTTACTATGCGTCCTTCTGTTGCTTCGCCCAAGAGGCCACCAAATGTAATTACAGGAGACATGCAGGCACAGTACAGGAATAGGAAGGATGCCACACACTGTAAACTGAAGGCATCCCTAAAATCACTCCAGAAACAGGGAATCTTCCGTTTGACATCAAGGATCAAGCCTCCAAATAGCCTGGTAGAAAGGAAATAATTCACTTTAAATAAAACATTTCCACTAATTCATTGCCTATTTAGTACTTATTTATTTCATACTACAAGCAATTTATAACAACTCAAACAGATATGATTAAATTGTTTCACAAAACGTTTGTTTCAAATCCAACCCAATATCGACAGCTTGATAATACTCCACATCAGAAACTTAATATTGCCAACTTCAACGGCTCTCAATGCGACAAACTTAAAAGGGAACTTAGACCTCAAATAAAATTGGACATTTGTTGAAATTAGATTAATGTTGCTAAAGTGAGCAGAAATGATGAAAATAATGCTGAATATCTAGAGCAAGTAAGTCAGCAGAGTTCTAATGAACAGCCCCAACTATTATTAATATACTGCCAGTATATTAAATCAATATGTTGGTTTCCAGTTTTCAAAAGGCAATGTTTGAAGACCATACTTTGTATTTTTTTAATTCATTTGTGGGATGTGGATGTCACTGGCTGGGCCAGCTTTTATTGCCCATCCCTAGTTGCCCTTGAGAAGGTGGTGGTGAGCTGTCGTCTTAAACCGCTGCAGTCCACCCATTGTGGATTGACACTCAATGCCATTAGGGAGAGAATTCCAGGATTTTGGCTCAGTGACAGTGAAGAAACGGTGATATATTTCCAAGTCAGGATGGTGAGTGGTGTTCCAAAGTAACTGCTGACTTTGTCCTTCTAGATGGAAATGATCATGGGCTTGGAAAGTGCTGTCTAAGGATCTTTGATAAATTTCTGCAGCATATCTTGTAGATGGTACACATTGCTGCTACTGGGTGTCGGTGGTAGAGGGTGTAAATGTTTGTGGATGCGATGTCAATCAAGTGGGCTGTTTTTTTTCTGGATGGTGTCAAGCTTCTTGAGTACTGTTGGAGCTGCACTCATCCAGGCAAGTGGGGATTATTCCATCACACTCCTGACTTCTGCTTTGTAGATGGTGGACAGGCTTTGGGGAGTCAGGAGGTGAGTTACCTACTGCAGTATTCCAAGTCTCTGACTTGTTATTGTAGCTACTGTGTTTATGTGGCAAATCCATTTGAATTTCTAATCAATGGTAACCCTAAGGATGTTGAGAGTGGGGGATTCAGTGATGGTTACATCATTAAATATCAAAGGATGGTGGTAAGATTGTCTCTTGTTGAAGACGGTCATTACATTGTATTTGTGTGGCATGAATGTTAATTGCCACTTATCAGCCCAACACTGGATATTGTCCAGATCTTGTTGCATTTCAACATGGACACTTCAGTGTTTGAGCAGTCATGAATGGTGCTGAACAATGTGCAGTCATCAAAGAACATCCCCATGTCTGAGCTGATGATGGAGGGAAGGTCATTGATGAAGCAGTTGAAGATGGTTGGGCCAAGGACACTGCCCTGAAGAACTCCTGCAGAGATATCCTGGAGCTGAGGTGACTGACCTCCAACAAACATAACCATATTCCCATGTGCCAGGTATGGCTCCAATCAGTGGAGAGTTGGCCTCCTGATACCTGCTGATTCCAGTTTTGTTAGGGTTTCTTGATGCCACACTCAGTCAAATGCAGCCTTGATGTCAAGGGCTGTCACTCTCCCCTCCCCTCTGGAATTCAGCTTTTTTGTCCATGTTTGAACCAAGGCTGTAATGAGTCAGGATCTGAGTGGCCCTGGCAGAACCCAAACTGGGCATCACTGAGCAGGTCATGTCTTTGCAAATGCTGCTTGATAGCAATGATGATGACACCTTCCATCACTTTACTAATGATCGAGAGTAGACTGATGGGTCAGTAATTCGTTGGATTGGATATGTCCTGCTTTTTATGCATAGGACATACTTGGGCAATTTTCCACATTGTTGGATAGATGATAGTGTTGTAACTGTACTGGAACAGCTTGGCTAGGGGAGTGGCAAGTTCTGGAGCACAGGTCTTCAGTACTATTGCTGGAATGTTGTCAAGGCCCGTAGCATTTGCATCATCCAGTGCCTCGAACCATTTCTTAATTTCATGCGGAGTGAATAAAATTAGCTGAAAACTGGTATCTGTAATGTTGAGGACGACTGGAGGAGGCTCAGATGGATCATCCACTGGGCACTTTTGGCTGAAGATTGCTGCTAATGCTTCATGACCTTTTGCACTCCTGTGTTGGGCTCTTCCATCATTGAGGATGGGGATATTTGTGGAGCCTCCTATTCCAGTGAGGTGTTTAATTGTCCATTCATGACTGGATGTGGCAAGACTGCAGAGCTTAGACCATAAGATATAGGAGCAGTAGTTAGGCCATTCAGTCCATCGAGTCTGCACTGCCATTCAATCATAGGTGATAAGTTTCTCAATTCCATTCTCCCACTTTCTCCCTGTAACCTTTGATCCCCCTGATACTCAAGAACCTATTGATCTCAGTCTTAAATATACACAATGACCTGGCCTCCACAGCCTTATATGGTAATGAATTCCATAGATTCACCACTCTCTGGTTGAAGAAGTTTCTCCTTGTCTCCATTCTGAAAGGTCTTCCCTTTACTCTGAGGCTGTGCCCTTGGGTCCTAGTCTCTCCTACCAATGGAAACATCTTCCCAACATCCACTCTGTCCAGGCCATTCAGTATTTTTTATGTTTCAATTAGAACCCCCCTGATCCTTCTAAACTTCATCGAGTATAGACCCAGAGTCCTCAAACGTTCCCCATATATTAAGCTTCGTATTCCTGGGACCATTCTCATGAACCTCCTCTGAACAAACTCCATGGCCAGTACATCCTTCCTGAGATATGAGGCCCCAAACTGTACATAGAACTCCAAATGTAGTCTGACCAGATCCTTATAGAGCCTCAGAAAGACATCCCTGCTTTTATATTCAAGTACTCTCAAAACAAATGCCATCATTGCATTTGCCTTCCTAAATACTGACTCAACCTGCACGTTTACCTTGGTAGAATCCTGGACTAGAACTTCCAAGTCTCTTTGCACTTCAGATATCTTAATTTTCTCCCCATTTAGAAAGTAGTCCATGCCTCTATTCTTCCTACCGAAGTGCATGACCTCACACGTTCCCATTTTGTACTCTGTCACTTCTTTGCCAACTCTCCTAACCTGTCCAAGTCTTTCTGCAGCCTCCCTGCCTCCTCAATACTAACTGTCCCTTGACCTATGTTTGTATTGTCTGCAAACTTAGCCAGAATGCCCTCAGTTCCTTCATCTGGATCATTAATGTTTAAAGTGAAAAGTTGTAGTCCCAACACTGAGCCTTGCGGTACACTACTTGTCACCGGCTGCCATCCTGAGAAGGACCCTTTTATCCCCACTCTCTGCTTTCTGCCAGACTGCCATGCTTCTATCCATACCAGCAGCTTGCCTCTAACACCATGGCCCTTTACCTTACTCAATAGCCTCCTGTGCGACGCTTTGTCAAAGACCTTCTTGAAGTCCAGGTAGATAACATCCATTGGCTCTCCTTACTCGTTACTCCATTGCTCGTTACTGCTTAAAATAGTTCTAGCAGATTTGTCAGGCATGACCTCTCCTTGATGAAACCATGCTGACTTTGCCCTAGTTTATCATACACTTCCAAGTATTCAGAAATCTCATCTTTCACAATGGATTCCAGGATCTTACCCACGACCAAGTTTAAGCTAATCAGTCTGAAATTTATATACCTGTTGTCTTTCACTGTGTCTCACACCTGCACACACACCTGCACACACACATCATGGGTGCTGAGGAAAATATAAGCATTACCGCAGTAAGGCGGTAGTGTGGGGTAAAAAAAATACAAACGGGATTATGTTCGGGCCCGGTATCCCTGGAGAAGGAGCATGGGGTGTCTACCAACACTCTCGAGGTGTTCAGGGAGAGGTGGGTACCACAGGAAGTGGAGTGTCTTATTTCCCCCGCGACTCTATTTTGATTTAATCCCTACCCTGCCCCCTTCACTTTTTTTTAACATTTAGGCATTGCCCTTTGTTGAGAAGGGTTCTGCTTGTCACTGGCCACTCGGATGTTTCTTTTCTTCCTGGTGGTGGAATATGAATAAAGTTTTCTGCACTCGTTGTTTCTTCACTGTGTCCTACACCTACACGCACATGAAATGGGTGCTGGGCTAAATAAGCACTGCCGCTGTTAGGCGGTTAGGCGTTAGTGTGAGGATTTATATTAAAAGAACAGAAAAAAAACATACACAGAGGATCCTCAGTTCTGGTGACTGACACAGAGTTGGCTGGCCACTCAGCCAGTGTATTGTGGGGCAAAAGCAAGAAAAAAATAATAAATATATATAAACAGGGGACCCTTTTTGGTTTTCTTAAGGATCTTCTTTTCTGGTTTTGGTTGCACTTCAGCCCTATGCTCCTGATCATTGGGCACCCAGTGCAGAGGGGAGAGGGCAGGTCAGAGGATCAGTGGGTCTGCTCCTGGGCCTGACCAGGCTGGCCATTAACAGGTCTAGGCAGCAGGCCGTTGAGGAGGTCATTACAGCCGACTCCCTTCCCCTCTTCTGTGGTTATGGTCGGGCCTGGGGGTATTGGGTGCTGGGTTAAGAATTCAGTGTTTTGCATTGTTGTATGCTGTTTTCGGCTACACTGAGTTGTGTTGTCTGTTTTCTCCTGTGCCTGGGTGTGGGTGATGTATGAAGTGTTTGAAATTGTCCACTGTGGGCTTTTGCCTGCTGTAAACTTTGCGCTTAGGCACTGAAACGGACTTTTTTATGGACTTTGATCATTGTGGTACCTTTTAAAAAGACAGTAACCTGTGTAAAAACTCCACGTTTTACGTAGCGTGTTTGTTCTGTGAGATTTAGGGTATCTTATGGTCACGTCCCTACTTCTCTTGTGAATTATAATTGTTGTTGTATTATGTATAGCTTTGATTAAGAAAAGTACAAATGGAGGATTTCAAATCTCCTCAGTCCAGGGGACTGACTCTGAGCTGGCTGGGCCACAGCCAGTGTACAGTGCACATGTAAATAAAGGGTGACTTGGTGACGGATACTGGCCTCTCTGCAGTTATTTCAGAGGGGAAACAACTCTTCCAATTCAATATTGAAGTGTTTATGGTTTACAGATCGTTTTCAGAAATGCTGTGATTAAGATATGGAAGTGGCCTGGCATTTAAACAGCTTTAAAAATGTATGCGAAATTTTCAAGCCAGGAGAAGAACTTAAATAGCTATGCAAAAATTAATGAGAAAATTTTCTCAGACATTTATCTTATTATTTAAACAAACTTGAAAAAATAACTACTTTGCGATGGCCCTGGATATAGCTAGAAATAATTGAATATGCTCTTGATCATTGCAATATACCCTGAAATGAATTTAGAGGTTAAATGTAACGTAATAACTGAAGCTGTGGGTCTTGTACAGTTGGATTAAGGTTGGTGGCTACATCTGGTATGGGCACAAAGTATTGGCATTACATTTAATATAATCAAAAATTCTGTATTCTAATATTTACACACAGTGAAAATGTATTTCTGATGCAACTTCACATTGCTCGATATCAAAATTGTTAAAGATAGATCGGTTTTATGTTTTAAATGGTACTCTCAGTTCCCACCAAGTCTTTTTTTCTATGGGGGCAGGGGAAGAAAGAAATTTGAAGAATAGCTGAACATCCTGGTGGTGGAATGTTTGCATGCATGAGAGCTGGGATTTAAATCTCAGCAGATGAGATTGCTTCTCAACCACAAAACTGAAAGCCTACAGCAAATATCACATCTATACATTGACTACAGAAATGTCATTTGGCTGAAATCTAAAAATTTTCAAAAATAAAAGGGAAAGAGAAAGAGAGACTGGGGTGTTGAATGTGACTAGAGATTGACAGGTTACATTACAAATAAGATATCCAACCATTTAAGCATGTTCATTAAACTGTAACTGACCTTCCTGTGCGCAGCAGTTCAGGACCACTGTGTCCCACTTGTGGCTCAGGTTCAACATGGCAAGCATTACCGTTTGGGATGCCAGGCTGTTTCCGTTTCTCCTATTGTACATAACAGAAGTATGAGTTAGACTGATAGCACAGTGAATCATCTCCTGGTGACTATACGTATGGAGATAATCAATGCAGGCACTCTCCACACCTTCAAAGTGGTTGAACAGAACCTTGAACAGTCAAGGGTGATATAGTGGTAACATTGGGTGATTTGGTAGCACCAGCAAACCAAAGGCTCAAGCTTATAATCGAGGGATCTGGTTTCAAATCCCACTAAAGTGGAATTCAAATTCAGTTATTAAAATATGAAATTGAAACATTGACTGGGATTTTCTATTTTTGAGTTAGTGATTGTGAGTGATGCTTCATTCACCAACAATAAAATCTACCAAATCAAGTGCCGGTCAAGCACCTGAGTAGTCACTGAGGAGACCTGTGTCCCTATACATACAACTTTAAGACAGTGAAACCTGAACCACAAATTAGCACAATAGCACACAAGCTCTCTTGCACACAAGGACCATGTTCTTAATCCTCTTTCTTGTGCATTCCTGGAAGAATGAAATATAAACATGTCTTTTGACCAGAGCTCCCTTTCTTTCAATTCATAATGCCCATAGTCTGGGACAAAACCCGCAGATGATCACACGTCAGTTTTTTTAATGGTATCTTTTCCTTTGAAATGTTGTTGTTTGACATTCCCTTGACACTCTTCAGGTGCAACATTCTATGATTCCTCTCGGGACTCAGTGTGATCCACAAAAGGATTTTTGACAACCACTGAACTTACATCCTTGGCCATTTTTTGGTTTGTATGTCTTCCTTTAAAAAAATACATGCCGTCCTTAAAATTTCAATACAGAGGAACCTTGATTATCCGAATGAGATGAGCGGGCACTATTTCATTCAGATAATCGATTATTTGGATAATTGATTTTTCTTTAAACAAGGGAAGCCATACTGATCAAATGCTGTGCTCTACCAGAGACTTTGTTTAAATCTATAATTTTAATGAGTCTGTCATTTAAACAAACTCATCCTTGCAGTCTGCAAATTACAGGTTAAAATGAGAAGGACTTAGCATCACATAAATACTGTATATCTAATCCCAGCATCAAACAAGGTCCCGAACAGCTTCTACAATCACAAGAGCATTTGTCAGTTTCCGGGAACTCAGTCTCGCGATAGAAAGACGGAAGCATTGCCTCGTGCATGCGTTTACGTTCGTGGCCATTTTGTTTTTAATGAACGGCCCGGTAAAGTGACAGGAATACCCCGTGCTGTAAAACACTTACTTTTGCAAAGGGCTGTGTAACAACCCTTACCTAAAAAATATCCAATTGCTGATGCTTGAGCTGCTTGTGTTTCTTTGTTCTTGCCAGCGTTTTCACTGGTTTATAAAATTATGAGGGGTATGGATAGGATAAATAGACAAAGTCTTTTCCCTGGGGTCAGGGAGTCCAGAACTAGAGGGCATAGGTTTAGGGTGAGAGGGGAAAGATATAAAAGAGACCTAAGGGGCAACTTTTTTACGCAGAGAGTGGTACGTGTATGGAATGAGCTGCCAGAGGATGTGGTGGACGCTGGTACAATTGCAACATTTAAAAGGCATTTGGATGGGTATATGAATAGGAAGGGTTTGGAGGGATATGGGCCGGGTGCTGGCAGGTGGGACTAGATTGGGTTGGGATATCTGGTCAGCATGGACGGATTGGACCGAAGGGTCTGTTTCCATGCTGTATATCTCTATGACTCTATGTTCTTCAGTACAGGTAAATCAAATACACTTACCTCTTTGATGTAACGTTTTTGTGGGACCTTGAAATCTTCTTTGGTTAATCCGAAATTCGGATAATCGATATTTGGATAATCGAGGTTCCTCTGTATATCCTAAGTAATTTGGGGCTCTGATTCATTTTCGTGACACTTCCCCCCAAGTGATGAATGAAATGACAGCAATTTTGATTTCATTACAAAAGGAGGAATATGGTTAAATATAAACAACGATACATTCTCACAGACATTAATTCTCTCAGCCTTGATCAACATTATTTTCTCAGTTCTAACTGGGTCTCTTCAAGTTCTAGTCAGGGCGTCCACAATGACATTTGATTTCCTGGCAATGTGATTGATTTTTAAGGTGATAAAATGGAGGAACAAAATCCAAACAGAATAACTTGGTGTTTTAGATCTTAAACATTTTCAAAAAAGTTAACGACTTGCGGTCAATAGAGACTGATCTCTCTGGACCCATTTTGGGCATAAATGTCAAAGTGTCTGACAGTCAGCCATGAACCTAGGGTTTCCGTCTCCACTGTGAAGTACAGTCTCTGATATTTGCAATTTTCTGTAGAAGTACTTGATAAGCCTCTCTATTTCAGGTTCATCCTCCTGAAGGAGAACACCCTCTATCCTGATGTCACTTGCATCGATGGCTACCTTAAATGCTTGTTTAAAGTTTAGAGCTGCAAGCACAGGCTAATTTGTAGAAATGGCATTGAGATTTTCAAAATCAACTTGGCATTTCTTAGTTCATACTACTTTGCTATTTTTGTAATAGATCTGTCACTGGCATGACTACTCTCAGACCATACAATATAAGAGCAGAATGAGGCCATTTGGCTCATTGAGTCTGCTCTGCCATTTGATCATGGCTGATATATTTCTCAACACCATAACTCTTGATCCCCTTACTAATCAGAACCTATCTATATCTGTCTTAAATATACTCAATGACCTGGTCTCCACAACCTTCGGTGGCAATGAGTTCCACAGATTCACCACTCTCTGGCTGAAGAAATCCTTCTTCATATCAGTTCTAAAGAGTCATCCCTTTACTATGAAGCTATGCCCTTGGGTTCTAATCTTTCCTACTAGTGGAAACATCTTCATGTCCACTCTATCTAGGCTTTTCAGTATTCTGTATGTTTCAGTGAAATTCCCCTTTCATCCTTCTAAACTCTGTCAAGTACAGGCCCAGAGTCCTCAAACGCTCCTCATATGATAAGCCCCTCATTCCCGGGATCTTTCTTGGAAACTTCCTCTGGACCTGACCAAGGCCAGCATATCCTCCTGAGGTGTGGGCCCAAAACTGCTCACAATATTCCAAATGTAGTCTGTCCAGAGCCTTATACAGCCTCAGCAGTACATCCCTGTTCTTGTTTACTAGCCCTCTTGAAATGAATTACATTACATTTGCCTTCCTAACTGCCAACTGAACCTGCATGTTAACTTTAAGAGAATCCTGAATTAGGACTCCCAAGTCCCTTTGTGCTTCAGATTTCTGAAGCCTTTTGCCATTTAGAAAATAGTCCACACCTCTGTTCTTAATACCAGAGTGCATAGCCTCACACTTTGCCACATTGTATTCCATCTGCTTCTTTTTTGCCCATTCTCTGAGCCTGCCTCAGACCTTCTGCAGCCTCCCTGCCTCCTCAAAATTACCTCTCCCTCCAATTTCTTTGTGTCACCTGCAAACTTAGCAACAACGCCTTTAGTTTTTTCATCCAGATCATTAATATATAACGTGAATAGTTGTGGTCCCAACACTGACCCCTGTGGAACTGCACTAGGATTCACTGGCTGCCATCCTGAAAAAGACCCCTTTCTGCCCACACTCTGCCTTCTGTCAGCCAGCCAATTCTCTATCCATGTCAGTTCCTTGCTCCTAACACCATGGGCTCATATCCTATTTAGCAGCCTTTGTGCAGCCTTGTCAAAGGCCTTCTGGAAATCAAATAGGTATATCCACCTGTTCTCCTTTGTCTAACATGCTTGTTAGAACCTCAAAGAATTCTAACAGATTTGTTAGGTATGACCACCTCACCCCCCCCCTCCCCCCCCAATCCGCCCCCCCCCTTGATGAAGCCATGCTGACTTAGCCATATTATACCATGCACTTGATATCTCATCCTTGATAACAGACTCTAAAGTTTTAGCAATGACCAAGGTCAGGCTAACTAGCCTATAATTTCCCATCTTCTGTCTCCCTTCTTAAACAGGATGTTACATTAACCACTTTCCAGTCCTCTGGTATTGTCTATGACTCCAGTGATTCCTGAAAGTTTACCAATGCCTCTGCAATCTCCCTAGCTATCTCCTTCTGAATTCTGGGGCAGAGTCTTTCTAGTCCAAGTGAGTTCTTTACCTTCAGACCTTTCAGCTTCCCCAGCACCTTCTCCTTAGTAATGGTCACCACTGCTCTGCCCCTGTCTCTTTTGAAGTTCTGGTATGCTACTGGTGTCTTCCACTGTAAATACTGATACAATTAATGATATCTATTAAGTTCGTTTGCCATTTCTTTGTTCCCCATTAATATTCTCCAACCTCATTTTCCTCTTGCTTACTTTTCATATGTTAAAAAAACTCTTTCAATCTTCTTTTATAAGACTAGCTAGGTCTCATATTTCATCTTCTCCCCCGTTATTGCTTTTTTCGTTATCCTCTGTTGATATTAAAGGCTTCCAAAACCTTTGGCTTCCCACTAATCTTCACCACATTGTATGCTTTTTCCTTTTGCTTTTATGCTGTCCTGAACTTCCCTTGTCAGCCATGATTGCCTTGTCCTTCTCTTAGTACGCGTCTTCTTCCTTGGGATGAATTTTCGCTATGCCTCCTGAATTGCCCCCAGAAACTCCTGCCATTGCTGCTCCACTGTCTCTTCCCTGCTAGGCTCTCCTTCCAATGACCTCTGTCATGTCTCTGTGGTTACCTTTACTCAATTGTAATACAGATACATCTGATTCCAGCTTCTCCCTCTCAAACTGCAGGATAAATTTTATCATGGTCAATGCCCCTTAGGTGTTCCTTCACCTTTAGCTCCCTAATCAAGTATGCCTCATTACACATCACCAAATCTAGAATTGCCTGTTCCCTAATGGGCTGTACCATAAACTGCTCCAACGTTTGGACAAACGTTTGGTAGAACCCGCATATTCTTAAGAATCTTAAGATTTCCTGCTTGTTGTGGTAATGAGGAACTGTGCTGCTACTTCTATTTTTGTGGCCCTGGGCTGTATTTGTCCTCAACTCACTATGTGTCCGTGATAGGTCACCTTGATCCGAGCAAACTCCTTATGAGATTGACCATGAGGTCAACTAAGTGTATTTTCCAGAAGAGGGATTCCAGTTGGTCAAAGTACGTTTCCCAGGTATCACTGTGCACTAAGTCATCTGGGTACACTACAAAATTAGATAAACCTGCCACTATCTGGGTCATTAGCCTTTGAAAGGTGATTGGGAATTTGCCAGTACAAATGGCAAGACCTGACACTTGCAGAAACCACCTGGAGTAACGAAGGCAGAGATTTTCTTTGTGCGAATGTCAAAGGAACTTGTCGGTACCCCTTGAATAAATGCATCTAGGTAATGTAGGCTACTTTATCTATCCTTTCTGTGCAATCTTCCAGCCAGCATATTGGGTATGCGTTGGCTCTGAATACTGCATTAATTTTCAGTAGTCAATGCAGGACCTTGGATAGCCATCCAGCTTGGCCACAAATACAACTGAGGAGCTCAAGCTACTGCAGCTGTGCTCCATTAGTTGGTGCTCCAGTATGTTGTTAATCTCCTCTGGGCCAGTTTTTCTGGGTCTAACCAACAGTAATGTTAATTTATGGGAGAGACCTTTTCCATATCCACATCATGTAGAGCTAGAGTGGTGCAGCCTGACTTGTCTCTCCATTAAGCCAAGTTAGGTCTGCTTACTTCTCTGCACTTAGATGAGCATAAAAGGACTCTAAGTTTGCTCGTATTTTGTATTGGTTAACCAAATAGTAGTGGGTTCAAATGGACCCACCTCTCCCTCTAATTCATCCTTGCCATTACTTTCATCCTCGAGGTTAATGGCATTGGGATAGACACCTACGTGTCTCCTTCTTGGCAGTGGTATTGCTTTTTCCATTATCTGGGGTTATTTTCACATATTACAATCACAATCACACAGATAATTCACATTTACCTGAGCTTCTCAACTACTCTATATGGGCCATTGAACCAGACCTTCAAGGGTTCACTTGCTGTTGGTAGGTGTACCAACACAGCATCCTGGCTAAAAGGTTTGGGTTTTTCAGTTTTTTCATGTCATTCCCTTTCTCTTCAGATTCTTTTGCTCCCTTTATTTCCTGTTTCACTCTTGTTCCAGTCAGTTTCCTTTCTCTCTTTTTTTTGGCTTCTCCTCTATCTTGTTCACTTTCATTTCTTCTCTTTCTCCTATTCCCCATCTTCTCCCCTTCTCACATTCTCTTTCTCCACTCTCTCACTCTCATGTTCTCTTTTTCTGCTTTCTCAATTTCTGGTACGCCAAGAACGATGTAGGTCTCTCCTGGTGTTATCCTACCCAATTACGTGTCCTACTGCTGCTTTCTCCACCACTTCTTGGGTGGAGAAATTCCTATTCTAGGGATCACTAATGTTGACTGTGAGTATAGTATCAGGTGTCATTAAAAACCCATCAATTCACAAGTGTCCTTTCGAGAAGGAAATCTGTCATCCTTACCTGGTCTGGAATACATGTGACTCCAAACCCACTGCAATATGGTTGACTATTAACTGCCCTCTGAAATGGCCTGGCAAGCATTCAGTTTTAGGGCAAATGAGGATGGGCAAGAAAAGCTAGTCTTGCAAATGACATTCATATTTGAAAAAAGAAATAATTTAAAAAGTAATCTTATATTTTAAAATTAATTCAAAGGTAAGTGTTTTCTCACTCCCTCTTCAATGGGTCACTTCTGCTCACTATGTCCCAATGTTGTTATAGCACTGTGGTTATTAGCAAAATTTGCTAGTGCCATATATTGCCAGCAGAACCAATGTCTATGAATAGCTTCTTAAAGGATTTCAGTGATAGCAGGGGAAAAGGCATACCTGAGATGGAACATTTTTTGGTGGCTCAATTCGAATGGAAGGGTCCCATTCACCCGGGGGAAGAACAGTCACCTGATCAAGAAATTCATCAATCCCAGCAAGTAGGTCACTCCGATCCTTGGCTTTGTAAGCAACATCATGAAAAATCTGAAATGGAGGCAGAACAATGATTTTTCCCTTGGCCTTCTGAAGAAACAATATAACTTGTGCCACTTTGCATTTTCCCACAGCCCTGTAAATGGTTTCTCTTCAGATAATAGTCCAATTCTCTTTTGAAAGTCACAACTTAATCTGCCTTCAATACACACTGAGGCAGTGCATTCCAGATCCTAACCACTCAATGTGTAAAGGATTTTCCTTATGTTGCCATTGCTTCTTTCACTAATTACTTTAAATCTGTTCTGTCTGGCTCTCATCATTCCATAATAGTTTCATGGTGGTAGTTAGACTGAAGATCCAAAGGTCCTAGGTTGACAAAACATGCAGGATGTTTCCATTTCAGTGTTTCGTTAGGGCTCTTGTGGCACAATGATAGTATCTTTTTCTCTGGGCCAGGAGGCCTAGGTTAAATCACACCTGCTCAAGAGTTATGTAATAACATCTCTGAACAGGTTGATTAGAAAACATCAACTCTGTCCTGACCCTTTACGATTTCAAATAACTCTGTCAAATCTCTAAAATGTTCTATTCTCTAAGGAGAATAACCTCTGCAATCTTTATATATAGCTGAAGTTCATGATCCCTGTAACAAGTATGGACTATGCAAGAGTATAGGGAGGGTGAAGGAAATTTTAAGAATTACTCTTGAGTCATACAAAAAATGATTACAGTTGTTCAATGAATTGAGAGCCAACATTTTCTGGATTATTGATAATTATGTTTTATGTGTTTCAACTGACCCCAATATCAAAAGAAAAATCACAGTGTGACAATAGTATGGCTTTAAGAGGTGTATTTTGTCCTGGTTCTTTTTTTGTGATGAAAGGTTCAGATAGAGGTGCCAAGAGATCTGTTCCAAGCCAATAAAGTAAACAGCTTGTGAGGCCTTGTTGTTTTATTAAAGTTGGGATAGAAGCAGCCTGAATAGATGTGTATTAGAGAATAAGACTAAGAGTTTTAAACTGAAGCCATCTTTGTATATTGATCATTCACTTTTTTTTAAAGAGGGAGGTTAAAATGGTTATTTTCTCTTGGTTTTATTTTTGAAGAGAGGTCATAAGGCAGAGGCACAAAGCAGTCTACCTGAACCACTAAAGTAAACAACATGTGAGGCCTTAGATCTTTTTTAAAAGAATTGGAAAAATGGAAACAGCCTGAATGGGTGTCGTCAGCTCTCACAGACCAGTATTTCTAGTTTCTTTTAGCTGTAGCAGTCAGAAGCTGTTTGAGTCTCAGAAGAGCTGGGAGCTTCAGTGAATGATTCCTAGCTGCTACTTTCTCTGGAATTTCTCTTGATGTTTTTTCCCTCCTGGATTGGAGAACTGCATGTAAGAATCCATGTCTGAGTTTACCTTTCTGCCAAGAGGTGTTGTTACAGGATGTTACTTGAAATGATGGTACAAAAGCCGGTATTCCATCACCAAGTCACCCTTGTGTACAGTATACTGGCTGTGTGGGCAGCCAGCACAGAGTCAGTCCCCTGAACTGCGGAATCTCCTGGTTACATTTTTTTTTCTCTTTACCCCCACACTACTGCCTAACTGTGGTAGTGCTTATATCTTCCCCATCACCCAAGCTATGTGTGTGCAAGTGTGAGACACAGTGAAAGAATACAGGTATATAAATCTTTATTCAATTTCTACCACCAGGAAAAAAGGAAACACCCAAGTGGCCAGTGACAAGCAGTGCCCTTCTCAGAGGGCAATGCTGTGTGATCAAACAGTGAAGGGGAGGGCAGGGATCAAATCAAAATAGAATTGGAGAGGGAAATAATGCACTCCACTCCCTGCGGTGCCCACTTTTCCCTGAAAATCTCGAGGGTGTTGGTGGATACCGTGTGCTCCTTCTCCAGGGACACCCGGGAAATCTCCTGTTTATATATATATATATTTTTTCTTTTTTTTTGTGTCTGCAGGTGTGAGACACAGTGAGAGACACAAAGTATACGAATCTTTATTCAATTTCCACCACCAGGAAGATAGGAAACACCCGGGTGGCCAGTGACAAGCACTGCCCTACACAAAAGGCAATGCTGTGTGATCAAACAGTGAAGGGGAGGGCAGGGATCAAATCAAAATAGAGTTGGAGAGGGAAATAATGCACTCCACTCTCTGCGGTGCCCACTTTTCCCTGAAAATCTCGAGGGTGTTGGTGGATACTGCATGCTCCTTCTCCAGGGACACCCGGGCAATCTCCTGTTTATTTTTTTTTAACCCCCCCACTACCGCCTAACTGCGGTAGTGCTTATTTTTTCCCCAGCACCCATGGTGTGTGTGTGCAGGTGTGAGACACAGTGAGAGACACAAAGTGCACGAATCTTTATTCAATTTCCACCACCAGGAAGATAGGAAAACACCCGAGTGGCCAGTGACAAGCACTGCCCTTCACATCAAAGGGCAGTGCTGTGTGATCAAAACAGTGAAGGGGAGGGTAGGGACTAAATCAAAATAGAGTTGGAGAGGGATATAATGCACTCCACTCCCTGCGGCGCCCACGTCTCCCTGAAAATCTCGAGGGTGTTGATGGATACCGCATGCTCCTTCTCCAGGGACACCCGGGCAATCTCCTGTTTATATTGGTCAGCCAGGGTTTGCCTGATTAGCCCAGGTTAACAATCCCAATCAAGGACCTCATAGTTAACAAGATCCAGCTGGTTCCAATCATTACATATTTCCCCCCACATCCCTCCACCCCCTCATGTCCGGGGATGTCTCTTACAGCTTTTCTTGAGACATTTTTGCCCCACGTCCAGTTCCTGTGACTCGGACTCTGAGGTGAGTGGTGTTACCAGACCATAGTCCATCTCTTGCAACCGGAGCTTCTCGGGAGAGTTTCCTCTTCTTCTTCCGGTGATAACAGTATTGAGGCTACATCCATCTCAGACGCTTAAGTTTCCTTGACACTAGATGGAGGAGGAGAATCTGCGGTTTCTGACAGGCCTTCTGGCTGTTCTGAGGGGCTGGGTATGTTTTGCTCCTGCCCGATGTGTGAGGTAACAGCTTTCAGGTGATCCAAGTGTTTGTTCAGGACTGTATCACCTATCCGAGTTTGTAAGTCACGGGACTTGACCTTGCATCAACCTCACCTCGTACCCATACAGGGTCAATTCCATGATTCTGGCATCACACTTCGACACCTGAATGAAATTGTCCCTCAGGCTTAGAGGAGGCATGCGGCTAGCATTGGCATTCCCACTGCCGTTTCACCCTTCACCTCCCCACCATGTCTGGGAATATCCGAGTCTTCTCCTCATCAGCAACTCTGCTGGAGCTGTCCCTGTTGTTGTGTGCAGGATGGTCATATATCTGAACAGGAACCGAGACAATTTGGCATCGAGGGACACTGTGGGCTGTTTCTTTAAGCCTATCTGCAATGTTTGGACTGCTATTTCTTTGAGATCATTGGACGATGGATGGTATGGAGTTGTCCTTCCGTACTGGATGATATTTGACTTTAGGAAATATTCAAATTCTCTGCTGGTAGATGACGTCCCATTGTCCGTGACCAATACCTCTGGGAGACTGTGTATCATGAACGATGCCCGCAGCTTCTCAATCGTCATCCCCGAGTTTGCTGAATGGACTTTATGCACATCCAACCACTTTGAGCGGGTGTCCATAATGACCAGGAACATTGAGCCCATGAAAGGATCAGCTTTGTCAACATGCAGCTGAGTTCAGGGTTTACCCAGCCATTCCCACGCATGTGGTGGGGGGGGCCACTGATGGTAACTTTTGTCCTTGTTGGCACTCTGGGCACTGCCCCACCAATGCAGCTAAGTCGGCATCCAATCCTGGCCCCAGACATAGCTTCTTGCTAGCATCTTCATTTTGGAAACCCTGGATGACGTTGGTGGAGTTCTGCTAGTTTCTGGTAGTGACCTTTACTCAGGACAATCACCCTTGCTCCCCACAGTAATATGCTTCCCTCTACGGTGATCTAGCGCAGCAGGTCAGGCAGCATCCAAGGAACAGGAGAATCGACGTTTCGGGCATAAGCCCTTCTTCAGGAAGAAGGGCTTATGCCCGAAACGTCGATTCTCCTGTTTCTTGGATGCTGCCTGACCTGCTGCGCTTTTCCAGCAACACATTTGCAGCTCTGATCTCCAGCATCTGCAGCCCTCACTTTCTCCTCTACGGTGATCTAGTCTTGCCTGGTCCAGAAAGGTTTCAATCCGGGTTGTGATGGCCCTTCTGTTTCCCCCATTACCACCAGCTGTTTTAGTTACACTAGGACAGGATCTTTGTGTCTGCAGTTAGATATTGCCAATGGTCTCTGAGTTTATCACCAAAACTGACTCTTCTGGGGAAGGTACCAACAGTGGAATACCTGCCAGTGGGAGGCAGCTCAAGGCATCTGCATTAGCCACTTGGCTTCCTGGACGGTGTTCCAGTTTGTACTTTTACGTGCTGAGAATAAGGGCCCACGGCCGAATTCTCCCGGAGGTTACGGGCAGCACCGCCATGTCTTCCTTCAGTAGCCCTAGCAAGGGTTTGTAATCTGTCACTATGACAAATTCCTTTCCATAAAGGTATTGGTGGAACTTCCTCACACCAAAGATGACTGCCAAACCTTCCTTCTCTATCTGGGCATATTTACGTTCTGTATCAGCCAAAGTCTGGGAAGCATATGCTATCGGGTGTTCCTCTCTGTTGGGCCAGCAGTGAGCCAACACTACCCTGATACCAAACGGGGAGGCATCACATGTCAGCACCACCTCTCACTTTGGATTGTCGTGAACCAACAGCTTAGATGACAATTGCTGCTTTTTCACATCCCTAAAGGCTACTTCTTGGCTACGCGACCATTTCCAAGGCTGACCCTTTTTCAATAGGTGTAAGGGTGCCCAACTTACATCTGAATTTTCTGTAATAATTCATGAACTCAAGGAATGATCTAAGCTCTGGCACAGAAGTGGGAACTGGAGCTCCATTGATCACCCTCACTTCATGCTCCAATGGGTGTAACTCAGTTTTGTCAATCCTATAACCCAAGTAAGTCACTTGAGGCACCTGGAACACACATTTTTCCCTTCTAAGGCGCATAGTAGCTTGGGAGAAATGTTTAAGCAGTATGTCCAAGTGCTCTTTATTGGTCTTCCCTGTTATTTGTATGTCATCCAGATAAACGGCAACCTGGTGTAGCCCTTGTAAAATGTTCTCCATGGTCCGCTGGAAAACGGGTGCAGGCTGATGATACCCCAAATGGCAGTCTTGTATATTGATATAAACCCTTCTGGGTATTAATTGTAGCGTACCTCTGGAACTCCTCATCCAATTGCAATTGCAGGTAGGTATGGCTCATGTCCAGCTTCCTAAAGGACAATTTTGCGTACCAGTCCTCTATGTGAGGGATTGGGTATTTATCCAGCTGTTAGAGGTGGCTTACTATTTGCTTAAAATCCCCACAAAGGCGACCTCAGTGGCCAGGCTTCACAATCAGTACGGCCGGTGCTGCCCATTCTGCAAACTGAGCTGGTTTAATAATTCCTTCGCTCTCCAGCCTCCTGATTTCCACCTCTACTTTTATACACAAGGCAAATGGCACCGGGAAGACCTTGCAAAATCTCAGAATTGCTTCCTGCAAACGTGTAAAATGGCTTTGGCCCCTTTGTTAGTCCCAAACCCTTCCTGAAATACCCCTGGGTATTTCACTAGGTCTTCACTGAGGCAGCCATTTTCTGGTCAAATAATGTTAGGCCAATCCAGGTGAATCTTTCTCACCTAATTCCACCCCAATAGGCTTGGGCCCAAGCCTTTTACTACCATCAGTGGTAACTGCACCAACTGCTTCTCATAGGAGACTGGAACCAAAGGCATACCCTTAATCTGTAAAGGTTCCCAATGTAAGTTCTCAGTCTGGCTGAGGTCTTGTGCAAACTTAAGCGTTGGAGTCCCAAGCGAACCTTGTTAAAGACCGATTCTGCAACCACAGATACAGCTGTGTTGGTATCCCCCTCCATGGGAACTGGGTGACCATTTAACCAAACATTCACTTTAATCAGTTCTGATGTGGATGTCAGTAAGCAATTTAATTGTCCCAACCTACATGCAGGGTGATTTTCCAGGGTGTGCACTCTCCCTTCTTAAAATATTTTCAGGGGGGTCTGGTCTGGTCCATAACATTCTGAAGAGTCATTTCAGACTCAAAACATTAACTCTGTTTCTCTCTCCACAGATGCTGCCAGACCTGCTGAGTTTCTCCAGCATTTTCTGCATTTTTTGCAGATTTCCAGCATCTGCAGTACTTGCTTTTAACAAGTTGAGATATATTGATATATTCAAAGTATGTGAAATTAAATTATATCACATTAATTCTGGCTGGTGGACTAATACTCAATGAAGCATTTATTAGCTGGAGGTGCAATTTCTACCTTTTACCCTGAAGGAAATTCTGCCTCAAATTGCTGCCAGCCAATCTGACTGGCCAACTGCTCTGTAGTTCCAGCAGTGCCCTCATGATCACTGGCCAGTGTTGAGACTAGAAGCATGGAAGTATGTATGGGACAGGGATTGAAGGGGAGGTCTGGTGTGGTGAGGGAAGAGTGGAGAAGGGTGAAGAGGGTTCTGAGCAGGAACTTACTTCATCAGTCATTATAGTGGCCATAGACCTGCCAATCTCATGGTATTGTTGAGCTTTGCCAACCGGTCCCAGCAAAATGAAAAGAAATCTGCAAGAAAGAGAAACTTCATTATTACTTGTCAAGTTTAGCATTTCCAGGTAACCCAATGAGTTACCTGGAAATAATCACAAAAAATAATCACAAACTGCAATCATTGATGTATCAGTCACAAGTTTTAGATCATCAATGTGGAGTTCTTGGTCTCTCATAAAATTGAGGAATATGGGGAGTAGGCAGTCAAGTGTATGCGGAGCAGAATAATAGCCTTGACTATATTAAATTGTGGAGTAGGCATAATGGGTTGTGTGCTTAACTCCTGATTCATATTCTGACATTCTTTATTGTGCTTTCTACATAATAGGAAGTGAACATAAACAGAATATAAGTTTAAAATAAATGACAGACTGTAAGATTGCACAGTCAACAGTATATTTGGGACAGTTATTCAATACAGAAAATCTTTTACACTCAGTGTTCAACTGAATTGTCGATTGTCACTTACTTGTAAGGAAATTGAATATTGCTGTAAAGGGAGACATATTGTGAAGAGTGTACTAAAAGCTGCAGTAACAACCAACTTAAGATAATCAGTTGAGTTTGTAATGTTTACACAAGAAGTGACATATGCAGGAACCTGCTCCCTGCTAAGTAATGTGCTTAGGCCTTGCATCTTTTGATTTATCTGGGAGCTTGAGATCCTATACTTTCCCACTGTTTTGTTGATGGCAATGTCTCAGCCAGAACTGGCTTGCCACATAATCAATACCCTTTTCTTCTTTTTGTGGCCATTTGAAATTTGGCATTCTTGCATTTTGTCGTCGACAATCACTCACTAACCAGTAAGATCGTCACCGAGGAAATTCTGTGTCACTGGTCAGGGTTCTGTGGGTCCTTATGTGGCTGATGAGCCAGCTCCTAGAATCACATCTCGCACCACACGTTTGGCAGGTGTTTCCGGGAGGTGGAATTGGTCCTCGGCCTTGAAATCACTAGCATTCCTTTCCCATACTTCCTCTTGCCAACAGGTGTTCTTGAAGAATTGTGCCTTTTCACACAGGAGCTTCCTTCAAGTTAGTTTCTTCTGAATGAAAGTCTCCCATGCATTAACATTCAAGTTTTTTGTAGATTAGATACCCTACAGTGTGGAATCAGGCCCTTCGGCCCAACATGTCCACACTGACCCTTCGAAGAGTAACCCACCCAGACCCATTTCCCTCTGACTAATGCACCTCACATTATGGGCAATTTAACATGGCCAATTCACCTGACCTGCACATCTTTGGACTGTGGGAGGAAACCGGAGCACCTGGAGGAAACCCACGCAGACACGGGGAGAATGTAAAACGTCCACACAGACAGTCACCCAAGGCTGGAATCAAACCTGGGACCCTGGTGCTGTGAGGCAGCAGTGCTAACCACCGAGCCACTGTGCCGCCTAAGTTGCAGTTCTTGAGGGAAGCCCTCAGGGAGTCTTTGAAATGTTTCCTTTGTCCTCCTGTCATTCAAGTGCCTTCCTTGAGCTGGGTGAAGAGATTTGCTTTGGCAGTCATAGAGTCATACAGCAGTCAGAGCTCAGGCATCCTACGCAGATGGTTGGCCCAGTGGTGTTGGTTTGGGATGATCATAGCCTTGATGCTGGTGCTATTAGCTGATTCAAGGACGCTGACGTCAGTGTACCTGTCCTCCCAGCTAATGTGGAGAAACCTTCTCAAACAGTGTTGATGGGTTAATGGTATTTCTCAAGGGTCTTGATATGGCGTCTATACATCGCTCAACCTTTGAACCCATATAGAAGAGTCAGAATGATGACTGTCTTATGCATAAAGATCTTGGTATCAGTACAGATGTCACAGTCAATGAAGACTCTCATTCTTAGGTGTCTACAGGCAGCAATCACAGATTGGATGCAACATTTAATCTCCACATTGATGTCAGCCTGAGATGACAGGTAACGGAAATATTCCACATTTGGGAAGATCTCTCTGTTGAGTTTCATGGAGGAATGGTCTGGATCTTCACCTGGGACGGGTTGTTAAAAGGTTTGAGTCATCTTGAGATTGTGGCTAAGGCTATTTATTTGCTTTTCTTCTGCGAAGGCATTATGTGAGGCTTGAAAACTCTATTCTGAGAAAGCAGAGATGACAATTGCCATCCACATGCTAAAGTTCCACAAGTGAGGTTGGTGTCACTTCCTTCTTGGTTTCAGTGTTTGAGGTTGAAAAGCTTACCATCCATCCTGTAGACAATGTCCACTCTGCTGGGAAGCTTGTTCTTGACAAGATGGAGTATGGTGGCAATGAGGATGGAGAAATGGATAGGGGTGATGACTCAATCGTGCTTGACCTCTGTCTTGACCTCAAAGGATTCTGTCATATTTAACACTGGGAAGGACCATCGTCAACATCTTGTGTCGGGGATGGAGAACATTGATGAATTTCACTGGAAAGCCGGCCTTTGACAAAGCCTTCCATCGCACTTCCTGATTGAGTCAAAAGCCTTGGTCAGATTGATGAAGGGCATGTAGAGAAGTTGGTGTTGGAACCTCTCCTGGAGTTGCTGAGCAGCTCCATGGTTTACTTGGAAGCCACTGTGGCTTTCAGGAAGGATTTCCTCAGACACTGTGAGAAGGAAACTCACAAGAATTTGGGTGATGAATGCATTTAACCTGATGAGTGCAAAATGAAAAGCTTCAGCAAAGTGTCTCTCACCTCATCATTATTACTTAATATCTTCTATACCTTGGTTAATGTTCTTGACATTATTTGCAGACAGAATTTGTCTTTCTTTATTGGCTGACATTTGTATCTGAACTACATTTGTGCATGCATAGGTTAAATCAAGAAATAATGAGCAGCATTTAATGTAGGCTACAAGGATCTAGCCAGTCAACTGGAAACCAACGAGAACTGCAGATTTCCTAGTTATTAGAATGTTGCCATATTACATGGAATCAAGCACATAACTGGGCAGAGACAAGCCTTTCCCAGGATCAAGGATGCTGAGGGCAGAAATTCCACCCAAAAGAGCCATCAGCACTGCAACTACAGAGGCATGAGGGAGGAGCTGGGTAGAATTGACTGGGAGAGGAGCCTAACAGGAAAGACAGTGGTACAACAATGGCAGGAGTTTCTGGGATTAATTCAGGGGACACAGCAGAGATCCTTCCTGAGGAAAAAGAAGCAATGTACAGGGAGGATGAGGCAACCATGGCTGACTAGGGAAGTCAGAAATAGCATAAACGGAAAAGAGAAAGCATATGATGTGGCAAAGGGTAGTGGGAAACCAGAGGATTGGGAACCTCACAAGGACCAACAGAAGCCAACAAAATAAAAAATAAGGAGGGAGAAGATTAAATATGAGTGTAAGCGAGCCAGTAATGTAAAGGAAGACTGTAAGAGTTTCTTCACATATATAAAGGGCAAAAGAGAGGCAAAAGTGGACATTGGGCTACTGGAAAATGATGCTGGAGAGGCAGTAGTGAGGAACAAGAAAATGGTTGAGGAACTGAAAAATTACTTTGTGTCAGTCTTCACGGTGAAAGACACAAGTAATATCCCAAAATTCAAGAGAGTGAGGGGTCAGACTTGAGTATGGTGGCCATCACCAAGGAGAAGGTGCTAGAAAAACTTAATGGCCTGAAGGTGGATAAATCACCTGAACCAGATAGACTACACCCCACAGTTCTACAGGAGATAGCTGAAGAGATAGTGGAGATGTCAGTGGTGATCTTACAGGAATCGTTAGAATCAGAGAGGGTCCCGAGGATGGGAAAATCACTAATGTGACACCCCTATTTAAAAAGGGAGTAAGGCAAAAGACGGAAAACTACAGGCCAATTAGCCTAACCTTGGCCGTGGGTAAGATCCTACAATCCATTGTGAAGGATGAGATTTCTGAATACTTGGAAGTGTATGGTAAAATAGGGCAAAGTCAGCATGGTTTCATCAAGGAGAGGTCATGCCTGACCAATCTGCTAAAACTCTTTCAGGAAGAAATGAGCGGTCAGATCAAGGAGAGCCAATGGATGTTATCTACCTGGACTTCAAGAAGATCTTTGACAAGATGCCACACAGGAGTTTACTGAATAAGATAAGGGCCCATGGTGTTAAAGGCAAGATGCTAGCATGGATAGAAGTTTGGCTGTCTGGCAGAAAGCAGAGAGTGGGGACAAAAGGGTCCTTCTCAGGGTGGCAGCCAGTGACGCAAGGCTCAGTGTTAGGACCACAACTTTTCACTTTATATATTAACAATTTAGATGAAGGAACTGAGGGCATTCTGGGTAGGTTTGCAGATGAGACAAAGATAGGTAGATGATAGGTAGCATTGAGGAGGCGGGGATGCAGAAGAGGATTTGGACAGGTTAGGAGAGTGGGCAAAGAAGTGGCAAATGGAGTGCAATGTGGGAAAGTATGAGGTCATGCACTTTGGTCGGAAGAATAGAGGCATGGACTATTTTCTAAATGAGGAGAAAATTCAGAAATCTGAAGTGCAAAGGGACTTGGGAGTTCTAGTCCACGATTCTCTCAAGGTAAACTTGCAGTAGTCAGTAGTTAGGAAGGCAAATGCAATGATAGCATTTATTTTGAGAGGACTTGAATATAAAAGCAGGGATGTACTTCTGAGGCTCTATAAGGCTCTGGTCAGACCACATTTGGAGTATTGTGTGCGGTTTTGGGCCCCATATGGCCCTGGAGCGTGTTCAGAGGAGGTTCATGAGAATGGTCCCAGGAATGAGAAGCTTAACATAAGAGGAATGTTTGAAGACGCTGGATCTATACTCGATGGAGTTTAGAAGGATGAGGGGGGAATCTAATCATACAGAATATTGAACAGCCTGGACAGAGTAGATGTTGGGAAGATGTTTGCATTGGTAGGACAGACTAGGACCTGAGGGCATAGCCTTAGATTAAAGGGAAGGCCTTTTAGAATGGAGATAAGGAGAAATTTCTTCAGCCAGAGAGTGGTGAATCTGTGGAATTTATTGCCACAAAAGGCTGTGGAGGCCAGGTCATTGAGTATATTTAAGACAGAGATGAATAGGTTCTTGAGTATCAAGGGGATCAAAGGTTACAGGGAGAAAGTGGGAGAATGGGGTTGAGAAATTTATCAGCCATGACTGAATGGTGGAGCAGACTCAATGGGCTGAACGGCCTAATTTTTGCTCCTATGTCTTATGGTGTATTAATCAGCAGCACACGGGAGGCAGTGGCTACTGCCAGCTGTGTACCGACCCGAGGCCTAGTATTATACTTGGACACAGGTGAGTGATAACAGGGGTGTGGTTAGGTTTCAACTGGCCCCCTGCCAATCTCACCCTTCCTGATGCTGGGTCTTGAAAACAGGCACCAACAGGGTTTGCCTTTCAGGATCCTGTCAAAGCAAGGAACCCATCTGCCACTGGCCTGAATACCAGAAATAGCAGATTGCGACATTCAATGTCCACTTAAATGTCTCAATTGGCAGTAGGGTAAGAAGGTTGTCTATGAGCTTTTCTGCCCTTGATCTAATCAGTGCAGAGGCAGGAAGGCAGTGAGGATGCCATCCACCATCCTCAGACCTGATTAAATGCCTCCCCACCACCAAACTCACTATAGGGATGTCACTAGCTCTGAAGCAACAAAGGATACTTTTGACAGCACCTGAGAGCATTCACCCATACTGAGGGCTTCTGGTGGGTAATTAATACCGATTTAAGAGCCTTATTCCACCACTGTTAGAATTCAACCAGCATTGGGTGGGGGATTTGCCACAGAGGAAACCTGAAAACATAGAAGCATGTAAAATAGGAGCAGGCACAGGCCATTCAGCCTTTTAAGCCTACTCTGCAATTTAATATGATCATGACTAACCATTCAATATGAAGTTAAAAATCACATAACACCAGGTTAGAGTCCAACAGGTTTATTTGGAAGTACTAGCTTTCGCTGTGCTGCTCTTTCATCAGGTGGTCGTGGAGCAGGATCATAATATACAGAGTTAATAGCAAAAAATCTATTGCTTTTGTAAGTTATTCAGTAACATAACTTCCACAGCCTTCTGTAGTAGAGAATTCCACAGGTTCACCACCCTCTGAATGAAGAAGATTTTCCTCATCCCAGTCTGAAATGGCCTGTTGAGCATTGTGAGATTGTGACACTTTTCTCGATCTCTTGGCCAGGGAAAACATAATTCTTACATGCAGTTGGTCCAGGCCTGTCAAAATAGTATGTTTCAATAAGATCTCCTTTCATTCTTCTGAACTCCAGTGAATACAGGCCCAGTCAATCCAATCTCTCCTTATACAACAAACCAGCCATCTGAGGAATTAGTCTGGGGAACCTTCGCTGCTCTCCTTCTATGGCAAGCATTTCTCTTCTTAAGTAAGGAAACCAAACTGCACACAACATTCCAAGTTTGGTCTTGCTAAGGTCCTCCACAACTGCACTAAGACTTCCTTGCTCCTGTATTTAGATCGTCATGAAGAGAAGGTCAATGGAAAATGTAGGGGTTGATGGACTCTCAGGGGAATGCAGCATGAACAGCCAAGTTTCATCACATTCCAAGCGATTGATTGTGATAGGGGAATAGGAGGATAGAGCAGATGAATGCGTGGCTGAGGAGCTGGTGCAGGGGAGAAGGGTTCACATTTTTGGATCTTCTGGGGTAGAAGTGACCTATACAAGAGGATGGATTGCACCTGAATTGGAAGGAGACTAATATACTGGCAGGGAGATTTTCCACAGCAGCTTGGGAGGATTTAAACTCATAAGGTTGTTGGCAGGGGAAAAGTTGGGCCCAGGAAAATAGTGAGGAAAGAGATCAATCTGAGACTGGTACAGTTGGGAAAGGGAGCAAGTCAAACAGTCAGGGCAGGAAAGAACAAAGCAGAGAATGAGGTAGGACTGATAAGTTAAACTGCATTTATTTCAATGCAAGAGGGCTAAAAAGGAAGGCTGATGAACACAGGGCGTGGTTAGGAACATAGGACTGGGATATCATAGCAATTACAGAAACATGGCTCAGGGATGGGCAGAACTGGCAGCTTAATGTTCCAGGATACAAATGCTCGAGGAAAGATAGAAAGGGAGACAAGAGAGGAGGGGGAGTGACGTTTTTGATAAGCTGTATTGAGGGAGGATATTCCTGGAAATACATCCAGGGAAGTTATTTGGATGGAACTCAGAAATAAGAAAGAGATGATCACCTTATTGGGATTGTACGATAGACCTCCCAATAGTCAGCAGGAAATTGAGAAACACATTTGTAAGGAGATCTCAGTTATCTGTAAGAATAATAGGGTGGTTATGGTTAGGGATTTTAACTTTCCAAACATAGACTGGGACTGCCATAGTGTTAAGGGTTTAGATGGAGAGGAATTTGTCAGGAGTGCACATGAAAAATTTCTGATTCAGTATGTGGATGTACCTACTAGAGAGGGTGCAAAACTTGACCTACTCTTGGGAAATAAGGCAGGGCAGGTGACTGAGGTGTCAGTGGGGGAGCACTTTGAGGCCAGCGACCATAATTCTATTAGATTTAAAATAATGATGGAAAAGGGTAGACCAGATCTAAACATTGAAGTTCTAAATTGGAGAAAGGCTAATTTTGACAGTATTAGGCAAGAACTTTCAAAAGCTGACTTGGGGCAGATGTTCGCAGGTAAAGGGATGGCTGGAAAATGGGAAGCCTTCAGAAATGAGATAACAAGAGCCCAGAGAAAGTATATTCCTGTTAGAGTGAAAGGACAGGCTGGTAGGTGTAGGGAATGCTGGATGACAGGAGAAAATTGAGGGTTTGGTTCAGAAAACAAGGAAGCATATGTCAGGTATTGACTGGAAAGATTGTGTGAATCCTTATAAGAGTATAAAGGCAATAGGAGAATACATAAGAGGGAAACCAGGAGGGCAAAAAGGGGACATGAGATAGCTTTGGCAAATAGAGTTAAGGAGAATCCAAAGGGTTTTTACAAATATATTCAGGACAAAAGGGTAACTAGGGAGAGAATAGGGCCCCTCAAAGATCAGCACAGCGACCTTTGTGCGGAGCCGCAGGAGATGGGGGAGATACTAAATGAGTATTTTGCATCTGTGTTTACTGTGGAGAAGGAAATGGAAAATATAGAATGTGGGGAAATAGATGGTGACATCTTGAAAAATGTCAATATCACAGAGGAGGAAGTGCTGGATGTCTTGAAACGTATAAAGGTGGCAAATCCTCAGGACCTGATCAGGTGTACCCTGAAGCTAAGGAACTGATTGCTGTGCACCTTGGTGAGATATTTGGATCATCGATAGTCATGGGTGAGGTGCCGGAAGACTGGAGGTTGGCTAATGGGTTCCCACTATTTAAGAAAGTTGATAAGGATAAACCAGGGAACTATAGACCAGTGAGTCTGACGTCAGTGGTGGGCAAGTTGTTGGAGGGAATCCTGAGGGACAGGATTTACATGTATTTGGAAAGGCAAGGACTGATTAGGGATAGTCAACATGGCTTTGTGTGTGGGAAATCATGTCTCACAAACTTGATTGAGTTTTTTTGAAGAAGTAACAAAGAGGATTGATGGGGGCAGAGTGGTGGATATGATCTATATGGACTTCAGTAAGGCATTCGACAAGGTTCCCCATGGGAGACTGGTTAGCAAGGTTAGATCTCATGGAATACAGGGAAAACGAGGCATTTGGATACAGAAGTGGTTCAAAGGTAGAAGACAGAGGGTGGTGGTGGAGGGTTGATTTTCAGACTGGAGGCTGTGACCAGTGGAGTGCCACAAGGATCGGTGCTGGGTCCACTACTTTTTGTCATTTATATAAATGATTTGGATGCGAGCATAAGAGGGATAGTTAGTAAGTTTGCAGATGACACCAAAAATGGAGGTGCAGTGGACAGCGAAGAAGGTTACCTCAGATTACAATGAGATCTTGATCAGATGGGCCAATGGGCTGAGGAGTGGCAGATGGAGTTTAATTTAGATAAAAGCGAGGTGCTGCATTTTGGGAAAGCAAATCTTAGCAGGACTTATACACTTAATGGTAAGGTCCTAGGGAGTGTTGCTGAACAAAGAGGCTTTGGAGTGCAGGTTCATAGCTCCTTGAAAGTGGAGTCGCAGGTAGATAGGATAGTGAAGGCGGCATTTGGTATGCTTTCCTTTATTAGTCAGAGTATTGAGTACAGGAGTTGGAAGGTCATGTTGTGGCTGTACAGGACATTGGTTAGGCCACTTTTGGAATATTGCATGCAATTCTGGTTTCCTTCCTATTGGAAGGATGTTGTGAAACTTGAAAGGGTTCAGAAAAGATTTTCAAGGATGTTGCTAGGGTTGGAGGGTTTGAGCTATAGGGAGATGTTGAATAGGCTGGGGCTGTTTTTCTTGGAATGTTGAAGGCTGAGGAGTGACGTTATAGATGTTTATAAAATCATGAGCAGCATGGATAGGATAAATAGACAAAGTCTTTTCCCTGGGGTGGGGGAATCCAGAACTAGAGGGTGTAGGTTTAGGGTGAGAGGGGAAAGATATAAAAGAGACCTAAGGGGCAACTTTTTCACGCAGAAGGTGCATGTATGGAATGAGCTGCCAGAGAAAGTGGTGGAGGCTGGTACAATTACAACATTTAAAAGGCATCTGGATGGCTATATGAATAGGAAGGGTTCAGAGGGATATGGGCCACGTGCTGGCAAATGGGACTAGAATAGGTTAGGATATCTGGTTGGCATGGACAAGTTTGACTGAAGGGTCTGTTTCCCTGTTGTATGTCTCTGTGACTCTCGTGATGAAAAAGGATAGACCAGATCTAAAAGTTAAAGTTCTAAATTGGAGAAAGGTTAATTTTGATGATATTAAGCAAGAACTTTCAAAGACTGATTGGAGGCAGATGTTGGCAGGTAAAGGGATGGCTGTAAAATGGGAAGCCTTCAGAAATGAGATAACGAGAATCCAGAGACAATACATTCCTGTTAGGTTGAAAGGAAAGGCTGGTAGGAGTAGAGAATACTGGATGATGTGAGAAATTGAGGTTTTGATCAAGAAAAAGAAGGAAGCATATGTTAGATTTCAATAGCAGAGATCGAGTGAATCTGTAGAACAGCATAAAGGTAATAGGAGTATACTTAAGAGGGAAATCAGGGCGGTAATAAAGGGGGCATGAGATAGCTTTGGCAAATAGGGTTAAGGAAAATCCAGAGGGGTTCTATAAATAGGAGAATATAAGGACTGCAGATGCTGGTAGTCAGAGTTGAAGAGTGTGGTGCTTGAAAACCACAGCTGGTCAGGCAGCATCCAAGGAACAGAAGAGTCTACATTTTGAGCATAAGTTCTTCACCAGGAATGAGGGGGTGGTCCAAGGGGGCTGGGACTGGGGGAAAGTAGCTGGGAATGCAATAGGTAGATGAAGGGGGAGGGTGAAGGTGATAGGTTGGAGAGGAGGGGGGAACGGATGGGTGGGAAGGAAGATGGACAGATGGGACAGGTCATGAGGATGGTGCCAAGTTGGAGGGTTGGATCCAGAATCACGTGGGGGAGGGGAAATGAGGAAATTGGTGAAATCCACATTGATCTCGTGTGGTTGGAGGGTCCCAAGGTGGAAGATGAGGTGTTCTTCCTCCAGGCGTTGGGTGGCTAGAGTTTGGCGGTGGATGAGGCCCAGGAGTGGGAGGGGGAGTTCAAGTGTTCGGCCGCAAGGCGGTGGGGTTGTTTAGCGTGTGTGTCCCAAAGATGTTCTCTGAAATGTTCCACAATTTGGCGTCCTGTCTCCACAATCTGGAGAAGACCATACCGAGAGCAATGGACACAGTAGATACGTGTGTGGAAGTACAGGTAAATCTCTGTTGGATGTGGAAGGATCCTTTGTGGCCTTGGACGGAGGAGAGGGGGGAGGTGTGGGTGCAGGTTTTGCACTTACTGTGGTGTCAGGGTAAGGTGCCGGGAGTGGAGGGTGTGTTGGTGGGAGCGTGGACCTAACAAGGGAGTCACAGAGGGAATGGTCTCTCCGGAACGCAGATAGGGGTGGGGATGGAAATATATGCCTGGTGGTGGGGTCTGTTTGTTGGTGGCGTTCGGTGAGGCAAGAGCAAGCTGAGGTGATGGGTGGACCAGGGCAGTCAGGTTTGTGAATTTTGGGGAGGAGGTAGAATCGGGCAGTGCAGGGTTCCCGGACTATGAGGTTGGAGGCTGTTGGTGGGAGATCCCCTGAGGTGATGAGGTTGTGGATGGTCTGGGAGATGATGGTTTGGTGACGGGAGGTGAGGTCATGGTTGAGGGGGCAGTAGGAGAAGATATCTACTCAGCGGTGTAGAAATCGGTGCGCCAAACTACCACTGCATCCCCCTTGTCTGCGGGTTTGATGGTGAGATTGGGGTTTGAGTGGAGGGAATGGAGGGCTGTGCATTGCGAGGATGAGAGCTTGGAGTGGGTGAGGAGGGTGGACAGGTTGAGGCAGTCAATTCACGGTGGCAGTTGGAAATGAAGAGATCATGGGCGGGCAAAAGACCAGCATAAGGTGTCCAGGTGGATGGGGTGTGGTAGAGGCAGGAGAAGGGGTGCTCAGACAGTGAGCGGGAGTCCTAATGGAAAAAGTAAGCACAGAGGTGGAGGTGGAGGAAGAAAAGTTCGATGTCACACACAAGTTGAATTCATTGATCTGGGATCATAGGGGATGTAGGTGAGGCCGTTACTGAGGACTGATTGTTCATCCTCAGTGAGAGGGAGGTTTGGGGGAGATACAGTTCCTTTGATACAGAAGCAGTTTATGTCCAAATGCAAAATGACTTTGACAACATCTAGGCTTGGGCTGACAAGTGACAAGTAACATTTGCGCCACACAAGTGCCATGCAATGCCCATCTCCAATAAAAGAATCTAACCATCGCCCCTTAACATTCAATAGAGCTATCATCACTGCATCCCCCATTATCAACATCCTAGGGGATACCATTGACCAGAAACTGAACTGGAGGAGACATAAATACTGTGGCTACAAGATCAGGTCAAGGCTAGGAATAGTGTAGCAAATAGCTCACATCCTCACTCCCGAAAGTCTGTTAATCTATAAGACACAAGTCAGGAGTGTGATGGAATATTCCCCACTGGATGGGTGCAGCTCCAACAACACTCACGAAGCTTGACACCATCCAGGCCAGAGCAACCTATTTGATCGGCACACATCCACAAACATTCATTCCCTCCTCCATTAAAGATGCACTGCAGGAATTCACCATGGCTCCTTTGACAGCACCTTCCAAACCCATGACTACTTCTATCTAGAAGGACAAGGACAGCCAACACATAGAAAAACCACCACCTGCAAGAACCCCCTCCCCCTTACCAAACAAACTCATTCTCTACCCTGACTTTGAAATTATCACCATTCCTTTAGTGTTGCTGGATCAAAGTCCTGAAATTACCCCCTAACAGCATTTTGTGGTCTACATACAGAAGATTGACTGTGTCAGTTCAAAAAGGCAGCTCACCACCATCCTTGCAAGGACAACAGGGATGGGCAATAAATGCTGACCCAGCCAGCGATGCCCACATCCCAAAAGTGAATACAAAAGCAAACACACCAGCCTAGTTTCATGTTATTAACAAGTCTGGAAATATTACACCCATACATCGAAATTGCTGGTGAAACTCAGCAGGTCTGGCAACATCTATGGGGAGAAAGCAGAGCCAATGTTTAGAGTCTCGTGACTCTTCATCGGAACTGCCAGTTCTGCTCTTGCATTGATTACAAGAAAATTGTTGGCCCTAACCACAATGGAAGTTGACAAGAAATAAAGAACTGCAATGCTGTAAATCAAAAACTAAAACAGAAACTGCTGAGAAAACTCAGCAGGTTTGGCAGCATCCCTGGAGACAAAGCAGAGTCAATGTTTCGGTCCAGTGACCCTTCTTCAGGTTGAAGACATCTATAATCACAAACTTTCATGTGTCCAGCTCATGCAGTGCCCAATTATGTTGATTAAACATCTTGGGCCCAAGCAATCTTGACCATAATGTTAATTATGACAAGTTAATTTTGGTAATCATTGTTTACCATAAGTAACCTCAGGCAATCTACAAAGTGTCACTTGTGGTTGACAATTCGCAAGTGAATTCCAAGGTCTCTCAAGCTGCGGAAGGGTTTGGAGCTACTTTCCCCACACACTGAACTGCAAGTATTTCACATCATACTCCCACATCAAAGCTGCCTTTTTTGGGTCATGTAGGGGGTGATGTGAGGTGGGAATGGTAGAAGAAAATGTAATTGTTCCCAACACACTTAAAATCTCCTACTGTCAGCACATGACATGGCTTAAGCAGCATACAATTGGAGTAAGGCCTATGTCAAAGGTTCATGTAGAGGCGTCCCATTACATTCCCTGTCAGAGTCCTCCATTTCCCTCTATATGGAAGATTGTGGTAAACTGTGTGCTGTGACTGCTTTGTTTCTGTTTTATTCCCCATGTGGGGATCAGTTTAGCTCTGTTGACTGGACGGTTGGTTTGCGAAGCAGTGTGATGCCAACAGCATGGGTTAAATTCCCACACCAGCTCAGGTTACCATGAAGGCCTCTCCTTCTCAATGTCTCCCCTCCCTTGAGGTATGGTGACCCTCAGGATAAATCACCACAGAAATCTCTCTCTAATGAGAGAGCAGCCCTATGGTCTGGTAAGACTATGGCGACTTGATTTGATTTCCTATGTAAGCTCAATGGAACTGTTGCCAATGGATCCATACACAGCAATGTTTTCATCTTGGTGGCTGCAGAACTACAATCAGCCATAGAAATTGATGGGAAACACGCGAATCTGGAAGCCTCAGAATATCCTCCAGATGGGCAAGGTGCAATTCTGCTGCCGAACTAAGGTGTCCCTGAACACCATAACAGAACTGTGTTACCTGTTGGAGCACTCCAGGTGTACAGCGCTATACCTGTATAGAGGTAGCGGTGATCATACTATATCATAACATGACTGACATAATTATCAGGAAAAGGTTCTATTCAGTCAATCTCCAACTCATCTTTGATCGTGGCAATCACATCTTGGAAGTTTGTGACAGGTATCTTGAAAAGTTCCATGATGCCTAATGCATTATAACTCTCAGGTTCCTGCTTCACTTCGAGGCACGTGTCTGACAAGAATGGCTGGTGGCAGACAAGGCCTACACATTTCACCATGCCTAATTACTCAGTTACGTAACTCTGTGACTGAGTCCCAGTGTGGGTACAATGTAACATCTTTATCCACGAGGGCCAGAGAGCCATACGATGTTTCTTTGAAATGAGATTCCCATGTAGTGGACAGTGAAGAAGGTTACCTCTGAGTTCGACAGGACCTTGATCAGATGGGCCAATGGGCTGAGGAATGGCAGGTGGAATGTAATTTAGATAAATGTGAGGTACTGCATTTTGGAAAGGCAAATCAGGGCAGGGCTTATATATTTAATGGTAAGGTCCTCGGGAGAGTTGCTGAACAAAGTGATCTTGGAGTACAGGTTCATAGTTCCTTGAAATTGGAGTCGTAGGTAGACAGGATAGTGAAGAAGGTATTTGGTATGCTTGTCACTATTGGTCAGTGCATTGAGTGCAGGAGTTGGGAGGTTATGTTGTCGTTGTACAGGACATAGGTTAGGCCACTTTTGGAATACTATGTTTAGTTCTGGTCTCCCTGCTATAGGAAAGATGTTGTTAAACTTGAAAGGGTTCAGCAAAAATTTAAAAGGATGTTGCTAGGATTGGAGAGTTTGAGCTGTAAGAAGAGGCTGAATAGGCTGGGGCTATTTTCCCTGGAGCAGTGGAGGATGGGGGGGGGGGGGGGGATTGACAGCATGGTTTTGTGCAGGGGAGATTGTGCCTCAAGCTTGATTGAGTTTTTCGAAGAGATGACGAAGGTGATTGTTGAGCGAGAAGCAGTTGATGTTGTCAACATGAACTTCAGTAACTTTGGCAAGATCCCTCATGGCAGACTGGTACAAATGGTGAAGTCACATGGTATCGGGCTGAACTGGCACGATGGATAGAGAACTGGCATAGTCAATGCAGACAGAGGGTAATGGTGAAAGGATATTTTTCGCAATGGGGGCCTGTGACTAGTGGTGTTCCACAGGGATCAGTGCTGGGACCTCTGCTGGTTATGGAGTTTTGGAGGAAAATGTAGCTGGTCTAATTAGTAAGTTTGCGGATGATACAAAGATTGGTGGAGTTGCAAATAATGAGGAGGATTGTCAGATAATATAGCAGGATACACATCAATTGGAGGCATGGGCAGAAAAATGACAGATGGAGTTTAATCTGGACAAATGTGAGATGATGCATTTTGGAAGGTCAAGTGCAGGTGGAAATTATACAGTGAATGGCAGAACTCTTCAGAGTATTGATATGCAGAGAGACCTGATGTGCAGGACCACAGATCACTGAAGGTGGCAGCACAGGTAGATAAAGGCCTGCATGCTTGCCTTCATTGGAAGGATATTGAGAATAAGGATAGATAAGTTATGCTGCAGCTTTATAGAACTTTAGTTAGGCTACACTTGGAATATTGCATACAGTTCCAGTCACCACACTACCAGAAGAATGTGGATGCTTTGGAACGGGTACAGAAAAGGTTTACCAGGATGTTGCCTGGTATGGGGGATTTTAAATATGAAGAAAGGTTGGATAGGCTGGATTTGTTTTCACTGGAATGCAGGAGGTTGAGGGTGAGGGGTGACCTGATAGAAGTTTATAAGATTGTGAATGGCATGGATAGAGTGGAAATTATCAAGTTTTTTTCCCAGGGTGGAGGGGTCAATTAGTAGGGGACACAGGTTCAAGGTGTGTGTGGAAGGGGGAGCAGAGTGAGTTTAAAAGAGATGTGCGAGGCACGTTTTTTACACAAAGGGTGGTGAGTGCCAGGAATGTGTCGTCAGAGGAGGTGGTGGAAGCAGACACAATAGCAGCATTCAAGAAGCACCTAGACGAATACAATAGAAAGGGAATAGATTCTGTAAGTTAAGTCAGTTTTAGTGTGGAAGGGCAAAATGTGTTGGCGCAGGCTGGAGGGCCAAAGGACCTGTTCCTGTGCTATATTGTTCTTCGCTCTTTGCTCTTGTAGAAGTTTATAAAATTATGAGGGGTGTAGATAGGGTGAATAGCCAAGGTCTTTTCCCCAGGGTAGGGGAGTCCAAAACCAGAGGGCATAGGTTGGTTTAAGGTAAGAGAAGAAAGATTTAAAAGAGACCTGAGGGGCAACGTTTGCACACAATGGGTGGCGCGTGTATGGATTGAGCTGCCAGAGGATGTGGTGGAGGCTGGTACAGTTACAACATTTAAAAGGCACCTGGATGGGTATATGAATAGGAAGGGTTTAGAGGGAAACGGGCTAAATGCTGGCAAATGAGACTAGATTAATTTAGGATATCTGGTCGACATGGGCGAGTTGGACTGAAGGGTCTGATTGCCATACTGTACATCTCTATGACTTGATCTGGGGGGTCCTTGCACTACGCAACGGACAATTGGAGCTGGCAAAAAGTAATGGATGATGAGGTGTCAGAGCAGCAGAATTCTTCAGAGGAACAGGCTTAGGATGTTACTCTGGAGGAACATGACCTTCATCATGATATCAACACAGAAGATTGGGTGCAACAATCCACAGAATTTATTGGCAACCTCTTCCAATAGAAGTGTTGGATGAATTCAATCTTTGATTGTTAATGTGTTGATGCTGGAAAAACAAGCAGCCCTGTTTATTCACAAATGCAAATACAATTTTTTGGTTTCTTCTTTCTTCAGTTTTCCTTATGTGCAATAAAAATTAAAGTTACTATTTCACAAAATTCAATGCTCCCACAAACACACATGGCAACAATTCATGCGAATATGTGCGTTCAGGAAAGAATAGCACAACTTCAGGCAAGGTTCTAACACTGGTGGTGCTAAGAAAAGGTAGTCTCTTTAGCATCAGTCTTGTAGCTGTAGCCAAAGTGACTGTTGATGATGTAAAGTGAAAATACATGTACAAATATGAGATTCTATTTAAATTAAGGTGTCACCTGTAAAACCTGAATGCTCTTAGAATGTTTTCATTTCTGTCTTCCCTTCCACTACATCTAGATGCTGTCCCAGAGTCCACACCTGGGATGGAGGGAGCTTGCCCTATAGTGGAGCCTGTTGCGCTTGGAGCTTTGAGTGGATACCCTGAGGACATTTGTGCATGAAATACCCAGAAATGCTGAGTGCCCCCTAGCCAGATGCAGGCTCACCCTCCTTGGCTTGAACTTCTACAGGGATGCAAGCAAGAGGTGGAGGGATCTGGCACCTCTGGAGTGTCCTGAGAGCAGACTTCAGGGGAATGCCTCTATGGAGTTCCTCCTCTATCTGGGTGCCAGCCAGCATTACCCAGTGCCCTTGTGAGGAAGGGGCACCTGGATTAGGTCAGAGTCATTTGTTCCCCTCCATTGGTCACCAACGGTTAAAGGAAAGCAGTGTAACTCTTATGTACATCACTTGCAGCTAATAAGCGTTCTGCTGGCCCTTGCTCTTCACAGCAGTTGCCAATCTGTCCATGGAGACAGTGAGATGCACACATATCAGAGCCAGCATGGTACAGATGGCTTTGGTGGACTCATCCAATATTTAACTAGTTTACTGAGTGTCTCTGACAAAGCTGCCTGCTGCATCTATTTGTTTATGTGTGCATTTCAAGTTATTGCTGGCTAGCACCAAAACTGGAGGTGTAGTGGACAGTGAAGAAGGTTATCTCAGAGTACAATGGGACCTTGATCAGATGGGTCAATGAGTCAAGGTATGGCAGATGGAGTTTAATTTAGATAAATGTGATTTGCATTTTGTTAAGGCAAATCAGGGCAGGACATGTATAGTTAACAATAGGGTCTAGCAACCGCAGATTGCGGTGGTTCACGGACTCCCAGCCCAACTGCTTGTTCTGTGGCGCTATGGAGTCCGTGGACCACGTGTATATTGGGTGTGGGTGTTTGCACTCCCTCTTTGATTTTCTTAAAATCGTCCTCCTCTGCTTTTGGTTGCACTTCAGTCCCACACTCCTGATCTTCGGGTACCCGGTACGGAGGAGGGAGGGCAGGTCTGAAGACCTCCTCCTGGGTCTGCTCCTGGGCCTGGCCAAACTGGCCATCAACAGGTCCAGGCAGCGGGCCATGGAGGGGGTCGTTAGGGCCGACTGCCTGCCCCTCTTCCGCGGTTACGTTAGGGCCTGGGTGTCCTTGGAGAAGGAACACGCGGTGTCCACCAACACCCTGGAGTTGTTCAGGGAGAGGTGGGCGCCGCAGGGAGTGGAGTGCATTATTTCTCCCTCCAACTCTATTTTGATTTAATCCCTGCCCTCCCATTCACTGTTTTGATCACACAGCACTGCCCTTTGATGTGAAGGGGAGTGCTTGTCACTGGCCACTCAGGTGTTTTCCTATCTTCCTGGTGGTGGAAATTGAATAAAGATTCGTGCACCTTGTGTCTCTCACACCTGCACACACACACACACAAACCATGGGTGCTGGGGAAAAAATAAGCACTACCGCAGTTAGGCGGTAGTGTGGGGGTAAAAGAAAAAAAACAATAGGGTCTAATGAGTGTTGCCTAACAAAGAGACCCACGGGTGCAGGTGCATAGTTCTTTGAAAGTGAAGTTGCAGGTAGACAGGAGGTGAAGGTGGCATTTGGCACATTTCCCTTCATTGGTCAGAACATTGAGTACAGGAGTTGGAATGTCATGTTGTGGCTGAACAGGACATTGGTGAGGCCACTTTTGGAATACTGCATTCAATTCTGGTTGCCTTCTATAGGAAGGATGTTGTGAAACTTGAGAAGGCGTAGAAAAAATTTATGAGGACGTTGCTGGGACTGGAGGGTTTGAGCAAAAGGGAGAGGCTAAACAGGCTGGGACTATTTTCCCTGGAGCATCAGAAACTGAGGGGTGACATTATAGAGGTATATAAAATCATAAGGGGCATGGATAGGGTGATTAGCCAAGGTCTTTTTCCTAGGGTGGGGAAATCTAGTACTAGAGGGCATAGGTTTAAGGTGAGAGGGGAAAGATTTAAAAGGGACCCAAGGGGTAACATTTTCACACAAAGGCTGGTGCGTGTATGGAATGAGCTGCCAGAGGAAGCAGTGGAGGCTAGTACAATTAGAAGATTTAAAAGGCATCTGGATCAGTACATGAATAAGAAGGTTTTAGAGGGATATGGGCCAAGCGCTGGCAAATAGGACTAGATCAGATTGGGATGTCTAGTTCACATGGGTCTGCTTCCATGCTGCACGATTCTATGAACTCACAGAACCCACAGAATCCCTACAGTGTGGGAGCAGGCTATTCAGCCCATTGAGTCCACACCAACCCTCCAAAGAGCATCCCGACCAGATCCACCTCTCTACCCTATCACTCTGCATTTCCTATGGCTAACCCACCTAGCCTGTACATCCCTGGACTCTATGGGCAATTTAGCATGGCCAATCCACCTAACCTGCACATGTTTGGACTGTTGGAGTAAAGCCATGCAGATGTGGGGAGAATGTGCAAATGCTCTACACACAGTCCCCAAGGGTGAAATCGAACGTGAGTCCCTGGTGTTGTGAGGCAGCAGTGCTAACCACTGAGGCCACTGGGCTGCCCCAGTATAAAGCATAAGTGCCTCTTCTGTTTTACACTAAACAAGTGTCTGGTCCCTGACAGTTCTGAGTGAGGTGACCTGGAGAGTTTCTTCCTTGGCCAGCTGCAGAGATGCGCCAGTGAAGTGCCCACCAGATCTAATGTAGCTGAAGTCCTGAGGAAAGACGAACACTCTCCGGTTTACCAAGACCCACGCGACCCTGTCAGCAAAGCAGGGTACCAATCCTCCTCTATCGGGCATTTGTCTTTGAGATCCTCCTACAATGGAACCATTAAGGCTATTCCTGCAAGAGAGTATTTGAACTCAAATGCAGCTGGGCTTTAAATATGAAGCTGGCAGCATGAATACCAGTAGGTCAAGTAACATATTAAACTGGGGTCCTAGCTGGCTTGCCAAGTTACAGCAGTCTATTGCATAGAAAAAAACCCTTCAACCCATCACCTCCATGTCAGTCAAAAATGGCCACCTAACTACTCTACTCCCATTTCCAGGACTTGGCCCATAGCTTTGTCTGCCTTGGCATCACAAGTGCACATCTAAATACTTTCTAAATGTTATGAGGGGTTTTTACCTCCACCACCCTTAAAGGCAGCAAGTTTCAGATTCCCGCCACCCTCTGGATGAAACGGCTTTTCCTCACATCTCCTCTAAACCTTCTACCCCTTAGTCATTGATCCCTCTATTATGAAGTAAACTGAGGGTAAACTTGAACAGGAAATACTTTATTGTACATCCCCTCAGCTCCAGTTGGTTTTAGACTGCCTGTTCTTAGCTCCCGAACCACATCACCTGACCCACTCTCTTAAGGGAACAACACACACCCAACTACGTACATAACTCCATCCAACCAAGTGGAGATGTTTCTTCCTGTCTACACCTCTCATAATTTTATACATCTCAATCAATCATCTCCCCTCTCAATCTCCTCTGCTTCACTGGAAACAACCCCAGTCGGTTGAATCTCTCTTGATAACAACTCTCCAGCCCAGGCATCATCCTGGTAAATCATTTCACTCACTCAATCATATCTCTCCTATAATGTGGATTCCAGAACTGCACACAATACTCGATGGCCTAACTATCTTATATAGTTCCAGAATAACTCCCCCGCCCTTAAATTCTATGCATCAACTAATAAATGCAAGAGCCTTCTTAACCACTTTATCCATGTATCTCATTCAAATAGGAACAGAGTTCTTCTGGATCTTGGCCAAAATTTCTCTCCTGATGAGCATCAAAAACATGGTGCCAGTTACTTACCTCACTTACAAACCTTGCTGACATTTTCCCAGAAGAAAATAATGAATATGCCTGAAAACAAACTAGTTGTGTTTTTTTTCCCTTTCATTTACAGGAGGAGGGCATTGCCAGCTCATCCAGCATTTACTGCCCAGCCCTCATTGCATGGTAGGATTTGAACACAAGTCCCCAGGATATTACCTAGGTCTACAAGCTTAGTGATAATACCACTAGGCCATCATCTCCCTAAATGCAATATAATGGCAACTGAGCAAAGCTAACACTTGTTTTTAATAGTTTTAAATTAGCTGTGGTTCTGTTCGCCGAGCTAGAAGTTTTTGTTGCAAACGTTTCGTCCCCTGGCTCGGCGACATCATCAGTGCTTGGGAGCCTCCTGCGAAGCGCTTCTTTGATGTTTCCTCCGGTGTTTATAGTGGTCTGTCCCTGCCGCTTCCGGTTGTCAGTTTCAGCTGTCCGCTGTAGTGGTTGGTATATTGGGTCCAGGTCGATGTGTTTGTTGATGGAGTTTGTGGATGAATGCCATGCCTCTAGGAATTCCCTGGCTGTTCTCTGTCTGGCTTGCCCTATGAGAGTAGTGTTGTCCCAGTCGAATTCATGTTGCTTGTTGTCTGCGTGTGTGGCTACGAAGGATAGCTGGTCGTGTCGTTTCGTGGCTAGTTGATGTTCATGTATGCGGATTGTTAGCTGTCTTCCTGTTTGTCCTATATAGTGTTTTGTGCAGTCCTTGCATGGTATTTTGTACACTACATTAGTTTTGCTCATGTTGGGTATCGGGTCCTTCGTTCTGGTGAGTTGTTGTCTGAGGGTGGCTGTTGGTTTGTGTGCCGTTATGAGTCCTAGGGGTCGCAGTAGTCTGGCTGTCAGTTCCAAGATGCTCCTGATGTATGGTAGTGTGGCTAGTCCTTTTGGTTGTGGTATGTCCTCGTTCCGTGGTCTTTCTCTTAGGCATCTGTTTTTGGCGAATACCTTGTATAGGTGTTCCTCTTCTTCTTTTTGCAGTTCTGGTGTACTGCAGTGTGTTGTGGCCCTTTTGAATAGTGTCCTGATGCAGCTTCGTTTGTGTGTGTTGGGGTGGTTACTTTCATAGTTTAGGACTTGGTCTGTGTGTGTGGCTTTCCTGTATACCCTTGTAGTGAATTCTCCGTTCGGTGTTCTCTGTACCATCACGTCTAGGAATGGGAGTTGGCTATCCTTTTCTTCTTCTCTCGTGAATCGGATTCCTGTGAGTCGGATCACCGTTGATGATCCGGTGTGCCAACACAGGAATTCTTGGACATCATCAGAAATATACACACAGACAAAGAAGAAACCATGATATCATTCGACGTGACGGCACTGTTCACTTCGATTGACAAAACCCTAGCCAGAGAAACAATAGCCAACCTACTGGACATACAGAACAGAAAACAGGACGCTGAACCTATCAACAAAGACGGCATACTTAAACTACTGGACTTGTGCCTCACAACACACTTCACATTCAACAACCAGATATACGAACAAATCAACGGAACACCCATGGGATCACCAATCTCGGGACTCATAGCAGAGGCAGTTATGCAAAGGTTAGAACAAACAGTCCTACCACAAATTCAACCCAAACTCTGGGTCAGATATGTCGATGACATGTTTGTAATCATTAAAAACATGGAAATAGAAAAAACACAGACCAAGTCCTAAACTATGAAAGTAACCACCCCAACACACACAAACGAAGCTGCATCAGGACACTATTCAAAAGGGCCACAACACACTGCAGTACACCAGAACTGCAAAAAGAAGAAGGGGAACACCTATACAAGGTATTCGCCAAAAACGGATACCCGCGCAACTTCATCAACAGATGCCTAAGAGAAAGACCACGGAACGAGGACATACCACAACCAAAAAGACTAGCCACACTACCATACATCAGGAGCATCTCGGAACTGACAGCCAGACTACTGCCACCCCTAGGACTCATAACGGCACACAAACCAACAGCCACCCTCAGACAACAACTCACCAGAACGAAGGACCCGATACCCAACATGAGCAAAACTAATGTAGTGTACAAAATACCATGCAAGGACTGCACTAAACACTATATAGGACAAACAGGAAGACAGCTAACAATCCGCATACATGAACATCAACTAGCCACGAAACGACACGACCAGCTATCCTTAGTAGCCACACACGCAGACAACAAGCAACATGAATTCGACTGGGACAACACTACTCTCATAGGGCAAGCCAGACAGAAAACAGCCAGGGAATTCCTAGAGGCATGGCATTCATCCACAAACTCCATCAACAAACACATCGACCTGGACCCAATATACCAACCACTACAGCGGACAGCTGAAACTGACAACCGGAAGCGGCAGGGACAGACCACTATAAACACCGGAGGAAACATCAAAGAAGCGCTTCGCAGGAGGCTCCCAAGCACTGATGATGTCGCCGAGCCAGGGGACGAAACGTTTGCAACAAAAACTTCTAGCTCGGCGAACAGAACCTCAGCAACGAGCACCCGAGCTACAAATCTTCGCACAAGTTTTAAATTAGATGTACCAAACCGGAAAGATAATTACTGCCAAATACAGTCACTATTGTGAACTTTAATATCAATTTAAACAAGAGGGCCACAAGTCATAATTTTAATTTTGTGTAAATTGTATTCTTATCAGTATTGAGAAATGGATTTGCACGCTTTTCAGGCACTCAATATTTCAGATCTGGGAGGCCAAACACTTCTTCAGAAGTGAAGGTCAGCTTTTTCTCTACTCCTGGAACATATTCTCCCAGGGCACCTTCATGGGCAGGAATCTGGTTTGGGAGCTACAAAACAGGAAGGGAAGGGGGAAAGCATCCAATTATCCTTGACTTCAATGAAGAAGTTTACCAATATCTGGAACTTGAGCTTGTTCTCACATCAGAAAATTAATGCTTTTATTTGTGCATCCAAATGAACATCTGTATGATGATGCATTTCAGGTGAATCAAAAAGGCAACATCAAAAGCTAGTTAGCAGCATCTTTGCCCATGTTAATTATGTCCCCCAAATGAAATTCTGCCATTTGTGCCTTTGGAAATATGGCTGTGAAATGAGTGCAATTTTTCTTCAATTGCCATCCGAGGTATCTAAAAAATGCTCACTTAGCATAGCCATTAGGTTTCTGGAGTTACAAATTCACTGATTTCTTGGTCTTATTCATACAGTTTAAGGTCATCATCTGTTATAAGGTCAGTTTAAGGTTAACATATGATTATTTCCTCTATCTCAAATTTAGATTATATTGAGGCTCTGACTAATATTTGCACACTGCATTATCTTCTTACCCACAATACTTCAATCAATTGGAAATTAAATTTGCACCACATTGATATGACTTGATCATTTAATCGAGCCATAAACCAGGCTCAATTGAGCTACTTGCTCTTCTCAGCATTCCCAGCCATTTCTTGTAATTGGTTTTGTAATTTTTATATCCATCAATATTTCCACTCCTTTTGTTGATCCACAGTCCATTACCGACTTGTAGCTACTTGATGTTGACTCTCATTCTCCCAAAATGGCAACAATTCTCCATCAATTCATAATCTATGTTCCGTAAATCTCTAAACTTCACCACTGCCTTTAACCAATCTAAACAATGCAAAACGTTTTTTTTACATTTCTAGCAAGAGACCAAGGTGGTTGAGGGGTACACAGATAACACACATAACAGTCTTTAAAATATCAGGATTCAAAGTTCATTTGAATGATTTAAGTTCCTGGAAAGGAGCAGAAGGTCCCTGGGAAAAGGGATAAATTCTCAAGGACACTTTTTTGGCATCAAAAAAAATTACTCAATTTTGTGCTAATAATTATAAAGATTACATTTAAGGGTTTATGAGAATGTGGATGCAAAACAAACATGAGCGTTCAAAGGATTTGAGTTTTCTTGGGGGGATGTGATTAGGACTTTCGTTTGCAAAGAGAATATCTTTCTTCAGTGGTTGCGCCATGAAAGGTTTTCCATCAGATATTTTTTAATGAAAATAAAATATTAATGAAACGTGAACTCTACATCTAACCAGGTTGATCCCCTGACTTGATGACATTACAATGAAGGCTGGAGGTGTTAACTGTGTCTTTCTAGTTTCATTATGTCACTGGTCACAATATGATTTTAAAGACTTTATCTAGTTACAGGTGATATTTTTGTCTACATTAGATTTAGAATAAATAATAAAATTAGAGATTTATTATAAAACTAGACCTAAATCGACAAACATGCAAATCTGGTTAACAGTTTGACCTATGAAATACTTCTAAATACCTATTCCCTCCACCATGCACACACATAAACACCCCAATTAAACAGAAAAATAAAACTCTCCCTGCAGGGAATAATTATGAAAAAAAATTTGGCCCAGCAATGGTTCATGAAATAACTCCAGAGGCTGCTATCCCATCACTAAGTCACCCTCTATTTACACATGAATAGTCCTTGACTTTAGGACTGCCTCTTCAGAGCCAGCTCTCAGAACGAACAGAGCCTGCAACACTTTTTTTTTTCTTTTTATTTCTAACTGCGGTAGTGCTTATATTTTCCCCAGCACCCATGTTGTGTGTGTGCAGGTGTAAGACACAGTGAGAGACACAAGGTGCACGAATCTTTATTCAATTTCCACCACCAGGAAGAGGCCAAACACCTAAGTGGCCATTGACAAGCAATGCCCTTCTCATCAAAGGGCAATGCTGTGTGATCAAAAAAGTGAAGGGGAGGGTAGGGATTAAATCAAAATAGAATTGGACAGGAAAATAATACACTCCACTTCCTACGGTGTCCACCTCTCCCTGAACAACTCAAGGGTGTTGGTGGACACCATGTGCTCCTTCTCCAGAGATACCGACACTCCTCTTTATATCTGTCAGCCTGGGCTCCCTGATTGGAGCACATTAACAGCTGCAATCAGGGAGCTCATATTCTATGAGGTCCACCTGGCTAACCTCATTACAGTCACTATAACCCTCCCTCTTGGAGTCCAAGGACATAGGCTAATTCTTTTTCTTGGGAGAGCCTCTTCGGACATTTTAGCAGTCAGTCAGGTTCCTCTGACTCAGCATCCAATACAGGCAGCATGTAATGCATGGCAGCTCAGCTCTTATGCCAGGAGCACTTTGGTAGAATTTCACTCTCTTCTGGCAGCAAAGGTGTTGAGGCAGCTATATCCGTCATGTCCGTTTCTGATTCTGAGGACTTGACAATACTTCATGGAGAGGGTGAACCCACAGGATCTGGCAGCCTTTCTGAGGGGCAAGGCACATTTTGCACCTGCACTGTTTGAGAATTTGTGGCTTTCATATGGTCCACATGCTTATTCAGGATCGTCATACCAAGCCAAACTTTATATGTCATTAGTCCTGACCTCATGTTGACCTTGCCTCCTACTCAAGCAGGGCCATTTCCGTTATTTTTACAATGACCATCATGCCCAGTATCAAATCACCTCTTTCACTTGATGGAGACGTAAGTCTGGCATTGCAGATCCTGATGCAGTTTAACCCTCACCCCTAGGTTCAGGAAGATCAGACTTAACCTGGTGCAGAGTTCTCTCCCCATTAGCAACTGTAGCTGCATGTGGGGTGGCCCTATTATCAAACAAGAACCAGGGGGACTTGGCAAGATGGTGGTGATTCTGTAGAACTGCTGTGGACAGCTCTGCCTAACAGCCGAGGCATACTGGTGTTTTTTGCCATCCCTGGCCAACTTATGTGGTGGAATTATTAGTTTAAAACCTTACAGAACACATATTTGTTAATATTTGGGAGTGGGGAGGATGCCAAAGGGAAAAGGAGCGAGCAAACAGCAGCAGGGAGGACACTCCCCTGCAGCACCTACCACACCAGAGACTGCAGCAGCAGAAGCCTCTCCTGATCCCCTCGGGGACCTGACAGACTCACAGGAATTGGCTGCGGTGATGGAGAGACTTACCTTGAAAGTTGGGGCTGCAATTGAGGAGATTCGTGCCCAGGTCCAAACTATTCCATCCATGCTGCAGAAGCATGAGCAGGAGATCCAGGGCCTCGGGGAGAGGCTGGAGGAGATGGAGGGTCGAACTAAGGCCTCGGAAGCTGCGACGGAGTCCTCATCCAGTCGGATCCAGGTGCTGGAGCGAGAGGTGCGGGCCTTGCAAAACCATATTGATGACCACGAAAATAGAGGTCAGAGGATAAATCTCTGAATTTTCGGGCTCCCTGAAGATGAGGAAGGTGAGCAGCCAGTCAGCTTCTTTGAAAGCTGGCTGCTGAAGTTTTTGGGCCTTCACATTGAGTCCAGCTGGCTGCAGATTGAAAGGGCTTATCGGGTTACAGTGCACAGGTCAGGGCCAGTGCAGTGCCCCCGCCCAGTCCTACTGTACTTCCACTCATGTAAGGACAAGCAAAAAGTCATCGAAGCTTCCAGATCCCTGGGAAAAGATCCGCAGGTACTGCTGTACAAGGGGTCAAAAATCATGTTTTCCCAGGATTTCTCCGCAGCTGTAATTCGAAAGAGGAAGTGCTTCGATGAAGTTAAAAAGAGGCTGAGGAACCTGGGCATCCAGTACTCGATGGGATACCCTGCAATGCTTTGTTTCAGCCACGAGGACTCAGTTTATACATTTGACTCAGCGGATAAAACTAAAAACTTTGTAGACACTTTAAAATAGATGGATTAGCCTGAAGAATATGGTTAATATTTGTTCTCTTTTCTATCTTTCCCCATGTTTTCCCTTCCTTTTTTTAAATTCCTTTCTTTCTCCCTAATAATTTCCTTTTTGGAAAGGAGGGGGAAGACCTTGGAATAAGTTGTTCCTTTTTTTTAATAACTGGATTTTCTGATGGGAAATGTTGTGGGTGTTCTTTGTTGTCTCTTCCCCTTTTTTTTATTTGTGCTGTTTCTCTTTTAGTCACAAGTAGGGGTGACATGAAGCCAGGGATGGGTGGAGTGTGCTCATCCTGACTTTGTATTTTTTCTGTTGATGTAAGGATCATCTCCTTGTTGTTTTTTCTGGCCTAAGGCTGGGGTACAGTCCGGGTTTGAAGGAGCTGTGAAGGAGGGGATAGGTAGGGTGAGTGCCCCCTATGGGCAGGGGGAAGAGTCTTCCATTCAAGGTTCTATAGTTGGTTTTCTTTGTAGTTTTTTGTTAGTAATAGTTGTTTATAGTTATGATAGAGTAGTTTTTGTATATATAGTTCTTCACCTCTATGAGTCTTTATTTATTTATGCTCGGCGCTTTGTAAGCAGGGTTCTCCCTCCCAAGGGTTCAAGGGTCTCTGAAAGGGGATATGGCTAAGTGTCTTATTAAATGGTGCACCTGGAACATTGAGGGGAGTCTATTAAAAGGAAAAAAGTGCTTTCTAGCCTTAAGAGGGAAAGGGTTGATATTGCTTTGCGGCAGGAAACTCATCTTGATGATGGGGAACACCTGAAATTACAACAGGGGGCTATGACCGGGTATCCTTTTCATCCTTTACTACTAAAAGTAGGAGAGTGGTGGTACTTATCCAGAAAAATCTTCCGTTCACATTAGAGCAGGTGAAAGATGAGCAGGGATGGTTTGTGATACTTAAAGTCCTGATACATGGGGAGGAATATGGCATTTTAAATGTCTACTGTCCTCCAGCGCAGTCCCTCAAATTTTTGATTAGTGCTTTCTCTAAGTTGAGTGCTTTTAGAACACAGCACATTATTATAGGAGGGGATTTTAATTGTCTTTTGGATCCGACAGTGGACAGAATGCCTTGTGGGCCCCCCAACTATTTCTTCGCAGGTTAAGCAGGTGGTTGACTAATGCGAGGAGTTGGGGCTGGTGGATATTTGGAGATGTCTTCACCCTACCGGCAGGGACTTCACCTTTTTTTCAAACCCACATAAATGTCACATGAGGATTGACCTCTTTCTGGCTCCCTTGGCCCTTCTGGATTCGATAATAGATTGTAAAATTGGGAATATAGCTATCTCCGATCACGCGGCGGTATATTTGGAGGTTACGGCCAAGAGTGGAGGGCTAGGTTTGCGGCACTGGCGTTTGGATCCTTTTTGAAGGAGTTTCAGGAATTCTTGACTATCAATTCAGGCACGGCTAGTAGTCCATATATGCTATGGGAGACTGCTAAGGCCTTTGTTAGGGGATTAGTTATTTCCTATTCGGCTAGCTGGAAACAACAAAAGGAGGAACAGCAGCGTCGACTTGAGACACGGTTGAAAGCTGCCAAGGCAGCACATTTTGCGTGGCCTTCGGTGACTAAGCTACAGTGGATCACGGCCCTCTGGACTGCCTTTACTGACTCAAAATGCAAAGAAAGAACTTGCAGGCTGTTTGAATATGGGGATAGGCCAGGGAAGTATTTAGCGTACCTGACTAGGAAAAGGCATGCTCCCCAATCCATTACTGCAATCAGAGACAGCGCCGGGGTCCTTACCTACGATGCCAAAAAGATTAATGAGACTTTTCGGAGCTTTTACTCTGAATTGTATCGGTCTGAAGGTTGCGAGGATAGGAGGGCTAAAATATACACCTTTTTTAAGAACCTGGACCTCCCAGGGGTAACCTTGGAACAGGCCTCTCTCCTTAATGCCCCCTTGACAGTTCAGGAAATACAGGAGGCAGCTAGGCAATTTCAGAGTGGGAAAGCGCCTGGCCCTGATGGTCTTCCGGGTGAGTTTTATAAAGAGTTTATAGGGATTCTGTCAGGGCCGATGTTGGAGATGCACAATCACTCTGCATGAATGCCTACCATCATCTTTGCGAGAAGCTAATATTTCCTTAATTCTTAAGAAGGGGAAGGTTCCTGAGGATTGTGCCTCATATTGGCCCATCTCTATTAAATTCAGATTTCAAGATTCTGTCCAAGATCCTGGCGCTGAGATTGGAAAGGGTGTTGCCCCATATTATTAAAGAGGACCAGACAAGCTTTATAAGGGACTGTAGGTCCTCTAATAATATTAGAAGGTTGCTGAATATGGTCCGAATTTGTCAGCAATGATCGCTTCAGGGGTTGGTGATTTCCTTAGATGCAGAGAAAGCATTTGACCGGGTGGAATGGCCATATATTTTTTATGTCTTAGAACAGTTTGGGTTGGGTGGAGTCTTTGCTAGGTGGGTGGAGGTTTTATATTGTCACCCTCTGGCTGCCGTTATCACCAACGGGGTGAAGTCTAGGAATTTTAGGATTGGTAGAGGTAGTCGGCAATGCTGCCTCCTCTCACTGCTGTTGTTTACGTTGGTGATAGAGCCGCTGGCAGAGGCCATTCATCAGAACATCCACATAACTGCTCTGGAAGTGGGATCAAGGGCACACAAGATTACACTGTGTGCGGATGATGTTTTTATCGAACCCAATGATCTCCGTACCCCATTTGATACATGTATCAGTTCATTTGGGGCTATTTCAGGATGTAAGATTAACTTTGCAAAATCAGAGGCTATGTCTCTGGGGAACTTCAAGGGTGTGCCAGAAGTTGAAGGTGGCTCTAAGTTCCCTTTTACATGGTCACGGTCAGGGTTCCAATATCTAGGCATTGAGCTGTTATTTCGGACTAACTTTGCTCACTTGCTCGACAATATTATACGAGATCTCCAGAGATGGGAGGCTCTTCCAATTTCATGGCTGGGCCAAATATATCTCATTAAGATGAATATTCTTCCTCGTTTGCTTTATCCCATGCGTATGCTCCCTATAATGTTTCCCAGGTCAACGCTATGGAAGCTTATGGGGTGGTTTGGTTCCTTTGTCTGGCTTCATGGGCGGCCCCTCATCAAATTTACTAAATTGCAGTTGCCTCAAGAAAGGGGAGGAGTTGATTTCCCAGACATCAGGAGGTATCAGTTGAGTTCCGTGCTGTCCTTTCTCTGTGATTGGGTAGGAAACGATCCAAACTCAATATGGCTGGATATTGAGGCCTCCCAAGCAAAGTGCCCTCTTATTAACCTGTTGTTCATGGATAAGATGAGGACAGTTATGGACCACTGCCGGAACCCCATTGTCATTAGTACAGTCAAGGCATGGAGGGCTATGTGTCAGAGTGAGGGTTGTTTATCCAAGACTTCGCAACTTATACCTATAGTTGGCATGCCAGGGTTCCAACCAGGGATGATGGACTCAGGGTTCAAATTATGGGCAGCGAGAGGAGTTTCTAGTTTGGGAGACTTGTTTGAAGGGGAGGTTATGATGTCTTTTGAGCAACTGAGCCACAAATACGGGTTGCCCAGAACAAAGAGAACAAAGAACAAAGAAAATTTACAGCCCAGGAACAGGCCCTTCAGCCCTCCAAGCCTGAGCCGATCCAAATGTACTGTCTAAACCTGTTGGTCAATTCCTAAGCATCTGTATCCCTCTACTCCCTATCTATTCATGCATTTATCCAGACGCATCTTAAATAAATCTACCGTGCCTGTCTCTACCACCCTGCTGGCAACGCCCACCAACCTCTGTGTGAAGTACTTGCCGTGTGTATCCCCCTTAAACTTTTCACCTCTCATCTTGAAAGCGTGACCTCTCGTTATTGAATCCTTCACCATGGGAAAAAGCTTGTCTCTATCCATCCTGTCTATACCCTTCATGATTTTGTAAACTTCAATCAGGTCCCCCCTCAATCTCCTTTTTTCTAATGAAAATAAACCTAACCTACTCAACCTTTCTTCATAGCTCGCACCTTCCATACCAGGCAACATCCTCGTAAACCTTCTCTGCACCCTCTCCAAAGCATCCATATTCTTTTAGTAATGTGGCAACCAGAACTGTACACAGTATTCTAAATGCGGCTGAACTAATGTCTTATACAATGTTAACATGACTTGCCAGCTCTTATACTCAATACCCCTTCCAATTAAGGCAAGCATACTATATGCCTTCTTGACCACTCTATCCACCTATGCAGCAACCTTCAGGGTACAATGGACCTGCACTCCCAGATCTCTCTGCTCATCAACGTTTCCCAAGGCTCTTCTGTTCATTGTATAATTCGCTCTCGAATTAGTCGTGTCTAAATGCATCACCTCACATTTGTCTGGATTGAAAACCATCTGCCACTTTTCTGCCCAACTCTCCAGTCTATCTATATCCTCCTATATTCTCTGACAGTCCCTTATGCTTTCCGCTACTCCACCAATCTTCGTGTCATCTTCAAACTTGCTGATCATACCAACAGTGCCCACTTCCAGATCATTTATGTATATTACAAACAACAGTGGCCCAACACTGACCCCTGTGGAACACCACTGGTCACCTTTCTCCATTTCGAGAAACTCCCTTCAACTACTACTCTCTGTCTCCTGTTGCTCAACCAGTTCTTTATCCACCTAGCTAGAACACCCTGCACACCATGTGACTTCACTTTCTCCATTAGCCTACCATGGGGAACCTTATCAAACGCCTAACTAAAGTCCATGTATATGACATCAACAGCCCTTCCTTCATCTATCAACTTGGTCACTTCCTCGAAGAACTCTATTAAGTTGGTAAGGCACGATCTCCCCCGCACAAAACCATGTTGCCTATCACTGATAAGCCCATTCTTTTCTAAATATAAATAGATCCTATCCCTTAGTACCTTCTTCAGCAACTTTCCCACCACTGACATCAGGCTCACTGGTCTGTAGTTACCCAGAATATCCCTACTACCCTTCTTGTACAGGGGGACAACACGAGCAATCTTCCAGTCATCCAGCACCTCACCTGTATTTAAGGATGCCACAAAGATATCTGTCAGGGCCCCAGCTATTTCCTCTCTCGCATCCCCCAGCAACCTGGGATAGATCCCATCCAGTCCTGGGGATTTGTCCCCCTTATAACCTCTCGCCTACCCAACACATCTTCCCTACTTATGTCATCGTGATCCAGACTAATCAAACTTCTATCTCTAATCTCAACATTCATCATGTTCCTCTCCTCACTGAACACTGATGCAAAGTAATCATTCAGAATCTCACCCATTCTCTCAGGTTCGACACACAGCCTTCCTTCGTCATCCTTTAGTGGACCAATCCTTTCTCTAGTTACCCACTTGCTTCTTATGTAAGAATAAAATGCTTTGGGATTTTCCTTAATTCTGATCGCTAAAGCTATTTCATGACCCCTTTTAGCCCACTTGATTCCTCGTTTAAGACTTGTCCTACTCTTCCGATATTCTTCCAGGGCCCGTTCTGTTCTTAGCTGCCTAGACCTTATGTATGTTTCCCTTTTCCTCTTGGCTAGTCGTACAATTTCTCCTGTCATCCATGGTTCACGAATCTTGCCCTTCCTATCCTTTACCTTCAATGGGACATGTCTATCCTGCACTATCTTTGAAAGCCTCCCACATATCAAATGTGGACTTCCCTTCAAATAGCTGTGTCCAATCCACATTTCTGAGCTCCTGCCTAATTTTGATATAATTAGCCTTGGCCCAGTTTAGTACTCTTCCCTTAGTACCACTCTCTTCTTTATCTACGAGTATTCTAAAACTTACAGAATTGTGGTCACTGTTGCCAAAGAAATCCCCCACCGCAACTTCTACCACCTGTCCTGGCTCTTTCCCCTGTACCAGGTCCAATATGGCCCCTTTCCTCGTCGGACTATTGACATACTGCTCTAGAAAACTCTCCTGGACGCTTCTTACAAATTCTACCCCATCCAGACCTCTGACGTTAAGTGTATTCCAGTCAATGTTGGGAAAATTAAAATCTCACATCACCACTACCCTATTGCCTCTACATCTTTCCATAATCTGTTTACCTATTTGTTCTTCTACCTCACCCTCACTGTTGGGAGGCCTGTAATACAGCCCCAACAGTGTGACTGCACCCTTCTTATTTCTCAGCTCCACCCATATTGCCTCACTACCCAAGACCTCCATAGTGTGCTCCTTTAGCACAGCCGTGATATTGTCCTTAACCAGCAATGCAACTCCACTCCCCCTTTTACTTCCCTCCCTGTCTTGTCTGAAGCATCTATATCCTGGAACATTTAATTGCCAATCATCATGCCCTTCCTTCAACCAAGTCTCTGTGATTGCAATAACATCATACTCCCAGGAACCAATCCAAGCCCTAAGTTCATCTGTCTTACACACTATACTCCTTGCATTAAAGTAGATGCATTTCAAGCCACCAGTTTTTTTGCGCTCATCTGCTCTCTGCCTACTCTTCCCTTTATTAATGCTATCTTCATGATTCTTACAGTCTCCAGACTCCACCTCACTGCCTACTTATTTTCTCTTCTAGTTCCCAGCCCCCTGCCACATTAGTTTAAAACCTCCCCAACAGCAGTAGCAAAAACTCCCCCAAGGACATTGGTTCCGGTCTGGTTCAGATGTAGCCCGTCCATTTTGTAATAGTCCCACCTTCCCCTGAGCCGGTCCCAATATCCAACAAATCTGAACCCCTCCCTCCTACACCATCTCTCAAGCCACGTGTTCATCCTGCCTATTTTTTCATTTCTACGCTGGCTAGCACGTGGCACTAGTAGTAATCCTGAGATCACTACCTTTGAGGTCCTCCTCTTTAACTTCTCTCCCAGTTCCCTGAAATCTTCTTTCAAGACCTCATCTCGTTTTCTACTTATATCGTTGGTGCCTATATGCACCAAGACAACTGGCTGTTCATCGGCTGCAGAATGTTCTGCAGCCGATCGGTGACATCCCTGACCCGAGCACCTGGGAGGCAACATACCATCCGGGAGTCCCGTTTTTGGCCACAGAATCGCATATCTACTCCCCTCACAATAGAATCCCCTACGACTATGGCCCTACAAGTCTTTCTCCCGCCCTTCTGAACAGCAGTGCCCGCCACGGTGCCATGATCCTGGCAACTGCTGCCCTCCCCTGGTGAGCCATCTCCCCCAACAGTATCCAAAACGGTATGCCTGTTTTGGAGGGAGATGACCACAGGGGACACCTGGATTGCCTTCCTACTTTTTTTTTGTCTTTTGGTCACCCATTCACTGTCTCCCTCAGCAAATCTGCGGTGTGACCAGTTCACTAAATGTGCTATCTACGACCTCCTCAGCATCGCGGATGCTCCACAGTGAGTCCATCCACAGCTCCAGAGCCGTCATGCGGTCAAACAAGAGCTGCACCTGGACACAATTCTTGCAAGTGTAAGAGTCAGGAATGTCAGACCCATTCCTAAGCCCTCACATCAAGCAAGAGGCACATGCCACAGGTCTGAGTTCCCCTGCCATTGTAAGCTTAGCTTTGAATGAACTAACTAAAACCAAACAATGCACTTAAATAAATGAAAAAGAAAGATAAAGAAAAAAATAAAAGCCTTACCTTAAAGAGTCTTTTTCTTCTGGTTAGAGGAGGGGGGCAGGAGGGAGATACTACACCTGTAGTATCTCGGGTTTAGCCACTGCCCAAATATAAATTAAGCCCTTACCTTTCCCGGCAGTCCTTGCTTCACTCCACCTTCTCTCCTCGCCACTCTGTCAAAATGGAGGCCCGACTCCCAAGGTAAGTCCCTTTTTAAGTGGGAAAACGTACCCTCCCCGGCAGCCCTCGCTTCACTCCACCTTCTCTCCTCGCCACTCTGTCAAAATGGAGGTTAGGGATTTCATCCAGAAGAAGACTATGCTTCTCACTCAGCCCCTTAAGCCCGATACAGAGAGGTTGTTGCCACGTTCCACAAGCACCCCTTCGGTTAGTGCCCTCTATCGCCTGCTGGGTGGCAGGGCCTGGCAGGATATTAACTGGTTATGTGAGGCATGGGAGCAAGAGCTGGGAGTGGAGATCTCTTCTGAAACATGGGAGAATACTCGAAAGATCTCAATCTGTAATAGGACATGCACTACACAGTTAGAAGTTCTGCACAGGGCTCATCTGGCACCAGACCATCTGGTGAAGTTTAAAAAAGGGGCATTTCAGTGTTCGCCAAATGTAAAATAAATGTAGGTACTCTTACCCATTGCTTCTGGACATGCTACAGGCTCAGTGTTTATTGGAACATTGTAGCGGGAGAGATTGGGAGGGTATTGAGGACTGAAGTCAAAGTAGACCCGATATCTCTCCTCTTAGGTCTACCAAATTTACCATCTTTCAACGGGCATGGGAAGAAACTATTTAATATCCGTGCACACTGTGTATGGAAGAATATTCTGATGAACTGGGTGTCTGCGAACTCGCCGGGCTTGCTGGGATGGCAGAAATTAATTATGGAGCACATTCCTTTGGACGTTTTTACAAACATGGTGCACCACACAACAGACCATTTTTATAAGACATGGCAGCCCTACTTGAGTTATTTGGATATAGATTTGTCAGTTGTCTTAACTAGGGTGTTTGTTTAACCAGGATAATTAGATTTGTCAAGCCCTGGGCCCTGCAGGGGGTCTCCTGAGTTAATACGGGTATATATACAATGCTCCCATTCTTTTGTTTGGGAGCTTTGCGTTGAGCAGAGTTGTTCTATATTTTGTGATTTTTTTTGTTTTTTTTTGCTTTTCTTTCTTTTTTTTGGTGTTGCTTTGCACAGTGTTAGGGTTTGTTTTGTATTATAGGGTAGGTTAGTAGTTAGTAGACAGTAGTTTTATTATAATTTGTGTTTTTTTTTCTTTTTATTATACTGATATTTGTTATGATTGTATTTTTCAATAGTTTTATATGTGTGTAAAGTTAAAAAAAATTTGCTAATAAATATATTTACAAAACAAACAAGAACCAGGACAGTTTGGTATCCAGTGAAGCTGTAGGGTGTTTCTTCAATCCAGCCTTCAAAGTTTTGACTGCTCTTTCTGTCAGACCATTGGATGATGGGTAGTAAGGAGCTGTCCTTACATGTCAAATCCCAAACTTCTTTCTAGCGTCATCCCTGTGTTTGACTAATGGAACCTCTGCATGTCCAACCACTTTGAGTGGGCATCTACAACGACTAAGAACATTGAACCTGATTAAAGGACCCGGATAGTTTGTTGAGTCCAGGATTTACCCAGCCATTCCCACGAATGTGGAGAAGCTGATGGTGGTAATTTTTGTCCTTATTGGCAATCTGGGCACTGTCCCACCCATGCAGCTATGTCTGCATCTAATCCTGGCCACAAGACATAACTTCTCATCAACATTTTCATTTTGGAAACCCCTAGCTGATACTTGTGGGGTTCAGCCAGCACTAAATTATTTTTTAATTCATTTGTGGGATGTGGGCATCGCTGGCTGACCAGCATTTATTGCCCATCCCTAGTTGCCCTTGAGAAGGTGGTAGTGAACTGCCTTCTTGAACCACTGCAGTCCACCTGCTGTGGGTTGACTCACAGTGCCCTTCAGGAGAGAATTCCAGGATTTTGACCCAGCGACCGTGAAGGAACACCAATATATTTCCAAGTCAGGGTGGTGAGTGGCTTGGAGAGGAACTTGAAGATGGTGATATTCCCATGCATCTGCTGCCCTTGTCCTTTGAAATGAAAGTAGCAACCTTTGGAATTTGATGGCGACCTTTGTTCAGGACAATCACTCTCACTCCCCATAACAATATGCCATCCTCTACTGTGAGCTGGTCTCTCTGGGTCCAAAAAGGTTTTGACTCTAGTTGTCACGGCACTTTGGTCTCCTCATTAATACCAGCTGTTTCAATTTGGAAAGGACTCGATCTGTCAGTGTCCAAGATCTGATATTGTTAGCTGGGAGAGTGGCCAGAAAATTTAATTTGGTTACAGATCCTACCATTGGGGGCACCACTGATGGTATATCTGCTAGCAGCAGGTGGTTCAATGCATCCGCATTCGTTACTTGGCCTCCTGGATGGTGCACTAATTTGTAACTATAAGCATTTAGTATTGCAGCCCACTGCTGAATGTGGCCCGAAGCAATGGGCGGCACTACCTCATCCTCTTGAAACAGATCAAGTAGGGCTTTATTAGATTAGATTCAATTCCCTATTGGGCCATTTGTCCCAACAAGTCCACACCAACCCTCTGAAGAGTAACCCACCCAGACCCATTCCTTTACTCTATATTTACCCCTGACTAATGCACCTATCACTACGGGCAATTTAGCATGGCCAATTCACCTGACCTACATATCTTTGGATTGTGGGAGGTGACCAGAGTACGTGGAGGTAATCCACACAGACATTCACCCAAGGCGGGAATCGAACCCAGGTCCCTGGCACTGTGAGGCAGCAGTGGTAACCACTGAGCCACCGTACCGCCTTTTGTGCTCCATGATTACCATGAATTTATGCTTGTAAAGGTATCGGTGGAACTTCCTGACTCCAAATACAACCACCAATCCTTCTTTTTCTATGTGGGCACACTTATGGTCCTTGAAGGACATTAGTGAACCAGATATGTTTTTTTTCAACAATCAATAATGATTTCATGGTCATCAGTAGACTCTTAATTCCAGGTTTTTATCGAATTCAAATTCTACCATGTGCTGTGGCAGGATTTGAACCCAGCTCCTCAGAGCATTACTTAGGTCTCTGGATTAACAAAGATGGTGGCAATCTAACAGGCCTGCCTTGCTGAGCTCTGCACAATAACACAGACGAAGTGGTGCTTTTACCCTCCCCATCTAAGCTATTTTGAAGAAAATTGATAGTTTAATATCAGTAGAATTGCTACATACCTTTTCGTTTTAGTAAGGGAAGATGACTAGAGACAAAGGACCAAATAAATTGCAACAGGCAGGACATTCTCCTGCAGCATCGGTCATGAATCCCAATGGACTCACCTACTCAACAAGGCATGGCTGCAGTGTTTGTGAAACTCTGAGGCATCGATTGGAGAGAATTGCACCAGGCTGCAACTGATCTTGGCCATGCTGCAGAAGCATGAGCAGGAGCTACAGAGTCTCGGGAAGTGAGTGGAGGAGGTCAAGCAGTGGACCACGACATCAGAGACAGTGGTCAAGTCCTCGGCAGGATGTATCCAGGCCCTGGAGAAGCAGGTATGGGCCTCGGTAGAACAGGTCAACAACCTCAAGAATAGAGGTCGAAGAAAAAACATCTGGGTGGTGGAGCGAGAGGAAGATGCGCAGCCAGCCAATCTCTTTGAACGATGGCTGCTGTGATTTCTGGGTTGGGAGGCCAAGGCAGGCTAGGTGCAGATTGAGAGAGCTCACTAAGTGGCGGTGCACAGGCCCAGTTCGGACCAGCGCCCCCGCCCAGTCCTGTGCGATTCCAGTCCTATAGGGAAAAATAAAAGGTAATGGAAGCCTCCAGATCGCAGGGAAATGATCCACAGGCTCCAATTTATAAGGGATCAAAGATTATTTTTTAGGACTTTTCTGCAGCCATGATCCGCAAGAGATTCTTTGCTGAGATGTAGAAGAGATTTAGGGATCTGGATATTCAATATTACATAAGGTACCTGGCGGTATTCCCTTTTAACCACGAAGGGTCCGTGCATGTGTTTGACTCCTCAGGAAAAGCAAAGAACTTTCTGGACACTTTGAAATAGGCTGGATGGTCCAAAGAACATGGACAATAATGACTCTCCTTTCTTTTACCTTTTTTTTTCTCTTCCTCGTGTACTTCTCCTTTTCCTTTATTATTTTATTACAGAAAATGTTGTTGCTTTGTTTCTTCCTAGTGACAATTGAGTTCAATGTAGGGTTGGGGATGTGTGAAGTGCCCACTTTTGATTCCTTTGTCCACATTATCTATTTCTTTTATTCTTCACCTGAGTTTGGGGCATGGCTCAAGCTATAAGGAGTTATGGAAGTGTATGCGGGTAGTGTAAGTGCCCCCTGTGGGCAGGGGGATAGAGTCTCCCATCAAGTGTTTTTTGTATGTTGTAATTGGTTTAGTTTGTTGGTTTCTAGTAGAGGTAGCTTTTGAAAGTTTTGTTAACATAGACTTAGTGTTAACTTGGTTTTAGTTTTTTGTAGTTTTTTTAGACTTCGTGAGTCTCCATTTATTTACACTTGGCTCATTGTGAGTAGGGTTCTTCCTCTTGGGATTTCAAGGGTTGTTATAGAGGGATATGGCTAAGTGTCTCCTTAAATGGTGTACCTGGATTATTAAGGGGAGTCACTCGCTGGCCAAGAGAAAAAAAACCTACTTCCGAGTCTCAGGAAGAAGAGGGTTGATATTACCCTGCTGCAAGAAACCCATCTTGATAATAAGGAGCACCTAAAGTTACAGCAGGGTGGGTTTGATCAAGTGTTTTTTTCATTCTTTAACACTAAAAGCAGGGGAAAGGCCATGCTTGTCCAGAAGAGTCTCTCTTTTAAGTTATAAGATCAAGTTAAAGATGAATATGGACGGTTTGTAATCCTTAAAGCTTTAATACATGGTGAAAATGTATGGATTCCTAAATGTTTACTGTCTCCCGGCACACCCCCTCAAATTCCTGATTGATGCACTTTCTAAGTTGATTGCCCTTGAAACACGACACACTATCATAGGGGGAGATTTTAATTGCCTCATGGACCCCACAGTGGACAGAATGCCCAAAGGTCCCCCAAATATCTCTCCACAATCCAAGCAACTGGTTGACTTATGCATGGAATTGGGACTGGTGGACGTTTGGAGATGTGTCTACCCCATGGGTAGGGACTTTACCTTTTTCTCTAATCCGCACAAGTGTCATACCAGGATTGACTTTTTTTTTTAGCTCCCTCAGGCTTTCTGGATTCGGTGAGGTCTTGTAAAATTGGAAACATTGCCATTTCTGATCATGCAGCAATGTGTTTGGAGATTGAGATTAAGGGCAACGGAACGGGGGATCCAAGATGGTGGCGACCTAGCAAGTCTGAGTCTATAGTGCTCCTCTCAAGACGTGGGCAAAGTAGGCCACCCTCCTCCTCCACACTCACCAAATCACTTAAAATAGTTTTCACTTAATGTAATTAGTTGCTCAGTACTGAATTTAAACAATCTAATCTCCTGTAAAAATGACTGAAGGGAAGGGAGCCCGCAGTTCTCAGCAGGAAGGAACCCCTCCCCCACCCTCCCCAGCTGCAGCAGAGACGTCCGCAGCCGCCCCGGGGGACTTACCTACGGTGGCGAGCCTCGTGGAAATAATCTCTAAACGCGATGCGAAGATCGACGCCTTCATTGAAGAGTCCCGGAGCCGATGGAATTCACTCTCGGCCGCGCTACAAAAGCACGACCGAGACATCGAGGAAATCAAGCACCGAGTTGGAGGGGTGGAGCTAAAGGCCGTGACGTCCGAGAGTATAGCAGAATCAGCCGTGGATCGGGTCTGGACTCTCGAACAGCGAGTTCGGACCTTGGAAAATCACATCGACGACCTCGAGAATCAAGGTCGTTGAAAAAATATTCGTTTGGTGGGCCTTTCTGCACGGGAAGAGGAAGGCCAGCTTACAGCGTTTCTCGAACAGTGGCTTCCACAGCTTTTAAATCTGGAGGCTGGATCAGGCCAGGTAAAGGTGGAATGGGCCTACCGGGTTGCAATATGCGGGCTCGGCTCGAACCAGCGCCCCCGCCCGGTCCTGTTCTGGCTGCAGAGCTATAAGGAGAGGCAGATACTCCTAGAAGTCTCCAGAAATCTTGGAAAAGATCCCCAAGCCATGATTTATAAAGGATCCAAGATTATGTTATTCCAGGACTTTTCCCCAGCTCTGGTCCGAAAGAGGAAGGCGTTTGACGAAGCGAAGAAGTGTTTAAGAGACTTAAATATTCAGTACTCCTTGCACTACCCAGCAATGCTACGCTTTAGCCATGAAGGGTCCATGTATAACTTCGGATCGCTGGAGAAGGCCAAGGAATTTTTGGACTCTCTTAGATAAATTATAAGAGTTAATTGATGTTGTTTTGCTCTCCCTCCACCCCAGTTTACACCCCCTTTTTTAAAAAAACTAATCCCTTTCATTACCTTACTGTTTAATATTATCTTCAGGGGGTGGGGAGAGAGGTTTATTTATTTGTTCTCTACTTAGCGATTTTCTTCCCTTTTTTTATATATATATATATATATATATAGCCCGGGGGGTCTAGTTAATGTAGGTGGGGGGAGGTGGTTACCTTATCCTATTTTATCTCTGTCTATAGGAGCGGGGTTGTTTTCCCCTGTTATTTTGTATTACTATATTTAATTATTACTTGTTGAGACTGGAGAGGAATATGGGATCTTAAATCTGTATTGTCCCCCAGCACATCCTTTTAAATTTATAACGGAAGCCTTACCAAAATTGATGGCTCTCGGTGCTCGTCATACAATTATAGGGGGAGATTTTAATTTTATTATGGATCTGGAAATAGATAGGATTCCCAAGAGTACTGCAGGAGTATCTCCCAGATCTAGACAATTGGTGGATTTGAACAAAGAATTAGGACTAGTAGATGTATGGAGATGTCTTCATCCACAGGGCAGAGATTTTTCTTTTTACTCCAATCCACATAAATGTCATACCAGAATCTATATGTTTTTTGACCCCCGATTTTTTAAAATTCCATATTATCCTGTAAAATAGGCAGTATAACAATTTCTGATCACGCTGCTGTATATATGGAAATCAAGGCGAGGAACAATGAGACATCCCCCCGGTGTTGGTGTATGCATCCCTTCCTGATGAAAGATAGTAAATTTATAAAGTATTTCTCTCAAGAATTTAAAACTTTTTTAGAAATTAATTCAGATATGGCTAGCAACCCATCAATGATGTGGGAGACCATCAAAGCTTATGCACGAGGTTTGATCATTTCATTCTCAGCGACCCTGAAAAAATTAAAGGGAGAACAACAGCGTCTGCTCGAAGCTCGTTTAAAAGCGGCTGAAACAGCATACGCTGATAGACCTATTATTAAATTACAAAGGATTACGGCCCTTAGGACAGCTCTAAACACCACGCTTACCCAAACGGCTAAGAGGGAAATATTATTTGCAAAACAAAGGTTATATGAATTTGGCGATAAACCTGGTAGATACTTAGCATTTCTCGCAAAGAAAGAAAAAGGCTCCTCAAACTATTACGTCTATCAAGGAAAGTACGGGTATTTTGACTCATGATCATAAAAGGATTAATGCAATCTTTAGAAAATTTTATTCTGATTTATATAAATTGCAGGATTGCGAAGACAGAGCAAGGAGGATGCAGTCATTTTTTAAAAACCTGACCTTTCCGGACCTAACTCCGGAACAGGTATCGGTCCTGAATGTTCCCCTAACAATCCAAGAAATACTTGACGCAATCAGGCAACTTCAGAGCGGTAAGGCACCTGGCCCAGATGGCTTTCAAGCTGAATTCTATAAAGAATTTACAGGAATATTAGCTGGTCCACTTATGGACATGTAAAACTACTCATACAGTCAGGGCTGTCTCCCGCCTTCGCTGAAAGAGGCGAATATCTCTCTTATTCTCAAAAAAGAAAAGGACCCAGAAGATTGCGTGTCATACAGACCAATATCCTTGCTAAATGTAGATTTTTAAATCCTTTCTAAAACGTTAGCATTGAGACTAGAAAGGGTACTGCCACACATCATAAAGGAGGATCAGACAGGATTTATTAAGGGCCGTAGATCATCCAATAATGTTAGAAGGGTTTTGAATGTGATTCAAGCCTGCCATCAGGGAAAGATACCTGGAGTAGTAGTCTCATTAGACGTGGAAAAGATATTCGACAGGGTTGAACGGTCATATCTGTTTTACACATTGGAAAGGTTTGGCGTTGGAAAGGTGTTTACCAAATGGGTCTCAACATTGTATAGTGATCCCAAAGCAGTTGTGGTTACCAATGGATTAGGTTTGGATAGCTTCAGTGTGGGTAGGGGCTGCCGTCAGGGATGTCCTCTCTCACCATTGTTATTTACGCTAATAATTGAGCCACAAGCAGAAGCTATACGGGCTGATCCTAATATAATGGTCCCGAGGATTGGTACAGTTAAACATAAAATTACCCTTTATGCAGATGATGTTCTCTATTCCTCAGTAATCCTCTGATGTCCGTACCTCGCTTAATCCAAGTTATTAATACATTTAGCGCATTCTCAGGCTATAAAATACATTTCTCAAAATCAGAGCCTATGCCAATGGGTGGCCTTGCTATGATACCCCGCTTAGTGAACAGATCCCATTTTGCCTTTCATTGGTCCCTGGAGGGTTTCTTATATTTAGGCATTTTTATTACCCCAGTAGCACTCTACATTCTCTATCTGATGTATAAAGACTTCTAATAACGTAGTCTTCTTCTGTATGTAATCTCGAATTTGGAGGTATCGAAAGAGATCACCATTAGGTAATCCAAATTTCTGATGCGGCTGTTCAAAAGATATCAGGACCCCTTTAAACAGATCCCCTTGGAACAGGTGTCTCTTCTTAACACTCCCTTGACAAGAGATACAGGAGGCAGTAAGACAGTTCCAAAGGGGTAAGATGTCCGGCCCTGATGGTCTCCCAAGTGAATTCTACAAAGATTTATAAATATCCTGTCAGGGCCGATGCTGGACATGTACAACTATTCGTACAGTCATGACTGCCTCCCGCCATCCCTGAGAGAGGTGAACATCTCTCTCATTCTCAAGGAAGGGAAGACCCCGGAGGACTATGCTTCATACAGACCTACCTTGCGGATAAATTCGAACTTTAAAATTTTATCCAAGACACTTGTGTTGAGATTGGAGAAGGTGTTGTCTATATTGTAAAGGAGGATCAGATGGGTTTTAAAAAGAGCCGTAGGTCCTCCAATAATATTTGAAGATTACTGAATATAGTCCAAGTGTGTCAGCAACAATTGGTCCAGGGTTTGGTGATCTCTTTAGAGGCAGAGAAGGCACTTGATTGGGTGGAGTGGCCATATCTTTTTTATTCTTTGGAACAGTTTGGTCTAAGTAAGGTTTTTGTCAGATGGGTGGAGGTCCTGTATAGTGACCCTCTGGCTGCGGTTCTCACCAGTGGTGTAAGATCCAGTAATTTTGGTACTGGTAGGGACAGTCGGCAAAGTTGTCCCCTCTTACCGCTACTGTTTACATTGGTGATAGAGCCGCTGGCAGGGGTGATCTGTAAGGACCCTAACATAGCTGCCCCAGAAGTGGGATCAAGGGCACATAAAATTACATGCAGATGATGTTTTCCTCTTCTTATCAAACCTGGCAGTTTCTGTACCCCATTTAATACAACATATTAATTTATTTGGCTCTTTTTTTGGGATATAAGATCAATTTTGCAAAGTCGGAGACTATGCGCGTGGGGGGTCTTAAGGGAATACCTGATATTAAAGGTGGATCATGATTCCCCATTAAATGGTTGCGGGGGGTTTCCTTTATTTAGGTATTTTTGTTATTCCCACCTTTGATTGGTTATTTAAGGCTAACTTTGCTCACTTGCTTGACAAGATTAGACAAGACCTTCAAAGTTGGGAGGCCCTTCCAATCTCCTCATTAGTTCGAATAGCTCTGATCAAAATGAATGTCCTTCCTCATTTGTTGCATCCCATGCGAATGCTCCCTCTGATGTTTCCCAGGCAAATGTTGTGGAGACTCACTGGTTAGCTTAGTTCTTTTATTTGGTGCCACAAGCGGTCCCTCGTAAGCTTGCCAAATTGCAGTTACCCCAAGGGTTGGGGGGAGTAGACTTTTCAGATATTAAGAGATACCAACTAAGCTCCCTTCTCTCCTTTGTGAGTAACTGGGCTTGTGAAGACCGAAGATAATATGGTTGGATATTGAGGCCTCTCAGGCAAAGTGCCCCCTGTTGTTCATGGATAAGGTGAGGACAGTTATGGAATACTGTCAGAATCCAATCATTATTAATACAGTCAAAGCATGGACAGCAATGCGACAGAGTGAAGGCTGTTTATCTGAAACCTCCTTTCTCACCCTATAGTTGGCATGCCGGGATTCCAGCCAGGGATGATGGACCCTGGATTCAAAACTGTGGGCAACTAGGGGAGTCTCCTGTTTAGGAGACCTGTTTGGGGGGGGGGGGGGGGGGGGGGGGGGGGGAGGGTGTGAGGTCATGATGTCCTTCAACCAAATGAGTCACGATTATGGATTGCCCAGCAGGGATCTTTTTCGTTACTTTCAGGTTAGGGACATTATCCAAAACAAATTACACTTTTGACCAACCCCTATAGGTCTGACACAGAGAGGAGAGTGCTTCATGCCGCAAGCACTCACTCGGTTAGTACTCTTTACTACCTATTGGGGTGCGGTGCCTCGAATGACATTGAGCAACTATGTGAGGTCTGGGAGCAAGAGTTGGGAGTGGAGATCCCCTCAGTGACATGGGAGGACATTTGGGAAACGTGAGAAAGATCTCGATCTGTAACAGGACACATGCTATGCAGTTGAAGGTTCTTCCTAAGGTTCATTAGGCCCCAGATCGTCTTGCGAAATTCAAAAAGGGAGCATCTCATTAATGTGCCCCAAGTGTAAAATAAGCATAGGTACCCTCATTTATTGTTTGTGGTCATGCCACAAGCTTCATAGGTACTGGAGCGCTGTGGCAGAAGTAATAGAGGGGGTGTTGGGAACCGAAATTAAGGTAGACCCAGTCTCTCTTCTATTGAGTCTGCTGAATTTATTTTCCTTAGGCGTACATGGGAAAAAGCTATTTAATATTCTCACTTACTGTGTGAGGAAGAACATTCTGATGTGCTGGGTGTCTGAGAACCCTCCAGGCCTGTTAGGGTGGCGTAAGTTAATTATGGAACACATCTCTTTGGATTTCCTCACAGACAGGGTGCACCATAAAACAGAACTTTTTTATAAGACATGGCAGACCTTTTTGAATTATCTGGAAGCAGACTTGTTTGCCATTTTAATTAGGGCATTTGTTTAGACAAGATTATTAGGTTTAGTGAGCTTTGTGCCCTGGGATGAAGAATCCCGGATAAATATGGGTGTAATAATTAATGCTCCTGAAGGTTGGGAGCTTTGGTGTGGTTGCGTTGAGTGGCGATATTTATGTATGTATTTATTTACTTATTCATTGATTTGTAGTGAGTGTAGTTTTGATTTGTTTCGTAGAGCAGGATAGTAGTTAGTTCATTGTCATTGTTGTTACAATTTTAAATTATTATATTTTTGTAATTTTATAATTTTGTAAAGAGAAAAATTCTCAATAAAAATACTTTTAAAAGAAAAGTCCAATAAAAATACCACTACGCCATCACCTCCCCTTAAGCTATGGCCTGTCTATGCGACCATTTCTAAGGCAGACCCCTTTTTTAGGGGTTGATGCAAAGGTTCCAGGATGGATGTAAGGTTATGTGTGAACCTTCCATGATAATTTACCAGCCCAAGAAATTACCTAAGCTCCTGGACAAACATGGGAGCCAGGCACCTTTGATTGCCCTCTCTTTATCTTCCAATGAGTGTACGCAGGATTGTCAAACCTGGAGCCCAAGCAGGTCACTTGGGGTGCCTGGAACACACATTTCTTCCCTTCTTAGGCGTACGCCTGTCTTAGAAAAATTCATAGGCATATATTCAAGTTCTCTAAGTGTTCTTTATCAGTCTTCTCGGTTATCAGGACGTCATCTTGATTGGTTCTGATTTTGATATTGCTAAGCAATTTAACAGTTCCAAATTATACGTAGGTGGACTTTTCAGGGTACGAACTCTCCTGGATATTGGCCTCTTACTCTACTTAGGTCCAGTAGGACTCTTTTGCTTTCTAGAGTCCACTTACTAGCAGCAACTAGAATGGCTTGCCAGCCTGGTTCCTGAAGAAACTTTTAACTGTTTGGCCGAGGCTTGGTTTTGATTTGGGGTTTTGCTGTGGACTGACCGAGGGTCCCTCTGTTCAGGTTATGTTCCTGAGTGAGGCTGTGCAATTGCCTTTTCTCAAGTGGTGTTCCCCAAGCTCAGTTGGAATGGTGTGGATGTCCACTTCCACCAGAATACCCTGCAACTCATATGCTCCACTTGCCACATTTTCCAATATTAAAGCCAGTTATAGTGCCTGTTTGAAATCCAGTTGGACTTCAGCTAGCAGGTGTTTCTGCATGGTTACATCATTAATCTCGCACACCAGAGTGTCTCTCAGCATCTTATTGAGGGTTAAACCAAATTCACAGTTTTCTGCCAGTCATCTTAACTGAGTGAAAAACACCCCTTTTTCCATTTCAATCAAAAAAACATAAATCAAAAATACATTGTCTGTAACTCAGCCATTACACCACAAATAATCCAGTTTGCAAGATGCTTTGAGATATAACAAAAAATAAAAATATTTACAAAATAAACCTGTTCAAAACAGTTCAAACTACACAACTGACAGCATCTATTGCAATCCCACCCATTATATCTCCCCCCAGGTAGTACTTGCTGAACTGCTGCAGCTTTAATCAAGAGACTTCACACTAATTTGCAAATAATGTATTACCTCATTATTCCTTTTCCCTTTTAAGTGAGCATTCCATTGTTGAAAAATTTTAAACTACTTTCCCTTCCCTGCAGCATCTCTCTCTCCCCTTTCAGACCTTTTCCACCCATTGCAGACCCACCTCATTCCTACTCATGCTCCTCTCCACTCTCTACTCCTCACCATCACCCAATTGCATGGTCTTGCTTCCCAATCCCCCATTCCTCCCCACTGAAAGCTGTCACTCGCCCCACTCCTCCAATTACAGGTTGGTTCTCTCCTTTGTTTCCCAGGTTTACTGATAAAACTGTCAGAAGGAAATGTATACCCATGACTGGAGAAACAGTTTGAACTAACTCCACAGGGGCCAGTACCCTGTAACCCTTATTTACATGTAGAGAGTCCTTGACTCTGATCCAGCTCCCTCAGAGCCAGTTCTCAGAGTGAGCAGGATGTCTGACTCCCCTGTTCTCCATCTGTCAGTGTGATGAAGGTGTAGAAGTGTAGTGTACCTTTAAGAAAGTTGAAGGACTTAGAGAAGCACACAGAGTGCTGGAGAATTTACAATGTAACTTTTGTTTCAGAACAGCTAGCACTGAACCAAAAGTTACATTTTAAATTCTCCAGCACTCTGTGTGCTTCTCTAAGTCCTTCAACTCTCTTAAAGATACAGTACACTTCTACACCTTCATAACACCTTCCCCCCCTTAAGAAAAAAATGAATCATCATAATGAAAATATGGCTTCATTTCTTTTCTATTCTTTAAGAACATTAACCTAACATACAGATAACTTTAATCTACGTTCACCTTAACTTCCTCCCATGTACACATATATATATATATATATATATATTATATATATATATATATATAAATAACATTAAATAAATACAAATCTCATCTAAACTTTATCAGTTAAATCCGCGATAATGCATCTGCGATTATATTCTTGCAACATGTACGATTTTTAAATTAAAAGTCTGTAACATAAGACTCCAACGAAATAATCTCATATTCTTGTCTTTAAAGTGTTCTAAGAATGTAAGAGGATTGTGATCCGTATACACAACCACCTCCGACACATTGTTCGTGACGTACACATTAAAATGTTGTAAGACCAGTACCAAACTCAATAGTTCTTTCTCGAGCATGGAGTATTTCCTCTGGTGGATGTTGAGTTTAGGAAGTTTTACGAACCTGGTTGCTGTGTTTCTTGGTGAGTCCAACACAAAACAGGTGAAGCAAGTATTTTGACATCAATGTGGGCTTCAATCATGGTCTGCCATCTTTTAACCATACAGCACATCTTATCATGTGTTACGTCCATGCCATGGAAGTTGGTCAGACAGTTTTTGCCCTGAACGTCCTCCACGATAAACTTAAATTTGTGGAAGGTCACTTCATCGTTCTGCAAATCAGCTCAAACACATGGCCTTTTAAGCCTTCTGAGGCAATTTTAGTTCCCTGAGTCCCTGTAACCAAGGTCTTGCCCAGATTCTTAATGTCAAACATCGCTGGAGCCTTAACATCGTACCAATCCTTCTTGGAGAAGGGGTCCATGATCTTCTTCTTAGCACCCTTTTTGCCTCCCTTGATCAGCCTCTTGTTTTTACCGACTGCCATGTTGCTCGCGGAGCTGGAAAATTTGAATTTTGGTAAATCTTAATCGGGGGTTGTATCAGACTAGTATTGTAGAAGGGAAAGTAAAAGATAGGTATTGTAGAAGGAGTTGTAAATAGTTGTTAGTTAATTATTCTCTGTTAAATTTTCAGAAATAAATTTCTTACTTTTTACTTAAAATAGTCCTAGGCGTCTCGAATTTTCACAGATTACAGCACAGGGTGAATCTTTTCTGTGTGTCGGGTTTAAATTAGCTGGGGGTGGGGTTGGGGCGGGTTTACCCTGTGAAGGCCTTAGAGAAGCATACAGAGTGGTGGAGAATTTACAATGTTTTTGATTCAGAACAGCTAGCACTGGTTGGGTTGCCTGGAGACAAAAAAAAACCCAAACTGTTACGACACACAGTAAAGCCCCCACCCCCCTCACCCCCCTCACCCCCCTGCTAATTTAAACCCGAGCCACACAGAAAAGATTCACCCTGTGCTGTAATCTGCGAAATTCCAAGAGGCCAAGAACTATTTAAAGTAAAAAGTAACAACTTTATTTCTTAAAGTATAACAAGGAGTAATTAACAACTATTTACAAATCTTTCTACAATATCTATCTTTTACTTTCCCTTCTGTAATACTAGTCTGATAAACCCCCAATTAAGATTTACCAAAATTCAGATTTCAAAGCCAGGCAGCTGTCAAATCTTCCCTTTGTATCCTCCTCTGTAGATTTTCTTCTTCCTCAGGATTTCTGTTTCACAGGTCATTGATAGATAAATGTACCTTTAAGAGAGCTATTTTTCAGGCAGTCTGTACAAGCTGGTGGCTTGGCGGTTCTCCTCTCCAACTGTTAAATTTTCCCCAGTCTTATACCCCCAAAGCATGGATCGTTTCATTGGGTTTCAATATTGTCAATATCCTAAATTCAAACTTGGAGGTTGGTATTTTGGGGTATAATTTAAACTGATTGATCGAATTTGAATTTGTTTTTGTCTCCAGGCAACCCAGCCAGTGCTAGCTGTTCTGAACCAGAAGTTACATTGTAAATTCTCCAGCACTCTATGTACTTCTCTAAGTCTTTCAACTCTCTTAAAGGTACAGTATGCTTCTACACCTTCATAACAGTCAGCCAGGGCTACCTGATTGGCCCAGACTAACAGCCTCATGAAATCCCCCTAGCTGACCTTGTTACAATCACTCCGCAACTCCTCACCAATGCCATCCATTCTATTCATAAGAACAACTTTTCTCTGAATTGAGTGAATGTTCTTGAGTAATCTGGAGACTTTGTGAGTGGATCCACCCACCATCCTCATGAATGTTGAGTGTTAACTGGGACTACCTTTCAATTTCAATTTTAATTAAATTTAAATTCCATCAGCTGCTGTGGTACAACTTCAACCGATGTCCTAACAGCATTAAATCAGGAGGGCTTCATTGGGTTTTGGGAAAAAAAAATTCACAAGCTATAAATGTTATCCTTCCACTTTGTGAGAAATGTAACTGAATACACATCTGGCATTGTCAAATTAAAGGGTCCTCATGTATACATGAATACACACAAGGATGCAGGCACACACAGGGACCCATGCATTTAGCTTCAGTCCATATTAAGGCTGATACTCCAGTCCTGTATTGTCTTTTATATGCTGCTTGTTCTAGTGTTTTAGAAGAATGTTAAAAGAACCCTAGCACCATTTCAGTTGGTTGGTTTTGGACAATATTCCTAACTTAACCAATAAAACTTAGAATTGGGCTAACCAGTGATTCAACTTTTGGCTGTTCGGGGTGAGGGGGATACTGCTCCATAACAGTCATTAGATGTTGTAAAATCATTAACTATGCAAATATTTCAGATGTAAAAGGTAAAATATTCTAACAGAAATCATGCACTATAACATTCCATGAAAAGCAACAGAAAAGTGAATCATCTACTGGCCTGGTAGGAATTGGAACCTCAGTAAGTCCTGTAAGAAGGATAGCTGGAGAAAGACGCACAAAAGCTACAATTGGTCTTTTCAGGAAGTCTAACTCGCCAACCAAGACATTAGAGGCTTCGGCTCCAGTAGGTATCTTCTTCATGAAGTGAAGGTCAACCTGTCAAAAACAAATGTGGTTATTCAGAAATGTTTCTCAGCAATAGCTGGAAAGTAAATCATCGAGTTTTGAACTTGTATTCTCGAAATAAAAGGACAGAGTCCCAACCTGAACTAAACCTCTTTGCAAGAATAGTCAGCACTAATAGCTCAGGGCCTAAATGCTGCATTCACTGTTTCGCAAGTTGTGATTCGTTGAGGCAAGATACAACTGGCCTCCTCAAAAATAAAATAAATCCGTCAAGGCTCCAAACATCCAATAACAAGTGTTGAAAACTGAACGTAGGAATCAGAGTGCTTATTAAACACGTAAATCCAAGGTCAGACTACACTGTGATCAGTTTCAGATAGACTTTCTTATTTTGTCAAATTCACAATTTAAAGTAAGGTGCTTTAATCTTACATTAGAATTCATTAGAATTCCTCAATTTGCTAATGTGTCACCTTTTCAACATATTTCAAAATTCTTGAGGATGGAAACAAAAATAAACAATCACTATTTCACTCTTCTGACACAGACCTGGATCACTTGGAGTTACATAAATTATTCTTTCTCCAGATACAAGATGACTAATATTTCCATTTGTAAAGGATATTTATAGAAGACAAACATGGAAGGTTCACTAGAATTGCCAACATCTAAGAAAGTCTTTTGCAATTATTTCATTGAATATTTTTTTGAAAAAAAAATTGCAAATCCACTTTCAGCGTGTTCCAGATTCATTTTGAGACATTTTATCATGCTTCAGACTAAGCACTAATTACAGTCTTTGGAATTTCCTCAAATTGAGTTAATCTATACTCTCTCCACTGGCAGAGCCAAGTAACTGGCAAACTACAGAAGTCCCAAACCAGAATGACAATTAGCCTGTAATTGGTCTTGCTTTTTTAAAAAATATGTTTTCTACTCAACCTGTTCAGAGATGTTGTTACATAGCTCTGAAGCAGGGGGTCTTGAACCTGGGTCTCCTGGTATAGAGGCAGAGACACAAGAACTGTGGCACAAGAACTCCAGAATATGCCTTATTGGGTTACTTTCCCAGGGAAGCACCTGAACAGTGACAATGCCATTTCACTGCTAACTTGGAAACTGTGCTCCAGAGCTGAAATTTAGTAAGAAGATACATCAGCTTGGACTTTCCTGTGTTAGAACATAGAACATTACAGCGCATACAGGCCCTTCGGTCCTCGATGTTGCGCCGACCTGTCATAACAATCTGATGCCCATCTAACCTACACTATTCCATGTACGTCCATATGCTTGTCTAATGATAACTTAAATGTACTTAAAGTTGGCGAATCTACTACCTCTGGGTTTTGGGGAAAAAAAATTCACAAGCTATAAATGTTATCCTTCCACTGTGTGAGAAATGTGGAAGGATAACATCCTCTGACATCTGTCATATATCTATCACCCCCTTGTGCTCGCCGTCACCATACTTGGAAAAAGGCTCTCCCTGTCCACCCTATCTAACCCTCTGATTACCTTATATGTCTCTATTAAGTCACCTCTCAACCTTCTTCTAACGAATAAAAGGAGGGCTAAGAGAGAGGTTGGACTCCCAACCTGCTTAGCAAAGAAAAAATTTAATTAAATGGGTCAGAAGGACAATATGAGACAGATTTGTAATTTTCCACCAAATGTAACCCTGATCCCAGCCACAAAAGTGTAGAAGGAAATAAATCAGTATTGAGGTAGTTTCTTTTGCAATGCAAAGGAACACTCGACAATAAAACATATCCTTACCCATCAGTTTGAGCCAGTTGAGGAGGTGGACATTGGCCTGAGGAAAGGTCATCTTCATCATGGCCTAATACAGAATTATGTGGAAAAGTTTTGCTTTGTGCAAAAATCAGGTTAATGCTAGTTAGCACCATTCTTTTACCAGAAAGAATGAGTCTTCTGCATTGACTTTGAGAAGCCTTAATCTAGTTCTTAGTGCTTTCAGATTTACAGCATGAAATGCCCAGAAATTACCACTATTTCATATAAATTAGATGTGTCACTCAAAACTCTTGCAGAATACTTTGAGAAGAAATTGAAATGACATAAGAATGTTATGGGAGCTTTTTCTGGGGTATCAGAGACATAGTAAGGTGAAGGAGTCGTACTCGTCATCAAGTTTACATGATAACCTACATAGAATGTCATGTGCCAGACTCTAAAGACATCAGCCAAGTTTCCAAAATTACAGAACTTTAATGCTGATATTTCATATTTAAGTTACTAACTTCTTAAACTAGCTTTCCTGATATAAAGTGTTAAGACAGTAGATTAGAAAACAGTACTTCATGACCAGAAATAAAATAAAGTACTGCAGATGCTGGAAATCTGAAACAAAAGTGAAGTTGCTCAACAAACCCAGTAGGTCTGGCAGCATCTGTGATGAGAAAGCAGAGTTAACATTTCAGGTCCAGTTCTGAAGAAGAGTTACTGGACCCGAAACGTTAACTCTGCTTTCCCCTCACAGATGCTGTCAGACCTACTGAATTTCTCCAGCAACTTCTGTTTTTACTTCATAAACAGACTCCAATATCCACACACAAGTGAGCAAGGTTGAACCTCACTTACTGTGTTACTGAACTTATTAACCCATTCCTGTGAAAAGGTTCATCACATTAAAATACCAACCAAAAGCAATTTAGATGAATTGGTAACCACTGTTGCCAGAAAATCTTAAATGCTGCAAGTCTGAGAATTTTATACTGAACTTGTAACATGAACTCTTTTTCTCACTCCACAGACACTGTGAGACCCTCAGAGTTTCTCTAGCGCTTTGTTTTTGTTACAATATTCCAGTTATAGTCTCATTAAGACCTTTAGCAATTGCAGAAAGACTGCTCATACTCCAAATCTTTTGTCATAAAGGCTAACACTCCATTGTTTGCCTAACTGCTTGATGTACTGATGTATTAAATTTGTACAAATCATGTCCAACAACAACCAGATCCTTCTAAATACCAATATCTCTCAGTCTTCTATCTTTTGCAAAATATTCTGTTCTTCAATTTTTCTTACCAAAGTTAACAACTTCACATTTGTATATATTACATTCCATCTGCTACACTCTTGCCCATTTACCTAACTTGCCTATTTTGTTGCAGCCGAGCTGGGAAGTGGGTTTGCTGACGGTTCATCCTCTTTCCAGTTGACATCCTCAGTGCTATGGAGCCTCCTGTGAAGTGCTGCTGTACTGCATCGGTTGGAACTTATTTGGTTTTGTTCCCACTGTTTCCGGATATTTGGTGCAGTGGTCAGTATATTGGGTCTCAATCAATGAGTTTATTGATGGGGTCCATGGATGAGTGTCATGCTTCTAGAAATTCTCTGGCTGTCCTCTGTTTGGCTTGTCCTACTATTGTTGTGTTGTCCGAGTTGATTTTGTGCTTCTTGTTGTTTGTGTGTATAGCTACTAGGGACAGCTGGTTGTGGCATTTAGTGGCTAGTTGATGTTCATGTATGTGGACTGGGACAACACAGCAATTTTAGGACAAGCCAAACAGAGGACAGCCAGAGAATTTCTAGAAGCTTGGCACTGATCCATGGACTCCATCAATAAAGACATTGACCTAGACCCAGTATACCGACCACTGCAACGAACAACCGGAACCAGCAACTGGAAGGGCACCTGGACAGGGGACGAAATGTCTGCAAAACTGACTTCCCAGCTCAGTGAACATACCTACAACAACTGCAACCGGCACCTGAGCTACAAATCTTCACAAAAACCTTTCTGCTTCCTTGCAGCCTCCTCACAGCTTACTTTCCCTCTATCTTCAAGTCAGCAAGAAACTTGGATATATTATATGCAGCCTCTCATCGAAGTCATTGATATTAATTGTAAATACCTTAAACCTCAGCACTGATCATTGCAGTACCACATTAGTTATAGCTGTAATTCTGAAAATGACTATTCTGTTTGTTAATGAATTGCCTCATAGTCCTAATTTTGTGTCATAACTTCTTAGTATCTTATTGAATGTTTTTTGAAAATTAAAATCACTATGTGCACTATTTCCTTCTGATCTACTCTATTTATTATAGCCTCAATTTAGTTTAAACAGATTTATCATTTCCCTTTCATAAATATCAAGTGTCAGTAGGGGAACATTTAGGAGACAATGATAATTGACCACAAGGTTTATGATGATGATAGAATAGGGGAATGAGCAATCCAGAGTAAGAATAATTAGTTGGGGACAGCCAACCTCAATGGGGCAACAACAGAGTTGGGCTGGATAGACTGGAACAAAAGGTTGAAACTATAGCTGAACAATGGGCTACCTTCAAAGAGGAGATGTTTCAGGTACAGTTAAAATATGTTCCCTCAAAAGGGAAAGGGAGGGCAAACAACTGTGGAGCTACTTGGATGAAAAATGAGATACAAATTAAGGAAAAAAAGTGTGCTTAATGACAAGTATCAGGCAGAAAATAAAATTGAGAACCAAGCTGAATACAGAAGGCCCAGAAGGGAGGTGATAAAACATATTAAAGGACGAAGAGGGATTATGAGAAAAGACTGGTGGCCAAACTAAGAGGCAGTCCCAAAGTCTTCTATACGCACATAAAAGGGTGGTAAAAGGACAAAAAAAAGGAATTGACACATGGATGCTTGGGGCATTGCAGATGTTTTAAATGAATACTTTGCACCTGTTTTTACTAAGGAGTGGATACTAGGTTATGGTAGCAAAACAAAGGGCTCAAAATTGTTAAAGAGGAAGTGTTGTATACACTGTCAGTAAATACAGTTGACAAGGTAGCAGGACCAGATGAAATGAATCCAAGGATATTGAATGTAGTGAGAGTGGAAATTTCAGGAGCACTGACAATAATCTTTCCGTCTTCCCTGAGTGGCGCTAGAAGACTGGTGAATTGCAGACATTATGCTCTTGTTCAAAAAGAGAGTGTAAGGATGTGTCTAGCAATTACAGATCAGTTTAAAATCAGTATCTGGGAAGTTTCTAGAAGCAATTATTTGGGATAGAATTAATAGTCATATGGAAAAATGTGTGTTGACTAGGAAGAACCAGCATAGATAAAGGGAAAATTGTGTTTAACTTATTTGCTGGAGTCTTTTTGAAGAGGAAACAGAAAGGGTCAATTAGGGAAATTTTGTTGATGTGGTATACATGGATTGCAGAAGGTATTTGATACATTGCCACACAACAGACCACGACAAGCAGACCAAACACAGCCAGAAACCCTAACCACCTTACCATACATCAAAGAAGTTTCAGAAATGACAGCCAGACTACTAAGACCCCTCGGAATCCTAGTAGCACACAAACCCACCAACACTCTCAAAAACTAACAAACTTAAAAGACCCAGTACAACCCATGAACAAAACCAACGTCATGTACAAAGTTCCATGCAAAGACTGCCATAAACACTACGTAGGACAAACAGGAAGAAAGTTAGCCACCAGGATACACGAACACCAGCTAGCCACAAAAAGACACGACCCTCTCTCCCTCGTAGCCCTACACACGGATGAAAAAAACCACCATTTTGACTGGGACAACACATCTATCCTGGGACAGGCTAAGCAAAGACATGCCAGATAATTCCTAGAGGCCTGGCACTCCAACCACAACGCCATAAACAAACACATAGATCTAGATGCCATCTATCAACTCCTCAGAAAACGAACAGGAAATGACATCACCACAAACCCCAGGAATCCCATCCAGGAGAAAGATATAAATAGAAAGCAGGAGACAACAGCTTCGCTTCACTTGGAGGTCGCCACTGATGATGTTACCTAGCCAGGTAATGAAACGTCTGGATATCAAACCTACAGCTCAGCGAGCAAACCTACACCCTAAACCTCAACCTGAGCTACAAACCTTCACAAACCTTGCAAAAATTAAGTTTATGGATGGTATTAAACTTGGAAGAATTGTAAACTGAGGGGAGGAAGGTGCAGACCTTTAAAAAGGACATTGACAAGTTGGTGGAGAGGGCAGATAGGTAGCAGATGAAATTAATGTAAAGAAATGTGAATTGATGCACTTTGATAGAGAGAAAATTGACGGACAATATGAGGGGTATTATTCTTAAAGTGGTGTAGAAGCAGAGGAACCTAGGTGTACACGTGCATAGATCATTGAATGTGGCAGGACAAGCAGAGAAAGCAGTTAGTAGTTAATAAAAGAGAGTATTTATTTGTAGAGTATAACAGCAAAGAGGCAATGCTGAAATTATACAAGCAGTAATTAGACTTCACTTGCAGTTTTGTGTGCAGTTCTAACCATCACACTTCAGGAAGAATATGAACAGACTGTGATAGTGTGCAGGAGCGATTTACAAGGTTCCAGGTATGAGGAACTTCAGTAATGATGAAAGATTGGAAAGTTGGGATCGTTCTCCTTGGAAAAAAGAAGGCTAACAGAAGGTCCAATAGAAGTTTTAAAAATCATAAAAGCTGGATAGAGTAGACAGGGAGAAACTGTTTTCACTCAAAACAACTGTGTATGGGAGGGCACAGATTTCAAGTGATTTACAAAAGTAACAGATGTGACATGGGAAAAACCACTTGTGCAGACAGGTGGTTCAGGTCTGCAATGCGTTGCCTGAAGTATGGTGGAGGCAGGTTCAGTTGAGGCATTAAAGAAGGCAATACATTATTATTTGAATTAGTGTGAAAAGGTATTAGAAAAGGAAGGAGAATGGTATGAAGTCATAACACTCTTTTGGAGAGCTGATGCAGATGTGATATGCCAAATGGTCTCCATCTGCACCATATCACTTCTGCAATTCTGTGAAATGAGAGTCAACTCTGCCAATAACATTATGATTTAAAGTGCCTCATGTTATATTCTAGCAGTGTCCCTAATCCTACGTAGAACATAGAACAAAAAGCACAGAACAGGCCCTTTGGCCCTCGATGTTGCACTGATCTGTGAACTAATCTAAAGCCCATCACTCTCCACTATCCCATCATCATCCATATGCTTATCCAAGGAAAGTTTAAATGCCCCTAATGTGGCTGAGTTAACTACATTGGCAGGCACGCATTTAACACTCTCTGAGTAAAGAACCTGCCTCTAACATCTGTCTTAAATCTTTCACCCCTCAATTTGCACCTATGCTCCCTCGTATAAACAGATGTCATCACCCTAGGAAAAAGAGTCTCACTGTCCACCCTATCTAATCCTCTGATGATCTTCTATGTCTCTATTAAATCACCTCTTAGCCTTTTTCTCTCCAATGAGAACAGGCCCAAGTCCCTCAGCCTTTCTTCATAAAACTTTTGCTTCAGACCAGGCAACATCTCCTCTGCACCTTTTCCAATGCTTCCACATCCTTCCTGCAATGGGGAGACCAGAACTGCACATAATACTCCAAGTGCGGCCGCACTAGCGTTTTGTACAGTTGCAGCATGACAGCATGGCTCGGGAACTCAATCCCTCTACGAATGAAACCTAACACACCGTGTGCCTTCTTAACAGCACTATCAACCTGGGTGGCAACTTTCAGGGATCTATGTACATGGACACCAAGATGCCTCTGCACATCCACACTACCAAGAATCTTTCCATTGACCCAGTATTCTGCCTTCCTGTTAAGCTTCCCAAAGTGAATTACCTCACATTTATCTGCATTGAACTCCATTTGCCACCTTTCAGCCCAGTTCTGCAGTTTATCCAAGTGTCCCTGCAACCTGCAAATTTCTTCCACACTGTCCACCACTCCACTAACTTTATTATCATCTGCAAACTTACTGACCCATCCACTTATGCCTGCGTCCAAGTCGTTTATAAAAATGACAAACAGCAATGGTCCCAAAACAGATCCTTGTGGCACACCGCTCGTAACTGGACTCCAAGCTAAATATTTTCCATCAACCACCACTCGCTGCCTTCTTACAGAAAGCCAGTTTCTAATCCGAGCTGCTAAATCACCCTCAATCCCATGCCTCCACATTTTCTCTAAAAGCCTACCATGTTGAACCTTATCAAAGGCTTTACTGAAGTCCATGTACACCACATCAACTGCTCTACCCTCATCCACATTCCTGGTCACCTTCTCAAAAACTTAATGAGGTTTGTCAGACATGACCTATCCTTGACAAATCCATGCTGACTATTTCCAATCCAACTGTTGCTTGCTAGATGATTATAAATCCTATCTCTTATAATCCTTTCCAAAACTTTTCCTACAACAGACATTATCTCTACTGCCCTTCTTGAACAAGAGCGCAACATTTGCAATCCTCCAGTCCTCTGGTACTAAACCTGTAGACAATGACGACTCAAAGATCAAGGCCAAAGGCTCAGCTATCTCCTTCCTAGCTTCCCAGAGAACTCTTGGAAAAATCCCATCTAGAATTGATAACACCTCTTCCTTACTAACCTCAATCCTTTCTAGTCTAATAGCCTGTATCTCAGTCTTCTCCTCTACAATATTCTCCTTTTCCTGAGTGAAAACAGGTGAGAAATATTTGTTTAACATCTCTCCAATCTCCACAGGGTCCACACACAACTTCCCACTTCTGTCTTTGACAGGCCCTATTCCTACCCTAGTCATCCTTTTATTCCTCACATATCTATAGAAAGCTTTAGGGTTCTCCTTTATTCTACTTGCTAAAGACTGCTCATGTCCCCTCCTTGCTCTTTTTAACTCTCTCTTTAAATCCTTTCCAGCTACTCTGTAACTAGCCATCGCCTCATCTGAACCATCTTGCCTCAACATCACATAAGCCTCCCTCTTCTGCTAAACAAGAGATACAATTTCTTTAGTAAACCACGATTCCCTTACCTTATCACTTCCTCCCTGCCTGACAACATCTGTTCCTTAAATCAGCTCCACATTTCGATTGTCCCCATCCCCTGCAAAGCCACACCTCCCCCTCTTTTACCACCTTCCCTGATCTTAATGAAAGATCTAAACCATGGAATCTGCAACATCCATTCCTGATCTTGCTCTATCCATGTCTCAGAAATGACCACAACATCGAAGTCCCAGGTACTTAGATGCTGCAAGCTCATCTACCTTATTCCGGATTATCCTGGCATTGAAGTAGACACACTTCAAACCAGCTTGCTGTCTGCCAGCACATTCCTGTGACCATGAAATCCTGTCCATGCCCTCCCTACCCTCATCCTCTGTTGTATTGGAACTACAACACAGGTTCCCAACCCCCTGCTGAGCTGGTTTAAACCCACCCAAATAGCACTAGCAAACATCCCACCCAAGATATTAGTACCCTCTGGTTCAAGTGAAGACCGTCCTGTTTGTAGAGGTCCCAACTTCGCCAGAATGAGCCCCAATTATCGATAAACCTGAAACCCTCCCTCCTGCACCATCCCTGTAGCCATGTGTTCAGCTGATATCTCTCTCTGTTCTTCACCTCGCTATCACATGGCACAGGTAACAAACCAGAGATAACAACTGTTTGTTCTAGCTCTCAGCTTCCACCCTAGCTCCCTGAAATCCTGCCTTACATCCCTATCCCTCTTTCTACCTATGTTGTTGGTACCTCTATGGACCACGACTTGGGGCTGGTCACCCTCTCTCTTCAGGACCCCAAAGACATGATCCGAGACAGCACAGACCCTGGCATCTTGGAGGCAACATACCAACCACGAGTCTCTTTCATTCCCAACAAACCTTCTATCTGACCCTCTCACTATTGAGATCCCAATGATTAACACTCTCCTTCTTTCCCTCCTTCCTTTCTGTGCAACAGGAATAGACTCTGTGCCAGAGACCTGCACCCCAATGCATGCCCCTGGTAAGTTGACCCCCCAAACAGTATCCAGAACGGTATACTTTTTTTTCAGGGGAACGACCACTGGAGATCCCTGCACTGACTGTTTCTCCCCCCTTCTAACAGTTACCCAGCTTTCTTCGTGCTTAGGAGTAACTACTTTCTGGGCGGCACGGTGGCACAGTGGTTAGCACTGCTGCCTCACAGCGCCAGAGACCCGGGTTCAATTCCCGCCTCAGGCGACTAATTGTGTGGAATTTGCACGTTCTCCCCGTGTCTGCGTGGGTTTCCTCCGGGTGCTCCGGTTTCCTCCCACAGTCCAAAGATGTGCAGGTCAGGTGAAGTGGCCATGCTAAATTGCCCGTAGTGTTAGGTAAGGGGTAAATGTAGGGGTATTGGTGGGTTGCGCTTCGGCGGGGTGGTGTGGACTTGTTGGGCCGAAGGGCCTGTTTCCACACTGTAAGTAATCTAATCTAAAAGTAATCTAATCTAATCTTTCCTGTAACTCTTATCTATCACAGACTCTGCATCCCGAATGATCAGAAGTTTATCCAGCTCCCACTCCAGTTCCCTAACGCAGTCTTGGAGGAGCAAGAGTTGGGTGCACTTCCTGCAGATGTACATGGGTGGGACACTAATGGCATCCCTCACCTCAAACATCATGCAGGAGGAACATTCCTCTCCCTGCACTGCCATCCCTGCGAGTCCCCTTATCATAAATTTAAAAAAAGAAGAGAAGCTTACCTGATGTGTCCCTGGTGTTTAACGTTAGAGGAGGGGGTTGGGTGGGAGGACCTCAGGTTTAGAAAACACTCACTTATATAGCTGAGGGGGAAAAAAAGTCCCTCCTTTCCCAGAAACCTCTGCTCTCTGAGGTGCTGCCACTGCTGATGTTCGAGGTAAGCTTTTAAAGTTTTAAGTCAGTGACTCACTTTTCCTGACAGGCCCCTGGTTCAAACTCCCGCTCTTCCTGCTGCTGGCAACTGAAAATCAGAACTGAAATTCTGATGAAGTTAAAACTCACACAACACCAGGTTATAGGAAATACTAGCTTTTAGAGTGCTGCTCCTTCATTAGGTAGCTAATGAACCTTCATCACAGTTACCTGATGAAGGAGCAGTGCTTCGAAAGCTAGTGCTTCCAAATAAACCAGTTGGATGGTCACCTAGTATTGTGTGATTTTTAACTTTGTCCACCCAGTGCAACACTGGCATCTCCACATCATGGCCAATTCTGATGATGTTCTAGCTGGCCAACAGTTTCTAGTTTACTCTCTTCTTTCTTGAATAACTAAGTTATGTTTGCTACCTACCAATCTGCAAGACTTTATCAAAATTCTGGGGAATTCAATGCTTTCCCCAAAAGCTCAGCCAATATTACAAAGTTGCAAAGGACCCCATACTCGACTGCTCTGTGCCACACAACTGGACCTCCTTAGGAAAAAAAACAATCATAGCTTTAGCGTTAGAACTTTATGCGGCTGGAACATAATGCATCAAAGGATATTTCTGAACTGCAGGCAACGTATAACATGATAAACCAAAATGATTATTTTACCTTGCCTGACTCAAAATTTACATTGTCTTGGTTGACTCCATTTTTAGCTTCAAGATGAGTCGGAAGAGATTGTGGGGACAGCATTTGACCTGAGGAGGAAAACAAAAATGAGCAACTTGAAGAGAAAAGAATATTTGGATGTCAAGAGAAATGGAATTGGAATGAATTTTTAGTTTGCAAAATCCTAACTCAAAATTATGGCAGAATACTCTGCTTTCTTTTGACAGAGTGCTTCTTGCCACGAATTCAAGCAGGTTTCCTCACCATATTTTACCAAACTCTTTGTGTTAATTGTCGTTTCGAGTCCTCACAGGAAAAGTCACGTCTGACTTATGCCTCATCTTACCACGCACCTTTCCCAGAGCAACTCACTACTCATCAGTGATCCTGGAATTGATTAGCATCCCTGGTATCGGCACCATCTTTAAAAGGTCTTTGTGTACCAGACAAGCACTATCAGTCCAGAATTGTCTGCACAGTTCCTGATATTTGCCTTGAATATAGCAGACAAGGGAAAAAGTAGCATCTTGCATTGCAGGCAAGGTCCTGGAGCTCCTGCTGGACATGGTGGTGTAATGACAAGATGCCCATTTTCCCAGGACCACCAGTGAGACCGTGACACCAGACGATGCCAGCCTGGTTTGAGACTGTCATCCAGCTTAAAACAAGTCTCAGCATCTGAAGGATTGCCCATTACTGTATGAAAGAAGTCAATGTGCTTCTTCACTCTGCCAGTGTATGTGCTACTATCTTCTCTCCAAAACCTCCCATCAAGCTCAATCACTCTCAATATTGTCTACAACATTTTCCGCACTTAGCCCCACCTACACCAAACTGTGACACCACCAACCCTGCGTGCCTTCTGCACTGTCTACTCATTTGCTCAAGAAACCTCCCACTTGCATCAACAGTAACAGCTGTGCTACCCCCTTTTATCCTCTAATACCTACCCCTCTCTCTCATTCCAGGAGCAAAAGGGCAGAAAGAGAAAAGATGGGTGGTGTGCTGCCCATCATTTGGCTCCTCACCCCTTATGAGGAGAGGATCCAACTCTTGACTGTTCTGAGCAAGGCCGGACTGGTATAGGAGGTGGTGCTTGATTTACTGTGCTGGGATTCCCTGAGCAATTGCTACCCCACTTGAGTGGACCGAGGCCCACTGACAATTGTGGCAAGTTTCCTGGCACTGTGTGTACACTAAACAGCATGGCGAGGCCGCAGTAATATGAGCCAGGTATCTCTGGCTGAGGGCGCAATGCACAAAACAGCAAGGCAACGCAAGACAAGGATGCTGCAGCCTTACGTAGGTTCAGAGGAAGGGCTATGACAGCGAGTGAAGAGACCTGAGAGGCAGCCTGATCTAGTCCATGTGCCGGGTACATGTCTTTGAGCACAAAATTTCCAACATTTCAATGATAGAAGGCAGTGCAGCCAAAGATGAGGTACTAAAATGCAGAAGCATTCTCTTACTGGATCAGAGATGTGCCATAAAAGTTCGTAGATGCTGCCACATGCCCAATGCCAATGTCTGAGAATGTGGGATGTGTGTAGCCTGCTCCCATGGAGCATACCTGATGTCCAGCATGGAGATCTTCTGGAGCTAGTGGCCAGTTGAACCCACAAAGAATTCACTCTAGTTTCCATGTCAAGCTTTCCCAAAGGTTAGTTTGTTTGGCAAGTTTGGTAAGATCACAACCCATGGTGAGTTAGACTAGTAACAAGGCATTTACCAATCAATAATGGTGTCAATTTGGAATTTGCTTCCTAGGTAAAATCTCACCACATCGCTCAAGTAATATGGGGACAATAGGGTGAGAGGATCTCGACACTGAGAAGGATTCCAGCACTCAGCTCACTGTAGCCCACATGTCTCAGAACCTTGTAAAAGTTTGCCTTTAGTCTCTTTTTCAAAGGTTAGTTTATTACGTGAATTATTATTAGTTATGGGGTTGTTTACACAGAGTGTGCCGGAGCTTCTCTAAAATCTCTCCAAGCAGGTTTGCCAAACCAGACTATATTTACTTGTCACCATAAATAATGGTTCCTCAGACTCATTTGCCAATTGTTCATACAGCATATTGGGATTCAAGTAGCAACTGAGGAATCATGGAGCAAATTAACCTACTGTGCATTATTATAACATGCTGTGCCACTGGCTTGCCGTCAGTATCTTCTGGAACATTTCTTTTACATTTCCAGAACTGGACAGTAATAGGCAAAGGCAGCATCAGTACTGGAAGGGGCCAACTAAGCAACATTACCTAATGTTAGAGAAACACAGATCAAAATCAATCTTTAAACACTTTAACGCCATAACAAAGTACAACTGTTAATTTATATCTGATACTTCACTTGCTCCAGGGGGATTTGGAATGGAACTAATGTACTCAGGTTTCAGTTTTCAATTAAATATCAGGACACCTGAGCACCTGCTCTCAACATCCAGTATTTAAAATGAGCACTGACAGAAACGATTTTATCAAGTTACTCAGTTCATCAAAGTTTGGGAGAAGATTTCAAAAGGGCCACAACACACTGCAGCACACCAGAACTCAAAAAGAAGAAGACCAACACCTATACAAGGTATTCGCCAAAAACAGATACCCACGCAATTTCATCAACAGATGCCTAAGAGAAAGACAACGGAACGAGGACATGCCGCAACCCAAAGGACTAGCCACACTACCATACATCAGGAGCATTTCAGAACTGACAGCCAGACTACTGCGACCACTAGGACTTATAACAGCACACAAACCAACAGCCACCCTCAGACAACAACTCACCAGAACGAAGGACCTGATACCCAGCATGAGCAAAACTAATGTAGTGTACAAAATACCATGCAAGGACTGCACAAAACACTATATAGGTCAAACAGGAAGACAGCTAACGATCCGCATCCATGAATATCAATTAGCCACGAAACGACATGACCAGCTATCCTTAGTAGCCACACACGCAGACGACAAGCAACATGAATTCGACTGGGACAACACGACCATTATAGGGCAAGCCAGACAGAGAACAGCCAGGGAATTCCTAGAGGCATGGCACTCATCCACAAACTCCATCAACAAACATCGACCTGGACCCAATATACCGGCCACTACAGCGGACAGCTGAAACTGACAACCAGAAGCGGCAGGGACAGGCCACTATAAATGCCGGAGGACACACCACAGAAGCGCTTCACAGGAAGCTCCCAAGCACTGAGGATGTCACCTAGACAGGGGACAAAACGTTTGCAACAAAAATTTCCAGCTCGGCGAACAGAACCACAATTACTCAGTTCATTTTGATAGCAATTTCATTTGCTTTAATTTAGAATAACACTGGCTTTGAATTGGAATTCAATACATACAGTAAACAAGCCTGGACTTTGCAGTCGGTGGCAAAGCAGAGGCATATGCCATGAACCACATGAGAAACTACTGCCCTGCGTTTGTTGTAGGCTGCAGCAGGAACCTGCTCTCCTATTTGCAGAGTGGATCCATTGGAGAGGTGGCTGGGAAGATTAAGTGGCGTCTTCATTCCTATGAAGCAATATTCCTCTGAAATCAAGACCTGAAATGACACTCCTTGAGGTCTTTTCTAGTTCAATAACAGGTTTCAATAATAGTTAATTTACAGTCTTTTGGTAAACACACTCACAACATACCCCAGCTCTTCTCCAACATCAGGAGGACTGAGGAGCCTAGGTAGAGAAGAGCTACAAGAGTTCACACTCTTAGCAACCTTCAACAAATCAATGTAAATGCTGGGGGATAAAGACAGGGCAACCAAGTTTTCACACTGACAGCTCCTGGCAGCCCATCAGCCTGGGTTCCCTGGAGTTCATTCAGGCACATTGCAACTTTTTGGGTGGTGGGGGGTGGGGGGGGGGGTTCAAGCATAAGTGGACTCCCTGGATCCTGTTTGCTGTTGTAGCCCTCAGTAGCAACAAACCTCTCAGTGTTCACAACTATTGGAACTGTTAAATCCAATCCTTTATTTTTATGTCTAGGTTGAGCCAGAGCTTCACACTCCAGGTAAAATATGAAAATGACAAAAACTAGTAATACAGCTTTGAATTAAAAGTGGGAATGTCATTTACACTTGTCACCCATACATTTGTGCTTCTTACCCACTTGAAAGAGTTTCAATTTTGAAAAGTATTCACTTGTCATATTGGAGAGCCTGTCTCAAGTTATCCCACTGTCAACCAGAACAGGAGGGATATCCAGCACATAGGACCCTTTTCTTAAATCACTCACTTCATATCCACACATAAGCTTAATTGTCAGCAAGACTAATCTCACTGCGGATGTAAATCAGAGACCCAGCCAGGCTAAGTGCTTGCTATAGCACGCCAGTAATGTGTTTTCCAGTAAACATTGTACTTCGAAATATTTTGAAAATTATCTCTGCACTTATTGTTCTTTGTCTCCATTTGTTGCTATGGTTATCACTTAGGTTTGAATGGACCTAAAAGTTAAGTTTTTTTTTCCCCCAAACAGCCTGAACTTGGCATGCCTATGGTCCATTCAGAACATTAGGGAAAAAAAACACTTTGATTTTAGGCCATTTGGGCCAAGCGAAGACCTTTTCCAAACGATCCAAACGCAGCATGCGTACAGACCTGATTGAGTCTGTTTTCGAAAAGACCTTCAGTTTTTACGTCTTTTCAGTTTTTGGACATGTAGATAAAAGATATCTGACCAGTATACCCTAACTCAATATTTCTTCTTTGCACTCAGCCATACCGCTTCATATATGATCATCCAGTTGTCCCCAAACCGAGTAACAGCGAAATACTGAAGGAGAGTTTTTGTTTTTGACTTCGAGTCAGAGTCTGCGTTCTTACCTGCCTTGTCCATGGAATAAGGTTCAGATTGCTTTTTCCCAACCTCAGCAAAGGACCTAACAATTGGAATGAGATTATTCCTTTTTCTCTCAATCTGATGGTGATGTCTTTTCAGAAGAGCTTCACGCACTTTCACACGAATGTTTTCATCCAGTTCCATGGAAGACTCCTGATGATCAAGGATCATATCTAAAACACAGCAATGAAAGAAAATCACAAGAACCATTATCACAGGAGCAAAGCCTTTGCAGCAGTCATGGCTGGTCAAATTATCCTTTAATCTCATTTGTTCTTTGAAACCTTCCATCAGTGATTTTGCACTTGAGTCAATAGAAGAAAAACATCTCTAACTCATTGTTGGTAAAAATATGAACTAGTATTGTATTTGTAATGCAAAATTACCATTCTAAATACAATAAATAAAACTGCAAATGCCAGATTGGGCATTTGATTGCAGAATGTTCAGCACCGTTAGTGACTCCTCAGATACCGAAGCAGTCCCTGTCCAAATAGAGTCAAAACATGTAAAGCACAGAAACAGACCATTTCATCCAACCTGTTCATGTTGACCAGATATCCCAAATTAATCTAGTCCCACTTGCCAGCATTTGACCCATATCTCTCTAAATCCTTCCTATTCATGGGCCCATCCAATTGTTTTTTAAATGTTATAATTGTACCAGCTTCCGCCACTTCTTCCGAGTTAAAAAGTTGCCCCCTAAGATTCCTTTTATATCCCTTGCACCTGAAACCTCTAGTTTTGGACTACCCCACTCCAGGGAAAAGACTTTGTCCATTTATCCTATCCATGCCCCTCATGATTTTATAAACCTCTATAAGGTCACCCCTCAGCCTCCGCGCTCCAGGGAAAACAGCCCCAGCCTGTTCAGTCTCTCCCTATAGCTCTAATCCTCCAACCCTGGCAACATTCTTGTAAATCTTTTCTGAACCATTTCAAGTTTCACAACATTCTTTCGATAGGAGGGAGACCAGAATTGAACTCAGTATGTCAAAAGTGGCCTAACCAATGTCCTGTATAGCCGCAACATAACCTCCCAACTTCTAGACTGACCAATAGTGACAAGTATACCAAACGCCTTCTTCACTATCCTGTCTACCTGCGACTCCAATTTCAAAGAACTATGAACCTGTACTCCAAGGTCTCTTTGTTCAGCAACACTCCGCATGACCGAACCATTAAGTGTATAAGTCCTGGGGGATCCAAGATGGCGGCGACCCAGCAAGTCTGAGTCTATAGTGCTCCTCCCAAGACTTGGGCAAAGTGGGCCACCCACCCCCACCACACTCACCAAATCATTTAAAATAGCTGTTTAATTTAATTAGTTGCTTAGTATTAAATTTAAACAATCTAATCTTTAGTAAAAATGACTAAAGGGAAGGGAGCCCGCAGCTCTCAGCAAGCAGGAACCCTTCCCCCACCCTCTCCAGCTGCAACAGAGGCGTCCGCAGCCGGCCCGGGGGGACTTACCTACAGTGGCAAGCCTTGTGGAAATCATCTCCAAACTGGATGCGAAGATCAACGCTTTTATTGAAGAATCCCGAAGCCGATGGGACTCACTCTCGGCCGCGCTGCAAAAGCACATCCGAGACATTAAGGAAATCAAGTGCCGAGTTGGAGGGGCGGAGCTAAAGGCCGCGACTTCCGAAACTACAGCGCAATCGGCCGTGGATCGGGTCCGGACTCTCGAACAGTGAGTCTAGACCTTAGAGAATCACATTGATGACCTCGATAATCGAGGTCGTCGGAAAAATGTTCGTTTGCTGGGCCTTCCCGAACGGGAAGAGGAAGGCCAGCTTACAGCATTCCTCAAGCAGTGGCTGCCACAGCTTTTAAATCTGGAGGCTGGATCAGGCCAGGTAATTGTGGAATGGGCCTACCGGGTCTCAATACGCGGGCCCGGCTTGAACCAGGACCCCCGCCCGGTCCTGTTCCGGCTGCAGAGCTAGAAGGAAAGGCAGATACTCCTAGAAGCCTCTAGAAATCTTGGAAAAGATTCCCAAGCCATGATCTATAAAGGATCCAAGATCATGTTATTCCAGGACTTTTCCCCAGCTCTGGTCCGAAAGAAGAAGGCAGTCGATGAGGCAAAGAAGTGTTTAAGGGACTTAAATATTCAGTACTGCTTACGCTACCCAGCGACGCTACACTTTAACCATGAAGGATCCGTGTATAACTTTGGATCACCAGAAAAGGCTAAGGAATTTTTGGACTCTCTTAGACAAATTGTAAGAGATAATGGATGTTGGTTTGCCTTCCCCCCACTCTGGTTTATATCCCCCCCTTTTTCTTTTTTCTTACCTTACTGTCTAATATTATCTTGGGGGGGTGGGGAGAGGGATTTATTTATTTTTTCTCTATTTAACGATTTTCTCCCCTCCTTGGGTTTTTTTTAAATTATTCTATGTATGTGTGTATGTATATATATATATAAAAGCCGGGGAGTTTAGTTAATGTTGGTGGGGGGAGGTGGTTACCTTATTCTATTTCACCTCTGTGTCTAGGAGCGGGGTTGTTTTCCCTTGTTATTTTGTATTATTATATTTTATTATTATTTGTTGAGGTTGTAATTTTATAGTTATATATGTTTATACATGGTATTAACATTACCAAATATATCCAGGTGTTGGTGTGGGTGGGGGTAGGGTGCTCACTGTTAACTCTAGCTTTGTATTATATCTGAATTCGCCTCATCCTATTGAGGAGTGCCTGGGTCAAGGGTGGGGCATTGGTTGGGAGAGGATACAATGGACCTTTGGAAAGGATACGATGGACCTTTGGAAAGGAAGTGATACCCCCTGGGAACAAGCGGGAAAATCTCCATTTAAATATGTTTTTTTTTATTATTTAGAAATAGTTTTTTATTTCACTGTTGTGAGTGTATTAGAGAGCCCTTATTTTTGTGAATTTTATATGCTCTATGCTCAGAATGTTCTGGATAGGGTTTCCCCTCCCGAGGGGTCTCGGATTTGCCCGGACGATTATGGTTGATCAGTTGGTTAAGTGGTGCACCTGGAATGTCAAGGGGAGTAATTCGCCAGTCAAAAGGAAGAAAATATTACCAAATCTCAAGAAAGAAAGAGTTGATATAACTCTCCTACAGGAGACACACCTGTTGGATAAAGAACACTTGAAATTACGACAGGGTGGATTTTATCAGGCCTTTTTTTCTTCTTTTAGCTCAAAAAGCAGGGGAGTTGTTATTCTTATTCGGAAGAATTTTCCTTTCAAAATCCTAAATCAGATAAAAGACGAATCTGGACAATATATTCTGATTAAAGCCCTTATAAATGGAGAGGAATATGAGATTTTAAATTTGTACTGCCCCCCCAACACACCCCTTTAAATTTATAACGGAAGCCTTCTCAAAATTGATGGCTCTTGGTGCCCATCATACAATTATAGGGGGAGACTTTAATTGTATTATGGATCCGGAAATAGATAGGATTCCCAAGAGTACTGCAGGAGTATCTCCCAGATCTAGACAATTGATGGATCTGAACAAAGAATTAGGATTAGTAGATGTATGGAGATGCCTTCATCCACAGGGCAGAGATTTTTCTTTTTACTCCAATCCACATAAATGTCATACCAGAATTGATATGTTTTTTGCCCTCGATTTTTTAAAATTCCATATCATCCTGTAAAATAGGTAGTATAGCAATTTTCGACCACGCTGCTATATATATGGAAATCAAGGCGAGGAACAACGGGACATCCCCTCGGCATTGGCGTATGGACCCCTTCCTAACGAAAGATAGTAAATTTGTAAAGTACTTCTCTCAAGAATTTAAAACTTTTTTAGAAATTAACTTAGGTACGGCTAGCAACCCATCAATGATGTGGGAGACCATCAAAGCTTACACGCGAGGTTTGATCATCTCATACTCAGTGACCCAGAAAAAATTAAAGGGAGAACAACAGCGTCTGCTCGAAGCTCACTTAAAAGCAGCTGAAACAGCATACGCTGATAGACCTTCTATTATCAAATTGCAAAGGATTATGGCCCTTAGGACAGCTCTAAACACTACGCTTACCCAAATGGCTAGGAGGGAAATATTATTTGCAAAACAATGGTCATATGAATTTGGCGACAAACCAGGTAGATACTGAGCATTTCTTGCAAAGAAAAAAAAGGCCCCTCAAACTATCACGTCTATCAAGGAAAGTACGGGTATTTTGACTCATGATCATAAAAGGATTAACGCAATCTTTAGAAAATTTTATTCTGAGTTATATAAATCACAGGATTGTGAAGACAGGACAAGGAGGATGCAATCATTTTTAAAAAATTTGACCTTTCCGGGCCTAACTCCGGAACAGGTATCGGTCTTAAATGCTCCCCTAACAGTCCAAGAAATACTAGACGCAATCAGGCAACTTCAGAGCAGTAAGGCACCTGGCCCAGATGGTTTTCAAGCTGAATTCTATAAAGAATTTACAGGAATATTGGCTGGTCCACTTATGGACATGTATAACTATGCATATAGTCAGGGCTGTCTCCCGCCTTCGCTGAAAGAAGCAAATATCTCTCTTATCCTTAAAAAGGAAAGGATCCAGAAGATTGTACGTCATACAGACCAATATCCTTGCTAAATGTAGATTTTAAAATCCTTTCTAAAACGTTAGCATTAAGACTAGAAAGGGTACTGCCACATATCATAAAGGAGGATCAGACGGGGTTTATTAAGGGCTGTAGATCATCCAATAATATTAGAAGGGTTTTGAATATGATTCAAGCCTGCCATCAGGGAAAGATACCAGGAGTAGTAGTTTCATTAGACGCGGAAAAGGCATCCGATAGGGTTGAATGGTCATATTTGTTTTACACATTGGAAAGGTTTGGCGTTGGAAAGGTGTTTACCAAATGGGTCTCAACATTGTATAGTGATCCCAAAGCAGTTGTGGTTACCAATGGATTAGGTTTGGATAGCTTCAGTGTGGGTAGGGGCTGCCGTCAGGGATGTCCTCTCTCGCCATTGTTATTTACGCTAATAATTGAGCCACAAGCAGAAGCTATACGGGCTGATCCTAATATAATGGTCCCGAGGATTGGTACAGTTAAACATAAAATTACCCTTTATGCAGATGATGTTCTCTATTCCTCAGTAATCCTCTGATGTCCGTACCTCGCTTAATCCAAGTTATTGATACATTTAGCGCATTCTCAGGCTATAAAATTAATTTCTCAAAATCAGAGGCTATGCCAATGGGTGGCCTTGCTATGATACCCCGCTTAGTGAACGGATCTCATTTTGCCTTTCGTTGGTCCCTGGAGGGTTTCTTATATTTAGGCATTTTTATTACCCCAGTATTTGGTCAGTTATATAAGGCTGACTTTGTGCATTTACTGGAAAGGATAAGGCAGGACCTCCAGCAATGGGGAGACCTTCCAATTTCATGGCTGGGTAGAATAGCACTAATTAAAATGAATGTCCTGCCCCGTCTCCTATACCCTATGAGAATGCTTCCGGTGATGCTTCTGGTAGGCTGGCACTACGTAAATTATATGGCTGGTTGGGTTCCTTTATCTGGAATCATAGACGGCCCCTCATTAAGCTGAAGAAGCTACAGCTTCCACAGGCAAGGGGAGGATTGGACTTCCCAGATTTTAGGAAATATCAGTTAAGTTCCCTTTTAAGTTAGATAGCCGATTGGGTCTTGTCTGACCCGTAATCAATCTGGCTGGACATCGAGGCTTCTCAAGTAAAATGCCTACTTATTAACCTTTTATTCTCAGACAAGAGGAAAATCATTACGGATCAATCTAAAAACGCTATAATACTAAACATAATTAAAGCTTGGAATATAATGCGGCAAAATGAGGGCAACTCACATAAAACATCCCCCTATGCTCCGATAGTGGGAGCATGGGGATTTCAACCAGAGTTTACGGATGCCACTTTTAAACTCTGGAGATCAAAGGGTATCTCATGTCTAGGGGACCTATTTAAAGATGGGGTCCTGATGTCTTTTGAACAGCTGCGTCAGAAATTCGGATTACCTAATGGAGACCTCTAGCGATACTTCCAAATTGGAGATTATATACAGAAGAAGACTACGTTATTAGATAGTCTTTATAAATCAGATAGAGAATGTAGAGTGCTACGGCCAATGGGGGTATCCTCCGTCAGTACTATTTATCATTTACTACATGATGAAGTATCAGGAGATATGGACAATCTGCTTAAAACATGGGATCAGGATTTGGGACTAGAAATCTCTATAGAAACATGGAATGACATTTGGGAAAACGCCAGAAGAATCACCATCTGTAACAGAACTCAGGCTATCCAGCTGAAGATACTTCATAGGGCCCATATAGCACTGGATCGATTGGCAAAATTTAAGGCAGGAGCATCTCCAATGTGTCCCAAATGTAATATAGAGGTGGGCACTCTTGTACATTGCCTATGGACCTGTCATAAGATCCGTAGATACTGGACTAAAGTAGCAAGTACCCTGACAGAAATTTTAGGAACGGAAATTAAAGTGGACCGTGTATCTCTCCTTTTGGGCCTTTCGAACTTACCCTCCTGGATATGCACGGGAAGAGACTATTTTCTATTCTCTCTTTCTGTGCAAGGAAAAATATTTTGGTAAACTGGGTGGCTGAGGGCCCCCCTGGACTTTCAAATTGGCACAGATTAATTATGGAATGTATTCCCCTTGACTTCCTTACAAATATGGTGCACCGAAAGACCGAATTATTTCATAAAATATGGCAGCCCTTCTTGAATTATATGAATACAGATATTTCGGCTATCCTAACAAGGGCTTTTATTTAATTGAGATTACGAACCTGGCTGGTCCGGGGCCCCTTGGGAGAGGAATCCCACACGAATACGGGTTTTGTTACATTTGATGTTAACACATTCCGAGCATGTATCTCACTACTCAATTTCTATGTTATCCGTCGTTTTTTTGTTGTTTTTTTCTCTTTCTCTTATTTGAATAATGTAAGAGACTTAAATATACACTCTGGTTAGTTGTAGGTTAGATTAGTAGTTAATTGAGTTTTGTTTTTTTCTTTCTCGGTTATTATATATTTAAGATTGAATTGTATATCAATGTTTGTACTTGAGAGTTTTGTTTATTTTTGTAAACTTGTAAAAATGTTAAATTTCTAATAAAAATATCTATTAAAAAAAAAGTGTATAAGTCCTGCTCTCATATGCCTTTCCAAAATGCAGCACCTCCCATTTATCTAAATTAAACTCCATCTGCTACTCCTTAGCCCATTGGGGCCCACCTGATCAAGGTCCCGTTGTACTCAGAGGTAACCTTCTTCACTCCACTTCACCTCCAATTTTGTTGTCATCTGCAAACTTACTACCCATACCTCCCATGTTCACATACGAACCATTTATATAAATGAGAAAAAGCAGTGGACCCAGCACTGCTCCTCCAGGCATGGTCTGACAAGTGGCAAGGAACATTCACATCACACAAATGGTCAGTAATGATCATCTCCAATAAGAGACAATCTAACACTGCCCCATGACATTTAACAGCATTACCATCACTGAATCCCCCACTATCAACATCCTGGGGGGGTTACCATTGACCAGAAACTCAACTGGACTCACCATATAAACACAGTGGCTATAAGAGCAGGTCAGAGACTAGGAATACAGCAGCAAATAACTCATTTCCTGATTCCCAAAGCTTTTCCATCATCTCCAAGGCACAGGTCAGGGGTGTGATAGAATACTCTACCTGCCTGGATGGGAGAAGCTCAAACAACACTCAAGAAGCTCAGCACCATCCAGCACAAGGGCACCACATCCACAAATATTCACTCCCACCTTCATTGATGCTCAGTAGCAGCAGTGTACTATGTACAAGTTGCACTGCAGAAATTCATCAAGGCTCCTTAGACAGCACCATCTACATCAATTACTACTACCATCTAGAAGGACAAGGGTAGCGGATACATAGCAACACAAGCACCTTCAAGTGTCCTTCCAAGCCACACACCATCCTAATTTGGAAATATGTCACTGCTCCTTCTTGTTGCTGGATCAAAATCCTGGAACTTCTTCTGTAATTGCATTATGGGTCTACCAACAGCACATGGACTATTGTGGTTTAAAAAGGCAGCTCAAGGGCAACTTGGGATGGGCACCAAATGCTGGACCAGTCAGCGATGCCCACATCTCATTATAAAGTCACAATTCATTTGTTTCAAGGGTATGACTCTTCATTTTAGAAAGGTCGATAAACGGAAACATCTTCTTTAGAAACAGATAAAAACAACCCTGCACTAGGTTAAATTCAAATGAAGTAAAAATTGTGTTCATTTAATAAAGTCAGAATGAGAAGTGAGAAGACTTAAACAATGAATATCTCATCTAAAATTTTAATAGTGTTCGAAGGTCTGCAGCTATTTTAATAAAGTATTTAGATTATTTATGTAGTTCCCAGGTTAAGAGGAGTTTGTTACAGAATCATGGAGTATAGAGAGAAGGCTATTAATTCTATTAGCTTTATATATTATGCAATAGCGACCCAGAATCAAAGGGGTTGTTTTGAAGGTAAAGGATTTATAATTCCTGCTTGAAATTTTGCATGTATGCCATGTTATCTTGGGGATGGGCTTTGAGGTTAAATGAGTTATTTTCTTCTATTTCTTCAGTGTGTTGCTTCAGAGGCAGTCAGCAGTTAACTTGGAAAAGGCAGATTGAGAGGGAAACTTGATAGGAGCTGTGAAGCAATCTGTATTTATCTAAAATCAGGATACAGTGTGCAGAAGCCATGAGGAGCTATGTTTTAAAAAAATCACTAAACACAAATGCAATGATCTAAGCTTGAGCTAAGAAGTCTATATTCAGGAATGTTTGAAGAAAGGTTGGATCATAACCTGGTCAAAAGTTAATGGAAGCATCCTCATGAAATCCCATACTTCAGGACTGCTGGAACACTAAGGAGAGAGTGAAGCACATTCCAGGGAGCTGTGGCATAGTTGGTTTGAATTCCAAACGGAAGAGAGTGAATGACCCTTCAATATCTCAATGTATAATGGAAATCCTGGGTGGATTTGGAAGTAAAAAGAGAGAACTGGATTATACTCCAAATCTTGACAAACTGCAGTGTTGAGTTAATATTTGTGCTTTATTTCTATTTTTCAAAAGAAAACATACAGAGTGAAGATTTTGTTTGTTCAAAACTTGAAATTTTATGGCATAGCTCTTTCAGTTCAGTCTCAATGTTCAAATTTCTTTTTAAACATTAATTGTATCTATGGAAATCATAATATTTGGAAAACTAAGAAAACTAATACTTGTGAATTGCTAATATGACTGTGTGTGCACGCATATGTGTACGTGTTTGTGCATGTGTGTGTGTGCTATTATTGCGTTTGTTTTTGCTTTCTTATACACAAGTTTTGCCTGGCACTCACCATTAACTTCAATGGCATAACAACAAATGTTGACTCTGGCTGTTATTCTTCAAAAGGCACAAATGAAAAAAAGATAGCAGTCAACAAGAATGAGTTACCACAGATCATAGCATAAAAGTTCACCTTTTAAGCCTCGAAAAACATTTCCAGAAAAAGAAAAAAAATGGGATAAACTATGAGCCACTGGTGTTGGTGTGGGTAATAGCCATTTTGAAATGTGAGAAACAACATCACAGAAGTAATTAAAATTAAGTTAATGCAACGAGTTTTATTGAATGAATTAATTCTAGAAGGATAATTTCAATCACAATCGAAATAGTTTACGGACATCACATTCATCACCTTCAGTATCTGACACAAGTAGTTTATCAAATTCATTGAGTCACTTTAGCAATGGCATCATCATAAAGATCCAACTTTGGATGAGATTTGGCACTTTCGGTTTCAGAATCATCCTGTCACGACAAAAATCATCTACCCTTCATCCATTGAATTGGATATTTCACATTTTCTGAATGATCTGATGACATTTCATACATTCGGAAGATCACACAATTGGACAATGAAACCATACAAAACATCAAGACGACAGCACATGTATTTCCACTCTTTGAGAAAATTTACTTCTCCATTAACCACCCACCTACTCCATTCAGTACAAACATGATTCTTGAACCATAAACAGAAATTGCTGGAAAATCCCAGCAGGTCCGGCAACATCTGTGGAGAGAAATCAGAGTTAACGTTTCAGGTCCAGTGACTCCTCTTCAGAACAGATTCTGATTTCCCTCCACAAATGCTGCGAGATCTGCTGAGTTTTTCCAGCAATTTCTGCTTTGGTTCCAAAGAAGAGTCATTGGACCCGAAGAGTTAGCTGATTTCTCTCCACAGATGCTGCTGGACCTGCTGAGTTTTTCCATAATCTGTTTTTGTTTCTAATTTCCAGCATCCGTAGTTCTTTCAGTTTTAGGATTCTTGAACTGTTTAATGATGCACATAATCAGAGTTTAAATTGTAGAAGTTGCACCCAAATTGCAGTTACAAGAGTAGGGTCTTGTTTCTTTGCAAGTAATTCTTGATCTCATCAGCTACATGGGATCTGAACATCTACTACACCAATGAGCTGTGCTCTTTGCATAGGCCACTGAGAAGCCTTTTCTACACATTTTGGATCGACAGCTTCACTCCAACCGCACCCCTCCAACCACTCTTATGGTTTCTTTGTCTTTTTCTCATCCTTGTTTTTGAGAGGTGGGCCATGAACTTCCATTGGGTTGATCCATGCTAATGAGCAAGTAGTTTTCCATTGCTTTCGGCAGGATGGCTCGCAATTAAACTTTCCCCTCTTACTGCCTGCCATCAAGCTTATTAGAAGAATTTATAGCCTAATACTGAACTTGTTTGGCCAAAAACACATCTTCTATGACCATCACATACTGGAGTGGGATTCAAATCTGGAGCTTCTGACCCAGAGGTAGGGGCACCATCCATTGCACCACAAAACTTCCTCATTGTCACGGACATGCACAAAACTACCTGCAAGGAACTTGATTTTCAACATGGATTTATATTTGGAAATTACTGCACACTTTAGTACCACCATGAAGACCATCTTCTCTTGTCCTGTAGTTTTCACTAGAACATTTGTCAAGTCTTTACACTCCACATTCAGTTGATGCACATCTTGAAATCGATTGACATTTCATCCATGTTGCCAATGTGACATCATGGACACCTGTGCTTTTGTTGCTGTTTGATGAATTGCTGGAAACTGGTAATTTTGACAGGAGTCTTTTGGTAGTTTCTGAGCAACCACCTCCTCCTGTAACAGAAGCCCTTTCTGTTCCAGAAAGCAGCTACACCAACTAGTTGTGTTGCTGATAGTTGGGAATTCAGTGATGGTAACATCATTGTGTGTCATGAGACCAGAGTTAGAGTGACTCTTAGAGGAGATAGTTACTACCTAGCACTTGTGGCACAGATGTTATTTTCCACTCATTATCCAAGCCTGGATGTTGTCCAGATCTCTCTGTTTGGAAAAGGACATGTTTAGTATCTGAGGAGTCATGAATGGTGCTGAACATTGTGCAGTCATTAGCGAACATTCCCACTTAGAGTCATAGAGATGTACAGCATGGAAACAGACCCTTCAGTCCAACCAGTCCATGCCGACCAGATATCCCAACCCAATCTAGTCCCACCTGCCAGCACTCGGCCCATATCCCTCCAAACCCTTCCTATTAATATACCCATCCAAATGCATCTTAAATGTTGCAATTGTACCAGCCTCCACCACATCCTCTGGCTGCTCATTCCATACATGTACCACCCTCTGCGTGAAAAAGTTGCCCCGTAGGCCTCTTTTATATCTTTTCCCTCTCACCCTAAACCTATGCCCTCCAGTTCTCGACTCCCAGGGAAAAGACTTTGTCTATTTATCCTATCCATGCCCTTCATAATTTTGTAAACCTCTATAAGATCACCCCTCAGCCTCCGACGCTCCAGGGAAAACAGCCCCAGCCTGTTCAGCCTCTCCCTATAGCTCCCTATAGTGTACAAAATACCATGCAAGGACTGCACAAAACACTATATAGGACAAACAGGAAGACAGCTAACAATCCGCATACATGAACATCAACTAGCCACGAAACGACACGACCAGCTATCCTTAGTAGCCACACACGCAGACAACAAGCAACATGAATTCGACTGGGACAACACTACTCTCATAGGGCAAGCCAGACAGAGAACAGCCAGGGAATTCCTAGAGGCATGGCATTCATCCACAAACTCCATCAACAAACACATCGACCTGGACCCAATATACCAACCACTACAGCGGACAGCTGAAACTGACAACCGGAAGCGGCAGGGACAGACCACTTTAAACACCGGAGGAAACATCAAAGAAGCGCTTCGCAGGAGGCTCCCAAGCACTGATGATGTCGCCGAACCAGGGGACGAAACGTTTGCAACAAAAACTTCCAGCTCGGCGAACAGAACCACAACAATGAGCACCCAAGCTACAAATCTTCGCACAAACTGTGTATAAATCCTGCTAAGATTTATTTCCCAAAATGCAGCACCTCGCATTTATCGGAATTAAACTCCATCTGCCACTTCTCAGCCCATTGGCCCATCTGGTCAAGATCCTGTTGTAGTCTGAGGTAACCCTCTTCGCTGTCCACAACACCTCCAATTTTGGTGTCATCTGCAAACTTACTAACTGTACCTCTTATGCTCGCATCCAAATCATTTATGTAAATGACAAAAAGTAGAGGACCCAGCACCGATCCTTGTGGCACTCCACTGGTCACAGGCCTCCAGTCTGAAAAACAACCCTCCATCACCACCCTCTGTCTTCTACCTTTGAGCCAGTTCTGTATCCAAATGGCTAGTTCTCCCTTTATTCTGTGAGATCCAACTTTGCTAATCAGTCTCCCATGGGGAACCTTGCTGAACCCCTTACTGAAGTCCATATAGATCACATTTACTGCTCTGCCCTCATCAATCTTCTTTGTTACTTCTTCAAAAAACTCAATCAAGTTTGTGAGACATGATTTCCCACACACAAAGCCATGTTGACTATCCCGAATCAGTCCTTGCCTTTCCAAATACATGTACATCCTGTCCCTCAGGATTCCCTCCAACAACTTGCCCACCACTTAGGTCAGGCTCACCGGTCTATAGTTACCTGGCTTGTCTTTCCCATCCTTCTTAAACAGTGGCACTACATTTGCCAACCTCCAGTCTTCTGGGACCTCACCTGTGACAATCGATGACACAAATATCTCAGCAAGACGCCCAGCAATCACTTCTCTAGCTTCCTACAGAGTTCTCGGGTACACCTGATCAGGTCCTGGGGATTTATCCATCTTTACCAGTTTCAAGACATCCAGCACTTCCTCCTCTGTAATCTGGACATTTTGCAAGATGTCACTATCTATTTCCCTACAGTCTATATCATCCATATCCTTTTCCACAGTAAATACTGATGCAAAATATTCATTTAGTATCTCCCCCATTTTCTGTGGCTCCACACAAAGGCCGCCTTGTTGATCTTTGAGGGGCCCTATTCTCTCCCTAGTTACCCTTTTGTCCTTAATATAATTGTAAAAACCCTTTGGATTCTCCTTAATTCTATTTGCCAAAGCTATCTAATGTCCCCTTTTTGCCCTCTTGATTTCCCTCTTAAGTATACTCCTACTTCCTTTATACTCTAAGGATTCACTCGATCTATCCTGTCTATACCTTACATATGCTTCCTTCTTTTTCTTAACCAAACCCTCAATTTCTTTAGTCATCCAGCATTCTCTATACCTACCAGCCTTCCCTTTCACCCTGACAGGAATATACTTTCTCTGGATTCTTGTTATCTCATTTCTGAAGGCTTCCCATTTTCCAGCCGCCCCTTTACCTGTGAACATGTGCCTCCAATCAGTTTTTGAAAGTTCTTGTCTAATACCGTCAAAATTGGCCTTTCGCCAATTTAGAACTTCAACTTTTACATCTGGTCTATCCTTTTCCATTACGATTTTAAAACAAATAGAATTATAGTCGCTGGCCCCCAAAGTGCTCCCCCACTGACACCTCAGTCACCTGCCCTGCCTTATTTCCCAAGAGTAGGTCAAGTTTTGCACCTTCTCTAGTAGGTACATCCACATACTGAATCAGAAAATTGTCTTGTATGCACTTAACAAATTTCTCTCCATCTAAACCCTTAACACTATGGCAGTCCCAGTCAATGTTTGGAAAGTTAAAATCCCTACCATAACTACCCTATTATTCTTACAGATAGCTTACAAGTTTGTTTCTCTATTTCCCTCTGACTACTGGGGGGTCTATAATACAATCCCAATAAGGTGATCGTCCCTTTCTTATTTCTCAGTTCCACCCAAATAACTTCCCTGGATGTATTTCCGGGAATATCCTCCCTCAGCACAGCTGTAATGCTATCCCTTATCAAAAATGCCACTCCCCCTCCTCTCTTGCCTCCCTTTCTATCCTTCTTGTAGCATTTGTATCCTGGAACATTAAGCTGCCAGTTCTGCCCATCCCTGAGCCACGTTTCTGTAATTGCTATGATAACCCAGTCCCATGTTCCTAACCATGCCCTGAGTTCATCTGCCTTCCCTGTTAGGCCCCTTGCATTGAAATAAATGCAGTTTAATTTATTAGTCCTACCTTGTCCCTGCCTGCTTGATTTCCTTCTGTTCTCAACTGTAACAGTCTCAGATTGATCTCTTTCCTCACTATCTCCCTGGGTCCCACCCCCCACCCCCCCCACCTTACTAGTTTAAATCCTCCCGAGCAGTTCTAGCAAATTTCCCTGCCAGTATATTAGTCCCCTTCCAATTTAGGTGCAATCTGTCCTTCTTGTACAGGTCACTTCTACCCCAAAAGAGATTCCAAATGATCCCAAATAGTGAATCCTTCTCCCGTACACCAGCTCCTCAGCCATGCATTCATCTGCTCTATCCTCCTATTCCTGCCTTCACTAGCACGTAGCACTGGGAGAAATCCAGATATTACTACCCTTGAGGACCTCCTTATTAAATTTATGGCTAACTCTCTGTAATCTCCCTTCAGAATCTCAACCTTTTCCCTTCTTATATTATTGGTTCCAATGTGGACAATGACCTCTTTCTGGCCCCCCTCCCCCGTGAGAACATTCTGCACCCTCTCTGATACATCCTTGATCCTGGCACCAGGGAAACAACACACCATTCTGCTTTTTCTCTGCTGGCCACAGAAACGTCTGTCTGTACCTCTGACTACAGAATCCCCTAACACAATTGATCTCTTGGAAGCCGACGTACCCCTCGTTGCATTAGAGCCAGTCTCAATACCATAAACTTGGCTGTTCGTGCTACGTTCCCCTGAGAATCCATCACCCCCTACATTTTCCAAAACAGCATACCTGTTTGAAATGGACATATCCACAAAAGACTCCTGCCCTAGGTGCCAACCTCTCTTACCCTTCCTGGAGTTAACCCATCTATGTGACTGTATCTGAGACTTTCCCCCCTTTCATATAACTGCCATCCATCACATACTGTAGCTGTTGCAAATTTCTCATTGCTTCTATCTGTCTCTCCAACCAATCCACTCGATCTGATAAGATTCGCATCCAACAGCATTTATGGCAGATATAGTCCGCAGTAATCCTTAAACTCTCTTTAAACTCCCACATCTGACAAGTAGTACATATCACTGCAAAGGCCATTTTTACTCCTTCACAGTCTACAGTCCCAGAAAACAACACCGTCTTATTCCTCTACAAAACACTGCAAGGATTAAATTAAGAGCTATGGCTTATATTTTAAGTTTAATCAAGAGACTTATCTCCAAAAACATATAATCAAGAAAGACCCCCCTATACTCACTAATACAGCCTTTCTCTTGGACAGACTTTAAACAACAAATAACTTATCTGATTCTGTGTTGTAAACTTCACCCAAGGTTCCTCCAAGATTTGTTGTGAAATTCACTGTTTGTTAATTTTTCCAGATGCACTCCAATGTCCAGCGACACATGAATTCAAACAGCAAAGGCAGTAACTGTGCAGGTTCTCTCTCTCTTCCCTGCACTGTCCTCACCATTTGCTTCCTTTGTCTGCTCTTCTCCCTTTTAAAATTTCTGTTGTTTTGACTTTTTTTTCCAAAGTTCCAAAACAATGCAACAGCATATAAAACAGTAATTGCTGCTCCTGGAATTCGAGGAAATCACCTCCAGCACCTAAAATACCTCAAAAAAAAAAAGGAGCAGCTCTTACAGCCAGAAATTTTTCCCATTCCTCCATCTTGGATTACTCAGAATCCACGTGATCTTCTGTCCTTATGATAAAGGGAACTTCACTGTTGAAGCAATTGAAGATGTTTGAGCCAAGGACACTATTCTAAGGAACTTCCACTGTAATATCCTGGGGTTGAGATGTCTGACCTCCAACAACCACAATAATCTTTCTTTGTGCTCGGTATGACTCCACCCAGCACATATCTACCCACAATTTCCATTAATTCCCATTTTTCCAGAGCTCCCTAATGCCACACTTGGTCAAATAATGTATTGATGTCAAGGACTGTCACTTTCATCTCACCTCTTCTTTGAGCTCTTTTGTTGACATTCTATTCAGAAGATAGCTTTATTTAATCCCACAGTTTTAGTGATAGATTTATTTTAGTTAACCATACTCCATAAAGCTCCCCCCACAGCTTACATGCTCCCCGTATTTATACAATCAATTCACATCTAATCAATCCTTAATGAATATATCCGTCACTTGTTCCATCAGGTCCCAGGCATCCCTTCAGACTATATTATTACAGCCTTGGTTTAAACATGAAGTATTATGAGGTCAGGTGGTAAATTCCCAGGCGGTACACAAACTAAGCATCAGTGAGCAGGTTATTCCTTTCCAAGTGCTGATTCATAGCACAGTCAACAACATTGTATATCATTTTGCTGATGATTGAGAGTAGCTGAGGGGATGATAGATTGGATTTGTCCAGCTTTTTGTGGACAGGACAGAGCTGGGCAACATTCCACATTGTTGGAAAGATGCCAGTGTTGTAACTGTAGTGTAACAACTTGGCTAGGGATGCCAATATTACTGAAGCACAAATTTTCTTAAATATTGCTGGAATTCTGCTGGGGTCCACAACCTTTGCAGTAGCAGGATATTCAGCCATTTTTTGATATCATGTGGAGTGAATTGATTTGATCGAAGACTGGCACAAGAGATGCTGAAGACCTCAGAAGGAGGCCAAGATGGATCATTCACTTTGTATTTCTGGCTGTAGATGGATCCAAATACGTCAGCCTTTTCCTTTGCACTGATATGCTGCACTCATCCATCCTTACGAATTGAGATAGTTTTGGAGTTTCCACCTTTTCTTAGTTGTTTAATTTTCCACCACCGTTCATGACTGCATGTGGCAGGATTGCAGAGCTTACATCTATTGCTTGTGGGATCCCTTAACCTTGTCAATGAAGTGCTGTGTCCATTATTTGGTATGCAAGTAGTCCTGTAGATCACTTGGTACTCTCCTGTACTCGCCATTGATTAAGGGTTATTCTCCTGGCTTGATGGTCATGGTAGAGTGGGGTACATGCCAGGTTATGAGGTTACAGATTGTAGTTGAATACAATTTTGCTGCTGATGACCCACAGTGCTCCATGATTGCCCAGTCTTGAGTTGGTAGATCTGTTTAAAGTCTGCTACATTTAGCACATTGGTAGTTCCACACAACATGGTGAAGGGTATCCTCAATAAGAAGATGGGACTTTGTCTCCACAATGTGCAGTGGTTACTTCTACCAATACTGTCATGGACAAGCACATCTCGGGACAGATAGACTGGCAAGTACAAGTTCAAATAGACTTTTCCCTCTTGTTGGTTTCTTCACTATCTGCTGCAGACTCAGTCTAGTAGCTATGTTTTAGGACTCGACCAGAATGATCAGCCATGGTGCTACCAATCTACTCTCAATGATGTACATTGAAGCTCCTCACCCAGAGTACATCCTGTGCCCTTGCCACCCTCAGCACTTCCTCCAAACAGTGTTCACTATGGAGGAAAGTAGATTCATCATTTGAGAAATTATCACTATGCCATTACCTCCCTTTCTGCCAATGGGAACTGTTTCCCCCCATCCAATCTTTATTGACCCCCTATAGTTTTGAGCACCTCTTTCAAAATGCTCACAGCTTTCACAGATTCTCTAGAGTGAACAACTTTAGTTTCCTTGCTCTATACACAAACTGAAAATCGTTCATCCTCATGAACCTTACTGTAAACAAGTGGAGCTTTTTATTCAACTGTGGATTAATTTCAGATTTCCTGTGATCTTTCTGACTTAGTGCCACCGTAGATCTTGCAGGCCTACTAGTTACATAATAAGGAATAGATGATTTTGTCCCATGATTATGCATACAAATCAAGTTTGAAAAGACATGATAACTAGAGAAGATAAGGCAAGAGAGCAAGGTAGCATTAAGGGAAATGATGACCAATGTGTACCAGGAAGGGACAGAGTGATGAAACCTAAGAGCGCACCAGCAGATATTGCTGGAAGTTACAAAAATAGTAGAAAGAATTAAAGGCTTTTGCCATTCATAACAGTGCAAAGAACTGACAGCATAAATAGAAATAAAAATGTATGATTTGACAGCCATTACAGAAATGTAGCCATGATATGTCAAAGTTCAGGAACTAAATATTCAAATGTACATAACATTTAGGAGGAAGCAGTAACCAAGGTAAAGGTAGAGGAGTAGTTCTGTTAATTTAGGATGACAATCATATAATAGAGATCAACTTAGTGTTGAACATCAAAATATAGAATCAGTCTGAGTAGAGATGAGAAACAGTAAAAGAAACAAGTCACATAGGCCTCCAAACGGTAACCTCACGATAGGATGGAGTATACATGAAGACATAATGGGGGCTTTTGAGAAAGGTATGTCAACAACCATGGGTCATTTTAATCTACAAGTAGATTGAATGACTCAAATTGATAAAGCTGGCTGAATAAAGAGTTCATGGAATATTTTCAGGACAGTATCTTTGAGAAGTCAAGTTCTAGAGCCATCCAAAGAGCAAGTTATATTAGATGTGGGAATATGCCATCAGACAGGATTACATAATAACTTCATAGTGAAAGCACCCCTAGTTAACAGTGACCATAACAGAACTGAATATCACATTCCTTTTGAGGGAGAGAAGATTGGATCTAAGACTAAACTTAAACTTTTAAACTTAACTAAGATAATTATGAGGGAGCAAATGCAGAGCTAGCAGAAGTGAATGAGGAAACTAAGTTAAGGGATGTTGATAGGGATTCAGTGGCAGACATTTAATGAAATAGACAATAGACAATAGGTACAGGAGTAGGCCATTCTGCCCTTCAAGCCTGCACCACCATTCATTATGATCATGGCTGATCATCCTCAATCAGTATCCTGTTCCTGCCTTATCTCCATAACCCTTGATTCCATTATCCTTGAGAGTTCTATCCAACTCTTTTTTAAACGAATCCAGAGACTGGGCCTCCACTGCCTTCTGGGGCAGAGCATTCCACACAGCCACCACTCTCTGGGTGAAGAAGTTTCTCCTCATCTCTGTCCTAAATGGCCTACCCCTTATTTTTAAGCAGTGTCCTCTGGTTCGGGACTCACCCATCAGTGGAAACATGTTTCCTGCCTCCAGAGTGTCCGATCCTTTAATAATCTTATACGTCTCAATCAGATTCCCTCTCAGTCTTCTAAACTCAAGGGTATACAAGCCCAGTCGCTCCAATCTTTCAACATAAGATAGTCCCGCCATTCCAGGAATTGACCTCGTGAACCTACGCTGTACTCCCTCATTAGCCAGAATGTCTTTCCTCAAATTTGGAGACCAGAACTGCACACAATATTCCAGGTGTGGTCTCACCAAGGCCCTGTACAGCTGCAGAAGAACCTCTTTGCTCCTATACTCAATCCCTCTTGTTATGAAGGCCAGCATGCTATTAGCTTTCTTCACCACCTGCATGCTTGCCTTCATTGACTGGTGTACAAGAACACCCAGATCTCTTTGTACTGCCCCTTTACCTCACTTGACTCCATTTAGGTAGTAATCTGCCTTCCTGTACTTGCCACCAAAGTGGATAACCATACATTTATCCACATTAAACTGCATCTGCATGCATCTGTCCACTCACCTAACCTGTCCAGGTCACCCTGTAATCTCCTTTCATCCTCCTCACATTTCACCCTGCCACCCAGCTTTGTATCATCAGCAAATTTGCTAATGTTATTACTAATACCATCTTCTTTTTCATTAGTATATATTGTAAAAAGCTGCGGATCCAGCACTGATCCCTGCGGTACCCCACTGGTCACCGCCTGCCATTCCGAAATGGAGCCGTTTATCACTACTCTTTGTTTCCTGTCAGCCAACCAATTTTTAATCCAAGTCAGTACTTTGCTGAAGGGCTTTTGCCCGAAATGTCGACTTCGAAGCTCCTTGGATGCTGCCTGAACTGCTGTGCTCTTCCAGCACCACTAATCCAGAACTTTGCCCCCAATACCATGCGCCCTAATTTTGCTCACTAACCTCCTGTGTGGGACTTTATCAAAGCCTTTCTGAAAGTCCAGGTACACTACATCCACTGGATCTCCCTTGTCCATCTTCAGAGTTACATCCTCAAAAAATTCGAGAAGATTAGTCAAGCATGATTTCCCCTTCATAAATCCATGCTGACTCTGACCTATCCTGTTACTGCTATCCAGATGCGTCGTAATTTCATCCTTTATAATTGACTCCAGCATCTTTCCCACCACTGAGGTCAGACTAACTGGTCTATAATTTCCTGCTTTCTCTCTCCCACCTTTCTTAAAAAGTGGTATAACATTAGCCACCCTCCAATCTGCAGGAACCGATCCTGAATCTATTGAACTCTGGAAAATAATCACCAACGCATCCGCGATTTCTAGAGCCACCTCCTTCAGTACCCTGGGATGTAGACCATCAGGCCCCGGGGACTTATCAGCCTTCAGACCTAACAGTCTCTCCAACACCATTTCCTGGCAAATATAAATTCCCTTCAGTTCAGGTCCTTCAGCCACTGTTACCTCAGGGAGATTGCTTGCGTCTTCCCCAGTGAACACAGATCTGAAGTACCAATTCAACTCTTCTACCATTTCTTTGTTCCCATAATATATTCCCCTGTTTCTGTCTTCAAGGGCCCAATTTTAGTCTTAACCATTTTTTTCCCTTTCACATATCTGAAAAAAACTATCCTCCTATATATTTTTGGCCAGTTTACCTTCGTACCTCATTTTTCCTCTGCGTATTTCCTTCTTAGTAATCCTCTGTTCTTTAAAAGCTTCCCAGTCCTCAGTTTTCCCACTCATCTTTGCTATGTTATACTTTTTCTCTTTTGACTTTATATGTTTCTTAACTTCCCTCGTCAGCCACGACCACCCCTGCCTCCTCATAGGATCTTTCTTCCTTTTTGGAATGAACTTATCCTGCATCTTCTGCATTGTACCCAGAAATATCTGCCATTGTTCCTCCACGGTCATCCCTGCTAAGGTATTGCACCATTGAACTTTGGCCAGCTCCTCCCTCATAGCTCCATAGTTCCCTTTATTCAACTGAAATATTGTCACTACCGATTGTACCCTCTCCCTTTCAAATTGCAGATTGAAGCTTATTGTATTATGGTCACTACCTCCTAATGGCTCCTTCACTTCGAGGTCCCTGATCAATCCTGGTTCGTTGCACAATACCAGATCCATAATTGCCTTCTCCCTGGTAGGTTCCAGCACCAGCTGTTCTAAGAATCCATTTCAGAGGCACTCCACAAAGTCTTTCTTGAGGTCCAATACCATCCTGATTCTTCCAGTCTACCTGCACGTTGAAATCCCCCATAACAACTGTAGTAACATCTTTGCGACAGGCCAATTTCAGCTCCTTATTCAATTTACACCCTACATCCATACTACTGTTTGGGGGCCTGTAGATAACTCCCAAGAGGGTCTTTCTACTCTTAGAATTTTTCAGCTCTATCCATACTGACTCTACATTCCCTGATTCTAGATCCCCCCACGCAAGGGACTGAATATCATCCCTTACCAACAGGGCCACCTCACCCCCTCTGCCCATCAGTCTGTCCTTATGATAGCACGCATAGCCTTGAATATTCATTTCCCAGGCCGTGTCCACTTGAAGCCACGTCTCAGTTATTCCCACAATATCGTAGCTGCCAATTTCCAAAAGAGCCTCAAGCTCATCCATCTTATTTCTAATGCTTCGTGCATTCATATATAGTATTTTTAATTTGTTACTGCCCTCACCCTTTCTATCAACCCCTATTTCACTCAACCTTACGGCATGATTCCTTTTTGAGTTTTCTGCTTCATTGATACCTTTGTCTTTCTTGACTTCCCTTGTTCCAACTTTCCCTTCAATTTCCTTCTTAAACTTCCAGTTTGTCCCCTCCCCCCCGCTATTTAGTTTAAACGCAGCTGTGTTGCAGTAGCAAACCTGCCTGCCAGAATGCTGGTCCCCAACCTATTAAGGTGCAAACTGTCTCTTTTGTATAATTTATGCTTACCACAAAATATACCCCAGTGATCCGAGAATTTAAATCCTTGCTTCCTGCACCAGTTCCCCAGCCACACATTCAAGTCCATTATCTCCCTGTTTCTGGCCACACCAGCCCGAGGAACTGGAAGCAAACCGGAGATAACCACCTTGGACGTCCTGCTTTTCAGCCTTCTTCCTAGTTCTCCGAAGTCCCGCTGTAGTATGTTCCTCCTCTTCTTCCCGACATCATTTGTGCCGACATGTACCACCACCTCTGGCTCTTCACCTTCGTCCTTGAGGATTTCCTGCACTCTGTCTGTGATGTCCTTAAATCCCACCTGTTGCCACAGAAACCCCGTTCAGTTCCTCTCACTATGGAGTCCCCTATTACCACGGCTCTGTGCGATGTCTGACTCCTCGGCTCTGCCTCCACGCCAACTTTTGATTGACAGACCTGACCACCTTGCGGACTGGCAGTGTCACCTGTCTCTACTGTTTCCAAAAGATTCAACTTGTTCCTGACAGAAATGTTTCAGAATATTTCCAAATACATGTAAATCCTGTTCTTCAGGATTCCCTCCAACAACTTGCCCATCACCAATGTCAGGCTGACCGGTCTTGTTCTTACCACTTTTCTTAAATAGTGGTACCACGGTAGCCAATCTCCAGTCTTCCTGCACCTCACCTGTGACTATCGATGAGTCAACATGGCTTTGTGCATGGGAAATCATGTCTCGCAAACTTAATTGAGTTTTTTGAAGATGTAACAAAGAGGATTGACGATGGCAGAGTGGGAGACACGATCTATATGGCCTTCAGTAAGGCATTTGACAAGGTTCCCCATGGGAGACTGGTTAGCAAGGTTAGATCTCTCAGAATACAGGGAGAACTAGCCATTTGGATACAGAACTGGCTCAAAAGGTAGAAGACAGAGGGTGGTGGTGAAGGGTTGTTTTTCAGACTGGAGGCCTGTGACCAGTGGGGTGGCATAAGGATCAGTGCTGGGTTCAAATGATTTGGATCTGAGCATAAGAGGTACAGTTAGTAAGTTTGCAGATGACATCAAAATTGGAGGTGTAGTGGACAGCGAAGGTGGTTACCTCAGATTACAACAGGATCTTGATCAGATGGGCCAATGGGTTGAGAAATGGCAGATGGAGTTTAATTTAGATAAATACGAGGTGCTGCATTTTGGGAAAGCAAATCCTAGCAGGACTTATACACTTAATGGTAACGTCCTAGGGAGTGTTGCTGAACAAAAAGACCTTTGTTCAGGTTCATAGTTCCTTGAAAGTAGAGTTGCAGGTAGTTAGAATAGTGAAGGCGGCGTTTGGTATGCTTTCCTTTATGGGTCAGAGCAATGATTATAGGAGTTGGGAGATCATTTTGGGGCATTACAGGACATTGGTTCGGCCACTTTTGGAATATTGCTTGTAATTCTGGTCTTCCTATTGGAAGAATGTTGCGAAACTTGAAAGGGTTCAGAAAAGATTTACAAGGATGTTGCCAGGGTTGGAGGATTTGAGCTACAGGGAGAGACTGAACAGGCTGGGGCCGTTTTCCCTGGGCGTCGGAGGCTGAGGGTTGCCCTTATAGAGGTTTATAAAATCATGAGGGGCATGGATCAGGTAAATAGACAAAGTCTTTTCCTTGGGGTGGGGGAGTCGAGAACTAGAGGGCATAGGTTCAAGGTGAGAGGGGAAACATATAAAAGAGACCTAAGGGACACCCTTTTCACACAGAGGGTGGTACGTGTATGGAATGAGCTGCCAGAGGAAGTGGCGGAGGCTGGTACAATTACAGCATTTAAAGGCATCTGGAAGGGTATATGAATAGGAAGGGTTTGGAGAGATATGGGCCAGGTGCTGGCAAGTGGGACTAGATTGGGTTGGGATATCTGGTTAGCATGGATGAGTTGAACTGAAGAGTCTGTTTCTGTGCTGTACATCTCTATGACTCTAATTCTGAGAAAAGATGCATTTCAGTGAGTAAGAAAGATTCTAAGGGAAAGTCGCACCATTTGTGACTAACCAAGGAAATTAGAGACTGCATCAAATTGAAAGAAAACGCATATAATTCCACATTGAGGAGCAGCAGGTCAAAAGACAGAATACAAAGAGCAGCAAAGAATGATTAAAAGATTAATAAGGAGGAAGAAATTAAAATGTGAGAGAAAGTTAGATGGACATATAAAAACTGAGAGCAAGAGTTTTTATAGATATTTAAAAAGGGGAAAAAGTAAGGAAAGTGAGTATTGGACCCCCTGGAGTGTGTTTGCAAAATAATAATGGGAATATAAGGAAAATGGTGGAAGAATTGAACAAATATTTTATGTCTATCTTCATTATAAAGGAGACAAATAATATTTCAGAAATAATTACAAAAGAAGAGTGGCAAGTTAGAGAAAGATTTAAAACAATTAAAATTACCAGAGAATGGGGGTGCAGCAAAGTTTGTCAGAAATAAAAGCTGACGAGTCCCCAGATCCAAATGGACATCATCCTTGGGTTTCCAAAGAAGTGGCTGCTGAGATAGTTGATGCATTGGTTTTAATTTTCCAAAGTACCTGAGATTCTGTAAATATTCCATCTGATTTTTTTTTATTCATTCAAAGGTTGAGGGTGTTCTGACTAGGCCAGTATTTACTGCTCATCCCCAACTGACCAGAGGGATGTTAAGAGTCAACCACATTGCTGTGGGTCTGGAGTCACATGTAGGCCAGATCATGTAAGGATGGCAGTTTCCTTCCCTGAAGGACATTAGTGACCCAGACGAGTCACATTTGGAAAACAGTGAATGTGACTCCACTGTTCAAGAAAAGGTGGAGATAGAAAGTTGGCAGCTATTGGCCAATTAATTTACTATCTGTCATCGAGAAAATTCTGGAATCTATTAAGGAGGTCGCAGTGAAGCACTTCTCAATGAGGAAGTAACAAACAATGTGGATAAAAATGGAATCTTTGGATGTGCTATCCTTAGATTTCCAGAAGATATCTGACAATATACCACATCAAAGGTTATTATGCAAAATAAAGACTCATGCTGTAACGGGTAACATGTCAGCAGAGCATAACTAATAAGAAAAAGAGAGTAAATATAATTGAGTTTCTTTCAGGTTGGCAAGATGTGATGCGTGGAGTGCCACAGGGATCAGTGCTGGGGCCTCAACTACTTATAATTTATCTCAATAACTTAGGTGAAGGGACTGAAAGATGGTAGCTGAATTTCCTGGTGACACAAAGATATGACAGAAGGTAACCTATGAAGAAGACATAAAGACTCTGCAAAGGGATATTTTGAGTGGAGTAAAATTGTGAGGTGGAATACAAAATGGATAAATTTGGCAAGAAAATTAGAAAAACAACACACTATTTAAATGGAGAGACTGCAAAGACCCAAGGTACAGAAGGATCTGGATGTCCTTGTTTATGAACCACAAAAATGTTGTATAAATACAGAAAGTGTTTAAAATGGCAAATGGAATTTGACTTTTGTTGTGAGGAGAAAGGAGTATAAAAGGAGGAAGTTTTGCTACAGTTGTATTGATAAGAGGGCATTGGTGAGACCACACCTAGAGTCCTGTGCACAGTTTTTGGCCTCCTTATTTATGGAGGAATAGAAATTCAGATAAGGTTCACTTGAATGATACCTTACCTTCGGGAGTGGCCGTATGAAGAAAGGTTGCACAGACTGGACCTGTAACCACTGGAGTTTAGGAGGGAGAGAGGTGATCTTACTAGAGGCATGGCACTCATCCACTGATTCAATCAACAAGCACATCGACCTGGACCCAATATACAGGCCACTGCAGCGGACAGCTGGAACTGACAACCGGAAGCGGCAGATTCAAACCACTACAAATGCCGGAGGAAGGATCACAGAAGCGCTTCACAGGAGGCTCCCAAGCACAGAGGATGTCACCTAGACAGGGGACGAAACATCTGCAACACAAATTCCCAGCTCGACGAACAGAACCACAACAGGTGATCTTACTGTAACATGCAAAATCCTGAATGGCCTTCACAGAATGGATATTAAAAGTATACTTAACCTGGTGTGGAGTCTTCTCCTCATTAGTAATTCTGTGGTCGCGTGAGGAGTGGTTCTATAATCAAACAGGAACCTGGACACTTTGGGAGAGATTAGAACCTGAGGCACAGTTGAAAAACAAAATGGCTCTCATTTCAGCTCGGTGGGAAGAACATTTTTCTCTCAGATGGTCTTTGAAATAACTCCATGAAGGCCAGTATCCCGTCACCAAGTCATCCTTTACTTACACAGGCACAGTACACGACACTGATCCAGCTAGCTTAAAGCCGGCGCCTAGTGTGAACAGAATCTCTGACCCTCCTGTTTATATCTGTCAGCCAGGGCTCCCTGATTGGACCAGGTTAACAGTCTATTCTATGAGGTCCACCTGGCTGACCTCATTACAATCACTGCATCCCTCCCTCTCGGAGTCTTGGCCGTTGGTCTGCTGTTTTTCCTACAGCTTCTCTTTGGGTGTTTTTGTACCAGGTCCAGTTCTGCCGAATCTGCCTCGGATACTGGCGGAATGTACCGGACCATAGCCCGCCTCTTGAGCTCGGAGGGTCTCAGCCAAAATCCATCTTCTTCTTCAGGTGGTAACAGCGTCGAAGCTGCAACACCTGCTGTGCCCATCTCATCTTCAGAAGTTTCTTCGACGTGAGGCGGATGGGAGGACCCATGGGTTCCGACAGCCTTTCTGGCTGTTTTGAGGGGCCAGATATGTTTTGCTGCTGACCTGTTTGCGAGGTTGAAGTTTTGGTATTGAAGGTGATTTAGCGGTTTGGATCAGAAATTGCCTAGCTGGTTAATGGGAAATGTTCATCCTGGAGCTCAGGTACCAGTGGTGTGCCACAAGGATCTGTTTTGGGGCCACTGCTGTTTGTCATTTTCATAAATGATCTGGATGTGGGAGTAGAAGGATGGGTTAGTAAATTTGTGGGTAACACTAAGGTAGGCAGAGTTGTAGATAGTGCCAAAGGATGTTCTGGGTTATAGAAGGACACAGATAAGCTGCAGAGCTGGACTGAGAAGTGACAAGTGGAGTTTAATGTGGAAAATGTGTGAGGTAGTTCACTTCAGAAGGAGCAACAGGAATAAAGAATACTGAGCTAATGGTAAAATTCTTGGCAGTGTCGATGAACAGAGAGATCTTGGTGTCCAGATGCATAAATCCTTGAAAGTTGCCACCCAGGTCGATAGGGTTGTTAAGAAGGCATACAGTAGGGAGATTGTGTTTCAGAGCCTCGAGGTCATGCTTCAGCTGTAGAAGACACTGGTAAGGCCACACCTGGAGCATTGCGTACAGTCCTGGTCACTGCATTGTAGGAAGGATGTGGAAGCTTTGGAAAGGGTTCAGAGGAGATTTACTTGGATGTTGCCTGGTATGGAAGGAAGGTCTTATGAGGAAAGGCTGAGAGAACTGAGGCTGTTTTCGTTGGAGGTTGAGAGGTGACTTAATCGAGACGTATAAGATAACCAAAGGATTAGATAGGGTGGACAGTGAGAGTCTTTTTCTTTGGATGGTGAAGGCTAACATGAGATAACATAGCTTTAAATTGAGGGGTGATAGATTCAGGACAGATATCGGGGTAGTTTCTTTGCTCAGAGAATAGTAGGGGCGTGGAATGGCCTGCCTGCAACAGTAGTAGACTCGCCAACTTTAAGGGCATTTAAATGGGCATTGTACGTACATATGGATAATAATGGACTGGTGTAGGTTAGATGGGCATTAAATTAATTTCACAGGACAGCGCAACATCGAGGTCCGAAGGGCCTGTACTGCGCTGTAACATTCTATGCTCTATGTTCTATGTTGCAGCTTTCACGTGGACCACCTCTCCTAGCTGAACTTTGTACGTCATGGACCTGACTTCCTGTCAACTATTAACACAAAACTTCATTTCATGAAGTAAACTACCTCTCTTGCTTAGGGGAGCCTTGTGTCTGGCATTGGTGTTCTTGATGCTGTTTCACCCTCCCTCCCAGGTCTAGGAAGATTACATCTAACTTGGTGTGGATTCTTCTCCCCATTAGCAACACTGCGGTCACATGAGCGGTGGCCCTATAATCAAACAGGAACCAGGACAGTTTGGTATCGAATGAAGCTGTAGTAGGTTGTTTCTTTAAGCCAGCCTTCAAAGTTTAGACCGCTCTTTCTGCCAGACCATTGGACGATGGATGGTATAGAGCTGTTCTGACATGTTGAATGCCATTCGACTTTAGCAAATACTCAAATTTCCTGCTGGTTAATGATGACCCATTATCTGTGAACAACACCAAAGCAAAGAGTGGGGATAAATGGGTGTTTTTCTGGTTGGGAGGTCAGTGACTCGTGATGTGCCTCAGGGGTCAGTGTTGGGACTGCAATTAATTACAGCTTACAGAGATGATTTGGAGTTGGGGACCAAGTGTGGTGTGTCAAATTTCGCAGATGACACTAAGATGAGTGGTAAAATGTGCAGAGGACACAAAGTCTGCAGATGAATATGGATAGGTTAAGTGAGAGGGCAAAGTTCTGGCAGATGGAGTACAATGCTGGTAAATGTGAGGTCATCCATTTTGGTAGGAATAACAACAAACTGTACTATTATCTAAATGGTGAAAAATTGCAGCATGCTGCTGTGCAGAGGAGCCTGGGTATCCTTGTGCATGAATCACAAAAAGTTGGCTTGTAGGTGCAGTAGATAATTCTTAAAAAGTGAAATATTGTCCTTCATGGCTAGAGGGATGGAGTTTAAAAACAGAGGTTATGCTGCAGAAATATAGAGTGCTGGTGAGGCCACATCTGGTGTACTGCGTGCAGTTTTGGTTTCCTTACTTGAGAAAGGATGCATTGGCACTGGAAGGGGTGCAGAGGAAGTTCACCAGGTTGATTCCAGAGTTGAGAGAGTTGTTTTATGAGAGATTGAGTAGACTGGAATTATATTCATGGAATTTAGAAGAATGAGAGGGGATCTTACAGAAACATATAAAATTATGAAGGGATGGATAAGATAGAAGCAGTGAGGTTGTCTCCACTGGTGGGTGAAATGAGAACTAGGGGGTATAGCCTTAAAATAAGGGGGAGCAGATTTAAGACTGAGTTGAGAAGCAACTTGTTCTCCCAAAGCGTTGTGAATCTGTGGAATTCCCTGCCCAATGAAGCAGTTGAGGCTACCTCAATGAATGTTTTTAAGGCAAAGATAGATAAATTTTTGAACAGTAAAGAAATTAAGGATTCTGGTGAGTGGCCAGGAAAGTAGAGCTGAGGAAGAGATCAGCCACGACTTGTTGGATGGCGAAGTAGGCTCGAGGGGCCAATGGCCTACTCCTGCTCACATTTCTTATTTATGTTCTTATTAACATTACTGGGAGTCTGCATATTGCAAAAGATGCTCACAATTTTTCAAGTGTCGTCCACGTGTTTGACGAATTAACTCTCTGCACATCCAACCGCTTTCAATAGGCATCCACAATGACTAAGAACCTTAAGTCCATGAAAGGACCTTCATAGTCGATGAGTAACCGAGTCCAGAGTTGTCCAGTAATTCCCACGAATGTGGGAGAGCTGCTGGCAGTAATGTTTGCCCTTTGTTGGCACTCTGGGCACTGCTCCACCAATGCGGCTATGTTAGCATCCATCCTAGCCACCCGATATAACGTCTCACAACATCTTCATTTCGGACACCCCTGAATGACCCCGGTGGTGTTCAGTCAGTATCTGGCAGCTACCTTTGCGAAGGACAATCACTCTTGCTCCACATAATAATGTGCCACCCTTCATGCTGATCTGGTCTCACCAGATCCAGAAAAGTTTCATTTCTGGTTGTGACGGCCCTTTTGTTTCCCTCATTACAACCAGCTGTTTCAGTTTTGCCAGGACTGGATCTTTTTGCATCCACAGTCGGATATTGTCAGTGGTGACCGGAAGGGTGACCAGGAAATCTAAAACCATGACGGACTGTTCCAGTGTTGGCATCCCTGGTTGTGCATCTGCCAATGGGAGGTGGCTCAATGCATCTGCATGCGCTACTTGTCCTCCCAGACGGTGTTCCAAGTTATAATTGTACTCACTTAGAATGAGACCCCACCACTGAATGTGACCTGAAGCTATTGGCAGTACAACCATGTCCCCTTTGAGTAGCCCTAACGGGGGTTGTGGTCTGTTATTATTATAAATTTATGTCTGTAAAGATATTGGTGGAACTTTCTCACACCAAAGATGACCGCTCAATCTTCCTTCTCTATCTGGGCATATCTTCTTTCAGCAACAGCTAAAGTCCAAGAAGCATATGCTATTAGACGTTCCTTTCTGCTGGGCCACAAGCGAACCAACACTACCCTGATGCTGCATGGAGAGGCATTGCATATGAATACCAGATCTTGCTTGGGATTGTAGTGGGAAAAACCTTAGACAGTGATAGCTACTTCTTCACTTCCCTAAAGGCTACATCTTGGTTACGAGATAATTTCCAAGGCTGGCCCTTTTTCAATAGCAGACATAAGGATGCCAGCTTGGAGGATGTATGAATTTTCCATAATAATTCACCAACCCAAGGAAAGGTCTAAGCTCTGGTACAGACGGGGGGGCCGGGGCACCTTTGATTGCCTTAATGTCATCTTCCAACAGGTATAACACAGTCTTGTTGACTCTATAGACCAAGTAGGTCACTTGGGGTGTCTGGAGCATACATTTTGCCTTTCTAAGGCGTACGGCCACCTTGGAGAAACATCTAAGGACTATGACCAACTTCTCTAAATGTCTAAATGCTCTTTATTGGTCTTCCCAGTTATTAGCACATCATCCAGATAAATGGTAACCTGGGGTGGACCTTGTAAAATGTTCTCCATCGTCCACTGAAAATGGCACAGGCTGACGATACCCCAAATGGCAGTCTCGTATATTGGTACAAACTCATATGGGTATTCATTGTAGCATACATCTGGTAATCCTCATCTATCCACAATTGCAGATATGCCTGGCTCATGTCCAGCTTCGTGAAGGACAGTCTCCTGGCCAGCTTTGGCTATAAGTTCTCCATGTGAGGGACTGGGTATTTATCCAGCTGCAAGAAATGGTTTACCATTTGTTTAAAATCCCTACAAAGACAAACCGACCTGTTGGGCTTCACAATCGGTACAACCAGTGTTGCCCATTCCACAAACTGGATTGGTTTGATGATTCCTTCACTTTCCAGCCTCCTGATTTCTGACTCTACTTTTGCCCATCAGGCAAGTGGCACTGGGTGAGCTTTGCAGACTTGTGGAAGTGCAAGGTGGTCTTGGCTCCTTTGATAGTCCCTAGGCATTCCTGAAAAACCTTTGTGTATTTAATTAGGAGTTCACTCAGGCAGCCATTTTCTAATCAAAACATGTTGGGCCAATCAAGGTGAATCTTTCTCAACCAATTCTGCTGCATCCAGCCTGGGTCTGAGCCTTTTACTACAATCAGTGGGAACTGAGCCAACTGCTTCTCATAAAGGGACCAGAACCAAAGTTGTATCCTTAATCTATAAAGGTTTTCCGGTATAGGTTCTCAGGCTGACCAAGGTCTTAACGCAAACTTAAGGGTTGGAGTCCAGAGTGAATTTTGTTAAAGACTGGTTCTGAAATCACTGATACAGCTGCACCAGTATCAACCTCCATTTGAACTGGGTGACCATTTAACCAGGTGTGTATTTTGATTGGTTCTGATTTAGATGTTGCAATTTTACTGTTCCAAACCAGATGTAGGTGGGCTTTCCAGGGTGTGCACTGTCCTGGATACTGGCCTATGTGTTCTCTTACTCAATTCAGGTCCAGTGGGACTCCTTTGCTGTCTTGAGTCTACACTGGCAGAAACTCCTTCTGGTCTGGATCCTGGAGAAAACGTTAACCACTTGGCTGATGCTTGGATTTGTTTTGGGGTTTTGCTGTGGGCTGACCTAGAGTCCCTCTGTTCAGGATATGTCCTGAGTGAGGCTATGTGATTGCTTATACTCAACTGGTGTTTCCCAAGTTCAGTTGCACTGGTGAGGGTGCCCACTTCTACTGGAATACCCTGTCACTCATCAGCTCCACTTGCCACATTTTCTCATGACAAAGGCAATTGTACTGCCTGTATGAAGTCCAAAATCACCCAACACCAGGTTATAGTCCAACAGGTTTATTTGGAAGCACTAGCTTTCGGAGTGCTGCTCCTTCATCAGGTGGTTGTAGAGTATAAGATCATAGGACACAGAATTTATAGCAAACATTTACAGTGTGATGCAACTGAAATCATATATTGAAAAAGACCTGGACTGTTTGTTCAGTCTCTCATCTTTTAAAATGACCATGTTGGTTTTAGTTCTTTCATATGTAAATCCCAGAACTTAAAGTTACATTCTAAAGTGAACTTTAATTTGAGGTGCCATGTTGGCCCAGATAATGCATTGAAGGTGTGAGGCTGTCTGTGCCCAAATGTTCAGACTGATTCTAATCTAAAAAAGTGATTTACAGAACCTTACATGGATTCATGCAATTTTTGAGCCACATAAAATGTAATTATACAAGTACAAATTCACCCCACAAACTTATATATGTGTGTGTGCATGTGGGTGTGTACGTGTGGTGGTAGTGGGCGGGGGGGGTTGGTATGAGTGTGTGTGTGTGTGTGTGTGTGTGTGTGTGTGTGTGTGTGTGTGTGTGTGTGTGTGTGTGTGTGTGTGTGTGTGTGTGTGTTGGTATGAGTGTGTGTGTGTGTGTGTTGGTATGAGTGTGTGTGTGTGTGTGTGTGTGTGTGTGTGTGTTGGTATGAGTGTGTGTGTGTGTGTGTGTGTGTGTGTGTGTGTGTGTGTGTGTGTGATGAACCCAAGGTCCCAGTTGAGGCCATCCCCCATGGGTATTGAACTTGGGGTGAATCTGTACTTGTAGAATTACATTTTATTTTGCTCAAAAACTGCATGAATCCATGTAAGGTTCTGTAAATCCCTTTTCTGGATTAGAATCAGTCTGAACATTGGGGCACAGACAGCCTCACACAGGGAGCTAACACCTTCAATGCATTATCTGGGCCGACATGGCACCTATTGTTAAAGTTCACTTGAGAATGTAACTTTAAGTTCTGGGATTTACATATGAAAGAACTGAAACCAACATTGTCATTCTAAAAGATGAGAGACTTAACAAACAATCCAGATCTTTTTCAAGATATAATTTCAGTTGCATCACACTGTAAACTTTTGCTATAAATTCTGTGTCCTACGATCCTATGCTCCACAACCACCTGATGAAGGAGCAGTGCTCCAAAAGCTATTGCTTTCAAATAACCCTGTTGGACTATAACTTGGTGTTGAGTGATTTTTATCTTTGAATACCCTAGTCCAACACCGGCACCTCCAAATCATGTATGAAGTCCAGTTATGCTTCAGCCAGTAAGCGCTTTTGCATGGTTACATCATTAATCCCATTTTCATTGCCACTGAAATAACTCCATGAAGGCCAGTATCCTGTCACCAAGTCACCTTTTATTTACACATGCATAGTACATGACACTGACCCAGCCCTCACTCCTGACGAAGGGTTTATGCTTGAAACATTGATTCTCCTGCTCCTTGGATGCTGCCTGACCAGCTGTGCTTTACCAGCAACACACTCTTCGACTCTGATCTCCAGCATCTGTAGTCATAGAATCCCTACAGTGTGGGAACAGGCCCTTCAGCCCAACAAGATCACACTGACCCTCCAAAGACTAACCCACCCAGACACATTCCCCTCCCCTATTATCCTATATTTACCTTTGCCTAACGCACCTAACCTACACATCTCTGAACACTACGGGCAATTTAGCATGGCCAATCCTCCTAACCTGCACATCTTAGAATTGTGAGAGGAAACTGCAGCACTCAGAGGAAACCAATGCAGAACACAGGGAGAACGTGCAAACTCCACACAGACAGTCACCTGAGTCTGGAATTGAACCTGGATCCCTGGCGCCGTGAGGCAGCAGTGCTAACCACTGAGCCACTGTGCCGCCCTTTTTACTGTTATTCTATTTACTGTATGGACTCGTAATTTTTGTTGTTATAATCATTGCATGTTGTCTATCAATAACTTGCTTAAATAGTGGCTGTCAGAGTCTTATGAAAGCTGGTAGTGTCATTTCGTGGCGTTATCATGGAATGATAAAAGGGAGAAATGTAATGTTAAAAGATTAAATGGAAATATCTCTCTGGGCATTAATGTAATATTAAAGGGTTAAACTACACTGAGTAAATGACCCCCACTCCAATTAGTCATTTGCTACTATTCCCCCTACAATTATCAAATTAAACTATCATTCAATCTCCTCCATTCAGAAATTCTTTCTAGCCATCCCCTGAAGCTAGGTATGTCGCACCTGCATTGTCTTGGGGAATCACTGAGTCAGGAGTCAGTCCTCACTTTCTCCCAACTAATTCAGAGCCAGCTCCTAGAATGAGTAGAACCCCTGACACTCCTCTTTATATCTGTCAGCCAAGGCTCACTGATTGGACCAGATTAACAGCCGCAATCTCTGAGGTCCACCTAGCTGACCTCATTATAATCACTACATTCGCGAGTCTTCGGTACTCTCTTTAAAAGGGGGAAGCAGAGTCAGGGTCATTAAATGTTTTTTAACACAGAGGTAGGTCGATTCTTGATTCACAGTACACCAGACCTTAATGTCTGGAGGAAGGAATGTGGAGTTGAGGCCACAATCAGATCAATCATGATGGCATGAAAGCAGAGAGTGCTACAGTGAATTGATAAATTAGGTTAAGATATAATTCAAGAGAGATGCAAGAGGCAAAATTTAAGGAGACATTTCAGAATACACAGAAAAGACACATTCGAAGAATAAGAAAATTTCCAAGGAACGGATCACTTTCTGAGATTAACTACAAGTGTAAAAGATGGTATCAAACCTTAAAGAAGAAAAAAACATATAACTGTGCAAAAACAAGATGCATGTCAAAAGATTGGACAGAATATTGAAAGAAACAAGGAATGGCCAAAAAAATTAGCAAGGAGGAAAGATTAGAATATAACAGAAACCTTGCCAAAAACACAACAGATTGTAAGAGTTTGTACAAATAGTTTAAAACACAAAATAAGCATTTGACCTATATAAAGTGAGTCTGGAGAATTAATAATTGAAAGTAAGGAGATGGTACATGAATTGAATGGGTATTCTGCATCAGTCTTCACCATAGAAAATACAACATCCCAGAAGCATGAAATAGAAGGGAGGGAGGAACTCATGACAATCACAATTGCCAGAGAAGTGGAATTAAGCAGGTTATTGGTGCTGTGGGGTGACTCATACCAGGAATTGGCAGGTTGGCCAGGTCAGACTTACATGTTTCCATCAAGTTGCCGCTTACCCTTCTAAACTAAAACCTAACTAATTTCTAAGATCCTGAGGGGTCTTGACAGGATGGAGGTGGGGAAGATGTTTCCTCTTACAGGAGAAGCAAAACCTCTGGGTCACATTTAAAAATAGGGGGTTGCCATTTAAGATAAAGAGGCATTTTTCTTCTCTGAGGATTTGGAGTCTTTTATGAAAAAAGTGGTGGAAACTGAGGTCTTGAATACTCTTTCGGCAGAAGCAGTAAAATTTTTGTTGAGATTGCACGCAATATTCCAACAGTGGCCTAACAAATGTCCTGTACAGCCGCAACATGACCTCCCAACTCCTGTACTCAATACTCTGACAAATAAAGGAAAGCATACCAAACACTTTCTTCACTATCCTATCTACCTGAGGCTCCACTTTCAAGGAGTTATAAGAACCTTGAGGCATTTCATTATATTAAAGATGTCATACAACAAAAACAGTTTATATTTGTAAGTGTAAATCAAGGGCCCAGGACACACATTTAGCCTGCTCTTCAGTGAGGATGGGATACCTAAACAGCTGACCTGCCAAGCAAATGTATTGGGTCTGGATGTAGGTTTGCTTGTTGAGCTGGAAGGTTTATTTTCAGATGTTTCATCACCATACTGGTAACATCTTCAGTGAGCCTCCGGACGAAGCTTCACCGGAGGTTCACTGAAGATGTTACCTAGTATGGTGATGAAACGTCTGAAAACGAACATTCCAGCTCAGCGAGCAAACCTACATCCAGAGCCTCAACTTGAGCTACAAATCTTCTCAAACTCGCTAAATGTATTGGGTTCCTAGCAAGGTCACCGCATACAAATTTTAAAAAATCTTTCCTTCATGGGCCTGCTCACCCTTAGAAACTTTCATTGTAAAACCTTTCCCAACTTACCATAGACCTAGGAGCCGGATAGGCCATTCAGCCCATCGGGTCTGCTGCGCCATTCAATCATGGCTGATAAGTTTCTCAACCCCATTCTCCTGCCTTCTCCCTGTAACCCTTGATCCCCTTGATACTTAATAACCTATCTATCTCAGTATTAAGTATACTCAGTGACCTGGCCTCCACATCCTTGTGTGGCAATGAAGTTGACAGATTCTTCACTCTCTGGCTGAAGAAGTTTCTCCTTATCTCCATTCTAAGTGGTTTTGCCCTTTACTCTAAGACTGTGCCCTTGAGTCTTAGTCTCTCCTACCAATGGAAACATCTTCCCAACATCTACCCTGTCGAGGCCATTCTGTATGTTTCAATTAGATCCCCCCTCATCCTTCTAAACGTCATCAAGTATGTTAGAATCATCATAGAAACCTTAGTGTGTGGAAACAGGCCCTTTGGCCCAACAACTCCACATTAACCCATTCCCTTACCCTATTGTGCTTCATTTCCCCTGACTAATATACCTAACCTACACATCCCTGAACTCTATGGACAATTTAGCATGGTTAATTCACCTAACCTGCACATCTTTAGACTGGAGGAGAAAACTGGAGCACTCGAGGAAAACCCACGCAAACATGGGGAGAATGTGCAAACTCCACACAGACAGTTGCCAGAGGCTGGAATTGAACCCGGGTCCCTAGCATTGTGAAGCAGCAGTAAAAGCACTGACGCCAGTATAGACCCAGAGTTCTCAAACGTTCCCCATATGTTAAGTTTTCATTCCTGGGACCTCCTCTGAACATGGTCCAGGGGCCAGTACATCCTTCTTGAGATATGGGGCCCAAAACTACACACAATACTCCAAATGTGGTCTGACCAGAGCCTTAGAGGTTCAGAAGTACATCCATGCTTTTATATTCAAGTCCTATCAAAATAAATGCTATCATTGCATTTGCCTTCCTAACTACTGACTCAACCTGCAAGTTTACCTTGAGAGAATCCTGGACTAGAACTCCCAAGTCACTTTACACTTTAATATCTCAGTCCCACGTAACTGTCCACGCCCTGAGTTCATCAGCCTTAACTGTCAGCCCTCTTGCATTGAAATAGATTCAATTTAATCCAACAGGCATTCTGTGAACCTTGTTGTGTTCCAGACCGACCTGTCTCTTCGCCCTGCTATTTCTGATTACTGTACCTCCTTCAAGCCTCACACTTGTCTCCTTGCTGTTGAGGATCCCACCTCCCCCTGCCAATCTAGTTTAAACCCTCCCTTGCAGCACGAACAAACCTGGCCACATTGTTATTGGTCCCCCTCCAGTTCAGGTGCAACCTGTCCCTCTTGAACAGGTCACCTCTGTGCAGGAAAGATCCCAACGATCTAAAAATCTGAATCCTTGCACCAATTCTTTCGCCACACATCCATCTGCCATATCCTCCTGTTCTTATCCTCACTAGCATGTGGCATTGGAAGTAATCCGGACATTATCACCAATGAGGTCCTGGTTTTTAACTTTTTTCCTAGCTCTCTATAAACACTCTGCAGGAGCTCACCCTTATTTCTACCTATGTCATTTGTGTCAACATACAGAATCACTTCTGGCTGCTCACCCTCCCACTTCTGCAGCTGCTCAGAGACATGCTGGACCCTGGCACCAGGGAGGCAACACACCATCCTGGATTCCCATTTGCGGCACAGAATCTCCTATCTGTCCCCTTAATTATCCAGTCCCCTATTACAAAGGTCCTGTTTACCGTTACTCTTTCCTGTTCTGCCCCAGAACCAGTTGTAGTGAAATCAACCTCTGAATGGTCACCACCACCCTGTAATGTTTGGGCCTTAAGCACTCCTTGATACCAGGCCCACAAGGACCTGCTCTTCAGTGCAGGTGACTGTGTGTCCTCGGAGGGTGTCCTGCTCAAGTCTTCCCTCTGGTATTGGTGACTGCGCTGATGCTAATCTTCACCTGGACCTGGACTTCAAGAAGGCATTTGACAAGGTGCCGCACAGAGGCTGCTGAGTAAGATAAAGGGCCCATGGTGTTAGAAGTAAAGTGCTAGCATGGATAGAAGTTTGGCTGTCTGGCAGAAAGCAGAGAGTGGGGATAAAAGGGTCCTTCTCAGGATGGCAGCCAGTGAAGCAAGGCTCAGTGTTGTGACCACAACTTTTCACTTTATAGATTAACGATCTAGATGAAGGAACTGAGGGCATTCTGGGTAGGTTTGCAGACGAGACAAAGATCAGTAGAGGGACAGATAGCATTCAGGAGGTAGGGAGGCTGCAGAAGCGTTTAGACTGGTTAGGAGAGTGGGCAGAGAATTGGCAGATGGAGTACAACGTGGGAAAGTGTGAAGTCATGCTCTTTGGTAAGAAGAATAGAGGCATGAATTATTTTCTAAATGGGGAGAATATTCACATGTCTGAAGTGTAAGGGAGGGACAGGACTAGCAGCTTAATGGTCCCAGGGTACAGATGCTTTAGGTGGGACAGAGGTGATGGAAGGAGGGGAGGGGAAGTTGCATTTTTGATCAAGGCAAATATCACAGCAGTAGTCGGAGATGAAATAACGACAGGTACCCAAATAGTCAACAGAAATTTGAGGAACAAATATGCAGGGAGGTTAAGGAGACTTGCAGGAGCAATAGGGTTGTCATAGTTGGGGATTTTAATTTTCCTAACATAGACTGGGACTGCTAGAGCGTTCATGGCTTAGAGGGTGTGGAATTTGTTAAGTGCATTCAGGAAAGTTTCCTCAAGCAGTATATAGAGGGTCATACTCAGGAAGGGGCAAAACTTTACCTACTCTTTGGAAATAGGGCAGGACAGGTGATGGAGGTGACAGTAGGGGAACACTTTGGGAACAGTTCTATTAATTTTAAAATAATTATGGAGAGGGACAAAACTGGTCCACAGGCTCGAGTGCTAAATTGGCGTTGGGCGAATTTTGATGGAATTAGACAGGGGCTTGCAGGATTGGTTGGAATAGTTTGTTTGCAGGCCAAGGGACCTCTGGCAACTGGGAGGCCTTTAAAAGTGACGAAGCTAGAGTTCAAGGTCTATATGTTCCTGTGAGAGTGAAGGGCCAGGTTGACAGGAACAGGGAACCCTGGATGACAACAGATATTGAGGCTTTCACCAGAAAAAAGGAGTTGTGGCTCAGGTACAGGCAGCTGGGATCAAGGGAATCCTTGGAGGTATACAGGGAATGCAGGAGTTTACTGAAGAAGAAAATCAGGAGGGCGAAAAGGGGGCATGAGATAGCCTTGGCTGAGAAGATTAGGGTGAATCCAGAGAGGTTCTTTAGGTATATTAAAGAGAAAAGAATAAGTAGAGAGAGAATAGGACCTCTCAAGGACCAAAGTGGACATGTATGCGTGGAACCACAGAAGATAGGCGAGGTTCTCAATGAATATTTCTCCTATGTTTACCATGGAGAAAGATATGAAGACTTGGGAACTTGGGGAAGTTAGTCGTGATAGCTTGGGGACAATCCATATCACAGTAGAGGGGGTATTGGACGTTTTAGAACGTATGAACGTGCATAAATCTCCTGTTTCTGACCAGGTATATCCAAGAACACTGCAAGAGGCCAGAGAGGAAATTGTGGGGGCCCTGGCTGATATTTTTGCATCATCTTTAGTCACAAGTGGGTTCCGGAAAACTGGAGGACAGCGAATGCTGTGCCACTATTCAAGAGGGGCTGCAAAGCAAAGCCTGGAAACTATAGACTAGTGAGCTTAACATCTGTGGTTGGTATATTACTTGAGAAGATTGACGGATAAGATACACATGCATTTGTGAGTGCGAGATAATGCCCCAAATTCGTTAGAGTTCTTTGATAAAATGACCAGGAAGGTTGATGAGAGCAGGGCGGTAGACCAAGTCTGTATGGATTTCAGTAAGGCCTTTGATAAGGTCCCACATAGTTGGCTGCTCTGGAAGGTTAGATTGCATGGAATCCAGGGCAAGCTGGCAAACTGGATACAAAATTGGCTTGTTGGTAGGAAGCAGAGGGTAATAGTGGAAGGATTCTTGTCGGACTGGAGACCTGTGACTAGTGGAGTGCCTCAGGGTTCAGTGTTGGGCCCATTACTGTTTGTTATCTATATCAATGATTTGGATAAGCATGTACAAGTCATGGTTAGTAAGTTGGTTGATGACACTAAAATAGGCAGTATTGTGGGTGGTGAGGGGTGGCATGGTAGCTCAGTGGTTAGTACTGTTGCCTCACAGTGCCAGGGACCCAGGTTCGATTCCAGCCTCGGGTGTCATGTTCACCATGCTGACTTTGCCCTATTTTACCATACGCTTCCAAGTGATCAGAAATCTCATCTTTCACAATGGATTCCAGGACCTTACCCACCACCAAGGTTAGGCTAATCGGTCTGAAGTTTTCCGTCTTTTGCCTTACTTCCTTTTTAAACAAGGGTGTTATGTTAGCGATTTTCCCGTCCTCTGGGACCCTCTCTGACTCGAGCGATTCCTGAAAGATCACCACTAATACCTCCACTATTTCTTCAGCTATCTCCCTTAGAACTCTAGGGTGTAGTCCATCTGATCCAGGGTATTTATCCACCTTCAGGCCATTCTGATTTTCTAGCATCTTCTTCTTGGTGATGGTCACCATACTCAGCTCTGCTCCCTCACTCTCTGTAATTTTTGGGATATTATTCGTGTCTTCCTCTATGAAGACTGATGCGAAGTAAATTGTTCAGTTCCTCAGCCATTTTCTTGTTCCCCACTACTGTCCCTCCAGCATCATTTTCCAGCTGCTCAATGTCCAGTTTTGCCTCTCTTTTGCCCTTTATATATCTAAAGGAACTCTTCCTTTACATTACTGGCTAGCTTATCCTCCTATTTAATCTTCTCCTTCCTTATTTCTTGTTTTGTTGTCGTCTGTTGTTGTAAGTTTCCCAATCCTCTGGTTTCCTATTGTCCTTTGCCACATTATATGCTTTCTCTTTTGCTTTTATGCTATTGTTGACTTCCCTGGTCAGCCATAATTGCCTCATCCTCCCTGTACATTGCTTCTTTTTCTTTGGGATGAATCTCTGCTGTGTCTCCTGAATTACTCCCAGAAACTCCTGCCATTGCTGTTCCACTGTCTTTCCACCTAGGCTTTACCTTGCTCTAAGGGCTTATGCCCGAAACGTCGATTCTCCTGTTCCCTGGATGCTGCCTGACCTGCTGCGCTTTTCCAGCAACACATTTCCAGCTCTATTTTAATCCAAGATACAGGGAAATAGTTGCATTGTGGTCAATTCTGGATGAGTAATCCAGAGAAGAGTTGTTAAAACAATTAGCTAATGCATAATGTAGTAAATATTACATACAGTAGGGATGGTTGAAGAACTGGTTATGATGAATGCATTTGACAGATGGCACAGGGACACATATATCACAGTAATGTCACTGGACTAGTTAATCCAGAGGTCCAGACTAATGCTTGGAAGACATGGGTTCAAATCTTATCACAACAATGTTATCATCTAATGCGATTTGAAGGAATGCCCGAGACCTAATAGAATGAAGGAAGAGGTCATGGATATATTAATTAAGGATAAAAAAATTGGGTTTGAATTAGTTGTATAAATATAGAGAGCTAGTAATCAGCAGGGGGAAGTTTTATAGAGTGTGAAATAAAACTCACTAAGTGTGGTCTTTTTGTGTTGAAAACTGTTCTGAAACAGTTATCTTTTAGTGCACAACAAGCAGCTAGTGGAATGTGGATTCAGTTTCTAAATCTTGAACTGAAAACTAGAGTGGAATCTTCCCCTTCCAAACGGCAGTGGCAGGTGGGGAAGATAACTGGACAGATGCTTATTTCATGATCCCACTGCCTTCTCACTGTACAAACATTATGTTCTGTGCAGGAAGGCCTTCATGCCTCATTATCAATTAAAGTTGGTCATCAGGCAATGGGATGTTGCTGTCCTAGGAAGTGACCTGGCGTAAAGTCCACCAGTTGAGCCTTAGGTGGGCTTTCTCATTTATGTGGGAGCATCCTATCCATTATTATATCTGCCACTGCACTAAGGAAAAATAAGTGGAAGGTCCAGCCCCTAGTCTCAGTAGTGGTGACCATGAAACCATTAATTGTTGTAGAGAAAGACCCAAAGAACAAAGAAAATAAATATCTTTGCTGGAATGTGATCATTTACAATATAATCAGAGAACTGAAATTTGGGGTAAATATTTTATGAAATATGAATAGTCAATAAGAAACCTTTTAAAAAAGCCAATTAATTAGAGAACACAAAAAAAAGAGAGATACTTAAAAACATAACCGATTAGAAAGAAGAACTTAGTTTGACTGCTCATGTGTCACACAAGAATAAGCTGGAGATTTGTCTATTTGTGGCTGGGATCTGGACAGCACTGAGAACAAGTAAGTAAATACCAAGTTTGAACCAATCAATTTTCTTATTTTTAACTGGTTTAAATCCACTTTTTTCTTTGATTATTTTCCACTTTCTCATTCACGCATCATATTACATATAAGTTATTTTCTTATCCACAATGAACAGATAAAACTTTATTTGAAAAATAGCTACTTGAACAATTAAATGTTCTTCTGTTTTCCCTTCAAGGCCAAGACTCATTAGTTAGCTACTTTAACTTACCCCTTTCTCAGACTCTGGAATTCCTCAGTCTTCCATTCTTTCTATAATTTCCAGATTTTTGAAACTCTAAGTGTGGTGTCATCCAATCACTATTTGTTTATCTATCTCATTTCTTCTAGTGATGTTCTTTACCTTGGGCTTTGAGAGAAAAAAAACCCTACTTTTTCCCTCAATCAGTTGTAACATGAAACTTAGTTAGAAATAAGTTTTATTACATTTTTCTTTTTGTTTTTAAAGTTAACTTAACACAATTTATGTCGCTAAGTCATATTTGCCTTTGTATTCCAATTACAGGAACTTCTGACTCATTGCAGAGGGAAATTTATTGAAAATATTTCCACAACAGCAAGAAGGAAATGATACTTTATGAAATAGAAATTCAGACTACGACCTGCTCATAGGCTGACTTTTACCTGGCTTATCATACTTCTCTAAATTACTTATATTGCTGAAAAAAAAGTTGCTAAATCTTTGCATCTTGACATCAGCACAATAGCAGTTTATTGCGAAAACCAACATTTACACTGTGTTAGAGGAGAGCGCTAATTGGTTGGCAAGTGGACTCTGTTTGGTAGAGGCTTTTCCATAGACAGTGCCTCAGTTAATGATGATTAGCTGTTAATTGTCAGGCTTTTTCTACATTTTAGGTCAGGCAGATTGACTCTAATTGGTCAAGGCATTGCACTGATAAATGGCCAACAAATAACTGTCACCTATTTTCATGAATTGAAACTGGCATGATGTGTGCATGTTCTCTTCGTGTGCAAGTCCCCTGTTTATTAATATACATAGCTTCCAGTACATGCAAGTGCACCACATCATGAGCCTACTGACAATCCTGAAGTGGTTGTCAGTGTAATTCTTCGTACACTCATGATTACCCAGCAAATGCATTGCAGAATGTTGGACATCATGTTGCAAGGCTAAGCTGGTGGGCTACAGTCGGTACCTTGATTGTTGTAAACAGCCAAACTGATATGATTGCCACTAAAAGAATGCTGCCAACAAGCCTAAAAGATGCGCTGCCTATCACATAAATGAGTAATGTGGTATATGAGTTTCAATGCCAGTGTGATGCCAAGTATGTAGGCCACACATCCCAATGGCTAGCAGATTGCATGAAACACCTTATCTCTTCAGCTGTTCACAACAAGCAAGGTACTGACCATACCCAACCAGCCCATGCTTGTAAATCTTGCAACACGGTGACCAACACTGCATTCGATTCCACAGTTGGACAACATTTACTGGGCAATCCTGAATGTACAACAAGCAACACTGACAATGAATTAGGATCGTCAGTTGGGCTTGCAGTGTGGTGCACTTGTGTGTATTGGAAGTTACATATATTAATACAGAGGGTCTTGTTTGTTGCAGACAGTAAGATCATATAAATACACTGCATCTGTGTCATAAAGTCATAGAGTCATACAGGTATCCAGCACAGAAACAGACCCTTTGGTTCAACTCGTCCATGCTGACCAGATAGCCAAAACTAATCTAATCCAATTTGCCAGCACTTGGCCATTATCCCTCTAAACCCTTCTTATTCATATATCCTTCCAGATGCCTTTTAAATGTTGTAATTGTACCAGCCTCTGCCACTTCCTCTGGCAGCTCATTCCATATACATACCTGCATGAAAATGTTGTCCCTTAAGCCCCTTTTAAATTTTAACCCTCTCATCCTAAACCTATGCCTTCTAGTTCTGGACTCCCCCAACCCGGGAAAAAGACCTTGTCTATTTACCCTATCCATGATTTTATAAACCTCTATATGGTCTCCCCTCAGTCTCCGAAGCTCTATGGAAAATGGCCCCAGCCTATTCAGCCTATCCCAATAACTCAAATCCTCCAACCCTGGCAACATCCTTGTAAATCTTTTCCAAACCCTTTCAAGTTTCACAATATTATTCCAATAGGAGGGAGACCAGAATTGCATGCAATATTCCAAAAGTGACCTAACCAATGTCCTGTACATCCACAACATGACCTCCCAACTCCTATACTCAATGATCTAACCAATAAAGGAAATGCCAAACCTTCTTCACTATCCTATCTACCTGAGACTCCATTTTCAAGGAACTATGAACCAACACTCCAAGGTCTCTTTGTTCAGTAACATCCCTGGGATCTTACCATTAAGTGTATAAGTCCTGCTAAGATTTGCTTTTCCTAAATACAACACCTCACATTTATCTAAATTGAACTCCATCTGCCACTTCTCAGTCCATTGGCCCATCTGGTCAAGATCCCGCTGTACACGGAGGTAACCTTCTTCGATAAAATATTTTCTTCAGCAATACTCAAGGTCTGTACTACCAAACAACTTGAAGAGTTAACTTTATTTCTCTCTCCAGAGATGTCAGATCTGCTGAACTTCTCCAGCACTAATTTATATTTCAGATTTATTGCATCTACGATACTTTGCTGTTACTTATTACTAATATTTCATAACAATTTCAACTGTTCAATGACACTTCTTCATTCCTTGCCACAGTAGGTCAGATCATGAAGTATGTGATAGATGTATCAATGATGAAAGCAGAAATATTTACTACCCAATGTCTCCAGTAATGTGTAAAATAACAAGAGCTATATAATACAAATAAATCTTATTTGTTACTCAACGCAGGAAACAGAATACAAGAGACTGAGAAACCTTAGACAAAGTAAACAAACATACATATTGTTAAGGATTCAAAACTGTGAATTAGATAACTTAAAAGGGAAGCATCTTCATGAGCAACTGGCAACTGTTCTTGTTTGAGGATGACAGGCAAGTCTCAACGGCATTACAAAATACAGTTTGATGATTTACATTATTAAAGGGTAGTTCTAAATAGCAAAGTAATTTAAGAAAATAGGTTTCAATGAAGGCAGTATTATGCATTTTAAAGTATGCATTAGACATACCTGCAATCTCCTGAATGCTGTTTGCACGCATGTCCAATAAGACAGTACCATTAATGATACAACTTCGTAGCTCAAACAGGCTATGTAACGACAGTGTGGCAACATATGGTTTACTCCAACGGTCTCCACCATCCTCAACGTCTTCCTCAAACTTCAACCACCTGCCAAACATTTAATTTTAAAAAATACCCTTATTATTTTAAATTATCACAGAAACCTCTTCCAATCTGTTAATCACCAGAAAGTTAGTGCTAAAGACTAGGCTAGCGTGGACAGTGCAGACCGAGAGGCTGAAAGAGGTTTGAACAGATTAGGAGAGTCAACTGAACCCAAAGATGTCACTATTGCCTTGTTGTAACTCATGTTATTTTTCAACATGTATACACTTGTCTTTGTTTTGGGAGTGGCTTTTCTTCTGTGCTTGATCTTGTAATTGTTACAGATTCTAATAACAGACATGGTTAGTGTCCCCCCATGTGGTTATTGCATAATCGTATTTACATTGATGGATTGATGAAGTGATCACAAGTCTACTGACTGATAAGAGTTCATAATTTGAGGTAATGAACTTAATCATGCATTACAATAAGTCTGTGAAAGCTGTTCTGGACAGCTGATTTGAGAGAGGTGAGCGAGGTTTCTGTACGGTAAACCTGTTAGTGATTGTTTCTGGAATTTGCACACCATCTAAAGCCTCATTGTGTCAATTTCCAGTATTTCTTCATGCTGACAAACTTGCAAACAATTCACACACCTGGCAGTCTCCTTCCACTCAGCATCTTCACCCCCCCGTACGCAGATTTCATCAAGTTCAGTGAAAAGCTCATGCGGAACATGCTCATCATCATCCTCAGTTCCCAAAATGAACTGTACTCGCTGGGAAGGGGTGTCTGAAAGGAGACACACAAGAGGTGGTAATTAACAAGATCAGGCCTTACTTTGTTACTTAAATACATACATACACACCTGTGCATACAAACACACATTATACCCTCAGATTCACTATGCACGCACCATCAATATTGTTCTATTTCCCCCCACTGAGATTATTTAGTTTTCCAGCCTCAAACAGCAGAGGTACCACAAACATCCAGGCTGTGGATTCACCTTCAAAGGCCAGCAGTGTTTTCTTCAATTTCCTTTTTCCCTACAGGGAGGAAATAACTACCCTTTCCTTTGTATTTACAGAGAATAGATGAAGCTTATCATGTGCCAAATGGCACATGCTCATTCAATACCTGAAATGCTTCACCCATCATATTGTGTAAGGCTCCCTCATAGAAATTCAGGATGTGTACTGTAAGTATTTAGAACATTGATTAAAATACTAAAGGTCTAGCATTAAATTGATCTGACAGCATCTGATTTACAATATAAGAAACTTGCCCAGCAACTCATGGCATGAATAGGCAACAAAACCTTGCAGCACTCTTTAAAGGGCTCATCCACTATTACTTCCCACTTAGAGGAGCTTTTAGCTTATTTTCTCACTTCTTTAATGGATTTGTGACTTACAGAAAGATTTTGCTGCTGCTTTTTGGTTATTTCAAAGAAGCCTTCACTGCTGTCATTGGTGTTCTGGTAAATCTGCCTTTGGGGCTGGAAGATGAAAAAGAGCAGCCAGGAAGACAGGACATTGCAGGAGTGAATGGATGAAAAAGAGGCTGGGAAAGGGGGTGGGGGCATATCCATGGTGGTTTGCAGGGACCATTTTTCTTTAATTAATTTCTTGGAAGAAGCAATGATTCTGGTACCTTTGTTCCACAAAGGAAGGCTGTCAAAGAACTCTGTCACCTGCTGCAGCCACATCTCAGATCTCAAACCATGGCACAGGTTGTCCCCCTTATAACAAACTCCTCCAAGCTGCAGCAAGTGACAGCAACATTTCATAGATTTCATTCATTGTTTTATCAGGGAGGTTACCAAGGCATTCTAATATCTAGAAGAACACCTCCATCTCTGACCCAACAGACAGAACAAAGCAGAAAGAGAGCTCATAAAACAAGCTACCTCAGGGTGAAAGATGCCACAAACAATATCTAAGCAGCCATGTAATCTCCCCATTACCATTCTGACATCTTTCTGAATAGAAAACCACTCTAATTCCTGAACACCCCAGCTATGTTGCAAGCATAGGCGCCACATCAATCAGGTCTGTGACCAGTGTCCCAGGAGTAGTCATGACTTGATAATGCAATTCAGTCTTCTATGCTGCCTAATAGGCAGTCACAGATTGGTTATTCAGCTGCATGGACTATTCTCATCAGACTTGATTCAAAGGTCAGGACTTCAGGCACAAGTAGCCTAATGTAAGAGTCATACTGCTACCAGTAACTTTAAAGCAGACAGTCTGTGCATTCAAAGAGTGCTTCTGCTGCTGAGCCACAGCAAGAACAGCTTTTGGGAATAATAGTGTTGAGCAAGAATTCTCAAGCACCTGTTCCCTTCCTTTACCACCGATAATTACTGATTTCTTTGTGAAAAACTATCTATGTGCTTCTTAGCCAGCATATGGATAACTTAATGACCAAAAAACAGCTTTTTGTGAGTTTAAGTAAAGAGAATTATTTATTTACACATTCACCCCAACAATCGAAAGCACTCATTCAGCCACTCGAGCATCCAAACCTGAGGAAAATATAGTTAATAGTGTACTTTTACAAGTTATTAACAAAAGAATAGTTTATAATTCATGTAATTTGCTCATCTTAAAACAAAGATAGATTACAGGCCCGGTGAAGAAAGAGCTTTCACTTCTGAAGGGTAAGTAGAGCCATATCAAATTTTTTGCAAGACACCCTAAAAAAAATGGACTTTGAGCAGGTCACAAAGTTAATTACTTGTAACTTTATTACCAGGAATTCAGTTTTCTGCACTGGTGTACTTGGTGAAGAACAGCCGAACAATGTTGCAGTCTCCCGCTAGATCCTAAAGGCACAGATATTGTTGCCCTTTCTGCTGCCACTATCTCTGCAATTGTTGTTCTATACCTTCAACCTGCACTTAAAGCCTGTTTAACAGAGAGATGAACATGGCTACCTTACCAGGTCATATTTCCAAATATCATATTGGGCTGAGCTCATAATCCACAGCATAGGTCTTTGTGTGCTGATATTTGCTCTCGGGGTCTGAGACAATCACTGTCTTTGTTTCTGAAAAAGGCACATTCAGGTTGGGAAATTACTTCTGGATGGTCTCAGGATATGGGTATTGACACTTGTTTAGTGCACATTATTAAAAGAAAACTCAATTCCAGAAGATTCCATACTCACCAACTGATTAGGCTGGCTGAGTACCAAATTACATAGATGCAGCAGGTGGTGAAGGAACAAGAGGCCAAAACATACTGGGTCTCATCCTTACCAATTTGCCTGCCATAGAGGCATGTGTCCATGACAGTATCAAGACTGTCATGGACACAGTCTTTATGGAGACAAAGGTCCACCTTCACATTGAGAATAACATCCATCATGTTGTGTGGCACTATCATCTTGGTAAATGGGATAGACTTCAAATAGAACTAGCAACTAAAGACTGGGCATTCAAGAAGAAGTGTGGGCCATTAACACCAGCAGAATTGTTACCTCATGGCCAACCATATGCTCCATTTTACCATGACCATCAAGCTAGGGGATCAACCCTGGTTCAATCAAGAGCGCAGGAGGGCATGCCGGGGGCAGCACCAGGCATACCTAAAAATGAAGGGTCAACCTGGTGAAGTTTCACCATAGAACAACTTGTATGCCAACCCCCCTAAGCAACAAGTGATAGACAGAAACAAAAACAGAAATAGCTTTTGAAACTCAGCAGGTCTGGCAGCATTTATGGGAAGAAAGTGACTTAACGTTGGGTGGACCAAGGGGAGAAGTGAGTGGAAAGGTTGGATGGAGCTCAGAGACAGAGGGAAAAAAAGAGTGTGTGTGTTTGTTGTGAAAGGGTTAGGTAGATTACGGATAGCAGCCCAGTACAGAAGAAAAACTGAATGGGCGGCACAGTGGTTAGCACTGCCGCCTCACAGCGCCAGAGACCTGGGTTCAATTCCCGCCTCAGGTGACTCTGTGTGGAGTTTGCACATTCTCCCCGTGTCTGTGTGGGTTTCCTCCCGGGTGCTCCGGTTTCCTCACACAGTCCAAAAATGTGATGGTTAGGTGAATTTGCCACGCTAAAGATGCCCATAGTGTTAGGTGAAGGGGTAAATGTAGGGGAATGGGTCTGGGTGGGTTGTGCTTCGGTGGGTCAGTGTGGACTTGTTGGGCCGAAGGGCCTGTTTCCACACTGTAAGTAATCTAACCTAAAAAAAAGTGATAACAAGAGTTAAGAGTAGCAGAGAATGGGTGAGCTGCACTAAAAGCCAACCCATATAATGTAATATTAGGCCGAGGCACTGGTGAGAAAGCGTGACTGTGCTGAAAGCAATCCACATCATAATACGACCAGGTGTGGGGGTGGGTGAAAAACATGGAAGGATGAAATCTCACACTCAAGTTATTAAATTTGATGATGATGGAGGAACCCCACGCAGAAAATGAGATGCTGTTCTTCCAGCTTATGTTGAATCTCGCTGGAGCACTGCAGAAAGCCTGAGGCAGAAACGTGTGTTGAAGTAGCAGACAACTGGAAGCTCAGGGTGACTTTTGCAGACAGAATGTAGGTGTGCTGCAATGCTCCCAATGTAGAGGAAGCCAAATTGTGAACAGTGAATACCGCAGACTAGGTTGAATGAAGTACAGGTAAATCACTGCTTCACCTGGAAGGTATGGCTAGGGCCTTGGATGGTGAGGAGGCAGGAGGTAAATGGCAGGTGTTACACCTTGTGCAATTGCATAGGAAGATGCCATTTGAGTGTGAGGTGGTGTTGGGAGTGGAGGAAGAGTGGACTAGAGCATCATGGAAGGTACTGTTCCAACAGAATGCTGACAAGGGAGGGGAGGGGAGGCGAACATATGTCTGAATTTAATTGGCTCCGTACTGACATCTGTATTGTTGGGATCCTCTGGAGGAGGCTGAGATGGGTCATCCACTTGGCAGTTCTGAATGAAGATTGTTGCAAATGCCTCAACCTTATCTTTTCCATTGACCTGTTAGGTTCTTCCATCATTGAGGAAGGGGACATTCGTGGAGCCTCCGCCTCCAGTGTGTTGTTTAATGGTCCACCACCATTCACCACCTACCATCCCACCAGCCTCTGCATCTCACTGGAGGTGCCAGAATTGGTGGATTACAATCGTTTGGATGCAGATACTGAAGCAGTCAGATAGATCAGATACTGAAGCAGTCCCAGTCCAAATGCAACAAGACCTGGACGATAGCCAAGTTTGAACTGACAAGTGGCAAGTAATTGTGCTACACAAATGCCAGGCAATGACTATCTCAAACAAGAGGAAATCTAACCATCAACACTTAACATTCAATGGCATTACCATGGCTGGATTCCTCACTGTCAACATCCTGTGGATTATCATTGACCAGAAACTGAACTGGACTAGCTACATAAACACAGTGTCTACAAGAGGTGATCAGAGGCTCAGAATACTGCAGCAAGTAACTCACCTCCTGATTCCCAAAGCCTATCCACCATCCACAAGGTACGAGTCGGAAGTGTGATGGAATACTCCTTTTTTTTATTTATTCATTTTTGTAGGATGTGGGCATCACTGGCTGGCCAGCATTTATTGCCCATCCCTAGTTGCTCCCTTGGGAAGATGGTGGTGAGTTGCCTTCTTGAACTGCTGCAGTTTCCACTTGCTGTGGGTTGACCCACAATGCCCTTAGGGAGGGAATTCCAGGATTTTGACCCAGCGACACTGAAGGTGTGGTGATTCTGCATGAGTGCAGCTCCAACGATACTCAAGAAGCTTGACACCATCCAACTTAAAGCAACCATTTTGGGTTGGCACCACACATCCACAAAATTCATTCTCTCCACTACTGCTACTCAATCACAGCAGTACGTACCACCTACAAGATGCATTGAAGAAATTCACAAAGTCTCCATCAACAGCACCTTCTAAACCTGCAACCACTACCGACTAAAATGATAAGGGTAACAGATACATGGGAATACCTCAACTTTCAAGTTCCTTGGCAGCCCATTTACCATCTGACTTGAAAATATATTGCCATACCTTCAGTGTCGCTGGGTCAAAATCCTGGAACTCCCTCCCTGACAGCATAGTAGGTGTACCTGTATCAAATGGCGTGCAGTGGTTCAAAAAAGTGGTTCACCAGCATCCACTTCAGGTCAATAAACTCTGGCCCAGCCAGCAAAGTCCACATACCTGAATGAACTTTTTAAAAATGCTGAGTTCATGTTTAAAAGTGTGGGATAAAACATGCACAGCAAATACACAAAAGAAGTAATTAAGAATTACCTTTGCGCAACCCCTTATTGTTTACTGTATGTGCTTGTTTACTTATTGTGCTCCTAAGTGAAGCATATCCTCAGTGATTACAGCTAGAGAGGTGAAAGGCTCTTAAACTTCCATATAGGACACTTCAGATAGCTGTGGGGGGCAAGCCAGCAACTCTGGGCCATAAGAGCTTAACCAAAGAAATTCTGTCTGGGTTGGGACAATGTGGCCTAGCTGGCTGTGTTACACTGGAGAATTTAAGTGGCTGGCAAGGGAATTGGCATGTATATTCATAAGGAAGGGCAGCAAGTGCTTTTCCCAGGAATCCAAGCCACTCTTCCAGGATTCCATCTTGGCAGTACTATGACTTTGTTTAAGTACATATGAATAATATAATATTCTGAAAGGCCTGGTCAATACTAGCACCCAGGGCCCATAAGAAAGTCATCTGAGCTTCCATTGCAGGAACAAGATTTTCAATGGTAGCTGTCCTAGCTATCAGCACAGACTCCATCATGATACCAGTCTTGAGAATGTCAGATCAGGTCACACAGAATAGTGGTAATCTCACATTCAGCACCTGAAATGAAAGGATTAGTTTTTAGCTTGAGGGATAGCAGAGAGGCAAATGGCTGCTAGTAGCAGTTGCCAGTATGTCATGCAGAGTACGTACGGTAAGTTGGAAGCATGATGCCTCCTCTACCGTGGCCATGGCTATCTTCCTACCCACAGTGACCAGCACATTTTGTTTCATCAGGGAGAGCATATGCTAATGGACCCAGCCTCCTCCTGTTATAGCTTCCTTTCAAGTTATGTATGACTTTCTCCTGCAAGAAATAGATCTTTGTGAGGTATTTCATGTATGTGCTGTCATAATTGAATGGTTTATATGTAGTGTGAGGCGTGAAACATAGAGTTATAATCATAGTGACAGCAACATGTGTGGATTATGAGTGAGAGATGATGGCAATAGAGTGAAGTGTGGTGCAGTGATTGTAGGAAAGTGAAGGGAAACAGTGGAGGAGCGAATTGAGTAGAGAGACTACGTATGGTACAGCTGGGAGGAGACCATTATTGAGGTGACCTTTAAGAATATTTCATAGCGATTCTGATGGAGGTTATTGAGTTTATTTCAAGACTGCAGCCATTTCCTGGTGATAGGGGTTGCATCAAAAACTTTGACAGCGGAGTCGCAGGTAGATAGGATAGTGAAGGCGGCGTTTGGTATGCTTTCTTTTATTGGTCAGAGTGTTGAGTACAGGAGTTTCGAGGTCATGTTGCGGCTGTACAGGACATTTGTTAGGCCACTTTTGGAATATTTCATGCAATTCCTGTCTCCTTCTGATCGGAAAGATGTTGTGAGACTTGAAAGGGTTCAGAAAAGATTTACAAGGATGTTACCAGAGTTGGAGGATTTGAACTATAGGGAGAGGCTGAATAGGCTGGGGCTGTTTTCTCTGGAGCGTCGGAGGCTGAGGGGTGACCTTATAGAGGTTTACAAAATTATGAGGGGCATGGATAGGGTAAAAAGACAAAGTCTTTTCCCTGGGGTTGGGGAGTCCAGAACTAGAGGGCATAGGTTTAGGGTGAGAGGAGAAAGATATAAAAGAGGCCTAAGGGGCAACTTTTTCATGCAGAGGGTGGTACGTGTATGGAATGAGCTGCCAGAGGAAGTGGTGGAGGCTGGTACAATTGCAACATTTAAAAAGGTATTTAGATGAGTATATGAATAGGAAGGGTTTGGAGGGATATGGGCCGGGTGCTAGAAGGTGGGACTAGATTGGGGTGGGATATCTTATCGGCTTGGACAGGTTTGACTGAAGGGTCTGTTTCCATGCTGTACATCTCTATGAATATATAACTCCTCCAATTTATGATAAAGAAGATCAAACTCCTTCTAGTCAGATGTTAGTACAGCATCAGAAGGCTTATGTGTCCTCTCTGGATCTCCTGCAGCTGTTTTTGTCTCTTACAAGTATGTTACAGTGTGATCCTTACTGTGAGAGGTACTGGCTGTCTTTAAGAGGTCTCAGTGAAGCTAATTTCCTGTACCACTACACCCCTTGCCCCAAATCCTCCAATGAATGGCATTGGTCATGCTGGCTGTGACGTGGTTCATAATAATGAGCTGCAAGCACCAATTCAGCATGGTTTCTGCAACCACATGGAGGTGCCCATGGAGAACACAGATTTTCAGATGCAATCAAGTTTCTGGATCCTTAATTTTTTGGGTCAGGACCAGAAACAGGGCAAAACCTTTTCTTCCCACATTCATTTCTATGGGGCACAGTCGCAAACAGCTTGTTTCCTTCAGAGTGATTGAGGTGTTGAATGTTTGGACAGCCAGAGATAATCTGCATTAATTAACCAAGCTACTTTAACAAGGTTGGTTGTTTAACTGGCCTCACCTGACAAAGGAATTGCACTCCGAAAGCTTGAGATTTCAAAGAAATCTGTTGGACTCTAACCTGGTGTCATGTGACTTCTTATTTTATTCACCCCAGTCTAACACCGGCACCTCCACATCATGCTTAACTGGTAGGAAGTGGAATTGAAGGACCAGGAAGTGATTTAGGCTGAGGTGATTAAATTACAGAAATATTCAGCTGTATACTATTCAGGCATGGCAGGATGTTTCTGAGGAAACATATTGTGTTTACTTTCTTTTGAAAAGTACAGAAGTTTAAACTGATCCAAATCATTTTTCAGGAACTGTTGGATCGGATAGGCAGCAGTCGTGATAGTGTAAATGTGTGTGGTACTTGAGGGAATGGGCTTGATGGGTCAAATGGTCTTTTCCATTCCCTAGTTTCATACGCAAGGCTATTTCCTAACATTGAAACAATGCCCCTACTGTTGATCAATTTGACACTGTCCTGATCTATTCCGTATGTTCCAGCTAACTCATAGCAAAGTACTTTCAGTTTTAAGGATGGCTTCCATTCTAATTTTCCAGCCTGAAAATGTTTATAAGCAATACATATTTTACTTCATTACAGAATAGGCAGTGATATTTAATTGGACTTCAAAATGCACTGTCATTTATAAAATACCCTCTAGCGCTTTGTCAACAAGGTGAGAGAATGTCTGGCTTAAATTATGTTGGTTTTCTTTCTAAGAACTCATAGTGAAGCAGAAGGTCCCTGAAGATTACATCTATTTTGTTATCCTCCTTATATGCGATTTACAAAACACAAAGATGAAATATTTGTAACAATCCTCAGCCAGAAGTGCCTGGTGATGGATCAATCTCAGCCTCCTTCAGAGCTCCCCAGCATCACAAATGCCTGTCACTCCCACAAGGTTAAACAAACTTTCTGCATTTATCCTATCAGGTACCCTAATAATCTTGTATGTTTCAATAAGATCACTTCTCATTCTTCTATTTTCCACAAGTAAAGGCCTAATCTACTCGGCATCTCCTCATAAGACAGTCCCTCAATAACGAGGATCACTTTCACCCAGGATCAGCCTGGTGGATCTTCTGTGGACTGCCTCCAATGTCAGTCTATCTTTCCTTAGATAAGTGGCCTATGACTGTTCACAGTATTCCAGCTGTGATCTGACCAGTGCCTTGTATAGTTTTAGCAAAATCTCCCTACTTTTATGCTGCATTCCCTTTGAAGTAAAGGCCAACATCCTATTTACCTGCTATTACCTGCTAAACTTGGATGTAAGCTTTTTTGAGATTTGTGAATAAAGACTCCCAAATCACTCGGCTCTGTGGCTTTCTGCAGTCTTTCTCTATTTAAATAATATTCAGCTCTTCTATTCTTCCTGCCAAAATGCATATCTCTTCACATTTCTTCACTTCATTGCATTTATCAAGTTTTTAGCCATTCATTTAACCTGCCTATATCCTTCTGCAGACTCTGTCATCCTCACCACTCGCTTTCCCACTCATTTTTGTGTCATCTGTAAACTTGGCTATAGTACATTCACTTTCCTCATCTAAACCATTAATATATGTTGTAAATAATTGTGGACACAGCGCTGATCCCTGTGGCATACCACTAGTTAAAGGTTACCAGTCTGAAAATGCTCCTCTTATCCCAACTCTGTCTTCTATTAAACAAAAAACTAAAGAACTATGGATCTGGAAATCAGAAACAAAAACAGAAATTATTGGAAAAACTCAGCAAGTCTGACAGCATATGTGGAGAGAAAGCAGAGTTAACATTTTGGGTCCAGTGATGCTGCCACACCTGCTAATTTTTTCAACAATTTCTGTTTTTGTTTCTGTCTGCTATTAGTCAGCTAATCCTCTGCCCATTACTAATACCTTCAACACGGTGTACTCTTGTTAAGCAACCTAATGTCTGGTATCTTATCAAATGCCTTCTGAGATGGGGATCCAAGATGGTGGCGACCCAGCAAGTCTGAGTCTACAGTGCTCCTCCCAAGACTTGGGCAAAGTGGGTCACCCACCCCCACCACACTCACCAAATCATTTAAAATAGCTGTTTAATTTAATTAGTTGTTTAGTATTGAATTTAAACAATTTAATCTTCAGCAAAAATGACTAAAGGGAAGGGAGCCTGCAGCTCTCAGCAAGCAGGAACCCCTCCCACACCCTCTACAGCTCCAGCAGAGGCATCCGCAGCCGCCCCGGGGGACTTACCTACAGTGGCAAGCCTCGTGGAAATCATCTCCAAACTGGATGCGAAGATCGACACTTTCATTGAAGAATCCCGAAGTTGATGGGACTCACTCTTGGCCGCACTACAAAAGCACGACTGAGACATTAAGGAAATCAAGCGCCGAGTCGGAGGGGCGGAGCTAAAGGCCGCGACCTCCGAAACTACAGCGCAATCGGCCATGAATCGAGGTCGTCGAAAAAATATTCGTTTGCTGGGCCTTCCCGAACGGGAAGAGGAAAGCCTACTTACAGCGTTCCTTGAACAGTGGCTTCCACAGCTGTTAAATCTGGAGGCTGGATCAGGCCAGGTAAGGGTGGAATGGGCCTACCGGGTTGCAATACGCGGGCCCGGCTTGAACCAGCGCCCCCGCCCGGTCCTGTTCCGGCTGCAGAGCTATAAGGAGAGGCAGATACTCCTAGAAGCCTCTAGAAATCTTGGAAAAGATCCCCAAGCCATGATCTATAAAGGATCCAAGATCATGTTATTCCAGGACTTTTCCCCAGCTCTGGTCCGAAAGAGGAAGGCATTCGATGAGGCGAAGAATTGTTTAAGGGACTTAAATATTCAGTACTGCTTACGCTACCCAGCGACGCTACACTTTAACCATGAAGGATCCGTGTATAACTTCGGATCGCCAGAAAAGGCTAAGGAATTTTTGGACTCTCTTAGATAAATTGTAAGAGATAATGGATGTTGGTTTGCCTTCCCCCCACTCCGGTTTATATCTCCCCTCTTTTTTTTAACCTTACTGTTTAATATTATCTTGGGGGGTGGGGAGAGGGATTTATTTATTTGTTCTCTACTTAACGATTTTCTACCCCCTTTGGGTTTTTTTTAATTATTCTATATATATATAGGTCTAGTTAATGTTGGTGGGGGGAGGTGTTTACCTTATTCTATTTTACCTCTGTCTCGAGGAGCGGGGTTGTTTTCCCTTGTTATTTTGTATTATTATATTTAATTATTACGTGTGGAGGTTGTAATTTTATAGTTATATATGTTTATACATGGTATTAACATTACCAAATATATCCAGGTGTCGGTGTGTGTGTGGGGGGGGTGAGGGTAGGGTGCTCACTGTTAACTCTAGCTCTGTAGTATATTTGAATTTTCCTCATCCTATTGAGGAGCGCCTGGGTCAAGGGTGGGGCACTGGTTGGGAGAGGATACGATGGACCTTTGGAAAGGAAGTGATACCCCCTGGGAACAAGGGGGAAAATCTCCATTTAAATACGTTTTTTTTTTAAATTTAGAAATAGTTTTTTATTACACTGTTGAGAGTGGAAGAGAGAGCCTTTATTTTTGTGAATTTTATATGCTCTATGCTTGGGATGTTCTGGATAGAGTTTCCCCTCCTGAGGGGTCTCGGAGCTGCCCGGACAATTATGGTTGATCAGTCGGTTAAGTGGTGCACCTGGAATGTCAAGGGGAGTAATTCGCCAGTCAAAAGGAAGAAAATATTATCAAATCTCAAGAAAGAAAGGGTTGATATAGCTCTCCTACAGGAGACACACTTGTTGGATAAAGAACACTTGAAATTACGACAGGGTGGATTTGATCAGGTCTTTTTTTCTTCTTTTAGCTCAAAAAGCAGGGGAGTTGTTATTCTTATTCGGAAGAATTTCCCTTTCAAAATCCTAAATCAGATAAAAGACGAATCTGGATGATATATTCTGATTAAAGCCCTTATAAATGGAGAGGAATATGGGATTTTAAATTTGTATTGTCCCCTGGCACATTCTTTTAAATTTATAAAGGAAGCCTTCTCAAAATTGATGGCTCTTGGTGCCCATCATACAATTATAGGGGGAGACTTTAATTTTATTATGGATCCGGAAATAGATAGGATTCCCAAGAGTACTGCAGATCTCCCAGATCTAGACAATTGGTGGATTTTAACAAAGAATTAGGATTAGTAGATGTATGGAGATGTCTTCATCCACAGGGCAGAGATTTTTCTTTTTACTCCAATCCACATAAATGTCATACCAGAATTGATATGTTTTTTGCCCCCTTGATTTTTTAAAATTCCATATCATCCTGTAAAATAGGTAGTATAGCAACTTCCGATCACGCTGCTGTATATATGGAAATCAAGGCGAGGGACAATGGGACATCCCTTCGGCATTGGCGTATGGACCCCTTCCTGATGAAAGATAGTAAATTTGTAAAGTACTCGTCTCAAGAATTTAAAACTTTTTTAGCAATTAATTTAGATACGGCTAGCAACCCATCAATAATGTGGGAGACCATCAAAGCTTACGCGAGAGGTTTGATCATCTCATACTCAGCGACCCTGAAAAAATTAAAGGGAGAACAACAGCGTCTGCTCAAAGCTCACTTAAAAGCAGCAGAAACAGCATATGCTGATATACCTTCTATTATCAAATTGCAAAGGATTACGGCCCTTAGGACAGCTCGAAACACCACGCTTACCCAAACGGCTAAGAGGGAAATATTATTTGCAAAACAAAGGTTATATGAATTTGGCGACAAACCGGGTAGATACTTAGCATTTCTTGCAAAGAAAAAAAAGGCCCCTCAAACTATCAAGTCTATCAATGAAAGTATGGGTATTTTGACTCATGATCATAAAAGGATTAACGCAATCTTTAGAAAATTTTATTCTGATTTATATAAATCGCAGGATTGTGAAGACAGGACTAGGAGGATGCAATCATTTTTTAAAAATTTGACCTTTCCGGACCTAACTCCGGAACAGGTCTTAAATGCTCCCCTAACAGTCCAAGAAATACTTGACGCAATCAGGCAACTTCAGAGTGGTAAGGCACCTGGCCCAGATGGCTTTCAAGTTGAATTCTATAAAGAATTTACAGGAATATTGGCTGGTCCACTTATGGACATGTATAACTATGCATACAGACAGGGCTGTCTCCCGCCTACGTTGAATGAGGCAAATATCTCTCTTATCCTTAAAAAAGGAAAGGACCCAGAAGATTGCGCGTCATACAGACCAATATCCTTGCTAAATGTAAATTTTAAAATCCTTTCTAAAACGTTAGCATTGAGACTAGAAAGGGTACTGCCACATATCATAAAGGAGGATCAGACGGGGTTAATTTAGGGCTGTAGATCATCCAATAATATTAGAAGGGTTTTGAATATGATTCAAGCCTGCCATCAGGGAAAGATACCAGGAGTAGTAGTCTCATTAGACGCGGAAAAGGCATCCGATAGGGTTGAATGGTCATATTTGTTTTACACATTGGAAAGGTTTGGCGTTGGAAAAGTGTTTACCAAATGGGTCTCAACATTGTATAGTGATCCCAAAGCAGTTGTGGCTACCAATGGATTAGGCTCGGATAGCTTCAGTGTGGATAGGGGCTGCCGTCAGGGATGTCCCCTCTCGCCATTGTTATTTACGCTAATAATTGAACCACTAGCAGAAGCTATACGGGCTGATCCTAATATAATAGTCCCGAGGATTGGTACAGGTAAACATAAAATTACCCTTTATGCAGATGATGTTCTTCTATTCCTCAGTAATCCTCTGATGTCCGTACCTCGCTTAATCCAAGTTATTAATACATTTAGTGCATTCTCAGGCTATAAAATTAATTTCTCAAAATCGGAGGCTATGCCAATGGGTGGCCTTGCTATGATACCCCGCTTAGTGGATGGATTCCATTTTCCGTTTCGTTGGTCCCTGGAGGGTTTCTTATATTTAGGCATTTTTATCACCCCAGTATTTGGTCAGTTATACAAGGCTTACATTTGTGCATTTACTGGAAAGGATAAGGCAGGACCTCCAGCGATGGGGAGACCTTCCAATTTCCTGGCTGAGTAGAATAGCACTAATTAAAATGAATGTCCTGCCCCATCTCCTATACCCTATGAGAATGCTTCCGGTGATGCTGCCGAGGCTGGCACTACGTAAATTATATGGCTGGTTGGGTTCCTTTATCTGGAATCATAGACGACCCCTCAATAAGCTGAAGAAGCTACAGCTTCCACAGGCAAGGGGAATTCTGGACTTCCCAGACTTTAGGAAATATCAGTTAAGTTCCCTATTAAGTTACATAGCTGATTGGATCTTGTCTAACCTGCAATTAATCTGGCTGGACATCGAGGCTTCTCAAGTAAAATGCCCACTTATTAACCTCTTATTTTCAGACAAGAGGAAAATCATTACAGATTACTGTAAAAACCCTATAATACTAAACACAATTAAAGCTTGGAATATAATGCGGCAAAATGAGGGCAACTTACATAAAACATCCCCCTATGCTCCGATAGTGGGAGCATGGGGATTTCAACCGGGGGTTACAGATGCCACTTTAAAACTCTGGAGATCCAGGGGTACCTCATGTTTAGAGGACCTATTTAAAGAGGGGGTCCTGATATCTTTTGAACAGCTGCATCAGAAATTCGGATTACCTAATAGAGACCTCTTTCGATACTTCCAAATTCGAGATTACATACAGAAGAAGACTACGTTATTAGATAGTCTTTATAAATCAGATAGAGAATGTAGAGTGCTATGGCCAATGGGGGTATCTTCCGTCAGTACTATTTATCATTTACTACATTATGAAGTATCGGGAGATATGGATAATCTGCTTAAAACATGGGATCAGGATTTGGGACTAGAAATCTCTATAGAAACGTGGAATGACATTTGGGAAAATGCCAGAAGAATCACCATCTGTAACAGAACTCAGGCTATCCAGCTGAAGATACTTCATAGGGCCCATATAGCACCGGTTCAACTGGCAAAATTTAAGGCAGGAGTATCTCCAATGTGTCCCAAATGTAAAATAGAGATGGGCGCTCTTGTACATTGTCTATGGACCTGTCATAAGATCCGTAGATACTGGACTAAAGTACCAAGTGCCCTGACAGAAATTTTAGGAACGGAAATTAAAGTGGACCGTGTATCTCTCCTTTTGGGCCTTTCGAACTTACCCTCCCTGGATATGCACGGGAAGAGATTATTTTCTATTCTCTCTTTCTGTGCAAGGAAAAATATTTTGGTAAACTGGGTGGCTGAGGGTCCCCCTGGACTTTCAAATTGGCACAGATTAATTATGGAATGTATTCCCCTTGACTTCCTTACAAATATGGTGCACCGAAAGACCGAATTATTTCATAAAATATGGCAGCCCTTCTTGAATTATATGAATACAGATATTTCGGCTATCCTAATAAGGGCTTTTATCTAATTGAGATTGCGAACCTGGCTGGTCCGGGGCCCCTTGGGAGAGGAATCCCGCACGAATACGGGTTTTGTTACATTTGATGTTAACACATTCCGAGCATGTATCTCACTACTCAATTTCTATGTTATCTGTTGGTTTTTTTTCTTTCTCTTATTTGAATAATGTAAGAGACTTAATTATACACTTAATTATACACTTAAGGGGAAGCATTGGATGTAATATATTAAATTTTGGTTATTATTTAAGATATAATTGTATATCAATGTTTGTACTTGAGAGTTTTGTTTTTATTTTTGTAAACTTGTAAAAATGTTAAATTTCCAATAAAAATATGTATAAAAAAATGCCTTTTGAAAATCTGACATATATTACATCCAATGCTTCCCCTTAATCTGTCCTGCTTGATACCTCCTCAAAAACGTCTAGTAAATTTGTTAGGCATGCGCTCCCCTTCATTGAGCCATGCTGACTCTGCTTGATGATTTTATGCATTTCTAAATGATTTGCTATTACATGCTTTGCAACAGATTGGCACATATCCCCAATAACAGATGTTAAGTTAACTGACCTATAGTCACCTGCTTTTTGTCTCCTTCTCCTTTTAAATTCATGTGTTACATTGACAGTTTTCCAATCCCCCTGGACTTCTCCAGATTTAAGAATACCCGGAAGATTATTTCCAGTGCATCCAACTACATCCCTTAACAAGTAAAGATAAGTATCATCAGGTCCAGGGCACTTATCAGTCTTTGGCCCCATTAGTTTCCCTGGCACTTTTTCTCTAGTAATAGTTGTTGTATTTATTTCCTATCATTTTGCCCCTTGAATATTGAGTAATTTTGGGATGCTTTAGTGTTTTCTACTGCGAAGACAGATGCAAAATATTTATTCAACCCATCTGCCATTTCCTTGTTCCCCATTATTTCCCCAGCCTCATTTTCTAAAGGGGCCTATGTTCACTCCAGCTTCTCAATTCTGAGCCAGATATGTCAGAGTAATTGTCAAAAATACAGTGGTTCCTGTGTATAGGTATGGAAAACAGACGTTGAAGCCTGCAGAATTCATCATAGATTAGCCTGCAGTTCACATTTCTACTTAAATGTTTCCAACTACATATTTCCAAATAACAGGGTCTAACTGTACTGAAGTAGAAACAGAAGAAACAACATGAGATTATTTTGTGTTTCTTGAATTACAATGAATCTCCAAATAAAATATCTCTCCATGTACAATACAGATACCCCAGCAATGTTGTTTGATATTTCAGAAAAGTATCATATCTAAGATATAGTTTGGTATTTGTGGACAATATGGACTCATTGATTTGAAATTTTGATGCCAGAAAGTGGGTATTCAACTCAAATTTTTACAGTGAGAGGAAAAGCTGAAATGTATCTCACCATAAGTGAGATTGTCCTTTCCTTCTTCCTGGACAGCACCTTTCACTTTCTCTCGCTTCTTGTGCTTTGATCCATGGGTCCTGTGGTGTCGGTGACTTTGTCTACCCAGAGGCATACGCACGCCAACATACAAGGTCCTGTGTCCTATAATCACAAAAGGAAAATATAAACATCAGACATAAAAGCATCATCAATTCTAAATACAATGATCACAATGTAAATTAGGATGCAGTTGAACTGTGTTGGCAGATCACACATCCTCACGTTATTGCAAGATACAATTCTCTTCTCATATCTTCATCTTTCTATATCTCTTCCCATTTCTTTAAAAATCTCTGATACAGCTTTTGACTCTCTCTCCTAACATTGGTACTCCTACTGCTCAGGCTTGTCCATCCATTAGCATGTGCCAACAAATGACCATCAAATAACAGGAGTAACTATTATCCACACTTTAGTTTCCACTATCCATTTGATGTTTTACAACAATCACCATTATGAAAAATCAACACGGAAATCTATTGTAGTCCTTCCAGAACCATGGTGACAGGAATGGGCTCAGCAAAGAAATGCAAAGTATAGGGCCCAATCATAAGTATAAGCATAGGATGATAGAGAAGCAACAGACAAACACTTGAAAGAAGGGGGGAGCTCGTGTGGCATGGGGTAGTGTCCCTACCATAGTCCAGAATGTCTGGGTTCAAGTCCCACCTACCAAGGAGGTGTCATAACTGGACCGGTTCATTAAAAACTACTTGAAAGGAGGAAATTAGATATTATGTGCTGAGCAAATGCTGCTGAAATAGTGAAGCTGAAAGCAATTTCGAAGTTTTAATCAATGCAGAACTGCATTTAACCAATGTCTAACCAACATAGAACAGCAATTAAAACCAACAAGACGTTGAAAAAAAACACAAAATAACAGAACACAAATGAGAGGAAATAACAATCAAACTTTGTAGCACTCTAGGTAGAGCAGAAATGACATCTAGCTTTTTTCTTAAACAAGAAACTGGGGAAACACTCAAACATTGGAGATAGTTTACCCACCGGTTAAGTATCTGAGTTACAAAGAAAACATTTCAGAAACTTAATCTTTATAAACTATAAAAGGAGGCTTGTTGACAAAAGACAACTTTAGAGCTGATATCAGGAAATTCTTCACTCAAGGTGTGATCAAGACCAGGAATAATCTTCCAGATAATGTTGGATGCAATAAACCTTGGAATAATTTCAAAAGCAACTGGAAAGAAGACTTTATATCTATGAGTTGATGAATTAAATAGGCTAAACTGTCTTCTTCATCATAATTATCTTGTGAACAGGTTTATCTGTTACGTATATGCCAGATTTTTTGGTAAATTCGACAAGTTAACTGCATCCTGCCATTGGATTAAGAATCTAATTAAGTTGAAGGAAATTACTTTGCATACTCAACATACAAACCCTGTGATTTATCCAGTCAAAAATTCTTTGCCATTTTTATGAGGCTCTGAAGACTCTTAAAACATTACACAAGGCCAGACTTTCTATCAAATCTTAGTGCTAAACATTCACTGCAAAACATACAATTAAGACTGGAAAAAAATGAGTCAACATGAAACTGCTTTTGTTTCCACGCTCTTAAAGAAGTCTCCATAAAATGGAGTACAAATTAGTATAATTTTGTGAAATAACAAAACTATTCAAAGAGCTTTATGCAGAAACTTAATCTGTGCCAGGCAAATGACAGATCTTGTTGATGTTCTGATGCAAAGAACCCTGGAATATTAAGATGTGTATTTACACATTCACAATTGTTTTGCTTTTGTGTAGTAATGAAAGCACAAACCCCATACCTTGTTGACTCTTTGGAAATAAAGTAACCCAGGTCCACATTGTAACTTCATTCTTCCACTTGTCATCAGGCTTTCAGAAAACAGGGTGGGTAATCATACCCTGAAACTTTACAATTTAACACAACCATTCTCTGCCAATGAAATTATATTCCAAAAGATAACAGCATTTAAACAGTCCACACTTTTAGTGAGAATTTTATTTCAATTAATTATGCTCATAAAAAAATCTCACCCCTACGAAGTAATCTTCGGAACCTCAGGTACAGGTTATGATTGTTCATTTTGCCAAAATATTGCGAGAGCTTTATCTTAGAAAGATTCTGAAGCAGGACTCTGCCTAACCAAGAAATCATCAGATATTTATACACAGAGAAACACGGAGACAGTACACTACTTGAATTCCAACATGGTCTGTTTTAGGTTTACACTATGCAAAATACCTCTGTTGCAGATTCCTAGGAGGCAGGGTGTCTGCTATTCCTGGTCTTATCTACTATCTCTGTCTCCTGGATCCTGCCCTAATCTCTCTTTTGGAAACTACTTGTTATTACTGAGCTAAGGCTTGCTTTGCCTACAATATCATTTTGTTCAGCAGCTCAGAGTGGTTCAGAGGTCAGTAGGTATTCAAGCTGCTGATAAAGACAAGCCACTTAGCTGCAAGGCCTGTGTGTTGGCCACATTAGCTAAGTGGTGCCTGCATGTTCAGTTTAACACAGAAACTTTTCTTAATACAATCAAATGGGAATAAAATGAGCTATACAAATGAATCATTGTTATTAAACTAATTAAATTCCCTAGTTCTTTCTAATATAATCATTCAACCTCACTTAAGATCTTTATTAATCATATTTGTTTCTTTCCCCCGTGAATTGTTGTGAGGGTAATCCATGTTCAATGCTTTCCCTTTACATTATCCAACCAATTCAAACCCAGCTAATTCTTTAATTACGATACCCATCCCCTGTTCCCACATTCCCTCAATAGGCCTTGTTGTGGAGAAAATATTGAGAACCACCAGGAGACGCAGAGAGGTCTTCAAGAAGTAAGTCTTTTATTTGCAAACAAAAAACCGTGACACTGAAAAAGCAGATTGTCGAATGCCCATGAACCTGAGGGCCCGTGGATTTTTAATTTTTTTTTATCATGTTTCTGTTAGCTTATCAGTATGTCCAACTATATTAATCAAAGTACCTCACTCTGGCTACACAATAAACCAGTGATGTTAGTTCCCATTATTTCGTTAGTTGTACATTCTACTTAATGTTATTCTAATGTCACAGTTAGATATTTATTGCTAACTGTGCTACAGTGATCTTCAATTTCAGACTAACTTGTCATGATAGATATTTAGCTATTCCATCTGTTACAATAGTCTCGTGTCTCAAACTGACTTTACTAACTATTACTTAGATATTTTAATGTCATGTCCCAAATACTTATTGTCCCAATCCTGTCATAATAATACTTAACAGAGAAACTTGTTTTATTACTTGTGTTATCTCCTCTCGCCATAGCGACCTTTCAGCCTTAACCTTACTCTGCTAATTGGTGTAAGAATGTTCCACTATGGTTATCCCATCCTGCCTCCACAGAACACAGATTCCCAGTGGTCTTCATGCTTTAACCCTTCCCATGCATTCATGTTCTTTATTTTCCATAGCCTCAGGCATTTCTTCAGAACACGTTAGATGATAAAACTCCTGCGATGAGACACTGAAGGAACAGCGATGTCAAAGGGCAGTGGTTAGATTGTCGATCATTGGAGATGGTCATTGCCTGACACTTGTGTGGTGTGAGTGTTAATTGCCACTTGTGAGCCTCAGCCTTAATATTATCTAGATCTTGTATTTGTGCATGGACTGCTTTAACATGTAAGTAATCATTAATCATGCTGAACATCACGCAGCCATCAGCACACATCCCAATTTCTGATGCTGATGATGGTGATGGAGAGAAAGTCGTTGATGAAGCTGAAGATGGTGGGAGAATATAGTCCAGATCAGTTAATGTTTGGTAGGAATCCCAAAGTTCCATTAGTATTAAGTGATCAGCCCCAACCTAAGTAAGGGGCTACAATTACTGCTGTGTTTTCAGAGCATTTGAATGCACTGCATGAAGTCAAAGGCTTTCATTAAAGCCAAAGTCTCAAAACATTTAATACTTCTCAGTAATGTCTGTCTCATTAGAGGCAGCTATCAAGCATCCTTATGATGCATGTACATGATTTCTTTTTGTGGAGTGGGAATAGTGAATTTGAAAATATAGTCATAAATGGGCTTAAAGCAGAATTCAAACAGGAGCCAAACTTCTGAGGCTTTAAAGATATTGGATTGGAAATCAAGCAGAATAGATCAAGTATCACTTTGCATCAGCAATCTTCAAATCAGAGTGTTACAGGACAGAAGACCCTTCAACCCATTCAGTCTATGCCAGTCATCAGGTAACTATACTTTAATTCTATTTTCCAGCACTTGGTCCATTGCTTTGTACGCTATGATGTTCCAAATGTTCATCTAAATGCTAGTTAAATGTTGTAATGGTTATAAAAATATAAATTATAATATATAATAACAGATAGTATAATTATAACAAATACTCTTATTGGAAGGTGTTAGCGCCATTGTCAAAGCAGGGCATTGCAAAAAGATGCAGTGTGTTCCAAAACTGAAGTGGAGGATTTGCAAAGTCTAATTGGATAGTTGATTTGGCTGGGTGCCCAAACAAGGCCAGGTGCCAGGTTTGAAGTATTAGAGTTGTGTACAACTATGAGAAATTCAAAGGTGAAAGATATTATTCAGGCACACAAAACACTGAAAAAATAAAAACAGAGAACTATATTTCAAGATTTCCATTGCTGGAAGATGCCAGGAACATGAAAGTTAATGTTTTTAGTAATGCTTCTTATGCAAATCGCTGGTAAGTTCTCAAGTGCAGGCGGGTTTATAATTTTACTTGTGGGAAAGCGAGGTAAATATTGCCCTTTAGTTTAGGAAATTAAAAAGATCAGAAGAGTCGTAAAAGAAAACCTTAGTGGCAGAGACTTTCACTCTTGGTGAGGCAGTAGATTTGGTATTTTTTGTTGTGAAAATATTAGAAGAAGATTTTTACAAAGAGAATTGGCAGCAATACCCATTGAGTGTTACATCAATAATAAATCACTATAGAATAGCATACAGTGAACAAAATGTGAGAATAAACATGACTGGGGATTGATATTGCTATTTTAAAATAGATGGTGGAGAATGGAGAGATTTCCAAATTGAAATGAGTAGATAGCAGCAGTCAACTATTTGATTATTTTACCAAGGAAGCAGCAAGTTCTAAGAAACTGTTGGAAAAAGGATTGCAAAGAAACAATTGTGAATATAATCTGTTGCCTTTTAAATGTTTTGTTTGTTTTATTACAAATCGATCCATTTAAAAAGAAAAAATTGGGAATCTGTTGTTACCATCTAATATGGGCTGAGACCTAATAGAATGAGAGAACTGGTGATGCATATATTCATTAAGCATTCATTGGGTTTGAATTGATTGTCTTAATATGGCAGTGATCAGTGGGATATGCTTCATGGAGTGTGGATAACTGGAAAAAAAAACTTTCACAGAAGTGTGGATTTGAATTCTGGTTAAATATAGTTACTGCAGTGATTTTAACAAGGGCAGCCAGGTGGACCTCGTAGAATGAGTTCCCTGATTGGACCAGATTAACAGCCCCAATCGGGGAGCCCTGGCTGACAGATATAACAGAGTGATAGAGGTTCTGTTCACTCTAAGATCTGGCTCTGAGGGATTTGGATCAGTGTCAAGGACTCTCCATGTGTACATAAAGGGTGACTTGGTCACGGGCTATTGGCCTCTGTGGAGTTATTTCAATTATCTTTGGGAGTACAAAATTCAGGTCCAGTCAGGAAGGTGGTTGGGGTCAGTAGTCAGAGGGGTGGTGGGGTTGGATCTAGTCAGATAATAGTTGAATTATGTCTAGTCAGGAGCATAGTTGGGGGTTGGGGTGCTGTTCTGGCATTACCCAGATGTTAAGACTAGGTTTAATCCAATATTTTCAGGGTAATTACCCAGTTAAGTCTCTACACTATCCAAAGTCTTCAACTTTGATCCAGAGACATTTGTGGAAGCTCTCTGGGAGCATAGGTAAGGCCAAATGGAAGCTTACACTTCCCAGGCAATTTCCACACAGATCCATGTGTCAGGTCTTCTGCAAGATCCTGATACATATCTTTCATCATACATCTGGTTTCTGATGATCTGGAGGCCAGAAAATATAGCCCTATGTTTCAGGTCAATAACCACTGAAGTATCACTTGGTTCTGAAAACCCAAACAGTTAAGGAGGCAGATTGAAGAAGCTATCAAGTAATATGGAAATAGTTACTGTGTGTATCTGATAGTAGCCAACGATATACATGCAGCATATGTCTCTCCACTGCATTCCGTTGTTGACTAGCTGCTCAACCACTTTAATTGTGGTTCATGTCTGACAGGTCTGCTTCTACAGCAGGACTGTCCAAACTTTACATGTGTGGGGCCCTATTTCAATGTTTTTTTCTTACTTAAGAAGCTGATCAGCAAATTTCAAACAAATAAAGTTTAACACAATATTAAACATGAAGTTTAAAAATGCAAAAACAATAAACATCATTAAAAAGTAATTAAAATTAATAAACACAATAAAGTGGCAAGCATCAGAGCTAACTAATAAAACCAATTTTACCTTTTCATTTGAGAAACAAAAGTAGAGAGAGAGAGAGAGACGAGGCCCCAAGTTCTGATCATCAGGGAAGTATGTGGAGACAGAGGCCAAGTAAGGCTTTGGAATTAACTAACACCCAATAGACACTGCAGAAACTAAAGAGAAATCATGCACCTTCACTGTGTGCTGCTCCTCCAATCACAGGGACCTCAATAGCAGCAAATATAGGAGAGAAATGGCTTGTGGTTGAATGCGCATGACTACACCAAATTTTAATTCAACTTCCTTGTTCTTCCAAGTGTCTTGGACCAAGTCTGGTGAACCATGTACAAAGACTCCATCTGTCGCATTCTGGACTACTCGTTTGCTTTTATTTTGTTTGTTTTATTACAAAAATCTCACTTTAAAAACAAAATTAATTTACAGTACTAATTTTCAGCTTGGACTCAGAAAGTCAGCTCTCACTTAGCATTAAGTCTTCAACTTAGGCTTTCCAAATAGGCAGCAACTAAGGTCTTTAAGATAGTCAACCGTATAGGAATGTTAGTCCAAACTAATGAACAATTTAAACTAATCTGATGTACTATATTACAAACGACGTAAGTTAATTCAGACTTGGCATTCTGTGGCACCATTTAGATCCTCAAAACATTCTGCAGTGCCTGTGGACTTGGTGCATGTTTTTTGGTAACCTTCCAAAGTTTAGATTTAGTAGCTTACACCTCGTCCAATTTGGCTTTAATGAATAAGTAAATCAGAAAATAGATCTCATTCACTTACTGGGAATACCTTATTTGGATATACCATATCAATTAATTGTTAAACTGAGACAAAACAATTATCAGATTATTATTAAGTTTATATAGCAGAGCAACAATCAATAATTTTGATGCATTGCAAAGACTGCAGATGGCAAATATCTCAATTCCATTAAAACAGGTCCTAATAACAATTTCTCCATAAATCAGGTGGTTTTTTCAGTATTTTTCTACTGAATGATCATCATACACTGAGGAATGACTTAGTTAATATCCTTGGAGTGGAAAATGATCCATGTAAATTAATCCATCAGTCTGCAGAGAACCTTTCCTTCTCCCAGTTGAGCGCACACATTTTTTATCAGATGCTAATCTCTAACACTATTAACAAACACATTACATTATGTTAAATCTTACTGAATTCGGTACAGAAGAAGAAATATGCCTATATGTCAACTATTAGTCAGGCTCATTTGTTGCTATGAAACATGAATTGTTCCTCAGCAGAAGCATAACTGCTTCCCCCAGTGACTATAGTTGTGTCAAACAGTGGAATCCCGAATCGATGCTGAGCTAGCTGATGTAAACTGGATTGCACAGCAACAGTTGGCTGGCCTCAACACAACAAGTTTGGGAGGGGTAATCAGCCCCTTGCGAACAAGTGTCGAGCCAGCCCCTAACTATAAGCTTGTGCAACAGCAAGATGAGCTTCAGCAAGGAAACCAGAATAGATACCTAGCAGATTCAGCTTGCCACTTAGTCCAATGACCTCCATGTTGCCTCTGACCAAACCACAGCCCAAAGCACAATGAATGGACACCAGGCACACACACGCCTCCTCCATGGATATTGGCATCTAGCATCTACCAAGCTGTCACAATCATTGTGGCACATTTACTATGCACTGACAGTGTGCTCTGGAAGCACAGATTTGCATCGTAAGATGCTCTAGTAACAAGCATTGAAAGGCTGCAGCAGGGCACTCTGCATACAGAGACAGGCACCCAGCTCAATGACTGGACCAGGCTGTGTGTCAGGGCTGCTCACTTGCTCTCTTAGCACCTACCTGCCCATTCGCAGAATCCCTGCCTTACCTTGACATGTCATTTGCACAGGCAGCTTGCCTAGCTGCTAAGCAGTCCTCAGTCTAGGGGTGCACATCTTACCACGTGGCAGTGTGCTATGTCAATCTTACAACTGCACCATGTCCAGAGGATAGAGCTAATGCAATCAGGGAGATGCATAGGTACAGTCAGGGATCTGGGCAAGTCTTTCCTGGGGCTGTCTGTTCATGCCACTGAAGGAGTGAGCCACGGTCAGGATCAGGTCTGTCCACAGAAACTAAGTGGGAAGGGAGGAGAATGGTGTGAGTGAGTGGGAGAGTGTGGCCATTGCCGCAGGACTGAGCCTCAGCAGATTAATCTCTGCGAGGAGACTGCAGACTCTGGGCAAAAGTACGACTGTCAAGAGAGTAGCAGGATTGGTAAAGGGGAATATAGTAAAGCACGGCTGGAAAGGGTTCAATGCAGAGAAGGGGAGTCATTCACGGGCAGGGAGGGGTTTCAAGGGGCAGCAGATGACTACACCAGGAATAATCACTTCATACGCCAATGACTGGTGGGAAAGGCAGGCATGTGTAGGCGTATGTAAGCTGGTAGTTGGAGACCTAGAGAAGTGCGAAGCCTGTGGGGTTAACAGGATGGGTGCTATGAAAGGGATGTGGATGTCTGAGCGCTCACCAGGCTGTTTAGCCTGAGGCTGATACTCACTGATAGAGGAGCACTCACTCTTACCTTCCATCATGTTGGAAACCGAAAGTGCACCATAGAAACAATAATGGCTGTGACCACACTCAGTAGGGGTGGGAAGTGACTCAACCTGTGAGGGAGGGGGCTGCAGCAAATACCTTCCAAAGGGAAACACCAAGCCCATGTAATGTACAACACACAGGCATACAAGCCACCTACTCCCTGACCATCCTGTAGCAAAAGAATCTCTGTATGTTGCACCTCCCTAGCACAGCCACTGCTGGACAACTCATGAACAGTTACAACTTTGTGCACAGAGGGAACGAACACTCAGGATGTTGAACAGGGAGGGACAAAGGTGTTACCATGACCAATGCCATGTATACACCTTGTTCCCACTGCTTCCAGATGGTGCAATTAGCTCCCAGCTCAGAGCCCTATTGCTCGAGGCTTGTCTGTAGCCACATAGTACTGCCAGATGGTGGGAAGGTGTATTTAGCATCGACACAGAGATACTCACAGACACATGAAAGTTAACATCAGGAATATTTATGCATAAACAGACTGCTGGACAAGCCTTTTATACCTGCACCAGAAAAGTACCCTCAGTATGTTTTCTTTTTTCTCTCCTCACTGCATTATTGTGTACTCCCTTGTTCTGCAGCTGGGGGTCAAGGGAACCCGCTCAGCTCTTGAGCACATTCTGGGTAGGGTGATCCCAGGGTCACATATCTAGACAAGCTAGATATGCCAAGGGTCGTCTTACCAGAGGCAGGTTGACCCTCATCCACTTCTCCAGCATGTTCAGACTATGTCCATCAATAAGCAGGGCAGCTTTGGAATCCAGCACTCAACCAGGTGCACAAAGACCTTTTAGACATGGCACAGTAATGCTGGCATTTCAGCAGGTATATGCTGAGTGGTAAATTGTTGTGGGATTAGTGTGTGGTAAGATGGGGAAAATATCAGACTTGAGAGAAACCGTAGGGACGAGGTCGGCAATTAATGTGGTGGATTTGAGAAGGTAGGGCGGGAAATCTCACTAGACTTTATGGCGAAAAACCCTCAAACTCAATGCAACTCAGGCTTACCCGAAAAAAGATTAAGGCCAATATTTTGTCATTTGGGGAGGGAGTTGCATGAACATCATGCCCTTCCTTCACCAATAATTTCAAGTTGCAAGCTGTGCAACTACATATTTGGGATGTAGATCATGTTTTTGCAGACCAATATGAACTGTTTCAACTGTTAAATATTTTGAAATGAAGACTGTGCCCTTTTAAAGGATTCACTGTTTACAGAAATGTTACATCCTTGAAATGTTCTGAACAATGGAGACACTTTAGTATCTTGCAATGACCCTTTAGCAGCTTCGCAAAACATTGCATCACATTTGTACTTGTAAAAAAAATTCAAACAGAAATACAAATTAGCAGCCATTATCAAGTTTGAAGCTGGCCTACAAGCACAAGATCTGCAGAGATTATTCTTGAGAATCGAATCAATGACAGCTCCAGAACTGGAGTACAATACCTTCACTGCATCTAAGTACATTAGTTCTCTAAAGAGATGGAAGTCAGAGAGCTATGTGAAAGCACAAGAGAATTCTCAGCTTCCAGAATTTGAAATTTGCTATGTATGTTGCGCAATCCTTATTTGGGCATGTTAGAATAGTTATTACATGAAAGATAATATTAAAACAATTGGCATTTATGATGATTCTTTCACACCTCTAAATGGAGAATTATAGGATTTTCCCCATTATAAAGCACATCCACCCTGCTGCTGCACCACTAACTGCACATTCATAAGTTCCAAATCCCCAAGGCTATATTTACAATTTCACTAACAAATTCCATAGGAAATCTGCCTTGTCCTGACTTTCTGCAGGCAACACCATAGGAGAATCCATTAGTATCCGACAAAAAGGTAAGCATTACAGGAAAATAACATAATTATGGGAATTGGATATTGTCAATTTGTGAAAATAAAACTTAAGCAACTTATAGTTGAAAATTGTAATATATTCCAAAAATTGCAAAGGAACAGACACGCATCTACTTTTACATGGTGATGGAGAAAATCCTGACAATGTGACTGATGATTGAAAACTGACAGCAGCGGGAGGAAAACAGCAGGCTGTTGCTGCATGATGTGATAATACATTGATGGTCACTATACTACAGGGTCTTCAAAAGAGTACTAATAATACTAAAGAGACTGGGGCTGTATTTTATGCAACCAACCACCAGGTTTGAAAGCAGGCAGGTTGTATAATCCAGCATGTCGCCTGACCACTTCATGCACCTGAATGGTCTCAAAATTTACAAGGGATGGGTGGTAAAAGCTTTCGATAGCCGTCTGCTCTTGGGCATACTTGAGTCTTTAAGTGAGCATTAATGGAACATAGGACTGAGGAGGAGCAGGCCATTCAGCCCTTCAAGCCTGCTCTGCCTTTTATAAGATCATGGTGATCTTGCTGTAGTCTAAACTCCACTTTCCTGTCTGTCCCCATAACCCTGGATTTGAAAACTCATATCCAACTCAGCCTTGAATATATTCAATGACCCAGCCTCTCAAACCTGGCTCTCCCACCCTCACTGAGGTCTGGTGGCCTAGCCATCTGATTGGCTGGTAGTTCTCCAAAGTGAAACTTGCTCACCTTAAATCTTACCACAAATCAAATTAACACTGCTTCCAGTGTTAAATTGCTGAGGACATGCCACCCACATTTTAGCCAGGCGATGATCCCTGGAATGGTAGGTCTAACATACGAGGAACGGCTGAGGATCCTGGGATTGTATTCATTGGAGTTTAGAAGATTAAGGAGAGATCTAATAGAAACTTACAAGTGGGCGGCACGGTGGCTAGCACTGCTGCCTCACAGCGCCAGAGACCCGGGTTCAATTCCCGCCTCAGGCGACTGACTGTGTGGAGTTTGCACGTTCTCCCCGTGTCTGCGTGGGTTTCCTCCGGGTGCTCCGGTTTCCTCCCACAATCCAAAAATGTGCGGGTCAGGTGAATTGGCCATGCTAAATTGCCCGTAGTGTTAGGTTAAAGGGGTAAATGTAGGGGTATGGGTGGGTTGCGCTTCGGCGGGTCGGTGTGGACTTGTTGGGCCGAAGGGCCTGTTTCCACACTGTAAGTAATCTAATCTAATCTAATCTAAGATAATACATGGCTTGGAAAGGGTGGACGCTAGGAAATTTAGAGGGGGTAAATTCAGAACAGAAATGCGGAGACATTTCTTCAGCCAGAGAGTGGTGGGCCTGTGGAATTCATTGCCGCAGAGTGCAGTGGAGGCTGGGACGCTAAATGTCTTCAAGGCAGAGATTGATAAATTCTTGATGTCACAAGGAATTAAGGGCTACGGGGAGAATGCGGATAAGTGGAGTTGAAATGCCCATCAGCCATGATTGAATGGCGGAGTGGACTCGATGTGCCAAATGGCCTTACTTCCACTCCTATGTCTTATGGTCTTATAGGACCATAGTACCTTGTAAGTTAAGCCCAGCCCCAAAACAAGACAAAGAGCTGAGCAACAAGTGTCTTGGTGAATCACAGGCCTTAGTATTGCAGTCCCATGGCAGGAGCCAGTGGCCAGGGTGTCTCAGCTTCTACGTTTTAGAAATCATCGCTGAAGACAAAGCCTTCAGGGGATCCAACAGAGAGAAGGTAAGTATTTTTCTTTCAAGTCTTGCGAGGAGAGGGCTTTGGGGGTTCAGTATCAAGGGTAGGGGGGTGGCTTTCAGTAACCACCCCCTTTTGCCCCCAGGCTTGCCCTGATTGGCCCCAGATTGAATGAAGTGACTGCCCCACCAACACAGTAGTAAGGTCTGGATTCCCAGTCAGGAAACCGGCCACTTTTCTCAATGCTGAGGACAGTAAATGGTCTGATGGCCATTTGAGGCCCTTAAGCAGCTATCATTTGATCCCTTCTCACCAAGTACAAGAAAAGGGCAAGTATCTGAGCCAAATCACCTAATTATTTTCCCTTCTCACCATACAGGAAGAGGAAAATTGTACCACCTAGATTCACAGAGTGGTAACAACACAAGAGGCTATTCAGTCCATTGTGTCTGTGTCAGCTCTCCAGGGAACAACTCTACATGTCTCATTCCCTTAAGTCCTGCAATTTTTCCCCTTCTGCGAAGGTTCAATTATCTTTTGAAAGCCACAATTGACTCTCAGGCAACATATTCCAGATCCTATCTATTCACTGCATTAAATGTCTTTTCATCATGTCAGAAAGTCATAGGGTATTGCAGCACAGAAACAAACCTTTCGGTCCAACTCGTCCAAGCTGACCAGATACCCTAAATTAATCTAGCCCCATTTGCCAGCACTTGGACCGTATCCCTCTAAACCCTTCTTATACATATATCCATCGAGGTGCCTTTTAAATGTTGTTATTGAACCTGTCTCCAACACTTCCTCTGGCATACTGTTGTATACACACACACCACACTCTGTGAAAAAGTTGCCCCTCAGGTCCCTTTTAAATCTTTCCCCTCTCACCTTAAATCAAAGTTTGGCTTCCAACATTAATTTCAATCTGTGATGGATAGACATTGGGGGAAAGAGAAATCCTCAGGTAGTAAATGAAAAAGGGATCTCATTGAAGATAGTAAAGATAGTTTATCACAGGTTAAAAAGGAAACACATGAGGTGGAAATAGAAGTTAAAAAGCCTCATGTCAGAAGTTCAAGTTGTATGATTGGTGGGTTATATTGGAGGTGTTGTGGATAGCACGAGGTACCTGTTGGAGGTCATTTCAGAGTAAGGAAAACTCAACTCAAAATATAAAAACATTTTTATTGGCCGGGACTGCACAAGGATGTAGTTGAATTTTGCCAGATGTGTCGTACGTGTCAGGTAATAAGAAAACATCAAACAATGATAAAATTCAGCACTGTTAATACCCATTCCTGCAACTGTGGAACCTTTTGAAAGGGTCTTAAAAGATTGCATAGGACCCCTTCCTAAAACCAAAAGTGGGAATCTGATTTTTTGTTTAACCATAATGGATGTGTCCACTAGATTTACAGAGGCCATTCCATTACACAATGACACAGCTAAAAGAATTGTAGAGGAGTTACTCAAATGTTTCACTAAATACGGACTACCCACAGAGATACAATCAGATCCAGGGTCAAATTTGACATCAAAATTATTCAAGGAAGTTATGGATAGCTTGGGAATTAAACAATTTAAATCAACTGTGTACCATACAGAATAGCAAGGAGAATTAGAATGGTAGTGTCAAACTTTAAAGAGCATGTTGAGGGCTTATAGTCATGACTGTCCAGAGGATTGGGATAAAGGAATTCCAAATTCCATTTGCACATTTTGCAATTAGGGATGCATGTAATGAATCAACTAAATTCAGTCCATTTGAATTGAGATGAGTTGACCACTGAAATTATTTAAGGTAAGTCAGAGTTCAGAGACGACATATTTGGACTGTGTGTCAAAGTTTAGGGAAAGATTAAATAGAGTGGGTGAGTTGGCTTGACAGCATTTGAAAGTGGCATAGTATGTGATGAAAGAGGAAGCAGACAAGAAATCAAAAATTCATTGTTCTACTGGAGAGATAAAGTGTGAGTGTTCCTACCAGTGGTAAGTGAGCCTGAAAACCAAGGTTTAGTGTGGCTTATCAAATCAAAAGAAAATTGAGTGATGTTAACTACAAGGTTGGTGGGTGGCTAATGTTGTGTCATTATTTAAGAAAAGCTGCAGGGAAATGCTTGGTATCTACGGTGAGCCTAACTTCGGTGGTGGATAAGTTGTTACTGAGAGATAGGACCTATAGGCATTTGAAGAGGCAAGGACTCATTTGGGATAGTCAGCATAGTTTTGTGCATGGGGAATAGTGTCTCACGAATTTGATTGAATTTTTTGAAGGGGTGACCAAGAAAGTAGATGAGGATTGTGCGGTAGATGTTGTCTACATGGACTTTAGCAAGACTTCTGATAAGGCCTTGCATGGTGGGTTGCTAAGTAAAGTTACATCTCATGGGATCTAGGGAGAGCTAGCCAATTAGATAGAAAATTGGCTTGAAAGTAAAAGACAGAGGGTGGTAGTAGAGGGTTGTTTTTCGAACTGCAGGCATGTGACCAGCAGTGTGCCACAGGGATCAGTCCTAGGTCCATGATTACTCATCATTTATATCAATGATTTGGATGAGAATTTAAGAGCTATGGTTAGTACAGATGACACTAAGATTTGTGGTATAGTGGACAGTGAAGAAGGTTATCTAGGAATACAACAACATCTTGATCAACTGACCCAGTGGGCTGAGGAATAGGAGATTGAGTTTACTTTAGATAAATGCAAAGTGTTGCATTTTGGCAGGTCAAACTAGGGCAGGACTTACACAGTCAAAGGTAGGGCCCTGGGGGAGTCATAGAGTCGCAGGGTTATACAGTATGGAAACATACTCTTCGGTCCAACTTGTCCATGCCGACAAGATTTCCCAAACCTGACTAGTCCCATTTTCCTGCATTTAGCCCGTATCCCTCTAAACCCTTCCTAATCATGTACCTGTCCAAATACCTTTTAAATGTTGTAACTGTACCCACCTCTACCACTTCCTCTGGCAACTCATTCCATACATGCACCACTCTCTGCATAAAAAAGTTTCCCCTCAGGTCCCTTTTATATCTTTCCCTCTCACCTTAAGCCTCTGCTCTCTAGTTTTGGATTACCTTGAGGAAAAGATCTAAGCTATTCACCCTATCCATGCCCCTTATGATTTACGAACCTCTATTAGGCCACTCCTTGTAATGCTTAATTGCATTTTCCTGCCAGAAATGGCACTGTAGTACTGTATGTGTTTTGAAGTAACTGCCTTCCAGCCAAATCTATGTTTCTACTTCTCCAAATCGCTGCAAAGTATTTATTTATAAATAACACAACCTAAGTCTGAAGTATAAATTACAGAGAGGAGTGAGTTTCCTCTCAGTTAGTTTAGTGAAGTGACAAGGTCCATCTAGCTCATCCTCTACCATCCTGCAGTGACGTAATACAGTAATAGGGATTAAATTTCCATTTCTCCAGCCTCAGATCTTGCTTTGCCCAAGGACCAAACTTGGCCTTCAATCTGTGAAGCGTGCGAAAGGTTTTATATAAGAAAGCAAAGTGAAGAGCCACTACAGAAGGCTGAAAAGAGTAACAGTGTAGGCAAATGTGATAGAACAAAGAGATCTAGGGGAACAGGTTCATAGCTCCTAGAAAGTGGAGTCACAGGTAGACAGGGCTGTGAAGAAGGCTTTCGACATGCTAGCTTTCATCAGTCAGAACATTGAGTATAGGAGTTGGGATGAATTTTTGCAGTATTGTGTGCAGTTCTGATCATCCTATTATAGAAAGGATATTATGAAACTAGAAAGAGTACAGAAAAGATTTACTGGGATGCTACCTGGACTGGAAGGTTTGAGCTATAAGGAGAGGCTGGATAGGCTGCAACATTTTTCCCTGGACCATTTGAGGCTGAGGGGTGACCTTATAGAGTTCTATAAAACCATGAGAGGCATAGATAAGATGGATAGCCAAGAGCTTTTCCCCATGGTTGGGGAGCCTAAAACTAGAGGGCATTGGTTTAAGGTGAGAGATACAAAAGGGTCCAGTGGGGCAAATTTTCACACATAGGGTGGTGAATGTTGGGAACAGGCTGCCAGAGGTAGTGGCGGAGGCAAGTAGTGTAACCAATCTAACTACATCTGAAACACCTTACACTTGCCTTTAAGAAAGAAACTGTTAGGATCTAGGTTATCTCCTTGAAATATTTGAAGGGGATTAGGTCTAGTCCGTAACAACCTGCACCCCGAGATCTCTTTATTTGGCAACACTCTCCAGGCTCCTACCATTAACTGTGTAAGTCCTGCCCTGGTTAGCCTTACCAAAATGCAACACGTATATTCACCTAAATTAAACTCCACCTGCCACTCCTCAACCCATTGGCCCATCTGATCAAGATCCCATTGTATTCTGAGATAAGTTTCTTCACTGTTCATTACACCACCTATTTGGTGTGACCTGCAATATACTAACCATACCTCATGTATTGACATCCAAATCATTTATAAAAATGATAAAAAGCAGTGGACCCAGCATTGATCTTTGTGACACACTGATGATCACAGACCTCCAATCCAAAAAAAACTCTTTACCACAACCCTCTATCTCCTATCATCAAGCCAGTTTAGTATCCAATTGGCTAGCTCCCTCTGGATTCCATGTGATCTAACCTTGCTAACCATCTACCATGTTTTGGTCTTTCACCAATAAGTTTAAATCAGTATTCTCTGGATCTGGATCCTTCTGCCAATTGGAATAATTTCTCCTTATTTTCTCTGTCCAGGCCTCTCATGATTCTGAGCACCTTTATCAAATTTCCTCTCACCCTTCTTCTCTCAAAAAAGAACAAATCCAGTTTCTCTAATGTATCCCCAGAACCAGACTTGAAGGTCTTTTCTACAAGCTCTCCAATGCTCTTACATCTTTCCTAAAGTCTGGTACTCAAAATTAGGTACCAAAATCCAGGTGACGTCAAATCAGTGTTTTATAAAGTTTCACTTGCTTTTATACTCTTTCATCTACTCTCTTCACCACCGACACTCAGTAGCAATGTGTACCTTTTTTTTATTTATTATTTTGTGGGATGTGGGCTTTGTTAGCAGGGCCAACAGTAATTGCCTGTCCCTATTTGCCCTTGAGAAGTGGTGCTAAGCTACCTTCTTTAACTGCTGCAGTCCATACGCTGTGGGTTGATCCACAATGCCATGAGAGAGGGAATTCCAGGATTCTGGCCCAGCTACAGAGAAAGAATGGTGATATATTTCCGAGTTAGGATGGTTAGTAGCTTGGAGGGGAACTTGAACATGGTGGTGTTTCCATATATCTGCTGCTCATGTCCTTCTAGATGGAAATGGTCATGGGTTTGGAAGGTGCTGTTTGAGGATCTTTAGTGAATTTCTGCAGTGCATCTTGTAGATAATACACACTGCTGCTACTGAGCGTCAGTGGTGGAGGGAGTGAATGCTTATAGATGTGGCACCAATCAAGTGGGCTGCTTTGTCCTAGATGGTGTCAAGCCTCTTGAGTATTGTTGGGGCTGCACCATTCAGGCAATTGGGGAGTATTCCATCACACTCCTGACTTGTGCCTTTGTAGATGGTGGGCAAGCTTTGGGGAGTCAGGATGGATGTTGCTTGCTGCAGTATTCCTTGCCTCTGACCTGCTCTTGTAGCCACTCTGTTTATGTAGTGAGCCCAGTTGAGCTTCTTATCAATGATAATTCCTAGGATGTTGATAAGGGGGGGGGGGTTCAGTGATGGTAACACTATTGAATGTCAAGGAGCGGTGTTGAGATAGTCTCTTACTGGTGACGGCCGTTGAGATAGTCTCTTACTGGTGACGGCCATAGCCTGGCATTTGTGTGGCGTGAATGTTACTTGCCACTTGTCAGCTCAAGCATGGATATTGCCCAGATCTTGTTGCATTTTGACACAGTCAGCTTCAGTGTCTGAGTCGTCGCGAATGGTGCTGAACATTGTGCAATTATTGGCGAACATTCCTACTTCTGACCTTATAATGGAGGGAAGGTCATCGATGAAGCAGCTGAAGATGGTTTGGCCTAGGACACTACCCTGAGGAACTCCTGCAGAAATGTCCTGGAGCTGAGATGACTGACCTCCAACAATCGCAACCATCTTCCTATGTGTCAGGTATAACTCTAACCACCAGAGAGTTTGCCCCCGATACCCATTGATTCCAGTTTTTCTCGGGCTCCTTGATGCCACACTTGGTCAAATGCAGCCTTGATGTCAAGGGCTGTCACTCTCCCCTCCTCTTTGGAATTCAGCTATCTTGTCCATGTTTGAACCAAGGCTGTAATGAGGTCAGGAGCTGAGTGGCCCTGGTGGAACCCAAACTGGGTGTTTCGGAGCAGGTTATTGCTGAGCAGGTGCTGCTTGATAGCACTGTTGATGACACCTTCCGTCACTTTACTGATGATCGAGAGTAAACCAATGGAACCGGGTTGGATTGTCCTGCCTTTTGTGACAGGACATACGTGGGCAATTTTCCACGTTGTCAGGTAGATGCCAGTGTTGTCACTGTATTGGAACAGCTTGGCTCGGAGAGCGGAAAGTTCTGGAGTACAAGTTTTCAGTACTATTTCCGGAATGTCGTCAGGGTCCATAGTCTTTGCAATATCCACTTCCTCCAACTATTTCTTGTTATCACAGAGTGAACTGATTTGGCTGAAGCCTGGCATAGTGATGCTGAGGACTTTCAGAGGAGACAGAGATGGATCCTTTTTACAGAGCAGTTTCTTGACAGCAAAGTGACACATCAAAGGAGAGTCAAGACGTACCAGGAACCAGCAGAGAAAGTGTTCCATACTGATCAATTCCATGTTTTTTTTTAAATTGCATGAAAAGCTCTATGTGTGATCCCTGCCTAAGTTCCTGGCATTTGTGGAGCATTCTACAGTGTCTCCACTAGAATATTTGAAATGAATGTCTTTTGGTTTACTGTCTTCTGGGTAACCAGATTATTTGGTTATAGGATAAAAAACATGCTCATCCAGGAGGCTTGAGAGAAGAGGTGAGAGCTCATTCCCAATCTTTTATTGCAGATCATGGGCAAAGAGTACCTAATACATTTTTGGGAACAGTGAACCTGTGCATATGATGGATCATTATAGCTGCCTGAAAGAGCTTCAAGGAGCAATTTTAACTGTGGTAGTCACAAATCAATTTTACTGTGTTGAACTACATGTAGGTTGGTCTCTCGTGCATGAAAACATCATAAAATTGAAGAGTAGCAATTTTGAGTGTGGCCATCAACAGCTCTTATAAAACATGTGCATCATGTTTTGTTATAATACATGGAGCAAAATGAACATATTGTGCATAACCTCACACCACTACACTTTCCCATAACCTTCCTATCTTTGCCTCACACATTGAAAAGTTGCTTGCCAAACACACATAAACAATACTGCCAGGGTGAGAGGGCAGTGTCTTAACAGAAAAAAAAAAACCCATCAAAGGAGGGTCATTATATACAATTAGGAATCAGCATAGAAAATGTTCCACACGATCAATTCCACTGATTTTGTTTCTGGCATGAATAAACAGTTACTCAGTCACTGCCCTCTGCCTTATTTCATACCGCAAGATTGGGGCAAGGGTACCCTGAATGTGATAAACAAAATCAAAAGATTCTGCATTGGTTTTCATAAAATTATAAAAGATTGCTATCAGGGTACTAGAGAACCAAATCCATGCAGTTCAGATATCATGATAAACAGAAATTGTCTGGATTCCAATTGGTTACTACCTTATATTTTGTTCTTCATAACCTCTATGTTCATTGGCATTGACAATGTTTTCATTACCCTATCAACACCAACACTGTCATCCTCCCAACCAAAACCTTTAATTCTTGTGTCCTCCTAAGTACCATTAGTCTCTGAACTATACAAGTGTCAGGTAGAAAATACAATAGAGAACCAAGCTAAATGCACAATGTTCAGAAAGGAGGTGAAAAGCGAAAGAAAAGCAAAAAAGAAATTATGAAAAAAGACTGTCAATTAGCATTAAATGGAATACCAAAGTCTACAAAAGTCACATCAATAGTAAAAGGGTGGTAAGAGGAGTAGGGGGGCAAAATGGGGAAGTATAAATGGAGGCAAGGAGGTATTAAATGAAAATTTTGTATCTGTCTTTACCTAGGCCATGGTGACAGAGGAGAAAACTCAGTCACTTGAAGGTGGTGGTATCAGATAAGCATTTGGTAATTAGAGTTGTTAAGAGCCCTGGACGAGATGAATGACATCCAAGGATTTGAAGGAAGTGAATTTTCTATGTTTATTCAGTGGGATTTGTTCATGGAATTGAACGCATAACTGGCTAGGCCAGTACTTATTGCCCAGAGGTCAGTTAAGAGTCAACCACATTGTGGATTTGGAGTCCCATGTGGACCAGACCAAGTAAGGACAGCAGTTTCCTTTCTGAAAGGACATGAGTGAACCAGATGGGTTTGTCTGACAATTAATAACAGCTAGACTCTTAATTACAGATTTTTATCTGTGGAGAGGGTGGTTACTAAAACAATAATATCCTAGGCTTTATTAGTTGAGGCATGGAGTACAACAGCAAGGGAGGATTGGTTGAAACATGTATAAGATACGAGTTAGACCTCAGCTGGATATTATATATAGCTCAGGGTGCCACATTCAGGAATATATTGAAGAAAGTGCAGAAAAAGTTCACAGAAATTGTCCCAGGGATGAGAAACTTTAATTCTGAGAATAGATTTAAGAAGTTGAGACTCTTCATTGGCAAGGGAAGGCTAAAAAGAGATTTGACTGAAGTTTTAAACATTATGAAAATTATGAGAGTTCTGGACAAAACAGGAAGCCTTTTCCTGCTTGTAAAAGGATCAGGAACAAATGGGCACATCTTTAAAGTGATTTGCAAAAGATGCAAATGCAAGGTGAAGAAAAGATTTTTCTCACAGTGAGAGCTTCAGATCTGGATACATTGTCTGGAAGTGGAGTGGAAGCAGGTTCATTCAATGCAAGGGGCCTAACAGGGAAGGCAGATGAACTCAGGGCATAGTTAGGAACATGGGACTGGGATATCATAGCAATTACTGAAACATGGCTCAGGGATGGGCAGGACTGACAGCTTAATGTTCCAGGCTACAAATGCTACAGGAAGGATAGAAAGGGAGGCAAGAGAGGATGGGGAGTAGGGTTTTTGATAAGGGATAACATTACAGCTGTGCTGAGGGAGGATATTCCTGGAAATACATCCAGGGAAGTTATTTGGGCGGAACTGAGAAATAAGAAAGGGATGATCACCTTATTGGGGTTGTATTGTAGAACCCCCAGTAGTCAGAGGGAAATAGAGAAACAAACTTGTAAGGAGATCTCAGCTATTTGTAAGAATAATAGGGTGGTTATGGTAGGGGATTTTAACTTTCCAAACATAGACTGGGACTGCCATAGTGTTAAGGGTTTAGAAGGAGAGGAATTTGTTAAGTGTGCACAAGAAAATTTTCTGATTCAGTATGTGGATGTACCTACTAGAGAAGGTGCAAAACTTGACCTACTCTTGGGAAATAAGGCAGAGCAGGTGACTGAGGTGTCAGTGGGGGAGCACTTTGGAGCCAGCGACCATATTTCCATTAGATTTACAATAGTGAAGGAAAAGGATAGACCAGATGTAAAAGTTGAAGTTCTAAACTGGAGAAAGGCCAATTTTGACGGTATTAGACAAGAACTTTCAAAAGCTGATTGGGGGCAGATGTTCACAGGTAAAGGGACGGCAGGAAAATGGGAAGCCTTCAGAAATGAGATAACGAGAATCCAGAGAAAGTATATTCCTGTCAGGGTGAAAGGGAAGGCTGGTAGGTATAGGGAATGCTGGATAACTAAAGAAATTGAGGGTTTGGTTAAGAAAAAAAAAGGAAGCATATGTAAGGTATAGACAGGATAGATCGAGTGAATTCTTAGAAGAGTATAAAGGAAGTAGGAGTATACTTAAGAGGGAAATCAGGAGGACAAAAAAGGGGTCAAGTGATAGTTTTGGCAAATAGAATTAAGGATAATCCAAAGGGTTTTTACAAATACATTAAGGACAAAAGGGTAACTAGGGAGAGAATAGGGCCCCTCAAAGATCAGCAAGGTGGCCTTTGTGTGGAGCCGCAGAAAATGGGGGAAGATACTAAACGAGTATTTTGCATCAGTATTTACTGTGGAAAAGGACATGGAAGATATAGAAAGTAGTGAAATAGATGATGACACCTTGCAAAATTACAGAGGAGGAAGTGCTGGATGTCTTGAAACGCATAAAGGTGGATAAATCCCAAGGACCTGATCAGGTGTACCCGAGAACGCTGTGGGAAGCTAGAGAAGAGATTGCTGGGCCTCTTGCTGAGATATTTGTATTATCGATAGTCACAGATGAGGTGCCAGAAGACTGGAGGTTGGCTACTGTGGTGCCACTGTTTAAGAAGTGTGGTAAGGACAAGCCAGGGAACTATAGACCAGTGAGCCTAACCTCGGTGGTGGGCAAGTTGTTGGAGGGAATCCTAACACATGGCTTTGTGCGTGGGAAATCATGTCTCACAAACTTGATTGAGTTTTTTGAAGAAGTAACAAAGAGGATTGATGAGGGCAGAGCGGTAGATGTGATCTATATGGACATCAGTAAGGCGTTCGACAAGGTGCCCCATGGGAGACTGGTTAGCAAGGTTAGATCTCACGGAATAAAGGGAGAACTAGCCATTTGGATACAGAACTGCCTTAAAGGTAGAAGACAGAGGGTGGTGGTGGAGGGTTGTTTTTCAGACTGGAGGCCTGTGACCAGTGAAGTGCCACAGGATCGGTGCTGGGTCCACTATGTTTTGTCATTCACATAAATGATTTGGATGTGAGCATAAGAGGTATAGTTAGCAAGTTTGCAGCTGACACCAAAATTGGAGGTGTAGTGGACAGCAAAGGAGGTTACCTCAGATTACAACAGGATCTTGACCAGATGGGCCAATAGGCTGAGAAGTGGCAGATGGAGTTTAATTCAGATAAATGCGATGTACTGCATTTTGGGAAAGCAAATCTTAGCAGGACTTATACACTTAATGGTAAGGTCCTGGGGAATGTTGCTGAACAAAGAGACCTTGGAGTGCAGGTTCATAGCTCCTTGAAAGTGGAGTCGCAGGTAGATAGGATAGTGAAGGCGGCGTTTGGTATGCTTTCTTTTATTGGTCAGAGTATTGAGTACAGAAGTTGGGACATCATGTTGCAGCTGTACAGGGCATTGGTTAGGCCACTGTTGGAACATTGCATGCAATTCTGGTCTCCTTCCTATCGGAAAGATGTTGTGAAACTTGAAAGGGTTCAGGAAAGATTTACAAGGATGTTGCCAGGGTTGGAGGATTTGAGCTATAGAGAGAGGCTGTACAGACTGGGGCAGTTTTCCCTGGAGCGTCGGAGGTTGAGTGGTGACCTTATAGAGGTTTACAAAATCATGAGGGGCATGGATAGGATAAATAGACAAAGTCTTTTCCCTGGAGTCCAGAACTAGAGGGCATAGGTTTAGGGTGAGAGGGGAAAGATATGAGAGAGACCTAAGGGGCAACTTTTTCACACAGAGGGTGGTACGTGTATGGAATGAGCTGCCAGAGGATGAGGTGGAGGCTGGTGCAATTGCAACATTTAAAAGGCTTTTGGATGGGTGTATGAATAGGAAGGGTTTGGAGAGATATGGGCCGGGTGCTGGCAGGTGGGACTAGATTGGGTTGGGATATCTAGTCGGCATGGATGGGTTGGACCGAAGGGTCTGTTTCCATGCTGTACATCTCTATGACTCTAAGGCATTCTAGGCAGCATTTGGATAGACAGAGTTACAGGGAAACTGTAGAAGAATGGCACTAATTCATGATGCTAATTCAGTGTGTCAGTGCAGATCAGTTGAGTAGCCTTGCTCTGTACCATAATAATTCTGTGATTTTATTTTTCTTCTCCAGGGTCCTTGAAATATAACATTATATTCCAGTTCTAAACCATCCATTATTAAAGCTTCCTGTTTGAATACCTCTCAACTACTGTTTTTCACCTCCTTCAGCCTTAATTAAAATCTCAAATTTCTTCCCACGTGACTATATATCTATGCAACTGTGACAATGATGCATACTCTCTCCTTGACCTCTCAAAAGCCTGATTAACTTCATCACCCTCCTCAAAACATTTCTGTTTCATTGCCAATCATGGGACTGACTCAGTTAGTTCAAGTCCCACCTACGCAAAAACAGTTAGACTCTTGTCATCAGCTTTGAAACACTAGTTCTATATCCTGCTCTCATTTCTTGTCTATATATTGCCCGAGTCAATATCTGAGGCATTTAAAATTGAGACAGTTACCCCAGAAGTATGAAGAATGGGAATGGAATTAAGATTATAATGACTTGTTATGGCTAAAAAAAAAAAATAGTGAAGCAGGCAAAATACACCAAATAAGCTACTGCTATTGTTGAATTTCTGATAGGGTCTTTAGCCGGGAGACAAAATCATCTGCATCTTTGGCTTAGTGGGAATTAATGCATTGCAATTTTCCAACTACTCACTTATTCTATCCTCAAAGGAATTCCAGCAGATTTCCCACCAATACTGAACTCATTGATTTGTCCCTTCCTGCTGTTTAAATGGTGTAATGTTTACTCATTTCAATCCTCCAGCATCACCTGCAAATCTACCAACTTTAACCATGAAGCACAATTATTTAAACTCACAAGACATCAAAGCTAATCTGAAGCGATGGTGCATTCCCAAGAACACATCAGATTGTAACTAAGTGTGGCTTTCAATTGCCAGCTAAACCCTGAAAACTCTTCATAAATGAGTCATACTTCTTAACAATTACACATAACCACATTTTAAAGTAAATGTCAGGAAACAGCATTATTTTGTTTTAAAAATATGTATAACCACGTAATAGACATGCTGATTTCACCAAGAGTGCAAATTCTACATTTTCGTAAATCATGAAATTGCTGAGAAACAAGAATATTATAACACGTTATTCTTCAGTTAGCTTGACAATTGGCAGCTATCAAGTCTATAGTTAAATTATAAGTGGTGGCAATTAAAACCTGGAACTTGGGATCGATCACAAACTACTCTTTGAGTGTGATCTTATAACCAGGCATCTTTGAGATTTACATTCCTATAAGGTGACTGTCTTTGGAACCATATTGTACCTTCCTGCAGCCAATGAAAAGGACATGATGCAGAACTGGCTTAAAAAGTAAATAGGAGAAAGTGAGGACAGCAGATGCTGGAGATCAGAGCTGAAAAATGTGTTGCTGGAAAAGCGCAGCAGGTCAGGCAGCATCCAGGGAACAGGATGCCCGAGCAGGCTTATGCCCGAATGGATGCTGCCTGACCTGCTGCGCTTTTCCAGCAACACATTTTTCAGCTTAAAAAGTAAATATAATTACTAAGATGACAAAGTGTGCCTTTTTTCCCCCTCCAATTTTGTTTTCTTGACTAACTTTCTTCTCTTTCTCAATGGGATCTGGCTTCCTAGAGTCCCTCCAATACATATTCCTCAGTCATTGCGCTCCACGTACAAGCTGAACCATGGATCACAATCCACAACCAAGCCTGAACTGGTCCTTGCCTCATATCCAACTGCAGCTCCCCTACAACTACTGTTGTTCAGTTCGGCTAATGCAGCAGAAATTAAGGCGCATATTTCACAACTTCAGGATGTCTCAAATTGCCTTACAGCTGATGAAATACTTTTGAAACAAAGTCACTGGTCTGAATATTTGTCATGTTAATTTTGAGATGCCATTCCTTATGTTAAGAAGGGTGGGGCAGTGTTCCTGTCCACCTCCCTATTAAAACCAATTAAGGTCATTGAGAAGGCCTTCAAATTCCTGAAAATATAATTCCAGTGCCTGGACCAGTGGGTGGACACCCTCCAGTATCTTCCTGCAAGGACCTTGGCCATTGTAAGAGCTTGTTGCATTTTCTATAAACATGACTCCAGAGATGGTGGTACTTCAAGGACAGAAGAGGACATGTCATTTGGGAAGAATAGGTGCTGGAGGTGAGAGAGGAGGAGGGGAAAGTGGAGATGAAGAGAGAGGAGGTTGAACAAAGAGGTGTTCTAAATGCACAAAGATGGCTGGGCATGATCTGTGGCACAAAGGACTCATGAGGACACCATGAATATCAGGGATTTCCTGATTCAGGAAAATTGAGCCCCTCTGGCCCAAGTTGAGAGTCTTAAAATGGAAGGGAGTTAGAGACACCAAAGCTAATGCATGCATTGAAGATGCAGCCCGATTCTTCTAAATCACATAATCAATTAAAGAAGACTCTTTCACCGACTGATACCACTCTTTCTGTCACATTGGGAATAAAGACAGTCCCAGAAGACTGGCATTAACTGTCATTTATACAGTTCAAAGAACAGAAAACAGTAGACACAGTAAGAACACACCCAAATGAACAAATTTGTACTGTATGTGATGCAGTGACCTCCACATTCAGTCACTCTACACTGTGTTAACTTTCTGGCCTCAGAAGGTGAGACAGCCTGTTCACCCAGTGTGTGGCTAAGATACACAGAGTGGTCATCTTAATTTTATAAGTGGCAATGAGGGAATCTTGAGACTTTTGTACATGCACCATTGTAGCATCAACTTCTATCAGGCTCCCAATCTGCACCTGCACCTACATCCTGCACACAGCTGAATGATTCTGCATATGGTCCTCCAAGACCTTGGCCATTTTATGGAGGAGTTCATGGACTCAAATCTCTGAATCATTGTGGAGCTGAATGAACTCCTCCATGGCTCCATAATGTCTTGAGGAACTCTGATACTGGGGGCGAGGAGGCTCATCTCCTACTTCTGCTCAAGGTAGATTCTTCCTTCCAGTGATCTTTGAGCTAGTCCCAGTTGAGCAGGGCCTTGTTCGTCCTCCCGCCTCCAAGATGAACTGAGAACACCTCTTTCTATTTACTTGTGAGGTGATTATCAATCTGTGCCGTCCCATCTTCATGAGATGAAATTTTTTGAGCTGGACGACGATGCACTTGTAAGGTGTGACAGTGCTTCTTCATCTCCTCTTTGCTGTTCTGTCTCCATTGAAAAACAGAAGGAAAAAAGTGCCAAAGGTTGGACATCTGTCCCAGTGGGAGACATAGCAGATGATGAAAGTTAGCCTCGAAGAGCAGAAACTGCTGCAGTGCTGAAAATGCCCAGTATTCCTCAAGCTGTGACATACTATTGCGTGGAGTACATTGTCCCTGCTTCAATAACCACTTTGCCTCTTGTAATAACTAGGCCCTCACGAGGAGCACCCATTTCTTCAGTGCCTGACTGCATCCTCTTCGTCTCCCGAACCCCAGTGCTGTTTGTTCCTTTTGAGGAGATGTTGCAGATGAACTCCATCCCTCCTTCCATCTCCCAGACATAGTGTCCACATTACTCCTGCAAGGACAAAAGAGCTGGAGATAAAGTAAAGTATTGTTTTCCTTTGTCCAATAGGAACTGTATATTCCAAGCTCTTGGAGAACTACTGTCCTCCCCTCATCTGGTTAATCAGTGCTCCTCCACATTGAACAACACTTGAAGGAAGTACGGGAGTGGGGGGGGGGGGGAGAAGGTGGCAAGAGAATCAACGAGAGGGAAAAACATTTTTGACCTCATACACATGAATCTGCCTACTGCAGATGCAATTGTCCATGACAGTATCGATAAGACTGACTACTGCACAGTTCTTGTGGAGATGAAGACCTGCCTTCATACCAATAAAACCTTAAATGCCTTAAATGACTCCAGCGAGCAGAGGGTTTTCCCCCTGAGTCCCACTTTTACTAAGGCTTCTTGGACAAAAGAGCTGAATTTAAGGGGTGTGGTGAGATTGACTACCCTTGACATCAAGGCCATGTCTCACTGAGTGTGGAATCATGGAGCCTTAGCAAAACTGGAGTCATTGGAACTCGGTGGGTGGGGGGGGGGGGGGGGGGGGGAACCCTCTGCTGATTGGAGTCATACCTGGTACAAAAGAAGATGGTTGTGGTTGTTGAAGATCAGTCATTTCAACATCAGGCTATCTCTGCAGGAGTTCTTCAGGGTAGTGTCCCAACAATCTTCAGCTGCTTTATCATGACCTTCTCTCTACCATTAGATGAAACGTGGGAATGTACGCCGATGATTACACAATATTCAGCACCATTCGCAATTTCTCAAAATTTACAGAATCCCTACATTGCGAGAGAGGCCGTTCAGCCTATAAGTCTACACTGACCCTCTGAAGAGCATCCCATTCAGAGCCATTCTCCCACTCTATCCCTGCATTTACCATGGCTAATCCACCTATCTGCACATCCCTGGACACTATGGGGCAATTTAGCATGGCCAATCCACCTAACCTGCACATCTTTGGACTGTGGAAAGAAACCAGAGCACCTTGAGGAAACCCAGGCAGATGTGAGGAGAATGTGCAAACTCCACACAGACAGTTGCTCGGGTCCCTGGTGCTGTAAAGCAGCAGTGCTGACCACAGTGCCGCCCTAAATGATTACAACAAGATTGAACCCTGTAACCTTTTGAAAGTACCCCAACAAACACGGAAGTCACACACCTTACTCATTAGGCCATGCAACCACATTAAAGCAGTCCATGTCCAAATGCAGCTGAACTGGACAATACCCAAGCTTGGGCTCATACGTGGCAAGTAGCATTCACGCCACACAAGCACCAGGCAATAACCATGTCAAAGAGACAAATCTAACCACTGTCCCTGACATTCAGTGGTGTTACCATCACTGAAGCTCTCACTTTACCATGGACTAGCTATATAAATGGGAAGCCTTCAGAAATGAGATAATGAGAGTCCAGAGAAAGTATATTCCTGTTAGGTGAAAGGAAAGGCTGGTAGGTGCAGGGAATGCTGGATGACAAGAGAAATTGAGGGTTTGGTTAAGAAAAAAGAAGCATATGTCAGGTATAGACAGGATAGATTGAGTGAATCCTGAGAAGAGTATAAAGGCAGTAGGAGTATACTTAAGAGAGAAATCAGGAGGGAATAAAGGGGACATGAGATAGCTTTGGCAAATAGAATTAAGGAGAATCCAAAAGGCTTTTACAAATATATTAAGGACAAAAGGGTAACTAGGGAGAGAATATGGCCCCTCAAAGGCAGCCATTGTGTGGAGCCGCAGGAGATGGGGGAGATATTAAATGCGTATTTTGCATTAGTGTTTACTATGGAGAAGGACATGGAAGATAGAGAATGTAGGGAAATAGATGGTGACATCTTGAAAAATGTCCATATTACATAGGAGAGATTTGGCCAAATGCAGGCAAATGGATTAGATTAGGTTGGGATATCTGGTCGGCTTGGATGAGTTGGTCCGAAGGGTCTGTTTCTGTGCTGTCTTGATATAAGTAAGCGGCTACAAAGAGCAGGTCAGAGGCTGAGAATACTGCAGTGAGTAACTCCCCTCCTGATTCCCCAAAGCCTGTCCACCATCTACAAGGCACAAGACAGGAATGTGATGGAATACTCTCCACTTGCCAAGATGGGGACAGCAATGTGTACCATATACAAGATGCACTGCAGAAATTCAACAAGGCTCCTTTAGACAGTACTTTCAAAACCCACAACCACTACCATTTCAAAGAACAAGGGCAGCAAATACATGGGAACATGACTACCTTCAAGTTCCCTTCCAAGCCACTCACCATCCTAACTTGGAAATATGTCGCCATTCCTTCAGAGTCGCTGGGTCAAAATCCTGGAATTTCCTCCCTCGCAGTATTGTGGGTCTACTACAGCACATGGACTGTAGCGGCTCAAGAGAAAGTTCACCACCACCTTCTCAAGGGCAACTAGGAATGAGCAATAAATGCTGGCCCAGCCAATGACACACACATCTCATGAATGAAAGTTTTTTTAAAAAAAATCTTGGTATTGACAGGTCTTCAGCAGTGAAATGGCTGCAAACCATTCTGAGGGTTCAGTAAGTTCCCTGAACACATTCATAGACTCATAGAATCATTTAATCTCTACAGTGTGGAAAGATGCCATTTGGCTCATCAAGTTAGCACTGACCCTCTGAACAGCACCCAGCCAGAACCACCTCCATACCCTATTTCTGTAACACTGCATTTCCCATGGCTAATCCACCTATCCTGCACATCTTTGCACTGTTGGAGGAAACTATTGTGCTCAAATTTTTTGCAGTGGACTTGAACTGCAATCTGGATCAGTGGTGCTGGAAGAGCACAGCAATTCAGGCAGCATCCGAGGACAGGCAAAATCGACGTTTCGGGCAAAAGCCCTTCATCAGGAATTGCTGTGCTCTTCCAACACCACTGATCCAGAATCTGGTTTCCAGCATCTGCAGTCATTGTTTTTACCTCGTTGAACTGCAATCTACTGACTCATGAAAAACAGATAACAGGTTTAAATCCAATTTTTGAGCTTTAACTTTTGTCTTACTTTTGTACAATGTCTTCTTGCTGTTTTTTAAATTCAAATTACCAGTGGCCATTACAAACCTCATTACATTTAGTTTTGCTCTTTTAATACAAAACAGCTGCTGAGTAACAAAAGCATGTGATGCCCAATGTCAATAGAGCATGTGATGGCTGCATTCACAACTTAAGTAAACTTTCACAATAGAAACAAAAGCAGCACCTCTCAAACTGATGTTTGTTCATACTGATCAAGATCACAAAGGGTTATTATGACTTTTCCAGGTATTCATTTCAAATTTAATATTATGTGAAGTATTATAACATGGAGACAGTCAAATCAAATCAGCCTCCCTGTCCTTGTAGTTGCAAAACAGCAAAAGTAAATTACTCAGTGACCCTAAAAATTGACCCCAATGGTTCCTAACCAGAGATTTTTTGAATAACCAGTACCAGGCTTTGTGACCAAGTTTATAGTGTAAACAAAAAAGTTTATAGTGTAAACATTCTAATACATCCAATACCTCCTCTACTGTGATATGGACTGTCCCCAAGCTATCACGACTAACTTCCCCAAGTTCCCAAGTCTTCATATCTTTCTCCATGGTAAACATAGGAGAAATATTCATTGAGAATCTCGCCTATCTTCTGTGGTTCCACGCATACATGTCCACTTTGGTTCTTGAGAGGTCCTAATCTCTCTCTAGTTATTCTTTTTCCTTTACTTTACTTAAAGAACCTCTCTGGATTCACCCTAATCTTCTCACCAAGGCTATCCCATGTCCCTTTTTCGCCCTCCTGATTTTCTTCTTCAGTTAACTCCTGTATTTCTCCAGGGATTCCCCTGATTCCAGCTGCCTGTTCCTGTGCCGTACCTCACTCTTTCTTATGGTGAAAGCCTCAATATCTCTTGTCATCCAGGGTTCCCTATTCCTGTCAACCTGGCCCTTCACTCTCACAGGAACATATAGACCTTGAACTCTAGCTATCTCACTTTTAAAGGCCTCCCAGTTGCCAGAGGTCCCTTTGCCTGCAAACAAATTACTCCAACCAACCCCAGCAAGCTCCTGTCTAATTCCATCAAAACTCACCCTGAGCCAATTTAGAACTCGAGCCTGTGGACCAATTTTGATCCTCTCCATAATTATTTTAAAATTAATATGGTCACTGGTCCCCTACTGTCACCTCCGTCACCTGTCCTGCCCTATTTCCAAAGAGTAGGTAAAGTTTTGCCCCTTCTTGAGTATGACCCTCTATATACTGCTTGAGGAAACTTTCCTGAACATACTTAACAAATTCCACTCCATCTAAGCCTTTAATGCTCCATGTTAGGAAAATTAAAATCCCCTACTATGACAACACTATTGCCTCTGCAAGTCTCCCCAATCCCCCTGCATATTTGTTCCTCTAATTCTTGTTGACTATTTGAGGGCCTATAATACAGCCTCAATAACATCACCATTCCCTTCTTATTTCTTAGCTCCACCCACAAATCCTCACTGGATGATCATTCAGTTATTTCATCTCTGATTACTGCTGTGATCCCCGCCTTAATCAAATGCAACGCCCCCTCCCCTCTTTACACCACCTCTATTCCACCTAAAGCATCTGTACCCTGGCACATTAAGCTGCCAGTCCTGTCCCTCCCCTAGCCATGTTTCTGTAATGGCTATAATATCCCAGGCTTGACCCTCTCCACCTCAGCTCCGTTGGTATAGATAGGGGTGCGTTCTCTTCCTTTCTTCCTGAAGTCAATGATCAGTTATTTCATTTTATCAATGTTGAGAGAAAGATTGTTATCATTGTACCATGACACCAAACCCTCTATATCCTTCATGGGCAGCACGATGGCACAGTAGTTACCACTGCTGCCTCACAGCACCAGGGTCCCAGGTTCAATCCCAGCCTCGGGTGACTGTCTGTGTGGAGTTTGCACATTCTCCCTGTGTCTGCGTGGGTTTCCTCCGGGTGCTCCGGTTTCCTCCCACAGTCCAAAGATGTGCAGGTCAGGTGAATTGGCTATGCTAAATTGCCCATAGTGTTAGGTACATTAGTCAGAGGGAAATGGGTCTAGGTGGGTTACTCTTCGGAGGGTCGGTGTGGACTGGTTGGGCCGAAGGGCCTGTTTACACACTGTAGGGAATCTAATCTAATCTATTCTGACTCATCATTGTTTGATATCCAGCCTAATGCGATAGTGTCATCAGCAAACATGTTAAATGGCATTCATACAAAATTTGGCTGCACAGTCGTGGGCGTACAGGGAGTACAGTAGGGGGTTGAGAATGCATCCTTGGGAGCTCCAGTATTGAGTGTTATTGTGCAGGAGATGCTGTTGTCTATCCTCACTGATTGCTGTCTGTGGGTCGGGAAGCTGAGGATCCAGTTGCAGAGGACCTAGGTCTCAGAGTTTTGGGATCAGTCTCGAAGGGATCATGGTGTTGAAAGCAGAGCTGTAGTTGATAAGCAGGGAGTCTGATGTAGGTGGCCTTCTTGTCCAGATGGTCCAGAGATGAGCATTGGGCGAGGGAAAAGGCGTCTGCTGTGGACCTGTTTAGTTGGTAGGCAAATTGCAGGGTATCAAGGCAAGCTGGAAGACTGGAGTTGATGTGGGCCATGACTAGCCTCTCAAAGCACTTCATTATCATGGAGGTCAGAGCCACTGGGTGAAAGTTGTTGAGGCACGTTGCATATGTTTTCTTTGGTATTAGGATGATGATGGTCTTCTTGAAGCAGGTGGGGACTTCAGATTGTAGCAAGGAGAGGTTAAAGATGTCAGTGAATATTTTCTCCAGCTTGTGCACACAGGATCTGAGTGCATGGCTGCAAACTCAGTCTGGGCCTGTCACTTTCCTTGGGTTTACTCTCAAGCAGACCTGATAGAGATTTATGAGATTGCGAATCGCATGGATAGAGTGGAAAGTATGAGGCTTTTTCCCAGGTTGGAGAAGTCAATTGGGGACACAGGTTCAAGGTATGTTGGGGGGTGAATATGGTAAGTGAAGACAATTTTAGTATGGAAGAGCAAAATATGTTGGCGCAGGCTTGAAGGGCCAAATGGCTGTTCCTGTACTGTATTGTTCTTTGTTCTAAGTCTGAGCTGATGTCTGCAACAGTGACAGAAGAACAGGTGCAGCTGGGGCTGTTGGGGCAGGTGACATCCACGCCACTGGCATTCTGCTCGATCCGAGCATAATAGCCCCAAGCAAGTGAGTGGGCAGCATAGAGGCCATAGAGTTCGTGGTGGCGGGGGGCGGGGGCGTTTGGACTGGGTCACAGTGAATTAGGGTATTGCATCCATCAGCAAGAATCAGAACATGAACCTTGGAGAGAGGACATTTCAAGAAAGTAGCCCAGACCCTAACTTCTCTAGTTGTTTTAAGCAGGTGTACAGTGGCTATTCCAGGACTGATGCAGCTGGTTAAACCACTTAGTTTCAAACATAACAGAATTTGTTTACAAGATTACCGAATGAAATACAACCAAAAGAGAACAGAATACAGAATAACAATTTATCCAAAAATCCAAAAAATTATCCCAATTTAATGATGCAGTTCCCCATAAACACCCCTTGGCACAAAAGGTAAAATCAAACGCAGGATCTCACAGGAGAAAGAGAGAGATGAAAGTGGGGTTCAGCTTGGAACACCTTCTTCCATGTTTCTGTTTCTTGGATCAGCAGCCTCAAACTGCCTGCCTGCTTTCAGTGAACAGCCAGACTGCTGAAACCAAACCAAACCAGAGAAAAGCTGAGCTGGGAGAACTGGCCACTCCCCTTTTATTGTACGAGTTTTTTTAAAACTCTAAAGCCTTTTGTCTGAGGCAGTATCTATTAAGCTATTATCAAACTGGCCCTAAAACCTTTCAAGTCAGACCTCTACGCAGCTGTGTCTTTATGACCGCTCTGAAAAAACCCATGGATAACACAAAGGAGCAGCATCGACACACTAATGTGGTGACCAGAATTGAACACAATACTGTAAGTATAGCCTAACCAGAGTCTTAGAAAGTTGCAACATGACATCCTGACTCTTGTACTCAATTGCCAAACATGCCATACACCTTCTTTACCACCCAATCGACTTGTATGGTCACTTTCAGGGACCTATGGACTTGAACTCCAAGATCCCTCTGTCCATCAATACTGTTCAGGGTCCTGCCATTAACTGTATACTTTTCCTTAACATTTGATCTCCCAAAGTACAGCACCTCACACTTACCCAGATTAAACTCCATCTGCCATTTTTCCGCCCAATTCTGCAACTGATCTCTATCCCGCTGTATCCTTTGACAACCTTCTACACTAACCACAAAGCCACCAATGTGTATCAGCCGCAAACTTACTAATTGTGGGAGAAAATACGGGTCCCAGCCTCCCCATGACACGGCCACAAAATAGACAACACAAAATGTCTGCACTTAGCCACTGAGCCTACCCATAATGACCGCCCCAGACATCACACATATCTCAGGACATGACTCATCCAGCCCCAGCCCAAGAGAATATACTTCTTTAGATTAACTGATGATGAGCCTCGCATTCCACAATAGCCCAGCCACCTCTGATGTCCCTAAAGCACATCTGCTCCCACTAGGGGTCAAGCCTTCACAAAGATACTCACGCAAGGAGGCACCAAAGGTACTTCGCTTGCCCCCTCAACAATACAAATATATTGATACCAGGATGAAGCCCACTAACACCTACTCCAGCCAAGGATCGGAATCTCCTGAGTCAATTAAAAAACTTATTGTCAGACACCAGACATTTGAATCTTTTCAATGAATGAACTTTATTTCTCTTTGTTGTACAACTCACACCATTGTCTCATAACTCACACTTCATCGTTGTAAGGGTATAAAACTCCCACTGTATTCTCTATTCAGGGAAGAAGCTGTAATTCCTTCTGAACAGCCTGTCCGTGACTGTTTCAATGGGGTCAAGTCTCTTCCATGATGTCGCTGTTTGTTAAATAAATCCTTGTCAGTTCTCAGTCTGATCTGTGTGTTTGTGATCTCTGATTAACTGGGCTAAATTCTCTGACACTAACCCACCCATCTACATTTTCATCCAAATTATTTATATATCACAAACAGCAGAGGTCCCAGTACAGATCCCAGTCACAGACTTCCAGTCTAAAAAAAACACCCTTCCACCACAACTGTCTGCCTTCTATGGGCAAGCCAATTCTAAATCCGAATGGCCAAGTCACTGTGGATCCCATGCATCTCAATCTTCTGGATGAGCCTACCATGAGAGACCTTGCTGAAAGCCTTACTAAAGTCCATGTAGACAACATCTACTGTTCTACCCTTATCGATCACTTTGTCATCTTCTCAAAAAATTCAATCAAGTCAGTAAGACTTGACCTGCCCTGCACAAAGCCATGCTGATTGTCCCTAATTGGGCTATGCTTTTCCAAATGCATGTAAATCCTATCCATAAAAATTGTCTCCAATAGCTTCCACTGCTGCGAGATTCACCACTCCACAGTTTCCTGGATTATCCCTATTTCCCTTCTTGAACAGAAGAACAACAGTAGCTACTCGCCAGTTCTCAGGGACCTCGCCAGTGGCTAGTGAGGATACAGAGATCTTGGTCAAGGCCCCAGCAATCTCCTCCCTTGCCTCGCTCGATAACCCGGGGTAGATACCATCAGGCCGTGGAGACTTATCCACCTTCATGCTCTTCAAGAGACTCAACAACACTTCTTTCTTGATCTCAAAATGCCCTAGCATATTAACATGCTCCACACTAATCTCACTATCCTCCATATTCTTCTCCTGGGTGAATACTGATGCAACATACTCACTGAGGATCTCGCCTCTAAGCACAAGTTCCCTCCTTTATCCTTGAGTGGTCCTATCTTCTCCATAGTTATTATTTTGTTTTTAATGTATCTATAGAATGCCTTGGGATTCTCTTCAACCTGACTTGCCAAGATCATTTCTTGGCGCCTTCTTGCTCTCCTAATTCCCTGCTTGAGATATTTCCTGCTTTTTAAAAAAATATTCCTCACGGGCCCTGTCCAGTTTTAGTTTCCTCAACCTTACATATGCTTCTATTTGCCGTTTGACTAAAATCACAATCTCCTTTGTTAACCAAGTGTCCCTTACCTTGCTATCCTTGTCCTTCCTCCTTAGTGTTATATACTGGTCCTGAACTCTGATCAGCAGGTCTTTAAACGTGTCAAATGTAGACTTGCCCTATAACAGCTCCTCCCAATTAACACTTGCTCGCTCCTGCCTAATACTGACGTAATTTGCCTTCCCCCAATTTAGTACCTTCCCACAGGTCCTGACTTATCCTTATTCATAGCTATCTTAAAGCTTAAGGATCACGGTTTCCAAAGTACTCTCCCACTGAAAGGTCAGTCACCTGGCAAGGCTCATTAGTCAATTCAAACTCCAGTATGGTCCATCCTCTCGTTGGACTATCCACAGACTGATTCAAGAAACCCTCTTGGATGCACTTCACAAATTCTGCCCTGCCTGAGCCTCTTGCTCTAAGGGAGTCATAGTCAATATTGGCAAAGTTAAAGTCACCTACTATCACAACTGTGTTTTTATTGCATCTTTCCATAATCTGCCTACATATCTGTTCCTCAATGTCTCGGTGGCTATTGGGGGACCTATACTATAATCCTATCAAAGTGATTGCACCCATCTTATTTTTGAGCTCTATCCATATTGCCTCAGTGGATGAGCCCCCGTATGTGCCCTCTGAGTGCCGATGTGACATTCTTCCTGATCAGCAATGTTGTTAGGGTGGAGAATTCCAGGATTTGAATCATCTTGTAATTCGTATACACTTCTGCTACAAAGTTAAAAATCATACAACACCAGGTTATAGTCCAACAGGTTTATTTGAAAGTCCAAGGTTTTGGAGTGCTGCTCCTTCGTCATGTAGCTAGTGGGACAAAACATAGGACACAGAACTGAAAAGTAAAAGGTCAAAATGCCCGACTACCGATGCAATGTATTGAACAAACCCAGATTGCTGTTAAGTCTTTAATCACTTGGAATGGGGATGCAGTTTTCAATTCATTAATATTTAAATCCTAGATTTACTTCATGTCACAGCCCTGAAATAACTTAAGGTTTTATCAGTGTATAAAAAAAAGTGACATCTCAGCTCAGACAATGCACTAAAGGTGTGAGGTTAGAGTCTGCTGTATCCCAAACTGGAGTCAGACTGGTTTTATTTCCAAAGCAAGAATTTATAAAATGTCACATTGACTGCCTGGCTACAGACTGTGTGCTTTTTGAACAAATTAGGATGTATCTGCAAATGTAAATTCACCCCATAGATGAGTGTGTGCCCGTGTGCGTGTATGAGAGATGGTCTGTGTCAGTGTGTGTGAGAGTGGGTATGCATGCACGCACACACTGCTATGGGGGGAAGAGGGAAAGCATGAGAGAGTAAGGGACAGGGAAAGCATGTGTGTGCATGCTTGATACAGCGTGTGCGAAAGTGTGACCGAGTATGTGTGTGTGTGTGTGAGAGAGAGAGACAGGGTCTGTGTCAGTGTGTTTGAGAGTGTGCGCGTGTGTGTATTGTGGTGGGGTCACCTGTAGTGTGACATGAACCCAACATCCCACTGGGCGCCGTACTTAGCTATCAGCCTCTGTTCTGCAACCCTGCGTTGTTGCATATATCAAAGTCCACCTTGGAGGACGTTCACCCAAAGATCGAGGCTGAATCCTTGATTGCTGAAGTGGTCCCCCATTGGGAAGGACCATTTTTGCCTGACGATTGTTCGGTGGTGCCCAATAATCCATTGTCGTAGCGATGGCATGGTTTCGCCAACATATCATGCCTCGGGGCATTGTTGCCGGCAGTGTATGAGATAGACAACATTGGCCGAGTCACATGAGTACCTGCCGCATACATGTTCGCGGAAAACTGCCCAGCTTTCAGGACAACATTGACTGTAACACCATATATTCCTGTCATGGCAACCACTGCAAGACGTGTCAGAGTGTCAACACGGAAGTTACCATTACATGTGAGGACACAACCCACAACATGTGCAACAGGTACTCATGTGACTCGGCCAACATCTTCTCTCATACACTGCAGGCAAGGTATATTGGCAAAACCAAGCAATGCTATGACAATGGATGAATGGACACTGTGCAACGATTGCCCAACAGGAAGGCTCGCTCTCAGTCAGGGAGCATTTCAGCCGTCAAGGGCAGCTGAGGAAATTTGACATAACGGTGAATATCCTTGCCAACTTTTATAGGTGCACTATCAAGAGCATTCTGTCTGGATGTATCACTACCTGGTATGGCAACTGTACCATTCAAGATTGGAGACGGTTACAGAGAGTGGTGAACTTAGCCCAGACAATCACTAAGGCCAAACTCCCATCTATAGAATCCATCTACCAGGCCCGCTGTCAGGGAAAGGCCGCCAGCATTTTCAAAGATCCATCCCACCCTGGTAATGTTTTTCTACAACCTCTACCATTGGGGAGAAGGTACAGAAGCCTGAACACACGCACCAGCTGGTTTTGCAACAGTTTCTACCCTACTGTCGTTAGAATACTGAATGGACTCTCAAACTCTTGGCAGTCGCCAGTACCTGTGTTTTGGTTTTTGTCGCCGTTTACCTATTATTTACTTACCTATGCTACTTAACTATGTCCGCCTGTACACTATGCCAGTAAATCTGCCTGTATTGCTTGCAAGACAAAGCTTTTTACTGTGCCTTGGTACACGTGGCAATAAATTCAATTCAATTCAAGGTAGACTTTGGGATACACAACAACGTAGAGTCGCTGGGCAGAGACTGACAGCCAAGCTCCGTACCAAGGAGGAAGGCCTCAACAGGGATCTACGGTTCATGTTGCATGACATGTGACACCACTCACACATGTGTTCGCACACGCTCTCTCTCTCGCTTGCTCCAGTGTGCTCGCACTCTGTTACTCGCTCGCACGCTCCAGTGCGCTCGCACTCTCTCTCTCGCTCGCTCCAGTGCGCTCGCACTCTGTTACTCGCTCGCTCTCTCGCGCGCACGCTCCAGTGCACTCGCTCGCTCTCTCGCGCGCACGCTCCAGTGCACTCGCTCGCTCTCTCGCGCGCATGCTCCAGTGCGCTCGCTCACTCTCTCGCGCGCATGCTCCAGGGCGCTCGCTCACTCTCTCGCGCGCATGCTCCAGTGCGCTCGCTCTCTCGCGCGCATGCTCCAGTGCGCTCGCACTCTCTCGCTCGCATGCTCCAGTGCGCTCGCACTCTCTCTCGCTCGCACTCTCTTGTGCGCTCGCACTCTCTCCAGTGCGCTCGCACTCTCTCTCTCACTCCAGTGCGCTCGCACTCTCTCTCTCTCGCTCCGGTGCGCTCGCACACACTCTCTCTCTCCCTCCAGTGCGCTCGCACACTTTCTCTCTCGCTCCAGTGCGCACTCACTCTCTCTCTCCAGTGTGCTCGCGCTCGCTCTCTCTCTCTCTCTCCCAGTGTGCTCACGCTCGCTCTCTCTCTCTCTCCAGTGTGCTCGCACTCTCTCTCTCTCTCGCTCCAGTGCGATCGCACTCTCTCTCTCTCGCTCCAGTGCGCTCGCACTCTCTCTCTCGCTCCAGTGCGCTCGCACTCTGTTACTCGCTCGCTCTCTCGCGCGCACGCTCCAGTGCACTCGCTCGCTCTCTCGCGCGCACGCTCCAGTGCACTCGCTCGCTCTCTCGCGCGCACGCTCCAGTGCGCTCGCTCACTCTCTCGCGCGCATGCTCCAGGGCGCTCGCTCTCTCGCGCGCATGCTCCAGTGCGCTCGCACTCTCTCGCTCGCATGCTCCAGTGCGCTCGCACTCTCTCTCGCTCGCACTCTCTTGTGCGCTCGCACTCTCTCTCGCTCGCACTCGCTCCAGTGCGCTCGCACTCTCTCTCTCGCTCCAGTGCGCTCGCACTCTCTCTCTCACTCCAGTGCGCTCGCACTCTCTCTCTCTCGCTCCGGTGCGCTCGCACACACTCTCTCTCTCCCTCCAGTGCGCTCGCACACTTTCTCTCTCGCTCCAGTGCGCACTCACTCTCTCTCTCCAGTGTGCTCGCGCTCGCTCTCTCTCTCTCTCTCCCAGTGTGCTCACGCTCGCTCTCTCTCTCTCTCCAGTGTGCTCGCACTCTCTCTCTCGCTCCAGTGCGCTCGCACTCTCTCTCTCTCGCTCCAGTGCGCTCGCACTCTCTCTCTCGCTCCAGTGCGCTCGCACTCTCTCTCTCGCTCCAGTGCGCTCGCACTCTCTCTCTCGCTCCAGTGCGCTCGCACTCTCTCTCTCTCTCTCTCGCTCCAGTGCGCTCACACTCTCTCTCTCCCTCCAGTGCGCTCGCACACTTTCTCTCTCGCTCCAGTGCGCACTCACTCTCTCTCTCCAGTGTGCTCGTGCTCGCTCACTCTCTCTCTCCAGTGTGCTCGTGCTCGCTCTCTCTCTCTCTCTCTCGCTCCAGTGCGCTCGCACTCTCTCTCTCTCGCTCCAGTGCGCTCGCACTCTCTCTCTCTCGCTCCAGTGCGCTCGCACTCTCTCTCTCGCTCCAGTGCGCTCGCACTCTCTCTCTCGCTCGCTCCAGTGCGCTCGCACTCTCTCTCTCGCACGCTCCAGTGCGCTCGCACTCTCTCTCGCACGCTCCAGTGCGCTCGCACTCTCTCTCGCACGCTCCAGTGCGCTCGCACTCTCTCTCGCACGCTCCAGTGCGCTCGCACTCTCTCTCGCACGCTCCAGTGCGCTCGCACTCTCTCTCTCGCACGCTCCAGTGCGCTCGCACTCTCTCCCTCGCACGCTCCAGTGCGCTCGCACTCTCTCTCGCACGCCCCAGTGCGCTCGCACGCTCTCTCGCACGCTCCAGTGCGCTCGCACGCTCTCTCGCACGCTCCAGTGCGCTCGCACGCTCTCTCGCACGCTCCAGTGCGCTCGCACGCTCTCTCGCACTCGCTCCAGTGCGCACGCACTCTCTCTCTCTCGCACTCGCTCCAGTGCGCTCGCACTCTCTCTCTCGCTCCAGTGCGCTCGCACTCTCTCTCGCACTCGCTCCAGTGCACTCGCACTCTCTCTCGCACTCGCTCCAGTGCGCTCGCACTCTCTCTCTCTCTCGCTCCAGTGCGCTCGCACTCTCTCTCTCTCTCGCTCCAGTGCGCTCGCACTCTCTCTCTCGCTCCAGTGCACTCGCACTCTCTCTCTCGCTCCAGTGCATTCGCACTCTCTCTCTCTCCAGAGTGCTCGCACTCTCTCTCTCTCTCGCTCCAGTGCGCTCGCACTCTCTCTCTCTCGCTCCAGTGCGCTCGCACTCTCTCTCTCGCTCCAGTGCGTTTGCACTCTCTCTCTCGCTCCAGTGCGCTCTCACTCTCTCTCGCACTCGCTCCAGTGCGCTCGCACTCTCTCTCTCTCGCTCCAGTGCGCTCGCACTCTCTCTCTCTCGCTCCAGTGCGCTCGCACTCTCTCTCTCTCGCTCCAGTGCGCTCGCACTCTCTCTCTCGCTAGTGCGCTCGCACTCACTCGCTCGCTCCAGTGCGCTCGCACTCTCGTGTGCGCTCGCACTCTCTCTCTCTCGCACTCGCTCCAGTGGGCTCGCACTCTCTCTCTCTCTCGCTCCAGAGCGCTCGCACTCTCTCTCGCTCCGGTGCGCTCGCAGTCTCTCTCTCGCACGCTCCAGTGCGCTCGCACTCTCTCTCTCGCACGCTCCAGTGCGCTCGCACTCTCTCTCTCGCACGCTCTCTCTCGCACGCTCCAGTGCGCTCGCACTCTCTCTCTCGCACGCTCCAGTGCGCTCGCACTCTCTCTCTCGCACGCTCCAGTGCGCTCGCACTCTCTCTCGCACGCTCCAGTGCGCTCGCACTCTCGTGTGCGCTCGCACTCTCTCTCTCTCGCACTCGCTCCAGTGGGCTCGCACTCTCTCTCTCGCTCCAGAGCGCTCGCACTCTCTCTCGCTCCGGTGCGCTCGCACTCTCTCTCTCTCTCGCTCCAGTGCGCTCGCACTCTCTCTCTCTCGCTCCAGTGCGCTCGCACTCTCTCTCTCGCTCCAGTGCGCACTCACTCTCTCTCTCCAGTGTGCTCGCGCTCGCTCTCTCTCTCTCTCTCCCACTGTGCTCGCGCTCGCTCTCTCTCTCTCTCCAGTGTGCTCGCACTCTCTCTCTCTCTCGCTCCAGTGCGCTCACACTCTCTCTCTCACGCTCCAGTGCGCTCGCACTCTCTCTCTCTCTCGCTCCAGTGCGCTCGCACTCTCTCTCTCTCGCTCCAGTGCGCTCGCACTCTCTCTCGCTCCAGTGCGCTCGCACTCTCTCTCTCTCGCTCCAGTGCGCTCGCACTCTCTCTCTCTCGCTCCAGTGCGCACTCACTCTCTCTCTCCAGTGTGCTCGCGCTCGCTCTCTCTCTCTCTCTCCCAGTGTGCTCGCGCTCGCTCTCTCTCTCCAGTGCGCTCGCACACACTTTCTCTCTCTCGCTCCAGTGCACTCTCACTCTCTCTCGCACTCGCTCCAGTGCGCTCGCTCTCTCTCTCTCCAGTGTGCTCGCGCTCGCTCTCTCTTTCTCGCTCCAGTGCGCTCGCACTCTCTCTCTCTCGCTCCAGTGCGCTCGCACTCTCTCTCTCGCTCCAGTGCGCTCGCACTCTCTCGCTCGCTCCAGTGCGCTCGCACTCTCTCGCTCGCACGCTCCAGTGCGCTCGCACTCTCTCTCTCGCACGCTCCAGTGCGCTCGCACTCTCTCTCGCACGCTCCAGTGCGCTCGCACTCTCTCTCTCGCACGCTCCAGTGCGCTCGCACTCTCTCTCGCACGCTCCAGTGCGCTCGCACTCTCTCTCGCACTCGCTCCAGTGCGCTCGCACTCTCTCTCTCGCACTCGCTCCAGTGCGCTCGCACTCGCTCCAGTGCGCTCGCACTCTCTCTCTCGCTCGCTCCAGTGCGCTCGCACTCTCTCTCTCGCTCGCTCCAGTGCGCTCGCACTCTCTCTCTCTCGCTCCAGTGCGCTCGCACTCTCTCTCTCTCTCGCTCCAGTGCGTTCGCACTCTCTCTCTCTCCAGAGTGCTCGCACTCTCTCTCTCTCGCTCCAGTGCGCTCGCACTCTCTCTCTCGCTCCAGTGCGCTCTCACTCTCTCTCGCACTCGCTCCAGTGCGCTCGCACTCTCTCTCTCTCGCTCCAGTGCGCTCGCACTCTCTCTCTCGCTCCAGTGCGCTCGCACTCTCTCTCGCTCCAGTGCGCTCGCACTCTCTCGCTCCAGTGCGCTCGCACTCTCTCTCTCTCTCGCTAGTGCGCTCGCACTCACTCGCTCGCTCCAGTGCGCTCGCACTCTCGTGTGCGCTCGCACTCTCTCTCTCTCGCACTCTCTCCAGTGGGCTCGCACTCTCTCTCTCTCTCGCTCCAGAGCGCTCGCAATCTCTCTCGCTCCAGTGCGCTCGCACTCTCTCTCGCTCCAGTGCGTTCGCACTCTCTCTCTCTCGCTCCAGTGCGTTCGCACTCTCTCTCTCGCCAGAGTGCTCGCACTCTCTCTCTCGCCAGAGTGCTCGCACTCTCTCTCTCTCGCTCCAGTGCGCTCGCACTCTCTCTCTCTCGCTCCAGTGCGCTCGCACTCTCTCTCTCGCTAGTGCGCTCGCACTCTCTCGCTCGCTCCAGTGCGCTCGCACTCTCTCTCTCTCGCTCCAGTGCGCACTCACTCTCTCCAGTCTGCTCGCGCTCGCTCTCTCTCTCTCTCTCCCAGTGTGCTCGCGCTCGCTCTCTCTCTCTCTCCAGTGCGCTCGCACACACTTTCTCTCTCTCGCTCCAGTGCACTCTCACTCTCTCTCGCACTCGCTCCAGTGCGCTCGCGCTCGCTCTCTCTCTCTCTCCAGTGTGCTCGCGCTCGCTCACTCTTTCTCGCTCCAGTGCGCTCGCACTCTCTCGCTCGCTCCAGTGCGCTCGCACTCTCTCGCTCGCTCCAGTGCGCTCGCACTCTCTCTCTCGCTCCAGTGCGCTCGCACTCTCTCGCTCGCTCCAGTGCGCTCGCACTCTCTCTCTCGCTCGCTCCAGTGCGCTCGCACTCTCTCTCTCGCTCGCTCCAGTGCGCTCGCACTCTCTCTCTCGCTAGTGCGCTCGCACTCACTCGCTCGCTCCAGTGCGCTCGCACTCTCGTGTGCGCTCGCACTCTCTCTCTCTCGCACTCGCTCCAGTGGGCTCGCACTCTCTCTCTCTCGCTCCAGAGCGCTCGCACTCTCTCTCGCTCCGGTGCGCTCGCACTCTCTCTCTCGCTCCAGTGCGCACTCACTCTCTCTCTCCAGTGTGCTCGCGCTCGCTCTCTCTCTCTCTCTCCCAGTGTGCTCGCGCTCGCTCTCTCTCTCTCTCCAGTGTGCTCGCACTCTCTCTCTCTCGCTCCAGTGCGCTCGCACTCTCTCTCTCTCGCTCCAGTGCGCTCGCACTCTCTCTCTCTCTCGCTCCAGTGCGCTCGCACTCTCTCTCTCTCTCGCTCCAGTGCGCTCGCACTCTCTCTCTCTCGCTCCAGTGCGCTCGCACTCACTCGCTCGCTCCAGTGCGCTCGCACTCTCGTGTGCGCTCGCACTCTCTCTCTCTCGCACTCGCTCCAGTGGGCTCGCACTCTCTCTCTCTCGCTCCAGAGCGCTCGCACTCTCTCTCGCTCCGGTGCGCTCGCACTCTCTCTCTCGCTCCAGTGCGCACTCACTCTCTCTCTCCAGTGTGCTCGCGCTCGCTCTCTCTCTCCCAGTGTGCTCGCGCTCGCTCTCTCTCTCTCTCCAGTGTGCTCGCACTCTCTCTCTCTCGCTCCAGTGCGCTCGCACTCTCTCTCTCTCGCTCCAGTGCGCTCGCACTCTCTCTCTCTCTCGCTCCAGTGCGCTCGCACTCTCTCTCTCTCTCGCTCCAGTGCGCTCGCACTCTCTCTCTCTCGCTCCAGTGCGCTCGCACTCTCTCTCTCGCTCCAGTGCGCTCGCACTCTCTCTCTCTCTCTCGCTCCAGTGCGCTCGCACTCTCTCTCTCTCTCGCTCCAGTGCGCTCGCACTCTCTCTCTCTCGCTCCAGTGCGCTCGCACTCTCTCTCTCTCGCTCCAGTGCGCTCGCACTCTCTCTCTCTCTCGCTCCAGTGCGCTCGCACTCTCTCTCTCTCTCGCTCCAGTGCGCTCGCACTCTCACTCGCTCGCTCCAGTGCGCTCGCACTCTCGTGTGCGCTCGCACTCTCTCTCTCTCGCACTCGCTCCAGTGGGCTCGCACTCTCTCTCTCTCGCTCCAGAGCGCTCGCACTCTCTCTCGCTCCGGTGCGCTCGCACTCTCTCTCTCGCTCCAGTGCGCACTCACTCTCTCTCTCCAGTGTGCTCGCGCTCGCTCTCTCTCTCTCTCTCCCAGTGTGCTCGCGCTCGCTCTCTCTCTCTCTCCAGTGTGCTCGCACTCTCTCTCTCTCGCTCCAGTGCGCTCGCACTCTCTCTCTCTCGCTCCAGTGCGCTCGCACTCTCTCTCTCTCTCGCTCCAGTGCGCTCGCACTCTCTCTCTCTCTCGCTCCAGTGCGCTCGCACTCTCTCTCTCTCGCTCCAGTGCGCTCGCACTCTCTCTCTCGCTCCAGTGCGCTCGCACTCTCTCTCTCTCTCTCGCTCCAGTGCGCTCGCACTCTCTCTCTCTCTCGCTCCAGTGCGCTCGCACTCTCTCTCTCTCGCTCCAGTGCGCTCGCACTCTCTCTCTCGCTCCAGTGCGCTCGCACTCTCTCTCTCTCTCTCGCTCCAGTGCGCTCACACTCTCTCTCTCCCTCCAGTGCGCTCGCACACTTTCTCTCTCGCTCCAGTGCGCACTCACTCTCTCTCTCCAGTGTGCTCGTGCTCGCTCACTCTCTCTCTCCAGTGTGCTCGTGCTCGCTCTCTCTCTCTCTCTCTCGCTCCAGTGCGCTCGCTCTCTCTCTCTCTCGCTCCAGTGCGCTCGCACTCTCTCTCTCTCGCTCCAGTGCGCTCGCACTCTCTCTCTCTCGCTCCAGTGCGCTCGCACTCTCTCTCTCTCGCTCCAGTGCGCTCGCACTCTCTCTCTCTCGCTCCAGTGCGCTCGCACTCTCTCTCTCTCGCTCCAGTGCGCTCGCACTCTCTCTCTCTCGCTCCAGTGCGCTCGCACTCTCTCTCTCTCGCTCCAGTGCGCTCGCACTCTCTCTCTCTCGCTCCAGTGCGCTCGCACTCTCTCTCTCTCGCTCCAGTGCGCTCGCACTCTCTCTCTCTCGCTCCAGTGCGCTCGCACTCTCTCTCTCGCTCCAGTGCGCTCGCACTCTCTCGCTCGCTCCAGTGCGCTCGCACTCTCTCTCTCGCTCGCTCCAGTGCGCTCGCACTCTCTCTCGCACGCTCCAGTGCGCTCGCACTCTCTCTCGCACGCTCCAGTGCGCTCGCACTCTCTCTCGCACGCTCCAGTGCGCTCGCACTCTCTCTCTCGCACACTCCAGTGCGCTCGCACTCTCTCTCGCACGCTCCAGTGCGCTCGCACGCTCTCTCGCACGCTCCAGTGCGCTCGCACGCTCTCTCGCACGCTCCAGTGCGCTCGCACGCTCTCTCGCACGCTCCAGTGCGCTCGCACGCTCTCTCGCACGCTCCAGTGCGCTCGCACGCTCTCTCGCACTCGCTCCAGTGCGCTCGCACGCTCTCTCGCACTCGCTCCAGTGCGCACGCACTCTCTCTCTCGCACTCGCTCCAGTGCGCTCGCACTCTCTCTCTCGCTCCAGTGCGCTCGCACTCTCTCTCGCACTCGCTCCAGTGCACTCGCACTCTCTCTCGCACTCGCTCCAGTGCGCTCGCACTCTCTCTCTCTCGCTCCAGTGCGCTCGCACTCTCTCTCTCTCTCGCTCCAGTGCGCTCGCACTCTCTCTCTCTCTCGCTCCAGTGCGCTCGCACTCTCTCTCTCGCTCCAGTGCACTCGCACTCTCTCTCTCGCTCCAGTGCGTTTGCACTCTCTCTCTCTCCAGAGTGCTCGCACTCTCTCTCTCTCGCTCCAGTGCGCTCGCATTCTCTCTCTCGCTCCAGTGCGTTTGCACTCTCTCTCTCGCTCCAGTGCGCTCTCACTCTCTCTCGCACTCGCTCCAGTGCGCTCGCACTCTCTCTCTCTCGCTCCAGTGCGCTCGCACTCTCTCTCTCTCGCTCCAGTGCGCTCGCACTCTCTCTCTCGCTAGTGCGCTCGCACTCACTCGCTCGCTCCAGTGCGCTCGCACTCTCGTGTGCGCTCGCACTCTCTCTCTCTCGCACTCGCTCCAGTGGGCTCGCACTCTCTCTCTCTCTCGCTCCGGTGCGCTCGCACTCTCTCTCTCGCACGCTCCAGTGCGCTCGCACTCTCTCTCTCGCACGCTCCAGTGCGCTCGCACTCTCTCTCTCGCACGCTCCAGTGCGCTCGCACTCTCTCTCTCGCACGCTCCAGTGCGCTCGCACTCTCTCTCTCGCACGCTCTCTCTCGCACGCTCTCTCTCGCACGCTCCAGTGCGCTCGCACTCTCTCTCTCGCACGCTCCAGTGCGCTCGCACTCTCTCTCTCGCACGCTCCAGTGCGCTCGCACTCTCTCTCGCACGCTCCAGTGCGCTCGCACTCTCTCTCGCACGCTCCAGTGCGCTCGCACTCTCGTGTGCGCTCGCACTCTCTCTCTCTCGCACTCGCTCCAGTGGGCTCGCACTCTCTCTCTCGCTCCAGAGCGCTCGCACTCTCTCTCGCTCCGGTGCGCTCGCACTCTCTCTCTCTCTCGCTCCAGTGCGCTCGCACTCTCTCTCTCTCGCTCCAGTGCGCTCGCACTCTCTCTCTCGCTCCAGTGCGCACTCACTCTCTCTCTCCAGTGTGCTCGCGCTCGCTCTCTCTCTCTCTCTCCCACTGTGCTCGCGCTCGCTCTCTCTCTCTCTCCAGTGTGCTCGCACTCTCTCTCTCTCTCGCTCCAGTGCGCTCACACTCTCTCTCTCACGCTCCAGTGCGCTCGCACTCTCTCTCTCTCTCGCTCCAGTGCGCTCGCACTCTCTCTCTCTCTCGCTCCAGTGCGCTCGCACTCTCTCTCTCGCTCCAGTGCACTCGCACTCTCTCTCTCGCTCCAGTGCGTTTGCACTCTCTCTCTCTCCAGAGTGCTCGCACTCTCTCTCTCTCGCTCCAGTGCGCTCGCATTCTCTCTCTCGCTCCAGTGCGTTTGCACTCTCTCTCTCGCTCCAGTGCGCTCTCACTCTCTCTCGCACTCGCTCCAGTGCGCTCGCACTCTCTCTCTCTCGCTCCAGTGCGCTCGCACTCTCTCTCTCTCGCTCCAGTGCGCTCGCACTCTCTCTCTCGCTAGTGCGCTCGCACTCACTCGCTCGCTCCAGTGCGCTCGCACTCTCGTGTGCGCTCGCACTCTCTCTCTCTCGCACTCGCTCCAGTGGGCTCGCACTCTCTCTCTCTCTCGCTCCAGAGCGCTCGCACTCTCTCTCGCTCCGGTGCGCTCGCACTCTCTCTCTCGCACGCTCCAGTGCGCTCGCACTCTCTCTCTCGCACGCTCCAGTGCGCTCGCACTCTCTCTCTCGCACGCTCCAGTGCGCTCGCACTCTCTCTCTCGCACGCTCCAGTGCGCTCGCACTCTCTCTCTCGCACGCTCCAGTGCGCTCGCACTCTCTCTCTCGCACGCTCCAGTGCGCTCGCACTCTCTCTCTCGCACTCTCTCTCTCGCACGCTCTCTCTCGCACGCTCTCTCTCGCACGCTCCAGTGCGCTCGCACTCTCTCTCTCGCACGCTCCAGTGCGCTCGCACTCTCTCTCTCGCACGCTCCAGTGCGCTCGCACTCTCTCTCGCACGCTCCAGTGCGCTCGCACTCTCGTGTGCGCTCGCACTCTCTCTCTCTCGCACTCGCTCCAGTGGGCTCGCACTCTCTCTCTCGCTCCAGAGCGCTCGCACTCTCTCTCGCTCCGGTGCGCTCGCACTCTCTCTCTCTCTCGCTCCAGTGCGCTCGCACTCTCTCTCTCTCGCTCCAGTGCGCTCGCACTCTCTCTCTCGCTCCAGTGCGCACTCACTCTCTCTCTCCAGTGTGCTCGCGCTCGCTCTCTCTCTCTCTCTCCCACTGTGCTCGCGCTCGCTCTCTCTCTCTCTCCAGTGTGCTCGCACTCTCTCTCTCTCTCGCTCCAGTGCGCTCACACTCTCTCTCGCACGCTCCAGTGCGCTCGCACTCTCTCTCGCACGCTCCAGTGCGCTCGCACTCTCTCTCTCGCACGCTCCAGTGCGCTCGCACTCTCTCTCGCACGCTCCAGTGCGCTCGCACTCTCTCTCGCACTCGCTCCAGTGCGCTCGCACTCTCTCTCTCGCACTCGCTCCAGTGCGCTCGCACTCGCTCCAGTGCGCTCGCACTCTCTCTCTCGCTCGCTCCAGTGCGCTCGCACTCTCTCTCTCGCTCGCTCCAGTGCGCTCGCACTCTCTCTCTCTCGCTCCAGTGCGCTCGCACTCTCTCTCTCTCTCGCTCCAGTGCGCTCGCACTCTCTCTCTCGCTCCAGTGCGCTCTCACTCTCTCTCGCACTCGCTCCAGTGCGCTCGCACTCTCTCTCTCTCGCTCCAGTGCGCTCGCACTCTCTCTCTCGCTCCAGTGCGCTCGCACTCTCTCTCTCGCTCCAGTGCGCTCGCACTCTCTCGCTCCAGTGCGCTCGCACTCTCTCTCTCGCTAGTGCGCTCGCACTCTCTCGCTCGCTCCAGTGCGCTCGCACTCACTCGCTCGCTCCAGTGCGCTCGCACTCTCGTGTGCGCTCGCACTCTCTCTCTCTCGCACTCTCTCCAGTGGGCTCGCACTCTCTCTCTCTCTCGCTCCAGAGCGCTCGCAATCTCTCTCGCTCCAGTGCGCTCGCACTCTCTCTCGCTCCAGTGCGTTCGCACTCTCTCTCTCTCGCTCCAGTGCGCTCGCACTCTCTCTCTCTCGCTCCAGTGCGTTCGCACTCTCTCTCTCTCTCGCTCCAGTGCGTTCGCACTCTCTCTCTCGCCAGAGTGCTCGCACTCTCTCTCTCTCTCGCTCCAGTGCGTTCGCACTCTCTCTCTCGCCAGAGTGCTCGCACTCTCTCTCTCGCCAGAGTGCTCGCACTCTCTCTCTCTCGCTCCAGTGCGCTCGCACTCTCTCTCGCTAGTGCGCTCGCACTCTCTCGCTCGCTCCAGTGCGCTCGCACTCTCTCTCTCTCGCTCCAGTGCGCACTCACTCTCTCCAGTCTGCTCGCGCTCGCTCTCTCTCTCTCTCTCCCAGTGTGCTCGCGCTCGCTCTCTCTCTCTCTCCAGTGCGCTCGCACACACTTTCTCTCTCTCGCTCCAGTGCACTCTCACTCTCTCTCGCACTCGCTCCAGTGCGCTCGCGCTCGCTCTCTCTCTCTCTCCAGTGTGCTCGCGCTCGCTCACTCTTTCTCGCTCCAGTGCGCTCGCACTCTCTCGCTCGCTCCAGTGCGCTCGCACTCTCTCGCTCGCTCCAGTGCGCTCGCACTCTCTCGCTCGCTCGCTCCAGTGCGCTCGCACTCTCTCGCTCGCTCGCTCCAGTGCGCTCGCACTCTCTCTCTCGCTCCAGTGCGCTCGCACTCTCTCTCTCGCTCGCTCCAGTGCGCTCGCACTCTCTCTCTCGCTCCAGTGCGCTCGCACTCTCTCTCTCGCTCGCTCCAGTGCGCTCGCACTCTCTCTCTCGCACGCTCCAGTGCGCTCGCACTCTCTCTCTCGCTAGTGCGCTCGCACTCACTCGCTCGCTCCAGTGCGCTCGCACTCTCGTGTGCGCTCGCACTCTCTCTCTCTCGCACTCGCTCCAGTGGGCTCGCACTCTCTCTCTCTCGCTCCAGAGCGCTCGCACTCTCTCTCGCTCCGGTGCGCTCGCACTCTCTCTCTCGCTCCAGTGCGCACTCACTCTCTCTCTCCAGTGTGCTCGCGCTCGCTCTCTCTCTCTCTCTCCCAGTGTGCTCGCGCTCGCTCTCTCTCTCTCTCTCCAGTGTGCTCGCACTCTCTCTCTCTCGCTCCAGTGCGCTCGCACTCTCTCTCTCTCGCTCCAGTGCGCTCGCACTCTCTCTCTCTCTCGCTCCAGTGCGCTCGCACTCTCTCTCTCTCTCGCTCCAGTGCGCTCGCACTCTCTCTCTCTCTCGCTCCAGTGCGCTCGCACTCTCTCTCTCTCGCTCCAGTGCGCTCGCACTCTCTCTCTCTCGCTCCAGTGCGCTCGCACACTCTCTCTCTCGCTCCAGTGCGCTCGCACTCTCTCTCTCTCGCTCCAGTGCGCTCGCACTCTCTCTCTCTCTCGCTCCAGTGCGCTCGCACTCTCTCTCTCTCTCGCTCCAGTGCGCTCGCACTCTCTCTCTCGCTCCAGTGCGCACTCACTCTCTCTCTCCAGTGCGCTCGCACTCTCTCTCTCTCGCTCCAGTGCGCTCGCACTCTCTCTCTCTCTCGCTCCAGTGCGCTCGCACTCTCTCTCTCTCTCGCTCCAGTGCGTTCGCACTCTCTCTCTCTCTCGCTCCAGTGCGCTCGCACTCTCTCTCTCTCTCGCTCCAGTGCGCTCGCACTCTCTCTCTCTCGTTCCAGTGCGCTCGCACTCTCTCTCTCTCGCTCCAGTGCGCTCGCACTCACTCGCTCGCTCCAGTGCGCTCGCACTCTCGTGTGCGCTCGCACTCTCTCTCTCTCTCTCTCGCTCCAGAGCGCTCGCACTCTCTCTCGCTCCGGTGCGCTCGCACTCTCTCTCTCGCTCCAGTGCGCACTCACTCTCTCTCTCCAGTGTGCTCGCGCTCGCTCTCTCTCTCTCTCTCCCAGTGTGCTCGCGCTCGCTCTCTCTCTCTCTCCAGTGTGCTCGCACTCTCTCTCTCTCGCTCCAGTGCGCTCGCACTCTCTCTCTCTCGCTCCAGTGCGCTCGCACTCTCTCTCTCTCTCGCTCCAGTGCGCTCGCACTCTCTCTCTCTCTCGCTCCAGTGCGCTCGCACTCTCTCTCTCTCGCTCCAGTGCGCTCGCACTCTCTCTCTCTCGCTCCAGTGCGCTCGCTCTCTCTCTCTCGCTCCAGTGCGCTCGCACTCTCTCTCTCTCGCTCCAGTGCGCTCGCACTCTCTCTCTCTCGCTCCAGTGCGCTCGCACTCTCTCTCTCTCGCTCCAGTGCGCTCGCACTCTCTCTCTCTCTCGCTCCAGTGCGCTCGCACTCTCTCTCTCTCTCGCTCCAGTGCGCTCGCACTCTCTCTCTCTCTCGCTCCAGTGCGCTCGCACTCTCTCTCTCTCGCTCCAGTGCGCTCGCACTCTCTCTCTCTCTCGTTCCAGTGCGCTCGCACTCTCTCTCTCTCGCTCCAGTGCGCTCGCACTCTCTCTCTCGCTCCAGTGCGCACTCACTCTCTCTCTCCAGTGCGCTCGCACTCTCTCTCTCTCGCTCCAGTGCGCTCGCACTCTCTCTCTCTCTCGCTCCAGTGCGCTCGCACTCTCTCTCTCTCGCTCCAGTGCGCTCGCACTCTCTCTCTCTCTCGCTCCAGTGCGCTCGCACTCTCTCTCTCTCTCGCTCCAGTGCGCTCGCACTCTCTCTCTCTCTCGCTCCAGTGCGCTCGCACTCTCTCTCTCTCTCGCTCCAGTGCGCTCGCACTCTCTCTCTCTCGCTCCAGTGCGCTCGCACTCTCTCTCTCTCGTTCCAGTGCGCTCGCACTCTCTCTCTCTCGCTCCAGTGCGCTCGCACTCTCTCTCTCGCTCCAGTGCGCACTCACTCTCTCTCTCCAGTGCGCTCGCACTCTCTCTCTCTCGCTCCAGTGCGCTCGCACTCTCTCTCTCTCTCGCTCCAGTGCGCTCGCACTCTCTCTCTCTCGCTCCAGTGCGCTCGCACTCTCTCTCTCTCTCGCTCCAGTGCGCTCGCACTCTCTCTCTCTCGCTCCAGTGCGCTCGCACTCTCTCTCTCTCGCTCCAGTGCGCTCGCACTCTCTCTCTCTCGCTCCAGTGCGCTCGCGCTCACTCTCTCTCTCTCCAGTGTGCTCGCGCTCGCTCTCTTTCTCGCTCCAGTGCGCTCGCACTCTCTCTCTCGCTCCAGTGCGCTCGCACTCTCTCGCTCGCTCCAGTGCGCTCGCACTCTCTCTCTCGCTCGCTCCAGTGCGCTCGCACTCTCTCTCTCGCTCGCTCCAGTGCGCTCGCACTCTCTCTCTCGCTCGCTCCAGTGCGCTCGCACTCTCTCTCTCGCTCGCTCCAGTGCGCTCGCACTCTCTCTCTCGCTCGCTCCAGTGCGCTCGCTCTCTCTCTCTCGCACGCTCCAGTGCGCTCGCACTCTCTCTCGCACGCTCCAGTGCGCACGCACTCTCTCTCGCACGCTCCAGTGCGTTCGCACTCTCTCTCTCTCGCTCCAGTGCGCTCGCACTCTCTCCCTCTCGCTCCAGTGCGCTCGCACTCTCTCCCTCTCGCTCCAGTGCGCTCGCACTCTCTCCCTCTCGCTCCAGTGCGCTCGCACTCTCTCCCTCTCTCGCTCTAGTGCGCTCGCACTCTCTCTCTCGCTCCAGTGCGCTCGCACTCTCTCCCTCTCGCTCCAGTGCGCTCGCACTCTCTCCCTCTCTCGCTCTAGTGCGCTCGCACTCTCTCTCTCGCTCCAGTGCGCTCGCACTCTCTCTCTCGCTCCAGTGCGCTCGCACTCTCTCTCTCTCGCCAGAGTGCTCGCACTCTCTCTCTCTCGCCAGAGTGCTCGCACTCTCTCTCTCTCGCTCCGGTGCGCTCGCACTCTCTCTCTCGCTCCAGTGCGCTCCCACTCTCTCTCTCTCGCTCCAGTGCGCTCGCACTCTCTCTCTCTCTCGCCAGAGTGCTCGCACTCTCTCTCTCTCGCTCCGGTGCGCTCGCTCTCTCTCTCGCTCCAGTGCGCTCGCACTCTCTCTCTCACTCGCTCCAGTGCGCTCGCACTCTCTCTCTCGCTAGTGCGCTCGCACTCTCTCCCTCTCTCGCTCCAGTGCGCTCGCACTCTCTCCCTCTCTCGCTCCAGTGCGCTCGCACTCTCTCGCTCCAGTGCGCTCGCACTCTCTCCCTCTCTCGCTCCAGTGCGCTCGCACTCTCTCTCTCTCGCTCCAGTGCGCTCGCACTCGCTCCAGTGCGCTCGCACGCTCTCCCTCTCTCGCTCCAGTGCGCTCGCACGCTCTCCCTCTCTCGCTCCAGTGCGCTCGCACTCTCTCCCTCTCTCGCTCCAGTGCGCTCGCACTCTCTCCCTCTCTCGCTCCAGTGCGCTCGCACTCTCTCCCTCTCTCGCTCTCTCTCCCTCTCTCGCTCCAGTGCGCTCGCACTCTCTCCCTCTCTCGCTCCAGTGCGCTCGCACTCTCTCCCTCTCTCGCTCCAGTGCGCTCGCACTCTCTCCCTCTCTCGCTCCAGTGCGCTCGCACTCTCTCCCTCTCTCGCTCCAGTGCGCTCGCACTCTCTCCCTCTCTCGCTCCAGTGCGCTCGCACTCTCTCCCTCTCTCGCTCCAGTGCGCTCGCACTCTCTCTCTCTCTCGCTCCAGTGCGCTCGCACACTCTCTCTCTCTCGCTCCAGTGCGCTCGCACTCTCTCTCTCTCGCTCCAGTGCGCTCGCACTCTCTCTCTCGCTCCAGTGCGCTCGCACTCTCTCTCTCGCTCCAGTGCGCTCGCACTCTCTCCCTCGCTCCAGTGCGCTCGCACTCTCTCCCTCTCTCGCTCCAGTGCGCTCGCACTCTCTCCCTCTCTCGCTCCAGTGCGCTCGCACTCTCTCTCTCGCCAGAGTGCTCGCACTCTCTCTCTCGCCAGAGTGCTCGCACTCTCTCTCTCTCGCTCCAGTGCGCTCGCACTCTCTCTCGCTAGTGCGCTCGCACTCTCTCGCTCGCTCCAGTGCGCTCGCACTCTCTCTCTCTCGCTCCAGTGCGCACTCACTCTCTCCAGTCTGCTCGCGCTCGCTCTCTCTCTCTCTCTCCCAGTGTGCTCGCGCTCGCTCTCTCTCTCTCTCCAGTGCGCTCGCACACACTTTCTCTCTCTCGCTCCAGTGCACTCTCACTCTCTCTCGCACTCGCTCCAGTGCGCTCGCGCTCGCTCTCTCTCTCTCTCCAGTGTGCTCGCGCTCGCTCACTCTTTCTCGCTCCAGTGCGCTCGCACTCTCTCGCTCGCTCCAGTGCGCTCGCACTCTCTCGCTCGCTCCAGTGCGCTCGCACTCTCTCGCTCGCTCGCTCCAGTGCGCTCGCACTCTCTCGCTCGCTCGCTCCAGTGCGCTCGCACTCTCTCTCTCGCTCCAGTGCGCTCGCACTCTCTCTCTCGCTCGCTCCAGTGCGCTCGCACTCTCTCTCTCGCTCCAGTGCGCTCGCACTCTCTCTCTCGCTCGCTCCAGTGCGCTCGCACTCTCTCTCTCGCACGCTCCAGTGCGCTCGCACTCTCTCTCTCGCTAGTGCGCTCGCACTCACTCGCTCGCTCCAGTGCGCTCGCACTCTCGTGTGCGCTCGCACTCTCTCTCTCTCGCACTCGCTCCAGTGGGCTCGCACTCTCTCTCTCTCGCTCCAGAGCGCTCGCACTCTCTCTCGCTCCGGTGCGCTCGCACTCTCTCTCTCGCTCCAGTGCGCACTCACTCTCTCTCTCCAGTGTGCTCGCGCTCGCTCTCTCTCTCTCTCTCCCAGTGTGCTCGCGCTCGCTCGCTCTCTCTCTCTCCAGTGTGCTCGCACTCTCTCTCTCTCGCTCCAGTGCGCTCGCACTCTCTCTCTCTCGCTCCAGTGCGCTCGCACTCTCTCTCTCTCTCGCTCCAGTGCGCTCGCACTCTCTCTCTCTCTCGCTCCAGTGCGCTCGCACTCTCTCTCTCTCTCGCTCCAGTGCGCTCGCACTCTCTCTCTCTCGCTCCAGTGCGCTCGCACTCTCTCTCTCTCGCTCCAGTGCGCTCGCACACTCTCTCTCTCGCTCCAGTGCGCTCGCACTCTCTCTCTCTCGCTCCAGTGCGCTCGCACTCTCTCTCTCTCTCGCTCCAGTGCGCTCGCACTCTCTCTCTCTCTCGCTCCAGTGCGCTCGCACTCTCTCTCTCTCTCGCTCCAGTGCGCTCGCACTCTCTCTCTCTCGCTCCAGTGCGCTCGCACTCTCTCTCTCTCTCGTTCCAGTGCGCTCGCACTCTCTCTCTCTCGCTCCAGTGCGCTCGCACTCTCTCTCTCGCTCCAGTGCGCACTCACTCTCTCTCTCCAGTGCGCTCGCACTCTCTCTCTCTCGCTCCAGTGCGCTCGCACTCTCTCTCTCTCTCGCTCCAGTGCGCTCGCACTCTCTCTCTCTCTCGCTCCAGTGCGTTCGCACTCTCTCTCTCTCTCGCTCCAGTGCGCTCGCACTCTCTCTCTCTCTCGCTCCAGTGCGCTCGCACTCTCTCTCTCTCGTTCCAGTGCGCTCGCACTCTCTCTCTCTCGCTCCAGTGCGCTCGCACTCACTCGCTCGCTCCAGTGCGCTCGCACTCTCGTGTGCGCTCGCACTCTCTCTCTCTCGCACTCGCTCCAGTGGGCTCGCACTCTCTCTCTCTCGCTCCAGAGCGCTCGCACTCTCTCTCGCTCCGGTGCGCTCGCACTCTCTCTCTCGCTCCAGTGCGCACTCACTCTCTCTCTCCAGTGTGCTCGCGCTCGCTCTCTCTCTCTCTCTCCCAGTGTGCTCGCGCTCGCTCTCTCTCTCTCTCCAGTGTGCTCGCACTCTCTCTCTCTCGCTCCAGTGCGCTCGCACTCTCTCTCTCTCGCTCCAGTGCGCTCGCACTCTCTCTCTCTCTCGCTCCAGTGCGCTCGCACTCTCTCTCTCTCTCGCTCCAGTGCGCTCGCACTCTCTCTCTCTCGCTCCAGTGCGCTCGCACTCTCTCTCTCTCGCTCCAGTGCGCTCGCTCTCTCTCTCTCGCTCCAGTGCGCTCGCACTCTCTCTCTCTCGCTCCAGTGCGCTCGCACTCTCTCTCTCTCGCTCCAGTGCGCTCGCACTCTCTCTCTCTCGCTCCAGTGCGCTCGCACTCTCTCTCTCTCTCGCTCCAGTGCGCTCGCACTCTCTCTCTCTCTCGCTCCAGTGCGCTCGCACTCTCTCTCTCTCTCGCTCCAGTGCGCTCGCACTCTCTCTCTCTCGCTCCAGTGCGCTCGCACTCTCTCTCTCTCTCGTTCCAGTGCGCTCGCACTCTCTCTCTCTCGCTCCAGTGCGCTCGCACTCTCTCTCTCGCTCCAGTGCGCACTCACTCTCTCTCTCCAGTGCGCTCGCACTCTCTCTCTCTCGCTCCAGTGCGCTCGCACTCTCTCTCTCTCTCGCTCCAGTGCGCTCGCACTCTCTCTCTCTCGCTCCAGTGCGCTCGCACTCTCTCTCTCTCTCGCTCCAGTGCGCTCGCACTCTCTCTCTCTCTCGCTCCAGTGCGCTCGCACTCTCTCTCTCTCTCGCTCCAGTGCGCTCGCACTCTCTCTCTCTCTCGCTCCAGTGCGCTCGCACTCTCTCTCTCTCGCTCCAGTGCGCTCGCACTCTCTCTCTCTCGTTCCAGTGCGCTCGCACTCTCTCTCTCTCGCTCCAGTGCGCTCGCACTCTCTCTCTCGCTCCAGTGCGCACTCACTCTCTCTCTCCAGTGCGCTCGCACTCTCTCTCTCTCGCTCCAGTGCGCTCGCACTCTCTCTCTCTCTCGCTCCAGTGCGCTCGCACTCTCTCTCTCTCGCTCCAGTGCGCTCGCACTCTCTCTCTCTCTCGCTCCAGTGCGCTCGCACTCTCTCTCTCTCGCTCCAGTGCGCTCGCACTCTCTCTCTCTCGCTCCAGTGCGCTCGCACTCTCTCTCTCTCGCTCCAGTGCGCTCGCGCTCACTCTCTCTCTCTCCAGTGTGCTCGCGCTCGCTCTCTTTCTCGCTCCAGTGCGCTCGCACTCTCTCTCTCGCTCCAGTGCGCTCGCACTCTCTCGCTCGCTCCAGTGCGCTCGCACTCTCTCTCTCGCTCGCTCCAGTGCGCTCGCACTCTCTCTCTCGCTCGCTCCAGTGCGCTCGCACTCTCTCTCTCGCTCGCTCCAGTGCGCTCGCACTCTCTCTCTCGCTCGCTCCAGTGCGCTCGCACTCTCTCTCTCGCTCGCTCCAGTGCGCTCGCTCTCTCTCTCTCGCACGCTCCAGTGCGCTCGCACTCTCTCTCGCACGCTCCAGTGCGCACGCACTCTCTCTCGCACGCTCCAGTGCGTTCGCACTCTCTCTCTCTCGCTCCAGTGCGCTCGCACTCTCTCCCTCTCGCTCCAGTGCGCTCGCACTCTCTCCCTCTCGCTCCAGTGCGCTCGCACTCTCTCCCTCTCGCTCCAGTGCGCTCGCACTCTCTCCCTCTCTCGCTCTAGTGCGCTCGCACTCTCTCTCTCGCTCCAGTGCGCTCGCACTCTCTCCCTCTCGCTCCAGTGCGCTCGCACTCTCTCCCTCTCTCGCTCTAGTGCGCTCGCACTCTCTCTCTCGCTCCAGTGCGCTCGCACTCTCTCTCTCGCTCCAGTGCGCTCGCACTCTCTCTCTCTCGCCAGAGTGCTCGCACTCTCTCTCTCTCGCCAGAGTGCTCGCACTCTCTCTCTCTCGCTCCGGTGCGCTCGCACTCTCTCTCTCGCTCCAGTGCGCTCCCACTCTCTCTCTCTCGCTCCAGTGCGCTCGCACTCTCTCTCTCTCTCGCCAGAGTGCTCGCACTCTCTCTCTCTCGCTCCGGTGCGCTCGCTCTCTCTCTCGCTCCAGTGCGCTCGCACTCTCTCTCTCACTCGCTCCAGTGCGCTCGCACTCTCTCTCTCGCTAGTGCGCTCGCACTCTCTCCCTCTCTCGCTCCAGTGCGCTCGCACTCTCTCCCTCTCTCGCTCCAGTGCGCTCGCACTCTCTCGCTCCAGTGCGCTCGCACTCTCTCCCTCTCTCGCTCCAGTGCGCTCGCACTCTCTCTCTCTCGCTCCAGTGCGCTCGCACTCGCTCCAGTGCGCTCGCACGCTCTCCCTCTCTCGCTCCAGTGCGCTCGCACGCTCTCCCTCTCTCGCTCCAGTGCGCTCGCACTCTCTCCCTCTCTCGCTCCAGTGCGCTCGCACTCTCTCCCTCTCTCGCTCCAGTGCGCTCGCACTCTCTCCCTCTCTCGCTCTCTCTCCCTCTCTCGCTCCAGTGCGCTCGCACTCTCTCCCTCTCTCGCTCCAGTGCGCTCGCACTCTCTCCCTCTCTCGCTCCAGTGCGCTCGCACTCTCTCCCTCTCTCGCTCCAGTGCGCTCGCACTCTCTCCCTCTCTCGCTCCAGTGCGCTCGCACTCTCTCCCTCTCTCGCTCCAGTGCGCTCGCACTCTCTCCCTCTCTCGCTCCAGTGCGCTCGCACTCTCTCTCTCTCTCGCTCCAGTGCGCTCGCACACTCTCTCTCTCTCGCTCCAGTGCGCTCGCACTCTCTCTCTCTCGCTCCAGTGCGCTCGCACTCTCTCTCTCGCTCCAGTGCGCTCGCACTCTCTCTCTCGCTCCAGTGCGCTCGCACTCTCTCCCTCGCTCCAGTGCGCTCGCACTCTCTCCCTCTCTCGCTCCAGTGCGCTCGCACTCTCTCCCTCTCTCGCTCCAGTGCGCTCGCACTCTCTCTCTCTCGCACGCTCTCCCTCTCTCGCTCCAGTGCGCTCGCACTCTCTCCCTCTCTCGCTCCAGTGCGCTCGCACTCTCTCCCTCTCTCGCTCCAGTGCGCTCGCACTCTCTCCCTCTCTCGCTCCAGTGCGCTCGCACTCTCTCCCTCTCTCGCTCCAGTGCGCTCGCACTCTCTCCCTCTCTCGCTCCAGTGCGCTCGCACTCTCTCCCTCTCTCGCTCCAGTGCGCTCGCACTCTCTCCCTCTCTCGCTCCAGTGCGCTCGCACTCTCTCCCTCTCTCGCTCCAGTGCGCTCGCACTCTCTCCCTCTCTCGCTCCAGTGCGCTCGCACTCTCTCCCTCTCTCGCTCCAGTGCGCTCGCACTCTCTCTCTCTCTCGCTCCAGTGCGCTCGCACTCTCTCTCTCTCTCGCTCCAGTGCGCTCGCACTCTCTCTCTCTCGCTCCAGTGCGCTCGCACTCTCTCTCTCGCTTCAGTGCGCTCGCACTCTCTCTCTCTCGCTCCAGTGTGCTCGCACTCTCGTGTGCGCTCGCACTCTCTCTCTCGCACTCGCTCCAGTGGGCTCGCACCCTCTCGCTCCAGTTGCGCTCGCACTCTCTCTCTCCGGTGCGCTCGCACTCTCTCTCTCGCTCCAGTGCGCTCGCACTCTCTCCCTCTCGCTCCAGTGCGCTCGCACTCTCTCCCTCTCTCGCTCTAGTGCGCTCGCACTCTCTCTCTCGCTCCAGTGCGCTCGCACTCTCTCTCTCGCTCCAGTGCGCTCGCACTCTCTCTCTCTCGCTCCAGTGCGCTTGCACTCTCTCCCTCTCTCGCTCCAGTGCGCTCGCACTCTCTCTCTCTCTCGCTCCAGTGCGCTCGCACTCTCTCCCTCTCTCGCTCCAGTGCGCTTGCACTCTCTCCCTCTCTCGCTCCAGTGCGCTTGCACTCTCTCTCTCTCGCTCCAGTGCGCTCGCACTCTCTCTCGCTCCAGTGCGCTCGCACTCTCTCTCTCTCTCGCGCACTCGCACTCTCTCGCACTCGCTCCAGTGCGCTCGCACTCTCTCTCTCTCTCGCTCCAGTGCGCTCGCACTCTCTCTCTCTCTCTCGCTCCAGTGCGCTCGCACTCTCTCTCTCTCTCGCTCCAGTGCGCTCGCACTCTCGTGTGCGCTCGCACTCTCTCTCTCGCACTCGCTCCAGTTGCGCTCGCACTCTATCTCACCGGTGCGCTCGCACTCTCTCCCTCTCTCGCTCCAGTGCGCTCGCACTCTCTCTCTCTCGCTCGCTCCAGTGCGCTCGCACTCTCTCTCGCTCGCTCCAGTGCGCTCGCACTCTCTCTCGCTCGCACTCTCTCTCGCTCCAGTGCGCTCGCACTCTCTCTCGCTCGCTCCAGTGCGCTCGCACACTCTCTCGCTCGCTCCAGTGCTCGCTCTCTCTCTCTCTCGCTCCAGTGCGCTCGCACTCTCTCTCTCTCGCTCCAGTGCGCTCGTACTCTCTCTCTCGCTCGCTCCAGTGCGCTCGCACTCTCTCTCGCTCGCTCCAGTGCGCTCGCACTCTCTCTCGCTCGCTCCAGTGCTCTCGCACTCTCTCTCGCTCGCTCGCTCCAGTGCTCTCGCACTCTCTCTCGCTCGCTCGCTCCAGTGCTCTCGCACTCTCTCTCTCTCTCTCGCTCCAGTGCGCTCGCACTCTCTCTCTCGCTCCAGTGCGCTCGCACACTCTCTCTCTCGCTCCAGTGCGCTCGCACTCTCTCTCTCTCGCTCCAGTGCGCTCGCACTCTCTCTCTCTCGCTCCAGTGCGCTCGCACTCTCTCTCTCTCGCTCCAGTGCGCTCGCACTCTCTCTCTCTCGCTCCAGTGCGCTCGCACTCTCTCTCTCTCGCTCGCTCCAGTGCGCTCGCACTCTCTCTCTCTCTCTCGCTCCAGTGCGCTCGCACTCTCTCTCTCTCGCTCCAGTGCGCTCGCACTCTCTCTCTCTCGCTCCAGTGCGCTCGCACTCTCTCTCTCTCGCTCCAGTGCGCTCGCACTCTCTCTCTCTCGCTCCAGTGCGCTCGCACTCTCTCTCTCTCGCTCCAGTGCGCTCGCACTCTCTCGCTCCAGTGCGCTCGCACTCTCTCCCTCTCTCGCTCCAGTGCGCTCGCACTCTCTCCCTCTCTCGCTCCAGTGCGCTCGCACTCTCTCGCTCCAGTGCGCTTGCACTCTCTCCCTCTCTCGCTCCAGTGCGCTCGCACTCTCTCTCTCTCGCTCCAGTGCGCTCGCACTCGCTCCAGTGCGCTCGCACGCTCTCCCTCTCTCGCTCCAGTGCGCTCGCACGCTCTCCCTCTCTCGCTCCAGTGCGCTCGCACTCTCTCCCTCTCTCGCTCCAGTGCGCTCGCACTCTCTCGCTCCAGTGCGCTCGCACTCTCTCCCTCTCTCGCTCCAGTGCGCTCGCACTCTCTCCCTCTCTCGCTCCAGTGCGCTCGCACTCTCTCCCTCTCTCGCTCCAGTGCGCTCGCACTCTCTCCCTCTCTCGCTCCAGTGCGCTCGCACTCTCTCCCTCTCTCGCTCCAGTGCGCTCGCACTCTCTCCCTCTCTCGCTCCAGTGCGCTCGCACTCTCTCTCTCTCTCGCTCCAGTGCGCTCGCACACTCTCTCTCTCTCGCTCCAGTGCGCTCGCACTCTCTCTCTCTCGCTCCAGTGCGCTCGCACTCTCTCTCTCGCTCCAGTGCGCTCGCACTCTCTCTCTCGCTCCAGTGCGCTCGCACTCTCTCCCTCGCTCCAGTGCGCTCGCACTCTCTCCCTCTCTCGCTCCAGTGCGCTCGCACTCTCTCCCTCTCTCGCTCCAGTGCGCTCGCACTCTCTCCCTCTCTCGCTCCAGTGCGCTCGCACTCTCTCCCTCTCTCGCTCCAGTGCGCTCGCACTCTCTCCCTCTCTCGCTCCAGTGCGCTCGCACTCTCTCTCTCTCTCGCTCCAGTGCGCTCGCACTCTCTCTCTCTCTCGCTCCAGTGCGCTCGCACTCTCTCTCTCTCTCGCTCCAGTGCGCTCGCACTCTCTCTCTCTCGCTCCAGTGCGCTCGCACTCTCTCTCTCGCTTCAGTGCGCTCGCACTCTCTCTCTCTCGCTCCAGTGCGCTCGCACTCTCTCTCTCTCGCTCCAGTGCGCTCGCACTCTCTCTCTCTCCGGTGCGCTCGCACTCTCTCTCTCGCTCCAGTGCGCTCGCACTCGCTCCAGTGCGCTCGCACTCTCTCTCTCTCGCTCCAATGCGCTCGCACTCTCTCTCTCTCGCTCCAGTGCGCTCGCACTCTCTCTCTCTCGCTCCAGTGCGCTCGCACTCTCTCTCTCTCGCTCCAGTGCGCTCGCACTCTCTCTCTCTCGCTCCAGTGCGCTCGCACTCGCTCCGGTGCGCTCGCACTCTCTCTCTCTCGCTCCAATGCGCTCGCACTCTCTCTCTCTCGCTCCAGTGCGCTCGCACTCTCTCTCTCTCGCTCCAGTGCGCTCGCACTCTCTCTCTCTCGCTCCAGTGCGCTCGCACTCTCTCTCTCTCGCTCCAGTGCGCTCGCACTCTCTCTCTCTCGCTCCAGTGCGCTCGCACTCTCTCTCTCTCGCTCCAGTGCGCTCGCACTCTCGTGTGCGCTCGCACTCTCTCCCTCTCTCGCTCCAGTGCGCTCGCACTCGCTCCAGTGCGCTCGCTCTCGCTCCAGTGCGCTCGCACTCTCTCTCTCTCTCTCGCGCACTCGCACTCGCTCCAGTGCACTCGCTCTCTCGCGCACTCGCACTCGCTCCAGTGCACTCGCACTCTCTCTCTCTCTCTCGCTCCAGTGCGCTCGCACTCTCCCTCTCTCGCTCCAGTGCGCTCGCACTCTCTCCCTCTCTCGCTCCAGTGCGCTCGCACTCTCTCCCTCTCTCGCTCCAGTGCGCTCGCACTCTCTCCCTCTCTCGCTCCAGTGCGCTCGCACTCTCTCCCTCTCTCGCTCCAGTGCGCTCGCACTCTCTCCCTCTCTCGCTCCAGTGCGCTCGCACTCTCTCCCTCTCTCGCTCCAGTGCGCTCGCACTCTCTCCCTCTCTCGCTCCAGTGCGCTCGCACTCTCTCCCTCTCTCGCTCCAGTGCGCTCGCACTCTCTCCCTCTCTCGCTCCAGTGCGCTCGCACTCTCTCCCTCTCTCGCTCCAGTGCGCTCGCACTCTCTCCCTCTCTCGCTCCAGTGCGCTCGCACTCTCTCCCTCTCTCGCTCCAGTGCGCTCGCACTCTCTCCCTCTCTCGCTCCAGTGCGCTCGCACTCTCTCCCTCTCTCGCTCCAGTGCGCTCGCACTCTCTCCCTCTCTCGCTCCAGTGCGCTCGCACTCTCTCCCTCTCTCGCTCCAGTGCGCTCGCACTCTCTCTCTCTCGCTCCAGTGCGCTCGCACTCTCTCTCTCTCTCGCTCCAGTGCGCTCGCACTCTCTCTCTCTCTCGCTCCAGTGCGCTCGCACTCTCTCTCTCTCTCGCTCCAGTGCGCTCGCACTCTCTCTCTCTCGCTCCAGTGCGCTCGCACTCTCTCTCGCTCCAGTGCGCTCGCACTCTCTCTCTCTCGCTCCAGTGCGCTCGCACTCTCTCTCTCGCTCCAGTGCGCTCGCACTCTCTCTCTCGCCAGAGTGCTCGCACTCTCTCTCTCGCCAGAGTGCTCGCACTCTCTCTCTCTCGCCAGAGTGCTCGCACTCTCTCTCTCTCGCTCCGGTGCGCTCGCACTCTCTCTCTCTCGCTCCAGTGCGCTCGCACTCTCTCTCTCGCTCCAGTGCGCTCGCACTCTCTCTCACGCTCCAGTGCGCTCGCACTCTCTCTCACGCTCCAGTGCGCTCGCACTCTCTCTCTCTCTCTCTCTCGCTCCAGTGCGCTCGCACTCTCTCTCTCGCTCGTGCGCTCGCACTCTCTCGCTCGCTCGTGCGCTCGCACTCTCTCCCTCTCTCGCTCCAGTGCGCTCGCACTCTCTCCCTCTCTCGCTCCAGTGCGCTCGCACTCTCTCCCTCTCTCGCTCCAGTGCGCTCGCACTCTCTCCCTCTCTCGCTCCAGTGCGCTCGCACTCTCTCGCTCCAGTGCGCTCGCACTCTCTCCCTCTCTCGCTCCAGTGCGCTCGCACTCTCTCCCTCTCTCGCTCCAGTGCGCTCGCACTCGCTCCAGTGCGCTCGCACGCTCGCACTCGCTCCAGTGCGCTCGCACTCTCTCTCTCTCTCTCGCGCACTCGCACTCTCTCTCTCGCACTCGCTCCAGTGCGCTCGCACTCTCTCTCTCGCTCCAGTGCGCTCGCACTCTCTCTCTCTCGCTCCAGTGCGCTCGCACTCTCTCTCTCTCGCTCCAGTGCGCTCGCACTCTCTCTCTCTCGCTCCAGTGCGCTCGCACTCTCTCTCACGCTCCAGTGCGCTCGCACTCTCTCTCTCTCTCTCGCTCCAGTGCGCTCGCACTCTCTCTCTCGCTCCAGTGCGCTCGCACTCTCTCTCTCGCTCGTGCGCTCGCACTCTCTCGCTCGCTCGTGCGCTCGCACTCTCTCCCTCCAGTGCGCTCGCACTCTCTCCCTCTCTCGCTCCAGTGCGCTCGCACTCTCTCCCTCTCTCGCTCCAGTGCGCTCGCACTCTCTCCCTCTCTCGCTCCAGTGCGCTCGCACTCTCTCCCTCTCTCGCTCCAGTGCGCTCGCACTCTCTCCCTCTCTCGCTCCAGTGCGCTCGCACTCGCTCCAGTGCGCTCGCACGCTCGCACTCGCTCCAGTGCGCTCGCACTCTCTCTCTCGCGCACTCGCACTCTCTCTCTCGCACTCGCTCCAGTGCGCTCGCACTCTCTCTCTCTCTCTCGCTCCAGTGCGCTCGCACTCTCTCTCTCTCTCGCTCCAGTGCGCTCGCACTCTCTCCCTCTCTCGCTCCAGTGCGCTCGCACTCTCTCCCTCTCTCGCTCCAGTGCGCTCGCACTCTCTCCCTCTCTCGCTCCAGTGCGCTCGCACTCTCTCCCTCTCTCGCTCCAGTGCGCTCGCACTCTCTCCCTCTCTCGCTCCAGTGCGCTCGCACTCTCTCCCTCTCTCGCTCCAGTGCGCTCGCGCTCGCACTCTCTCGCTCCAGTGCGCTCGCACTCTCTCGCTCCAGTGCGCTCGCACTCTCTCCCTCTCTCGCTCCAGTGCGCTCGCACTCTCTCCCTCTCTCGCTCCAGTGCGCTCGCACTCTCTCCCTCTCTCGCTCCAGTGCGCTCGCACTCTCTCCCTCTCTCGCTCCAGTGCGCTCGCACTCTCTCTCTCTCGCTCCAGTGCGCTCGCACTCTCTCGCTCCAGTGCGCTCGCACTCTCTCGCTCCAGTGCGCTCGCACTCTCTCGCTCCAGTGCGCTCGCACTCTCTCTCTCTCTCGCTCCAGTGCGCTCGCACTCTCTCTCTCTCGCTCCAGTGCGCTCGCATTCTCTCTCTCGCTCCAGTGCGCTCGCACTCTCGTGTGCGCTCGCACTCTCTCTCTCGCACTCGCTCCAGTGGGCTCGCACCCTCTCGCTCCAGTTGCGCTCGCACTCTCTCTCTCTCCGGTGCGCTCGCACTCTCTCTCTCTCGCTCCAGTGCGCTCGCACTCTCTCTCTCTCGCTCCAGTGCGCTCGCACTCTCTCGCTCCAGTGCGCTCGCGCTCTCTCTCGCTCCAGTGCGCTCGCACTCTCTCTCTCTCGCTCCAGTGCGCTCGCACTCTCTCTCTCTCTCGCTCCAGTGCGCTCGCACTCTCTCCCTCTCGCTCCAGTGCGCTCGCACTCTCTCCCTCTCGCTCCAGTGCGCTCGCACTCTCTCCCTCTCTCGCTCCAGTGCGCTCGCACTCTCTCCCTCTCTCGCTCCAGTGCGCTCGCACTCTCTCTCTCTCTCGCTCCAGTGCGCTCGCACTCTCTCCCTCTCTCGCTCCAGTGCACTCGCACTCTCTCTCGCTCCAGTGCGCTCGCACTCTCTCTCTCTCTCGCTCCAGTGCGCTCGCACTCTCTCTCTCGCTCCAGTGCGCTCGCACTCTCTCCCTCTCTCGCTCCAGTGCGCTCGCACTCTCTCCCTCTCTCGCTCCAGTGCGCTCGCACTCTCTCCCTCTCTCGCTCCAGTGCGCTCGCACTCTCTCCCTCTCTCGCTCCAGTGCGCTCGCACTCTCTCCCTCTCTCGCTCCAGTGCGCTCGCACTCTCTCCCTCTCTCGCTCCAGTGCGCTCGCACTCTCTCTCTCTCTCGCTCCAGTGCGCTCGCACTCTCTCCCTCTCTCGCTCCAGTGCACTCGCACTCTCTCTCTCGCTCCAGTGCGCTCGCACTCTCTCTCTCTCTCGCTCCAGTGCGCTCGCACTCTCTCTCTCTCTCGCTCCAGTGCGCTCGCACTCTCTCTCTCTCGCTCCAGTGCGCTCGCACTCTCTCTCTCTCGCTCCAGTGCGCTCGCACTCTCTCTCTCGCTCCAGTGCGCTCGCACTCTCTCTCTCTCGCTCCAGTGCGCTCGCACTCTCTCTCTCTCGCTCCAGTGCGCTCGCACTCTCTCTCTCGCTCCAGTGCGCTCGCACTCTCTCTCTCGCTCCAGTGCGCTCGCACTCTCTCTCTCTCGCTCCAGTGCGCTCGCACTCTCGTGTGCGCTCGCACTCTCTCTCTCGCACTCGCTCCAGTGGGCTCGCACCCTCTCGCTCCAGTTGCGCTCGCACTCTCTCTCTCCGGTGCGCTCGCACTCTCTCTCTCGCTCCAGTGCGCTCGCACTCTCTCTCTCTCGCTCCAGTGCGCTCGCACTCTCTCCCTCTCGCTCCAGTGCGCTCGCACTCTCTCCCTCTCGCTCCAGTGCGCTCGCACTCTCTCCCTCTCGCTCCAGTGCGCTCGCACTCTCTCCCTCTCTCTCCAGTGCGCTCGCACTCTCTCCCTCTCTCTCCAGTGCGCTCGCACTCTCTCCCTCTCGCTCCAGTGCGCTCGCACTCTCTCCCTCTCGCTCCAGTGCGCTCGCACTCTCTCCCTCTCTCTCCAGTGCGCTCGCACTCTCTCCCTCTCTCTCCAGTGCGCTCGCACTCTCTCCCTCTCTCGCTCTAGTGCGCTCGCACTCTCTCTCTCGCTCCAGTGCGCTCGCACTCTCTCTCTCTCTCGCTCCAGTGCGCTCGCACTCTCTCTCTCTCGCTCCAGTGCGCACTCACTCTCTCTCTCCAGTGCGCTCGCACTCTCTCTCTCTCGCTCCAGTGCGCTCGCACTCTCTCTCTCTCGCGCTCCAGTGCGCTCGCACTCTCTCTCTCTCTCGCTCCAGTGCGCTCGCACTCTCTCTCTCTCTCGCTCCAGTGCGCTCGCACTCTCTCTCTCTCTCGCTCCAGTGCGCTCGCACTCTCTCTCTCTCTCGCTCCAGTGCGCTCGCACTCTCTCTCTCTCGTTCCAGTGCGCTCGCACTCTCTCTCTCTCGCTCCAGTGCGCTCGCACTCACTCGCTCGCTCCAGTGCGCTCGCACTCTCGTGTGCGCTCGCACTCTCTCTCTCTCGCACTCGCTCCAGTGGGCTCGCACTCTCTCTCTCTCGCTCCAGTGCGCTCGCACTCTCTCTCTCTCGCTCCAGTGCGCTCGCACTCTCTCTCTCTCTCGCTCCAGTGCGCTCGCACTCTCTCTCTCTCTCGCTCCAGTGCGCTCGCACTCTCTCTCTCTCTCGCTCCAGTGCGCTCGCACTCTCTCTCTCTCTCGCTCCAGTGCGCTCGCACTCTCTCTCTCTCGCTCCAGTGCGCTCGCACTCTCTCTCTCTCGTTCCAGTGCGCTCGCACTCTCTCTCTCTCGCTCCAGTGCGCTCGCACTCTCTCTCTCGCTCCAGTGCGCACTCACTCTCTCTCTCCAGTGCGCTCGCACTCTCTCTCTCTCGCTCCAGTGCGCTCGCACTCTCTCTCTCTCTCGCTTCAGTGCGCTCGCACTCTCTCTCTCTCTCGCTCCAGTGCGCTCGCACTCTCTCTCTCTCTCGCTCCAGTGCGCTCGCACTCTCTCTCTCTCGCTCCAGTGCGCTCGCACTCTCTCTCTCTCGCTCCAGTGCGCTCGCACTCTCTCTCTCTCGTTCCAGTGCGCTCGCACTCTCTCTCTCTCGCTCCAGTGCGCTCGCACTCACTCGCTCGCTCCAGTGCGCTCGCACTCTCGTGTGCGCTCGCACTCTCTCTCTCTCGCACTCGCTCCAGTGGGCTCGCACTCTCTCTCTCTCGCTCCAGAGCGCTCGCACTCTCTCTCGCTCCGGTGCGCTCGCACTCTCTCTCTCGCTCCAGTGCGCACTCACTCTCTCTCTCTCGCTCCAGTGCGCTCGCACTCTCGTGTGCGCTCGCACTCTCTCTCTCGCTCCAGTGCGCACTCACTCTCTCTCTCTCGCTCCAGTGCGCTCGCACTCTCGTGTGCGCTCGCACTCTCTCTCTCGCACTCGCTCCAGTGGGCTCGCACCCTCTCGCTCCAGTTGCGCTCGCACTCTCTCTCTCGCTCCAGTGCGCTCGCACTCTCTCTCTCTCGCTCCAGTGCGCTCGCACTCTCTCCCTCTCGCTCCAGTGCGCTCGCACTCTCTCCCTCTCGCTCCAGTGCGCTCGCACTCTCTCCCTCTCGCTCCAGTGCGCTCGCACTCTCTCCCTCTCGCTCCAGTGCGCTCGCACTCTCTCCCTCTCTCTCCAGTGCGCTCGCACTCTCTCCCTCTCTCTCCAGTGCGCTCGCACTCTCTCCCTCTCTCGCTCTAGTGCGCTCGCACTCTCTCTCTCGCTCCAGTGCGCTCGCACTCTCTCTCTCTCTCGCTCCAGTGCGCTCGCACTCTCTCTCTCTCGCTCCAGTGCGCTCGCACTCTCTCTCTCTCGCTCCAGTGCGCTCGCACTCTCTCTCTCTCTCGCTCCAGTGCGCTCGCACTCTCTCTCTCTCGCTCCAGTGCGCTCGCACTCTCTCTCTCTCGCTCCAGTGCGCTCGCACTCTCTCTCTCGCTCCAGTGCGCACTCACTCTCTCTCTCCAGTGCGCTCGCACTCTCTCTCTCTCGCTCCAGTGCGCTCGCACTCTCTCTCTCTCTCGCTCCAGTGCGCTCGCACTCTCTCTCTCTCTCGCTCCAGTGCGCTCGCACTCTCTCTCTCTCTCGCTCCAGTGCGCTCGCACTCTCTCTCTCTCTCGCTCCAGTGCGCTCGCACTCTCTCTCTCTCGCTCCAGTGCGCTCGCACTCTCTCTCTCTCGCTCCAGTGCGCTCGCACTCTCTCTCTCTCGTTCCAGTGCGCTCGCACTCTCTCTCTCTCGCTCCAGTGCGCTCGCACTCACTCGCTCGCTCCAGTGCGCTCGCACTCTCGTGTGCGCTCGCACTCTCTCTCTCTCGCACTCGCTCCAGTGGGCTCGCACTCTCTCTCTCTCGCTCCAGTGCGCTCGCACTCTCTCTCTCTCGCTCCAGTGCGCTCGCACTCTCTCTCTCTCTCGCTCCAGTGCGCTCGCACTCTCTCTCTCTCTCGCTCCAGTGCGCTCGCACTCTCTCTCTCTCTCGCTCCAGTGCGCTCGCACTCTCTCTCGCTCCAGTGCGCTCGCACTCTCTCTCTCTCGTTCCAGTGCGCTCGCACTCTCTCTCTCTCGCTCCAGTGCGCTCGCACTCTCTCTCTCGCTCCAGTGCGCACTCACTCTCTCTCTCCAGTGCGCTCGCACTCTCTCTCTCTCGCTCCAGTGCGCTCGCACTCTCTCTCTCTCTCGCTCCAGTGCGCTCGCACTCTCTCTCTCTCTCGCTCCAGTGCGCTCGCACTCTCTCTCTCTCTCGCTCCAGTGCGCTCGCACTCTCTCTCTCTCTCGCTCCAGTGCGCTCGCACTCTCTCTCTCTCGCTCCAGTGCGCTCGCACTCTCTCTCTCTCGTTCCAGTGCGCTCGCACTCTCTCTCTCTCGCTCCAGTGCGCTCGCACTCACTCGCTCGCTCCAGTGCGCTCGCACTCTCGTGTGCGCTCGCACTCTCTCTCTCTCGCACTCGCTCCAGTGGGCTCGCACTCTCTCTCTCTCGCTCCAGAGCGCTCGCACTCTCTCTCGCTCCGGTGCGCTCGCACTCTCTCTCTCGCTCCAGTGCGCACTCACTCTCTCTCTCCAGTGTGCTCGCGCTCGCTCTCTCTCTCTCTCTCCCAGTGTGCTCGCGCTCGCTCTCTCTCTCTCTCCAGTGTGCTCGCACTCTCTCTCTCTCGCTCCAGTGCGCTCGCACTCTCTCTCTCTCGCTCCAGTGCGCTCGCACTCTCTCTCTCGCTCCAGTGCGCTCGCACTCTCTCTCTCTCTCGCTCCAGTGCGCTCGCACTCTCTCTCTCTCTCGCTCCAGTGCGCTCGCACTCTCTCTCTCTCGCTCCAGTGCGCTCGCACTCTCTCTCTCTCGCTCCAGTGCGCTCGCACTCTCTCTCTCTCGCTCCAGTGCGCTCGCACTCTCTCTCTCTCGCTCCAGTGCGCTCGCACTCTCTCTCTCTCGCTCCAGTGCGCTCGCACTCTCTCTCTCTCGCTCCAGTGCGCTCGCACACTCTCTCTCTCGCTCCAGTGCGCTCGCACTCTCTCTCTCTCGCTCCAGTGCGCTCGCACTCTCTCTCTCGCTCCAGTGCGCACTCACTCTCTCTCTCCAGTGCGCTCGCACTCTCTCTCTCTCGCTCCAGTGCGCTCGCACTCTCTCTCTCTCTCGCTCCAGTGCGCTCGCACTCTCTCTCTCTCGCTCCAGTGCGCTCGCACTCTCTCTCTCTCGCTCCAGTGCGCTCGCACTCTCTCTCTCTCTCGCTCCAGTGCGCTCGCACTCTCTCTCTCTCTCGCTCCAGTGCGCTCGCACTCTCTCTCTCTCTCGCTCCAGTGCGCTCGCACTCTCTCTCTCGCTCCAGTGCGCTCGCACTCTCTCTCTCTCTCGTTCCAGTGCGCTCGCACTCTCTCTCTCTCGCTCCAGTGCGCTCGCACTCTCTCTCTCTCGCTCCAGTGCGCTCGCACTCTCTCTCTCGCTCCAGTGCGCACTCACTCTCTCTCTCCAGTGCGCTCGCACTCTCTCTCTCTCGCTCCAGTGCGCTCGCACTCTCTCTCTCTCTCGCTCCAGTGCGCTCGCACTCTCTCTCTCTCTCGCTCCAGTGCGCTCGCACTCTCTCTCTCTCTCGCTCCAGTGCGCTCGCGCTCACTCTCTCTCTCTCCAGTGTGCTCGCGCTCGCTCTCTTTCTCGCTCCAGTGCGCTCGCACTCTCTCGCTCGCTCCAGTGCGCTCGCACTCTCTCGCTCGCTCCAGTGCGCTCGCACTCTCTCTCTCGCTCGCTCCAGTGCGCTCGCACTCTCTCTCTCGCTCGCTCCAGTGCGCTCGCACTCTCTCTCTCGCTCGCTCCAGTGCGCTCGCACTCTCTCTCTCGCTCGCTCCAGTGCGCTCGCACTCTCTCTCTCGCTCGCTCCAGTGCGCTCGCTCTCTCTCTCTCGCACGCTCCAGTGCGCTCGCACTCTCTCTCGCACGCTCCAGTGCGCACGCACTCTCTCTCGCACGCTCCAGTGCGCTCGCACTCTCTCTCTCTCGCTCCAGTGCGCTCGCACTCTCTCCCTCTCGCTCCAGTGCGCTCGCACTCTCTCCCTCTCGCTCCAGTGCGCTCGCACTCTCTCCCTCTCGCTCCAGTGCGCTCGCACTCTCTCCCTCTCTCGCTCTAGTGCGCTCGCACTCTCTCTCTCGCTCCAGTGCGCTCGCACTCTCTCTCTCGCTCCAGTGCGCTCGCACTCTCTCTCTCTCGCTCCAGTGCGCTCGCACTCTCTCTCTCTCGCTCCAGTGCGCTCGCACTCTCTCTCTCTCGCTCCAGTGCGCTCGCACTCTCTCTCTCTCGCTCCAGTGCGCTCGTACTCTCTCTCTCGCTCCAGTGCGCTCGCACTCTCTCTCTCGCTCCAGTGCGCTCGCACTCTCTCTCTCTCGCCAGAGTGCTCGCACTCTCTCTCTCTCGCCAGAGTGCTCGCACTCTCTCTCTCTCGCTCCGGTGCGCTCGCACTCTCTCTCTCGCTCCAGTGCGCTCCCACTCTCTCTCTCTCGCTCCAGTGCGCTCCCACTCTTTCTCTCTCGCCAGAGTGCTCGCACTCTCTCTCTCTCGCTCCAGTGCGCTCGCACTCTCTCTCTCGCTCCAGTGCGCTCGCACTCTCTCTCTCTCTCGCCAGAGTGCTCGCACTCTCTCTCTCTCGCTCCGGTGCGCTCGCACTCTCTCTCTCGCTCCAGTGCGCTCGCACTCTCTCTCTCACTCGCTCCAGTGCGCTCGCACTCTCTCTCTCGCTAGTGCGCTCGCACTCTCTCCCTCTCTCGCTCCAGTGCGCTCGCACTCTCTCCCTCTCTCGCTCCAGTGCGCTCGCACTCTCTCGCTCCAGTGCGCTCGCACTCTCTCCCTCTCTCGCTCCAGTGCGCTCGCACTCGCTCCAGTGCGCTCGCACGCTCTCCCTCTCTCGCTCCAGTGCGCTCGCACGCTCTCCCTCTCTCGCTCCAGTGCGCTCGCACTCTCTCCCTCTCTCGCTCCAGTGCGCTCGCACTCTCTCCCTCTCTCGCTCCAGTGCGCTCGCACTCTCTCCCTCTCTCGCTCCAGTGCGCTCGCACTCTCTCCCTCTCTCGCTCCAGTGCGCTCGCACTCTCTCCCTCTCTCGCTCCAGTGCGCTCGCACTCTCTCCCTCTCTCGCTCCAGTGCGCTCGCACTCTCTCCCTCTCTCGCTCCAGTGCGCTCGCACTCTCTCCCTCTCTCGCTCCAGTGCGCTCGCACTCTCTCCCTCTCTCGCTCCAGTGCGCTCGCACTCTCTCCCTCTCTCGCTCCAGTGCGCTCGCACTCTCTCTCTCTCTCGCTCCAGTGCGCTCGCACACTCTCTCTCTCTCGCTCCAGTGCGCTCGCACTCTCTCTCTCTCGCTCCAGTGCGCTCGCACTCTCTCTCTCGCTCCAGTGCGCTCGCACTCTCTCTCTCGCTCCAGTGCGCTCGCACTCTCTCCCTCGCTCCAGTGCGCTCGCACTCTCTCCCTCTCTCGCTCCAGTGCGCTCGCACTCTCTCCCTCTCTCGCTCCAGTGCGCTCGCACTCTCTCTCTCGCTCCAGTGCGCTCGCACTCTCTCTCTCGCTCCAGTGCGCTCGCACTCTCTCCCTCGCTCCAGTGCGCTCGCACTCTCTCCCTCTCTCGCTCCAGTGCGCTCGCACTCTCTCCCTCTCTCGCTCCAGTGCGCTCGCACTCTCTCTCTCTCGCACGCTCTCCCTCTCTCGCTCCAGTGCGCTCGCACTCTCTCCCTCTCTCGCTCCAGTGCGCTCGCACTCTCTCCCTCTCTCGCTCCAGTGCGCTCGCACTCTCTCCCTCTCTCGCTCCAGTGCGCTCGCACTCTCTCCCTCTCTCGCTCCAGTGCGCTCGCACTCTCTCCCTCTCTCGCTCCAGTGCGCTCGCACTCTCTCCCTCTCTCGCTCCAGTGCGCTCGCACTCTCTCCCTCTCTCGCTCCAGTGCGCTCGCACTCTCTCCCTCTCTCGCTCCAGTGCGCTCGCACTCTCTCTCTCTCGCTCCAGTGCGCTCGCACTCTCTCTCTCGCTTCAGTGCGCTCGCACTCTCTCTCTCTCGCTCCAGTGCGCTCGCACTCTCGTGTGCGCTCGCACTCTCTCTCTCGCACTCGCTCCAGTGGGCTCGCACCCTCTCGCTCCAGTTGCGCTCGCACTCTCTCTCTCCGGTGCGCTCGCACTCTCTCTCTCGCTCCAGTGCGCTCGCACTCTCTCCCTCTCGCTCCAGTGCGCTCGCACTCTCTCCCTCTCTCGCTCTAGTGCGCTCGCACTCTCTCTCTCGCTCCAGTGCGCTCGCACTCTCTCTCTCGCTCCAGTGCGCTCGCACTCTCTCTCTCTCGCTCCAGTGCGCTTGCACTCTCTCCCTCTCTCGCTCCAGTGCGCTCGCACTCTCTCTCTCTCTCGCTCCAGTGCGCTCGCACTCTCTCCCTCTCTCGCTCCAGTGCGCTTGCACTCTCTCTCTCTCGCTCCAGTGCGCTCGCACTCTCTCTCTCTCTCGCGCACTCGCACTCTCTCTCTCGCACTCGCTCCAGTGCGCTCGCACTCTCTCTCTCTCTCGCTCCAGTGCGCTCGCACTCTCTCTCTCTCTCGCTCCAGTGCGCTCGCACTCTCTCTCTCTCTCGCTCCAGTGCGCTCGCACTCTCTCTCTCTCTCGCTCCAGTGCGCTCGCACTCTCGTGTGCGCTCGCACTCTCTCTCTCGCACTCGCTCCAGTTGCGCTCGCACTCTATCTCACCGGTGCGCTCGCACTCTCTCCCTCTCTCGCTCCAGTGCGCTCGCACTCTCTCTCTCTCGCTCGCTCCAGTGCGCTCGCACTCTCTCTCGCTCGCTCGCTCCAGTGCGCTCGCACTCTCTCTCGCTCGCTCGCTCCAGTGCGCTCGCACTCTCTCTCGCTCGCTCCAGTGCGCTCGCACTCTCTCTCGCTCGCACTCTCTCTCGCTCCAGTGCGCTCGCACTCTCTCTCGCTCGCTCCAGTGCGCTCGCACACTCTCTCGCTCGCTCCAGTGCTCGCTCTCTCTCTCTCTCTCGCTCCAGTGCGCTCGCACTCTCTCTCTCTCGCTCCAGTGCGCTCGTACTCTCTCTCTCGCTCGCTCCAGTGCGCTCGCACTCTCTCTCGCTCGCTCCAGTGCGCTCGCACTCTCTCTCGCTCGCTCCAGTGCTCTCGCACTCTCTCTCGCTCGCTCCAGTGCTCTCGCACTCTCTCTCGCTCGCTCCAGTGCTCTCGCACTCTCTCTCGCTCGCTCGCTCCAGTGCTCTCGCACTCTCTCTCTCTCTCTCGCTCCAGTGCTCTCGCACTCTCTCTCTCTCTCTCGCTCCAGTGCGCTCGCACTCTCTCTCTCGCTCCAGTGCGCTCGCACACTCTCTCTCTCGCTCCAGTGCGCTCGCACTCTCTCTCTCTCGCTCCAGTGCGCTCGCACTCTCTCTCTCTCGCTCCAGTGCGCTCGCACTCTCTCTCTCTCGCTCGCTCCAGTGCGCTCGCACTCTCTCTCTCTCGCTCCAGTGCGCTCGCACTCTCTCTCTCTCGCTCCAGTGCGCTCGCACTCTCTCTCTCTCGCTCCAGTGCGCTCGCACTCTCTCTCTCTCGCTCCAGTGCGCTCGCACTCTCTCGCTCCAGTGCGCTCGCACTCTCTCCCTCTCTCCCTCCAGTGCGCTCGCACTCTCTCCCTCTCTCGCTCCAGTGCGCTCGCACTCTCTCGCTCCAGTGCGCTCGCACTCTCTCCCTCTCTCGCTCCAGTGCGCTCGCACTCTCTCTCTCTCGCTCCAGTGCGCTCGCACTCGCTCCAGTGCGCTCGCACGCTCTCCCTCTCTCGCTCCAGTGCGCTCGCACGCTCTCCCTCTCTCGCTCCAGTGCGCTCGCACTCTCTCCCTCTCTCGCTCCAGTGCGCTCGCACTCTCTCCCTCTCTCGCTCCAGTGCGCTCGCACTCTCTCCCTCTCTCGCTCCAGTGCGCTCGCACTCTCTCCCTCTCTCGCTCCAGTGCGCTCGCACTCTCTCCCTCTCTCGCTCCAGTGCGCTCGCACTCTCTCCCTCTCTCGCTCCAGTGCGCTCGCACTCTCTCCCTCTCTCGCTCCAGTGCGCTCGCACTCTCTCCCTCTCTCGCTCCAGTGCGCTCGCACTCTCTCCCTCTCTCGCTCCAGTGCGCTCGCACTCTCTCCCTCTCTCGCTCCAGTGCGCTCGCACTCTCTCCCTCTCTCGCTCCAGTGCGCTCGCACTCTCTCCCTCTCTCGCTCCAGTGCGCTCGCACTCTCTCCCTCTCTCGCTCCAGTGCGCTCGCACTCTCTCTCTCTCTCTCGCTCCAGTGCGCTCGCACACTCTCTCTCTCTCGCTCCAGTGCGCTCGCACTCTCTCTCTCTCGCTCCAGTGCGCTCGCACTCTCTCTCTCGCTCCAGTGCGCTCGCACTCTCTCTCTCGCTCCAGTGCGCTCGCACTCTCTCCCTCGCTCCAGTGCGCTCGCACTCTCTCCCTCTCTCGCTCCAGTGCGCTCGCACTCTCTCCCTCTCTCGCTCCAGTGCGCTCGCACTCTCTCTCTCTCGCACGCTCTCCCTCTCTCGCTCCAGTGCGCTCGCACTCTCTCCCTCTCTCGCTCCAGTGCGCTCGCACTCTCTCCCTCTCTCGCTCCAGTGCGCTCGCACTCTCTCCCTCTCTCGCTCCAGTGCGCTCGCACTCTCTCCCTCTCTCGCTCCAGTGCGCTCGCACTCTCTCCCTCTCTCGCTCCAGTGCGCTCGCACTCTCTCCCTCTCTCGCTCCAGTGCGCTCGCACTCTCTCTCTCTCTCGCTCCAGTGCGCTCGCACTCTCTCTCTCTCTCGCTCCAGTGCGCTCGCGCTCTCTCTCTCTCGCTCCAGTGCGCTCGCACTCTCTCTCTCTCGCTCCAGTGCGCTCGCACTCTCTCTCTCCGGTGCGCTCGCACTCTCTCTCTCGCTCCAGTGCGCTCGCACTCGCTCCAGTGCGCTCGCACTCTCTCTCTCTCGCTCCAATGCGCTCGCACTCTCTCTCTCTCGCTCCAGTGCGCTCGCACTCTCTCTCTCTCGCTCCAGTGCGCTCGCACTCTCTCTCTCTCGCTCCAGTGCGCTCGCACTCGCTCCAGTGCGCTCGCACTCTCTCTCTCTCGCTCCAATGCGCTCGCACTCTCTCTCTCTCGCTCCAGTGCGCTCGCACTCTCTCTCTCGCTCCAGTGCGCTCGCACTCTCTCTCTCTCGCTCCAGTGCGCTCGCACTCTCTCTCTCTCGCTCCAGTGCGCTCGCACTCTCGTGTGCGCTCGCACTCTCTCCCTCTCTCGCTCCAGTGCGCTCGCACTCGCTCCAGTGCGCTCGCTCTCGCTCCAGTGCGCTCGCACTCTCTCTCTCTCTCGCGCACTCGCACTCGCTCCAGTGCACTCGCTCTCTCGCGCACTCGCACTCGCTCCAGTGCACTCGCACTCTCTCTCTCTCTCTCGCTCCAGTGCGCTCGCACTCTCTCTCTCTCGCTCCAGTGCGCTCGCACTCCCTCTCTCGCTCCAGTGCGCTCGCACTCTCTCCCTCTCTCGCTCCAGTGCGCTCGCACTCTCTCCCTCTCTCGCTCCAGTGTGCTCGCACTCTCTCCCTCTCTCGCTCCAGTGCGCTCGCACTCTCTCCCTCTCTCGCTCCAGTGCGCTCGCACTCTCTCCCTCTCTCGCTCCAGTGCGCTCGCACTCTCTCCCTCTCTCGCTCCAGTGCGCTCGCACTCTCTCCCTCTCTCGCTCCAGTGCGCTCGCACTCTCTCCCTCTCTCGCTCCAGTGCGCTCGCACTCTCTCCCTCTCTCGCTCCAGTGCGCTCGCACTCTCTCTCTCTCGCTCCAGTGCGCTCGCACTCTCTCTCTCGCTCCAGTGCGCTCGCACTCTCTCTCTCTCGCTCCAGTGCGCTCGCACTCTCTCTCTCGCTCCAGTGCGCTCGCACTCTCTCTCTCTCGCTCCAGTGCGCTCGCACTCTCTCTCTCGCTCCAGTGCGCTCGCACTCTCTCTCTCGCCAGAGTGCTCGCACTCTCTCTCTCGCCAGAGTGCTCGCACTCTCTCTCTCTCGCCAGAGTGCTCGCACTCTCTCTCTCTCGCTCCGGTGCGCTCGCACTCTCTCTCTCTCGCTCCAGTGCGCTCGCACTCTCTCTCTCGCTCCAGTGCGCTCGCACTCTCTCTCACGCTCCAGTGCGCTCGCACTCTCTCTCACGCTCCAGTGCGCTCGCACTCTCTCTCTCTCTCTCTCTCGCTCCAGTGCGCTCGCACTCTCTCTCTCGCTCGTGCGCTCGCACTCTCTCGCTCGCTCGTGCGCTCGCACTCTCTCCCTCTCTCGCTCCAGTGCGCTCGCACTCTCTCCCTCTCTCGCTCCAGTGCGCTCGCACTCTCTCCCTCTCTCGCTCCAGTGCGCTCGCACTCTCTCTCTCTCTCGCTCCAGTGCGCTCGCACACTCTCTCTCTCTCGCTCCAGTGCGCTCGCACTCTCTCTCTCTCGCTCCAGTGCGCTCGCACTCTCTCTCTCGCTCCAGTGCGCTCGCACTCTCTCTCTCGCTCCAGTGCGCTCGCACTCTCTCCCTCGCTCCAGTGCGCTCGCACTCTCTCCCTCTCTCGCTCCAGTGCGCTCGCACTCTCTCCCTCTCTCGCTCCAGTGCGCTCGCACTCTCTCTCTCTCGCACGCTCTCCCTCTCTCGCTCCAGTGCGCTCGCACTCTCTCCCTCTCTCGCTCCAGTGCGCTCGCACTCTCTCCCTCTCTCGCTCCAGTGCGCTCGCACTCTCTCCCTCTCTCGCTCCAGTGCGCTCGCACTCTCTCCCTCTCTCGCTCCAGTGCGCTCGCACTCTCTCCCTCTCTCGCTCCAGTGCGCTCGCACTCTCTCCCTCTCTCGCTCCAGTGCGCTCGCACTCTCTCTCTCTCTCGCTCCAGTGCGCTCGCACTCTCTCTCTCTCTCGCTCCAGTGCGCTCGCACTCTCTCTCTCTCGCTCCAGTGCGCTCGCACTCTCTCTCTCGCTTCAGTGCGCTCGCACTCTCTCTCTCTCGCTCCAGTGCGCTCGCACTCTCTCTCTCCGGTGCGCTCGCACTCTCTCTCTCGCTCCAGTGCGCTCGCACTCGCTCCAGTGCGCTCGCACTCTCTCTCTCTCGCTCCAATGCGCTCGCACTCTCTCTCTCTCGCTCCAGTGCGCTCGCACTCTCTCTCTCTCGCTCCAGTGCGCTCGCACTCTCTCTCTCTCGCTCCAGTGCGCTCGCACTCTCTCTCGCTCCAGTGCGCTCGCACTCTCTCTCTCTCGCTCCAGTGCGCTCGCACTCTCGTGTGCGCTCGCACTCTCTCCCTCTCTCGCTCCAGTGCGCTCGCACTCGCTCCAGTGCGCTCGCTCTCGCTCCAGTGCGCTCGCACTCTCTCTCTCTCTCTCGCGCACTCGCACTCGCTCCAGTGCACTCGCTCTCTCGCGCACTCGCACTCGCTCCAGTGCACTCGCACTCTCTCTCTCTCTCGCTCCAGTGCGCTCGCACTCTCTCTCTCTCGCTCCAGTGCGCTCGCACTCCCTCTCTCGCTCCAGTGCGCTCGCACTCTCTCCCTCTCTCGCTCCAGTGCGCTCGCACTCTCTCCCTCTCTCGCTCCAGTGCGCTCGCACTCTCTCCCTCTCTCGCTCCAGTGCGCTCGCACTCTCTCCCTCTCTCGCTCCAGTGCGCTCGCACTCTCTCCCTCTCTCGCTCCAGTGCGCTCGCACTCTCTCCCTCTCTCGCTCCAGTGCGCTCGCACTCTCTCCCTCTCTCGCTCCAGTGCGCTCGCACTCTCTCCCTCTCTCGCTCCAGTGCGCTCGCACTCTCTCCCTCTCTCGCTCCAGTGCGCTCGCACTCTCTCCCTCTCTCGCTCCAGTGCGCTCGCACTCTCTCCCTCTCTCGCTCCAGTGCGCTCGCACTCTCTCCCTCTCTCGCTCCAGTGCGCTCGCACTCTCTCCCTCTCTCGCTCCAGTGCGCTCGCACTCTCTCCCTCTCTCGCTCCAGTGCGCTCGCACTCTCTCTCTCTCGCTCCAGTGCGCTCGCACTCTCTCTCTCTCTCGCTCCAGTGCGCTCGCACTCTCTCTCTCTCTCGCTCCAGTGCGCTCGCACTCTCTCTCTCTCTCGCTCCAGTGCGCTCGCACTCTCTCTCTCGCTCCAGTGCGCTCGCACTCTCTCTCTCTCGCTCCAGTGCGCTCGCACTCTCTCTCTCTCGCTCCAGTGCGCTCGCACTCTCTCTCTCGCTCCAGTGCGCTCGCACTCTCTCTCTCTCGCTCCAGTGCGCTCGCACTCTCTCTCTCGCTCCAGTGCGCTCGCACTCTCTCTCTCGCCAGAGTGCTCGCACTCTCTCTCTCGCCAGAGTGCTCGCACTCTCTCTCTCTCGCCAGAGTGCTCGCACTCTCTCTCTCTCGCTCCGGTGCGCTCGCACTCTCTCTCTCTCGCTCCAGTGCGCTCGCACTCTCTCTCTCGCTCCAGTGCGCTCGCACTCTCTCTCACGCTCCAGTGCGCTCGCACTCTCTCTCACGCTCCAGTGCGCTCGCACTCTCTCTCACGCTCCAGTGCGCTCGCACTCTCTCTCTCTCTCTCTCTCGCTCCAGTGCGCTCGCACTCTCTCGCTCGCTCGTGCGCTCGCACTCTCTCCCTCTCTCGCTCCAGTGCGCTCGCACTCTCTCCCTCTCTCGCTCCAGTGCGCTCGCACTCTCTCCCTCTCTCGCTCCAGTGCGCTCGCACTCTCTCGCTCCAGTGCGCTCGCACTCTCTCCCTCTCTCGCTCCAGTGCGCTCGCACTCTCTCCCTCTCTCGCTCCAGTGCGCTCGCACTCGCTCCAGTGCGCTCGCACGCTCGCACTCGCTCCAGTGCGCTCGCACTCTCTCTCTCTCTCTCGCGCACTCGCACTCTCTCTCTCGCACTCGCTCCAGTGCGCTCGCACTCTCTCTCTCGCTCCAGTGCGCTCGCACTCTCTCTCTCTCGCTCCAGTGCGCTCGCACTCTCTCTCTCTCGCTCCAGTGCGCTCGCACTCTCTCTCTCTCGCTCCAGTGCGCTCGCACTCTCTCTCTCTCGCTCCAGTGCGCTCGCACTCTCTCTCACGCTCCAGTGCGCTCGCACTCTCTCTCACGCTCCAGTGCGCTCGCACTCTCTCTCTCTCTCTCGCTCCAGTGCGCTCGCACTCTCTCTCTCGCTCGTGCGCTCGCACTCTCTCGCTCGCTCGTGCGCTCGCACTCTCTCCCTCCAGTGCGCTCGCACTCTCTCCCTCTCTCGCTCCAGTGCGCTCGCACTCTCTCCCTCTCTCGCTCCAGTGCGCTCGCACTCTCTCCCTCTCTCGCTCCAGTGCGCTCGCACTCTCTCCCTCTCTCGCTCCAGTGCGCTCGCACTCGCTCCAGTGCGCTCGCACGCTCGCACTCGCTCCAGTGCGCTCGCACTCTCTCTCTCTCTCTCGCTCCAGTGCGCTCGCACTCTCTCTCTCTCGCTCCAGTGCGCTCGCACTCCCTCTCTCGCTCCAGTGCGCTCGCACTCTCTCCCTCTCTCGCTCCAGTGCGCTCGCACTCTCTCCCTCTCTCGCTCCAGTGCGCTCGCACTCTCTCCCTCTCTCGCTCCAGTGCGCTCGCACTCTCTCCCTCTCTCGCTCCAGTGCGCTCGCACTCTCTCCCTCTCTCGCTCCAGTGCGCTCGCACTCTCTCCCTCTCTCGCTCCAGTGCGCTCGCACTCTCTCCCTCTCTCGCTCCAGTGCGCTCGCACTCTCTCCCTCTCTCGCTCCAGTGCGCTCGCGCTCGCACTCTCTCGCTCCAGTGCGCTCGCACTCTCTCGCTCCAGTGCGCTCGCACTCTCTCCCTCTCTCGCTCCAGTGCGCTCGCACTCTCTCCCTCTCTCGCTCCAGTGCGCTCGCACTCTCTCCCTCTCTCGCTCCAGTGCGCTCGCACTCTCTCCCTCTCTCGCTCCAGTGCGCTCGCACTCTCTCCCTCTCTCGCTCCAGTGCGCTCGCACTCTCTCTCTCTCGCTCCAGTGCGCTCGCACTCTCTCTCTCTCGCTCCAGTGCGCTCGCACTCTCTCGCTCCAGTGCGCTCGCACTCTCTCGCTCCAGTGCGCTCGCACTCTCTCGCTCCAGTGCGCTCGCACTCTCTCTCTCTCTCGCTCCAGTGCGCTCGCACTCTCTCTCTCTCGCTCCAGTGCGCTCGCATTCTCTCTCTCGCTCCAGTGCGCTCGCACTCTCGTGTGCGCTCGCACTCTCTCTCTCGCACTCGCTCCAGTGGGCTCGCACCCTCTCGCTCCAGTTGCGCTCGCACTCTCTCTCTCTCCGGTGCGCTCGCACTCTCTCTCTCTCGCTTCAGTGCGCTCGCACTCTCTCTCTCTCGCTCCAGTGCGCTCGCACTCTCTCGCTCCAGTGCGCTCGCGCTCTCTCGCTCCAGTGCGCTCGCGCTCTCTCTCGCTCCAGTGCGCTCGCACTCTCTCTCTCTCGCTCCAGTGCGCTCGCACTCTCTCTCTCTCGCTCCAGTGCGCTCGCACTCTCTCCCTCTCGCTCCAGTGCGCTCGCACTCTCTCCCTCTCGCTCCAGTGCGCTCGCACTCTCTCCCTCTCTCGCTCCAGTGCGCTCGCACTCTCTCCCTCTCTCGCTCCAGTGCGCTCGCACTCTCTCCCTCTCTCGCTCCAGTGCGCTCGCACTCTCTCCCTCTCTCGCTCCAGTGCACTCGCACTCTCTCTCGCTCCAGTGCGCTCGCACTCTCTCTCTCTCTCGCTCCAGTGCGCTCGCACTCTCTCTCTCGCTCCAGTGCGCTCGCACTCTCTCCCTCTCTCGCTCCAGTGCGCTCGCACTCTCTCCCTCTCTCGCTCCAGTGCGCTCGCACTCTCTCCCTCTCTCGCTCCAGTGCGCTCGCACTCTCTCCCTCTCTCGCTCCAGTGCGCTCGCACTCTCTCCCTCTCTCGCTCCAGTGCGCTCGCACTCTCTCCCTCTCTCGCTCCAGTGCGCTCGCACTCTCTCCCTCTCTCGCTCCAGTGCACTCGCACTCTCTCTCTCGCTCCAGTGCGCTCGCACTCTCTCTCTCGCTCCAGTGCGCTCGCACTCTCTCTCTCTCTCGCTCCAGTGCGCTCGCACTCTCTCTCTCTCGCTCCAGTGCGCTCGCACTCTCTCTCTCTCGCTCCAGTGCGCTCGCACTCTCTCTCTCTCGCTCCAGTGCGCTCGCACTCTCTCTCTCTCGCTCCAGTGCGCTCGCACTCTCTCTCTCTCGCTCCAGTGCGCTCGCACTCTCTCTCTCGCTCCAGTGCGCTCGCACTCTCTCTCTCGCTCCAGTGCGCTCGCACTCTCTCTCTCTCGCTCCAGTGCGCTCGCACTCTCGTGTGCGCTCGCACTCTCTCTCTCGCACTCGCTCCAGTGGGCTCGCACCCTCTCGCTCCAGTTGCGCTCGCACTCTCTCTCTCCGGTGCGCTCGCACTCTCTCTCTCGCTCCAGTGCGCTCGCACTCTCTCTCTCTCGCTCCAGTGCGCTCGCACTCTCTCCCTCTCGCTCCAGTGCGCTCGCACTCTCTCCCTCTCGCTCCAGTGCGCTCGCACTCTCTCCCTCTCGCTCCAGTGCGCTCGCACTCTCTCCCTCTCGCTCCAGTGCGCTCGCACTCTCTCCCTCTCTCTCCAGTGCGCTCGCACTCTCTCCCTCTCTCTCCAGTGCGCTCGCACTCTCTCCCTCTCTCGCTCTAGTGCGCTCGCACTCTCTCTCTCGCTCCAGTGCGCTCGCACTCTCTCTCTCGCTCCAGTGCGCTCGCACTCTCTCCCTCTCGCTCCAGTGCGCTCGCACTCTCTCCCTCTCGCTCCAGTGCGCTCGCACTCTCTCCCTCTCGCTCCAGTGCGCTCGCACTCTCTCCCTCTCGCTCCAGTGCGCTCGCACTCTCTCCCTCTCGCTCCAGTGCGCTCGCACTCTCTCCCTCTCTCGCTCTAGTGCGCTCGCACTCTCTCTCTCGCTCCAGTGCGCTCGCACTCTCTCTCTCGCTCCAGTGCGCTCGCACTCTCTCTCTCTCGCTCCAGTGCGCTCGCACTCTCTCTCTCTCGCTCCAGTGCGCTCGCACTCTCTCTCTCTCGCTCCAGTGCGCTCGCACTCTCTCTCTCTCGCTCCAGTGCGCTCGTACTCTCTCTCTCGCTCCAGTGCGCTCGCACTCTCTCTCTCGCTCCAGTGCGCTCGCACTCTCTCTCTCTCGCCAGAGTGCTCGCACTCTCTCTCTCTCGCCAGAGTGCTCGCACTCTCTCTCTCTCGCTCCGGTGCGCTCGCACTCTCTCTCTCGCTCCAGTGCGCTCCCACTCTCTCTCTCTCGCTCCAGTGCGCTCCCACTCTTTCTCTCTCGCCAGAGTGCTCGCACTCTCTCGCTCCAGTGCGCTCGCACTCTCTCTCTCGCTCCAGTGCGCTCGCACTCTCTCTCTCTCTCGCCAGAGTGCTCGTACTCTCTCTCTCGCTCCAGTGCGCTCGCACTCTCTCTCTCGCTCGCTCCAGTGCGCTCGCACTCTCTCTCTCGCTAGTGCGCTCGCACTCTCTCCCTCTCTCGCTCCAGTGCGCTCGCACTCTCTCCCTCTCTCGCTCCAGTGCGCTCGCACTCTCTCCCTCTCTCGCTCCAGTGCGCTCGCACTCGCTCCAGTGCGCTCGCACTCTCTCTCTCTCTCGCTCCAGTGCGCTCGCACTCTCTCTCTCTCTCGCTCCAGTGCGCTCGCACTCTCTCTCTCTCGCTCCAGTGCGCTCGCACTCTCTCTCTCGCTTCAGTGCGCTCGCACTCTCTCTCTCTCGCTCCAGTGCGCTCGCACTCTCGTGTGCGCTCGCACTCTCTCTCTCGCACTCGCTCCAGTGGGCTCGCACCCTCTCGCTCCAGTTGCGCTCGCACTCTCTCTCTCCGGTGCGCTCGCACTCTCTCTCTCGCTCCAGTGCGCTCGCACTCTCTCCCTCTCGCTCCAGTGCGCTCGCACTCTCTCCCTCTCTCGCTCTAGTGCGCTCGCACTCTCTCTCTCACTCCAGTGCGCTCGCACTCTCTCTCTCGCTCCAGTGCGCTCGCACTCTCTCTCTCTCGCTCCAGTGCGCTTGCACTCTCTCCCTCCAGTGCGCTCGCACTCTCTCTCTCTCTCGCTCCAGTGCGCTCGCACTCTCTCCCTCTCTCGCTCCAGTGCGCTTGCACTCTCTCTCTCTCGCTCCAGTGCGCTCGCACTCTCTCTCGCTCCAGTGCGCTCGCACTCTCTCTCTCTCTCGCGCACTCGCACTCTCTCTCTCTCTCTCGCTCCAGTGCGCTCGCACTCTCGTGTGCGCTCGCACTCTCTCTCTCGCACTCGCTCCAGTTGCGCTCGCACTCTATCTCACCGGTGCGCTCGCACTCTCTCCCTCTCTCGCTCCAGTGCGCTCGCACTCTCTCTCTCTCGCTCGCTCCAGTGCGCTCGCACTCTCTCTCGCTCGCTCGCTCCAGTGCGCTCGCACTCTCTCTCGCTCGCTCGCTCCAGTGCGCTCGCACTCTCTCTCGCTCGAGTGCGCTCGCACTCTCTCTCGCTCGCACTCTCTCTCGCTCGCTCCAGTGCGCTCGCACTCTCTCTCGCTCGCACTCTCTCTCGCTCGCTCCAGTGCGCTCGCACTCTCTCTCGCTCGCTCCAGTGCGCTCGCACACTCTCTCGCTCGCTCCAGTGCTCGCTCTCTCTCTCTCTCTCGCTCCAGTGCGCTCGCACTCTCTCTCTCTCGCTCCAGTGCGCTCGTACTCTCTCTCTCGCTCGCTCCAGTGCGCTCGCACTCTCTCTCGCTCGCTCCAGTGCGCTCGCACTCTCTCTCGCTCGCTCGCTCCAGTGCTCTCGCACTCTCTCTCGCTCGCTCGCTCCAGTGCTCTCGCACTCTCTCTCTCTCTCGCTCCAGTGCGCTCGCACTCTCTCTCTCGCTCCAGTGCGCTCGCACACTCTCTCTCTCGCTCCAGTGCGCTCGCACTCTCTCTCTCTCGCCCCAGTGCGCTCGCACTCTCTCTCACTCGCTCGCTCCAGTGCGCTCGCACTCTCTCTCTCTCGCTCGCTCCAGTGCGCTCGCACTCTCTCTCTCTCGCTCCAGTGCGCTCGCACTCTCTCTCTCTCGCTCCAGTGCGCTCGCACTCTCGTGTGCGCTCGCACTCTCTCTCTCGCACTCGCTCCAGTGCGCTCGCACTCTCTCCCTCTCTCGCTCCAGTGCGCTCGCACTCTCTCCCTGTCTCGCTCCAGTGCGCTCGCACTCTCTCCCTCTCTCGCTCCAGTGCGCTCGCACTGTCTCCCTCTCTCGCTCCAGTGCGCTCGCACTGTCTCCCTCTCTCGCTCCAGTGCGCTCGCACTGTCTCCCTCTCTCGCTCCAGTGCGCTCGCACTGTCTCCCTCTCTCGCTCCAGTGCGCTCGCACTGTCTCCCTCTCTCGCTCCAGTGCGCTCGCACTGTCTCCCTCTCTCGCTCCAGTGCGCTCGCACTCTCCCCCTCTCTCGCTCCAGTGCGCTCGCACTCTCTCCCTCTCTCGCTCCAGTGCGCTCGCACTCTCTCCCTCTCTCGCTCCAGTGCGCTCGCACTCTCTCCCTCTCTCGCTCCAGTGCGCTCGCACTCTCTCTCTTTCGCTCCAATGCGCTCGCACTCTCTCTCTCTCGCTCCAGTGCGCTCGCACTCTCACTCTCTCGCTCCAGTGCGCTCGCACTCTCTCGCTCCAGTGCGCTCGCACTCTCTCGCTCCAGTGCGCTCGCACTCTCTCGCTCCAGTGCGCTCGCACTCACTCTCTCTCGCTCCAGTGCGCTCGCACTCTCTCTCTCTCGCTCCAGTGCGCTCGCACTCTCGTGTGCGCTCGCACTCTCTCTCTCGCACTCGCTCCAGTGGGCTCGCACCCTCTCGCTCCAGTTGCGCTCGCACTCTCTCTCTCCGGTGCGCTCGCACTCTCTCTCTCTCGCTCCAATGCGCTCGCACTCTCTCTCTCTCTCGCTCCAGTGCGCTCGCACTCTCTCCCTCTCTCGCTCCAGTGCGCTCGCACTCTCTCCCTCTCTCGCTCCAGTGCGCTCGCACTCTCTCCCTCTCTCGCTCCAGTGCGCTCGCACTCTCTCCCTCTCTCGCTCCAGTGCGCTCGCACTCTCTCGCTCCAGTGCGCTCGCACTCTCTCTCTCTCGCTCTAGTGCGCTCGCACTCTCGTGTGCGCTCGCACTCTCTCTCTCGCACTCGCTCCAGTGGGCTCGCACCCTCTCGCTCCAGTTGCGCTCGCACTCTCTCTCTCCGGTGCGCTCGCACTCTCTCTCTCGCTCCAGTGCGCTCGCACTCGCTCCAGTGCGCTCGCACTCTCTCTCTCTCTCGCTCCAATGCGCTCGCACTCTCTCTCTCTCGCTCCAGTGCGCTCGCACTCTCTCTCTCTCGCTCCAGTGCGCTCGCACTCTCTCTCTCTCGCTCCAGTGCGCTCGCTCCAGTGCGCTCGCACTCTCTCTCTCTCGCTCCAGTGCGCTCGCACTCTCTCTCTCTCGCTCCAGTGCGCTCGCACTCTCGTGTGCGCTCGCACTCTCTCTCTCGCACTCGCTCCAGTGGGCTCGCACCCTCTCGCTCCAGTTGCGCTCGCACTCTCTCTCTCCGGTGCGCTCGCACTCTCTCTCTCGCTCCAGTGCGCTCGCACTCTCTCTCTCGCTCCAGTGCGCTCGCACTCTCTCTCTCGCTCCAGTGCGCTCGCACTCTCTCTCTCGCTCCAGTGCGCTCGCACTCTCTCTCTCGCTCCAGTGCGCTCGCACTCTCTCCCTCTCTCGCTCCAGTGCGCTCGCACTCTCTCCCTCTCTCGCTCCAGTGCGCTCGCACTCGCTCCAGTGCGCTCGCACGCTCTCCCTCTCTCGCTCCAGTGCGCTCGCACGCTCTCCCTCTCTCGCTCCAGTGCGCTCGCACTCTCTCCCTCTCTCGCTCCAGTGCGCTCGCACTCTCTCCCTCTCTCGCTCCAGTGCGCTCGCACTCTCTCCCTCTCTCGCTCCAGTGCGCTCGCACTCTCTCCCTCTCTCGCTCCAGTGCGCTCGCACTCTCTCCCTCTCTCGCTCCAGTGCGCTCGCACTCTCTCCCTCTCTCGCTCCAGTGCGCTCGCACTCTCTCCCTCTCTCGCTCCAGTGCGCTCGCACTCTCTCTCTCTCTCGCTCCAGTGCGCTCGCACTCTCTCTCTCTCTCGCTCCAGTGCGCTCGCACTCTCTCTCTCTCGCTCCAGTGCGCTCGCACTCTCTCTCTCGCTTCAGTGCGCTCGCACTCTCTCTCTCTCGCTCCAGTGCGCTCGCACTCTCGTGTGCGCTCGCACTCTCTCTCTCGCACTCGCTCCAGTGGGCTCGCACCCTCTCGCTCCAGTTGCGCTCGCACTCTCTCTCTCCGGTGCGCTCGCACTCTCTCTCTCGCTCCAGTGCGCTCGCACTCTCTCTCTCTCGCTCCAGTGCGCTCGCACTGTCTCCCTCTCTCGCTCCAGTGCGCTCGCACTGTCTCCCTCTCTCGCTCCAGTGCGCTCGCACTGTCTCCCTCTCTCGCTCCAGTGCGCTCGCACTCTCTCCCTCTCTCGCTCCAGTGCGCTTGCACTCTCTCCCTCCAGTGCGCTCGCACTCTCTCTCTCTCTCGCTCCAGTGCGCTCGCACTCTCTCCCTCTCTCGCTCCAGTGCGCTTGCACTCTCTCTCTCTCGCTCCAGTGCGCTCGCACTCTCTCTCGCTCCAGTGCGCTCGCACTCTCTCTCTCTCTCGCGCACTCGCACTCTCTCTCTCTCTCTCGCTCCAGTGCGCTCGCACTCTCGTGTGCGCTCGCACTCTCTCTCTCGCACTCGCTCCAGTTGCGCTCGCACTCTATCTCACCGGTGCGCTCGCACTCTCTCCCTCTCTCGCTCCAGTGCGCTCGCACTCTCTCTCTCTCGCTCGCTCCAGTGCGCTCGCACTCTCTCTCGCTCGCTCGCTCCAGTGCGCTCGCACTCTCTCTCGCTCGCTCGCTCCAGTGCGCTCGCACTCTCTCTCGCTCGAGTGCGCTCGCACTCTCTCTCGCTCGCACTCTCTCTCGCTCGCTCCAGTGCGCTCGCACTCTCTCTCGCTCGCACTCTCTCTCGCTCGCTCCAGTGCGCTCGCACTCTCTCTCGCTCGCTCCAGTGCGCTCGCACACTCTCTCGCTCGCTCCAGTGCTCGCTCTCTCTCTCTCTCTCGCTCCAGTGCGCTCGTACTCTCTCTCTCGCTCGCTCCAGTGCGCTCGCACTCTCTCTCGCTCGCTCCAGTGCGCTCGCACTCTCTCTCTCTCGCTCGCTCCAGTGCTCTCGCACTCTCTCTCGCTCGCTCGCTCCAGTGCTCTCGCACTCTCTCTCTCTCTCGCTCCAGTGCGCTCGCACTCTCTCTCTCTCTCGCTCCAGTGCGCTCGCACTCTCTCTCTCTCTCGCTCCAGTGCGCTCGCACTCTCTCTCTCGCTCCAGTGCGCTCGCACTCTCTCTCGCTCCAGTGCGCTCGCACTCTCTCTCTCTCTCGCGCACTCGCACTCTCTCTCTCGCACTCGCTCCAGTGCGCTCGCACTCTCTCTCTCTCTCGCTCCAGTGCGCTCGCACTCTCTCTCTCTCTCGCTCCAGTGCGCTCGCACTCTCTCTCTCTCTCGCTCCAGTGCGCTCGCACTCTCTCTCTCTCTCGCTCCAGTGCGCTCGCACTCTCGTGTGCGCTCGCACTCTCTCTCTCGCACTCGCTCCAGTTGCGCTCGCACTCTATCTCACCGGTGCGCTCGCACTCTCTCCCTCTCTCGCTCCAGTGCGCTCGCACTCTCTCTCTCTCGCTCGCTCCAGTGCGCTCGCACTCTCTCTCGCTCGCTCGCTCCAGTGCGCTCGCACTCTCTCTCGCTCGCTCGCTCCAGTGCGCTCGCACTCTCTCTCGCTCGAGTGCGCTCGCACTCTCTCTCGCTCGCACTCTCTCTCGCTCGCTCCAGTGCGCTCGCACTCTCTCTCGCTCGCACTCTCTCTCGCTCGCTCCAGTGCGCTCGCACTCTCTCTCGCTCGCTCCAGTGCGCTCGCACACTCTCTCGCTCGCTCCAGTGCTCGCTCTCTCTCTCTCTCTCGCTCCAGTGCGCTCGTACTCTCTCTCTCGCTCGCTCCAGTGCGCTCGCACTCTCTCTCGCTCGCTCCAGTGCGCTCGCACTCTCTCTCTCTCGCTCGCTCCAGTGCTCTCGCACTCTCTCTCGCTCGCTCGCTCCAGTGCTCTCGCACTCTCTCTCTCTCTCGCTCCAGTGCGCTCGCACTCTCTCTCTCTCTCGCTCCAGTGCGCTCGCACTCTCTCTCTCTCTCGCTCCAGTGCGCTCGCACTCTCTCTCTCGCTCCAGTGCGCTCGCACACTCTCTCTCGCTCCAGTGCGCTCGCACACTCTCTCTCTCGCTCCAGTGCGCTCGCACTCTCTCTCTCTCGCCCCAGTGCGCTCGCACTCTCTCTCTCTCGCTCGCTCCAGTGCGCTCGCACTCTCTCTCTCTCGCTCGCTCCAGTGCGCTCGCACTCTCTCTCTCTCGCTCCAGTGCGCTCGCACTCTCTCTCTCTCGCTCCAGTGCGCTCGCACTCTCGTGTGCGCTCGCACTCTCTCTCTCGCACTCGCTCCAGTGGGCTCGCACTCTCTCTCACTCGCTCCAGTGCGCTCGCACTCTCTCCCTCTCTCGCTCCAGTGCGCTCGCACTCTCTCCCTGTCTCGCTCCAGTGCGCTCGCACTCTCTCTCTCTCGCTCCAGTGCGCTCGCACTCTCTCTCTCTCGCTCGCTCCAGTGCGCTCGCACTCTCTCTCTCTCGCTCCAGTGCGCTCGCACTCTCTCTCTCTCGCTCCAGTGCGCTCGCACTCTCGTGTGCGCTCGCACTCTCTCTCTCGCACTCGCTCCAGTGGGCTCGCACTCTCTCTCTCTCGCTCCAGTGCGCTCGCACTCTCTCCCTCTCTCGCTCCAGTGCGCTCGCACTCTCTCCCTCTCTCGCTCCAGTGCGCTCGCACTCTCTCCCTCTCTCGCTCCAGTGCGCTCGCACTCTCTCCCTCTCTCGCTCCAGTGCGCTCGCACTGTCTCCCTCTCTCGCTCCAGTGCGCTCGCACTGTCTCCCTCTCTCGCTCCAGTGCGCTCGCACTGTCTCCCTCTCTCGCTCCAGTGCGCTCGCACTGTCTCCCTCTCTCGCTCCAGTGCGCTCGCACTGTCTCCCTCTCTCGCTCCAGTGCGCTCGCACTGTCTCCCTCTCTCGCTCCAGTGCGCTCGCACTGTCTCCCTCTCTCGCTCCAGTGCGCTCGCACTCTCCCCCTCTCTCGCTCCAGTGCGCTCGCACTCTCTCCCTCTCTCGCTCCAGTGCGCTCGCACTCTCTCCCTCTCTCGCTCCAGTGCGCTCGCACTCTCTCTCTTTCGCTCCAGTGCGCTCGCACTCTCTCTCTCTCGCTCCAGTGCGCTCGCACTCTCACTCTCTCGCTCCAGTGCGCTCGCACTCTCTCGCTCCAGTGCGCTCGCACTCTCTCGCTCCAGTGCGCTCGCACTCACTCTCTCTCGCTCCAGTGCGCTCGCACTCTCTCTCTCTCGCTCCAGTGCGCTCGCACTCTCGTGTGCGCTCGCACTCTCTCTCTCGCACTCGCTCCAGTGGGCTCGCACCCTCTCGCTCCAGTTGCGCTCGCACTCTCTCTCTCCGGTGCGCTCGCACTCTCTCTCTCGCTCCAGTGCGCTCGCACTCGCTCCAGTGCGCTCGCACTCTCTCTCTCTCTCGCTCCAATGCGCTCGCACTCTCTCTCTCTCTCGCTCCAGTGCGCTCGCACTCTCTCCCTCTCTCGCTCCAGTGCGCTCGCACTCTCTCCCTCTCTCGCTCCAGTGCGCTCGCACTCTCTCCCTCTCTCGCTCCAGTGCGCTCGCACTCTCTCGCTCCAGTGCGCTCGCACTCTCTCTCTCTCGCTCCAGTGCGCTCGCACTCTCTCTCTCTCGCTCCAGTGCGCTCGCTCCAGTGCGCTCGCACTCTCTCTCTCTCGCTCCAGTGCGCTCGCACTCTCTCTCTCTCGCTCCAGTGCGCTCGCACTCTCGTGTGCGCTCGCACTCTCTCTCTCGCACTCGCTCCAGTGGGCTCGCACCCTCTCGCTCCAGTTGCGCTCGCACTCTCTCTCTCCGGTGCGCTCGCACTCTCTCTCTCGCTCCAGTGCGCTCGCACTCTCTCTCTCGCTCCAGTGCGCTCGCACTCTCTCTCTCGCTCCAGTGCGCTCGCACTCTCTCTCTCGCTCCAGTGCGCTCGCACTCTCTCTCTCGCTCCAGTGCGCTCGCACTCTCTCTCTCGCTCCAGTGCGCTCGCACTCTCTCTCTCGCTCCAGTGCGCTCGCACTCTCTCTCTCGCTCCAGTGCACTCGCACTCTCTCCCTCTCTCGCTCCAGTGCGCTCGCACTCTCTCTCTCGCTCCAGTGCGCTCGCACTCTCTCTCTCTCGCTCCAGTGCGCTCGCACTCTCTCTCTCTCGCTCCAGTGCGCTCGCACTCTCTCTCTCTCGCTCCAGTGCGCTCGCACTCTCTCCCTCTCGCTCCAGTGCGCTCGCACTCTCTCCCTCTCTCGCTCCAGTGCGCTCGCACTCTCTCCCTCTCTCGCTCCAGTGCGCTCGCACTCTCTCCCTCTCTCGCTCCAGTGCGCTCGCACTCTCTCTCTCTCGCTCCAGTGCGCTCGCACTCTCGTGTGCGCTCGCACTCTCTCTCTCGCACTCGCTCCAGTGGGCTCGCACCCTCTCGCTCCAGTTGCGCTCGCACTCTCTCTCTCCGGTGCGCTCGCACTCTCTCTCTCTCGCTCCAGTGCGCTCGCACTCTCTCCCTCTCTCGCTCCAGTGCGCTCGCACTCTCTCCCTCTCTCGCTCCAGTGCGCTCGCACTCTCTCCCTCTCTCGCTCCAGTGCGCTCGCACTCTCTCCCTCTCTCGCTCCAGTGCGCTCGCACTCTCTCCCTCTCTCGCTCCAGTGCGCTCGCACTCTCTCCCTCTCTCGCTCGCACTCTCTCTCTCTCGCTCCTGTGCGCTCGCACTCTCGTGTGCGCTCGCACTCTCTCTCTCGCACTCGCTCCAGTGGGCTCGCACCCTCTCGCTCCAGTTGCGCTCGCACTCTCTCTCTCCGGTGCGCTCGCACTCTCTCTCTCCGGTGCGCTCGCACTCTCTCTCTCGCTCCAGTGCGCTCGCACTCTCTCTCTCTCGCTCCAGTGCGCTCGCACTCTCTCCCTCTCTCGCTCCAGTGCGCTCGCACTCTCTCCCTCTCTCGCTCCAGTGCGCTCGCACTCTCTCGCTCCAGTGCGCTCGCACTCTCTCTCTCTCGCTCTAGTGCGCTCGCACTCTCGTGTGCGCTCGCACTCTCTCTCTCGCACTCGCTCCAGTGGGCTCGCACCCTCTCGCTCCAGTTGCGCTCGCACTCTCTCTCTCCGGTGCGCTCGCACTCTCTCTCTCGCTCCAGTGCGCTCGCACTCTCTCTCTCTCGCTCCAGTGCGCTCGCACTCTCTCTCTCTCGCTCCAGTGCGCTCGCACTCTCTCCCTCTCTCGCTCTAGTGCGCTCGCACTCTCTCTCTCGCTCCAGTGCGCTCGCACTCTCTCTCTCGCTCCAGTGCGCTCGCACTCTCTCTCTCGCTCCAGTGCGCTCGCACTCTCTCTCTCTCGCTCCAGTGCGCTCGCACTCTCTCTCTCGCTCCAGTGCGCTCGCACTCTCTCTCTCTCGCTCCAGTGCGCTCGCACTCTCTCTCTCTCTCGCTCCAGTGCGCTCGCACTCTCTCCCTCTCTCGCTCCAGTGCGCTCGCACTCTCTCCCTCTCTCGCTCCAGTGCGCTCGCACTCTCTCCCTCTCTCGCTCCAGTGCGCTCGCACTCTCTCCCTCTCTCGCTCCAGTGCGCTCGCACTCTCTCTCGCTCCAGTGCGCTCGCACTCTCTCTCGCTCCAGTGCGCTCGCACTCTCTCTCGCTCCAGTGCGCTCACACTCTCTCTCTCGCGCACTCGCACTCTCTCTCTCGCACTCGCTCCAGTGCGCTCGCACTCTCTCTCTCTCGCTCCAGTGCGCTCGCACTCTCTCTCTCTCTCTCTCGCTCCAGTGCGCTCGCACTCTCTCTCTCTCACGCTCCAGTGCGCTCGCACTCTCTCTCGCTCCAGTGCGCTCGCACTCTCTCTCTCTCTCGCTCCAGTGCGCTCGCACTCTCTCCCTCTCTCGCTCCAGTGCGCTCGCACTCTCTCCCTCTCTCGCTCCAGTGCGCTCGCACTCTCTCCCTCTCTCGCTCCAGTGCGCTCGCACTCTCTCCCTCTCTCGCTCCAGTGCGCTCGCACTCTCTCCCTCTCTCGCTCCAGTGCGCTCGCACTCTCTCCCTCTCTCGCTCCAGTGCGCTCGCACTCTCTCCCTCTCTCGCTCCAGTGCGCTCGCACTCTCTCCCTCTCTCGCTCCAGTGCGCTCGCACTCTCTCCCTCTCTCGCTCCAGTGCGCTCGCACTCTCTCCCTCTCTCGCTCCAGTGCGCTCGCACTCTCTCTCTCTCTCGCTCCAGTGCGCTCGCACTCTCTCTCGCTCGCTCCAGTGCGCTCGCACTCTCTCTCTCTCGCTCGCTCCAGTGCGCTCGCACTCTCTCTCTCTCGCTCGCTCCAGTGCGCTCGCACTCTCTCTCGCTCGCTCGCTCCAGTGCGCTCGCACTCTCTCTCTCGCTCGCTCCAGTGCGCTCGCACTCTCTCTCGCTCGCTCGCTCCAGTGCGCTCGCACTCTCTCTCGCTCGCTCGCTCCAGTGCGCTCGCACTCTCTCTCGCTCGCTCGCTCCAGTGCGCTCGCACTCTCTCTCGCTCGCTCCAGTGCGCTCGCACTCTCTCTCGCTCGCACTCTCTCTCGCTCGCTCCAGTGCGCTCGCACTCTCTCTCTCTCTCTCGCTCCAGTGCGCTCGCACTCTCTCTCTCTCGCTCGCTCCAGTGCGCTCGCACTCTCTCTCTCGCTCGCTCCAGTGCGCTCGCACTCTCTCTCGCTCGCTCGCTCCAGTGCGCTCGCACTCTCTCTCGCTCGCTCCAGTGCGCTCGCACTCTCTCTCGCTCGCTCCAGTGCGCTCGCACTCTCTCTCGCTCGCTCCAGTGCGCTCGCACTCTCTCTCGCTCGCTCCAGTGCGCTCGCACTCTCTCTCGCTCGCTCCAGTGCGCTCGCACTCTCTCTCGCTCGCTCCAGTGCGCTCGCACTCTCTCTCTCTCGCTCCAGTGCGCTCGCACTCTCTCTCTCTCGCTCCAGTGCGCTCGCACTCTCTCTCTCGCTCGCTCCAGTGCGCTCGCACTCTCTCTCTCGCTCGCTCCAGTGCGCTCGCACTCTCTCTCTCTCGCTCGCTCCAGTGCGCTCGCACTCTCTCTCTCTCGCTCGCTCCAGTGCGCTCGCACTATCTGTCTCTCGCTCGCTCCAGTGCGCTCGCTCGCTCCAGTGCGCTCGCACTCTCTCTCGCTCGCTCTAGTGCGCTCGCACTCTCTCTCGCTCGCTCCAGTGCGCTCGCACTCTCTCTCGCTCGCTCCAGTGCGCTCGCACTCTCTCTCGCTCGCTACAGTGCTCGCACTCTCTCTCTCTCTCTCTCGCTCCAGTGCGCTCGCTCTCTCTCTCTCTCGCTCCAGTGCGCTCGCTCTCTCTCTCTCTCTCGCTCCAGTGCGCTCGCACTCTCTCTCGCTCCAGTGCGCTCGCACTCTCTCTCTCTCGCTCCAGTGCGCTCGCACTCTCTCTCGCTCGCTCCAGTGCGCTCGCACTCTCTCTCGCTCGCTCGCTCCAGTGCTCGCACTCTCTCTCGCTCGCTCGCTCCAGTGCTCGCACTCTCTCTCTCTCTCGCTCCAGTGCGCTCGCACTCTCTCTCTCTCGCTCGCTCCAGTGCGCTCGCACTCTCTCTCGCTCGCTCCAGTGCGCTCGCACTCGCTCCAGTGCGCTCGCACTCGCTCCAGTGCGCTCGCACTCTCTCTCGCTCGCTCCAGTGCGCTCGCGCTCGCTCCAGTGCGCTCGCACTCGCTCCAGTGCGCTCGCACTCGTTCCAGTGCGCTCGCACTCTCTCTCTCGCTCCAGTGCGCTCGCACTCTCGCTCGCTTCAGTGCGCTCGCACACTCTCTCTCGCTTCAGTGCGCTCGCACACTCTCTCTCGAACTCGCTAGCTTCAGTGCGCTCGCACTCTCTCTCTCGCACTCGCTCCAGTGCGCTCGCACTCTCTCTCTCTCTCGCTCCAGTGCGCTCGCACTCTCTCTCTCTCTCGCTCCAGTGCGCTCGCACTCTCTCTCTCTCTCGCTCCAGTGCGCTCGCACTCTCTCTCTCTCTCGCTCCATTGCGCTCGCACTCTCTCTCGCTCCAGTGCGCTCGCACTCTCTCTCGCTCCAGTGCGCTCACACTCTCTCTCTCTCGCTCCAGTGCGCTCGCACTCTCTCTCTCTCGCTCCAGTGCGCTCGCACTCTCTCTCTCTCGCTCCAGTGCGCTCGCACTCTCGTGTGCGCTCGCACTCTCTCTCTCGCACTCGCTCCAGTGGGCTCGCACCCTCTCGCTCCAGTTGCGCTCGCCCTCTATCTCACCGGTGCGCTCGCACTCCCTCTCTCGCTCCAGTGCGCTCGCACTCTCTCCCTCTCTCGCTCCAGTGCGCTCGCACTCTCTCCCTCTCTCGCTCCAGTGCGCTCGCACTCTCTCCCTCTCTCGCTCCAGTGCGCTCGCACTCTCTCTCTCTCTCGCTCCAGTGCGCTCGCACTCTCTCTCTCGCTCCAGTGCGCTCGCACTCTCTCCCTCTCTCGCTCCAGTGCGCTCGCACTCTCTCTCTCTCTCGCTCCAGTGCGCTCGCACACTCTCTCTCTCTCGCTCCAGTGCGCTCGCACTCTCTCTCCCTCGCTCCAGTGCGCTCGCACTCTCTCCCTCTCTCGCTCCAGTGCGCTCGCACTCTCTCCCTCTCTCGCTCCAGTGCGCTCGCACTCTCTCTCTCTCGCACGCTCTCCCTCTCTCGCTCCAGTGCGCTCGCACTCTCTCCCTCTCTCGCTCCAGTGCGCTCGCACTCTCTCCCTCTCTCGCTCCAGTGCGCTCGCACTCTCTCCCTCTCTCGCTCCAGTGCGCTCGCACTCTCTCCCTCTCTCGCTCCAGTGCGCTCGCACTCTCTCCCTCTCTCGCTCCAGTGCGCTCGCACTCTCTCCCTCTCTCGCTCCAGTGCGCTCGCACTCTCTCCCTCTCTCGCTCCAGTGCGCTCGCACTCTCTCCCTCTCTCGCTCCAGTGCGCTCGCACTCTCTCCCTCTCTCGCTCCAGTGCGCTCGCACTCTCTCCCTCTCTCGCTCCAGTGCGCTCGCACTCTCTCCCTCTCTCGCTCCAGTGCGCTCGCACTCTCTCCCTCTCTCGCTCCAGTGCGCTCGCACTCTCTCCGACTCTCGCTCCAGTGCGCTCGCACTCTCTCTCTCTTGCTCCAGTGCGCTCGCACTCTCTCTCTCTCTCTCGCTCCAGTGTGCTCGCACTCTCGTGTGCGCTCGCACTCTCTCTCTCTCGCACTCGCTCCAGTGCGCTCGCACTCTCTCGCTCCAGTGCGCTCGCACTCTCTCGCTCCAGTGCGCTCGCACTCTCTCTCTCTCGCTCCAGTGCGCTCGCACTCTCTCTCTCTCGCTCCAGTGCGCTCGCACTCTCTCTCTCTCTCTCGCTCCAGTGCGCTCGCACTCTCTCTCTCTCTCTCGCTCCAGTGCGCTCGCACTCTCTCTCTCTCTCTCGCTCCAGTGCGCTCGCACTCTCTCGCTGGAGCATGCGAGCGAGAGAGCGAGCGAGTGCACTGGAGCGTGCGCGCGAGAGAGCGAGCGAGTGCACTGGAGCGTGCGCGCGAGAGAGCGAGCGAGTGCACTGGAGCGTGCGCGCGAGAGAGCGAGCGAGTAACAGAGTGCGAGTGCACTCTCTCTCTCTCGCTCCAGTGTGCTCGCACTCTCTCGCTGGAGCATGCGCGCGAGAGAGCGAGCGAGTGCACTGGAGCGTGCGCGCGAGAGAGCAAGCGAGTAACAGAGTGCGAGCGCACTCTCTCTCTCTCGCTCCAGTGCGCTCGCACTCTCTCTCTCTCGCTCCAGTGCGCTCGCACTCTCTCTCTCTCTCTCTCTCGCTCCAGTGCGCTCGCACTCTCTCTCTCTCGCTCCAGTGCGCTCGCACTCTCTCTCTCTCTCTCGCTCCAGTGCGCTCGCACTCTCTCTCTCTCTCGCTCGCTCCAGTGCGCTCGCACTCTCTCTCTCTCTCGCTCCAGTGCGCTCGCACTCTCTCTCTCTCGCTCCAGTGCGCTCGCACTCTCTCTCTCTCTCTCTCTCGCTCCAGTGCGCTCGCACTCTCTCTCTCTCGCTCCAGTGCGCTCGCACTCTCTCTCTCTCTCTCGCTCCAGTGCGCTCGCACTCTCTCTCTCTCTCGCTCGCTCCAGTGCGCTCGCACTCTCTCTCTCTCTCGCTCCAGTGCGCTCGCACTCTCTCTCTCGCTCCAGTGCGCTCGCACTCTCTCTCTCTCTCGCTCCAGTGCGCTCGCACTCTCTCTCTCTCTCTCGCTCCAGTGCGCTCGCACTCTCTCTCTCTCTCTCGCTCCAGTGCGCTCGCACTCTCTCTCTCTCTCTCGCTCCAGTGCGCTCGCACTCTCTCTCTCTCTCGCTCCAGTGCGCTCGCACTCTCTCTCTCTCGCTCCAGTGCGCTCGCACTCTCTCTCGCTCGCTCCAGTGCGCTCGCACTCTCTCTCGCTCGCTCCAGTGCGCTCGCACTCTCTCTCGCTCGCTCCAGTGCGCTCGCACTCTCTCTCGCTCGCTCGCTCCAGTGCTCGCACTCTCTCTCTCTCGCTCGCTCCAGTGCTCGCACTCTCTCTCTCTCGCTCGCTCCAGTGCTCGCACTCTCTCTCTCTCGCTCGCTCCAGTGCTCGCACTCTCTCTCTCTCGCTCCAGTGCGCTCGCACTCTCTCTCTCTCGCTCGCTCCAGTGCTCGCACTCTCTCTCTCTCTCTCGCTCCAGTGCGCTCGCACTCTCTCTCTCTCTCTCGCTCCAGTGCGCTCGCACTCTCTCTCTCTCGCTCGCTCCAGTGCTCGCACTCTCTCTCTCTCGCTCCAGTGCGCTCGCACTCTCTCTCTCTCGCTCCAGTGCGCTCGCACTCTCTCTCTCTCGCTCCAGTGCGCTCGCACTCTCTCTCTCTCTCTCGCTCCAGTGCGCTCGCACTCTCTCTCGCTCGCTCCAGTGCGCTCGCACTCTCTCTCGCACGCTCCAGTGCGCTCACACTCTCTCTCGCACGCTCCAGTGCTCTCGCACGCTCCAGTGCGCTCGCACTCGCTCCAGTGCGCTCGCACTCTCTCTCTCGCTCCAGTGCGCTCGCACTCTCGCTCGCTTCAGTGCGCTCGCACTCTCTCTCTCGCACTCGCTCCAGTGCGCTCGCACTCTCTCTCTCGCACTCGCTCCAGTGCGCTCGCACTCTCTCTCTCGCACTCGCTCCAGTGCGCTCGCACTCTCTCTCTCGCACTCGCTCCAGTGCGCTCGCACTCTCTCTCGCACTCGCTCCAGTGCGCTCGCACTCTCTCTCTCGCACTCGCTCCAGTGCGCTCGCACTCTCTCTCTCGCACTCGCTCCAGTGCGCTCGCACTCTCTCTCTCGCACTCGCTCCAGTGCGCTCGCACTCTCTCTCTCTCGCTCCAGTGCGCTCGCACTCTCTCTCTCTCGCTCCAGTGCGCTCGCACTCTCTCTCTCTCGCTCCAGTGCGCTCGCACGCTCTCTCGCTCGCTCTCGCTCCAGTGCGCTCGCACGCTCTCTCGCTCGCGCTCGCTCCAGTGCGCTCGCACTCTCTCCCTCTCTCGCTCCAGTGCGCTCGCACTCTCTCCCTCTCTCGCTCCAGTGCGCTCGCACTCTCTCCCTCTCTCGCTCCAGTGCGCTCGCACTCTCTCCCTCTCTCGCTCCAGTGCGCTCGCACTCTCTCCCTCTCTCGCTCCAGTGCGCTCGCACTCTCTCTCTCTTGCTCCAGTGCGCTCGCACTCTCTCTCTCGCTCCAGTGCGCTCGCACTCTCTCTCTCGCTCCAGTGCGCTCGCACTCTCTCTCTCTCGCTCCAGTGTGCTCGCACTCTCTCTCTCTCGCTCCAGTGCGCTCGCACTCTCTCTCTCTCTCGCTCCAGTGCGCTCGCACTCTCGTGTGCGCTCGCACTCTCTCTCTCTCGCACTCGCTCCAGTGCGCTCGCACTCTCTCGCTCCAGTGCGCTCGCACTCTCTCGCTCCAGTGCGCTCGCACTCTCTCTCTCTCTCGCTCCAGTGCGCTCGCACTCTCTCTCTCTCTCTCGCTCCAGTGCGCTCGCACTCTCTCTCTCTCTCTCGCTCCAGTGCGCTCGCACTCTCTCTCTCGCTCCAGTGCGCTCGCACTCTCTCTCTCTCTCTCGCTCCAGTGCGCTCGCACTCTCTCTCTCTCTCGCTCCAGTGCGCTCGCACTCTCTCGCTGGAGCATGCGCGCGAGAGAGCGAGCGAGTGGACTGGAGCGTGCGCGCGAGAGAGCAAGCGAGTAACAGAGTGCGAGCGCACTCTCTCTCTCTCGCTCCAGTGCGCTCGCACTCTCTCTCTCTCTCTCGCTCCAGTGCGCTCGCACTCTCTCTCTCTCTCGCTCCAGTGCGCTCGCACTCTCTCGCTGGAGCATGCGCGCGAGAGAGCGAGCGAGTGCACTGGAGCGTGCGCGCGAGAGAGCAAGCGAGTAACAGAGTGCGAGCGCACTCTCTCTCTCGCTCCAGTGCGCTCGCACTCTCTCTCTCTCGCTCCAGTGCGCTCGCACTCTCTCTCTCTCTCGCTCCAGTGCGCTCGCACTCTCTCTCTCTCGCTCCAGTGCGCTCGCACTCTCTCTCTCTCTCTCTCGCTCCAGTGCGCTCGCACTCTCTCTCTCTCGCTCGCTCCAGTGCGCTCGCACTCTCTCTCTCTCTCTCGCTCCAGTGCGCTCGCACTCTCGCTCGCTCCAGTGCGCTCGCACTCTCTCTCGCTCGCTCCAGTGCGCTCGCACTCTCTCTCGCTCGCTCGCTCCAGTGCTCGCACTCTCTCTCTCTCGCTCGCTCCAGTGCTCGCACTCTCTCTCTCTCGCTCGCTCCAGTGCTCGCACTCTCTCTCTCTCTCTCGCTCCAGTGCGCTCGCACTCTCTCTCTCTCTCGCTCCAGTGCGCTCGCACTCTCTCGCTGGAGCATGCGCGCGAGAGAGCGAGCGAGTGCACTGGAGCGTGCGCGCGAGAGAGCAAGCGAGTAACAGAGTGCGAGCGCACTCTCTCTCTCTCGCTCCAGTGCGCTCGCACTCTCTCTCTCTCGCTCCAGTGCGCTCGCACTCTCTCTCTCTCTCGCTCCAGTGCGCTCGCACTCTCTCTCTCTCGCTCCAGTGCGCTCGCACTCTCTCTCTCTCGCTCGCTCCAGTGCGCTCGCACTCTCTCTCTCTCTCTCTCTCGCTCCAGTGCGCTCGCACTCTCGCTCTCTCGCTCGCTCCAGTGCGCTCGCACTCTCTCTCGCTCGCTCCAGTGCGCTCGCACTCTCTCTCGCTCGCTCGAGTGCTCGCACTCTCTCTCTCTCGCTCGCTCCAGTGCTCGCACTCTCTCTCTCTCGCTCGCTCCAGTGCTCGCACTCTCTCTCTCTCGCTCGCTCCAGTGCTCGCACTCTCTCTCTCTCGCTCGCTCCAGTGCTCGCACTCTCTCTCTCTCGCTCCAGTGCTCGCACTCTCTCTCTCTCGCTCGCTCCAGTGCTCGCACTCTCTCTCTCTCGCTCCAGTGCGCTCGCACTCTCTCTCTCTCGCTCGCTCCAGTGCTCGCACTCTCTCTCTCTCGCTCGCTCCAGTGCGCTCGCACTCTCTCTCTCTCGCTCGCTCCAGTGCTCGCACTCTCTCTCTCTCGCTCGCTCCAGTGCGCTCGCACTCTCTCTCTCTCGCTCCAGTGCGCTCGCACTCTCTCTCTCTCTTGCTCCAGTGCTCGCACTCTCTCTCTCTCGCTCGCTCCAGTGCTCGCACTCTCTCTCTCTCGCTCCAGTGCGCTCGCACCCTCTCTCTCTCGCTCGCTCCAGTGCTCGCACTCTCTCTCTCTCGCTCGCTCCAGTGCGCTCGCACTCTCTCTCTCTCTCTCGCTCCAGTGCGCTCGCACTCTCTCTCTCTCTTGCTCCAGTGCGCTCGCACTCTCTCTCTCTCGCTCGCTCCAGTGCTCGCACTCTCTCTCTCTCTCGCTCCAGTGCGCTCGCACTCTCTCTCTCTCGCTCCAGTGCGCTCGCACTCTCTCTCTCGCTCCAGTGCGCTCGCACTCTCTCGCTCGCTCCAGTGCGCTCGCACTCTCTCTCGCTCGCTCCAGTGCGCTCGCACTCTCTCTCGCTCGCTCCAGTGTGCTCGCACTCTCTCTCGCTCGCTCCAGTGCGCTCGCACTCTCTCTCGCACGCTCCAGTGCTCTCGCACGCTCCAGTGCGCTCGCACTCGCTCCAGTGCGCTCGCACTCTCTCTCTCGCTCCAGTGCGCTCGCACTCTCTCTCTCGCTCCAGTGCGCTCGCACTCTCGCTCGCTTCAGTGCGCTCGCACTCTCTCTCTCGCTCGCTCGCTCCAGTGCGCTCGCACTCTCGCTCGCTCGCACGCTCCAGTGCGCTCGCACTCTCTCTCTCGCACTCGCTCCAGTGCGCTCGCACTCTCTCTCTCGCACTCGCTCCAGTGCGCTCGCACTCTCTCTCTCGCACTCGCTCCAGTGCGCTCGCATTCTCTCTCTCGCACTCGCTCCAGTGCGCTCGCACTCTCTCTCTCGCACTCGCTCCAGTGCGCTCGCACTCTCTCTCTCGCACTCGCTCCAGTGCGCTCGCACTCTCTCTCTCGCACTCGCTCCAGTGCGCTCGCACTCTCTCTCTCGCACTCGCTCCAGTGCGCTCGCACTCTCTCTCTCTCGCTCCAGTGCGCTCGCACTCTCTCTCTCTCGCTCCAGTGCGCTCGCACTCTCTCTCTCTCGCTCCAGTGCGCTCGCACGCTCTCTCGCTCGCTCTCGCTCCAGTGCGCTCGCTCGCTCGCGCTCGCACCAGTGCGCTCGCACTCTCTCTCGCTCTCGCACGCTCGCACGCTCTCTCGCTCTCGCACCAGTGCGCTCGCACGCTCGCTTGCTCTCGCACCAGTGCGCTCGCACTCTCTCCCTCTCTCGCTCCAGTGCGCTCGCACTCTCTCCCTCTCTCGCTCCAGTGCGCTCGCACTCTCTTCCTCTCTCGCTCCAGTGCGCTCGCACTCTCTTCCTCTCTCGCTCCAGTGCGCTCGCACTCTCTTCCTCTCTCGCTCCAGTGCGCTCGCACTCTCTCTCGCTCCAGTGCGCTCGCACTCTCTCTCGCTCCAGTGCGCTCGCACTCTCTCTCGCTCCAGTGCGCTCGCACTCTCTCTCTCTTGCTCCAGTGCGCTCGCACTCGCTCCAGTGCGCTCGCACTCTCTCTCGCTCCAGTGCACTCGCACTCTCTCTCGCTCCAGTGCGCTCGCACTCTCTCTCGCTCCAGTGCGCTCGCACTCTCTCTCGCTCCAGTGCGCTCGCACTCTCTCTCTCGCACTCGCTCCAGTGCGCTCGCACTCTCTCTCGCTCCAGTGCGCTCGCACTCTCTCTGTCTCGCTCCAGTGCGCTCGCACTCTCTCTCTCTCGCTCCAGTGCGCTCGCACTCTCTCTCTCTCGCTCCAGTGCGCTCGCACTCTCTCTCGCTCCAGTGCGCTCGCACTCTCTCTCTCGCACTCGCTCCAGTGCGCTCGCACTCTCACTCGCTCCAGTGCGCTCGCACTCTCTCTGTCTCGCTCCAGTGCGCTCGCACTCTCTCTCTCTCGCTCCAGTGCGCTCGCACTCTCTCTCTCTCGCTCCAGTGCGCTCGCACTCTCTCTCTCTCGCTCCAGTGCGCTCGCACTCTCTCTCTCTCGCTTCAGTGCGCTCGCACTCGCTCCAGTGCACTCGCACTCTCTCTCTCTCTCGCTCCAGTGCGCTCGCACTCTCGTGTGCGCTCGCACTCTCTCTCTCGCACTCGCTCCAGTGGGCTCGCACCCTCTCGCTCCAGTTGCGCTCGCACTCTCTCCCTCTCTCGCTCCAGTGCGCTCGCACTCTCTCCCTCTCTCGCTCCAGTGCGCTCGCACTCTCTCCCTCTCTCGCTCCAGTGCGCTCGCACTCTCTCCCTCTCTCGCTCCAGTGCGCTCGCACTCTCTCCCTCTCTCGCTCCAGTGCGCTCGCACTCTCTCCCTCTCTCGCTCCAGTGCGCTCGCACTCTCTCTCTCTCGCTCCAGTGGGCTCGCACTCTCTCTCTCTCGCTTCAGTGCGCTCGCACTCGCTCCAGTGCGCTCGCACTCTCTCTCGCTCCAGTGCGCTCGCACTCTCTCTCTCGCGCACTCGCACTCTCTCTCTCGCACTCGCTCCAGTGCGCTCGCACTCTCTCTCTCTCTCGCTCCAGTGCGCTCGCACTCTCTCTCTCGCTCCAGTGCGCTCGCACTCTCTCTCTCGCTCCAGTGCGCTCGCACTCTCTCTCTCGCTCCAGTGCGCTCGCACTCTCACGCTCTCTCGCGCACTCGCACCAGTGCGCTCGCACTCTCTCTCTCTCGCTCCAGTGCGCTCGCACTCTCTCTCTCTCGCTCCAGTGCGCTCGCACTCTCGTGTGCGCTCGCACTCTCTCTCTCTCGCACTCGCTCCAGTGCGCTCGCACTCTCTCGCTCCAGTGCGCTCGCACTCTCTCTCTCTCTCGCTCCAGTTGCGCTCACACTCTCTCTCTCCGGTGCGCTCGCACTCTCTCTCTCGCTCCAGTGCGCTCGCACTCTCTCTCTCTCTCGCTCCAGTGCGCTCGCACTCTCTCTCTCTCTCGCTCCAGTGTGCTCGCACTCTCTCGCTGGAGCATGCGCGCGAGAGAGCGAGCGAGTGCACTGGAGCGTGCGCGCGAGAGAGCGAGCGAGTGCACTGGAGCGTGCGCGCGAGAGAGCGAGCGAGTAACAGAGTGCGAGCGCACTCTCTCTCTCTCGCTCCAGTGCGCTCGCACTCTCTCTCGCTCGCTCCAGTGCGCTCGCACTCTCTCTCGCTCGCTCCAGTGCGCTCGCACTCTCTCTCGCTCGCTCCAGTGCGCTCGCACTCTCTCTCGCTCGCTCCAGTGCGCTCGCACTCTCTCTCGCTCGCTCCAGTGCGCTCGCACTCTCTCTCTCTCGCTCGCTCCAGTGCGCTCGCACTCGCTCCAGTGCGCTCGCACTCTCTCTCTCTCGCTCCAGTGCGCTCGCACTCTCTCTCTCTCGCTCCAGTGCGCTCGCACTCTCTCTCGCTCGCTCCAGTGCGCTCGCACTCTCTCTCGCTCGCTCCAGTGCGCTCGCACTCTCTCTCTCTCGCTCCAGTGCGCTCGCACTCTCTCTCGCTCGCTCCAGTGCGCTCGCACTCTCTCTCGCTCGCTCCAGTGCGCTCGCACTCTCTCTCGCTCGCTCGCTCCAGTGCGCTCGCACTCGCTCCAGTGCGCTCGCACACTCTCTCTCGCTCGCTTCAGTGCACTCGCACTCTCGCTCGCTCGCACGCTCCAGTGCGCTCGCTCGCTCGCTCGCTCCAGTGCGCTCGCACTCTCTCGCTCGCACGCTCCAGTGCGCTCGCACTCTCTCGCTCGCACGCTCCAGTGCGCTCGCACTCTCTCGCTCGCACTCGCTCCAGTGCGCTCGCACTCTCTCTCTCGCACTCGCTCCAGTGCGCTCGCACTCTCTCTCTCGCACTCGCTCCAGTGCGCTCGCACTCTCTCTCTCGCACTCGCTCCAGTGCGCTCGCACTCTCTCTCTCGCACTCGGTCCAGTGCGCTCGCACTCTCTCTCTCGCACTCGCTCCAGTGCGCTCGCACTCTCTCTCTCTCGCTCCAGTGCGCTCGCACTCTCTCTCGCTCCAGTGCGCTCGCACTCACTCTCTCTCGCTCCAGTGCGCTCGCACTCACTCTCACTCGCTCCAGTGCGCTCGCACTCTCTCTCTCTCGCTCCAGTGCGCTCGCACTCACTCTCTCTCGCTCCAGTGCGCTCGCACTCACTCTCTCTCGCTCCAGTGCGCTCGCACTCACTCTCTCTCGCTCCAGTGCGCTCGCACTCACTCTCTCTCGCTCCAGTGCGCTCGCACTCTCTCTCTCTCGCTCCAGTGCGCTCGCACGCTCTCTCGCTCGCTCTCGCTCCAGTGCGCTCGCACGCTCTCTCGCTCGCGCTCGCTCCAGTGCGCTCGCACGCTCTCTCGCTCGCGCTCGCTCCAGTGCGCTCGCACGCTCTCTCGCTCGCGCTCGCTCCAGTGCGCTCGCACTCTCTCTCGCTCCAGTGCGCTCGCACTCACTCTCTCTCGCTCCAGTGCGCTCGCACTCACTCTCTCTCGCTCCAGTGCGCTCGCACTCTCTCTCTCTCGCTCCAGTGCGCTCGCACTCACTCTCTCTCGCTCCAGTGCGCTCGCACTCACTCTCTCTCGCTCCAGTGCGCTCGCACTCTCTCTCTCTCGCTCCAGTGCGCTCGCACGCTCTCTCGCTCGCTCTCTCGCTCGCGCTCGCTCCAGTGCGCTCGCACGCTCTCTCGCTCGCGCTCGCTCCAGTGCGCTCGCACGCTCTCGCTCGCGCTCGCTCCAGTGCGCTCGCACGCTCTCTCGCTCGCGCTCGCACCAGTGCGCTCGCACTCTCTCTCGCTCTCGCACGCTCGCTCGCTCTCGCACCAGTGCGCTCGCACGCTCTCGCTCCAGTGCGCTCGCACGCTCTCTCGCTCTCGCACCAGTGCGCTCGCACGCTCTCTCGCTCTCGCACCAGTGCGCTCGCACGCTCTCTCGCTCCAGTGCGCTCGCACTCTCTCTCTCGCTCCAGTGCGCTCGCACTCTCGCTCGTGCGCTCGCACTCTCTCTCTCTCTCGCTCCAGTGCGCTCGCACTCTCTCTCTCGCTCCAGTGCGCTCGCACTCTCTCTCTCTCGCTCCAGTGCGCTCGCACGCTCTCTCGCTCGCTCTCGCTCCAGTGCGCTCGCACGCTCTCTCGCTCGCGCTCGCTCCAGTGCGCTCGCACGCTCTCTCGCTCGCGCTCGCTCCAGTGCGCTCGCACGCTCTCTCGCTCGCGCTCGCTCCAGTGCGCTCGCACGCTCTCTCGCTCGCGCTCGCTCCAGTGCGCTCGCACGCTCTCTCGCTCGCGCTCGCACCAGTGCGCTCGCACGCTCTCTCGCTCGCGCTCGCACCAGTGCGCTCGCACTCACTCTCGCTCTCGCACGCTCGCTCGCTCTCGCACCAGTGCGCTCGCACGCTCTAGCTCCAGTGCGCTCGCACGCTCTCTCGCTCTCGCACCAGTGCGCTCGCACGCTCGCTCGCTCTCGCACCAGTGCGCTCGCACTCTCTCTCTCGCTCCAGTGCGCTCGCACTCTCTCTCTCTCTCGCTCCAGTGCGCTCGCACTCTCTCTCTCTCTCTCGCTCCAGTGCGCTCGCACTCTCTCTCTCTCTCGCTCCAGTGCGCTCGCACTCTCTCTCTCGCTCCAGTGCGCTCGCACTCTCTCTCTCTCGCTCCAGTGCGCTCGCACTCTCTCTCTCTCGCTCCAGTGCGCTCGCACTCTCTCTCTCTCGCTCCAGTGCGCTCGCACTCTCTCTCTCTCGCTCCAGTGCGCTCGCACTCTCTCTCTCTCGCTCCAGTGCGCTCGCACTCTCTCTCTCTCGCTCCAGTGCGCTCGCACTCTCTCTCTCGCTCCAGTGCGCTCGCACTCTCTCTCTCCAGTGCGCTCGCACTCTCTCTCTCTCGCTCCAGTGCGCTCGCACTCTCTCTCTCTCGCTCCAGTGCGCTCGCACTCTCTCTCTCTCGCTCCAGTGCGCTCGCACTCTCTCTCTCTCGCTCCAGTGCGCTCGCACTCTCTCTCTCTCGCTCCAGTGCGCTCGCACTCTCGTGTGCGCTCGCACTCTCTCTCTCTCGCACTCGCTCCAGTGCGCTCGCACTCTCTCGCTCCAGTGCGCTCGCACTCTCTCGCTCTCTCGCTCCAGTTGCGCTCACACTCTCTCTCTCCGGTGCGCTCGCACTCTCTCTCTCGCTCCAGTGCGCTCGCACTCTCTCGCTGGAGCATGCGCGCGAGAGAGCGAGCGAGTGCACTGGAGCCTGCGCGCGAGAGAGCGAGCGAGTGCACTGGAGCGTGCGCGCGAGAGAGCGAGCGAGTAACAGAGTGCGAGCGCACTCTCTCTCTCTCGCTCCAGTGTGCTCGCACTCTCTCGCTGGAGCATGCGCGCGAGAGAGCGAGCGAGTGCACTGGAGCGTGCGCGCGAGAGAGCGAGCGAGTGCACTGGAGCGTGCGAGCGCACTCTCTCTCTCTCGCTCCAGTGCGCTCGCACTCTCTCTCTCTCGCTCCAGTGCGCTCGCACTCTCTCTCTCTCGCTCCAGTGCGCTCGCACTCTCTCTCTCTCGCTCCAGTGCGCTCGCACTCTCTCTCTCTCGCTCCAGTGCGCTCGCACTCTCTCTCTCTCGCTCCAGTGCGCTCGCACTCTCTCTCTCTCGCTCCAGTGCGCTCGCACTCTCTCTCTCGCTCCAGTGCGCTCGCACTCTCTCTCGCTCTCTCTCCAGTGCGCTCGCACTCTCTCTCGCTCGCTCCAGTGCGCTCGCACTCTCTCTCGCTCGCTCCAGTGCGCTCGCACTCTCTCTCGCTCGCTCCAGTGCGCTCGCACTCTCTCTCTCTCACTCGCTCCAGTGCGCTCGCACTCGCTCCAGTGCGCTCGCACTCGCTCTCTCGCTCCAGTGCGCTCGCACTCTCTCTCGCTTCAGTGCGCTCGCACACTCTCTCTCGCACTCTCTCGCTTCAGTGCGCTCGCACACTCTCTCTCGCACTCGCTCGCTTCAGTGCGCTCGCACTCTCTCTCTCGCACTCGCTCCAGTGCGCTCGCACTCTCTCTCTCTCGCTCCAGTGCGCTCGCACTCTCTCTCTCGCTCCAGTGCGCTCGCACTCTCTCTCTCCAGTGCGCTCGCACTCTCTCTCTCCAGTGCGCTCGCACTCTCGCTCGCTCCAGTGCGCTCGCACTCTCTCTCTCGCACTCGCTCCAGTGCGCTCGCACTCTCTCTCTCGCACTCGCTCCAGTGCGCTCGCACTCTCTCTCTCTCGCACTCGCTCCAGTGCGCTCGCACTCTCACTCCAGTGCGCTCGCACGCTCTCTCGCTCGCTCTCGCTCCAGTGCGCTCGCACTCTCTCTCGCTCTCGCACGCTCTCGCACCAGTGCGCTCGCACGCTCTCGCTCCAGTGCGCTCGCACGCTCTCTCGGTCTCGCACCAGTGCGCTCGCACGCTCGCTCGCTCTCGCACCAGTGCGCTCGCACTCGCACCAGTGCGCTCGCACGCTCGCTCGCACACGCACCAGTGCGCTCGCACGCACACTCGCTCCAGTGCGCTCGCACTCTCTCTCTCGCTAGTGCGCTCGCACTCTCTCGCTCCAGTGCGCTCGCACTCTCTCTCTCTCTCGCTCCAATGCGCTCGCACTCTCTCTCTCTCTCGCTCCAGTGCGCTCGCACTCTCTCTCTCGCTCCAGTGCGCTCGCACTCTCTCTCTCGCACTCGCTCCAGTGGGCTCGCACCCTCTCGCTCCAGTTGCGCTCGCACTCTCTCTCTCCGGTGCGCTCGCACTCTCTCTCTCTCGCTCCAGTGCGCTCGCACTCTCTCTCTCTCGCTCCAGTGCGCTCGCACTCTCTCTCTCTCTCGCTCCAGTGCGCTCGCACTCTCTCTCTCTCTCGCTCCAGTGCGCTCGCACTCTCTCGCTCCGGTGCGCTCGCACTCTCTCTCTCTCGCTCCAGTGCGCTCGCACTCTCTCCCTCTCTAGCTCCAGTGCGCTCGCACTCTCTCCCTCTCTCGCTCCAGTGCGCTCGCACTCTCTCCCTCTCTCGCTCCAGTGCGCTCGCACTCCCTCCCTCTCTCGCTCCAGTGCGCTCGCACTCCCTCCCTCTCTCGCTCCAGTGCGCTCGCACTCTCTCTCTCTCGCTCCAGTGCGCTCGCACTCTCGTGTGCGCTCGCACTCTCTCTCTCGCACTCGCTCCAGTGGGCTCGTACCCTCTCGCTCCAGTTGCGCTCGCACTCTCTCTCTCCGGTGCGCTCGCACTCTCTCTCTCGCTCCAGTGCGCTCGCACTCTCTCTCTCTCGCTCCAGTGCGCTCGCACTCTCTCTCTCTTGCTCCAGTGCGCTCGCACTCTCTCTCTCTCGCTCCAGTGCGCTCGCACTCTCTCTCTCGCTCCAGTGCGCTCGCACTCTCTCTCTCTCTCGCTCCAGTGCGCTCGCACTCTCTCTCTCGCGCACTCGCACTTTCTCTCTCGCACTCGCTCCAGTGCGCTCGCACTCTCTCTCTCTCGCTCCAGTGCGCTCGCACTCTCTCTCTCTCGCTCCAGTGCGCTCGCACTCTCTCTCTCTCGCTCCAGTGCGCTCGCACTCTCGTGTGCGCTCGCACTCTCTCTCTCTCGCTCCAGTGCGCTCGCACTCTCTCTCTCTCGCTCCAGTGCGCTCGCACTCTCTCTCTCTCTCGCTCCAGTGCGCTCGCACTCTCGTGTGCGCTCGCACTCTCTCTCTCTCGCTCCAGCGCACTCGCACTCTCTCTCTCGCACTCGCTCCAGTGCGCTCGCACTCTCTCTCTCGCTCCAGTTGCGCTCGCACTCTCTCTCTCCGGTGCGCTCGCACTCTCTCTCTCTCGCTACAGTGCGCACGCACTCTCTCTCTCTCTCGCTCCAGTGCGCTCGCACTCTCTCGCTGGAGCATGTGCGCGAGAGAGCGAGCGAGTGCACTGGAGCGTGCGCGCGAGAGAGCGAGCGAGTGCACTGGAGCGTGCGCGCGAGAGAGCGAGCGAGTAACAGAGTGCGCTCGCACTCTCTCTCTCTCGCTCGCTCCAGTGCGCTCGCACTCTCTCTCTCTCTCGCTCGCTCCAGTGCGCTCGCACTCTCTCTCTCTCTCGCTCGCTCCAGTGCGCTCGCACTCTCTCTCTCTCTCGCTCGCTCCAGTGCGCTCGCACTCTCTCTCTCTCGCTCGCTCCAGTGCGCTCGCACTCTCTCTCTCGCTCCAGTGCGCTCGCACTCTCTCTCTCTCGCTCGCTCCAGTGCGCTCGCACTCTCTCTCTCGCTCGCTCCAGTGCGCTCGCACTCTCTCTCTCTCGCTCGCTCCAGTGCGCTCGCACTCTCTCTCTCTCGCTCGCTCCAGTGCGCTCGCACTCTCTCTCTCGCTCCAGTGCGCTCGCACTCTCTCTCTCGCTCCAGTGCGCTCGCACTCTCTCTCTCTCTCTCTCGCTCCAGTGCGCTCGCACTCTCTCTCGCTCGCTCGCTCCAGTGCGCTCGCACTCTCTCTCGCTCGCTCCAGTGCGCTCGCACTCTCTCTCGCTCGCTCCAGTGCGCTCGCACTCTCTCTCGCTCGCTCCAGTGCGCTCGCACTCTCTCTCTCTCTCTCTCCAGTGCGCTCGCACTCTCTCTCTCTCGCTCCAGTGCGCTCGCACTCTCTCTCTCTCTCGCTCCAGTGCGCTCGCACTCTCTCTCTCTCTCGCTCCAGTGCGCTCGCACTCTCTCTCTCGCTCCAGTGCGCTCGCACTCTCTCTCTCGCTCCAGTGCGCTCGCACTCTCTCTCTCGCTCGCTCCAGTGCGCTCGCACTCTCTCTCGCTCGCTCCAGTGCGCTCGCACTCTCTCTCGCACGCTCCAGTGCGCTCGCACTCTCTCTCGCACGCTCCAGTGCGCTCGCACTCTCTCTCGCACGCTCCAGTGCGCTCGCACTCTCGCTCGCTTCAGTGCGCTCGCACACTCGCTCGCTTCAGTGTGCTCGCACACTCTCTCTCGCACTCGCTCGCTCCAGTGCGCTCGCACTCTCTCTCTCGCGCTCCAGTGCGCTCGCACTCTCTCTCTCGCGCTCCAGTGCGCTCGCACTCTCTCTCTCGCGCTCCAGTGCGCTCGCACTCTCTCTCTCGCGCTCCAGTGCGCTCGCACTCTCTCTCTCGCGCTCCAGTGCGCTCGCACTCTCTCTCTCGCGCTCCAGTGCGCTCGCACGCTCTCTCGCTCGCTCTCGCTCCAGTGCGCTCGCACGCTCTCTCGCTCTCGCACCAGTGCGCTCGCACGCTCGCTCGCTCTCGCACCAGTGCGCTCGCACTCTCTCTCTCGCTCCAGTGCGCTCGCACTCTCTCGCTCCAGTGCGCTCGCACTCTCTCGCTCCAGTGCGCTCGCACTCTCTCTCTCTCGCTCCAGTGCGCTCGCACTCTCTCTCTCTCTCTCGCTAGTGCGCTCGCACTCTCTCTCTCTCGCTCCAGTGCGCTCGCACTCTCTCTCGCTCTCTCTCCAGTGCGCTCGCACGCTCGCTCGCTCTCGCACCAGTGCGCTCGCACTCTCTCTCTCGCTCCAGTGCGCTCGCACTCTCTCTCTCTCGCTCCAGTGCGCTCGCACTCTCTCTCTCTCGCTCCAGTGCGCTCGCACTCTCTCTCTCTCTCGCTCCAGTGCGCTCGCACTCTCTCTCTCTCGCTCCAGTGCGCTCGCACTCTCTCTCTCTCGCTCCAGTGCGCTCGCACTCTCTCTCTCTCGCTAGTGCGCTCGCACTCTCTCTCTCTCTCGCTCCAGTGCGCTCGCACTCTCGCTCGCTCCAGTGCGCTCGCACTCTCTCTCTCTCCAGTGCGCTCGCACTCTCTCTCTCTCGATCCAGTGCGCTCGAACTCTCTCTCTCTCGCTCCAGTGCGCTCGCACGCTCTCTCGCTCGCTCCAGTGCGCTCGCACGCTCTCTCGCTCGCTCTCGCTCCAGTGCGCTCGCACGCTCTCTCGCTCGCTCCAGTGCGCTCGCACGCTCTCTTGCACTCGCACCGGTGCGCTCGCACGCTCGCTCTCGCACCAGTGCGCTCGCACGCTCGCTCGCTCTCGCACCAGTGCGCTCGCACGCTCGCTCGCTCTCGCACCAGTGCGCTCGCACTCTCTCTCTCTCTCGCTCCAGTGCGCTCGCACTCTCTCTCTCTCTCGCTCCAGTGCGCTCGCACTCTCTCTCTCTCGCTCCAGTGCGCTCGCACTCTCTCTCTCGCTCCAGTGCGCTCGCACTCTCGTGTGCGCTCGCACTCTCTCTCTCTCGCACTCGCTCCAGTGCGCTCGCACTCTCTCTCTCTCGCTCCAGTGCGCTCGCACTCTCTCTCTCTCGCTCCAGTGCGCTCGCACTCTCTCTCTCTCTCGCTCCAGTGCGCTCGCACTCTCTCTCTCTCGCTCCAGTGCGCTCGCACTCTCTCGCTCGTGCGCTCGCACTCTCTCTCTCTCTCGCTCCAGTGCGCTCGCACTCTCGCTCGCTCCAGTGCGCTCGCACTCTCTCTCGCTCGCTCCAGTGCGCTCGCACTCTCTCTCGCTCGCTCCAGTGCGCTCGCACTCTCTCTCGCTCGCTCCAGTGCGCTCGCACTCTCTCTCTCGCTCGCTCCAGTGCGCTCGCACTCGCTCCAGTGCGCTCGCACGCTCCAGAGCGCTCGCACTCGCTCCAGTGCGCTCGCACTCTCTCTCGCTCCAGTGCGCTCGCACTCTCGCTCGCTCCAGTGCGCTCGCACGCTCTCTCGCTCTCGCACCAGTGCGCTCGCACGCTCGCTCGCTCTCGCACCAGTGCGCTCGCACTCTCTCTCTCGCTCCAGTGCGCTCGCACTCTCTCGCTCCAGTGCGCTCGCACTCTCTCTCTCTCGCTCCAGTGCGCTCGCACTCTCTCTCTCTCTCTCGCTAGTGCGCTCGCACTCTCTCTCTCTCGCTCCAGTGCGCTCGCACTCTCTCTCGCTCTCTCTCCAGTGCGCTCGCACGCTCGCTCGCTCTCGCACCAGTGCGCTCGCACTCTCTCTCTCGCTCCAGTGCGCTCGCACTCTCTCTCTCTCGCTCCAGTGCGCTCGCACTCTCTCTCTCTCGCTCCAGTGCGCTCGCACTCTCTCTCTCTCTCGCTCCAGTGCGCTCGCACTCTCTCTCTCTCGCTCCAGTGCGCTCGCACTCTCTCTCTCTCGCTCCAGTGCGCTCGCACTCTCTCTCTCTCGCTCCAGTGCGCTCGCACTCTCTCTCTCTCGCTAGTGCGCTCGCACTCTCTCTCTCTCTCGCTCCAGTGCGCTCGCACTCTCGCTCGCTCCAGTGCGCTCGCACTCTCTCTCTCTCCAGTGCGCTCGCACTCTCTCTCTCTCGCTCCAGTGCGCTCGAACTCTCTCTCTCTCGCTCCAGTGCGCTCGCACGCTCTCTCGCTCGCTCCAGTGCGCTCGCACGCTCTCTCGCTCGCTCTCGCTCCAGTGCGCTCGCACGCTCTCTCGCTCGCTCCAGTGCGCTCGCACGCTCTCTTGCACTCGCACCGGTGCGCTCGCACGCTCGCTCTCGCACCAGTGCGCTCGCACGCTCGCTCGCTCTCGCACCAGTGCGCTCGCACGCTCGCTCGCTCTCGCACCAGTGCGCTCGCACTCTCTCTCTCTCTCGCTCCAGTGCGCTCGCACTCTCTCTCTCTCTCGCTCCAGTGCGCTCGCACTCTCTCTCTCTCGCTCCAGTGCGCTCGCACTCTCTCTCTCGCTCCAGTGCGCTCGCACTCTCGTGTGCGCTCGCACTCTCTCTCTCTCGCACTCGCTCCAGTGCGCTCGCACTCTCTCTCTCTCGCTCCAGTGCGCTCGCACTCTCTCTCTCTCGCTCCAGTGCGCTCGCACTCTCTCTCTCTCTCGCTCCAGTGCGCTCGCACTCTCTCTCTCTCGCTCCAGTGCGCTCGCACTCTCTCGCTCGTGCGCTCGCACTCTCTCTCTCTCTCGCTCCAGTGCGCTCGCACTCTCGCTCGCTCCAGTGCGCTCGCACTCTCTCTCGCTCGCTCCAGTGCGCTCGCACTCTCTCTCGCTCGCTCCAGTGCGCTCGCACTCTCTCTCGCTCGCTCCAGTGCGCTCGCACTCTCTCTCTCGCTCGCTCCAGTGCGCTCGCACTCGCTCCAGTGCGCTCGCACGCTCCAGAGCGCTCGCACTCGCTCCAGTGCGCTCGCACTCTCTCTCTCTCGCTCCAGTGCGCTCGCACTCTCGCTCGCTTCAGTGCGCTCGCACACTCTCTCTCTCGCACTCGCTCCAGTGCGCTCGCACTCTCTCTCGCTCGCACGCTCCAGTGCGCTCGCACTCGCTCCAGTGCGCTCGCACTCTCTCTCTCGCACTCGCTCCAGTGCGCTCGCACTCTCTCTCTCGCACTCGCTCCAGTGCGCTCGCACTCTCTCTCTCGCTCTCGCTCCAGTGCGCTCGCACTCTCTCTCTCTCGCTCCAGTGCGCTCGCACGCTCTCTCGCTCGCTCTCGCTCCAGTGCGCTCGCACGCTCTCTCGCTCGCGCTCGCACCAGTGCGCTCGCGCTCTCTCTCGCTCTCGCACGCTCGCTCTCGCACCAGTGCGCTCGCACGCTCTCTTGCACTCGCACCGGTGCGCTCGCACGCTCGCTCTCGCACCAGTGCGCTCGCACGCTCGCTCGCTCTCGCACCAGTGCGCTCGCACGCTCTCTCGCTCTCGCACCAGTGCGCTCGCACGCTCTCTCGCTCTCGCACCAGTGCGCTCGCACTCTCTCTCTCTCTCGCTCCAGTGCGCTCGCACTCTCTCTCTCTCTCGCTCCAGTGCGCTCGCACTCTCTCTCTCTCTCGCTCCAGTGCGCTCGCACTCTCTCTCTCTCTCGCTCCAGTGCGCTCGCACTCTCTCTCTCGCTCCAGTGCGCTCGCACTCTCTCTCTCGCTCCAGTGCGCTCGCACTCTCTCTCTCTCGCTCCAGTGCGCTCGCACTCTCTCTCTCTCGCTCCAGTGCGCTCGCACTCTCTCTCTCTCGCACTCGCTCCAGTGCGCTCGCACTCTCTCTCTCTCGCACTCGCTCCAGTGCGCTCGCACTCTCTCTCTCGCTCCAGTGCGCTCGCACTCTCTCTCTCGCTCCAGTGCGCTCGCACTCTCTCTCTCTCGCTCCAGTGCGCTCGCACTCTCTCTCTCTCGCTCCAGTGCGCTCGCACTCTCTCTCTCTCGCTCCAGTGCGCTCGCACACTCGCTCGCTCTCGCACCAGTGCGCTCGCACGCTCTCTCGCTCTCGCACCAGTGCGCTCGCACTCTCTCTCTCTCTCGCTCCAGTGCGCTCGCACTCTCTCTCTCTCTCGCTCCAGTGCGCTCGCACTCTCTCTCTCTCTCGCTCCAGTGCGCTCGCACTCTCTCTCTCTCTCGCTCCAGTGCGCTCGCACTCTCTCTCTCTCTCGCTCCAGTGCGCTCGCACTCTCTCTCTCGCTCCAGTGCGCTCGCACTCTCTCTCTCGCTCCAGTGCGCTCGCACTCTCTCTCTCTCGCTCCAGTGCGCTCGCACTCTCTCTCTCTCGCTCCAGTGCGCTCGCACTCTCTCTCTCTCTCGCTCCAGTGCGCTCGCACTCTCTCTCTCTCGCACTCGCTCCAGTGCGCTCGCACTCTCTCTCTCGCTCGCTCCAGTGCGCTCGCACTCTCTCTCTCGCTCGCTCCAGTGCGCTCGCACTCTCTCTCGCTCGCTCCAGTGCGCTCGCACTCTCTCTCGCTCGCTCCAGTGCGCTCGCACTCTCTCTCGCACGCTCCAGTGCGCTCTCTCTCGCTCCAGTGCGCTCGCACTCTCTCTCGCTCCAGTGCGCTCGCACTCTCTCTCTCGCTCCAGTGCGCTCGCACTCTCTCTCTCTCGCTCCAGTGCGCTCGCACTCTCTCTCTCTCGCTCCAGTGCGCTCGCACTCTCTCTCTCTCGCTCCAGTGCGCTCGCACTCTCTCTCTCTCTCGCTCCAGTGCGCTCGCACTCTCTCTCTCTCGCACTCGCTCCAGTGCGCTCGCACTCTCTCTCTCGCTCGCTCCAGTGCGCTCGCACTCTCTCTCTCGCTCGCTCCAGTGCGCTCGCACTCTCTCTCGCTCGCTCCAGTGCGCTCGCACTCTCTCTCGCTCGCTCCAGTGCGCTCGCACTCTCTCTCGCACGCTCCAGTGCGCTCTCTCTCGCTCCAGTGCGCTCGCACTCTCGCTCGCTTCAGTGCGCTCGCACTCTCGCGCTCGCACTCTCGCTCGCTTCAGTGCGCTCGCACTCTCGCGCTCGCACTCTCGCTCGCTTCAGTGCGCTCGCACACTCTCTCTCGCACTCGCTCGCTTCAGTGCGCTCGCACACTCTCTCTCGCACTCGCTCCAGTGCGCTCGCACTCTCTCTCGCTCGCTTCAGTGCGCTCGCACTCTCGCTCGCTCGCACGCTCCAGTGCGCTCGCACTCTCGCTCGCTCGCACGCTCCAGTGCGCTCGCACTCTCGCTTGCGCACTCGCTCCAGTGCGCTCGCACTCTCGCTCGCGCACTCGCTCCAGTGCGCTCGCACTCTCTCTCTCGCACTCGCTCCAGTGCGCTCGCACTCTCTCTCTCGCACTCCAGTGCGCTCGCACTCTCTCTCTCTCGCTCCAGTGCGCTCGCACTCTCTCTCTCTCGCTCCAGTGCGCTCGCACTCTCTCTCTCTCGCGCTCCAGTGCGCTCGCACTCTCTCTCTCGCGCTCCAGTGCGCTCGCACTCTCTCTCTCGCGCTCCAGTGCGCTCGCACTCTCTCTCTCGCGCTCCAGTGCGCTCGCACGCTCTCTCGCTCGCTCTCGCTCCAGTGCGCTCGCACGCTCTCTCGCTCGCGCTCGCACCAGTGCGCTCGCACGCTCTCGCTCGCGCTCGCACCAGTGCGCTCGCACGCTCTCGCACCAGTGCGCTCGCACGCTCGCTCGCTCTCGCACCAGTGCGCTCGCACGCTCGCTCGCACACTCTCACTCCAGTGCGCTCGCACGCTCTCTCGCACTCGCTCCAGTGCGCTCGCCCTCACTCCAGTGCGCTCGCTCTTTCTCTCTCTCGCCGGTGCGCTCGCTCTTTCTCTCTCTCGCCGGTGCGCTCGCTCTTTCTCTCTCTCGCCGGTGCGCTCGCACTCTCGCTCTCTCGCCGGTGCGATCGCACTCTCGCTCTCTCGCCGGTGCGATCGCACTCTCGCTCTCTCGCCGGTGCGATCGCACTCTCGCTCTCGCTCGCTCCAGTGCGACCACGCACTCTCTCTTGCGCTCGATCCAGTGTGCTCACACTCACTCACTCTCTCTCCCCTGCTTGCTCCAGTGCACTCGCGCACTCGCTTGCTTGCTCCAGTGCGCTCGCACTCTCTCGCTCGCTCCAGTGAGCTCGCACTCTCTCGTTTGCTGACTCCTTCATACTCACTCTCTTCCTCCCTCATGCTCACACTCTTGCTCCTTCCCTTGCGCTCACACACACTCTCTCTCTTGCTCCGTCTCTCCCTCTCATTCACTTGCTCCCTCTCTCTCACACTCTCTCTCTCTCACTATTCCTCCACCACGCACACTCGCTCACTCCCTCCCACTCTCTCCCTCTCGGTCTGGGTCAAGTGCTGCAAAGTGGGGGCTAGTGTAGAGTTAGAATAGTTTCTGCTGGTGCAGATTCAACGGCCTCTTCTGTACAATTCTAAAAGTCCATTTGCATTGCATAGAATCTATTTATTCTAAAGTCAGTCTCCAAAAAACGGCTTTTAAAAGAAATAACTGAAATAAATTACTAACTTCAGACACACAGAAAACTTGCCCGTAACTAATTCAAAAACTAGAAACCCAAACTCTCAAAAAAAACACTGAAAATTATACATATAAACTCAACAGTTTACATTAGAGTATACAAAATGGGATTCACAGGCCAGCTGATTGCTGATTAGTTTGTGGAAATGTGAACAGTTGTGGTTGTCAAAGGTCATCAGCCTAACAACGAGTCGAATTGGTTCCTAGGCAGCTGAACAGCTTGCAGTTGTAAATGATAGTGAGAAGCTCCTAGAACTTTGGAAGGGAAGGCGATGTGTCTCTCTTTCTAGATGTCCAAAGAAAGCCAATTATTTTCTCTCTTACTAGTTGCAATAAGCTGGGATCTTTAACCAGTAACTAAGAGACTTTGCAGTTAGTGTACCAATCACCCTGTGCCTCCTATAAAGAAGCAAAAACAATCTGGCGAAAAAAATATTGAAGAACAGAAGTTCCTGGCAAGCAAAAGGATCATCTCACCAACAGTATGCGTTGATGCTATTCCACTGTTTTCCCAGTACTTTTTCTTCTTTCCACTTATTACATCAATATTTTTTGTCTCTCTGCACGTGTGTATAAAAGAGGTTATAGGAGGGGGTTAGAGTTTGGACGAGTAGTGTTTGAATTCAACAGTTCATAGTTGCTTACCTGTGGTTAGAATCTGTTTATTTGTAATAAATACTGGCCTCTGTTAAGTACAGAAATCTGCTACATGTTTTTCTGTTAACCTGAATCTATCAGACAGGTAAATTTGATTTTTTAAGTTTTGTAATGACTCCAGGAAGAGTGGGGCTTGATTTCCAGCTCCAAGTCAAGAGTGTGGTGCTGGAAAAGCACAGGCCAGGCAGCATCCGAGAAGCAGGAGAATCAACGTTTGCCCGAAACGTCGACTCTCCTGCTCCGAGGATGCTGCCTGACCTGCTGTGGGCTTTTCCATCACCATACTCTTGACTCTGATCTCTAGCATCTGCAGTCCTCACTTTCTCCTAATGATTTCCAGCTCCCTATCTCAGTGAGGTGTGACACCACTCAAATGAGTGGAATTATTGAACTTAAAGTGGGTAGAAATATTATTTTTTCATTGGTTTATTTTCTATTACTGACAAGTCTGTGGACCAATTCATTTGTATCAAATCACCAAAATGACCTTGGCATTTTCTGTATAAAATAGTTATTTCAAGTACTACAGGATGATATCCACACTAACAAAGGAACCTTGCTGGATTAAGTACTGTACATATGAAGAGAAGTGAAAGACGACAGAGGGGGAGGCAGTGGTCAGAAAAATATTTTAAAGGATGGAACTCTGTAATCATGAAGTTGAACTTCTGCCAAAAAAAATTTCATTCCTGCGGTAGGCAAAGTAAGAACTTAACATTTATATAGCACTTATCACAACCCAAGGATGACCAAATTGATTATTTGTCAATCACTTGCATGCTTCTTTGACTCCACTACATCAAATTATTTCTATACTAACAACTTATAATGAAGTGCTGTGGAAATGGAATGCTCGCTGATCAACAGCATACAGTCCACTGTTGATTGACAGGTGCTGTGTGGGAATATGAAAAAAACATTTTGAAGATGTCAGGAGTGCTACATGCACTCACTTACCTTCTAGCTCCTCTTTCTCATAGTGAATGTTGAGTATTGAACTTGTTCCACCTTGATCTACCACAGCCTCCTCATCATGCCTCTGCTGGAGATACAGAAAACAAAGCTTTAAACCACAGTACTGCTTCTAAATATATATTGATGTGCATTAACTAAGAGACAGTGAGGATTGCAGATGTTGGAGATCAGAGTAGAGAGTGCAGCGCTGGAAAACCACAGCCGGTCAGGCAGCATCCGAGGAGCAGGAGAATCGACGTTTGCAGTATAAGCCTTTCATCAGAAATTAGGCTTGTGGGCCAAGGGGGCCAGGAGATAAATGGGAGGGATGAAAGGCGGGTGGGACTGGGGTGGGGGGAGAAGAAGTAGCTGAGAATGAGATAGGTAGATGAAGGTGGGGGAGAAAAGATAGATAGGAGAATGCAGTGGACACTTGGTAAGGAAGATGGACAGGTAGGACAGGTCAAGAAGGCTGTGCTGAGTTGGAAGGTTGGATCTGGGAGTAAGGTAAGGGGGGGGGGAAATGAGGAAACTGGTGAAATTCATATTGATCCCATATGGTTGGAGGGTCCCAAGATGGAAGATGAGGCGTTCTTCCTCCAAGCATTGGGTGGTGAGGGAGTGGCGAGGGAGGCAGCCCAGGACCTGCATGTCCTTGGGGGAGTGGGAGGGGGAAGTTAAAGTGCTTGGCCACAGGGCAGTGGGATTGCTTCGTGAGCATGTCGTGGAGATGTTCACTGAAACGTTCCACAAATGGGCGTCCTGTCTCCCCAATGTAGAGGAGACCACATCAGGGGCAATGGACACAGTAAATGGAAGTGCAGGTAAATCTCTGATGGATGTGGAAGGCTTCTTTGGGGCCTTGGACAGCAAAGTCAGTTGCATACGATTCTAGACCATGTCAATACATCTGGTTTAGCAGGTGTGTATAAAGTTGACAAAAATCAGTATATTTACTGTGGTTAATGTGTTAAATTCATTATAAAATTTAGTTTGAAGTCACACATTTTGAAATAAACTATTTTAATCAATTCCACTTTTATTGCATTTCACAATTTTCATTAGGCTTTAACAATTCTCAGTCTCTCAGCTTTTATACGTGCATCGATGATGACATTCTTGCTCCGACGGACTGCTTTTAAAATCAACTCTCAGTGTGGATAAGATGCTGCATTGGATTAGCAACTGTAGGACATTCTTCTGAGGCAAGGTGATTAGACATAAGTCAGAAGGTCAACAGCACAGAAAATGACTCATCAAGTGTGCCAGAATGTGATCATTGGTGTAGAGATGTGGCACTGGAAAAGCACAGCAGGTCAGTAGCATGAGAGGAGCAGGAGAGTCAATGTTGTTTCAGTCATAGACCCTTTATCAGGAATGGTGTTCCTCAGATATTGCCTGACCCGCTGTACTTTTCCAGCCCCACACTTTTCGACTCTGATCTCCAGTCCCCACTTTCTCTTCATGATCACTGACACCAAGAAAATAGATAGTGTTATGAAGTTGAAGGTATGTACTATTCCTCTAAGAGAGAGTAAAACATGCTTTGCATTGAGAGGTTGTAGGCACTTGTCATATGACTGATTAGTAGTCTCAGAGTGGACTGGAAAGTTGAAAATATGTAACATTTGGCTGTTTTCACAACAGTTCAAATTTAACCAGTTTAAATTATACCCCAGGAAACTAAAACCTAATCGAATTTGAATTTTATTGCTTTGACAACATCGAAACAATGAGACAATCCAACGCTTGGGGTAGAGATAAGCCAGCATTTTGAGAGTTAGCCAGAGAAAAGAGCACCAACTGCCATTGAGAGACTATCCAAAAAACATGAGCAAAGTTACCCTTTTCATATGAAATATCTTTGCAGCAAAAGACTGAAGATGACCGAGGGAGATCGAAAGCCAGAGGAAGACAGACACTGGAGATGACAGCCGCTGTCTGGTTTTGAAAATTAAGTTGCTGTCAATTTAATAGACAGCTTTTATTGGATCAGTATATCATTATAGAGTGGGAGGTAGATAAACCTTTAAGAGAAAGGAGGCATAGAGCTGTAAATACTGATTGTGTAACTAGGAGAAAGTGGGGACTGCAGATCAGAGCTGAAAATGTGTTGCTGGAAAAGCGCAGCAGGTCAGGCAGTATCCAAGGAGCAGGAGAATCAACGTTTCGGGCATGAGCCCTTCTTCAGGAATGAGGAAAGTGTGCCAAGCAGGCTAAGATAAAAGGTAGGGAGGAGGGACTTGGGGGAGGGGCGTTGGAAATGCGATAGGTGGAAGGAGGTTAAGGTGAGGGTGATAGGCTGGAGTGGGGGTGGGGGTGGAGAGGTCAGGAAGAAGATTGCAGGTTAGGAAGGTGGTGTTGAGTTCAAGGGTTGGGACTGAGACAAGATGGGGGGAGGGGAAATGAGGAAACTGGAGAAATCGGAGTTCATCCCTTGTGGTTGGAGGGTTCCTAGGCGGAAGATGAGGGGCTCTTCCTCCATCCGTCGTGTTGCTATGGTCTGGCGATGGAGGAGTCCAAGGACCTGCATGTGGTGGGGTTGGTTGGTCCAGGTGTCCCAGAGGTGTTCTCTGAAATGTTCCACAAGTAGGTGGCCTGTCTCCCCAATATAGAGGAGGCCACATTGGGTGCAGCGGATGCAGTAAATGATGTGTGTGGAGGTGCAGGTGAATTTGTGGCAGATATGGAAGGATCCCTTGGGGCATTGGAGGGAAGGAAGGGTTATGCATTTTGTGCGGTTGCAGGGGAAGGTGCCGGGAGTGGAGGTTGGGTTGGTGGGGGGGTGTGGACTTGATGAGGGAGTCACGGAGGGAGTGGTCTTTTCGGAACGCTGATAGGGGAGGGGAGGGAGAGGGAAATATATCCCTGGTGGTGGGGTCCATTTGGAGGTGGCGGAAATGACGACGGATGATATGCTGTATTATGGAGGTTGGTGGGGTGGTAGGTGAGGACCAGTGGGGTTCTGTCCTGGTGGCGATTGTAGGGGCAGGGCTCAAGGGCAGAGGAGCGGGAAGTGGAAGAGATGTGGTGGAGAGCATCGTCGATCACGTCTGGGGGGGAAATTGCGTTCTTTGAAGGAGGCCATCTGGGTTGTACGGTATTGGAACTGGTCCTCCTGAGAGCAGATGCAGCGGAGACAAAGGAATTGGGAATACGGGATGGCGTTTTTACAGGGGGCAGGGTGGGAGGAGGTGTAGTCGAGGTAGCTGTGGGAGTCAGTTTATAGTAAATATCCGTGTTGATTCGGTCGCCTGAGATAGAAATGCAAAGGTCTAGGAAAGGGAGGGAGGAGTCTGAGACGGTCCAGGTGAATTTGAGGTCGGGGTGGAAGGTGTTGGTAAAGTGGATGAACTGTTCAACCTCCTCGTGGGAGGGAGGGAGAAAGAAAGGAGAAGAAGGAGAAGAAGGAAAAGAAAGAAGGAAAAGAAGGAAAAGAAAGGAAGGAAGGAAAAGAAAGAAAGGAAGGAAAAGAAAGAAAGGAAGGAAAAGAAAGGAAGGAAGGAAAAGAAAGGAAGAAGGAAAAGAAAGGAAGAAAAGAAAGAAGGAAAGAAAAGAAAGAAGGAAAGAAAAGAAAGAAGGAAAGAAAAGAAAGAAGGAAAGAAAAGAAAGAAGGAAAGAAAAGAAAGAATGAAAGGAAAGGAAGAAGGAAAAGAAAGAATGAAAGAAGGAAAGAAAAGAAAGAAGGAAAAGAATGAATGAAAGAAGGAAAGAAAAGAAAGGAAGAAGGAAAAGAAGGAAAGAAAGAAAGAAGGAAAGAAGGAAAGAAAGAAGGAAAAGAAGGAAAGAAAGAAGGAAAAGAAGGAAAGAAAGAAGGAAAAGAAGGAAAAGAAAGAAGGAAAAGAAAGAAGGAAAAGAAAGAAGGAAAAGAAAGAAGGAAAAGAAGAAAGAAGGAAAAGAAGAAGGAAAGGAAGAAAGAAGGAAAAGAAAGAAGGAAAGGAAGAAAGAAGGAAAAGAAGAAAGAAGGAAAAGAAGAAAGAAGGAAAAGAAGAAAGAAGGAAAAGAAGAAAGAAGGAAAAGAAAGAAGGAAAGGAAAGAATGAAAGAAGGAAAGAAAAGAATGAAAGAAGGAAAGAAAAGAAAGAAGGAAAGAAGGAAAAGAAAGAAGGAAAGGAAGAAAGAAGGAAAAGAAAGAAGGAAAAGAAAGAGAGAAAGAGAAAAAGAAAAGAAAGAAAGAAAGAAAGGACGAAAGAATGAAAGAAAAGAAAGAAGGAAAAGAAAGAATGAAAGAAGGGAAGAAAAGAAATAAAGAAGGAAAGAAAAGAAAGAAAGAAGGAAAGAAGAGAAAGAAGGAAAAGAAAGAAGGAAAAGAAAGAAGGAAAAGAAAGAAGGAAAGAAAGAAGGAAAAGAAAAGAAAGAAGGAAAAGAAAGAAGGAAAAGAAAGAAGGAAAAGAAAGAAGGAAAAGAAAGAAGGAAAGAAAGAAGGAAAGAAAGAAGGAAGGAAGGAAGGAAAAGAAAGAAGGAAAAGAAAGAAGGAAAAGAAAGAAGGAAAAGAAAGAAGGAAAGAAAGAAGGAAGGAAGGAAGGAAAAGAAAGAAGGAAAAGAAAGAAGGAAAAGAAAGAAGGAAAAGAAAGAAGGAAAAGAAAGAAGGAAAGAAAGAAGGAAAAGAAAAGAAAGAAGGAAAAGAAAGAAGGAAAAGAAAGAAGGAAAAGAAAGAAGGAAAAGAAAGAAGGAAAGAAAGAAGGAAAGAAAGAAGGAAGGAAGGAAGGAAAAGAAAGAAGGAAAAGAAAGAAGGAAAAGAAAGAAGGAAAAGAAAGAAGGAAAGAAAGAAGGAAGGAAGGAAGGAAAAGAAAGAAGGAAAAGAAAGAAGGAAAAGAAAGAAGGAAAAGAAAGAAGGAAAAGAAAGAAGGAAAAGAAAGAAGGAAAAGAAAGAAGGAAAAGAAAGAAGGAAAGAAGGAAAGAAAAGAAGGAAAGAAGGAAAGAAAAGAAAGAAAGAAGGAAAGGAAAGAAGGAAAGGAAAGAAGGAAAGAAAAGAAGGAAAGAAGGAAAGAAAAGAAGGAAAGAAGGAAAGAAAAGAAGGAAAGAAAAGAAAGAAAGAAGGAAAGGAAAGAAAGAAAGAAGGAAAGGAAAGAAAGAAGGAAAGAAAAGAAAGAAAGAAAGGAAAAAAGGAAACAAAGAAAGAAGGAAAAGAAAGAAGGAAAAGAAAGAAGGAAAAGAAAGGAGGAAAAGAAAGGAGGAAAAGAAAGAAGGAAAGGAAAGAAGGAAAAGAAAGAAGGAAAAGAAAGAAGGAAAAGAAAGAAGGAAAAGAAAGAAAGAAGGAAAAGAAAGAAAAGAAAGAAGGAAAAGAAGGAAAAGAAAGAAGGAAAGGAAGAAAGAAGGAAAAGAAAGAAGGAAAAGAAAGAAGGAAAAGAAAGAAGGAAAAGAAAGAAGGAAAAGAAAGGAAGAAAGAAGGAAAAGAAAGAAGGAAAAGAAAGAAGGAAAAGAAAGAAGGAAAAGAAAGAAGGAAAAGAAAGAAGGAAAGAAAAGAATGAAAGAAAAGAATGAAAGAAGGAAAGAAAAGAAAGAAAGAAGGAAAGAAAAGAAGGAAGGAAAGAAGGAAGGAAAGAAGGAAGGAAAAGAAGGAAGAAAAGGAAAAGAAGGAAGGAAGGAAGGAAGGAAGGAAGGAAAAGAAAGAAGGAAAAGAAAGAAGGAAAAGAAAGAAGGAAAGAAAGAAAGAAGGAAAGGAAGAAAGAAGGAAAAGAAAGAAGGAAAAGAAAGAAGGAAAAGAAAGAAGGAAAAGAAAAGAAGGAAAAGAAAAGAAGGAAAAGAAAGAAGGAAAAGAAAGAAGGAAAGAAAAGAATGGAAGAAGGATAGAAAAGAAAGAAAGAAGGAAACAAAAGAAGGAAAGAAAGAAGAAAGGAAAGAAGGAAGGAAAAGAAGGAAGAGAAGGAAAAGAAGGAAGGAAGGAAGGAAGGAAGGAAGGAAGGAAGGAAATAAAGAAGGAAAAGAAAGAAGGAACGCAAAGAAAGAAGGAAGGAAAAGAAAGAAGGAAGGAAAAGAAAGAAGGAAAGAAGGAAAGGAAGAAAGAAGGAAAAGAAAGAAGGAAAGGAAGAAAGAAGGAAAGGAAGAAAGGAGGAAAAGAAAGAAGGAAAGGAAGAAAGAAGGAAAAGAAAGAAGGAAAAGAAAGAAGGAAAAGAAAGAAGGAAAAGAAAGAAGGAAAAGAAAGAAGGAAAAGAAAGAAGGAAAGAAAAGAATGGAAGAAGGAAAGAAAAGAAAGAAAGAAGGAAACAAAAGAAGGAAAGAAAGAAGAAAGGAAAGAAGGAAGGAAAAGAAGGAAGAGAAGGAAAAGAAGGAAGGAAGGAAGGAAGGAAGGAAGGAAGGAAATAAAGAAGGAAAAGAAAGAAGGAACGCAAAGAAAGAAGGAAGGAAAAGAAAGAAGGAAAGAAGGAAAGGAAGAAAGAAGGAAAAGAAAGAAGGAAAGGAAGAAAGAAGGAAAAGAAAGAAGGAAAAGAAAGAAGGAAAAGAAAGAAGGAAAAGAAAGAAGGAAAGAAAAGAATGAAAGAAGGAAAGAAAAGAATGAAAGAAGGAAAGAATGAAAGAAGGAAAGAAAAGTAGGAAAACAAAGAAGGAAAGGAAGGAAAAGAGGAAAGGAAGAAAAAAGGAAAGGAAGAAAAAAGGAAAGGAAGAAAAAAGGAAAGGAAGAAAGAAGGAAAGGAAGAAAGAAGGAAAAGAAAGAAGGAAGGAAAAGAAGGAAAAGAAAGAAGGAAAGGAAGAAAGAAGGAAAAGAAAGAAGGAAAAGAAAGAAGGAAAGAAGGAAAAGGAAGAAGGAAAGAAGGAAAAGAAAGAAGGAAAAGAAAGAAGGAAAAGAAAGAAGGAAAAGAAAGAAGGAAAAGAAAGAAGGAAAGGAAAGAAGGAAAGGAAAGAATGAAAGAAGGAAAGAAAAGAATGAAAGAAGGAAAGAAAAGAAAGAAAGAAAGAAGGAAAGGAAAGAAAGAAAGAAAGAAAGAAAGAAAGAAGGAAAGGAAGAAAGGAGGAAAAGAAAGAAGGAAAGAAAAGAAGGAAAGAAAAGAAGGAAAGAAAAGAAGGAAAGAAAAGAAGGAAAGAAGGAAAGGAAGAAAGAAGGAAAAGAAAGAAGGAAAAGAAAGAAGGAAAAGAAAGAAAGAAGGAAAAGAAAGAAGGAAAAGAAAGAAGGAAAGAAAAGAAGGAAAGAAAAGAAGGAAAGAAAAGAAGGAAAGAAAAGAAGGAAAGAAAAGAAGGAAAGAAAAGAAGGAAAGAAAAGAAGGAAAGAAGGAAAGAAAAGAAAGAAAGAAGGAAAGGAAGAAAGAAGGAAAAGAAAGAAGGAAAAGAAAGAAGGATAAGAAAGAAAAGAAGGAAAGAAAAGAAGGAAAGAAAAGAAGGAAAGAAAAGAAGGAAAGAAGGAAAGAAAAGAAAGAAAGAAGGAAAAGAAAGAAGGAAAGAAAGGACGAAAGAAAGAAAGAAGGAAAGAAAATAAAGAAAGAAGGAAAAGAAAGAAGGAAAGAAAAGAAGGAAAGAAAAGAAGGAAAGAAAAGAAGGAAAGAAAAGAAGGAAAGAAAAGAAGGAAAAGAAAGAAGGAAAAGAAAGAAGGAAAAGAAAGAAGGAAAAGAAAGAAGGAAAAGAAAGAAAGAAGGAAAAGAAAGAAGGAAAAGAAAGAAGGAAAAGAAAAGAAGGAAAGAAAAGAAGGAAAGAAAAGAAGGAAAGAAAAGAAGGAAAGAAGGAAAGAAAAGAAAGAAAGAAGGAAAAGAAAGAAGGAAAAGAAAGAAAGAAGGAAAAGAAAGAAGGAAAAGAAAGAAGGAAAAGAAAAGAAGGAAAGAAAAGAAGGAAAGAAAAGAAGGAAAGAAAAGAAGGAAAGAAGGAAAGAAAAGAAAGAAAGAAGGAAAAGAAAGAAGGAAAAGAAAGAAGGAAAAGAAGGAAAGAAAAGAAGGAAAGAAAAGAAGGAAAGAAAAGAAAGAAGGAAAAGAAAGAAGGAAAAGAAAGAAGGAAAAGAAAAGAAGGAAAGAAAAGAAGGAAAGAAAAGAAGGAAAGAAGAGAAGGAAAGAAGGAAAGAAAAGAAAGAAAGAAGGAAAAGAAAGAAGGAAAAGAAAGAAGGAAAAGAAGGAAAGAAAAGAAGGAAAGAAAAGAAGGAAAGAAAAGAAAGAAAGAAGGAAAGGAAGAAAGAAGGAAAAGAAAGAAGGAAAAGAAAGAAGGAAAAGAAAGAAGGAAAAGAAAGAAGGAAAAGAAGGAAGGAAAAGAAGGAAGGAAAAGAAGGAAGGAAAAGAAGGAAGGAAAAGAAGGAAGGAAAAGAATGAAAGAAGGAAAGAAAAGAATGAAAGAAGGAAAGAAAAGAATGAAAGAAAGAAAGAAAGAATGAAAGAAGGAAAGAAAAGAAGGAAAACAAAGAAGGAAAGGAAGAAAGAAGGAAAGGAAGAAAGAAGGAAAGGAAGAAAAAAGGAAAGGAAGAAAGAAGGAAAGGAAGAAAGAAGGAAAAGAAAGAAGGAAAGGAAGAAAGAAGGAAAAGAAAGAAGGAAAAGAAAGAAGGAAAGAAGGAAAAGGAAGAAGGAAAGAAGGAAAAGAAAGAAGGAAAGGAAGAAAGAAGGAAAGGAAGAAAGAAGGAAAAGAAAGAAGGAAAAGAAAGAAGGAAAAGAAAGAAGGAAAAGAAAGAAGGAAAGAATGAAAGAAGGAAAGGAAAGAAAGAAGGAAAGAAATGAAAGAAAGAAAGAAAGAAAGGAAAGAAAGGAAAGAAGGAAAGGAAAGAAGGAAAGGAAAGAAGGAAAGGAAAGAAGGAAAAGAAAGAAGGAAAAGGAAAGAAGGAAAGAAAAGAAAGAAAGAAGGAAAAGAAAAGAAGGAAAGAAGGAAAGAAAAGAAAGAAAGAAGGAAAGAAAAGAAGGAAAGAAAAGAATGAAGGAAAGAAGGAAGGAAAAGAAGGAAGAGAAGGAAAAGAAGGAAGGAAGGAAGGAAGGAAGGAAAAAAGAAGGAAAAGAAAGAATGAAAGGACGAAAGAAAGAAGGAAAAGAAAGAAGGAAAAGAAAGAAGGAAAAGAAAGAAGGAAAAGAAAGAAGGAAGAAAGAAGGAAAGAAAGAAGGAAAGAAAGAAGGAAAGAAAGAAAGAAGGAAAGAAAAGAATGAAAGAAGGAAAGGAAAAAAAGAAGGAAAGAAATGAAAGAAAGAAAGAAAGAAAGAAAGGAAAGAAGGAAAGGAAAGAAGGAAAGGAAAGAAGGAAAGGAAAGAAGGAAAGGAAAGAAGGAAAAGAAAAGAAGGAAAGAAGGAAAGAAAAGAAAGAAAGAAGGAAAAGAAAAGAAGGAAAGAAGGAAAGAAAAGAAAGAAAGAAGGAAAGAAAAGAAAGAAAGAAGGAAAGAAAAGAAGGAAAGAAAAGAAGGAAGGAAAGAAGGAAGGAAAAGAAGGAAGAGAAGGAAAAGAAGGAAGGAAGGAAGGAAGGAAGGAAGGAAAGAAAAAAGGAAAGAAAGAAGGAAAAGAAAGAAGGAAAAGAAAGAAGGAAAGGACGAAAGAAAGAAGGAAAAGAAAGAAGGAAAAGAAAGAAGGAAAGAAAGAAGGAAAAGAAAGAAGGAAAAGAAAGAAGGAAAGGACGAAAGAAAGAAGGAAAAGAAAGAAGGAAAAGAAAGAAGGAAAAGAAAGAAGGAAAGAAAGAAGGAAAGAAAGAAGGAAAGGAAAGAAGGAAAGAAAGAAGGAAAGAAAGAAGGAAAGAAAAGAATGAAAGAAAAGAATGAAAGAAGGAAAGAAAAGAAAGAAAGAAGGAAAGAAAAGAAGGAAAGAAAAGAAGGAAGGAAAGAAGGAAGGAGAGAAGGAAAGAAAAGAAGGAAGAGAAGGAAGGAAGGGAGGAAGGAAGGAAGGAAGGAAGGAAAGAAAAGAATGAAAGAAGGAAAGAAAAGAAGAAAGAAGGAAAGAAAAGAAGAAAGAAGGAAAGGAAAGAAGGAAAAGAAAGAAGAAAAGGAAAGAAGGAAAAGAAAAGAAGGAAAAGAAAGAAGGAAAAGAAAGAAGGAAAGGAAGAAAGAAGGAAAAGAAAGAAGGAAAAGAAAGAAGGAAAGGAAAGAAAAGAAGGAAAAGAAAGAAGGAAGGAAAAGAAGGAAGGAAAAGAAGGAAGGAAAAGAAGGAAGGAAAAGAAGGAAGGAAAAGAAAGAAGGAAAGAAAGAACGAAGAAAGAAAGAAGGAAAGAAAAGAAAGAAAGAAGGAAAAGAAAGAAGGAAAAGAAAGAAGGAAAAGAAAGAAGGAAAGAAAAGAAGGAAAGAAAAGAAGGAAAGAAAAGAAGGAAAGAAAAGAAAGAAAGAAGGAACGAAAAGAAGGAAGGAAAAGAAGGAAGGAAAGAAAGAACGAAGAAAGAAAGAAGGAAAGAAAAGAAAGAAAGGAGGAAAAGAAAGAAGGAAAAGAAAGAAGGAAAAGAAAGAAGGAAAGAAAAGAAGGAAAGAAAAGAAGGAAAGAAAAGAAGGAAAGAAAAGAAAGAAAAGAAGGAACGAAAAGAAGGAAGGAAAAGAAGGAAGGAAAAGAAGGAAGGAAAAGAAGGAAGAGAAGGAAAAGAAGGAAGGAAGGAAGGAAGGAAGGAAAAGAAAGAAGGAAAAGAAAGAAGGAAAAGAAAGAAGGAAAAGAAAGAAGGAAAAGAAAGAAGGAAAAGAAAGAAGGAAAGAAGGAAAGAAAAGAATGAAAGAAGGAAAGAAAAGAATGAAAGTAGGAAAGAAAAGAATGAAAGAAAGAAGGAAAGGAAGAAAGAAGGAAAGGAAGAAAGAA